>NW_028076312.1:4297845-5497845 GCF_014824575.4 Sturnira hondurensis | reverse complement strand
GTAGACGAACAACCAGGGAGATGACAGGTGGCCCCTGCCTGTGTGTCCGCACAGAGGAGGTGGGTGAGGCCGCAGAGACGAGGCGGGAGAGTTCTGAGAGACATGAATTTTTTAAATTAAAACACTCTCGGGGTTTTGCTAGAGGCCTTGTAACCATGATCTCCCAGATCCACACCGCTCTAATGAGCCCGAGCAGGAGGTTCGACTGCCCCGGGCATCTCACGTTTCAAGGTTCTTTTGCTCCCATACCTCCCATGATTCCTCGGAGCAAGACTGCCTTACTGGCCTTGGATGTGCGACCACGGGCTTGTCCAATGTCCCCTGTTTTAGCCAAACAACCTGAAAAGCGTGTGTCTCAGTCACCCTGTTGAAGGGAGGGAACCCCGTCCCTTGCAGACCTGTCCCCCTTGCCTGTGGCACATATTAAATATTGACATGCCTGTCAAAGGCAGCCACCTCCAAGCTTCCCCAGAACCAAAGGGACAGGGCGAGGCACCAGGACCGTGGGCACTCACCCAGCCTGGGTAAGTTGGAAGCCAGCCTGTGGTGGTTCACATGCATTTCCATGAAACAACGCATAACACATAATGTCCCTAACAACCTTTATCCCTCAGCCCAATTGTCTTACAAGTAAGAAGGCTGAACTTGGAAGAACACTTTTCTACTGTAACTGGGGAACTGAGGTTTGACTTTTATAAAAATCACTGATCTTACCTTCATTTTAACTTGGGTATTACCTGAGTGTCTATCTTACCCACTTTTTAATTTGATGTCTCCAAATGGAGGTCCGTCTTTCGAACTTGTTCTTCTGTCAGCTGGCCTAGTGCCTGCGCTGTTTGCAGTCGGGGCCCACGGTGTCTGAGCCCTCACCGGAGGGGATGGACCCCAACACGAAGGAAAAGGAGGTGTGCTCAGCCTTCCTAAGGCTCATTCTGGCTGAGTTCACGTGAGGTAATTATATAGTCAGCAAATCTACAAAGACAGGGGAAAAATCAGCTGGCTGTGGGAATGCAATAAATAACCTGATGAAGGAGCAAATGAGAAGTTTGGAGTGTATAACCCGTGTTCGGGTGGTAAGACCAGACCCTAAATGTCCAGTGAATAGTGCCCCCAGTCACCCTGGTGGGACTGTTGGGAGCTCAGGGCCCTGCGTGGGTTTTCCCCACAGTCTCCCTGAAGACTGACTGAGAAGGGGACAGTACAGATTTGGGGGACAGCTGAAGGCATCTCCTGCGTGTCTCTCGGCACAGGGACTGACTGCCCATCACACCCCGGACCTTTGGGGCGTCATGTCACAGACTCTGGTTCCTGTTGAAACTGTCTGTGTCAGCAGCCCTCCTCAGACGCAGTGCCACGTGGATAAACAGGTGGTTAGGGAAGAACAGAAGAGAGATTTAACCTAATTTACAACAGATGCCAAGTCATCCAAGGTTTTAGAGGAAACATTTGCTCCTTGGTTGGGTGGGCGGTGTTTGAGCACCTGGCACAGCAGTGGGCGCAGCAGGGTGTGAGGGAAGCCCAGGGCGGGGCTCACGCCTGGAGGAGCTGACCGTCCAACCCAGGAGGCCGCCAGAGAAACAGGCACCAGTGAGACGCGGCTCACTGTGTTTCTCCATAGCCTCTCATGTGCCACTTGGCCCCAAAGGTGGCCAGTTATGCACATGAACTATGACCTCTCCTGGTTTTCTGTTAGCTACTGTGTTGCTCAGGTATCACCCTGTATTGCACGAGAGTCACCCCAATAAATTCTCTGGGCCTGCCTCATGGGTGGGCTGGCCTCTTTCTAAGGTGGCTCTGTCTGTCACAGGCCACGTCTCCACTCTGATATGCAGGACTGCAAACAAATGCATGACTCAGGTTTGGAAAAAGGACATTTATGAGTAGGAACAGTAGGGACTGACCACCTACTGTGAATAGCAGAACAATGCAACCAATACTTACCCTGACAAGGGACAAAGTAGAAGTTGGCAAATGCAGATACACTGGAACTCAAGGTCTGATGAGCAGGGCCTGTGAGGGCAATTTTAAAAATCTGGTAGCCATAGAGAGATGAGAATGAAGGCAAAGCGCGTCTCTGTGTGTGAATGCACACGGGCGTGTGTGTATGTGTGCAGATGTACAGTCATGTGTGTGCATGTGAGTACATGTGATTTCAAAGAATGCAGCTACTATTCATATCACAATGTAGAGAGTCCATCCCTCTTTTTTAAACTTTTGTTGTTACATTGTATAGCCTTTTCCACTTAAGCAGAAATTGTGTTTTTTCATTTTATAACACAATCTTCCCGAAACCACTTGGATAAAAGCATCCCCAGGGACCCTCCGCACCCTGACCATCCTTCCAGGGATTAGGTTGCTAAGGAAATGCCATGGTGACATTCTTACCACAGTTGTGTGTCTAAACACACCCCAACTCTCAGGATGGTAAAAGTGGGACATTTCTCATCAGGCTTTTTTCAGCCAGGGCATGTCTGCAACCAAGACCAGCGGCCCAAGAGCCTAAGACCAGCCACCCCAGAGGGAGTTTGCACCTGGTTTCCAAGGATCCGTGGCCGGCTCACAGCTTGGAGCATAAAAGTGCTCAGAGACGAAGGCTTCTCTGCAGAGGACCCCACCCTGGGCCTTCCAGGGCCCCTGATGTGCGTTGCAGGTGAACACAAAGCCTGGACAGTCCAGCAGCACTGGAGCAGAGCGGGACAAGTTCATGCTGTGCCCAAACAGGCCAGCAGGCCCCCAGGCCCCCGGTGAGTGGGGTGGGGGGTAGCTGGAGTGAGGACCATCACACACTGCTGAGCGGCAAGACTCCTTGGAGTGTGCCTGGTCAGGGGACCGCACCTGAGAGATACCCATGGGGAAGGTCCCCAAAGACACGTCAAGAAGCCCCATAGCGAAGGGTGGCCCTAAGCACCTGCCTGGCAGCTCAGAATGGCCCCGTCTGTCTTCCTCCCACCCTATCCTCACCCCCAGATGCCAGAAGCTGAGGGTGACCAGGAGGGCAGGAGGGCTCAGCAGGAAGAGTGGGGATGTCCCCCCATGCCCACCTGGGAAAGAAGTTGGAAGTGACTAGAGTCCCAATTCTCACATGGGTAGATGGGCATTTAAGTTAATGCCTTGAGACCACTGTCACCTAGAGGGGCTGCAGGAGGATGCCTGGTCACCTCTGGGGAGGGGAGCCGCAGGGAGGGGGCATGGGGCTGGTGGGAGGCCAGTGGGGGTGTCCCCAGGTGTCACAGTGTGGGCATTGACGGAGCGTCCATGATTCCTTTTCTCTATGTGAAATTTTATGTTTTAACAAAGTGACTACAGGACTTTCAGTTGCCAGTGTGTGAATACCTGGGGCCAACTTGCATTTGGGTGTGGGGAGCAGGAAAGACTAGGCCTGAGCAGACTCCAAGAGACAGCTGGAGCCACAAGTAAGTTGTGTTTGTGATTATATTCCAACAAACCTGAGAGTTCAATAAATATTTGTTTATAGGTTAAGTCACAGGCATGCCAGGTTTAGCAAAAACGAACAAACGAACACAAACAAACAAACCACCACCAGTGAACAATGTTTTACTGTTTGTCTTAGGCAATATTTGAGACATACACTAAAAAATTATTTGTTTATCTGAAGCTCAAATGTAACCAGCTATCCTGTGTTTTATCTGGGCATCTAACCATAAGGTAAAGGCAGGAAGGACGTTGTTGGCGAATCTGGCACCACAAAAGAGGGGCCTCCACTGTCAGGCTCCGTGGGCCCTGGGCAGGCACCGGGTGATGGTGGCCAGGGGGGCAAGGGTCAGGCCCCCACCCACATAGCTGAGACTGCTCGAATGACCCTGCAGGGCCATGGGGACCTAGCGGAGAATAAATGGCTATAGAAAGTCAGAAACAGGTCTTTCTTGCACTAGAATGCTGTGACGTGAAATTCATAGCTATCACTGAAGCGATGTGTACCATTTCTGGAAAACAAAACCGGACTTAAGGAAGGGCACAGCAATTCATCCTGCCAACGGCTCAGCGTCCCTCAGCCCCCGATCCCTCATCTTGGGCCTGCCCAGGGAGACATACGAGCTGGTAGTTTCAAATCACAGACCAAAAAGCACTGGGTGCCTCTACACAGTCAGGAGAGAAGGACCTCTTGGGTCGGGTTTATTTCACCAGTCCAGGGTGCTTTGAAAGTAGTCTCCTTGCGTGTAGGAAACTGCAGAACACACTGGAGATGTCTCCACAAAACTAGGAAGTCTACGCCCAACACCCTCTGTGCTTTGCACAGTGCTCAGGGGACACGCCCTCTCTTCTATGCAGGCTCTAGAGCAAGTCGGAGGTAGCTGGGGCCTAGTGTTTGGCCAGCAACCCTCTGAAGTCATTCATTGTTCAAGATCCACTCTTCTCCTGAGGGTGCAGGGGAGCTGATGGCATGTCCCCAGGGTCCTGGCAGTGACTGGGTGGCAGGAGGACCCAGAACTGTGTGTGAAGGGGTACCAGGCCAAGGTCCACAGCGAGGCCTCTCTCATGGTGCCTGGGAGACCGAGGACTGTGGTTCGCCAACCCCTGGACCAACCACGAGAAGGTTTCCACCTCGATGGGGCACTTGGAAGTCGCAGTTAAGGTGCCAGGAAACCCAAACTGAGCATCCTCTCTTCTGAGCAGCCGTCTGCCCACCGCCCAACACCACTGCCAACTTGCATGTCCACAGGAGAGCCTGGACAGGCAGGCATTGCTGGTGTACTCTGTCTGGGAGCCATTGCTGTGTCTTTCTTTGAGTGACATGGGACAAAAGAAGTGGACTATGTACAAGCTGGAGCTCCTGACCCCCGGGGCTGGGAATCCTGATGGCTCTGGGCCTCCTTTCTCCTGACCCTGCTGTGAGCAGCTCGGCCGCACCAGCAGCCTGGCCCAGGGAGCTGCCTGTCACCACGGTGGGCTCCCCTGACACATGAAGCCCTGTCCATCCCTGCCAGCTGCGGGAGGTCCCCCTTCCTCCACACCTAGGAAAGCAGACACATCCCTGACTTGGAGGAGGGGGCGGCCTCCTCCACGGTGTTCCCTGTCATGTCATCGGGCATCTGCCCGTCAGCACGCCACACGTTCAGCTCCCCAAAGGTGCCCGTCTCAATCATCTCCTCCTGCCAGGGAATGGAGCAGTTGCCAGTGGCAAATTCCTGGAAGAACTCCGTGTCTGCTTTGTCAAAGACCACACCCTTGACTGTGGAAAAGGCCCCTACGTCCTGGATGTTCTTTGCATAGACCGTTCTGGAGTCTGGGATGAAGGGGGGTATCAGCATCCCTGTCGGAGGACAGAAAACACAGATATGAAATGATGCACAACATTAGGAAACAGCCATCTGCCGAGGAGTCCTCCTTGCTGGGCGAGCAGGGCCATGCCTTGCCACCACCCTGCCTGGACGGCTGTCTGGGCTGCTAACACCGAAATCAGCACACCCAAGGGGGTCCTGGGCATCTCCCATGGCCCCAGCGTGAAGGACAGCATGTTCTTGCCTCGCACAGCCACATCCACCAGCAGTGCGACCCTAGACACGCCCCCTTGTGCCAGCCTCCTGTGGGGAATCACCGTCTGCCAGTCAGACACCTGGAACCCAACATTCTCAGAGCTGAACCTCTCATCATTTTCCCAAAGCAGCTCTTCTCTCTGAGCTGCTCAAGGACCCTGGATTCTCGGTCAGCAGACACAGACCTTTGGTCACCCGGGACTCCTGCCTAGACTGACCCTGCCTTTCTCTCACCCCTCACCCCCATCCCTCCTCTCAGCTCATGGTCTCTGGCTGGCCAGACCATTGCAGTGACCTAAGGGCTGACTTCCTGGCTGCAGCTTGTCCTGGTTCTGACCTCTCAGAGCTGTGTGACTTCACCCCACCCTGGGCAGCTCTCCTGGCCAATGGAGCCCGTCACCAGGTCCTCCTGGAGCCACCTCTGCCCTGACCCTTCCCTGCACAAGTGACATCTCTTACTGAGGCCTTTGCTCCTCACTGCTCCGTCACCCCAGGGCTCCCTCCATCTAGTCACATGTTTACATATCCCGGCTATAAGTTCCGGACATGTGGCTGTGTCCCACCTCCTCTCCCACAGACACATGCACATGCGCACACACACACTATCTCGCACATGGTGCTTGATAACAAGTGCTGGTTGAGTGAATGTATGAGTGAATGAGTGAATGCCTCCTGAGCAGACAGCTTCCATCAGTCCTGCCTCGACGGGGGTCCTGGGCTCTGGGGACGAACAGGGTGTGGAAATGCAGAACAGCAGGTTTGGGTCAGAAGTAAGCCAGCACATTCCCTGCCTACCTCATCCAACCTTTTCTGACCTCTGACAGATTTCCCAAAAAGCCTGCTCCATCAGCACCCAGTTCGGGCGTGTGTAGGGATTGAACAGAATGCTGGAGGGTGGAGGTTTTACCAGGGGCAAGAGGGCAGCTACCAGAGGGGTATCAATCGGACGACTCTGCTCTGTTGATGTTGAGCTAAGCCTGGACAATACCAACAGGGAAGTGGGTCGAGCAAGAGCCACCCAACAGACCCACACCCTGCGGGCCCCAGACCCAAGGGCCTTCCAACAGTACCGGCCTCCAGCTGCCTCCAGTTAATGTCTTTAAAGAGAGGGTTGATGCGGAGCCCATCACAAGTCCCATCTCTGAACCCCAGACGCTTCTCCGGGTCCTTCTCCAGCAGCGCCTCACAGAAGTCCTTGCTGGCCTGGCTGAACTTGTCTGTGTACTTGACTGCCTCCGTGAGGATCCTGTGCTTGAGCTCCTTGTTCTCCACCTGCACAGGGGGATGCACATCACGTGAAACCCTTGCCGACCTCCCCAATATCACCAGAGCTGGCACCTTGGGCTCTAGGAGATGGCACAGCCCCTGGTGGTGCCCAGGCTGGGCCAGGGCTCTTCCCAGAAAGAAGCCGGCCCCGCATTCACACAGAAGCAGAGGTGACAGGAACCTGAGTGAGCTCCCCTCCCCAGCGTGGTAGCAATTAAATGGCTTAATAGCTCAGGTGGGTGGAGTGGAACCCTAAAGGTGCTGGCCAAACTTGGGGTGTGGGGTAGCTCAGGGAATCCTGATTGATACTGCGGCAACTTATATACAACCACTCCTTAGCTACCCGAGAAGAAAAAAAACAAAAATAAAAAGTCAACTTGGGAGACCAGAGCTGGTAGAGAGGTCTTCTCACTGAACAGGAACCTGGGGGAGCGTCTGTTCTGTCTCGCTGAATCAGCTTTACAGAACACAATAGACCCGTCACAAAGCTCTGCCTTCGGTGACCCAAGCCGGAGGGTTTCGATCAGTCTGCAGAGACCCCCCACCACCACTCCCCCAAGTCCCCTGTGCCCTCTGCAGCCTGCCTCCGCCAAACACTTACCTGCCTCCTCTCACAATACAACAGCTTTCCTAAAATCTCCCGCAATGAAATCGTCCAGAGTTACCCTTCCGTCTGGCCTCTCTCCTTGACTGTAATGATTCTGAGGCCTGTTGTGCTGTGAGTGTATCAATGTTCCCTCCTTCCTGTCCCTGTGGAGTCGGGCTCCGCGGTGCTGATGGACCGCGGTGGGTTCACTTTGGGCATCTCACAGAAGCTTATGTACATCTCGCCATGCTTACATGCATGCAGAAAATAGGCTTCTGGCTGGGGCTGTGGGGCCAGCGAGGGCTCTGAGGTGGGAGCTGGGAGCTCCTACCGTGGCCCTGGCTGTTTTGTCTCATTTTGCTCTTCTGAGCTGTTGGAAGTCAGGAGAGGGAAGTGGTTCCTAGAGTTTGAGCTGCCATCGCAAAGACATGGTGACCCAGTGTGTCAGTCACGTGAGGAGACTCTCAGAAGACTGTAGACTTCGTTTGTTCCTGCCACTGTTGTAGGGAGATGGGATTGGGGCCAGAGCGGGACACACTAGGGTGTCCAGGCAGAAGGAAGTGATGGGCGGGGCACCTGTCAGACTGAGGTGGGTGGGTCAGGTGCTGTGTCTAAAGACTGCAGTTCACCCCCAGGCCCCAGAGGCACCTCCTCTCTCACCCGGCCTCCTCACTGCTAGTCCATGGAGACACGGGGGCAGACAGCACAGGAGGAGTGTGGGAGGCTGGGAGTCAGGGCACAGCATGGAATGTCCACTGTCCTCTGGGACATTCAAAAGAGCTTTTGTGCTGCGCGGTGCCTGGCCCAGGGCCTGCAGCATCTTAGCATCGGGGAAGAGCATTCTTGGTATTTGTCTGCTGTGAAGAGTGTGAAGGCTGTCAAAGGGACCCAGGGGGCTCAGTGAGGCAGGGGAGGGGTGCTGGGCACCACAGCTTGGGCATCTCTTGTCCCGTCTCTCTCCTCAGTGTCAGGAGCTACATGACAAGAAATCGCTGTGTCCCCTCTCTCCTGCTCATGAAGGATCTACCACGAGAAGCCTAGTGCTCAAGATTTCAGCTGCAGCGACGCCTGCTCTTTTGACACCCCACCCAACAAGGAGCATCACAGAGGGACAGCTGCAGGGCCACCGGCTAGCCCACCTTGTCCTACCTTCTCTCCCCGGGCTCGGAAGGGTCCTCTGGCAGAGATCATCTCATACAGCGTGACACCCAGGGCAAAGTAATCCACGGAAAAGCCGTACTCCTCACCCCGCAGGAGCTCGGGGGCCATGAAACCTGCCGAGCAGGAGCACAGTGAGGACTCAGAGGTGCGGCTGCACGGCAGCGGCGAGCACAGAACCGATGCTTCCAGGCATGCTTGGCCTGGGGGTCTCGCACGTGGCACTTGGGGCAGAAAATCCTGTGATGGGGCTGCAGCACCCCTGGCCTCCACCCACTGGTTAGTACCTGCCCCGCCCCCAAGTTGTGACAACCAAAATGTTTCCAGATGCCGCCGAGTGGCTCCTAGGAGAAAATTGCCCCTGATTAAGAAGCACCTCCCCACACAGATGGTGTGAAGCCTCGTGTCCCCTTAGGCACACTGTGACGGACAGACTGGTGGTTCTTGCTTGGGTCTCAGGTATGAGTGTGACCTTTGTGGTGGTGAGGGTTGCAGACACAGGCACTACAAGATGCTTCCCTAAAGGGCAAGGAGGGGAAGGGTTGTCCCAGGAACCACACTGGAGGCTGAAACTGAGGGGTGCCAGCCAAGTCCGGGGTCTCAACACTCAGGGAGGCCTTGCTGTGAATTTGGGAATCAGTGCCCTTAAGCGGCCCTTATTCTAGCTGACCCCATTGCATGCTTACTGTGTGGCAGGGGAAGGTGCACAGTGACCTCGTTTAATCCCGCTGACACCGAGAGGTGCCGTTACTTTTCCCTGTTATTCTGAAACTAACTCGTCCGTGATGACATGGACAGCAGGAAACAGAGACCATCCAGCCCAAGCATCTGAGCTTCGAACCGTTACATTGTCCTTTGTGTGGTAGCTAAACCCACTATCACTCCACCTAATGGTCCTTCTGTAACTTGGCTTTCATTTTTAGCAAAATTACTCAGGCACAAAAGGGATCAGCTAGTTCTACAGGACCTGTTTCTAAAAATAACAGTGCCCTGACCTTCCTCCTCCACCTCATCCCCATTTCAGAATCCTTCTGGCTGGTTATTTTGGAATTGGTACCCATACGTCTAAGTAACGGGCTTACATCACTGGTTTTGCAGTTCCCGCCAGGGCCTCCTGAGCTGACTCCTTGTTCGGGAAGCTGAGGGGTCCATTCCTCTTTCCTCCCCACCCTGCCCACACTTCTCCCTCATCCTCTCCTGATACGTCATCTGGCTGGTCAGCTCTCAGCTCTCACTATTCCCCACTGAACCAAAAACTCAACCCCAGTTATATTTCCTTTCTGACATGTTTTTACAGGTTTTCCCAGTAAAACTTATCTTTTCTTTCCTTTGCTTCATTCTCTGTGTTCTATCAATTTCATCCTAAATTCTTGGACTATTCTCTAATACGTGTCATGTTCTGGTATATGAAATATTTTATCAACTTCGTCCTCATCAGACAGTCTTCTGGAAGCTTCTGACTGCTCTAATATGGATTCTGGTGTACAGCCTGCCTAGAATGTCCCTGTCGTCATGAAACTTTTGGTCTCTCTTTGTGTCCTGTTTCCTAGACACTCTGCTTTGGGTTGAGTCCCTTATTTTGACCAAATAGCTTCCTGAGGAAGGATGCTGAGGTAAGTTTTTGAGAACTTTTGTATCTGAAACTACCTTTATTTTGCCTTAGTACTTAACTGATAGTTTGACTGGGTATAAAATTCTGGGTGGGAAGTCATGGTCTCTCTTATTTTTAGGACATATATCCATTGTTTTCTCACAGTGTAGTCCGCATGTGATAATTACAACCCTTGTACGGGTGAGGAAGGGTGAGCAACTTCCCCGAGGTCACAGTAACAGATGGTCTTGGAGCCTGGCGTCCACATCTGCAGCCAGTGTTGGGTCCGTGTGCCTAAATACCATGCAGTCTGACTCATACGCTCCTAATCATGTGCTTTATGCCACTGTCTTGGGTAGAGGGTGTCATGTTCAGCAAAGCAAATAAGGACTTGTCAGATGGCTGTGTCTGGCTGGTTCCAGCCTCCAGGAGCTGGTCAGCTGCCCACCATGACCTCATCTGTTCCCAGGCCAGGTCTGTGCCATACGTGAGGTACTGGGGCTAGGTGCTGAGCTCTGCATGTTGAAGGTCAGCAAGACTCAGGCTTCTATTCCCTAACTGCCACTGTGTAGAGGCCAGATCAGTGCATGGGAAGGCCGGTTTCTGGGGCCAGGGCAGGTGTTACCAGCTGGGACCGACTTCCGTGCTGATGCCTTTAGACATGCTGAGGTGAGCAAAGCTGGTCGTGTCCATTGAGCTCGGATTCTTCCTTGTCCTCAATGTACCAGCGCTCACGGTGAGTTTCTAAGAGGGAGATGCGCTTGGCAGCACTGGCCACGCTGATGTGACTGCAAACCGTTTCTCCCCCAAGAGGTGGCAGGAGTCAAACTCTGAAGAACCTCCTGGCCCTGAATACAACTTCGTAAGTTCTGCTTTTTCAGAGAACCACATCGTTGTCCAGACTGTTCAGACTCCTGAAAAAGGTGTGTTCAGCGAACCACAACTTCCAGATTAAAATGGGGCCCGAGAGACAGGCCAATTGGACCACAGGGGTACAAACATCTCCTGTGACAAGTGACTCAGTGGCAGCTCTAGTCTGTCCCACCCAAATCAGTCCCTAATGATGAGTCTTTCTGTACCTTTAGTGTCTCACATGGCACCTGGGGCAAATCAAGAGCCAACAGCAAGTATTTGTTGTTTGAATGAATGAATGAATGAATGAACAAGTGAATGAATGAATGAATGAATGAACAAGTGAATGAATGAATGTTACCTCAGTTTCATTACTAATTCTTCCGCGTGTGGACTCATCTTCCCCTCCTGTCTAGAAACTCACTGGGGACGAAGAGCAAGTCTTATGTCTCTTAGGCATATGCCACTGGGCTGGCACAGCACCAGCCAAGTTGAGTCCCCTGTTTACAGAGGCTCAGAGGCCCTGGCTCTAGCTGGGGCCTAGGGCTGGCATGGTGCAAAGGAGCTAAAGAAGGATCCAGAAGCAGCCCCCTGTGGCTCTGCTGGGTGCCCAGCCTTCTAAGTTACTCTGACTTCAGCCTCTGCTGCAGCCGTTTGAGGGTCACACGCTGCACCTGAGCCCAGAAGCTCAGAGCCACACCTGCACGCACCTGTGGAGAGAACCACCCACCTGGAAAGCTTTGACGGTATGCTCAAAGTACAGTTGCAGCCCAGCTCAGTGGCCACAGCAAAGCCTATGGGGCCCTCTAGTGTCCAGNAAGCAGCCCCCTGTGGCTCTGCTGGGTGCCCAGCCTTCTAAGTTACTCTGACTTCAGCCTCTGCTGCAGCCGTTTGAGGGTCACACGCTGCACCTGAGCCCAGAAGCTCAGAGCCACACCTGCACGCACCTGTGGAGAGAACCACCCACCTGGAAAGCTTTGACGGTGTGTTCAAAGTACAGTTGCAGGCCAGCTCAGTGGCCACAGCAAAGCCTATGGGGCCCTCTAGTGTCCAGCAGGGCGCTTGTGCTCAGCACAAACAAGGTCAGGCGATATCCTTGAGGTCAAACTACTTCACACCCTAGTTTTGGAGTTTTCTGGGCCTTCCCCCTAATGATCTGAATCACCTTGAAATACGTGAGTGGCGTTTCCACTCACAGACTCATGCCAGGAGTGGAACTCCATAGACTTTGGCTGAGGATCTAGAAAAGTCAAGATTGGACCTTTCCCTAAATAAAGCCACAGATGAGGGTGGTGTACACTTTGGTGACAGGTATCCCCCTCACCCCACAAAAGCCCACAGCCCAAGAATTGAGAGAATTCTGAAACACAAGACAAAACAAAAAACACTGAAAACCTTCATCACAGAAGGGGCTGCATGTTAAAACCAATAGCAATTTCTCCGGGGGAGGGGTCATACCTGCAGCAGGGGCAGGCTCCCAACGCAGCTGTGCTAGCCCACTAGCCAGTCCTTCCGGTTCTAATCTTTGCTCTAGGGCTGAGGGAGCCGCTTCCCTATGAACCCCCAGCCCTCACCATGCCACCAGGTCTGGGCTATGGGGACCCTGTAGAACCCCTGAGACTTCACTCCTCCCCCTAAGAAGGGCGACTCCTACCCTTGCTCTCAGGCCCTCACCTGGGGTCCCTGCGTAGCCCTTGGTCTTGGTCTGCCCTTCCTTCAGCTCCACAGCCAGCCCAAGGTCAGAGATTCGGACGTTGCCTGAAAAGCAAACATGGGGAACGGTCACACGTGGCTCCAAGAACAAAGGCACCTGATGTTTCTGGAGCCCACATGAGCCAATGGCAGGCCTCTGCACACATGTGCACATACATCACATGAATGTGCACACATGTACACAAGTGCTTGTACATGTACACACCCATGTGCATGTTTTGGCACACACACATGCATTCACATAATCACATGCACACTCCAGGTGGGTGGATGAGGCCTCGGCACCCAGGGGCCTCTGCTCCCCAGACAGACCACAAGGGGACTGAGGGGTCCCACAGCACCTGCAACCTGATTCCGGCATAACCCACCCCAGTTCAGTTCCCCCCCACCCCGCTCTCTCTCCCCCAAACTCTGTGCTACAGCCTCTGATGATGCCCATCCATGTGTGTGACTTGGTGGCAGAAAGGGAGGGAGCTCTAAAGGGATATGAGGACAGCCTGAATCTCTGCTTATTTTCCGGGAAGAATCCCAGTTTGACTTCACAGAGAAGGCGGAAAGAAGAGAGTGACGGGGGGGGGAATTTGGCCGTAAAATATTAACTGTTTGCCAATAGCCCAGACACTATAGACATCCTGGACTAACTCCTTGTAGCTCTAGATGCCTCTTTACACACCAAATTTCATCAAATCCAGCCAAAAATCTGCATTTGGAGATAATGCCATTCTATTGCAAAGTGGCTAAGGGAACAATAAATGAGCTTCAGAAGTGTCCTGGTGCCACTTAAAGCTTTGACGAGCACTTGTCAAAACCAGCCCCATCCCCCCCCCCCCAGATGACCTGTGGGGCCACAACGTCCAGCCGGGCAAGGGGAGGGGGAGGGGGCGGGTGGGGGAGGCAGCCTCCTCACCTTCATCATCCAGAAGCACGTTCTCGGGCTTGAGGTCCCGGTAGACGATGCCCCTCTGGTGCAGGTGCTCCAGGCCGCTGACGATCTGGGCCGTGTAGAAGACAGCACGCGGCTCCTGGAAGCCAGGGTTCTCCTCATCCACGTTGTAGATGTGGTACCTGAAGGCAGACTATGCGGGGGCCTGTGCTGTTCTAGCCCAACCACAGGAGTGTGACCGCGGCTCGGATGGAAGTGCAATCTTGGGAAGGCAGGGTGTGCCCGGCAGTCCCGTGTTGGGTCAGTAAGGTGTCTGGTCGTTTGGGGCCTCAGTGTTTAGCCTGCAGGACCTGCTGGGCCCCAGAGACCCCCTTCCCCAGAGACCCCCTTCCCCAGAGGGCTGCATGAGCTCTCCCATTCCAGCTCCCGGGCAGAAGAGGAAAGGAACCCGTTCACCTTAAGTCGCCGCCATTCATGATGGTCATCACCAGACAGAGGTCAGTTTTGGTTTCGAACGCATAGGCCAGAGAGACTATGAACCTGCTGTGCACTTTCGTCAGGATCTTCTTCTCTACCATAGCACCCTGAAAAGCAAGGTGTCGAAGAGGTACCCAGGCTCAGGCAGGGACGCGACATTGCCATAAAAAAACCGAGTTCCGCAAACCAGAAAACGTTCTGATAAACTAGAAACAGAATTGCAAATACGCTTTAAGAGCAGTTTGCGCTCTGACCAGTGTGGCTCTTTGGGCTGAGCATCGTCCCACAAAGCAAAAGGTCTCCAGTTCAATTCCTGGTCAGGGCTCGTGCATAGATTGTGGGTTCAGTCCCCTGGTGGGGCACCTACAAGAGGCAGCTAATTGACGTTTCTCTCTCACATCGATGTTTCTCTCCCTCTCTTTCTCCCCTCTTACCCTCTCTCTAAAAATAAATACATAAATAAAATCTTTTAAAAAGTGGTATGCACAAAGCAATTGCACATAACTTGAACAGACGTACAAATTAGTTGTATACAGAGAATTCCGGGTCTCCTGGAGCCTGCGGCCAACCAGCCTTAAAAATGTCCGGTGAGGGAGCCAGCCCTGGGGCCTGGCCGCTGCTGGCTTCCTTCCCCATCCTTCCACACATCTAACAGATCGTCCTGCCGGGGTCTCAGCCCCTTTCCTCCGGGCCAGGCAGAACAGAGGACAGCTGAGGTCCCAAGCCACCCTGCAACTCAGTTCCTTTGCTGTCTTTATTTTAAAAACTCATGATATCCATTTAACATGTTTTTAAAAGTGTGCTTGGAAAAGAAAAGTAGAATCTTTTTCCGAAGGAGGAATTCTTGATGTTGGAAGAGGCCTCTTTCTAACCACACTGCATGGAAAGGTTTGGGGTTGCTTTTACTTCGTATTAAGTTCAACGAGGGTCCTGAACTTGGGGGAGAAAACACTGTTGTGCTCTAATTGTTGGATTAAAATCATAGGCTGACAGTTCAGAGGGAGGAATGACTGCTTCCCCCCGAAGTCCCAGGCGGAGAGCACCATCCCGGAGGGGTGCTCCATGGCAGCTGATGTTTGCCCTGAAAAGCTGTGTTTGCCCCCCACGCATTCTGCACGTGGGCAGAGGGAAGGACAAAGAGCATGCAGGACCGAATGCGCGGCTGAGAGACAAGCTCCTAAAACACTAAGCGGCTTTCCCTGACCCTGCCTAAATGGGGTCTGATGCCAGTTAAAGAGTGGCCCCCACAACAATGACCTGTCTGTGCCTCCATTCACCCCTGTCCCTGGAAAACGGTTGCCTTCAGGGAACAGCCTACACCCAACATCATGGACAGACTCGGCCTCTCGTAAAAGACAGGCACCAGCCCTGGCTAGGTTCCCTGTGAACTCACTGCCACTGCAACGCCAGGGCTTGGGCAAGTTCCAGGAATTCAGAGTAAAGAGTCAGAGAACAATCCCGCAACAGCCTCCCCCAACACTGCTACTGAGTTTTGTGGTATTGGTGGAAACCAAGGATGACAGAACGTGGGGTGTCATCCACACCAACAAATACAAAGGCCACTTTCCAGGGACAGCGTCAGCTCATCCGTTTGTGGGCAGAGCATGAGGCTGATCGTTACGAGCAGCTGGACAAACTGTGCCCCAAGCTGGGAGGATCGCAGAGGCCGCACACTGCGTCCTTTGCCTCGGCACTCCGGCCAGGCACGCGGCTGCAGCGCACGGACGGGGCTAACGCAGGTCAAGGGGACTCAGGTGGACTAGAAACCAGCCAACAGCTGCACAGCGGGGGGGGGGGGGGGGGGGCGAGGGGGCGTNGGGGGGGGGGGGGGGGGGGGGGGCTCTGTGTCCAAATGGCGAGGCGAGCCAGCCAGCCAGGGAGGGGTGCCGGGCTGGGCTGAAAGAGCACCTGAGGGCTGCCCCAGCCCGCTGAACCCACCCGCCCAGCTGCCAGATCTAAGAACGTGCCCTCCACTGTGCACAGCCGCGCTGCCCACCTGGTACCCTTTCCTTTTCTTCAGCCTCTTCTTGTTCAGCTTTTTGCACGCATACATCTTGCCAGTCGCCTTCATCTGGCAGGCCGACACCTCCCCAAAGCCACCTTTCCCCAACACCCTGAAGTCCAGGAACCAGTCCTCCCCCATTGGCTGGGCCTCCAGCCACTTCCACTGCAAGAACCTCTGGAAGTGCAGGCTGCCCAGGTACTCTTGGAACGGGGCCTGGCTCAGGTGGGCCAGGGTGGCCTGCAGGAGGGGCTGAAAGAGCCCATCCCCACTCTCCACGGGCCCCTCCCGGAGCTTCACCACAGTCCCCTCGTCCAAGAAGCTGCAGAAAAGCTTGGCCTGGGGGTCCAGGTACTCAGCCAGGATGGCCCGGGCCTTCTGTGGCCGGAGGTCGTCATCTGCCGTGTCGTAATCCTCAGTGTCCTTCCAGAGCTGCAGGGCCGGCACGTGCCTCTCATCGGCCTTCAGAAACTGCTGGAAAAGCCGCTTGCCGATGGGCTGCTCCAAGCACACATCCTGGAACTGCGGGTCCAGGCTGTCCCGGAGGGCCTCACACTTGGAGAGCGGAGGCAGCTTGAGCTTGGCCCGGTACTTCTTGTCCCGGGAGGATGGGGCACTGCTCCCATCGAAGCTGCCCCGGGCGGCAATGAAGGCAGAGTTGGCCACCACCGTCTCCAAGGACCCGAAATCCATCCCAGTGCCCCCTCCCACTGCTCAGGCCCCAGGGGCCATGGGTTAGCTCTGGATGCCTGTGTCCAGAGCAGGCCTGACCCGCTGACCTTGGCCTGTGCCCGTTCCGGCTCTAGGGACAGGAGGTGTCCAGGCCGGTACAAGGACGACTGGGGGCCACACTGGGAGCCCCCAGGAGCCCAGCTGCCACAGCTCAGGCTAAATCCCAGCCCGGGGTTACGGAGGGAGGGACACACTAGGAGCCGAGTGCGGCAAACAGGTGCCAGAAAAAGACAATCCCCTAAGCCGCTCCCAGAAGGATTAGACAGCCTGCCTGCGGGCCTCCTTCCTCTGAAACCGTCTCTGTCTTGACAAGCCCCAGACACCCTGGGAACACCTCGTCGAAGCCCCAGAGGTTCAGAATCCTTCTGAGCTGCCCTGTCCAGCCCCCTGGCACCCTGGGCAGCTCAGGGCACCCAGTTGTTTCCTTGAGGGACATGAAGCCTAACTGAAGGGAGAGGGGGGCCCCAAGGGAAACATTAATTTATAAGGATGCCTGGTTCCCTTCCCCAGTATATGTCATTTTTATCTTGAAGAAATATAGGAAATGAGAAGAAAGCCTGCTGTGAGAGGAATTTAGAGAGAGAGAGAGAGAGAGAAACGCAGGACACAGCTTCCTGGTGTCTGCTAATGAGACCACTGGCTCTGTGGCCCAATCTGTAGGTGAGGGATGGTGTGTCTGCCCACCTGACACTGAGAGCAGCCATGCTCTTTGTCGTGTGGCTGGCTCTGAGGACCTAGAGTGACCCCGACACCTGCTGAGAGGTCGGCTCCGCACCAGTTCTTTCCCCCCACCTGGGGTTTTCGTGCAAATCCAAAAGCCGAGAGGAGCATTCAGGTGAGATTAGGACATCAGGGCAGGAGACCCACAAGCTACGCTCAGTACTGAAGCCCCACATGGGAGTGAAAGGAGGATGAAGAGGCCTGGGGCACACCTGAAACACACCCAAGGGATACCCAGGACTCACCTGGGGTATACCTAGTGCACACCTGTGGCACAACTGAGAAACACGCGAAGCACATACCCAGGGCACACCTGGGACACATCTGGGGTACACCTACAGATGCCAGGAGCAACAGAAATGTCAGCTTCGTGACATCACGGCCTTGCCTGTTTATTCTAGCACACAGGAGGTGCTCAGCAAATGTTTGGGAGAGAATACCAAGGGAGTAAGTAGGAGATCAGTGTCTCAGAAACGAAGAATATCTGAGCCAGAAAAGGCCAGGGGACCTCCCAGAGCGTCCGTCTGCTCTGCAGTGGAAGGAGAAGAGTGTCTCAGAGAGCGGTGAGATTCTGCCAGGGGCTGCAGGACAGGTGGGACCCTCTGGAGCACCTGGGGAGATGGAAATGAGAACTTGCTGGTTGTGTGGCACTGCCCCCCACCCCCACCACCACCAACCAAGTGGGTTGGTGGGTCCAGCCCATCCACTTAATAGCCGGTAACCTTGGGCCAATCGCTTTAACCTTGTCCTATGAGCCGACCAGATTTCAAACGGGACCGCAGTGCCTGAGGTGTGTGGTAGAATGGAGCGCCCCTGCACCCTTCCCCATCATGTGTGCTGGGTCAATGCTCCCCCACCGCACCAGGCAGACAAACCGCCCGGATTTTTGCTGAAATAAAGATTCTGCTTCAGAGGCCCGGGGCAGGTGTCTTACAGGCTCCCAGCTGGTGTTAACCCTGCCCATCAGGACCCACGGTGAGAAGCGGGGTCTGAGGGAGACGGCTCCCACCAAGTTAACAGCGAGCTGCATTCTGGGAGTTAACAGCGTTAAACTACGTTCTGCGGGGCAGAAGCATTTGCTTAGACGGAGCTAAATGTGTTTCCTGCCGCAGGACTTGTTTAGAGACTTTAGAGTGAACTTGACTCTCAAAACTTGACTCTCAAAGAGGAGTCAAGTATGGTGATTCCCAAACTTGTATGGCTATTTCAATGTAAAAATAACCACATTAAAAGTTTATTTGAATTAAACTTTCTATTTGGAAATAATCGTAGATTCACATGGAGTTATCAGAAATGATCCCGAGACATCCCTCACGACAACATTTTCCCAAACTGGGGCAGAGCCTCCCAGCCGGGATGCTGACCCCCACCCAGTCCACGCACAGAACAGTCCACGTACACGAGGACCCCACGTACAGACACGCTCACCCCCACACCCTCTGCACCCCTGGTTGCCACTGATCTGCTCTGTGTTTTTATAATTTTGTCATTGTAACACCCTATAAATGGGATCAAATAGTACCTAACCGTTTGGGATTGGCTCGTTACACTCAGCGTAATTCTCTGGAGATCCACCCCAGTCGTCCCAGGTGCCACCAGTTTTATGGCGAAGTAGTGTTCGTTCCGTGGTGGAGGGGTCACCGCTGACTTAACTCCGCCTTTGCTTCCAGTCTGGGGCCCTCGCGATAAAGCAGCTAAACATTCGTGAACAGTTATTTGTGTAAATGTAACTTTTCATTTCTTTGAGATAAACGCCCAGGAGTATAATTGCTGACTTGTAACTAACTGCATGTTCAGTTTTTAAAAAACTGGCCAGCGGTTTTCCAGAATGGCTTTGCCATATTGCTTCCCTACCAACAACAGGCGGGTGAGCCGGTTTCTCAACCTCCTCGCCAGCATTTGGTGGTGTCACTGTTTTTATTTTAACTACCCTGATAGGTGAGTGGTGGTGTCTCCCTGTGGTTTTAACTTGAGTTTCCCTAATGTCTACTGACACTGACATCTTTCCATGGGTTTGTTTGCCATCCGAAATGTCCCTTCGTGGCTTTCGACCATGTTCTAACCAGATTGTTTGCTTTTTTTGTAGTTGAGTTTTGAGTGTTGATTATCTACCTTAGATACTAATCTGTTGTTGGACTCATGGCTTTCAAATACTTCCAACTGTAGCTTGTCTTTCCCGCACTTTCATGAAACAAAAGCTTTTGTATTTGGTTGGAGCCCCACCAATCAATTTTTCCTTTTACGAATCGTGCTTTTGGTGTCAAGTCTAAGAACTCTTTGCTGAGCCCTAGATCTTGAAGGTTTCCTCCCGTGGTTTTTCAAAAAGTTTTTTACTTTTATGTTTAAATAAATGATCCATTTGAAGTTAAAAAAAATGTTACAACATGTGAAACTTAGGTCAAAGGGTTTTTTTTTGTTTTCGTTTTTGTTTTTTGTTAATAGATGTTCAATTGTTTGAGCAAGGGCATCTTTGCTACATTAATTGTTTTTGTACCTTTATCAAAAATCAGTTGGGCATGTCAGCGTGGGCCTGCTTCCGGGCTTTCTAGTCTCTTCCACTGGTCTCTGTATCTCTCCCTCCACCAATACTACACTGTCTTGATTTCTGCAGCTATTTCTGTTTATATCTGTGAGAAATATTAGTCTATGGTTTTCTTTTCTTGTATTGTCTTATCTGATTTTGGTACGAGGGCAATACTGGTCTTACAAAATCAGGTAGAAAATGTTTCTTCTTGTCTTTTTTCTAGAAGATATAGTGTATAATTTATAATTCTTCATTAAATGTTTGTAGCATTCTCCAGTGAAACCATATGGGAGTGGAGGTTTCTTTGTTGGGAGATTTTTAATTATAAAATCAATCTCCTAAATAGCTATAGAGCTACTTAGATTATCTATTTCAAATTGGATGAGTCATGTTTTGTGAGGAAATGGTCCATTTTGTCTCAAAATTTATACAGAGCAAACTTGGCAAGTTTATACAGAGATGTGCATCTCACCCCCTTACAATTTTTGAGGTCTGCAGCGATCACTTGTTTCATTTTTAATACTGCTTACTTGTGCCTTTTCTCTCACAATAGGTTTGCCAATTTTATTGGTCTTTTCAAAAAAACAGTTCTTTCTTGTTGTACTGATTTTCTCTTTTGTTTTTCATTTCATTGGCTTCTACTCTCACCTTTTATTTCTTCCTTCTGTTTGCCTTTTCCCCTTCTTTTTTTTTCTAGGTTTTTGAAGTGAAAACCTAGATTATTGATTTGAGACTTTTCCTTTTTCCTAGTATATTAATTTAGTGCTATGCATTTTCTTACTAATACTGCTTTAGCTTTGTCCCACAACTTTTGATATATTTTTGCCTTCATTCAGTCCCATGTATTTTTTTAAAATTTCTCTTGAGACTTTATTTTTGACTCATACATATATTGTTTAATTTTTACATGTTTTGAAATATTCCTGTTATCTTTCTGTTATGAATAGCTACTTTGATTCCGCTGTAGTTGCAGAACACATTCTGTATGACTTCAATTTTTTTCAAATTTATTGAGCTTTATTTTAGGGCTCAGGATGTGGTCTATCTTAATAAATGTTCCATGAACACTTAAAAAGAAAGTGAATTCTTCTTGGATGGGTGGAGTATACGGCCAATGTCAATGACATTCTGTTGGTTGATGATGTTTTGAGCTCCGTGTCTGTGCTGCTTTTCTATTTAGCTGTTCTTTCGATTTTCAAGAGAGGAATGTTGAAGTCTCTAACTAAAATTGTGGATTTGTCTATTTCTCCTTTTAGTTCTATCGGTTCACTTTACCCATTTTTTTTTAGCTCTCTTGTTTGATGCATACACCCTTAGGATTGCTCTATCTTCTTGGTAGAGTGACTTTATTATTATACAATGGCTACCTCTGGAAATTTGCTCTGTCTCCATCATATGATATCAGTATAGCCACTCTTGCTTTATATGATTAGTATCTGAATTACATATCCTGTTCCACCCTCTCCCATTCAACCTGCCTGTGTCATTGTTTTGGAGGTGAGTTTTTCGTAGATGGGCGGGTGGCTGAGTCACTCCTTTAATTGGCGAGCTTCGCCCATTTATACTTAATGTAATTACTGTCGTGTTAGGGCTCCCGTCTGCCATTTTTCTGTGTCTTTCTCTTGTTCTCTTTTCTCATTTGTTTTCTTTTCTCTCTCTTTCTATGGGTTACTTCAATATTCTTTAGACTTCAACTTTTAATTTATCTATAACATTTTAGTATATCTTTTTGTATAGTTTTTTATTGGTTGCCATAGATATTGCATTATATATACATAACCTTTCACAATTTATATTGTTGTTTTATCAGTTTGAGTGAAGTAAAGAACTCACCTTCTTATATCCTCTTCTGTTTATAATTGTCTTAATTATTCCACCTACATACATTTAAAATAATATTAGGCAATATTATCATTTTTGCTTCAACCATCAAACATAATTGGGAAATCTCAAGAAAAAAAAAGGAAAGCCCAGCCATGACTCATGCGGCTCAGTCGGTTGGGCGTCACCTTGCAAAGAGAAAGGTCACTGGTCCGTGTCCTGGGCAGGGCACCTGCCTGGGTTGTTGGCCTGGTCCCTGGTTGGGGGGTGTGCGAGAGGCAACGGATCGATGTTTCTCTCACACATCGATGTTTCTCCACCTCTCTTTCTCCTTCCCCTCCTGTCTCTCTAAAATAAATAAATAAAATCTTTAAAAAAAAAAAAGGAAAGCCTATAGTATTTACTTAGATTTTGCTTACTATTTTTTTTTCTGGTACTCCAATATTCCTTTTAACATTGTCTTTCTGTTCTGAGAGTTCCCTTTAGCCATCCTTGAGGGTTAGTCTACTGGTGAAAAATTAGCTTTCCTTTTGAGAATGTCTTCATTCCCCCTTCATTCCTGAAGGATATTTTCACGAGATTTGGGGTTCCACGCTGACAGTACTTTTCTTTCAGCACTTTAAAAATATTGCACAACTTCCTTCTGGCCTCTGGTTTCCAATGAGAAATCAGCTGTCATTCAAATGGTTTTTCTCTGGCTGCTGCCTACATGTTGTGCGTGTCTTTAATTTTGAGACGTTTAATTATGATTCACCTGGGGGCCTGGTTATCCTGTTTGGGGTTCCCTCTGCTTATCCTTTGAGCGGTTTTCAGCCTTGGCCTCTCACTTCTCTCCTTCCAGGACGCCAGTGACACCGATGTCAGATTTTCAGTACAGTCCCCGGGGTCCCTGAGGCTCCGTGAATGTTTTTCCGAGTTTGCTTTCTCTCCATGGTTCAGATCAGGTCATTTCTCTCGTTTTTTCCTCCACATCAGTGTTTCTTTCCTCTGCCCCCTCCCTTCTGCTGGGGAATCTGTTCTTTGAGCTTTTTATTTTGGTTATTGTATTTTTTTTAATCTAAAAGTTCCATTTGGTTCTTCTTCAGATGTTCTATTTCTTTCCTTGAATGTTCTGTTTCTTTGCTGAGGCTTCCTCTCTTCTCATTTGTTTCGAGCATGTTCCCGACGGCTCCCTGAAGCAATTTTATTTCCAGCTGCTTTAAAATCTGTCAGGTAACTCCGCATTTTTATCACCTTGATGTTGGCATTTATGGGTTTTCTTGCTTTAATTCATTTTGAAGTCTTCCTGGTTCTTGGTATGCTGAGTGATTATCAACTGATAAGTAACATTTTCCTATTATTTAATTCTTCAGTTTTGGCTGGCCGTCTCTGACTCCACTGCCGCCGTGGAAGGGAGCTGGGCTCCACCTCATCACTGCCAGGTGGCGGTAGACGGCTAGGTTTCCCAGCGGGGCACCTGGGGGGTGCTCCCCACTTGGTTTGGAGCCCACTTTTTATGGTGCACCTGTCCCATGTGTTCAGAGCATGACGTGAGGAAGCTGCCCTCGGCCAGCGTCCCCCTCCCTGCCTCTCCTCCCTATAGGCACATGTCCAGAAAGGTCATTTTTATCACGTGTGTGCAGTTCAGTGCATGCTTTTGTGCTGTGGCGAACTCAGGGACTGAGTGGGGGAGATTTAGTTCGAAGACTCCCAAGGAAGAGTTCGTGATTTGCTCCTTTCGAGAGCATCTCTATACTTCTCAGACAAGGGCAGCATTTCTTCCGCAGTCAGCAGCTGCAGCACTGATCGGAGTCCCAGACCCACAGGGGGGGACAATTAGACTGCCACCCAACACCACAGTCCAGTTGCTATTGCCCTAAAGTCCCAAGGCTGTGAATGGGAATAGTGTTAAGGAAATTACATAGGCTTGGCCCATTAAAACATGAGGAGTCCTAGCTAAAATAGTGCAATTCCATCTGAATTTTAGGGTGCTCATTCTGCTGATAAACTCTAAACCATCACAAAGAAAATAGGCAGAATAATAGCTAGAGGGTTTTTGGTTTTCCTCTTATTTGCCTACATGGGAAAACTAGATGTGACAATAAATAAAATTCCAGATTTTTGTGTACAATACCCATTATTTTAATTGGACTTTGAAGAAAGTATTTGGAGAAAGGCCCCTGTGGCATACTTCATTTGCCTGGCTTTGCCCTTCCAACTGTAGATATGATGCCCCAGTGGGCAGATGTCATGGCCCCAGCTCTGCCTCCAACCACCAAGGTCTCTAAGCCAGTGGCTCTGGTCACACATCAAGATTAATTTGGAGAGGGATAGGGGGGTGGCTCTCAGCTCTCTGGAAGCTCAGGCCACCTGGGCTCTTGGCTCACTCACTAACTCAGGGGGGAGACAAGTGTCGGGGGGTTTCAAGGTGCTCCAGGTGAGTCCCACGGTCCTCCAGGCCAAGTGTCCCCCACCTGGATATGGCTGCGGTTCTGCAGCCACAGGACTGGCCCACCAGGAACTCCCAGGCCCAGTGAGTCCCCCTAAGTCAGAATCTGCATTCAACTAGATGCTTGGGGTGTGGTGTGCATTCAATTTTGAAAATAACTCTAGACTGTAGAGCTGTGAATTCCCCCATAAATGCAAAAAAGTCTAAAGGGCACAGCCCGCACCCCCCCCTCCCCCCCAACAACAGATCTCAAGGTACATCATCCTCGTCACTGACACTGAGCATCAGGTATGACAGGAGGTGAAGGGACCCAGGAACCCTCTGAACCCTCTCCTCTGGAATGGAACTTCTAGCCCTTTTCACACCCTGGCCCTGCTCTCATGCTGTCAGATGTAGTCTCTCCAGTGAGTTACAAACCCTAGGAATGACAGCATCTGGAGCATTCGTGAGCCCCAGCAACTATAATATCGTGACATCTGTCACCCGCCCCCATCGTCTCGGACCAGGCCGCGTCTGAGCAGCAGGCGAGCGGCCGGGCCCAGGCCTGTCCATGTGCTGACCTCACCTTTTTGCTCCTGGAGGAAGTGAGAGAATGGGGCAGAGCTGAACAAGTGGCTGTTCATGCAAGAAGGTATTTCTCCTTGGTCGTTATCCTAACAAAGTTATGGACCAAGGGCATCCCCAAAGGAGTGGGTGGTAAAAAGAGGTGACCTGGCCCTGGTTTGCCCAGGGGAGGGTGAAGGGCACCCGATAGCAGGCGAACCTGCAGAGCTCACGGAGCTGCCGCCACTGGTGTTTGGAGAGCGAGGTCTGATAACGCCGCTGCGGTGCTTTCCCAGAACTCTCCCCACGCGCCTCTGACCTCTGAAGGAGACTATAAAACCCAGAGGAGGATTTTCTCCTCTCAGTCTGGGTGTGGGGAGCACCCCAGTTCTGCAGGAGGGGGACCTCCAGGAGCAGGGACGATGGCGGCGCTGCAGGAGAAAAAGTCATGCAGCCAGCGGATGGAGGAATTCCAGCACTATTGCTGGAACCCGGACACGGGGCAGTTGCTGGGCCGCACCCTGTCCCGGTGGGGTATGTCCCTGGCAAGGACAGGAAAGAGGGGGCAGCTCTGGGAGGAGAGGCAGAGGACCCCCCACCAGCAGGCTCCCGGGCCCCAGACCCTGCCCAGGCTTAGGGCCAGGGCTCACCTCCCTCACCAGGAGACCCCAAAGGCCCATTTCAGCCCTAATACCCCCTGGTACCAGGCACCCACAGGGTGGGAACATCTGAGGATGGGCCCCAAAGTTTCAGGCTTAGATTTGGGAATAGCAGTTTATCGCTATGTTCCTAAAATGCATGATTTTTAAAAAGACTTAAGGGGCATGGGTTTCTCTGGGGTGGCGAGAATGTTCTGGACCTAGACAGTCAGAGGCAATGATTCACGACATTGTGCGTGAATGCACTAAACACCACTGAGTTTTGCTCTGAGACAGTTGTGGTGGCAGGTCTCCCACCGTGTCCATCCTGCCACGGTGCAGAGGTGTGTTGGCCGCCTCTGACCAGCCTCTCCCCACAGTGTGGATCAGCCTCTACTACGTGGCCTTCTACGTGGTGATGGCCGGACTCTTCGTCCTGTGTGTCTACTCCATGCTGTGCACGCTCGACCCGTACACACCTGACTACCAGGACCAGCTAAAGTCACCAGGTAACGGGGGCCCCACACGGGTCGGGGCGGCACTCGGCCCCTGAGCTACTCAGTCAGGGCACCCAGCAGGCCTAGAGGGGCCTCTCTGTCACCTCCACCAGCAGCCACTGGACTTTGAGGGGTACACCAGAGGTGTGGATGGCCCCTCGCCTTCTTTTCATAGGGAAGATGACCCCTGATTATAAAGTCCAACTTTGGCTTTAGTCGTAATTATTAAAACAAGAGTTCTTTGTGATGGAGTCTTTCTATCACTGGCTTTATATGCATGTATACGCACAGAAGACATTTCTGGGGAATATACAGAAAACTGTTCCTGGTACGATTAAGAATGAAGGCGCTGGGCGGGAAGGAGCTCCTGTTTTCCCCTTGGTGTCCATCAGCACTGAGGCGTCACTGCCACAAGAGCAAATTTAGTTCAGAGCACCCAGGTCCTCTAAGTGCAGGCTGCCTACTACCCTGTGGGGCGGAGGGGCCTGGGACATGGCCTGAGCCCGGCTCTCCTCTCCTGTGTCGTCTCCGGCTCCGCGTGAGCCGTTTGGGACAAGACTCTGGGGCCTGACACAGTGAGGTGTCACCTCTACAGTCCTGGTGAAGGTGATTGGAACCAAGACGTCCACACCCAGCCCATTAACCAAAGGCGACCACAACACAAACACACAAAACCATGAAAGGGAGGGAGGAAAAAGGAGGAAAAGGCATCTTCCAGCCCACATTTATCACACAGATAAAAACGCAGAACATTTATCACACACGCAACCTTAATACTTTCTAAGGACGATAATAACCCCAGAAACATCCAGCAGAAGCACAAAGGAAAAGAACACTCAGATGTTTCCTGGCAGGTGAGTGTAGGGGGTCCAGCCATTCCACTGGGATCTTCAGTGAATCCATTTATACACGATAACACCACAGGGCTTTATTTATTGGGCGTCAACATTTAGACTCGACCGACAGATAAAATATGGAGCATTTCATTGTCACTTCAGAACAGAATGGAATATATTGCAAACTTGAGAACAGAACCATAATGGAATTTGCCCAAACCCGGAGAATGGAAGGCAGGGCAAGGTGTGTTCCCTGAGTCCCAGGGAAGAGGCCGGGGGCAGGTGGCAGTCACCCCCTGAAGCTGGTGAACAAGTTATGTGGGAACCTGAGGACACGCAGAGGGCGAGTTGCTGAGAGGAGGGTGTGGGGGGCTTTCCTCTCCTTCCTTTTTTTATTTAGACCTTTCTGCAGGTTTTCATTTTACACCATGTACAGCTGGTCCTTTCACAACATCCATAAAACAACAAGAACCCGACCTTACTGACTTAAAAAGTCACCTGCATCCATCAGGGGACTGGCTAGATAAGTCACTAGACATTCCCACAGCAGCACAGCGTGGTATTTGTGGAAGGAAAGAGGCGAGCTGCTATGAAATGCCAGGGAGAGGCAGTTACAGCTGGTATCAGAAAAGGAAAACGGGTGAGTGGAATATGGAAAGGACCCCCCGCCCGGTGTGAAGAAAGCTGTGACGTACACGACACGCCTTTGTGTCCACAGAAACGAGGCAGTTTCCTGAGGACGCAGGCTGCCCCCGAGATCAGGAACATAGGACTGTCGCTTCAACTTCCTGCCCCTGTGCATTTTTTACAATATGCTGTTAGCATGCATTTGTTCTTAACCAAAACCAGTGCAGATTTTCCAAATGTGCATTCAAATACAACTTCACGTAGAGACCCAGTGGGTCCTGGATGAGTTGTCACCTATAGCAAGAGTGGCCACCTGGGGCACATTGGTTCAGGCGTCACGTGCAGGAAGAGCCCACCTGGCCTTCCGCCAAGCATCGCACCCTGAGCCCAGAGGGGCCTCATTCCGACTGCACAGCTCCCAGGCTGGAGGGCAGGGTCCCCACTGGGCTGCTGGCACAAAGGACGCTTGGCTGCGGCCACCTCACCTGGTGGCCCTTGAAGACCTGGGCCCAGTTGGTACCACAGTGTCCCACACCCGGCCTCCACCAGCTCAGGACCACCCTGCATGCGACTCAGCAAACAGCCTGGACGTGATGAGCACTTGGGGAAAACTAACAAGTGCCAGGCTCTCTTTCCAGGGGTGACCTTGAGGCCAGATGTCTATGGGGAGAAAGGTCTGGAC
The DNA here is from genome assembly GCF_014824575.4 of Sturnira hondurensis. Lineage (NCBI taxonomy): Eukaryota > Metazoa > Chordata > Mammalia > Chiroptera > Phyllostomidae > Sturnira > Sturnira hondurensis. The sequence goes on along the minus strand of NW_028076312.1, from coordinate 5,469,774 downwards.
ATTTCCTACAATGTCTCCGATAACAGGACCTGGACGGACCTAGTGCACACCCTCCACAACTTCCTGAAAGGTAAGGTTAAAGTGCGTCCACAGCCTTTATTTTTCCTAAGAAAATTTCGCTGAGGGGCCTGGGCTTCGTGGCTCTCCAACAGCCCTAGGCGGCTGCAGTTGGAGGAAGGGCCCACAGGGTGTCTGTGCCGGCAGACTACTTGCCAGAGGCCCAGCAGGACAACATAAACTGCACCTCGGAGAAGGTCTTCACCCAGGAGAGCTTCAGCGCCCCTAACCACACCAAGTTCTCCTGCAAGTTCACAACAGACATGCTGCAGAACTGCTCAGGCCTGGTGGATCCCAGCTTCGGCTTTGAGGAAGGAAAGCCGTGTTTTATTATTAAAATGAACAGGGTGAGTATGAAAGGGTTAGAGGTCAGAGATCCAGTGTGAGGCCCCTTTGGAGACTCCTGTGGGGTGAGGGCCAGGGCGTTTAGACCGATGGCCACACAAACTCTCCTGTCCAGGGTCCCGGAAAAGGCAGGTCACACTCGCACCAGCTGCTCCCTCCTCTCTCTGTGCCCATTGCAGTGGCTCATATGCTGATTACTTGAAAGCCTTCAGTTCAGACACGGCATCTACCTGAGGCTCTGCAGTCCCTGGACACTGAGCAGCACAGCACAGGTCTATTCGGTGGCTAGGGCAGCCATGTGTGCATGACACCTAGAAAAAAGCCATGTACAGGGGTGGGGAGGACACCTGGGGACCATCCGGAGCAGAGGTTTCCAACCTGAGCCAGGGATCCAATGGCCCCAGGCCAGACACTGAGGGAGGCAGACTGCGTACAGAGCCAATGCAAGCAAACCATGGCCAGCAGCTGAGGTCTGGGAGCGGGGGTTCTAAACCTAAAGTGCCCCAGGTCCTAGCTGGGGTCTCATCAGAGCTACCTGGCAGACATGATGGCAGCTCACACGCCCGCCCCACAAGACTGTGCACACCGGGGCAGGCACAGGGACGGGGGAGGCAGGTTCTATACCAGGCCCTGGCACCAGTGGGCACACACAAGGGTCAGAACTTCAGGAGTCTGAGAAGGGTACAAACGGGGAGGAGCATACATAGAAGGACTGCAAACAGCGTGGAGAACTGCGCACAGCAGGCAGACGCTGTGCCCTAGCTCAGTGCAGCATGCCAGGCTTGGAAGTGGCAGCCACAGGTCAGACCCTCCTGTGAGGTCTGCCCCGGCCTGCGGCCAAGACCACAGCCCTGGGGCAGGGCTTCTGGCTTTGAAGGAGCTGGTAATTCGCAGGGTGTTACACTGGATGTTCTTAGAGTAAGAACCACTCCCAGCCCACCCCCTGCTCAGTGCCCTGCGGAAAGCCCAGCTCAGGTGCGTCCCTCCGCGCTCACACACGAGCGGCAGGAGGGGCCACGTGGACGCCTTTCCCTTCCAGATCGTCAGGTTTCTCCCCAGCAACAACACGGCCCCCAGGGTGGACTGCGCCTTCCTGGTGAGTGTGACCGCCCGCACCCGGCTCGCTCCTGCTAGGAAACCCAGGGGAACAACCCTGCTGGTTTCCTCTAAGAACATCTCATGTGTCAGCCTAATGAACCAGATCACAAATCGCATGAACTGCCACGTAAAACAGCTTTATTACAGGGGATAAACACCTAGTAAGAAAAAAACTTGTTATTGTTTTCCTTCAGAAAGCATCAGGGACAGTATATTACTAACACACTTCAACACACGTGCCGGCAATTTGGAGAAACCAGGCACCTCTATGACTGTTTTGTCCTCTTTATTCTCCGATTTACAGAAACACACCAGACTACCAACAGCTATCGTCGTCCAATAGTGTATGTATGTGGGCTGCTACGGCATTCATTTAGTGCAGTGTTCCTCAAAACTAGCTTTTTAAGGACGACGTGAAAAAATCTAAGTTTGTCTTCACTGAGTGTTCTCACCGAGTGGTGCACCTTCGAGTGAAGGCTCCGTGTTGCTGGTGGTGGGCGCCCGGCATGGCGCTCTGCAGAAACAGCCCACTCCACGCCCGTAGCCCCTGCCTGGCGCATGGGGTCGCCTCGCTTTGTTTTTCCTCTTTTAGTTATCCCAGCCACACCTGTGTCGCTGACGTGAGATTTTACAGACACCAGAGCGGTCTTCACCTGCTCTCTGGGAAGCTCAAACTATCCACCGGTCAGTTCGCTGACTCTGAAAGTGGATGCTGATCCCAGGAAACCACTCACTGGCAAACCAGCCCACACGGGCTGCTCGGCTTTCCTTCCCGCGTGCAGCCAAACAAGCATTGTTCACTCTATTCACCTTTATTATGCTGCAAGGACTTAAAACGGTAAAAATTCAAGTTTGATGAGTCACCAGGGCTTTAACAACCTACACACTATACCCCTAATGGGTATAGGCAGTACCACAGTACTGCCTATAAAGATGAATCTAGTTTATGCTAATTACATAGTGAAGTGTTTATGCATCACCTACACAGTGCACACCTGCAGGTGCACACAACACGCACATCACACATGCAGACACACATGCATGCACACACAGGCACTCAGAGACACACAGAACACACGGCAACCACCGGCCCAGACGCAGCCCCACTCAGGCAGTGGCCTCTGCCCCCCAGGACCAGTACCAGGGCCAGGACCGGCGCCACACGGATGTCCCACCTCTGCAGGTGGAGTACTACCCACCCAACGGCACCTTCAGTCTGCACTACTTCCCTTACTATGGGAAGAAGGCGCAGGTGGGTGCTCCCTTCTCCCCTGTTAGGTGTGCTCCCCTTGTCCCCTTGTCCCCTGGCAGGTGTGATGGCAGCCACTGGATGGTCTCAAACTTAGCAACGATGACTGGCAAAAGGAAAGCCATATTTTACCTATAAAAACAAAGCAAGGTGTTCCTTAACCCATCCTGACCATGTTAGTGCTCGGCTGTTCCCCAAACCCACCTTCTCCTAAATACCTGAAAGCACATTGTTTTCATACAAAATACAAATGTTGAATCTAATTGTTTTAGTTTTCGACAGCCTCCCCAATCCTGTTAACAGCTGCATGCCCATATGAAAGCATTTCCTCCAAGCCCCTTCTCTTTTCCCGTTGTACTTTGAACTTTCATCAAATGTACTTTGATGTGGAACGTCTGCTGTCTGTCCCCCAGACGGGCCCTCGTTTCTGAGCAGGCAGACCCCCAGTGAGCCCCAGGGCCCGAGGCAGGGCCCCCGAGTGAGCTGTTGCAGACCGCTGCTGCTCTCCCCCGACTCTGACACAGCCCCTCTCCGCGCTCGGTTTCAGCCCCACTACAGCAACCCTCTGGTGGCCGCAAAGCTTCTCAATGTGCCCAAGAACATGGACGTGGACATCGTGTGCAAGATCCTGGCAGAACATGTGACCTTTGACAACCCCCATGATCCCTTTGAAGGGAAAGTGGAATTCAAGCTTAAAATTCAGAAGTAAAGGACCAAGGAGGCTGGCCGCAGCCTGTGTGGGAACTTGCAGGCCACCGCCCTCTGCCAGCCGCCGGCCGGCTCCGAGGCACGCCGACTCTCAAACACCATGAACGCCAGCACTGAGGGAGCTTGGTGCCTCCACACAGGCACCCGTGCACCAAGCACTTCGTGTTGGAATCTACTATTTCCTACTAAGTCTTTATCATGTTTTAGATAGAATTTGTGGCTACGATAAAAATGTTGGGTTAACACGGCACCCTACAGCAGAAGCTATCCAGCTAACGAGACCCTAGAATGATTCACCTTTGTACACAGACAGCACTTTTCTTACTATAACTTATTCTCTAAACGTCAACGAACTACTGCCCATGTACTAAATAAATACTATTACTTAGCATTTATAGTATTTAATAGCATTTATTTAGTATAAATACTATTAATGCCTTGATATGGCTCATGACCTATGGTAATGTACACTTCGAATGCTTGCTTCAAAGAATGCAATTCCTATTGCGAAAATTTATTAAAGCCATTCTCACTCTACACAAAGCAGCCATGCCTTTCCTGAAATGGGGGTGGGGGTGGGTCAACCCAAAAACAAAAGCAAGCACCTCTTTCTAAAAAATTTTTTCTTTTTAAAGTTTCCACTGCAAGTCAGGGAAATTACAAAGCGATGTTGGAGAGGGGCTGTCACCTGAGAGCAGGTGCAGTTCCAGAACGAGAGCAGTAAGACACAAGGGAGCCACCAATGTGACAGAATCTATAAACTAGAGGTAACCGCATGCAGTAATCTTCACTCCCCAAGCACGAGTCCCTCCTCCAACACCCAGGAACTCGGGTGAGGTCTGCGACTCCAAGCCTTTCAAGAGAAACACAATGAGAACATCCTGTGTGACCCAACCTGCTCTCACCCAGTGGCACCCACTTTTCACCCAAGCCGTAGCTCGAGGTCTGGTGTCCCCTCCCACTTGAGTACCAGTGTCACCACCGGTGGAGTGACCCAGAAAGCTCCACGCAGCTGCTGGACAGGAGAATCTGTCCACCTGAAGCCCAATCACAGACACAGTGTGAGGAGAGAATTGAAGCCCTGCAAAGCCCTGGCCAGGTGCTCAGCGGGCTGGGCATCTTGCCATAAACCAAAAGGTTGCCTGCACGACTCCTGGGCGGGGCACCTGCCTGGGTTGCAGGTTCAGTCCCCAGTCAGGGCGCATGCAAGAGGTAACTGATGGAGGTTTCTCTCCCTTTCACCCACCCTCCCCCTCTCTAAAACAAACAAAGAAATTCTTTAAAGAAAAAATGCATGCTCCATCCCAGTCAGGGAACAAGCCTGGGTTGCGGGTTCGATTCCCAGGCGGGGTGCGGAAGGGAGATAACCTAGCAATGTTTCTCTCACTCCTGTCTCTCCCTTCTTCCCTAACCATGTCCTAGGGTGAGGGTGAAGAAAAACACCCCGTAAATACTGTAAGGCCAACTGAAACCTGCATTTATTACGCATCACTACTGCATAAGACATAGCAAGTGTTCTTCACTGCTGATACGAACAGTAAAAACTTCGGGAGCCACCTCAGAAATGTCCCGTGTCAGAGGTCAGGTCACCTCAGACATGTCACGATAACGTAATGTTGGAGGTCAGAGGTCAGGTCTCCTTTCTTACCTTACTATCTTCTTTTTCTGAAAGTCAGATCCATAAAACCAGCCTCAACTTTGAGGACTCAGGAGAAAGGCAAGAAACAAAGCCTCTCCCCACCACCGGCCTCAGGAAAGAAGGCATCGCCTTGGTCCGTGTCCACCGTCACGTCCTCCTTCAGCCCCCACCCCTCCACTCCGGGGCCTGGCTACCTCCCTCACTCCAGCGACAGCTAGACTAGCAGGACCAAATGACTCTGGACAGTAACCCTGAAGCAGAGGAACACAGAGCTCGTTTAAAATGCCCATGCGCGTTTTATTAATAAAAACTAACAGTGCCAGTTAAACAAGTCCAACAATTAAAGTCTCTTTAGATTCCATAAAATATTACAGAAAAGTTTATTTGTGTTTCAATAAAAAGACTATTGTTTTAGAACAGGCAGCTAACAGCAACTGTGCAGTTAATGGTTCTTTGTGAATAAATTTTAAAAGAAGCTACTGCCTGTCCTCCAATTCCTTTCTCTTTTTATAAAAAAAGAACTATTAAAAATGATTGACAAATTCTGAGTTAAAAAACTGTTAAAACATTCTCTATATTTAATTTCAACTTTATAATAGATTACAGGAAGATGCTTACGAAACAAATACAACATTTGTTTCAGTACATGTCTTTAAATGATAGACTTATAAGTATGTAAACACTATATAATAAAAAGCTTCCAAACGCTGCCTGTAAGAAATCAGGCAAATTTTACCATATGCAATAAACCATTCCAAGCCTTCCAGACAGTTTTCAAAGCTGCACCAGCACGGCAGTAAACTTACCAAACAAAACAAACACAAACACACAAAAAGAACTTTGCAATATGCTTGCTGCAACGTAAACCTAAATTTAAAAAAAAAAAGGAAGAAAGGAAAAGTATGAACTTCATGGAACCACGCAGTCAATATAATTTAAGAGAAAATAAAGTTATAAGATTCATGGTGCTCAGTGTTGAAAGCAGAGCTTTGCCATTTTGCTTGGTTCTGTGGACGCCACAGGACGTAACACATCGAAACTCATCCCGGAGCCTCACACACTGCCAGCCAGTGGCGCCACTCATAACACGCCGCAAACAAAAGGCATTCGCGGTGGCCTGGACAGGACGACGATGTTTTTTCATTGATGCAGATGGAGTATACTTTCCTCAGCAAACTCAGCAAAAAGTGTTAAGGGGCGAAAAGTAACTCTGAATTAAAAAAATAAAGATAAAAATAAAAACACACAATCTAGAAAGTAAATACAAGCCCTGTGTCAGCACGCTGGAACCGGCACACACTGCAGCCCGTCTTCAAAGACCCTGCAGAGAGCCACCCGTGCTTGCTTATCCGAGGTGCAGGTCAAATTCGACAGCTTACAGTATCTTCTTGGGAAGAGGCCAAAAAGAAACAGAAAAGCCCACATAAAAAAGTTTATCTTCCCTAACTGTGTTTTCCTGAAGCTGAACTGGAGGGGAGGCGGGGCTCGTGAGGGAGCAGGTCAGTCTTCCTCGTCGTTATCGTACTCTTCGTCCTCGTCCTCATCCTCCCCGACATAGGACACCGGGGTCTCCACCCTGGACCCGCTGTACTGGGACCCGCTGGAGCTCGTGGCCAGCATCCCGTCCGCACCGTTGGTCAAGTCACTGCAAGGACAGGAAGTGACACAAACAGGGTCAGTGCTGCGTCTCTGCAGCCTGCACCAGAGATGGGGGTTTCAATGACACACACAGAGCAGGTCTCACACAGCTGCAGCCGAGTGCCGGCGCTGTCACCGGTTCCACCCTTCTCATGCCCTGCCCCTGCTCTGTCCCCTTGGACACAACCAGTAAAACCGCGGGGAGATTGGCAAGACCATGATATTTAGTCTTTCCTCCAACTTATTACAACAGAAACAAAGGCCCCAAGCGCACCAACTATAAAACCATTACATCCTTCTTCCTAGACCTTTTACTTATGAATTCCCTGATCTTGAGGAAGGAGAAAGAAAATGATTAGGAAAAGGGGGCCCCAGGATGACACAGGGCCCCCAAAAGCAAGGCTCCTGGGACAGCAGTGTGGGGAGGGTACCCAGCAAGTTCTGTGCGTGTGCCTGTGTGCACGTATGTGTGCGTGTCCATGCTCAGTGCAAGTGTTGCTGTGCTGAATGTGCACCCATGCAATGGTATGTGTGTACAGGCACGTGTGTGCGCACTATTTGTCCCCAGGACCCACCTCCAGCTCCTCTGGTGTCTGCAGAGCCCAGGAAGCTGAGCTGTAACCCATGATTCTCACGCAGACACTCCCTCTACAACCTGTACTTCCGGGAAGGCTCCAAGGACCCCATGGCCTTCCACAGTTTTGTGAAACGGCATTTGCCAAAGGTCAGTGGGGATGACCCTGGGCGGGGCCCAGCAGCCCAAAGGGGCAGGGTGGAGCTGCAGGGCTAGGCTTGCCCAGCACTACACACTGGTCCTCAAGTGGATCTCTGCATTGGATCTCTGCATTGGTCCTCAAGTGGATCTCAAATGGATGCCCCTGGACCCTCACAGGAACACGAGAAAATCTTTGGTTGCCACAACTGAAGGGGTAGGTACTGGCATCTGAGGCTGAAGGTGCTACAACAGCCCACAAGGCACAGGACAGTGTCCGCAACAGTTGTCTGGCCCACAATACAGTGTCCCAGGTAAAGACCTTGGCCTCAAATGGTGAGAGGTTTTAAGAGCTGAGACCCTGGTGAGATAAGCTGGGTTCAGCGGCCACCCAGCATCCCAGTGCAAAGCAAACCAGACACAAAGGGTTAACTACAGTCCCAGGGCACCACCAGGTGATGGCCCACACCAGCCTCGCAGAGCAGGGGCAAGGGCAAGGGCACATTTCCACTGTGAGTTATAACTTGCTCGGGTTATGGTCAAAAGTAACTTCAGTTTCTTCGCATTTGAGTTGGGCAGCAAGAAAAGGCAGACAAGACACATCGAGTGTCGCAGGGACGCCAGCCTAGAATTCAAACTTTGTTAGGGGTCAGCCAGATGCCAGACTCCGAGAACACCTGTAACACACGGAGGCGTCACCCCCAGGGGAGGTCTCACACATGAATTTGTTCAAAGATAGGGGACCCGAAAGGGTCAGAACTGCACTGGAGACGTGGCCACCAAACACATGAAAAGGAGGGGCTCTGGGGGCACCGCATGAGTGCGTGACACATGCCGCTTTACTCGGACAAGAGGGACCCGGAACCCAGGAGGTTTACTGCAGCGCGGGAACCTGCCCCGGGCCAGAGCGGCAGGCAACGTGCTCCTGCTCCAGCGCTAAGGAAGAGTCCTGGGGGCATACAACCGTATGCACATTACCTTAATACCTCTTACTGGTGTCTACTAACACTGTACAATAAAAACTATTAAATATTGTACGCTTTGACAAAGTAATTCCACACCTGAAAAATCCAGCCTAACAAAATAAGTCAGGAAGGGTGAAGAATTTAACCATAAAGCTGCTTATTGCAGCTTTTCTTATAACTGGGAGCCACCTACACATCCGACTACAGAGGGCAGCTCGGCCAATTACCGAGCCTTCCTGAAATACCGCCCTGTGCCACCGTGAGTGTCAGCTTTTCTTCTGAAGTGGTCGTGGCTTCGTTTCCCTCACTATAAAAACTGACATGAGTCTCAGGAAATTTAATCAATAAGATGAAATTTCCTAAAGATAAAATTTAGAAAATGCCCCAATTCCACTTCTTGGAATAATGTTCAGTATTTTACCGAGACAGAATTAAGGACTGAGCGGACCACTGTCACAACCTGACCGCGTGCCAGACGCTCTACAAGGACTTCGCTGTTTCCCGAAGCCTTGCAGCACACCCACGACTAACCCGTCACCAACCCTGCCTCACGGGAGTGGCCAGGCTGCAGGGCCCGGGGCTTCACACCCTCGCTGCCCACTCCCAGCTCCGTCAGGGCCACACCGGGGTCTTGTCTGTGTCACACAGAGACCCACTGCGCCCTGGTCACGGCTGTGGGGCTACACCGAAGGTGTGCGCACACTGCACTCTGTGAGACGGACGCCACTCTGTTGGATCCCCAGGCTGCCAACTTGTCATGTGTGTTAAGAAATTGAGCATTTACTAATACTTAGGATGAATAAATTAGTACATATAACATAAAACATAAAAGTTAATAAGACCATTGCTCTGTCAACACTTAATGCTAAAATCATCTTCACCTATCTTTGAAAAACTTAGGGATGACATAATTCTCAGTGGGATTGCTAGTCAAAGATAAAATACACACTGATTTAAATAATAAAGCTTCAGTAACAAAAAATACACACAATGGCAAGTAAAGTGAAAAAAGCAGGGGACAGAATTCTTTATGTACACTGTGCCCTCAGGTGTGTTATAAGAAACAGAAAAAGCCCTGGCTGGTGTGGCTGTGGACTGAGCACTGGCCCGCAAACCAGAGGGTCACTGGTTTGATTTCCAGTCAGGGCACAGGCCTGGGTTGCAGGCCAGGTCCCTAGCAGAGGGTGTGTGAGAGGCCACCGATCCACGTTTCTCTCCCTTTCTCCTTTCTCTAAAAGTATATAAATAAAATACTTAAGAGAAAAAAGAAATAGAAAAAATGAATGAGAAATACTGTCACTTGGCTGCCAGCAGTGGGGTTCGGGTGGGTTTCACTCCCATTTTTCACTCTACGTGGGGACAAACTCGGTGTGTGAAGCGTCCTCAGGTCAGGGAGAGGCTAAGCTGCTTTGGAGGGTCCCGCTGTCTGAACAGCTGAGAAACGGGGTTTGCATGAGAGCTGGAGGGCTTCCTGCTGCCGGGGGACCCATGGCAGGTGATGGGGGCCCCTGCCAGCCCACCCCGGCGCAGGACTGCAGTCACCTGGCAGAAAGCCTCGTGCCGTTAGAGGTGGAAACCGATGATGTGACGAATATACTGTTGAGTGATCCGTGAGCCATTTCTGAAAAGAGAAAGAAGACAGAGCAAACGTCACGACGCAGAGACCACAAGGAATGGAAGCACTGTGCCGAAATGGAGGCCTGGGGCCCAGACCCGTCCGATCTGCCCTGCACTTTACGCCGGGCCCCCAGGCCCGAAAATAGCCCTGCTCATTCAGAGCCTGGCCACAGGGCCGGTCCCCTGTGCGAAGGCACGGAAGCCTTTCATTTACGTGCGGTCACCAGCGACAGCAAAGCTGCACCACTGAAACTTCACAGAGAGCAGGGACTGAGAGGGAGGGAAGACCAGCAGCGCTCCCATCCTGGGTGCAGCTGTCTGCAGTGAGAACAGAGTGAAAGGCAGGGGCCTTCAGTGACGTGTCGGCTCGGGGGTCCTGGCGGGCCGGCTGCTGGAGTCTGGGGGCAAGACAGAGCCAGCCTCGCCAGACAGTCCACAGTCTGACGTCCACTTGCTCTGGATGGCTCCGAAGCCTGGGGTCCGATCCAGTGCTATGGCTCTTGGGGAGCAAATCTGCAGCAGAAAGGGGAGCAGCGATGGCAGCTCTTCTTCCCAGAGCCCCTCTCCATCCGGGGCCAGCACCTTTCTCAGCAAAGAAGTCACCAGAACGAAGGCCAGAGAACCTGAGCAAGAGCTCACCAAGCGAACGCTCCCACGCTCTGGCCATCAGTAATCGGCATAGAACATCAATATTCCTGGTTACATCACTGCAGTGACCAATCCACTACCTAAGGAGAAATGTCCACACCTATTGAGCGCCTCAAAGAATTTCAATCTCTTCCTTTTGGGGGCCCTACCTGGAAGGTGAAATCATGACTTAACACCTGTATCATATAAGCTGCATGGGCAAACACACAGGATGCCACTCCAGAACTCCACTGACCACATGTCCCAGCAGGTGAGGGCCCCGCCAGGCAGCTGTCCCACCAACAATACCCATTCCTGTGGTCCCCAAAGCCATCTCGTTCCCTACCTCTCCTTGCTCCTGGTGCTGCACCCCTGAGCCGACCTCAGCAGTGGAAGGCCAGGGGCCTGGAGGCTGGGAAACCGTCCTCACTCCAGCCACTAGGCCACCAGTCACTGGGGCCCACTGACCTGTCACATAGGGTTCCAGTGCTTTCGGCACCAAGCTTCTTGCCATTTTCAGGTCTTCGGCGGAGCAGCTCCCAGATTCCAGGCCATAGGCCATCCCCATGCGCTTCAGCACTTCTATGTCATCGTGGATTTCAAACGTGTTGTCAAAATTGAACAGGTACTCGAATCTGGAGGAGACAGTCCCTGTTAGGAAAGCGCCATCTTCAAGACGAGACAGCCTTGCTCAGTCCAGGAGTCCAGCCCCTTCCTCGGGTGCCCCCTAATCGGGTGTCGTTACAAAATTGATCAGCTCAGAAACAACGCCCCAAGAGGCTCAAGCGGCATGGCCCATCAGCGTCTGCGCTTCGCAGGCACGGCCCCGGCACGCGGGCCCCACAGGCCGCCGCGCACCATCGACTAGCTGGGCTGCACCTGAACAGCCGTCGAGTGACAACCCTCACAGTGCAATTTACTTTCCTTTCAAAAAGAGATGCATAATTAGGGAAAGAAGAGCAAATTTCTAAATTACGCCAAAAGACTATATTTACTGAGTACAGATACTTCTATAAATAAGTTGACGGGCCATTAAGAGCACTGACTCCGGCATTTTTCACCACTGAGACCATGGGGCTCCTGGACAACCGACCACCTACTTGTCGTTAGAAATGCTGCAGTCAATAACGGTCTTCTTGCTGGTGTTCACGATGATGAAAGGCAAGTGTATGACAGAGTTGGGCGGAGGTGGCCGGTTGGCCTGCTGCTCCGCCTGGCGGTTTCTCTGCACCAGATTCTTGAAGGCAATTTGCTAAAAGACATGAGCAACCAGCACAGCACTCACACCAGCTGCCGCCCAACCTAACACCTCCTCCCCAGGCATCCTTGACAACTTTCCCTGAACCCCACGAGACAGCAAGAGGGCATGGGCCCTCCTTTGCAGAGCAGAGCAAACAGCTGCCCCAGGAGCCACCAGCAAAGAGAACGCATCCTGCTCAACAAAGTCCCCAGAGAACCGAGGCTGCAGAGATATGCATTGATTCTGGAGGTCATGGTCCCCCCCTCCTTCCTGGGGAGGGGTCTGTGGGTGCCCACGCCTGTCCCATCCATGTGTCCCAGCCTTAGAAGGCAGACATTTAGCTGTGGACCTGCAGCTTTCTGGGAAGGCAAAAATGCTCCATGGCAGGGGTGTCTCCTCTGGGAACATGGGTCCTCAGCCTAAAGCCAGAAAGCCAGGGCCCTGGGCCCTGAAATAAACATTTACCTTCAAGATAATTTTCTTGCCGTTAATGCAAAGGCAGAAAAGATCCCCCACCTCACCAGCCAGCTTTCTGCCCAGCTGCCCAGTACTGGGACTCAGGAGCTCAAGGCTTAGTGAGAGGGAGGCAGCAACTTTTTTAGGCAGGTTTTTTTTTTACGTAGTTATGATGTACTGTGAATGCAGAAAAGGAGAACAATTTATTCTAAAGAGGGCAACTGAGCGGAAGAACTTGGAGGCTGGGAGGGGCCGCAGCCAGAAGCAACCTCCCCTTCCAGCAAGGGCTGTGGCCATCACTTGCTCTTCCCTTTCCCAAGTCCCTTCTGCCCATCTTGGCTCTGTGACCACTTCGTCCCTTGCCAAAGCACCCCCTCAGCTGGTCTCCTAGGAAGAGGGTCCAAGATGCCACTCTTAAGGGCAATGGAGTAACCGAGGCGAGGGTAAGACACCCATGCACTGAGTGTGCCTGGCCTGGGTGAGACACATGCTCTTTGCCGTGGTCCCCGCTCTGCTGGATGCTGGGGCAAATGTTGCAAGCCCCACAGTGCCCCCTTGTGGCCTTTTCCCACGTTCTGAGATCTCCTAACCTCAGCATCTAGGCCTGTCTGCAGAACCCCAGCGCTTCCTCCCAAGGGTCCCACCTCTTGCCACAGCTTCTAACACCCCTTACCCTCTGGTTTTTTGACACATGCCTACAGGTTCCCAGCAGCCTCCAACCTGACCACACGATCCATGGCCTTGCCACCCTTGGGGTCCACAATCATCTCAATAAATTGCTGCTATGCCCTCCTTCCCTTTACTGACCAGCCATCACTTCTGGCAGCAGCTGGCCCCCATGCCCCAGGCGGCAACCCCAGCTCGGAGCTGCCTCTGTCCAGAAACTGGCCACTCCCCCTCCAAGGGGGAGATCTTTACACACGTGTTTGAGTATTTGCTTCTAACCCAGAACATGTACCCCCAGATCCCTACAGGGGGTGAGGCTGGTGCTCAGGGGCATCCCTGGGGAGGGCAGCACAGTTCACTGCTCACGTGTGTCTGAGGCACGCTGACACACATTCTCTGACCACGTGTGCTGACCGCTGGCCAGGCACAGCCAGGATCTGCACCTTGCCCCCAGTCTGGAGCCTGGTACTCGGAGCACACTGCATACATACCCCAGAGAACTTCCACACGCTCCTTCCCAAGGGGCCGTCCCTGCTGCCCTTTAAACACTGTGAACAAGCCATGTACACACTCACATGGTCACACTTACACACGCACATCCACACAAGTGCTCTCACACTCTGCCCCTCTGGCCACAAGGCCCATGTCCATGAGAGTTCATGTCAATGACACATGCACAGTGAATATTTATGAAATTCGGGTTCGAAATCTCAAAGGAGAGACTTTATTTACCACAGAGGGATAGAATGGATTGCAAGAGACTGCCGCGGAGAAAAAACTAAATTAGTCGAAGATATTAAAACTACCTTGCCTCCAAATGTAAGTAATTCGTTACCTGTAGAATGAGTTCTTGAAGTTGAGACTGTTTCTGTTTTATTCTTTCAAGTCTTCTTTGTCTCTCTACCTTCAAAAATAAACCATGAATATCAGAAGTCAACACAACTGATTTACTACAGCGAAGTTTACAACCTGCAGCAACACAATGTCGCCTAAGCAGGCTCTTGCAGAAAATGTTCTCCCTGGATCTAACGGTGGGGAAACAGACCAGTCTGGACCACAGCACCTGTGGCAAGCTCTTCTTCAATCCCAACTGCACATACACTGCTGCCTTCGCTCATTTCCTGTATCTGGCTATGTACTTTAAAAATAGCGTTAAGGTGGCTGCACTAGAGTCCACGCCCTTGACTGCCCGACCTCCTCCCCACCCGCAGTGAGGGTCTGCAGAGCCCGCCCGGGCCAGACAGTCCACCACCGTTAGGTGGGGAAGGACGTGCCTGATCAGAGACTCTGGGATTTGGACAAGCCTGGTCCACATGGCCCAGACCAGGCACAGAAGCACAAGACCCTGACCAGGTCCCAGTGCTGCCAACAGAAATGGCTGCTCTGGGGTGAGTCTACATGAACACACGAAACACGACGGGTTAGTGGCGAACCTCTAGATTCTGACATTCCTGAGCTGAGTTGGTGGGCAGACCGATCCATTTGATCTCCTTCTTCTCCTTGGAGATGATGTTCATGGCCATCAGCACGTTTAAGGCATCGTAGACTCGCCGTCGGATGTTCTTCTGGTCATACGCCTGGGGAAGATGAAGGGGAGTTTTCCGCATGACCCAGGACGGCTCGCAGGCCAGTGTGAAACACTGGGCCCTGAGCACACTCAAGGAAGCGCACCGTCAACTTGCCTCGTGCGGCACAGACCCGCTGCGGCAGCTGCTGGCATCGCTCCGAGCACAGCTCCACCGAACTGGCCAGTGCTGACCAGGCAGCCGCGCCAGGCCAGGAGCGCTTCCGCAGGAGGGGGCTGCCCGACCGGCAGAGCCAGAGCACATGCACAGAAATATTTAGGGGTGACAGGGCATCATATGCACAAATGGATCCAGAAAAGCTCCTCTGTACGGTTCTCGGACCTTCTCTGTACGTTTGAAGTTGTTGCAAATAAAAGTGGAGGGGGCAGGGTGGCACTGGTGCGTTCTGCTGCTGCCCACCTCCCCGCGCTGGCCGCACACACTTACGGACTCGTTCGGTAAGATGTGGTTGTCGGCAGCACTGAACTCTGCAACCAGCTCGTCGGCCACCTCGTTGTAGGACGTGGTTCCCTTCCGCTGCACCTTCTCACAGACCTTCATGGAGAAGTGCCGCAGGCCCTTGCCGTTCTTCTCTCCTTTCCTGTTGCGTTTCCTTCAGAAATACAAAGGAAAAGCAGCAGCCTTAGCCTGCCGACCGCCGGCCTTGAATTAAGACACACACGCACCTCAAAGGGCTAACGAGGTACACGAGGGCGTACACGAGGGCATCGAGACCCGCTGGGGCTGGAGCGCAGGCGAGCGGGCTACCAGGGGGCCCAGTTCCACCCCTGCAGAGCACACTCAGCACCTGCGGCAGGGCCAGTGCCTCCTTTCTCTCTGTGAAGGCCAGACCTCACGTCTGTCTGTACCTCCAACTCTCAGGAAGAAGTAGGGCGTACATCCCAGGGGCAGGGCCCAGCACGTATTTGGTGAGTATTGGCACGCTGTACTCTGCTTCTTAGAAAGATGTGGGCCGACATCAGGAATTATGAAAGTTTTACTGCCAACCCAGGACTTTCTAGGCCAAATCTGAGTGGCTGACAGACAAGGGGAGGCCGAGACCTGGATGGCCAGGTGGCAGCGAGTGCCAAATGCCGAAGCCTGCCGTGTGCGTCAGATCAGGAGTGACCCCAGACACCTGAACTTTTAAAATCACCACATCCAGGAAAGGGTTGCTCTCAGTCTGTAATGGGATGAATTGTGGGAACTGATGATTTTTGCTTGAGAACCAATATAGACACAATTCTATAGCTTTGTTTTCATTAGTTTTGAAGGAAAGTTGCATAGCTGACCTTCGAGTAAAATCATTTTCAAATCGGTTTGCTTTAGTGGAAGAAAGGCTCAAAGTAACCGTGGTGGGCCACCGCCATGAAATGGCGAAGCTGCTGTGAGATCCATCCCATTTATACCACATTTCCAAAAGCTACTTTCCAGTGCAGGCAATGGACAAAGTTACCACTGTGCTGAAAAGCCAGCTCCCTCCTCTTCTCCCGCCAAGAACTGACCACACGTTATAGTGTAGTGTAGGCGTCATCCCAACTACAGGGGGCAGCTCTCCCGCCCTTTACAGTATAACCATCACCGCCCAGCACTATAGGGGACAGCTCTCTAGTGTGACCGTCACTCCGGAACTACAGGGAGGCTGGCTCTCCCACAGCCTGACCTCCTTTACGAGGAAAAGCATGACGTAACTACACATCCCTTATGGGCACGCGTTGGACATTTTCCATCCGCGAGCCCCTGTGACCCTATGACCACAGAGAGCTGGGGGTTACAATTCTAGGCATGTGCTCACCCGGCAGACCAAGGTGAGGGGTCTGAAGGCTGGTTCTGTGAGACAAAGTGCGTGTTAGGGGTGTGTGGGCTTCCTACCACGATAGTGTTGGGCGCTGCAGGTCTCTGAGGCGTACCAATTACCTACAGTCAAAAAAGACAATTCAGAACACAATCAGAAATCTCCCACAAAAGACTCTGCCATTTTATCATTTCTCATTATCTACAGCCACTGTTGCATTTTATTAACCACAGATATAAGAGAGGACAATGACAAGGTGAGTAACCCAGCAGCTGACCCTTTGAACTACAGACCGCAGGGCCACGCCTGTTCTGAACATGTCTTCGTTTCCCTTTGTCAACCTCAGGCATCTTCTCCAGGCAAACGAAAGCAGCGGGGACGCCAGACAGCACGCACGAGCCCAACAGAACTGAATGCACCTCTGGGGGCACGAGAGCCTCAGGGAGGTCATGTTCAGCAGTGGGGCATGTGAATCACACGTCCCGGGTAGAAGTCTGCGGGGGACTCAGTGCGATTCTGGCTTTCCTCTTGCCGTCTTTACTTCCCTTTTAATGATATAGAGAAGGATACAAATCTATCCTTCAATGACACCAAAATGAGGCCAATAAACAAACAGAAAACAGCTCTCAGAACAAAAGGTGCATCAGCTTGACCACGTGCAGGAAGCCCACCCCATGGCTGTTTCACAGGGGAAACCCAGGCACCCCAGACAGCACAGGGCAGGGGATGAGAAGGGGATTAGCCCTGGGAGCAAGGGCAAGGGCCCCACTGCCCACAGGACAGCTGGAAGCCAGTACAACGCTCAGGGGGCGGGGCCGCTATGCCCCTCACCAGCTGGCTGAGCGCCCGTCCCTTCACCAAAGGAAGGGAAACCTTACTTTGTCTCTCAACAGCAAGTACTCAGGTCTTTGGTCCCATCAATTAATACTCAAATGTTAACACGGGGGCACAAAGACGTTGTCTTGTACAGCCAGATAAAGAAAGCCCCAGTTTCCCTGGCAAACACTGTGTGATCTCACTTACATGCGGGATCTGAAAGAGCAAATAAATAAGCGAGAAATAAAACCAAACACCCCAAGCTCAGAGGCAGAGGGTGGGCAAAATGGGAGAAGGGGTCACAAGGTAGTGACTCCCAGCTATAAAATGAGTACATCACGGGAAAGTAACGTACAGCACAGAGACCATAGTTAGTAAGACTGCAGTGCCTATTTGAAAGTCGCTAACAGAGTAAACCTTAAAAGTTCCCATCACAAGAAAAAATGTTCTAGCCATATATGGTGACGGATGTTAACTGGACTTATTCCAGTGATCACTTCACAGTGTATGCAAATCGCACCACAAGTGCACTTGAAACTAATATAATGTTGTATGTTCTGTGTTTATAGCTCTATAAAAAATATAATAAAATTTCAATTTTTCAAAGATCTTGCTGTGTGACTCTATACTGATTAAACTGACCCAGGAAATTGTTCAGAAACACTGTTCCTCAGTTACTGCCCAGCAAAGTGCCTGGGAGACCCAAGGTCACGGGACGTGTTAACATCAGGCACCCAAATGCTAGGGCAGCCCGGCCGGAGGGCAGAGGGCAAACTGCGGCTTCGGGGACTTGCTGTGGTCACTGCCTGGCTATTTTAAGCTGGACACTCCCTCTGGTCCCCTTCTTAGCAGGATAAGTGTGTTACCTGCCATGGCCCCGGGGCAGCTGACCCGGCACTTTGCAAATTACCCCTAAGCCCAGGGATAACCTGTCAAAGTTAATGATCCACAAACCAAAGAAAGAAAAACAGCTCAACTAAATTTCATTCTTTTAATTCACATTTCCAGTGGTAAGAGCTTCATCACAGCATTTTTCAAACGGTAGATCACCCTCATTTGAAAGTCATTAATCAAATCAGCGAATTTTCTGAAAAATGAAACAGGACAGAAAAGGGAACAAATCCCCCAGCAGGGAGGAGTGCCTTGTGAAACTTCTGTTTCTGTTAAATACGTGCACGCATCTCCCATTCACGGGGCAGCGGGTTGTGGCGGAGAATGCACTCCAGCCAAGGCTTGTGGTCCAGTCTGGGAAACACAGAGACCTGCCACTCACGGCACTTACCCAGCACATTTTCCTGGACCTGGCTGGCTATGTTCTGGGGAGCAGATTTAGGGTGCCAGCACACCCCCCGTGAGTGGGCACAGTGAGACCCCGGCCCCCACATGCTGCAACTCTGTTCAGAAGAGGGCTACCTAACTTCGGGTCAGTGCCCCAGTGGACGCGGCCTGGGCCCTGAGACGAGTGCCCATTCTATCGCCCCTCCCTAAGCCGCGCCTCTTCCTTAGTTCAGCTAGAGGGCCAGACACAGCAAGTGCTCAGTGACTGCTCACTGTGAGAACGGCCTGCCTCGGTGACGGGACAGGTGAGCACGGAGGGGTACCTCACACCCCCTGGCCACTACCCACGCCCTCACGGAGGAGTGAAGGCCACCAACACCTGCGGGTTTTCTCTCTTGGCTTTTTTATTTTCACTATTTTACACGGAAATTTTGCCCTGCAAGAAATGCCTCCCCCTGAGCTGTGAGCTGAACGCCCAGACCACTGATTAGGCGACGAGGGAAGGCCTAACAGGCTCCAGGTCCAATTTTCACTCACATGAAGATGAAGCTTCATCTCTCATGTCAGAATCAGCCAGTCCTCTGATTTCTAATCCTTTGGTATATGAAGTTTTAGGAGATATACACTTTAATTCACAGTACCAGGATTTTGCAAAGAACAAATTACCTTTACTAGGTCCACCCAAAACAGCTTGATTCAAGTCAGTGATTTAACTCTCAGACTGACAAAGTTAAGGTGCACCAACAGAAAAATCTCCCCATAATTTTCCTCCCATCTATTTATACCTGAAATAAAAACAGAACTGTTCCTATAATTAATGAAGTATTCCCAAGCCAAATCCTGCTACATACCTAGTAAGTATAAAATATGAATTATAAATTAAAACATAAAATGGAATGTATAACACATCAAAAAGATATTCATTGAAAAACTATTATGTAACAAATGTGGCCTGCAAACTACCGCTCCGGGAAAAACCACAGCTACTCTGCTGAGCAAAAGTGGCCACATCCTACTGACCAGGGCTTAGTGGTGAGGAGCAGTCACAACCCTGCTAAGGACGGTCACCCGGAAGTGACCAAGGTCACTTGGACGTGATCAAGCTTGGGTAGGTGGAAACACCTTTCTCTCCTCATGGGGCACATGGCCCAGGAGTAGGGATGACTTCAACCTAACCAGAGTCATGACGGGAAGAGGTCTGCTAAGCATGGGGTGGCGGGGGAGGGGGGACCACAAGGTCCGGGAGCGCAGACCCACCTCTGGCCCCCTCCTGTAGAACTGGTAAGGCCAAGGACACACCTGCCATGCAGGACCCCGACAGCCTGCAGAACCCTAACCCCACGTGGCCTGCACACCAACACCACCCTCATCTCCCGGCAGCTAACGTCGCCCCGAGCAGCGTCAAAGACAACATGCGCCCACACAACTCCACGATGCTCTACCAGAGCCCTCCACGTCACACCTACGGAACCTGTCAGGGCAGAACACAGAAGCACTGGGGGACTACCTGCTACCTGCGCATTAACCACAATGCTCCTGAAATCCCTGCAGAAGGCGACTGTCCCCACACTGCACACATTCAACAGGACACTGCGAAAGCAAGCCTCACGTGCCACACTGCAAGCTGGAACCTAAAGGGCACTGTCCCGAAAGCACCAGCCCACCCTCCCCGGAGCCCCTTACCACTTGCTGTGCAATGTTGACATTGGACTGTCCGAACGTTTTTGGCAAGAGCTGCTTCCCAAGTGTGCTGACTGTGGAGGGGTGAACAGCCACTAAGGACACAACACCTGCCACACAAGGAAACAAGAGGTTAGTGTCTTGCTGAATTAAGGCTCACGGTGAGTTTCAGGACAATGAAGGTTCTACTGAGGTCTTTCTTTCCCCACTTTCACCATTTTAGATCTATGGGTCAATGATACACACCTCTACTGAGCTTAATTCTTAACTTAAGGGGGCCGGATGGCCATGACTGCTTGCTCTGCCACACAATGAGTCCCTCTCCGGGGTTGGGGGCTCAGGTGCCCCCGGACATTGTCACCAACTTGCCCCAAATGCGTCTGTCCATCTACAGAATGTTCTGATCGGACTTCATGCCCTATAGACCACTCTCAAAAAGCCATACAGGGGTACCTCAGTACTGTCGTTCATTCGTTCTGGCACTCGTGACGAGTGCAGAAACCAACGAGTACCGAGTGAATTTTTCAAGCAGCAGGTGATGACGTCCTTGCGAGGCAGCATCATAACTCATGCAATTCCTAGCAAGTGCGATGAGTCCGAGTAAGTGCCGGGTGCTGAAACATTTTTTTCTCGTCAACATATGACAAGTACAGGGTTTGTTGGGTCCTGAGGCTGATGAGCACTGAGGTATGGATGTAATTCTATGACAATTATAGAACAGAATACCCTCAGGTGAGAACTATGTTGACTTCCAGGCCATTACCTCATGAGAAAAGGAGAAAGCCCGGTCTGGTCATGCCTCTCCAAACCCTCTGGGATTCCCCAGAGCAGACCAGCCACGGGCAGCCTAGGAGCCAGGCCTGTCCTCTTGGGGTTTGGAAGTGGCGGTTCCGCAGCCAGGGCCTCAAAGGGGGCGAACACGGGGCTGCCATCTTCCTTAACTTCCACCCAGGTCAGCACCATGATGACTTCCAAATCACCAGTAAGGCATTGCCTTCCATTTAGCCTGGTCTAAGTTGTCATTCCTTTACGGTGCATGCATTTGAAAGAACTTTATAGAACAGATTTCTTCAAAATTCAACAACCAATGAGTTTTGCTGCTACATACAAACACAATAATTTCTCTTTAACAACCTAACCTGACCAAGACAGATACTCATCCTTCAAGTGGCTAAATATGAGTATTTAAACAATAACAGA
The DNA here is from genome assembly GCF_014824575.4 of Sturnira hondurensis. Taxonomy (NCBI): domain Eukaryota; kingdom Metazoa; phylum Chordata; class Mammalia; order Chiroptera; family Phyllostomidae; genus Sturnira; species Sturnira hondurensis. The sequence goes on along the minus strand of NW_028076312.1, from coordinate 5,448,423 downwards.
TATTTAAATTATTTTCTGTAAAAAAGTTTATCTGCTTTAATTACTTTCCTCTGAAAAACAGGTCTACAGGGTGAGGCAAAAGTGGGTTTACAGTTGTTAAGTATGCAAAACAGAGTTTATTCCTGTATTATTATTTATTAATTATTGTATTATTTCCATATGAACAACTATAAACCTACTTTTGCGCCACCCTGTGTATCTTAACAAAAGCGAATACTTTGAAAGTTGTTTAAGATATGTTAAAGTTATTTCAAAAGACAAAAATAAAGTTATTCTATTTTACACTGAGATTTAAAATACAATGAACTACATTATACTTTCTAGATCCAAATATACATTAGTATAAGTTTCCAGCAATACCAAATTGATTCATTAAAAAGGTAACTATTTTTTAATTTGCAGTGACCCTCCGATTGTCGATGAAGTGGAAGAAAGACCTCCTCTGAGTCAGCGCTTACGACCCCAGCCAACGTCAGCAGGCCGGGCAGTTCTGTGACAGCCATCTCACAGCTCATTCTGTGCACTGATTTGTGGAGGCCAACACACCCAGAGACGGACCAGGCGGTCATCTTCCACGGCTAGGCCTGCAGGTCCAGCCACAACACCTGCCCACTCCTCAGGACAACACACCCCACCCACGACCACGGCTACCGTCTTTCTATAAAAACCATGGTCAGAGCCCCAGTCGGGGGGCTCCCCGCTTCACACCCCAGCTGGGGAAAGGAGGGGCACTCTGGGGGTGTTGGGGTGACAGCAGACCTATGAGGCAGAAGTAGACCGGGGCCAAGGGCCCCTGCCTTCCATCTGCTCGTGGACACCGTCTATTGTTCCCACCAGGGTTCCGCCCTGGTGCTGTTCTTGAGAGAAACTCTCCCAATGCAAAGAACCGTACTCCAGAACACCGAGAACCACCTACCATTGTCATTTCACCGTATTTGCGAGAGAGCTGTTAGCAGCAGAGCTCACCTTACAGCTGTGAGGTGTTGTAACACCCAGCCCGGCCCCGCCTGCAACTGTCACTGCTTGCTGGACACAGCAGGTCTGTTTTCCTGCTCCCCACACGAGCCCAAGAGCAACATCAGTGCTGCAGTTGAGATAGTGACTTATGTACTGACCAAATTCTGCAACTTTGTTTACACTGGTTTTGAGGCTCAGCCATGGAGAAATCCATTTGATTTTCTTCAGTGCTGTAGTGCTATCCCACTATAACACTTGAACAGAGATGTTGTACAAAAATACTCTCAGCATGTGACTAGTAACACGCTGCAGCTGTGTGGGGGGCCACCTGCCGCAGAGCATGGGGTCCTCCCCAGCATTTGCTCTCCAGCAGATGTGCCAAAGGGGACCAGGGTGCTAGATGACCTTCTGTCACAGGATTCACTGCAGTACCTCCAAGTGGCCGTTTTGCGTGCACACACACACACCACAATATGTGCACACAAACACACACCATATGCACACACACCCGAGGAGCTGACTCAGTGAGACTTGGCAGTTTTTGTCAATCTCAAGAATGAAATGGCATTTCATTTTTGTTTAACCTAGCCATAGAAATTAGAATGCTTTGCCCATTTTTCTGATAAAGACTGCCACATGCAATCCACTTACTAGGGAGGGAGGAGACCGACATTCCAGTTACAAGATGGGTTAAATTATAACACAGCCCAGGAATCTAGTCACTGGAAATAAAATGGTTTCAACTGTAAAATGTGCTACACAGCCTTTTTAAAAAGAACTCTGTAATAAAACATTTTCAAATATAACATTATAAAATGGAGAATTCCTTTCCTGGCAAGAAAATGAATTAAGAATATACACGGTCTGAACTGCTATAAGCATTAAAAAAAGGAATTCTAAAAATGTTATATAAGCATATTTTTATAATTAGTAATCACATGCTATTTATATATCTGTTTTAAGGTATCTTAAATTATGAGAACATAAGGTTTAGTGTTTTCTTGAAAATAATTTTACCCAATTTAAAGTTTTCAGAACCTAATGTTTTTAAGAGTTACTATTTTGCCCACTGAGCCGCAAATATTTCCCTTGTTAACATGGCCTGAAGGGTCACGAGAATATGGCCGCCCCGCATGCTGCGCCTTCCCAATTGGCACGAGTGAGAGCAGGTGCTGCCCCAGTGGGTAGAACAGCCAGAAGGGCACCCTTCTCAGTTCTCAGGCACGGAGAAGGAGCTTCCTCCCTGGGCCACCCCAGCAGCCACACCCGACCCACGCACACATGCTGCTCATCAGCCAGCCACACACACTGGGACCAGTGGGCGCTGCGGGGAGCTCCTCTGTGGGTCCAGGCTGAGTGTGCAGGGCCCCAGGCTGCCCCCTGGCAGTGTGAATGCGGGCAGCCCGGGCCACCTTCACACTGCTGCTCCACCACATAGCAGGCCGCCTGCTCCTTGGTCAGCATTTCGTCGAAGAACAGTCACCCCCTCGTGCCCAGGAGAACGGCTCCCGGGGCAGGAGGTCACTGCCACACTGCAAACATTCTTCGGGTTAAAACAGAGGACAGGAGGCGAGAACAAGCTGACGCCTCTCCTCCACGTCCCCTGGGAGAAGAGCCAAACACCTTGCCACTCCCCCCTACAGCTGGGCTCGCCTTCTGGCCACTGCAGAAAGACTGGTTAGGAATTACCTGCCGTGTGCGTGCACATTTGTGTGCATTTGGGAGGCTTCAGTTACCACATCTCAATGATTACAAAGTAACACTCAGCTTTCAGTCACACATCACTGCTCAATTTTCATCTTCCCACCTCAGAGCCCTACAGCAGAAAAACAGTACTGAAGCAGCGAGAAAAGGACGTGTCGCAGGAAGACGCCCCCTTTGCAGTCGGACAATGACAGATGCAGGATGCAATGATCCAGGCTGACACAAGAGCACGTGGAGACAGGCCCGGCCCCCCAGGAGCTGAAGACAGGACCTACACATGCCTACCACATGGGGCCTCGGAGCAGTCCAGGAAGAAGACAGGTTTGTCAGTAATCAGTCAACAGGCATTGGAGCTCTCCATCAAAACAGCGCCAGACAACAAAACCTGGCATCAGAAACAGACAGGCATGACCCGGCTACGAAACACGGAAGTTCCATGGCAGCATGGAGAGGGTTACCACGTGTCTCAAAGCAGTACAGGCATGGGCGCCAGGTGCAGAAACGTCTTCCCCGAAGGGCACATGTTCACTCACACAGGTACCGACGGGGGCGGGGAGGAGTGAGCACATGTTATTGTATGACAAATAAGAACTTCTCGGTTAGAAAAGACAGGAAGCATGACGACGTGCGGGCAGAGACACAGAGTACAGGAGAAAGGGCACACTTGAGCTGCAGTCCAAGGTCAGGTCTGTGCAGGGGACGGGCAGGGAGCAGGCCCTTACGAAGGGCTGTGTGAGAGCCTGGCGGGAGGAGGTGGGGGAGGCGGCCTGAGCTCCATCACCGCTTGGCTGGAAGAAAGACCCAAGTAAGAACCATGAGAAGAAAGGGTGAGAAGATGGGCCAGGCAGGAGCTCGTCCAGGCTGAGGAGCAGGGGAGGAGAAGGGCCTTCTGGGATGGGCCCAACACTCTGGACAGACTCCCCCAGCAGCGCAAGGCCACGGGAAAGCAGGGAGTAAGAGGAAAGACCAATTAGGACACATGCAGCTGAAAACACTGACAACACCAGATGCCAGTGGGGACATGGAGCGACTGGAGGCAAAACGATGCAGCTGTGCACATTCACCCTGCGACCCAGTTTCCACCCCTACGCGTCTGCCCACAGCACCCGAACAAGCGTGCGTGCAAAGGCTCACACAGTGTCCCTCCAGGAGCAATCAGACGCAGCCCAGATGGCTGTCACAACTATAACTGCACAGAATTTACTGTCCAAAACTCTGCACTGGGGCTCTTGTCTTCAGAACCTGCAAATGCAAAGGCTGTGAGTTCAGTGCATATTTTTGAAATAGAGCTTTCTGAGTGCCGAAGGCTGTGATGGTCAACTTTGTGTGTCAGTGTGCCAAAGGACTTACTAGCACCCAGTTATCCAATCTCACACCAGCTCAGGGGCTGCTCTGGAAGCTCTTCGTGGACATGATGAATATTGACAATCATAGACGTTAAGTGAAGAGCACTCGTACAAACCATCTAATCAGCTGAAGACCCTGACAGCAAAACCTAAGGTTTCCCTGAGAAGAAATTCTGCCTCAAGACTGCAGCCAGAATCAGGTCCTCCGTTTCCAGCCCCTGCGACTTTCAGACCTGCCAGTCCCATATCACACAGGCCGACTCCTTGAAAGAAATCTCTTCCATGTATGTTACATGCTTTCTACCAGCTCTGCCTCTCTGCAGAACTCTGGCTGATACAGGGGTCTGGAAACACAGCAGAAGAGAAGGAGTGATGTAAGTGGCCAGGAGGGGGCGGTGCAAGGAGGCAGTGACTGGGAGCGCAGTTAGAACAAGCACCCCAGTGTGCAAGAGTGGCAGAGCAGGAGGGCAGCAGGACCCAGCTGCAAGGAAGTGAGTCGAAGCCAGACCCTGGGAGGCGCAGACAGGGAGGGAGCTGGATGCTGGGTCTGGCCTCATCTCAGGGCATTGAGGGCTCTCAACTGAGAGCAGCAAGGTTCCCAAGAAGTGGCAATTCTCAGGCACTGGCCTGCTGCTCCTGAATTCCTTCCTGGTGGGTGGGCCCGAGCCACAGTGAACTAGCCCCACAGGTATAGGGTGCAGGGCAGAAATCGAGGCCAGTCCCTACCACTGATGCCCCAGCCTCCATCCTGGCCTGGACCACCGTCTCCTCCTCAGGACCATCCCATCCTTACTACACAGTGAGAACCAGCTGCTGCTCATCAGTCATTCCAGAGAGACTGACTCTCCAGGACATGCCGCTGACCACTCCCCTGGGTTCCCAGACGAGCTTGTGGGAGCGTCTGGGCCTTACTCACTGTGACCCCAAGCCTTTGCTGACTACCTAAAGAAGTGCCCGCAGTGACCACTGAATCAAATGAGATCCCAGTGTGCTGCTCATGGGGCTCCTCGATCTAATAAAATACTAATAAGTGACCCAAAGTGACAGCTCAAGTTAGTGCAACACCACTTAAAACTACCCCAAAGTGCGTGAACCAGAAGCACAAGGGAGCTGCTGCTGAAACCCGTCTGTCAGGGCACAGGGGCGGGGCCAGACGGGCTGGGCCGCTCTCTTCACGTCCAAGCCCCCAGCGGCCAGACCAGCACAGACCCGCAGAGGGCGCCACTTGCTGCACACTGGTTCTCTGAAAGGAGCGAGAGAAACGCGGCAGCACTCGCCCTGGGGGCACGGGGAGAGCTGAGAGGGTTGTGGAGAGGTTGTCCGGTGCCTTCTCACAACAAAAACACAACTCTGAGGTAGAGGGACAGGGCCGAGGAGGCCACACTGGTCCCAGCAGAGCTGCTGCAGCACAAGGCAACCGCAACAGGCCTGACAGGAGGACGGGTGAGGTCTGGGCACGCAGTCCAGGCTGCAGCAGAGCAAAGGCGAGCTGGATGGAGGAGGGCTGGAAAATGAGCTGCAGACACTCCTCCAAGCGAGATGAGGGGCCGCCGAGAAGACAGACCACACCTAAGAGGGATGCAAAGTATTTTAAACGGTGCAGGCAGCTAGCACCAAAATATTCCAGTAGAGTCAAGCAAAACTATTATTTTCTGATCCTTCCAATTCAATTCCTTGGCTCGCAAGCTTAGCTGAAGAGGAAAGAGAGACAGCCAGTGTGTGGTCATAAGTAAGCTTACTTGGAGAGAAATTCGAAGTGAACACCATAATGAAAGACTTCCATCATTCCCAGGGAAGCAAAGTTTGTGGACTTTTTCATTGTTATTTCTGCTTCATCACTTTAATAGGAAATGTCATGCCATGGCTAGGGGACTCAGTTGGTTGGAGTGTTGCCCCATGTACCAAAAGGCTGCAGGTTTGATCCCTAGTTGGGGTGCCTACAGGAGGCAACTGATCGATGTTTCTCTCTCACATCAATGTTTCTCTCTCTCTCTCTCTCTCAATCAACAAGCATATCCTTGGGTGAAGATTTTTAAAAAATAAAAGAAAATGCCATGCCTCAAATTTCTGAAACTTTTACACGCCCAATTACTTACACTGAATTTTCCACTCAAGCAATCTGTGCATGCCAAAAACTAGCATTCACAACATATCAAGATTTAAAAAGTGTATACTTTTTGAAATCCCTCATTGGGCTCTCCATCCCTGGACAGAGGGGAAAGAAGGCATCCGGAAGAAAGCAGGGCCACACCACGACATGCCAGGACCAGCGACACCAGGGGAGCAGGCGTGGGCCTGAGGCCTGGAGCGAGAGAAGGAAGAGATCAGCTGCACCCTGGATGGAGGCAGGCCAAGGGCAAGGGCAGCCAGCATGCGGCCATGTGCACAAGGCTCTGCAGAGCAGAGAGAGCCTCTGTGGACAGTAAGTCCCAAAGTTACAGAGGGGATGCAGAACGAGCCCACCAGCTCACGACATGACACTCCAGACTCACTCAGTCACATGGAATGTGGCTTCATAGGGGAGGGATGGGGAAGGAGCTGGCTGGGCTCCTGTCCAGTGCTCACAGTGACAGATGGACTGACATGAAGGGGCTAGGACACAGCATGAGACCAAGTGAGGGCCCCAAAACAGTTTCAAATTCCCACATGGTTATACAGTAGGCATCAGGAGATCCCTTATTAGGGTCTCACTGTTAAAGTGAAAAGCTAATTTTCTATATGATGATCATTAGAAAAACCAGATATAAGTAATCCTTCAGCAGAGGCTAAGCCCTACCACTGCACAAGGTCTCTTGGCCCCGAGCCCGGCTGAACCAGATTAAGTGGACGTGACAGCTGGAGCCACGCACATGGACTTCATCCATCCCCACCAGCGAAATCGCCCTGAGACAAACCAGACTCTCCTGCAGGTCTTCCCTGAGCAACACTATAACGAGCTGCACCAAAGTGGGCTTGCTCAAACCTGCCATATCAAAGCTCCACGCCAACGCAGCTTTACGATCAGCCAAGCATCACACGTCGACACTTGACAGGTACGCATCTTTCTGATCCAGCAATCCCACCTCTACCACGTTACCAGAAGAAGTATACAGCATCCCCACGTACACATTCCCAGATGTCCATCACGTGTCCCTTTTAGGAGGGAAACTGCAAACTCTGGGACCCCTGGGGAAGAAGTGGCTTTAACTGATTCTCCCTGAACTCCAGGGATGCAGAAAAACGTTGATCCCCAAAGAACCACTGAAGATACACCACAGATGCGGAGCCTCTCATTCGCACTGAGGCGTGCACCGCACCATGAGCTCTGAGATCATAGTTGGTTCTGTCTGCTTCCGTGTGGCGGGCCACAGAGCAAACGTCTGCAGAGCGCAGGTCTCCCAGCCCCCCGCCATGAGGTAGACAGGAATACAAGTGCAATACAAAGGCATACTGCAGATGGACCTGTGTTTCTTACTTCTACAGTTCAAGTCAAAATAAACTCAGCCACCGATGTGCGTGCGCAGGTGGTAGGTCTGAGTTTTGAATGCTACCTTTCCCCTGCCCATCCAGGAGGCCCCCAGACGGGAGAGCCCTTCCAGTGGGGTTTCCACTGTTAACCAGGGGCTTTCATTATCAGAGACATTCATAAATACACCAGACTGAATACATTTAGTGCATTTCCAAACTAGGTGCCCTTACCTTTTCCAGGACTAAGGTTCTGGTCTATGAAGACCTTTAGTTCCCCATTGGCTTCAATTAGACCGGCCTGCAGAAAACAACAACAGCCGTAATAAATACAACAGCTAGTAGAACGAGAAAGCGACAGTTGTGAACACGCCATCCTTCTCAGAGGGTGGTGTAAAAGAACAGGTTAAAAAGACGAAACAGTGACCGCTATGCAGACAACTACAGAAAGCCGTGCAGGGACACGCCCAGGTCCTCTGCATAGGGCGGCCTTAGCCCACAAACTATTTGGCCAGCATAAAAAAGATCATTTAAAGATTTTAGCCTTTAAAGCTTAGCCCCTGCAATATTAATGAAATACTGGTTTTATTTATTAAATGGGTAGACATATTTTAAATGGTGATGCCTGAGGCTGGCAAAGGCATACTGCAAATAGATGTAAAAATTCATTTGACTGTCTTGAAAGCAAACTGGTAGTTTGGCCTGAGAACAGAGCAAGGATCTTTGGGTGAGTCAGAGCCCCAAAACAAGAAAAAAAAGTGCTTCTTTTCATTAATGCTAGTCAGTGAATGTATTTTTGAAGGTTTGTTCAAAGTTCTTGAGGTAATATGACTGACTGCAAACTGTCAAAGATAAATGGTCATAATCAAAATAATTTATCTAGGCTGCCTGATCTTAGATAGACCGTGTTTTACAAGTTCTTTCCAGAAAGAACAAGAACCTGGAGAATATATGAACTTAGTGTGATTTGGTCAGCCAGGTAGCAGGTTCATTTTCAACAGCTGAGCAGGTAATGATCTTACAGCAGAAGACGCCAGAGCAGGGCAGGTCACCTAGCTTCCACGTGCAACTAATCTAAACCAGTTTTGTAAGGAACATTTTATTTATTTGCTTTTAGAGAGAGGGGAAGGGAGGAAGAAAGAGAGGGAGAGAAACGTCAATGTTCAATGTGAGAGAGAGATACAGATCGGTTGCCTCTTGCACGCCCCCAAATGAGGACCTAGCCCAAAAACCAGGCATGTGCCCTGACCAGGGACTGAACCAGTGACCTTTCGGTTTGCAGGCCAGCTCCCAATCCACAGAGCCATACCAGCCGGCGCTAAACCAGTTTTGCTACCAGTTCATCCTACTCTTAAATGCCCAGAGATACAGTACAACAGATTTTCCCAGATAAAACCTGAATCCAAGCCTCCACCCACCCTCCTGGCCACAGATACACTCCTTCTAATTCTGCTCTCCGTAAAGGTGACAGAAATCATTTGTGGCTTGAAGACCAGCCCAGACTCGACACACACTCTGCCTGCTCCAGGCTGTGTGGGCACAGAGGGCCCCTCAGACACTTTTTGTCTCCGCCCTGTCCGAAGGTGCACAGCGCCCCCTGGGGCCACTCTACTCTCCTCCGTGGCTGGTGCAGGGGCAACCTCATGGCAATAACATCACTGGGCAAAGCCCCACCTCGGCCCTTTAAGAACATTCCACTAGAACCATTTAGGACAACATGGAATTCGAGAGAACAGCTGGTCTGTCTCGAGTCCACACGAACTAATTCGCGTTCCCAGGGAAAGGCTATCAGCACCCCCATCCACAACCCGCCCAGCAGAATCACGGCTTTAGCCTTCTCATACTGGCGGTTTTCTAAAAGACCACCCGCTGCACGAAGCATAAGCCCCAAAGGACAACTGAAGAATCTAATAAATACCTCACTCACTCATTGACACTGGTGAAGTGTGGCAAGAGTCAACTAAGTATACTAGGAAATTACTGTCATCTTTTTGAAAAAAAATCTTGCTACTAATTTGAATCATGTTTGGTCAACTGTTAAGACACCCCACTAAGTCCTGACACCTGGCCTGTCCCCTGGTGAGGACTACTTACTCCCCACATTTTCTCTGCTTCATTCCCAGGGCCCCTGCCACTGGGTCTCCGGCCTGAGTGAATCTGAAGTCCTGGCCTCCATCGTCCCCTACCTGCAGACAGGAAGCAGCGCACCAGCCCCACCTCCCTCACCGCCTCTCCAAGAATTACAGCAGGACATGCAAACCTCTAAAAAAATCCACACATGGAGACCAAGCCTCCTGGTCTGCCCAGGCCTAAGCAAGTTCTGAAGGCTCCTGGGGCATTGGGCTGCCAGTGCGCAAAGCAGGAAGGTCCTGTGCCAGCAGCAGAGTGGTCGCTGTGAGTAGTTTAGTAACACCTCCAAAAATGTGTCCACTGGTGCCAGGGTAAACAAGATTTATGAGTGGCGCAAACCAGGCTACCTCCACCCATGCCCTGCAGCAAACCCTTCCTGGCTTCTGAGTCGCCAGTCTCCTTAGCACACAGCCAGCACACCTGGACAGCACTCCCGCCCACTCGGCCTCTCTTCTCAGAGCCAGAGTGCACCAGGGCACCAGGGCCGCGCAGCAAATGAGGCCTCTGACCTGTCTCTTCTCCACCGGTTCTTGAGAATGCAGGACAGTCCAAGGCACACCTCCAGGAACCCAATTACCAGCACCAGGGCACATTGAAATGAGCCCCAGCACAGCCCTCCATGGGGTTTCCCAACGTGAAGTCACTCCAACAGGTTTACAGCACAAAACTTCAATCACACAAACACAGACACTGAATTTAAAAAAGCATTATGGAGTGTCACACTGCGGGTTTCTCCCCCACATCTTGTCACCGGAGGCTGTACCTACTTCCTTGATAACAAGCATCAAAACACAAGTTGTTTTTTATTTTTTTAAAGGTATTTTACTGAAACTGCAATTAATTTTAAGGTAAGTGTACTGAACTGATTTTCTACAAAATCTTTATACTTAAGATGCAATCCCAGCTTCCTGCAAGGAAGCATCAAACTGCTAAGTATATTAACATAAACCAATAGCAAAGGCACTCATTTCCTGTAATTAACCTTAATTTCCTTAGAAAAACTACACTCAGCCTTTTATGCTGATATTTAGTGAAAATAAAGGCTGATTATACTTATATTAGCTAAAAGTATCTTGTTAGTAGTAACAGTAAGAGTCCTGGCTGGTGTGGCTCAGTGGATTGAGTGCTGGTCTGAGAACCAAAGGGTCGCCAGTTTGATTCCCAGTCAGGGCACATGCCTGGGTTGCAGGCCAGGTCCCCAGTAGGGTGCACACAAGAGGCAACCACACACTGATGTTTCTCTCCCTCTCTTTCTCCCTATCCCTCTCTGTAAAAATAAATAAATAAATAAATAATTTAAAGTAGCAATAACAGTAAAACATGTTCCCAAAACATGCAATGCTGCTAGAAAAAGTTGAACCAATTAAAAATGAAAACTAAAAAATGGGATACGATGATTTTACTTAATTTAGAACAAAGCTTCCTTGTGCTTACTGTGTCCCAAACTTTAGAGATGCAAAGCGATGTAATCCGTGACAGCCCTGAGAAGGGCGCCTTGACCATACTGCTTTACAAGCGGCCGGACGGGCCAGGCCCCCACTGCATCTCCCCCATGCTCTGAATCACCTCACTGACCTCCTCCCTCCCAACCTGTCCTCCCTGTTTCTAAAGCACTCTGGACCATGATCGCCTCTCATCACCACAGGATAAAGTGCAAATTCCTCAACATGACAGAAACCTGGAGACCAGGCGCCATCCACAGCCCCACACTTGAGAAGGCTGCTGGAAAGAAAACCTCGATCCCGGGCAGCAGGGCACAGCCCGAGGTGAAGAGGTGAAGGAAGGTGGTCTGAGCTGATTGTCTATACAGGAAGGGTCCCAGTGAGAAGGAAGGGGTGGTCAGCTGCTGGTGAGAGACCAGCAGGGCTGGATATAACCCAGGAGAGCCACATGCCCCGTCTCAGCAACCCAGTCCTCGCCACCCCCTCCAGGTGCAGCCCATGCTTCCTGCTGCCACCTGGTTCTGGTCCTCTCTGTGCACTTCTCCACTTTCCCACACAGGCTACTAATTCATTTCAATCGCCCATCGTTCCACTAGATGTTAAATGAGACCTGTAAGAGCAGGATGTTTGCATGGAAAGGAAACCCCTGCAGCAAGGACCCCAAAGCCCAGTCGGAAGATGTCCCATGGCCCAGAGTAGACGCTGGCCTCTTCGAAGGTCTCACAGTAGGCATGTTAGGTGTGAGGGCCATCTGGTGGCTGAATGAGCTGTAAAGGCCAGGTTAGGTCTCAAGAGACCGAGACTTCTGTCTTGCTGGCTTCTCTCTCCCTGTCACTCTCTGTGTCCTCTCTGTCTCTCCATCTCTCTCTCCGTCTCTCCCTCTCCCTGGCTCACTCGCTCTGATAACATGAGGCCATGGAGGGCCCGCTGTGCCTAGGAACAGCGGGCAACCTCCAGCCAGCAACCTTCAGGGGACGGAATCCTGGCTCGGACGCAGTTCCTCCCCGCAGGACCTCAGGGTACAACCCCTTTGGGTGCTGAGCTGGGGGACCAGCTGCAGCCAGATTCCTGACCCACAGAAATCATGGAGCAAGAGTGTTGTACCTCCAGGTCAGTACATTTTGGGCAGCTGTTACAGAACTGACATAGGAGAGCAGTAGGTGGTAGAGACACGCAGCTCACTCTCTCAAACTCTGTTCACGAGCAAGCCTGTTTTCTACGTCTGCCACCTGCGTCGCGTTTATCTCTGCCATGGAAAGAGCACCATAGTGATACTACAAAACAATGTGACGGAGCACTCTTCAAAAAAAATCTGAGTTAGAGCTAAGTAAGGTTCATTACATAAAACATAGATTTCAAGTAGATGAAAGAACAGAGTGGAAAAAATAAGCTAGGCATGCTGGATCTGACAACAACCAAAAGGGAGCTTCAGATCAAAGCTGCTGGTGAAAACAATACAAAATAAACTAATGCAAATATCTATATTTAAACATGTGTGATGAAATCAGAACACTTCTAAGACAGGGAAGGGAGGCGCAGGGAACCGAAAATCAATGCCTCTGACCAGCAACATGGCCCAGAAGGTGCCGTCATGAGAGCCCTCGCCGCACGCGGATTTATCCCAGTTCTGCTCACCACAAAGGTGAGTGCCTGGAACAGCCTGGGTGCCATCAGTGGGACCAAATACACAGGGGCACATCCAAATGAAACCCCATGTTAGACCTGGATGGAAACAGCTTACTGACTTTGAGACACATGGGGAAATTCTAACATCTGCTGTCTAGTAATCATGAATTATTATTTGTTGTTTGGGGTATGTGTAAAGAGTTCTTATCTCTGAGAGATACATACGAGAATGTTGAATGAAGCGGCATCATGCTGGTGATTGGCTTTGCAGCCTCCCAGCGTGGGGAGAGGCGAGGACCAGCAAGAGAGCCACGAGCTGTGGTGGCGACAGGGAGGCAGGGGGTCACTGTCACATTCTCTCTACTCCTGCGCGTTTGAAATGTTCCATACAAGTTTCTTTTTTAATTATCTATGCATATATTTACGAACATGAAAAAGTCTAGGACAGACCGTGGAGTAAAATAGCAGGGACAGTAAGTATGTGTTCACTTATGTAAAGCTGTACAATGCACATGTACCTTTAAACACACACTCATCTAGGGCACTGGCCCCTAAAATAATCATCAAAATGAAATACTAACAGTCACCCTGGACTGACTTTCTGACACCATTTGAATTTTTAAGTATGCCCCAGGCAACAGGCCTTTGCACAATGACCTCTCACCCACGTTGCTTTGTCATAACAATGGTGAGATGCCACAGGAGCTCAACCCCCATGTGTGTCCACTGGCCTACGGTAAAAACGGCTTCCTTAGACCTCATTTCACATCACGTTGCAGACCCTATAGCCAATATTAAGTGAGAATGTAGTATATTTTTGTAATTAAATAAACCGCAAGACTACTGTCACTTTCTAACAAAAAATACGAAGTCACATGGACAAGATCTAAGAATGACGTGGGGGAGATGGGGATGGAGGTGGAAAGCCATCCATCGGTGCTCAGGGCCCCTCGGGCGCCCACAGAAAGGAAACCAAGAGGGCGGAAAGCCGGCGGAAGAGGGCCCAGAGACAGAGTGGACAGAGGGAACAGAAGGGCCAGAGGGCCAAAAAGGACCCCAGATGACAGCGAGAGCCGACGGAGCAGAGGCCCCCGACCACAGAGAGTGGACAGGGGAGGACAGAAGGTCACAGCTGGCCCTGATGCACAAGCAGGGCAGAATCCGCAGGGGAGCAGAAAAGCAACAGTGGGGAGAAGTGACAAACGCCAATCCTTGCCCCACAAAAAATCCATGTCCTCGGGAGAAAATCTCAAGTCCACCAGGGAGGGCAAGTAGAAGGGGTAGCAGTTAAACTTACAAACTCCTGCAGATGCAGAGGAAAGGAAGAGGAACACGTGTGGCAGGCTGCGAGGGAAGGGGAAGGAAGGGATTTGCTTTTGGTGCCAACGGGGGTGAGAAGCCAGGATTTCTGAAGTTCAGGTGAGACTGCGCTCTCTGCCGCGGTCTAAGACAAGGGCAATCACCACACAAGTTACAGCTGTTCTTCTCCGTGACGAGCAAAACGGAAACTCCAATGCACAGCCCGGGCTAGCGTTCCTTTTTCTCCTCAGCTGGATTTGGGGGTCCCATCTGCTCTGCCTCTGAAAGGCTGGGATTCTGTTTCCTCTGCAGTAGCGCCCCCTGGCCTCTGCGTCTACACCAGAGCCCACCTCTGCAGAGTGGTGCAGAGTGAAGTGCCAACCAGCATTTCCACCCAACCCCTGCCGGCGGAGCCAGGCCTGAAGGCCAGTCAAAGGCTGCATCTCTCGCACCACTCTCCTCCGCCCACTCCAACACGCGCAGCACGGGCACTGCCTCCTGCACACGCCAAAACGGGAGGCTCCACGTCTCGCTGGGCCCAGCGTCACTCGCTCCCCAACCACGATCCTTCCTAGAAAGCAGCAGACTGAGCCGCAGCATCTGCTCCTCTAATCCACAATCTGTCCTTCGGTCATCATCTGAACTCTCACTTTTCTGCCAGAAAAACACTCAGCTTATTCCAGAACAGGCACAAATGTAACACTGCCTGGAAGAAAAACACAGCATGGTTCCAAAACCATCCTTAACTGTTTGCACATGTCCCCGGCAGTTTGGGGGCAGGTCCGCACTGGGTCAGCTCTGACAGCACATACCACATCCTCTCACCTGCTGCCCGGCAGCCTGTTCTCCAGGACCGTGAGGGGACACGGAAGCGGGCCAGGAGCTGATTTAGATGGAAATCGCTCCTCAGTGGAACATTATTTCTTATTCTTTATGACAAAGGCAGAACCAATGAGATGGCTGCACTGAGTGTTTCTCTTTAAACCATGCCCAGGCTGTGTTTAACTGTCCCAGGTCCACCCTCCCAACAGTCGTGCCACAGCCCCTGAAGGGGAAGGCCAGGGTGTCAGAGGTGCTGTTTACCAAAGCCCATTCCAGCAGGCCCCGCTCTGAGGAGAGCCCTGTCTGCACACAGACGGTAACAGGAGCAGGCAGTAGGGTCAACACAGGCCACATGGTCCCGAGTACTCAGCAGTGAAGCAGTGTCTTTGTGGTCTGTGACTCCCCGAACCCCACCTCTGGTGGTCTGCCTACTTCACTCCTGAGTTCAGGCCCTAGTAAGGAGATAACCCCCTTGAACGTATCAGGAGTGGGGTCTATCCCCAGAGTGCTGATTGGACCAACTACTCACGGCCAAGAAACGTATTTCAGAGGCCCGGCCTGTGATGAACTGTCCACATTTCTTCAGGGCCTTTTGTTTTCACTCTTTAGAGCCCATCCAAAAGTTGCCAGGGCCTGGCCAAGCATTTGATGCCTTTGGTCCTTTAATCTTTGCTTCCCTGAGAGACAAGTACGCTTGTTACCTCATTTTATAGATGAGTCGCCAAGCCTTGGCGAAGATCCTGCCTGAGGTCACAGCACTGGGAAGTGGCAGAGCTGGGACTCAGAACCAGGCAGCTGAGGTCCACTCAGAATGACCACCTCTGTCCTGCAGGAGAGTCTCCAGGACACCCACGGTGCTGTGGCTCCGCACGCACGCGGCACACCACACTCCGGCACACCCCGCTGCTCCTCGGAGCGGGGCGGGGTCCAGGCCTGTGGTTCCCCCTGAGCGACACAACCGGAGGCGGAGACCTTTTCTGCTCATCTAATATATTCATTTTAGTAGCTAATTTTGAAAATAACAATACACTAATCTGACTTCTCTACTGGAAAAGTTATTACAGTATAATTTTTTCCCTTTTACAAAGAATTTAACTCCCCTTTTAACAAAAACTAAGTTAGCCACAGCCAGGAGCTTAAACGAGGACCATGGCTCCCCCACAGCCCCCAGGGAAGACTCCCAAAGCCCACGGGGCCTGGGTCTGAGGGCTGCATGCCATGTAGGTGGGCAGACAGCAGGAGACAGAGAGCTGTGGCAAGAACATCACATCCTGCCACCATTGGCCCTTTCCCTTCCCAGGGGAAGGAGTACTCAAAAATACAGATTAGCCCTGGTCAGTGTGGCTCAGTGGATTGAACGCTAGCCTGGGGACCAAAAGGTCACTGGTTCGATTCCCAATCATGGCACAAGCCTGGGTTGCAGGCCAGGTTCTCGGTTGGGGTGCACATGAGAAGCAATCAATTGATGTTTCTCTTACACATCAATGTTTCTCTTCCTCTCTTTCTCCTTCCTTTCCCCTCTACCTAAAAATAAATAAATAAAATACAGATTAGGCAGGATTTCTAGGACCTCGGTCAACACCTGCCAATATTGCACTCCAACAAAGGCCCATGGGGCAGGTGAAGCCCCCATCACCGTATGAGGGCGGGGCCTGCAGTCACCAAAGAAACCCGCCTCCACCCTAACCGACTCCTTACCCTTTCCACCCCAAAGAAAGGCTTGATTGTGCAGCTCCCACAGAGGCCACTTTACAGTTTGTTAGGAAGGGGTGACATCCGTGGGAGAAAGGCACCTCCACCCGTCTCCACTTCCGGCCTGGAAGTGCTCTGCAACACCTAAGTCTACAGATAGAATTTCAAAGCTCTCCGAGTTACAAAACCCCACGAGATTGTTTAATTTTCCGACTTCCCTCCTGCCTGGGCTGCACGTGAGGGTTGGGGGAGGGGCACACCAGGAGGCTGAAATAGGTTCTCCACGGCCACCCCAGCTCCGGGCCACCCCAGCTCCGATGCTACTTCCTTGGATGGCATTGACTCATGGATCTTTTATGCTGCACATCATTTCAAACAGGGTACCTAAATTTTAAAAAACATGCATTTTGAAAATAACTAACGTCCTCCAAGAATAAATAACGTTTTTATATGGATTAATCTAAAAGTATGCCAGGTAAAAGATAAGTGTGGCTTTATAACTGATTTCCAAACTCAGCCACCAGACAAAGTCAGAAGTGAACTCTCACATAAATGTCTCCCTCTTCACCCCTCTTCCCTACAAAATAAGATTTAGGTTCTACCAATACAAGTGGCATAAGACATTTTCACTCAAACCCTGATGCTTCTGAAAAGCAAATGAAACGACAGAATAATAAGACCCATACTAGGCACTGCTAGTGATTAATACTTTGACACAAGGAAGTGAGACGTTATGCAACAGCCGAAGAGACCGGACAGGCTGTACTTACGCTGCGCTGCAACCGTCCAGCCATGAAGCTACTAGGACACAGACAACTGCTGTGAACTTGGGCCTCAGAGAGTCCTGATGATCACACTGAATAAAGGTGAACAACTAGATATATACTAATTGTTCAGGTGAAGGAAAAACATTTAAACTATTGTACTTAAAGACTATCTGTGGTCAGTGTTAAAATCCAAGGTGTGTTCTCTGTGAGTTTATATTGAAGCGACTTCACAGCTACAACTCTTGCTGCATGACAAAAGCAAATTAATGTTAACACTTTGCTGTGAAATAATGAACAAAAGTTTAATATCCTTCACTTATAAAGAGTGGATGCAAATCAACATCACGGGAGATTGTTCAACCATTCAGTGTTTTAAAAGGAAAGCATTCAATCTCTAAACCCAAAATGCAAACTAGCTCTGGCCAGTGTGGCTCAGTGGGTTGGGCACCATCCCGTAAACCAAAAGATCACAGCTGGATTCCCAGCCCCAGGGCTCATGACTAGGCTGCGAGTTAGATCCCGAATCAGGGCCCGCAGGAGAGGCAACCAGTCAATGATTCTCTCTCACATCAGTGTTTCTCTCCTTCTCTTTCTCTCTCTCTTCCCCGCCTCTCTCTCTAAAAAAAAAAAAGCAAACTAAAAATACCATTTAAAATTTCACCTATTGAATGGAGCAAGTTTGTGGGTTTTTAAATGGTTATCTTTAAACTCAGTGTTGAAAAGGAAACTCAACAGTGAAATGGGCATGTGTCACCCGATGGAGATAAGGAAAAAGTGGCACAATCATCTCGGAAAGCAGTGTAACCCCCTCAAAGACACAGTGCACACAGGTGCCGCATCACACCTGCGCTTGCACGCCCACAGATATCCTGGCACACTCACGCACATCCACACACGCTCACGCACATCCGTACGGAATTACACTCTCAAGAATTTATCCCATGACATCATCATGGATTTGTGCACACTGAAGATTTAACTGCAAACCACTGCCATCCCCAGTGCTGGGGCCTGAAGGCACATGCGGCGTGGAATAGAGGCTTGTCAAATTCACTGACATTCTCCACTCTTTAAGATGCTGATGGCTTTTAGGACTCTCAGCAGCATGCTATCCAACACTCAGCTGTGTTCGTCTCTAAAGGTCCATTTGTACCAGTTGTGTTTGTAATTAAAAGCCTGGAAAAAATTGCAAACAATCTAGAAGGATACATCGGTGTCTTTAAATGTCTTTCATGTTCTCCATCCATTCTACAGAAATCAAAGCCGGATATTATGGGTGCGGTTTATGCAAGAGACTCAAGTAAGTGGACTCATCCACCAAGAAAGGGCTTTCGCATGCCTGCCACAGGATTGGGGACTGAGAATACATTTGTTTGAATTTAAAATGATGCGTTAAGGTATGCATCACCTTTATTATTTTCCATTTTAGCTCCCTTTTCCAATAACTGACCATCTACAATTTCCCAAGATGTCAAATAAACATACAGCTGCAAAAATAATGTGGTTGATAAAATGACTGACTATGGAAATACTGACACTGTATTAAAGAGAAAAGGAAGATTAAAAATGGAACATACAGTACATTTACATCTTTGTAAAACACACCTTTATTATATACAACTAAATAAAAGTCCAATGGGAATACACTGCAAAATCCCAACAATTCATCTCAGATACTGGCTGATGATATTTTTTCACTTTCCTGGAACTCGCTAACTCTTATACAATCAACATTACTTTTATAAACAGAAGAAGTATTCCTTGAACTTTCTCAGTGCTTCAAACTTTTTACTTGCAAAAATCCTGCTAAAGGGATAATCCAAGGATTGTGACAGAAAAGCTGGTTGGGTTGACAGGACTGTCATTCATTCAAGACAAAACTCACGTCTTTGGTGAGGACAGACTGCAGTCACACAGAACCACCTGGGAATGACAAAGTCCCCTGCAAGAGGAACCATGAAGGAAGGCAGCAAGCCTGTCCCATGTTACCCAGGCAGGGGAGGCACAGGGCAGAGCTGAGCTGGGGGTGGGGGGTGCTGTGGAAACGCTGGGCTCTGGGAACTGTCTGGTTTTCTGACTTACAGGCACAATTACCTTCTTGGTTACTTCCTAGCAGAGAGGCTCGCTCTCCTTTCCTCAGGCCCTCGGTGATGGGATGTTATAGAGACTGACACCAGAGTGCACAGTTCAAGTGCATGTGTTAGGAGGGGCTGAATTTTAGCACCTGGGGATGTACAGTGGTTTCATTCCACCAAAAAAGCACTTCCTTTCAAACTGGATCAAGTTAAAACAGGAATTTGAAGAACAGGGTCCTAAGTTCAAACACCAGACTTGGAGAGGAAGAGGCAAACAAACACAACCCCTTATTCTGAGACTCATTCTGGAGTCTCCAAATCGGCTGCAGTAGATCTGAGCAGCACCCATGAGCTGTGCAACAACTGAAAAGCCACAGTTGGCCTAAAAACGCAAGTTCTCACACAGCATCGGGGCTGCAGAGTCGCAGCCAGTCAGCAAACACATGCTCCTTCCAGGAGCATGGCCAACTCCTTCCAGGCCCAATAACACGCAGACACAGCATCCGTACTACTTACTGCCGATAACCTGGTAATGATAATCATTTGAATTAGAAGGTGCCTAGGGATGAGTCCCCCTCTAGTTCAGCCAACACCGACATCCCACATCCCAGATAACATGTACCCCAGAGGTCTCGTGCCCTCAGCAAGGACCCACAGGGCCGTGATATGTGCAGGACGTGTGATATGGCCACGTGCCATCTCCAACCCATCCTTGCTCACTCTCCCTGGAAATCCAGTTCCTTCTAGAACAGTATGAAACATGCAGGAAAGAGACACCAGGCATCAATTACAAATGAGAATTTTCTAGTTGTCCTACATTGAAAAATAATATTATTTATTGAATACGAAGAGAGAAGAGCTCTTTGAGGAGTTGATTATGTGAGGAAAATGTCACCTAGAAGTCACACTGCAGGTCAGGCTGAGCATCAACAGCACAGGCCAATTTCCCAACTGTTTCACAGCCTACTCAGAGGGTCACTTTTTTACACACCAAAAGTACACAGCTGAAGCATTGATAATATGAGAAGGGAAGATCCTTTTTCTTTTGATTTTTATACCAAGTATTTGTAGAATACTTCTTTTCAAGCAAGATGTTTCAGGGCAACACTTAATTAAGCTATAACTTTCGGCCCTGGCTGGTGTGTCTCAGTGGTTGAGTACCAGCCTGCAAACCAAAGGGTTGCTGGTTCAATTCCCAGTCAGGGCACATGCCTGGGTTGCAGGCCAGGTCCCCAGTAGGGGGCGCGTGAGAGGCAACCGCACATTGATGTTTCTCTCCCTCTCTTTCTCCCTCCCTTCCCCTCTCTAAAACTAAATAAATAAGTAAATTTATTTTAAAAAGAAAAAGCTCTAACTCTCTGCTTTTTAATGCCATCCCAGAGTTCTCCATTTTCATTCCACGTAGAAAAAAAAATTCTGAAACATGAAAAGCCTGGTACATAAACAAGCACACCATCATCTATGTCTCCTCTATTCAAACCTAAGTGATGTGGGCTACTTACTACCCTATTAATCTCAAATGTGAAGTTTCTCTGTGAGGGCAGGCAAAAGAAAAGGCTGCACTTAATGTACAAATCCGTGTGTGTCCCCAGAACTCACTTCATCAAAGACTGGAGGAAACAGCAGGTTACTGCCATACCAGGGTTGTTTCTTCAGCTCTGAACTGCATCACTGAGGTCTAGGTCTGTAAAACGATACTCAGGACGAGTATTTTTAGATAAGCTCATTAGTCTCCTATTGGTATTAAACCAGGCCTCATTATAGCATCCCTCAAAAGCTTGGATAGGATGCATTTTTCTTTGGTCTCCAGCTCTCAAGAATACATTGTAGGAATTTTTCCAGAACATGAGTGGACTCACAGGGCAGCTTTCAAAACTGAGGCCCAGGAGCTCCAAATAAAAGCTTGCACAGCCACCCTCTCTGCCAGGAGCTGTCCCAGCACTGTCCCCACCCCAAGATCACGTTGGGATTTTAGGGTACCTTTCTCCCCCAAGAAACCCTCAGGCCAAGTGCACAGGGCGGGTGGCCCCAGGTCTGGGTCAGGACTCACTGGCCGAACCAGGCTGCCCCTCTGCGCTCACACCTGAAGTGTGGAGGGGCAGGTCCCAGGAATATCCCCCAAGGTCTGAACCAGCCACTCAACACCTCTGGCAAGAGCATCCCTATAATTTTAAAAATCAATTCTCTAGCTCCCTGTTCTTTACAAACTTTCACAACGCTGGACAAGGACAAGAACACGACCTTCCCAGTGGGGGTGGCAGCAACGCTGCGCTCCCGCATCTGCTTCCCTGGGCCATGAGGAACTTCTGAGGCTGGGAGCTGGAGACACAGGCTTTGCCTGTGACCCTAAGAAAGTATCTGAACCTCTTGGGGCCACACTCCCCCGACCACCACTCCATTCCAGCTCCAGTTCTTAAAGAACTACGATTGCCATGCAGGTCCTGTATCTTATACCTACAGTTTTCTGAATGCTAACAGCACCAAATTGCTCATGGAGAGCTACAGATTTGGGAAAAGGTGGTGGGAAAGGGGGCAGCCAAGCAAGGACACGGGTGCGTGCACACACACACACACGAGTGTGCACATGTGAACACTGTCATGTCAAATGCCTTCCACTTTCTACTTCACACAATTATGGCCTTTAATAAGACCTAATAATGATAACGCTTATACTTACTTTAAAGTTTACTTTTCCCTTAGAAGCCCTCCTCAGTGCTGGAATGTGACTGCATTCTCAACAAGGCAAACCTTACCAAACATGACCTGTGTCCACGGGACTTCACAGATATCTAGTTTTATCAATCAATAAACAAAAAATGACTTCACCGAGGAGGGTGCCAAGACCACCTGACAGAGGGGCAGACCCACAGCTGCAGGAACACGGATACAGGCAGTGCCAGGGCAGTGACTGACAGGCGCGCTGCCATGCCCTTTGACCTCCCTAAAGTCTCTCTACAGGAATTGTGGGAAAACATTCTAGGATGCACATCTAAGGATGGCCCCTGAGCTTCCGGTGTAAGAACACCTGCATGGGGACAGCCTGCGTGCGGCCCGTGAATCCACACACAGCCACACACATGCAAGGGCCCCCCAACCCCACGAGGGCAATGATGGAAGAGCCCGGGAAGTTAAATGGCAGATCTCTTCCAGGCGGCACCAACCCCCACTAGGATGTCAGCAAATACAAAGCAGAGTGGCCTTGCAGGCGCCTTGGGCCTGGGGGAAATACCACTGTCACTATGCAGGCCAGTCCCCTCAGCAAGGGAATTCTTGCCTCCAATACCAATAACAGGCATTGATTGTCTTACATTAAATCTCTAGAACAAACTCCCAAAATTGTTGATAGTGGTCACTCTGAGTGCGACCACGCTTGGGGCCTTTATAACTTCCACTCTGTGCTTCTGTGACTTCTCTGCTTCCTCCTCCTCCATGCCATGTACAAACAGTGAATTTGAACTTTTACCATTTGTGTTCTTCACCTCAAGCATATATCGACTTAATTAAAATAAATCAACATCGAAGGCAAAAGCGAAGGCTCCAGTGGCCTACGGCCCACTGCCACCTTTCCTGCCCAGGCCCGGCCGGCCGGCCTCCCAAAGACAGGCAGGAGTGGGCATTTGAGTCTGTGAGCAGCCCAGGCTTCCACCTCCTCGCCACACCTGCCCAGGTGCTGTCTCCCTTCTCCGTCTGACCAGAGTGAAACCTGACAAACAGCAGGACAGATAGGGAGTCACCCTGAGGACGCCTCAGGCAGCCCACTCGTTCCTGCCATTTTACAGACACATTCTAGCACAACTCCAGCTGAAGAGACACGCTTTTGAAATGAAATGTTAACTACTAATCACCAAGGAATCAGGCTTATTTTCATATATTGCTAGAAAACGTGGGGTTTTTTTAAACAAAGGCATTAGTGATTTATCTAGATATCTTTTAAAAAAAACACACAAACACTTAATCTGTGTTCTAGGAAGAGAAGCCGGAAGGTTCACAGGAGCCCCAGCCCCGTGCTCCTCCCCGATCCCCACACGCCGCCGTGGCCCCTTCCTCACCCTCTGAGTGCAGTGACCATGGCACCGCTTCCTCCAGTCCAACTCCTCGGGGGCTGTATCCCGCAAATTGCCAGCTTCACGGGAAGCCCACTGCTGGACACGGGCACTCAACAAAGAGCAACCGCGGGTGTGTGAACACGGGAGTTGGGTTATTACTTCAGGCGTCCCCGCCTGCTTCCCACACCCCAAGAACCGAGGCAGATGAAAGGCTCACAGGAACCAGTAGGCCTGGCTTGTGCAGAGTCCCAGTCTGAGACGCTTCTACCACAGGACAGGTGAGAAGCCCCAAGTGTCTCCAGAAGACAGATGACATGGGCCCCTTACAACGAAGACACTGTGGCGGGTTAGGTGCAGGCAGGGGTCTGTGCCCAGCAGCCCAAGGGTAGTCCGGCCCACCTGCCAGGAAAAGAATCATCGCTGCCCACCCCCCCACCCCCCCCCGACCTGCTGCCCCACCCAGGACGCCCAGCCCAGAGCACCTCCCCTCTCCATCAACAGTGGCTCCTGCCTTTTTAAACCCACCCGTACCTGCCGCCCCTTCACCCCCCCCCATCAACGGGCACACTCCTGTCCAGTCATTTCCCAGGCTACACCCTTGAAACCTGCTGGACCTTCACTAGAGGTAAGAAGCTGCCACACCACTTCCCTCATCCTCCTCACCCAAATCTGCCAGACCAATACCTCATTGGTCCCCTAAATTTGTCTTCCACGGTGACCCCCAAGATCTTGCTCCTGCCCCCTCCAGTGTCTCTGGGCCCCAACAGCCTCCCACGAAGCCTCCAGAGCTCTGCAAAATTGGGGTCCCAGCCCATCCCCTTCAACCCGGGTAGCTCGGCTCCCACCTGTGCTTGTGAGCTTTGATCTCGCACCTAAGAAAAACTGAAGCACCACTGCTTAAATTAACAACTCCTACTTTCCCCTCCCGCACTGGCTGCCAAGGTCATCTTTCCAAACTCAAATGCCATTCCCCTACTTTAAAAAATAAGGTAATTAGAGAAAAGGCTAAGTAAAGTAAATACCCTACTTTGGCCAGTCTCCAATTCCAGCCTGGCCCGCCAGCCCTGGGGAAGCCTGGTTCCAGTCACTCCCAACACCAGCCAGCTCCCAGGACTGGAGAAGGCCACTTCGCCTCTGCTTCCCGACCCCATCACCATCACAGCGCCCAGGAACCAATCCTGGCTCCTGAGGAACCGCCCCACCATCTAGCCACCAGGCGGCCCTGAGCTGCCCTGCACTTCGCAGGGGGGCTTCTCCAAAAGTGAATATCGGAGGTTGTTTCTGTGTCCATCTCCCTGCAACCAGACGGCAGGGACGGCGACTGTCTCTTTCCATCCCCCAGAGGCCAAGCAGGAATCAGAGAGAGCCTCTCAAATAGGGAGTGTCCCCCCTCCTCTAATCAGTTAGTAATAAAAAGGGCAAATAAACTCGGTCCTGAAACACACAACTGCACTCTAACAGAGGCACTGGGGTCTAGCAGTAGTCTCTTAAAGATGCAATACCTAATTAATCTGTTACAAAGCACATACTAACCTATCTTGCCTCTTTGGGGAATTCACTGACAAATACAATTAGAGATGATAAAAATCAAGCTAACCTGATACACAGATTACGACTTGAACTTAAAACGCACCACACAGGATGCAACTGAGTGTTCATACACACTCTCCACCCAACCGAACTCCGCACTAGAGGACAGGAGCCAAATGTGAGTATGTGCCCGACGGTCGGTGAGAGTGTGGGGCGCTCTCGGTCTGACTTCTTAGAGACTATTGAAACTTCTGAAATGATGAAAATGCCTAATGATTAAAATGCATAATGCCTATTATTTGGTTCCCTAGATGTGGGCACATTTTTACTCCCTCTAGCTGTGTTTCAGGTAGATGCCATTTATCTGAGCAGTACCTACAACTGAGTATGATAAGTTAATAAATAAACAGCCTCTTCTCATTAATGTGTAAATGCATTCTGAGAAACACTAACGGATAGAACTGGCGTTCAGTGACTTTACTGACATTACAAAGTGCAGTAAGAACTACATAACCAATAAAATCGACTATTTTAGACCTGAAGCCTATTTCCTGGAACAAGTTAAAAAAATTATTCACTATATTCTATGGTTTCATGACAAATACAAAGCAAGCTAAAATAGGATTTTTTACATTTCATTAATCACCGAGTTTCAATTTTCTGAGGAAAAAAGGGGCCAAAACAAGTGCTAAGCACTTGGTCGATCAAAGCTAACTTCCCACATTCTCCACCAGACAGGTGCTTGGAGTCATCCTGCGCTCGACCAGCAGCCCCTGGGCCCCGCTCTCCATCTCACTGCGCAGGGGGCCTTCAACAAAGATATTCTACTTGTAAGTCAACGCAGTCTGAGGAGATGAAGAAAAAGTAAGTGCCGTCATTTAAGCTTCATGCAACACCTGTCACTGGTGGTCAAGACTGCAAGAACCAGGTGCATCAGCAGATCACACACGTCTCTCTAAAAGCTATTCGATTTCTTTCATCTTTTTCACCTTTATACTGTGCCGTTCGCTTTAAAAGTCTGGTAGTAAATAGTGCTATAGTTCGTGTTGTCATTCTGAAATAAAGTGGGACAACGACAAAGAATGTAGTGCTAGGCAAACATCTGTCTGTAAAACCAAGCAAATATACTTACATCTTTTGCCATGTTACCAGATCCGTGAAATCAATGCTATAAATGTTCACCCTCCAGAGAAGAAAAATGATTTTTCTGGTAAGAGGGAAGGAAAAACGAGAAATAAGAAAGAATGAAAAAAGAAATTAATAAAATATTAGCATTTCCCCCAGTACCATCACCATCCTGACTGCCCCTCTAGGTAGCAGGCACTTCCCTTTCTAAACCCACACTCCATCCTCAAAGCGCAGCTGGCAAATTAAACCCCACACCAGGGATTTTAGAAGTCATGTCAAAGAATGGAAATGCATCCAACATTAGGATGCCCCGTCCGCTCCTTGCATACCGCCATCCTCCCCGACGCCCACACAAAGGCTCGGCACCCGATAGGGCCTGGCACCCAGCCTGCGCCCGCGCACCCAGGGCGCAGCTGGGGACCCCTGGCCATCGCCTGGGCGAAGCCCCGCTGTTCCTGCGCAAAAGCGCACCCCAAAGAGTGTCGGGGTCCCGCTGGCTCGCTCTGTTCGCCCACTCAGCCAGCCGGTAACTCTGACAGGTGGGCTTCCGGGGTCCGGCCTCCAGCCTGTCACTAGGCCGCGGCCGCCTCGCCGCGAGCGCCTCCCGCGCGCCGGAACCGGCAGTCAGGCAGGCCAAGTCGGGATCAGCGCCGCCCCCATGCACCCCAGACCCCTGGACCCTGTGCGCTCAGGCCGACACTGATCGCCGCCGGTGCAGACGACGGCGCTGCTGTTCCACTAGAAGGCCACCCGCAGGCCCCTCCAGAGAGAGACCCAGGACCCCCGACCCCAAGGCCGGGTCACCTGGGAACCTCCGACGGCGGTGCCCAGGACCGGGAGCGGGAGGCAAAGAGACAGGAGAGGAGCGCACACGCGGCGGGCAAGGGGGACTGGGGACGGCTGGGTGCCCCGCGTGTCCGCGCCCCACCCGGGACCCCGGCCCTCGCCGGCCCCCTGCCCGCCGCACCTGGCTGGCAGTCGCGCGCAGACACGCGGGGATGGATACGAGGGCGCGGACAAGGACACGCGGGCTCGGACACGAGGGCGCGGACACGCGGGCGGTCCCGACGCGCACTCCGGCCCGGGGTCCTGCCCTGCAAGGCGCCGGGCGCGGGGCTCACCCTGCCGAGCGGGCGTCGGGCGGCGTGACGTGCGCGGCGCGGTGACGTGGGCGGACCCGGCTCCCGCAGCGCGCCTGCGCGCGTTTTCGCGCCTTCAACTCCGTCCTCCTCCTCCCGCCGAGCTGCCCGCGCTTGGCTCCAAAGGAGGGGGATGGGCTGCGCGTGCGCGCGCGCCAAGCGGCGGCGCGGGGGTTGGAGACTCAGGGACTAGCGTCGGCCTGCAAAGTTGCGCGCGCGCGGGGAAGAGAAGCCATTAGGGGTGTGCACATGCGCGCACACGGAGAACCTGAGCATGCGGTGGGTGCCTATGTGCGCACATGGAAGACAGGGGCCCAGGGTGTGTGTGCATTTGTGCGCACTTGGCCGGTGTGTGTGTGTGTGTGTGTGTGTGTGTGCACACTGATGCGCACACTGGAAATGGGTCGGAGTGTGTGTGCACAAGTAGGAGAGGAGCCAGGGTTGTGTGTGCACGTGTACTTGCAAAAGGGGAGGGGCAAGGTGTGTGTATCCATCAGTGTGCACTCACGGATGACAGTGGGACCCCCATGTATGCATTTCACATTGGTGTATTTGCAGGAGTGTGTGCATTGAGGTAAGAGGAGGGCTGATTTTGTGGGCACAAGTGTTTATGTGTACACACAGAGCAAGAGGGCTGGCATATGCACCTGCAGGTGTGCACACATGTAGGAACAAAGGAGGCTGGGTGTGTGAACACATGGAGGAAAGGCGGTCAGATGTGTGCATGCAGAAGTGTATTTGTACTCAAGGATAAAGGCAGGCTGGGATGGGTGCATGGGCTTTGGTTGGGTTCCTGTGTATGCACACAAGGAGAGGAGGGTGCACACAAGTGTGCAGGTGCACAGAGGTGACTGGATGTGTGCACATGTAGGATGGAAAGCCCTGTCCACCTGGTACTCTTGTATCCCTGCCTGGCTCTCAACCTCTGCACCCATGCACAGGTTCTGTGGAGGTTCCACATGTCCTCTGTAGAAGGTTGCTCTGGAGGGAAACCAGGCAGCCAGTTTGCTCATTATGTGTGTAACTGGTGGGCTATGAGGCCAGTGGCTTGTG
Source organism: Sturnira hondurensis (assembly GCF_014824575.4). Classification (NCBI taxonomy): domain Eukaryota; kingdom Metazoa; phylum Chordata; class Mammalia; order Chiroptera; family Phyllostomidae; genus Sturnira; species Sturnira hondurensis. Next base: position 5,420,223 of record NW_028076312.1, on the reverse strand, counting down.
CCCCCTGCCACCCACCACCACCAGGAACAGGGCATTGGCCCCCAGGGAGGCTGGAGACCCAGCTGAGAGCCAGCAGGGCTTGGGAGTCCAAAGTTCAAGACTGCATCGCATGTGTGTGCAGTGAGCTCCGGTATAATTAAAACCTCAGAGGAGTTAAGCACAGAGCAAAGGCCTCTTTGCCCTATATGGGCAACATGTCACTACATACAGCTCACCTAGCATGGTTTCACAATTTAACCATTTTTGTGCTGATCACACCCACTCCTGCTTCTCTACTAGTGCACCACTTAAACTTTCAAACCCTTAATTAGCAGTGGTTTCCTGAAGACAGCGAAAATCTCCCCATTCTGCTGATTAGTACACAATGGACACAGAGAAACATGGTGGTAGGGTGGTAGAGGGGAATAAAGGCTTACAGAGAGAGAGTCCTACATATCTTGCAGGCAGAACACCTTGTTTCTCTGCTGGTGAAATGTATACAGCTCTTCACCCATTGGCAGGTCCGCATGATAGCTGAACCTGCATTCTTCCATTTTGCTCCTCAGGTGGTCATATGCTCCTAGTTCTATTTTTCTTTCATAGGAAATCTGTATTTTTTTACTGTATTTGAATATTCACCCTCCCCCACCAGATAGCATCCAGAAAGCCCCCCTTCCAGTCCAGTCCTTGGACCCAAATGTGCAGGGCAGCAAGCTGGGGGGCTCAGAGGTAGGAAGACATAGAAGATCGGATGGGGACTGAAACCAGAACCCAGGCTTGTGCCCTGATCAGAAATCTAACCAGATGACCTTTGGCTTTACAGGGCAACGCCCAACCAACTGAGCCACACCAGTCAGGGCTCTCTAAAATATTTGATTGAAGATCCACGTACTTTTAGCCGCTGCCTTGCCTTGAAATCTCTAGACTGGATTGCAGAAATGCAAATTTCTTGATGAATAATCGGCTCCCAACTCCCTGTGTTCATCTAATCCTTACATCTCCACTGTATGTCTGGGGACAGGTTGTTCAGGAAGCATGACTTAGTGATGCTTTCATCTGGGTGTTGATTGATTGACTTCTGATATGTTGGCATTTAGCCCTGTGTTGTTGTCCAGGATGCCACGTGTTTTATTAGAAGAATGTTCTCATTGGCTCTTTCCCAGGAAAGGTCCTCGTTGCCTATGAGGGCTCTTTGTGTGTCTGTTCTGTCTAGTCTCAGAGCTGATCCAGATCCCTACCCCTGAACCCCATTAAACTGTCCTTTAAAAAGAGAAAAGTTTTCTAATCCCTTGAAAATGTTCATTCTAAATCTATTTGTTAACTCTCTAATCTGCCTTTGGTTTCCTCCTCATCAGCGTTGGTCTCTTCCCCAGCCATTTCCTATTTTCCACCTTCTTGGGTCACTGCGGCTGTGATGACATTAAGTGGTAGGAGATGGGCAGCGACACAGGGGCTCATGGAACTTACAGGAGGGGAGGAATGTTCCTGGATGTGGGCAGGTGACATTTTCTCCTTTTTTGGTAAAACAGAAATAAAGGCATCTTTAGAAAACTTTGTGTGTATCATAAATCATAAGAAAATCTGTACTTGCTTATCCTCAAGATAAATCCACTGGTCCTGTTCCCCAAAAAGTTGACTTCTGCCCCGGCCGGTGTGGCTCAGTTGGTTGGCGCATCTTCCCATAGCTGAGGAGATGCAGGTCTGATTCCCAGTCAGGGCACATACCTGGGTTTCAGGTCAGATCCCCGGTCTGGGTGTGTACAATCCCAAGTCTGGGTGTGACAGATCGATGTTTCTCTCTCTCTAAAAGTAATGAAAAAAACATTCTCAGACAAGCATTAATAATATATATATATTACTGTTTCTAGGCCCATCTACCGGCAAACTCTGTAGACCCCACCCCACCACATAGACCCAGGGAGACATCATTATTTCTTTCTTACTCTTCTTACATCATGAGTCCTTTTGAAAATTTCTGGTCACATCCAAAGTCTTCCTCTTGGGAGAATGATCAGTCCTTAACCCTCTTGCATTATTATGCTCTTAATGTTATGTGTTAAAGGCTTACACAATCTTTAATAGACAGACACCACCGTCCTTTGCATAGTACCCCTTGAGTCTGATAAACTCTATCTCACAGCATCCAATTTACTCAACATTTCTTTCACAAGTCTCATTGACTACTTCAACTTCTTGTTTGCTTTTCATCTGAAATGCTCTCCAGCTTTTGCCAGGAAAGAAATCCCTTTCATTCCTTTGCCACGTAACTCCACAATTCTTCTCAAGTCTTCTTTCTGTGTGATGTTACATTGTTTTGGCTAAACTAATACCAAGATTGTTTTCTGCGGAATCTTACAACGTAAGGATGAAAGATCCCTGTTTTCCTCGTATCATTTCCTTCCTCAACTGAGTCCATTAATCATCTGCCAGGAGTGAAAAGCAACACCCGGAACCCACAGCACAAGTGTGAGAAACTTGACTTGGTGACAACTGACTGCCTTCGGTCCCTTCTCTGCTACCTGTCCACTTAGTTTACAGATTCAGAAAAGGACCTTCGAGCTCACCTGAAGCTGAGATGAAGGAAAGTCAAATATCATTTTGGATAAGTAATTTCAGCCTCTCTGATGTTCACATTCCTTTAGCCTTTTTTTTGAGAAATAAATACATTTTTAAAAAAACAGTTCTTTGATAAGAAGATAAATCACAATTTCAAAAGTTTTATCTTCCCTGCATTCCTTACCCAGGAAACATTTTTGAGCTCCAAATGCATGCCAGATAGTAAGGAGAAAAGACTGTTCGTTACTGGGACAAGGAATTGTGGAGGCAACTGAACAGGAGCAATTATTTCCCCCTGCAGGCAGAGGAATTTGTGTCTCACAGTTCTGGGGACTGGAAGTTCAAGAACAGGGTTAGGTTCCAATGAGGGCCCCCTTTTAGACTTGCAGATGGCCACCTTCTCATTTTATCCTCACGTGGCAGGGCGAGCAAACTAGTTCTCTGGCCTCTTTTTTTAATTTATTGATTGATTTTTATTTATTAATTAATCTTAGAGAAAGAGGAAGGAGAGAGAGGAGAAACACCGATTTGTTTTTCCACGTATTCATGCATTCGTTGGTTAATTCTTATATGTGCCCTGATTGGGGTTCACACCTGCAACCTTGGCATATTGGGACAGTGCTCTGACCAACTCCAGAAGCTTCCGGCCAGGGCTCTCGGTCTCTTCCACAGGCAGTAAGCCCATTCACAGGACTCCACACTTATGGCCTGATTACCTCCAAATACCACCTGTAGGAGAGGAAAAATAATTTTCACACTGAATTCTTGGCTGGGGTCCCTGTAACAAAAGACAGATTAACCAGAGGAAAACACAGGTTTAACAAGTGTGCCTCCTGTATGCATGAGAGATCCCTGGGAAAAATGAATAATTCTCAGTGGTGGCTTAGAACCAGGCTTAAGTATCACCTTCAGCTAACAAGGAAAGAAAATGTGGGGGAGGCCAATTATGGGGAGGTGACTGAGAAAAGTAGGGGAACAAGAGTAAGGTTTGTTATGCAGATTCGAGTCCCTGCCTTTCCATGGCTAGAAGTTTCTGGGTTTAGTCATCCATCTCCTTCTGGGGTAGAGTGAGACACCCTGACAAATGGAGATTTCTTTATCAAGGTAAATTTCCTTTACAAAAGGGTAACTTCAACTCCGTTTTCAGAGCCTCTCAAAAATAATTGTGCCAAAGAGGCACGTTCTGGGGTGGCGTGTTCTGCCACCCTTCACACCACTTTGGGGACTCGTTTTCAATACATGACTTTTGAGGGGTTGCAAACATTCAGACCGTAACAGTGCCACTGGCCTAGCCAGGGATGCTAGAAATGTAGTCATTAGAGGTACCTATAATGTACCTATAGGTACCTAACCATTTGGAGTTCTATAAAAAAAGGGGGTGGAGAACAGATACTGGAGGACAGCTAGTGGTTTGTTCTAAGTGATAAAGAGAGCTTTGTGTTTCAGGGAAATAAGCCCCATGGAGGCAGGGAGAAGAGATTGGAGAAGGGCATGATCTGAGACAGGGCATCTGTGAGAAGGCGAGGAGCCGGGAGACCTGGTGCAAGCTACAGGGATTGACCATGGACAACACACACTGAGAAGGGGCCACGGCATCAGAGTTGGTTGAGGTCCGGGCCCAGAAACAGTACCAGCAAGCACTGAGGAAGCCAGGCTGCCCAACAGTGAACTGGCTGGGGCAGCAGCACTAAAGCACAGATGGAGGCTGGAAAGGTTCTAAATGGGGCCGGACTGCAGTTACTCTTAGGGAGTCATATGCCAGTGAGGCTCAGAAGGGGTGGGTTTCCTACTGTTCTCTATTTTCTGGTGGTGGTGGCTTTTGGTCTTCCGGGGTGGAATATGGCACCTGCCTCCTACCAATATTTAATGAGGGCAGATTTCTTAAATATAGGAAGTTGCTTCAGATACCAATGAAAGGTTTTCCCAGGCTCCACCGAGGAAGAAATGCCAATCAGCCACAAAGTTAGGCAGCATAGAGCTTTATTGGGGTTTGCGCACCCGGGCGAGGTTCCCTGGTCCACAGAGTGGGGCCGGGGAAGTCACCCCCAAGCAGGGAATATGGCGGGGTTTTATTTTGGTTGCTCTCTTCATGGGAGCTGGGTATTGGTCCCCTTTGAACGAAGCAGCAATATATCATTGGTGGCTTTCCTTGGGCTCAGGTTGCTATGTGGATATCCGTTTTGGCAAAGCCTGCCCTTTCGGCTCTCCAGTTTGACGTCAGCCTTCTGTTCCGGGTTGTAGTTCAGCCACCATTTTGGATTGTAGTTCAGCCACCATTTTGTCCTATCCCACCCATCCTGACAACCAACAGCTTCCGAAATGCAATTTTTTACTTGCATTTACAGAGAACTTCACTAGGAGGCGTAAGGGTCTGTAATGTATTGTGATAGGGAAGAGCAGGGGTCATACCCAAGAGCCCAGATCCACAGGAGTTGGAATGGATGGTCCTGAGCTAGGACAAGGAAGAGTCAGGTGTGGGCAGGCTGAGCAGCTAGGGCAGAGAGAAGAGACAGGAGAGGGTGCCAAACCCGCTGCTCCCCTGATATCCTCCAGCTCAGGAAATGAACTATGTTCACCAAGTTGGGGGAAAGCAGTCCTGACCGTTGGGTTCAAGGTTGGGGAAGAATATGAAAGTGAGACATCAACAGACTGTTCAGAGTGTAAGACTGATGCTCAGACCAGCTCAGGGTTAAAGATGCACCTGTGGCATTGGCAGCACACAGATGCCGGGATGCTCCAGAAGTGGGAGTCGCAGGAGAAAGCACAGAGAGACAGGGTGAAGACTGAAGACCACTCCACAGCTCAGTGCTAACTCAGTTCTAAGAGGAAGACAGAGAATGCGTCCCCAAGAAAGAATATTGTAATATGGTAATACAATTCTGGTTGCTGTCCCATCCCACCCATTGCCTGTATGGTTCTACCCTTACCTGCACCCTGTCCCTGACTTCCAAGAACTGCATCCCTCTCCCATGCTGTCCATTGTATTCAGCCAATCAGAGTCACCAGAAGGAGAGAGAGACAGCAGGAGAGAGAGGCTGGGGTATATTACCCTCTTCCTACCTGGCCTCAGTTGGACAATGGCTGCATCTCTCTCCATCCATAGCTCCTGTCAGCTCTGCCACTTCCACAGCTCTAACTTGCCTTGGGTCTCTAAGCTGTGCTTCCTGCCCACACCCCCTGCCATTCCCCCACCTCCCCTCACCCCCCACCCAGGTTTGGGGTGAGTAAAGGTTTTCCAGAGGCACCCTCCTATTGGAATCATTAACCCCAGCCACACCTCCACACTATAGCCCCCACCAATCTCTATGTACAAAGCCTTTTTAAAAAAAGATTTTATTTATTAATTTTTAGGGTGAGGGGAAGGGAAGAAGAAAGAGGGAGAGAGAAACATCAACGTATGGTTGCTTCTTATGCACCTCCTACTGGGGACCTGGCCCTCAACCCACCTTGTGCCCTTACTGGGAGTTTAACCAGCGACCTTGTGTCATAGGCTGGCACTCAATCCACTGAGCCACACCAGCCAGAGCTATTCCCAAAGCCTTTGACCATCATCTATTCTACCAGAACCATGGCTGAGTCATAATCTAAACATGAAAAGTGGTCACTAATGACATGGATCACTAATTTACAGAACAAAGAAAGAATATGTTTCAAATAAGAGGGAGCAATCAATATATTGTCAAATATGTTATAAGGATCAAGGTGAGTGAAAGGGTAAAACAGGTCATTTGGTTTGGTGATGAGATCATTGCTGACATTTAGAATAGCAGTCTCAGGAGCACAGAGGGGTAGAGAGCCAGAAGCATCTACTGAAGAAGGCCGTGGGGGACGAGGCACAAAAGGGGAGGTGGCGAGCAGGTCTGGCAGGAAAGGGGTGGTGTTCTGGAGCTTCAGGAGAATGTGTGCCTGTGAAGGGTTTGGGGGTATGAAGAACCTGGGTGACACAGACACTGGCTCACTGGGGTCCGTGGCGTTGTGGATGAGGTACGAGACAAATTCACACTGACTACTGAGTCCTGTGGAGGAAAAGAGATGGCATGGCCACTCTCTCAAGAGGAGAGTGCGCTGGCCCTTCCCTTGACAAGCTTTTATTGCTTTTCTGGGCACATTACATTGAGGGTAGTCCTCATTTACTATGCATGGGTTTGCTTTAGGTGGTTACCTTTTACAGAAAACAAAGGGGAGATGCCACTAATCACAACACAGAAGAAGGATATTCACAAATGCAAAGGGAAAAGGGGTTGAACTGATTACACTCATCCTTGGAAGGTTTGGTATAGATTTTAGGATGTTGCTTTAAAGATATGCAGTAAACATTTGCTGCCTCAATCAGGGTGAGGGAGTTTAAACAAAAAGCAAGTCTCAAAGCAGCCTAGGTACAATGCAGGCCTGATTCCCCATGGGAAAACCTATCCATGGGTGCGGGTTCTCGCTTTCCAGTGCCCTTTTTGAGTGGGAGCTGGGCCCACACCATGCAGAACAGTCTCCTATACCTGGGTGTTTTGTAAGCTGATGAGAAGTCACTAAAGAAAAAGAGATGGAAGAAGAAACAGAGAGAAGGCATGACTGATGGGACTAGGATGTAGGGGACACAGAGGAAGACAGGATGAAAAGAGGGCTAAACTGAGAAAGTCTAAAAAAGAGACATGTATTGTGATGTCAGTGGGAATGATAAAGGCAAGTCTAATTGTGTTTTCTTTCACATAACCTATGAAATTTCTCTCAAATTGCCATATACACCACCATACACAAACTTTTCATTCCTTCTCTCCTCTCTACACTCTCTAAACCCTTCAACGCCACAGATGCTTGCTTTCTCTCCAAATCTAGGTTTGCCATTCCATGACTAGCGTACAGATTCCTTTGGGGGAAACCACTTAAAATCTTGGTCTCATGGGCACCCTCATATGCCATTGGTGGCAGTATTAATTAGCACAACTATTCAGTAAGGCAATTGAGCGGTGTAATTAATCCTTCAAGTTTCATCTGATACAACTGATCATAAGCTCATGACTCTTCTGCCAAACCCACTGCTCCCCTGATATCCTCAAGCTCAGGAAATGAACTATGTTCACCTAGTTATTCATTCTAGAAATTAGATAAAACTCAAATACCTCACTTGTCCTCACAAACTAAAACCAATCAAATATCTTGAATTCTTCTACCTTGCCCCGTCTCCTTTGCCATCACCCTGGCCAACCTACCATCCTCTTCATTGAGGGCTGTGAAAATCATTTGTATCTCTTCTCTCTTCTTCCAATCTTGTCCCACTCTAATTCCTTCCATACTCAGCAGCCAGCGTGATGTTTTAAACATGGAAATTGGATCATACTACCTCCTGCTTAAAATTCTTCAATGGACTGACCCACTTCTGGGTTGATGAGAAACTAAGGGCCACTGAAATAGACTCATTCCATGGAGTTCTTTAAGGCACTGCTATCTCACAGAGTGTCGACAGTGTTTCGAGGGATCTAATTCTGGGGAATGTTCCATGTGCACTTGAGAAAAATGTGTATTCTGCCAATGAGGGTTGGAGTTAGGTTCAGTTTGTCTATAATGTGCAAGTCCTTTGTATTCTTATTGACCTTCTGCCTGGTGTTTATCCTCCACTTAAAGTGGGATATTGAAATCTTTTATATTATTATAGAGCTGCTTATTTCTTCCCTCAACTCTGTCAATGTTTGCTTCATTCATTTAGAAGCTCTGATGTTTAATTTAGTGAATACAGTTGACCCTTGACCAGCATGGGGGTTAGAGGTGCTGATCACAAGCACAGTCAAAAACCCACACATGATATGAGTCAACCTTCTACAGTGTATGAGGATTCCCAGGTATGGAGCCGAGCCTTGAACAATATGGGTTTCAACTGTGCAGGTCAACTGAACTGCAGTCAAGCAAAAAAGCCCACAAATAAGTGGACCTGTGCTGTTCAAAGCCATGCTGTTCAAGAATCAAATCTATTTATGGTTATTCTATCTTCTTGGTGAATTCACACTTTGATTATTGCTACAAAATACAAAGAAGGACATTATATTATCTTTATATAATGTTCTTCTTTGCCTCTTGTAACATTTTTTTAAACTTAAAGTCTATTTTTGTCTGATATTAGTATAGCCAATACTAATTGGTTTCTTCTCTTTCGGTTACTAACTGCACATAAAATCTATTTCCATTTTCTTACTTTCAACTTGTGCGTGTCCTCACATCAAGGGTGAGTCTTTTGTAGACAACATATAGTTGGATCCTGCTTTTTATCCATTCTGCCAGTCTATGTCTTTTGATAGGGAGTTTAATCCATTTACATATTTGCACATTATTTGCTCAATAACATTTCTTTCAAATCATGCAAGAAATAAAAGTGGAGTTATAAACCAAAAAACACAATCATTGTGTTTACACTCACACATCACTATTACCCAAAGCCCGTAGTTGACTTTGGGGTTCACTCTTGGTGTTGCACATTCTGTGGTTTTGATGAATGTGAAATGGCATATATCCACCACTGTAGTATCATACAGAACAGTTTTACCACCCTAAAAAATCCTCGGTCCTCCACCTCTTCATCCTCCCTTCCCACTCACTTCTAGCAACTACTTATCTTTTTGTGGTCTTCACAGTTTTGCCTTTTCTAGAATGTCATACACTTGGAATCCATACAGTGTGTCATTTTTCCAGATTGGCATCTTTCACATGTTAATATGCATTTAAGTTTCTCCCACATCTTTTCATGGCTTGATAGCTCATTTCTGTTTAACAATGAGTAACATTCAATTGTCTAGAGGTACAACAGTTCATTTATCCATTCATCTACAAAAGGACATCTTAGTTGCTTCCAAGTTTTGACAATTACAAACAAAATTGCTATAAACATCCACGTGCTGGTTTTTGTGTGGACGTAAGTTTTCAACTCATTGGTGTAACTATCGAGGAATGTGATCACTGGGTCGTATGGTAAGAGCACGGTTAGTTTTATCAGCTGCTGCCGAACAGCCTCCCAAAGTGGCTGTACCATTTTCCATTCCCACCAACAATAAATGAGAGTTCGTCCCACTGGTCCACATCTTCACCAGCACTTGGCATTGTCAGAATTTTGGATTTCCACCATTGTAATAGGAATTTGGAGGTATCATTATTGTTTGAATTTCAATTCCCTTACGGCATCTGATATGGAGCATCTTTTCATATGCTTATTTGTTATTTGTATATCTTCTTTGGTGAGGCATCTGTATAGTTCTTTTGCCCATTTATTAGTTGGGCTGTTGTCTATTCTCTTGTTAAGCTTTAAGTATTCTTTGCATATTTAAGATAATAACCCTTTATCAGATATGTCTTTCACAAATATTTTCTCCCAGTCTTTGCTTTGTCTTCTGATTCTCTCAATAATGTCTTTTGCAGAGCAGTTTTTAGTTCAGCGAAGTCCAGATTACCAATTATTTTTTCATGGATTGTGCCTTTGGTGTTGTATCTAAACAGAAGGTTGTCTAGATTTTACTCTGTTATCCTCTAGGAGCTTTGCACTTTATTTTTAAGTCTGTGATCATTTAATTTTTGTGAAAAGTGTACGGGCTACGCCTAGCTTCATCTTTCTGCATGTGGATACACAGTTGTTCCAACACCATTTGCTGAAAACACTATTTTTTCTCCATTGTATTGCCTTTGCTCCTTTGTCAAAGATAAGTTCCATTGATAAGTTCTCTGTTCTGTTCCATTGGTCTATTTCCCATTTCTCTTTCAATACCTTATCGTCTTGATTACTGTAGCTTCCTAGTAGGTCTTGAAGTTGAATAGTATCACTCCTCTGACTCTGTTTTTCTCCTTTAATATTGTATTGGCTCTTCTGCATCTTTTGTCTCTCCATATAAACTTTAAAATCAGTTTATTAATAACTGCACAATCTTTTGCTGAGATTTTAATTGGGATTGCACTGAATCTATAGATCAAGTTGAGAAATGACATCTTGACATGATGTGTAAGGCTTCCTTCATGAACATGGACTTTCTCTTCATTTTTTCAGTTTTTCTTTGATATCTTTCATTACAGCTTTTTAGTTTTCCTCATGTAGATCTTATACATATTTTGTTGGGTTTCTATTTAAGGATTTCATGTTAGGGGTACTAATGTAAATGGTATTGTGTTTTTAATTTCAAATTCCAGTTGTTAATGCAGGTACAGACGTAAGCAATTGACTTAAAAGCACCAGGACCAGGGATCAAACCCACAACCTGGGTATGTGCCCTGATTTGGAATTGGACCTGCAACCCTTCGGTTACAGGATGATGATTCAATCAACTGCGTCCCACTGTCCAGGGCAATTGACTTTGCACATTAACCTTCTTACTGTATCCAGAAACCTCACTATAATCACCAATTCCAGGGTTTACTTGGTTTTTTGGCAATTCTTTGTGACATTCTGCATGGACAATCATTTCGTCTGCAAACAAACAATGATAGTTTTATTTCCTTTTTACCGATTTTGTACCTTGTATTTCCTTTTTTTCTTTTGGTCTTATTGCATTAGCTATGACTTACAGTATAATGTTTAAAAGGAGTAGTAAGAGAGGACATTCTTACCTTGTTCCTGATCTTAACAGGAAAGCTTTGAGTTTCTCACCATCAAGTGTGATGTTACCTGTGTGTTTTTGTAGTTGTTCTTTATTGAGTTGAGGAAATTCCCTTCTATTGCTAGTTTGCTGACATTTTAAAAATCACAAATAAGTTGAATTTTGTAAAATGCTTTTTCTGTATCTATTGATATGGTAATGCGATTTTGTTTCTTTAGCCTGTTGTAGTTTTTAGTGTAATTTCTTCCTTTAATGTTTGATAGAATTCACCAGTGAACCCCTATGAGCCTTGTGCTTTCTATTTTGCTAGGTTATTTATTCTTGATTCAATTTCTTTAACACATAGAGGCCTATTCAGACTGTCTGTTTCTCCCTGTGTGAGTTTTGCCAGATGGTGTCTATGGCGCTCCCAGCCTAAGACGGTGATGCCCTCAGTAAAGAATGCCCAAGGCACTCCTCTAAGCCCCATACTCATGACAAGCCCACCACCACATTTCTCCCACCAGGACCAACATTGGGGCTGGACTGGCCCTTGTGGACTTGCTATGGTCACAGGATACAGTGTGGCAGAAACCAACCAGGGATTTTAAGAAATTAGTTTTTACTCACAATTCCTGGAGTGTGCATGTCATACCCAAAGGCCACACAGCAAGGTCACAGGTAAAGAGAGAGTATGGACCCGGGGCTCTGCCTCTACCAGGTTCCAAAGGCGGGGTATCAGCCCAGGGGTCAGAGGCGACAGCCACATTGTTGGGCAGGGCAATAGGGGTATGCTGTCTGGACTGTGAACAATGACATTTCAGAAGCATTTTGACATCTGTGCTGCCAGCTGAGGGCTGAACATCAGAGTGATATCCAAGGAGTTCTGGGAGCAGGATGTCCAAAGACCAAGATACCGGAGCAATCACTGTCCTGCAGAACTCATTCCCCCTGCCTCCCCCCTTCACCAGCCTCACCTGCATGCTTCTGAAATACCTGCCTCATCTTGTCTTCTTGAAGAGCCATCTGTGTGTGGCCTGTGGGGTCTCAGCCTCACCTGGGGCAACACCCCGAGTGAACTCACACCTGGCTCTGGCGAGGCTCCCACATTTACTGCTGGAGGCGGGCCTGGGTCTGTGCCTCACCTCTGTGTCTTTGGTGTGGGAACTGCTGTGTCCAAAGCAGATGCAGTTGTTATGTCCACGCTCAGTCTCTGAAGAACCCTCACCCGCAGGGGATGTGTCCCGAAGCCCTGCTGCTGTCCTTGACTGGGCTTCGCCTGCACCGCTTGTCACACCATGCAGTAGTGCTCTGGGGAAGACTCGGCTGCCAGGGCCCTCTGAGCCCTCTGCTCTGTGCATTTCTCTTACCTGTCTCCCTGAACAGCTGAGCTTCAGCCCTGCAGGGCCACAGTTCTTCTCAGGCCAGGGTCTTGTCGGGAAGGACCTTCCTGCACACTTCAGCACTGACCTCTAACCACCTGCAAGTCCAGCCTGTATGCCTCTCCTGAGAGGCCTCGCAGACCACAGTCAGCATTTAATTCCTCCTGCCTGCTCCCTGGCTCTCCCAATCTACACCATTTTGACTTCTGAGCCTCTTATACACCATTCATTCATCTTTCCGCTACCCCAGACTGTGGGTTCCTAGAGGCTGTAACTGTCTTCTTCACTTCTACACATTCCTTACCTCTGCTTTGCGTATAAAATGCATTAATATCTGATTTTAAATCTGTTGCTTAAACAAACTAAGGCAAATTTCTTTCTTAACCGACCTCACATGAAAGATTTGCTGTAATAGCTGACACATCTTAATTTTCTACTGTGTGATTATGTAGCTATCTGGCATTTGACATTCTCCTTTTTTGTTCCTTTAGGCCCAAATAAAATTCCCTAATATACTTATTGTGATGCTTTAAGCTGTTTAAACTGAGGGAGCTGGTTCACTGCAAGCCTGCTCTCTGCACCCTGAGCAAAGCTTTAGGACACCAAGGAAGAGGGTGGCCCTGCCTGTCAGAAGTTTAGGAGATGGGATTCGCAGATCCGTTAAGACAAGGGACACCACACGTGGGTGCCCACAGGTGGAGGAAGCATGTGACGTGTGGGGACTTGCAGCGGGAAGAGCTGGGATTACAGGTGGTTGTAAAAGTTTCAGGTTAGAGCGGCAGCTGCGACACCCAACCACCCAGATGAAGGGCTTGGGGGACGCCTGGCACAAGGCACTCACGGTAAGCCAGTATCGCTTAGGTTTTTGTTGGTGCTGAGGTGGTCAACGCAGCCTTATCCCAATCTGCCATCAGCATTCCCAGGATTGGAAGCTCAATTCCCCAAGCAGGTCCATCTCATGGGAATGAGCTCGGACTTTTAGATGCCAATTTTTAAATTCAAGGTGATGATGTCACTACCAAGCTGGTCAGCAGGCACATTTTCCCTCTGGCAGATGTATGGGTAATAGGAGTCCCCCTGCCCATTCTAGCCACACAGTCGCACAACACACAAGCACAGGGGACAAGATGCCAGGAGGCAGGCCTGTGGGGGTGGGGGATGGTTCGAACAGATCCGGTGCTACTACCTGGGAGGTGGGTGGTCTGTGGCATCCAGGTGCAGGGGTTTGAAGGGATGGAGATGAGTGCTGTGAGCCTTCAGCAAGTCTGGACCAGGAGGGGAGAGTGAGGCCGGGGTTGTGAGAGGGCTTTGTGAGTTCAGTATGGGGCAGGCTGGAGCAAGTTCACAGACACATAAGACACAGGGAGGTGCAGAGGAAGGCACTGGTCAGTGAAAGGTGAAGAGGCCAAGTCCTGGGGCTGGAGGAGGGTGGGCCTAGGTGGATAGATAAAGGAGGGTGGCCCCAGGTAGAGACTGAGGAGGAGGATGGGACCTGGTGGGGATGAAGGGGGAAGGGTGGGCTCAGGGGGTGAAAGTGGAACTACCTATGGCTTCAAGGTGTCCCGATGATCCAGGACCCTCCAAGAGGCAGTCCCCACAGGCAGCGGGGTTCTAAAGGCGTTTCCTCTGGTCGTTAAGTGCGTATCTTTATTTACTCGATTTTCACAGACTAATTCGAACTCCATGTTTTGTTGGAAACTTGATGTCAGCGCATGGAATAGGTCTTCCTCAGTTCAACAGCAGGTAACGAGTTTCTGGCTCTTTTGTGGGTGCTGGAGATATAGCACAACGTAAAATGCGTCCCAGAGGCCACCAATGCATTGGCTTCAGATGGGACGGGGAGGCCTCAGCACGGCCCAATGAGAGGGCCAGGCCCAGAACTTCCAGCACACTGCTGTGTGTGGACACCAGCGATTTGAAGGGAATGGCACCAGACGTCTGTGTCATTTAGAAAGGAATCAAAACAACGTGATTTTCTAAAAACAAGCACATGTTTATATTATTTTTCCATCGACTTACTTCAGATTAGACGTAATTAACTTCATTTTAGTGTTTTAATTTATATTACTACAATCCACAATTTATATCAGCATCACACAATTATATATAACATGTCTGTCCAAGTATTTTGATGAGGTTTTTAGGCCCTTAAAGCCAATATTTATAGGAAAACTGTGGCTTAACGTACTCCTCAGGGAAATCTTTGTAAGGATCAGATCTTCACCTGTGTGGTTTTCTAAAATGGGGCACATAATCACAAAAATGCCCTTTTAAAATTGGAAGTTAGGAATTAGGCTTTGCAAATAGAACTGTATTAATTTGGTCTCTTGGAGAATAGTGTGGTAGTATACAAATTACCTTAACAAAAAATGTTGATAAAGATTAGTAAAACAAAAATCTCACTTAAAATATTTTTCACCCTGGCCAGGGGGCTTAGTCACTTTGAGTGTCGGCCTGTATGCCAAAAGGCTGCGGGTTCGACCCCTGGTCAGGGTGTGTATGGGAGGCAACCCATCAATGTTTCTCTCTCACATAGATGCTTTTTTCTTTCTCTCTCTCCTTCCCTCTCGAAGATCAAAAAACATATATATCCTCAGGTGAGGACTAAAAGTATGTAATTTTTTCAATAAGTTTAGTTATATTCTTGTCATAAAGAATCTTTATTAAAATATGACAACCAAGTATTTTAAAAGAATTGTTTGCCTAATATTGACATGAAAGTGTTTTATTTAAAATTGTTACAATAAAAAATAAATAGACATTTAAAAGGTATTCATCTCATTTTAGAAAACATAGGCTTTAAGGATTGAAAGTAATTTTCCAAACTCATTGCAAAAATTAAAATTTCATATCACAAAAATGTTTAATAACAAATATCAACCAACAGATAACACTAAAATTGTACAATAAATAAAAAAGCTTTCTAACTTTTTTTACCAAAAAATCATGAACTGGTGAAATAACCATAGAAAGTTAACATTAATCTAAGAAAAAAAGGCACATCCAGGCAGAAGAGTCAAGGCGACCTGTAAAATGCAGCGTTGCATTTATACTGCGCGTGGTGAGTGGGTGCAATACGCTATGCTGGAGGGTCCCGACACATGGCAGCAATGGTTTGTGAGATGGACAAACAAGACACCCCTGCTGCACGGCACACTTTGCTCCCCAAAGGGCCATCACGGGACTGTCTGACATGTCTGCTTTCCTGCACGTGGGTTTTGCTTTGCGAGTTGTGGCTCATCTCGGTGCCTTCAGAGACTTGACCGCCGGTCTGGCCGTGGCACACACTTGGTAGTTGCAGCTTTCCATAGCACGGGGGCCAATAAAAGACTGAGCGTGGTCACACTCAGGATGAGGAGGTACACCTGCAACAGGTAAAACTAAGCGTCATCTCAGGCTTGGCAGGTGCACATGCTCATTTCTTCCATTGCAAGTAAAGCTGGTTATTGTCTCAGGATAACTAGTTCACTTCGAACCACAGGTACACTCTTAGGTGCGCCCCATACAGACACAGGCACCTCAACATCTGGGTGTGAGGAGGACTGAGATTTGACTGTCATTGGAAATTGCCATCAGATCTTTGCATCACTGGTTCACACATACACTGAAGTCTGTGCAATCCAGGGTCACCACTTGGGCTCACTGGGCAGTCAGACTGACCCCTTGGGGTCACTTAATTGAGAGGACAGCCTCAGGGAAGGTCTCAGATGGAGCTCTGCACAAATTCCATTCTTCAGCATTGTTTTACATTGTTCTTTAATATCAAGACCTATCTTTCTCACACTGATGGACACCAGGAGACAACCACTTAATTCTGAATGCTCACCAGCATTTCACATGTACCAATAACAACTTTCACATTCATTCAATGCACATTTATTAGAGAGCAGGTGTGCAGAACGTAATATCAAAGTGCCACTTGGCAGGGCAGACTTTACTGACAACATCACCACTTAGGGAGAGATGCCATAAGAGGTGACAGTCAGGAGGCCCTCCCGTAGTGGTCCCTGCCACGTGGAGGGGAATGAGAACAGGGCCAAAGCGCTGCCCTGGCTTCAGGGATCAGGCCCAGAAGTTCAGCTGTGCTTACGTAGACATCAAAAGGGGCCAAAGCGAAGCACAGATTGCAGAAGAGGGCTATAGGAAGTTACGATTCAGGAACTTGTTTTTCTACAAATCTATGATTTAGAAAACATCGTGAAGTCAACTGCTTCTTCCCCAGGAAACACACAGCTTACGAGCCTACAAAGAACCCAGAGTTTTCTAACTCTGGCATACGTGCTACTTCTTAGTGAACCAACAGTTCAAAGGCAGGGAGTTCAGATTTCTACACTATGACCTAACATTTTATACATTTAACAACAAAAAGGCTCCCTTTAATCTTGTTTTCACCCAAACAGTAGTGCTCTAATTTTAGTTGTCAAATGCTTTTCTTAGTTAAAGCATCGATCTGTCCTCGGATCATCCAGGGCTACTACTCAACTCAGTTACCTGGTCCTGGAAGAATACTCAGGTTTTAAACACTGACCTTCTAACACTGCAGAGCAACAGACCGGCATGTTTACCCTTGGTGTTGGGAGTCCTTTCTTCACTTTAAAGCCACACCCTGCATCCCACAGCCAAGCACAAAATCCCCTTCATATCAAATTTAGTGACCATCAGCCCTGGCTGGCATGGCTCAGTGGACTGAGTGCCAACCTGTGAACCAAAGGGCTTCTGGTTCGATTCCCAGTCAGGGCACACGCCTGGGCTGCAGCCAGGTCCCCAGTGGGGGACGTGTGAGAGGCAACCACACATTGATGTTTCTCTCCCTCTCTTCTACTTCCCTTCCCCATCTCTAAAAATAAATAAAATCTTTGAAGAAAAATTTAGTGATAGTCACAGGTCATCAAATGACACTCATCAAGTTCTAGTTCATAGCCAGTTAAAACAGGACAAACAACAAAGTCAAAAGAAGTAGAAATGGGGAAAACCACAGAAGAACAACGTAAGTGCAAAGCAGAAGGAAGATAGACACTCTGCTGAACATACAAAACACACACACTCACTGCACACTCACAACCGCACATGATGCTCAAACAGCGGCAAGAGGAGCCTGAAACAGGACAGTGACACAGCGTCTGCCTGATCGCGAACACGCACAGGAAGCGGTGGACACTCACCTCCCGAGAGATGATGCCCGCTCTGCGCGCTCTGCTCCCCAGGACGAAAGAGAACTCGCTGACCTGCGCCAGCCCTGCAGCCACGATCCACTTGATGTACTGGCTGGTTTTCGGCAAGAGGAGAGACAAGACCAGTGCAGCCAGAACAAACTGCAAGAGCAACCCCAGGTTACTGCTTAACCAGAGCCCCGACGGCCAAGCCCACAGAGAACAGAGAGGACATGTAGACACTGGGACAGCCCTCAAGTAACACATGGGGGGACATACAGAGAGGCACTTCTACGCAGGAGGCACCAAATAAACACAGAATGTCTGAAATAAAACCACACAGAACTCCAAGGCAAAACGAAGGATTTAGGTTCACCTGCAGAAAACAAGGCTTTTCCCCTCAAACTAAATTAAAAGCATTAAATGTCACAGTGTTTAAATGAAAATGCTATCTTTAATAAGAGAAAAATGTGTATGTCTCTTATAAACAGTATCCAGAGGGGTAAACAGCCTGGAGCTGGTGGGGCAACTAGACAATCGTCAGGAATTCTGGCTCCTTCACGTGGAAATATTTTGTCAATTTTTTTAGTCCACAAAGCCAGATAGCTACAGAACAGGTTAAGACATTAAAAGCTAACACAAGCCCTGGCTGGCATAGCTCAGTGGATTGAGCGTGGGCCTGCGAACCAAAGGATTGATTCCCAGTCAGGGCACATGCCTGGGTTGCAGGCCAGTTCCCAGCAGGGGACACATGAGCCATACATTGATATTTCTCTCCCTCTCTCCTTCTCTTCCCCTCTAAAGATAAATTAATTAATTAATTATTTAAAATGCTAACACAGGCACCTCAATAATTTGCAGTCATAGAGAACAACAACTGGAGACTAGCAAAATAATCCTCGGAGACTGTGAAAACGTGTGTCAGCAGGCATCACATGAATAAGGTTCTGTGGTTCTTCAGACTCATTTAGCATTAAAGTCAAAGTACAATGAAGGGACGCCACTGCAGGATCCAGAACGCTGTTTCTCCCATTCCACCTTTTCAACTCCCAATTTTAAACACACTCAATGCTGAGGCAGTTAAACCCAGACCCGTCCCAGGCGGTGCCGGATGCCAGGAGACAGGCACCAGGCAAACGGTGTGGCTGGGGGCTCGCAGACTCAGCACGGCCGGGGGTAGGAAGTGCAGCTCAGGAGGGAGTAACGGGCACTGTGTGACACGCAAAACCAAAACACTATGAACTTTACCCACGAGTCACAGAAAGGACCGATACCTTCATGACGACCACCGACAAAGTGAGGACCATGAGGATGGTGAGCTCGTACACCACGAAGGTGGGAAACACGTGAAGCCCTGTCGGGAAGAACAGACACGGTCATTCTTTCAGGGTCACACGGTCCACCTCCCAACACATTCATGCCTGCTCCTCAGTGATAAGTCTCGTCACACTCAAGCTCCTCACACTTGCTGCAACAGAAGGACACAATTCCTGTAAGCACAACAGTGCTGTACACTTGTCCGAGCCTCTGCTGTGGACGGCTCCTGAGCCAGCCGCTCCAGGGAAAGCAGCCCAGGCCTGGGGCTCTGTGGGCCTGGGCGCCGCATGCGGTTCCCGGCCAGACTTCACGCCCCTGACACTGCAAAGCAAACAGCAAACAGCTGCTAAATCTGATTTTCCTTTATGAAAATATTCTGACCAAGATGCAAATGGCTCATGGACTCTGAGGACAAGGAAGCGCACCACAGGAGGGGAAGGTTGACTGTCCACACCTCGAGGCTGAGAAGCCCAGTCGCTCGCTGACTCCAGAGTCTGGCTGGGTCTCCCCAACACGCTCTCGTGCCCCAAATGAACAGCACCATGGAGTGGGTGTGATCACTCAGTCCCTCATGGTCACAGCAAGTGCCTGGCCCAGGACCACTAGTGGGACGCTCCGCACACAGGCCGGTGAGAAAGGCTTTCTGCTCTGAGGGTGGAGGCTGTTCCCCTACGTGATGCCCGGCAGTGAGTGGCGCACTGTGGGCACTGCAATGACGACACCAAGTGGACTGGAGCCAGTGCTGAGCCGCAGTAACAAAACAGAGATAAATCCATGGTACGATGTCTTTGCCACGCAGAATTTGTACAGGAGGGCAAACGAGCTATGTTAGTTTTCCTACTTAAAACCATTCATTCTTGCAAGAAATACCACATGTATGTTTGGGGTAGAACGACAGTAACTAGTACAGGTTCCGGTTAAAATCCCAGGTCTACCACTAACCAGCTGTGCACACTGGCGTGCCTCCTGGCCTCTCTCTGCCTCAGCGTCCTCACCCGCAGTCATGGGTTTGGGTGGTGAGTGAACACAGCAGGACACAGGCAGGTCCCTGGCCCAGGCAGCCCCTGTGGTAGCAGACACTTGTTCTCACGGGCGCTGCGCACATGCATGAGGCCCACAGATAAAACAGTGAGCAAGGATCCAGGGCTGCAAGGTTCTAGGTAACACCCGCCATGTGGCAGCTCCCTCCAGGGCACCTCCAAGAATGACAGCTGGCAGTGTTCTCCTCCAGCACAGAAAGCCCTCCCTCACTCTGGGCCTAAAAACTGCCCTTTGTTGCGATGTTCAAAGGCTCCTCAGGAGCACAGCCTGAGTCCCTCCGCACACCCACTTGTGGGTGGCGGTGACCCCAGGACCCTCTCTTCTAACCCAGAACCAACTATAGCCAATGGGCCCTGGAAGCAGCAGCTGGGTCCAGGTCATCTTTGTGGCTCTGACAGGGCCTGACACAAGGCAGGGGGTCAATGCACGTTTGTTAAAAAGAGGGACCCTGTCACGTATTCATCCGTCACTGAGGTCTATATATGCAGAAAAGTCAAGGTGTCTTCTTAAACAGATGCCATTAACTTGCTGCTTAGAAACCTGGGACAGAAAAACTGTCCCTGACCAGCCAGAGAATAAAAACCTAATTGTATACACGCTTCTCAGTTGGCAGGGCAATTAACTTGAATTCCTTTCGAAGTACTGAGTGTAAATAACCAAAGCAAAAACATGTATGATTGTTATTGTTAGAAAACATGGTTCTTAACAAATCAAGAATCCTAATTTGAGAAATACTACAGCAAATATGTCTTTTAAATAACATGCTTACGGAATTTTCGTTTTTTAAGAAGTGAACATCCCATGAAACCCAGCAGGCAGGATACGGAGTGACACGCATCAGTCAGGGTGACCTAGGGGTCTCAAGAATGGAACACAGGACTTGAATGTGGTGAGAAAATGGTGACAATTCAATCGATTTTATTAGACCTTGTCTGGAAAAGAGCTGAGAGAAAAGAAGTGAATCATCAACCAGGAATGGAAGTTCAAGGGCCCAGAACTGGCAGAGCTCACTCAGCACTTTGAGGGGTGTCACCAGGAGGCGGGGAGGAAGGGGAAGGAAGGGGCAGGAGAGAGGGGGAAGGGAGAAGAGGGCCAGAGAGAGACACACACACACACAGGTGAGGGGAGACAATGAGCGGAGCAAGAGGAAGAGGCAAGTGTCTGTCACAGGAGCTCTCTCTCTCGGACACAAGACATCTAATTCCCAAAGCTGCGTGTGAATGATCTTATTTCACTTCAAGTACAACCTTCTCACTTTGTGGTTCTCTTTGAGAACTGGCTTGGCTACCCAGGGCCTCTCTCACGTTTCCACTTAAATCTTAGAATCTGCTTTTCCACGCTCTCGGCCTCCTGCTGGGCTCACACAGAACCCGCCGGCCAGTGCAGAACGCACGGGCTGCCCAGGCAGTAAGGAGGCGCGAACCAGGAGGTGCCAGGGGATGTGCTGGAACCGACAGGGGCTGTGGTCCTGCTGCTGCTGCTCTCCTCTAGGACCGACCACGGAAGATGCCCTGACCAACGGAGATCTCCAGGGCAGCAAGCGACGTGGTCAGTTTACTCTCTTTGTATCAAAATCAGTACTTCCTCTCCAACCTCCCATTTGGATGCACTGACATTAAGCTGCTGCCTCCTGAGCACTGGAGCCTTTCCCTGTGGCGTCAAAGCGAGCGTTGTCCTCCCTGGGGGTGCCTGGGCCTTCTCCACGCCCACCTACACGTGCATCTTCACAGGGACAGAGCACGACGACCACCCAATGAGTTAACGCCCCTTTGTTCAAACTTTCTTTTTATGTTTTATTTATTTTATGTATTTTTTAATCCTTACCTGAGGACATGCTTATTGACCTCAAAAGGGGAGGGGAGGGAGAAGGAGAAGGAGAAAGAGTGACAGAGAGAGAGAGAGAGAGAGAGAGAGAGAAACACCCACCAGCTGCCCCCCATATATGCCCCGATCGGGAATGGAACCCGCAGCCTTTTGGTGTACAGAACGATGCTCCAACCAACTGAATAGGGTCAAATTTTCCCTATTTTTTAATAAGATTTCTCCCCAGGCTCTAATTTTTATGGGAACTGTTCTCGCTCTAAAGTCTATAAATAAAAATATGTATATACAGAGATTACAGAAGTAATCTGCCAGTATTATAACAAATACAATTCAAACATTATGATGTAAAGAAAAAAGTTACCTATGGATGCGAAAAAAATGATTGCCAGGAAGTCGCGAATAGGCTCGATGTAAGACACAATCTCCTCGGTGACCATGTGGCCTTGGGAAGAGATAAGCGCTCCGGCCAGGAAGCAGCCCAGCTCCATGGAAACGTCCAGCAGCTCCGTGACCTGCGGAAGAGGGGGAGCACGTGCTGCACACACACACAGCGCCGTCAGTTACCGACAGCGTCTGCCACAGTAGGGTTCGCACCCAGAGACGGCCTGTTAGATCCGGCACAGCCATCACAACAAGACTGTGAAAACCAGACCTCACTGCATGTCCACGTCGTCCCTCGTGGGGCCTCCACACGTGGAAGCTAAGGCCAGGTGAACTAATCACACAAGGAGAAGACACGAATTTAAAATATCTGAAACACTAATTCATGCAGGCTGCTACAAAATTTTTGAATGAGTATATACCACAGATAAAGGCCCACAGATACACTACATAATGAGGCCCACAGATAAAATTTCATTACAAATTTTATTTTAAATATTTGTGATATGTTTTCTTTATCTTGAAACAATGAACAGCCTGGCTATGGCTTAAAAATACATACTGTATAAAAAATTATTCCCCAAACCAACTCAAACCACTTTGAGAAAGTAGACACAGCTGATGAGCAATTGCCAAGAAATGGCAGGAAGCCAGAGGGAAGTACCGAGAAATCTGGAAATGCCTATACTTAACAATGCCGGATTGAGATAGCGTAGTTATGGTTTACTGGGCTTCTAGCTGCATACTTCTGTTAAGTGCAAAGCTTCAGACTTCTTCGTGCAACATTACTGATGCAAAACAACTGGAAAGAAGTAGATCTTTTAATCTGAGACAGTAAAACTACAGACAACAGCAGCAACAGACAGATAGAAAAAGTGAACATTTGAAGAAACACCATTGACAACAGCATCACAACTCACTGAATGCCCAGGAATAAATACCAAAATAAGCGCACGACCTTTGCGCCAAACACTACAAAACACTGCTGGGAAACACGAGCGAGCACCTCAGCAAACAGGGCGCAGGCAGCCCCCAGGGAAGGAGACTTGGAATCATGACAATGTCAGCTTTCCTTCAACAGGCCTACAGATTCACTGGAATTGTAACCAAACTGTCCCGTGTATGAAAATTGACACGTTGAACCTAACAACTTAATGTGGACACTGGAAAGACCACAAATAGAGCCAAGACAACAGGCCCTGACAGAGAGGGAAGCTGGGCACTACGCTGCCAGAGGTGAGGGCAGGTGGGCTGGCCAAGGGAGCAGAGTGCAGGGTTGGAAACACACACCCTCACACAAGCACTCACATGGCCTCTTGGTTTTAGACAAGGTGACCATGCACAACAGTGGAGAGGGGTCTTTCAGCACACGGTGCGGGAAGAGCATATGAGAGAATGAATCCTGTCCGCCCCCTTACATCACGTGCTATGCGCACCTCCAGATGGGCTGTAGATCTAAACAAGTAAAACAGTAACGTTTCTAGAGGACCTTACGGAACATCTTCATGATCCAGGGGTAAACAAAGATCTTTTATGCAGAATATAAAAAGTGCTAACCATAAAAAATGGATAACGTGACTACACTAAAATTAAGAACTGTTGTTCATGGAAAAAATGCTGTTAAGCAAGTGAAAAGGCAAGTCACAAGCTGGAAGATACTAGCAAAGATACAGCTGACACAGAACACTGTTCAGCCATAAAGTGGAATGAAGCACTGAAACATGCTATAGCATGGATGAACCTTTGAAACACGCAAAGGAAAAGTGGGCAGACACAAAAGGCCACATTATCTGATCCCATTCATGCAAGACGTCCAGAAGAGGCAAATCCGTAGGGACAAGAGCAGACTGCTGGCTGCCATGGGGGGGAGGGACAGACAGAATTGGAAGACAAGGGGTGTCTTTTGGGTGATAGAAATTGGTTCTGAAAGTGGACAGTGGTGATGGTTGTGCGACATCACGAATATTCTGAAAGTTGTGCACTTTAATCCAGTAAAAAAAAACAATCTAACAAAAAATTTGCCAGAAAATACTCCTAGAGATGAGTAAGAAAACAACCAGTGGAACAGGAAAATAACCTCAAGACTTTAACAAGCACGTCCCTTGGGAGGATGTCCACCTGGCTAACAGGCACACAGCAAGGCACTCGCGCTACCAGTCACCAGGGAAATAAAACCAGAACACCGACGAGACACGACCACCACCGGGCAGAGTGGTTAACATTACAAAGACAGACAACACAAGTGTCCGGTAGGATACAGTGAAAGCGAATCCTTACCCGGTGAGGGCATGAACCAGGGTAAGTGCCTGGGGGAAGCTTGCATGGAAAATTACTGAGGTTAAACATGTGCACGCCCTCTGACCCAGCGACCTCACTCCCAGGTATATACTCATCAAAACTGAAATCACATGTCCATCAAAGAACACGCATGAGAATGTGTTTAGCAGCTTTATTTGTAACAGTCCTAACTGGAAACAAACCCTAACAGCTAACAATGGAAAGGGTCCACTGTGAAACACACGATGGACTACCCCACGGCCGTTTGAAAGTTTAAGACAGTAACGTGGTTTGACACCGGTGGTGTTTCATTCCCACCGCAGACTTGCTTCTTAATGCAGCGCAAAAACCATTTTAGTGAAGTGCTTAAGAGTATGAGTTGAAACCAACAGGTTGAACTAGTATTAATATTCATGGTAGCATCATAACTGTGCATAAAATAAAAAATACAAGTAAGTGTTTAAATATTTTAACTATTATTCAAATATAAAGACAGAGAACTGACCACAAGCTTTCGCTGAATAGATTATAAATCAGATTATATAATAACAGATATCTTGAGAATTACCGTTAACATTAAAAAGATGAAAGCAGAGACTCCTAAGATAAGGATTTCTTTGTTCCCTTTGCTTTCCAAATGCAGCTTTCGATAATATGGTCCTATGAGATAAGTCTTTATAACAAGACATAACAGAAAAACAGCAGCTAGCGAAAAAAGAATCTGACCAATCAAAGCCAGTATTCGCAGTATTTCCATGAAAATGCTAGGGAAAAAGAAGAAAAAAAAGACACGTTATTTCACCTCCAAACATAATTCTCTAAAACCCAATAAAATTATCTTCACTCTTTTTGTTTGTTTGTTTAACATGTTGTAAAATAAATGACTTAACTCACATACATTTTTATGTCCAAATACTGACATAAAACCTATCAATCATATTAACCTCAGAAATTTTTATCTAGATCGAACACAGAGCTGGATTATTTTTCCAATGAATACTTTGGAACAAATACGCCTTATAGGATGTAATGACTCTTGACTGGCAACTTGTATATCTCAGTGAACGACAGACAATGCAATTCCTTCCTAGGACTAACCCCGATTTGAAACGCTTCTGGGGCAACAGTGACCCTGTCATCTTACCTGGCAGGCTCACCACCAGAAGTGTGACCAAAGAACCCCAGGGACCTTCAGCAAAGTGCTCCCTCATCCCCAGCCAGAGTTCTGAATTTCATGTCTATCGTTTAAGTCATAGAGAAAGGGGTTCTGTACTAAGCTCTTTGCATATATGCTATTCCAGAGATTTTCAACCTTTTTCATCTCATGGCACACAAAAACTAATTACTAAAATCCTGCATCACACCAAAATACATCATTTTTTGCCAATCTGACCAAAAAATGGGTATAATTTTGATTCATTCATATTGGACAGCTATGGTGTTGGCTGTTGTCATACTTTTATTCAACGATCTAAGGGAAAGAGGTCAGTGCCCCTCACTAAACAGTCAGTATTGCATGTTTCACAAACTCTTGCAACACACCAGTTGAAGATCGCTGTGCAATGCAGATCTCAAATGTACTATTAAGATCTCAGACCAAAGACTTTCACAAGAAAGGCACTATTATATATTTGTAGCACTTACAATAACACACCTATTTTCTTAAACTTAGCTCCTCACCATATTGAGCAAACCATTGAGTCCAAAACTCTGGTTTAGAAGTCCTCACTGCAGGACACAGAACCGACTTTGGTGCCCCCCTCCACCCTGTGGTTTTGCTTCACCTGTCTCAGTTACCCATGGTCAATGACAGCCCGAAAATATGACACAGAAAATTCCAAGAAAAACCAATTCATAAGTTTTAAACTGTGCACTGTTTTGAGGAGCATTATGAAATCTCGAGCTATCCTTCTCTGCCCCGCCCAGTGCGTGAATCACCCCTTTGTCAGCGTCCCCACACTGTATATGCTGCCTATCAGACACGTCTGTCATAGCAGTCTTGGTTATCAGGTTCACTGTCTCAGTATTTCAGTGCTTGTTTCAAATAGCCCTTATTTTACTCGAATCATGGCCTTGAAGCACGAGAGTAGTGATACTGGCAATTCAGATAAGCCAAAGAGAAGCTGTGAAGTGCTTCCTTTAAGTGAAAAGATCTGAGTGTATAGAAAAAAATACAGCATACACAGGGTTAGGTGCTTTCTGTGTTCTCCGGCATCCATGGAGGGTCTTGGAAGGTAGCCCCAATAGATAAGGAGGGACTACTGTACTAGGAGATAATTCACCACTGCAGTCAGGCTTAAAATAGCAGCCCAGGACACAAATCTCAAGTTGCACATGATTACTCTGGGGAATCAGAACGGAGCTGGGCTTGCAGCAAAGCAGCAAAGTCATTGTGAACGACTCCACATCGGTTAAGGAAGTTGGGTTTCCAGTGTGAGAAACCAGGGTCTGCAGCCCGGCAGGAATAGAAATGTTCTCACTGCACCAAAATAAAGTAGGCTGGGTCTGCCTCAAATTCCTGCCCAGGAGCAGACCACTGAACTAACTGCTCACCCGACACTTCAACGCATCACAAGGATGTGATGTGCAACCCAGCCTGGCCCTGTGCAGCACTGGGGCACCCCTTTCCTGGGTGCCATGATCTCCCTGCAGAACTGTGACAACCTCCTAACTTATCTCATTCACGTGTCACAGAGGCCAAAGCAACATGCTGGGAACATCGATCAGATGTCCAAAGCTCCCATGACATTTAGACAAGCCCAGACTTCTTCACCCAGCCACACCTTCCACTCTCCCTCACCTGCAAATCGGCCTACACCAGCCTTTGCTCCCTGACCGGCCATATTCTCTCCAGCTATAGGGCCAGCGCAGCCCACCCCACAGTTGACAGGTTCAGCTGTGTCCTTCACAGTTCGGCCTCAAAGTCAACGACTCAGAGGCCTTGCAAATTTGAAGTGTCATCGTCGTTTGCTGACTCATCACCCCACTGTAATTCTCTGCATAGTGCATACCTACTCTAGGCACTTTCTTGCTGTTCACTCACTCATTCACCATCCATTCATTATCTTTCCCAGATACCCCTGCAACCCCCTGCGAGTGGGACATCCTCCCCTATGCATGGCATGCTACAAGTGTCCTAGTCTCAGTCCAGTTTTATTTAGCTGATAAAGAGATTGCAGCCACTTATGACTTGCATTTCTCATGACAATCCTGTCAGAACAGCCCGTCTAGACAAGTGCTGTCACCAGCCCCATCTTACAGACCAGAAAGTGGAGACAAAGGCCAACCCACCATTCCAGGTCACGTGCCAGGCGTCTGGCTCTCGGGCCTGCATTCCTAGTTGCTGCACATGCTCTGTGATCGCCATGCCCAGAGCTTGCGTCCAGGTCCACCTCCCAATAGTCTACCAAATGCCTGTGGTGAGGATACAGTAGTCAAACGGCCCAGAAAAGTATTATTCTGCATCTTTATTTCCCCATTTACCATGTTTTGGCAAAGTTTCTATGTCACTCATGCCAACAGCTGAGTGAGTGTCCCATCATGTGTCTGTGCCGCCATTTTCCCAGCAAGACACTTGGACCGTTCTAGGTGGCTGATGTGCTGGACAATGAGCTTCTGTGAGCAGGCTGGAGCGCAGCATCTTCACTGACCAAACTGCCACATGGGCTGCCGACAAGGCTGCCCCAATTCCCCAACCCTGGCCACCATCCCACTTCTAAGGGTTTGCAATCTGACAGGTAAGAGCCATTGCTTTTCCACTGCAAGAGGGGGAACATCTTCCAATTACTCATTTCTACATGAGCAGCTTATATGGCTCGCCTATTGTTTTAATTGGGTTATTCAAATATTAATTTGTAGGAGATTTTGACTGTAGGGAACCGATCTACCCGGCAATGGCAATTGTAGCTCAGCCCTAGGGGAAAGCCCGTAAGTGCATGGTGGCACACAGGATGCCAAACCCACGGATCGGTTCTCCCATGGGAAACCAGGCCTGCATTGTACCTAGGCTGCTTTGAGGCTTCCTCTTGCTAAAACTCCCTCACCCTGAGTTGAGGCATAAAATGCTTACTGCATGTCTTTGGAGTAACTTCCTGAAGTCTGTGCTAATTCTCCCGAGGACTGAAGTGTAACCAGACCTGTTACTCTTATCGTTCCCTTGCATTTGCAACATTTTTTCCTCGTTAATCTGTAAGAAGTAATCAGTAACATTCCTTCCACTGCTATCTGTAAACAGTAATTACCTAAAGCAAACCTAAGCATAACGAATGAAAACCTTCTTTGATGTATACTATTAGAAAGCCAATAAAAGCCCATCAAGGCAAGGGTCAGCGTGCTTTCCCCTTGAGAGAGTGGCCGAGCTGTCCCTTTTCCTCCATGGGACTTTGGTGGTCCATGTGAATTTGTCTTGTCTCATCCACGATGCCACGGACACTGCAGGCTGGTGTCCGCATCACTTGACGAAGTAAGAAACCACTCCTTCTTTAATATGTGTATGAACATCTTTTTCCCTTTGTATTTGGCCTGCTCACCAAATGAGTACAGGTACATATGTGCACATGTTTATGCATATGTGTTATTTACTTATTTTTAAAGTCAAATTCTTAATTTTCTTTCTTTTTTTAATAAAGATTTTGATTATTTATTTTTTAGAGAAGGGAGGGAGAGAAACATCAATGTGGGAAAGAAACATTGATCAGTTGCCTCGTGCATGCCCCCAACCAGGGGGCCTGGCCCACACCCAGGCACACCCCTGACCAGGAATCGAACCGGTGACAAAGCCCAACTCACTGATCACTCCAGTCAGGGCTGTATGGGCATGCATTTAAACATTCAAGGTATGAAACTTTAATGCAGTAATAATTATCACTTTTCTTTTCCTTTATGGCTTCCAGAATTTGTGTTCTGCTTGAAGCAGAAAGGTCCTCCCACCTTCAATATTATAAATTCATCCATGCTTTCTTCTAGAACTTTCATGGTTTTATGAGATTTTAATTCTAATCATTCAAATTACTTTATTTCTAAAAAAGCATTCTTTTTTTTTAAGATTTTATTTATTTATCTTAGAGGGGAAGGGAAGAAGAGAGAGAGGGGAGAGAGAGAGAGAGAGAGAGAGAGAGATATCAATGTACGGTTGCCTCTCATGCATCCCCTGCTGGGAACCAGGAACTGGCCTGCAACCCAGGCATGTGCCCTGACTGGGAATTGAACCGCGATTGTGTGGTTCGGTTCACAGGCCCGTGCTCAATCCACTGAGCTACACCAGCCAGGGCTAAAAAAGCATTCTTTATCATAGGCTCTGTGTTTTATTCATTACTTGTGAAATATTGTGGGGGGGGGAGAAATTAATTCTTTCCTTTAGGAAAGATCAAGTTTAAATCTAAATAAAGCTTACCAAAGAGACAAAGTTTATATTAACATTACAACTAATTTTATTTAATTTTTTTACTATACATTTCCTCTGGTTATCAAAACTGGAAAAGAGGCTTTCCCAAATCATACAAAATGTATATATAGTAGACAATTAAAGTACCATAATCTATTTCCCTAATCACAGAAAATCATTAAAACTTTGTAATACACTTGTTTTATATATATACACATATATACACACACACATATACACATACACACATATACACATACACACAGAAGTGGGCAAAAGTAGATTTACAGTTGTGAGTTTATTCTCAGATTATTATTTATTAGTAATAATCATAACATGCATGTCTTTTTCCATACGAACAAATGTTAACCTACTTTTTTCCACTCTTGTATACATATATTTCCTCTCTATTCCTTTTCTTTATGTAGTCAGAATAACACTGTATATGATTTTAATAGCTTTGAGATACAATTCCCATTCCATACAATTCTCCCACTTAAAGTATACAATTCAATGGTTTTCTATCATATTCACAAAGTTGTGCAAACACCCCCACACCCAGTTTTAGAACATACTCACCAGCTCAAAGAGAAACTGTATCCATCAGCACTCACTCCCCGTCCCCCTCTCTCCCAGCACTGGGCAAACACTAATGTCCTTTCTGTCCCCACGGATTTGCCTCGTCTGGGTGTTTCATACAAATGGAATCACACGGTATGTGGCCTTTTGTGACAGGCTGCTTTCACTCAGCATAATGTCTTCAAGGTTTGCCCATGCTGACCCACATGTCAGCACCTCATCTTTTTTTAGGACTGAACCGTACGCAATTGTATGGTTGTAGCACATTTTGTTTGTCCATTCATTTAGCTAATGGACATCTGAGTTGTTTCCACTTTTTAGCCATTATGACTAATGGCGCCAGAACAGTTATCCACCAGTGCTTACTGCAATAAAATATTCAGAACATAAAATCTACCATGTGTAAAGTGTGTGATTCATGGCACCAAGGACATGCACACTGTTGTGCATGGGTTTTTATGTTGAATAGCTGAGTCATATGGTAATTCTATTTAACTTTTCAGAAATACTGTATATGATTTTGACTCTTTTTTACAACTTAACAAAATATAGTGCATCCTTCCATGCCATTAAAACTGTTGGTAAACAGGACATTTCATGAGTAAATTGGAACAATATCAATGGGACTAACAGCTATACTGAACAAATGCTTTTAACAGGGAAATTTTTTATAAGCTTTTAAAGTTCTGTGATGGTCATACATCAATAGTTTTATCTGTCTGTAACTGACAGGAAGTTTGGTAATATGAATGTCACGTTTGTGCTTTGTAAATGCTCAGAGACTCCTTGCTGAGGTTCTACTTCCTGTTTGGTATGAAGATCCTGAACTTTACAGGTAATAATTTATTGTACACTTCTTGAATAGAACTTAAATTGTTTTCAGCTAAAGTTACAAATCTTCCTTTTGCTGTCTGAATTTTTGTTCAGTTACTTATCTTGAAAATCTGTAGCTCCTTGTATGGTGTGGCTCAAGGAGCCACACCGTGGGTGGGGCAACATCCCGAAAACCAAAAGGTCACTGGTTCTCTTACTAGTCAGGGCACACACCTGGGTTGTGGGCCAGGTCCCTGGTTGGTGGCTTGCAAGAGGCAGCTGATTGATGTTTCTCTCCCACATTGATGTTTCTCTCCCTTTTTCTCCCTCTCATCCCCTCTCTCTAAAAAGAAATAAGTACAATATTTTTTTAAAAAAGAAAATCTGTAGCCAGATGAATAAGAACTGACTCTGATTAAGGTTATGACTGAAAGTTTTGCTGTTCTGATTGTTAAAAAAATGTGGATCAATGAGTGGATCAAAAAACTATGGTACATTTATACAATAGAATTCTATGCAGTAGAAAGAAAGAAGGAGCTCCTACCCTCTGGGACAGCATGGATGGGACTGAAGAGCATTATGCTAAGTGAAATAAGCCAGGCAGTGAAAGACAAATACCATACACTCTCACCTTTAACAGGAACCTAATCAACAAAACAAACAAACAAGCAAAATATAACCAAAGACACTGAAATTGAGAACAGGCTGACAGTGACCAGAGGGGAGTGGGGAGGGAATTTCAGGGAAAAAGGGGAAGGGTTTGCAGGAACAAGTATAAAGTACACATGGACAATAACAAGGGCGTGGGTGGAAATGGGAGGGAGATGGGGAGGACTAAGGGGGTGGGCTGGGATGGGGGTAAAAGGCAGAAAACTGTACTTGAACAACAATTAGAATAAAAAAATTTTCCAATAAAAAAATAATAAAACCCCATTGTTGATATAAAACAAATTGGATCAAGGGAAAATCACCATAAATTACCTTTAACGGTTATACATAACAGGGACTAGCCCAACTGCTCTATGTGACCCTCTCTGCAAGCCTCATGCAGTGCATGCGGTAGGTCCTATTTCCATATTGTCCCCATTTTACAGGTGAGAAAACTGATGCCCAGAGAGGTTCAGTAAGCTGCCAGAGCTGGCGAAGGGCCAAGCCAGAGCTCCAGGACCTGAGCCTTAACCTCTGAAAACCTCGGCTAAGAAGGCACTCATTTTAACACAGCCAAGTTACCTGTGAGCAGAGCACAGATTTTAATCACCCCGGGTCTGCTGGAACCTAATATAACATCTGGCAAAGGTAAATACTAAAAAGCACAAAATACTTCCAGCCCACCAGTCCTCAAGGAGGTAAGTCTGTCCATGCTCCCCTCGGGGCGGGGCAGGGGCAGCAGGTTGGTGAACATACACATGCACACACAGTCACACGCATTTTAACCAGGACTCGTTTTAAAAAAAATATGGTTAATAGAATACAGACACTCATAATACATAAAATGTCCATGATACAACTGAAAATCACTTATCATACCAACGGTCAAGGAAAAACCACAACTTGAATGAGAAAAGACAATACACAGACTCCAACATCAAGACAAATCACTGTTAGAATTATCTTCCAGTGTAAAGTAGCCATCATAAAGTTGATTCATAGTACTAAAAATTCTCTTGAAATAAATGAACAAACAGAAAATCTCAGAAAAGAAATAGAAGTTATGAGAAGAGCCAAATAGAAATTATACAACTAAACAATATAATAACCCAAATAAAAATCTTGCTGGTTAAGCTAAATAGTAGAGTGAGGATGGCAGAGGACAGAATCAGTGAACTTGAGGACAGATCAAAAAAATGTATGCCCAGACCAGTATGGCTCAGTTGGTTGGGCATCATCCCACAAAACCAAAGGGTGCTGGTTGGATTCCTGGTCAGGGCATGTGCCTGAGATGTGGGTTCGGTCCCCGGCTGGGGAGTGTACAAGAGGCACTGCTTGATTGATGTTTCTGTCTCACATCAATGTTTCTCTTCCTCTCTTTCTCCCTCCCCTCCATTCTCTCTTAAAATAAATAAAAATTGTTTTAAAAATGTACTCAGTCTGTATAGAGAAAAAATAGACTGAAAAAAAAAAGTCTCAGAGACCTGAGGGACAACAAGAAAAAACATTTGTATCACTGGAGTCCTAGAAAGAGAGCAAATGGAACTGGAAAATTATGCGGAATAATGACTGGAATTCCTACATTAAGCGAGAGACATAAATGTACAGATTCAAGCAGCCCAGCGAACACCAAATATGATTAACCCAAAGAGTGCTGTGGACTGAATGTTGGTGTCCCCCCAAATTCATACATTGACCCCAATTTGACAGTGTTTGGAGCTGGGCCTTTGGGAGGTGGTACAGATTAGAACAGAAGAAAAAGTAAATGGGACAGATCTTAGCATTTCAAAGTGGTTCCAAAAGAAATTTCAGAGTCTGCTCAATTTTGACCAACAGTATCATTGCTATAAGAGAGAGGAGAAATATACATTCTGGAAACATTTAAAACACATTATTTATATGTACACAGTATATTTGCTTAAAACAAATTCAAGCTTATAATCTCTACCCACGTGCAATGTACCTTTAAATTTTATAGGACACCCTATACTTTGGAAAGTATACTTATTTTCTGGTGGGTATTCTTATAATACAATGCATATGCAACCCAACCTATAGCTTTCTGGGTAAATTTATTTTACCCACTTGGCTTTTCTCACCATATGAACCTCAGCGAGTGCACTTTAAGTTCTGGTATTATTTTGTTAGGAGGATGGAAAGAAGAATCAGGGAAGATGGTGACATTTACCATGAGAATCACCAATAACAGTGTACGTGCGTGCACACACACACACATCCACTGTTACAGGCATTCCATCTGAGCTCACTTAATCCTAACTACTCTACTCTAGTAGGTCCTATCCACTCTAGTAGATAACGGCTGATACTGCCCCACTTTACAGAGGACAAAGCTGAGGAAGAGTGAAGCTCAGTGACTGGCCCAGCCACGACCCGCAGAGGCGGAGTGTGAGCCTGGGTGGTGTCACTCCAGAGCCTGGCACTGAGGCCCGTGCTACATGAGTTCTGAACGTGTCTTTGGAAAAGGCATCAAATAGGACCTCTATAAACAAATAATTTGAAACTAGAAAAACTGTGACATAAAGTAAAATGAAATTCCACCTGGCGTAGGAACTGGCTCCTGCTTGGATGAGGCTCGGCATGACAGCCATGAACAGGCCCAGCTGCACGTCCTGCACCACCAGCATCCCGAGCAGCACGGCGCTGTAGTCAAGGTCGCCTGCTCGAGGAGACAACGTTACTGAAAACGAATGTTTACGCTGTTTTGAAGTGTCCAAGTCAAAATAAAGTCACCACGTGTACTTCTAAAATAATTGTAAAAAATGTGATAAATGAGAATACAGACTTTAAATTTTCTTTGAGAGCAAGCACTGTAACATTTTAAAGGCTGAAAAACTTTTGTAAAGAAAATCTCCCTAATATTCCCACTAGTTAGTTGTTACTTACATATTTACGGAAAAGCGACATTACGACAAGATGGCATGACAAAGGGTGTTATATATGCCTGAATAATCATACCCATTTCACTGCGTCCTGAAGACAGGGGATACAGCAACCTCCGTCATCAACCTCTATCTCTTCCCTAACCTATTCAAGAGACCTGGCCGAATCCCTTTCTAGTGACATCTGCCCAGCAGAGCCTGGCTGCACCAGCAACTTTTCCCCCAAACCCGCCACCACCACCACTGAAGATCCCTTCCCTTTGAGACAAATGCAGATTTGACACAGAGACACGACTCATGGACAGAGCAGAAAAGCAGTAACCAGCACTGGCTGAGGGCACTACACAACTTCTCTGGAAAGAAGAACATGAGACATTTTTGTGAACACAATACTTCACGAAGTAGACCTCCAAATGTCTCCAATTTCAACCAACAGTACTTGACTTTGGTCCTTTTAAATGTGCTTCTAAACATTAAATTGTCATGTCCTCCCTCTGCCCTCTGCATCCCTAAATAATCTTTTCTTTTTTGAAAAAAAGCTACCATTGCCCTGGTTGGTGTGGCTCAGTGGATTGAGCTCCGGACTGTAAAGCAACTCCAATTCCCAGTCAGGGCACACGCCTGGGTTGTGGGCCAGGTCCCCAGTAGGAGATGTGTGAGAGGCAACCACACATTGATGTTTTTCTCTCTCTTTCTCTCTCCCTTCCCCTCTCTCAAAAAATAAAATCTTTAAAAAAAATTTAAAAAGCTATTACTGACAGCGGCATATATTTGAAAACCACCTGATAATCTTATTTATATAAAAGCAGAAAAACAAAACAAATCAAAATCCTTCATCACAAGCAAAAAAAAATACATTTTATTTAGATGTTCAGGTAATCCTTTTAGAAGTTTCATTTTACTGTATAGCGTTACATTTTTGGTGAATGAAATATCTAGACTTAGAATTTTAAAACATTCTAAATGGATAATCACATTAGGTTGTTGTTAAAGCTTTGTATCTTGAAGGTTATACAATTTAATAGAGAGTAAATAATAACTGCCTCACAAGAAATACTGAGTATTTTGGAAACTACAAAAACCTACTATCTTCAACATACACCTT
Organism: Sturnira hondurensis; assembly: GCF_014824575.4. Classification (NCBI taxonomy): domain Eukaryota; kingdom Metazoa; phylum Chordata; class Mammalia; order Chiroptera; family Phyllostomidae; genus Sturnira; species Sturnira hondurensis. Next base: position 5,384,348 of record NW_028076312.1, on the reverse strand, counting down.
GACAGGCTCATGACAACTGTGACTCTTCTGACCTTGGGAAACTGGCTAGGCAGTAGGCTCTCCGTTACACCATGGCCATTCTCCCCCACTGCGTACACCAGATTAGTGTGTTCAGACTGTGCTGTTACTGTGCCTCTTCTTGATTTAGAGAAAATACAAAATCTCTAATTAGATCTCACTTTTTATTTTTTTTATTTTATTATTTTTTTCCCAATTTTTTTATTTAATTATTTTTCAAGTACAGTTTTCTGTCTATTACTCCCATCCCATCCCACCCCCCATCCTCCCCCCTCCCTCCCATTTCCACCCTTCTCAGTTGTTGTCCATGTATCCTTTATATAGGTTCCTCTAAATCCCTCCCTTATATCTCACTTTTTAGAAATAGCATTTGATATACTGCCAGCATTTTATAAATGCTTTAAAATTTTTGTTCTAGCCCTGACTGGTGTGGCTCAGTGAGTTGAATGCCGGCCTGTGAACTGAAAGGTCGCAGGTCAATTTCCAGTCAGGGCACATGCCTGGGTTGCAGGCCAGGTCCTTAGTTGGGGGCGTGTGAGAGGCAACCTATTGGTGTATTTCTTGCATATGGTTGTTTCTCTCCCTCTCTTTCTCCCTTGCTTCCCTTCTCTAAAAATAAATAAAATTTTTAAAAAATAATAAAATTTTTGTTCTATTCTTTTGCACAGTGCAAAAGAATAGAACAAAATACCTACTGAACTCAATTATCCACCACCAGACCACAGGCACCGCAGAGCAGAGCCAAGGAATCCTCGCTGCAGGTCCTGGGGCAGGACCCGGACAGCTCTCAGAAAGCGTCTGCTCATGAGCAAGGCCCTGCCACTGGAGGAGACAGACAAATGCTCATAGTTGTGATAAGCATAAAACGTAAACAGTGCAGTCGAGACAAAGGTGAAATTAATGATTTATACAGAACTATGAAAATTAGAGATACTACTTTTAATATTTCTCACCTGTGTGCATTTTGTACTGTTTAATTTTTATGCTTATTACTACTATAAGAATTTTATTTTTCCTGTTTTCCATTTCCTTTATTAAGTACTTTACATGTATAGAGACCAAAGAATATAACAAGTAACCTCATGTGCACTACTAAATTTTGCTAAATCTTTAACTTTTGACACGTTGGCTTCAGAGTTTTGCAAAGAAGACCCTGCAGGTCTACAGCTGAGCCCCCACCACCTGCGCTGCACCCTCTCCCTCCAGCCACACTCCCGACACCGCCCTGTTTTTAGCCTTGATTATCCCCTGAATGTTCTTCTGCTCTGACATAACAACAGCTCTGTGTTTGGGAGCAATATTGAGCTTATTATTTTGTCATTTTAAACATTATATAACCCATCTTTCTGCAACTTGCTTTTTCTGCTCACTATTACATCTGAATTATCCACACAAACCTATGATTCATTTTTTTAAGTGCTGTAGAATACAACGCAATTTACCACTCCCCTGTGGATGGGTGCCTGGGCCTTCAAATTTTCCACTATCACAAACATGCTGTAACGAACATTCCAGTACATTTACTTGGAACGACCCCCTCCCTTGCTTGTGTTTTCATAAAATGTCCCCAATACTCCTGGCCTATGCCCTGCCTGCACAGCAAGCCCAGAGGTTGGGTGCTCCGCCTGGGCTTGGAGAGCAGCCCCCTCCACTGTAAGCAGTGGCTCATTTCAGACCGTTACAGGGTGAGGTCTCTGGCGTGCCTGGGTTTCCCATGGCAAGCCCCCGGGGGCGGCCTCTGGGGGGCCATGCTGCATGGAGCTGCCAGCAAGTCTCATTCCGGCTTCAGCATCAGAAGCTCATGGTTGCCACACCTTCACCACTTTTTATCACAATCCAGCCGCCACTGTGACCTCCGGCTGCTTGACCCCTGGGTTCTGAGCACAGGCATTGAAGAGTAAGTTATTTTTTGGCCGCTTTTGTGGGTTGGGACACCCAATATCTGAAATATGGGCTGGGAATCTTGAAAAATAGAAAAGGAACGGATTTGGGCAGCAACAATAACAAATAGGAACCCAAACATGAAGAGTTATAAAGGAATTATTCTCTGGCATCTCCTCATGCCTTAGTGGACAAGTTTGTGGGTATGTAGCTTTGCATGATTTCAAACTTTATGTAAATATATCAAGTCAGACATCTTCCATATATTATATTTTGCCCCTCAATCCTGCAGATTAATCCATTTTACTTCTGTAGTATTTCAGTATGTGAATACACTATAATTTCATCATTAGCTGTATTACTGAATACTGAGATTACTTATAATTTTTGCTATTAAAATTGTTTTGAATATTCTTTCACATTTGTAAGTTTTCTAGGATATGGCTCTAGAAATGGAAATTTCCGTTTGAGAGAGTGTTCTCCAATGCAGCTAATCCGATTCACAGTCCCACTGACAGTATTTAAGTTTGGGGACTCCACATACGGCATCAGCCTAAAACTTTCCGCCAGCTCAAAAGTGAAATGACAGCTTAGTGGTCTTCGCCCGTACTTCCCTAATTACAAGTGAGGTTCAGCATCTTTTCACACTTACTGGTCATTCGGGTTTCCTCCTCTGTTGAGTTTTCATTTGGATGTTTTGCCTATTTTCCAATTCAGTTTCCTTGTTTTGATTTATTGAAGTTCTTGATGTGTTCTAAATATTACTCCTGCACATATTTTATTCATATATATTTGAACGTATATAAATGTATATGGCAAATGTGTCTCCCAGTCTGTGACCTATGAAAATAACTTTTTAATAAAAGTTACAAAGTTTGTGTTCAAACGTATCAACATTTTTCTTTTGGATTCTGTGTTTTACATCTTAAGAAGTTCTCTTTACCATAAGAGAATTTTCCCATATTTTCCTCTAACAGCTCTAAAATTTTGCTCTTCACATTTAGGTATTTAATCCATGTAGAATTTATTTTTGTGTATAGTTCAAGGTAGGGCTCTACGTTTTTTTCCATATGGGTAACCAGTTCTCATTCACTGATCAGCCCACCTTCTCCCACTCCTTTGCAGTGTCTGGGCTGCCCAGTCTCCAGAGAGGGTGCCTCTCCTGGGCAATGCCATGCCGCCTCGAGTATGGTAACTCTGCAGTATGTTTTACTATCTTACCTCAGATTAATGTGGACTACTCTGGGCCTTTGTTCTTAAATAAAGTTTGGGATTAGTTTGCAAGTTTCATGAAAAAATCTTGCCAGACTTGTTATTGGGATAGCTGCAAGTTTATAATTTTAGGGAGAAACATCATCTTTATGTATTGAGTCTTTTCAACCCTGGGCTCTCTCTTCAATAACATTTCGTAATTTATCCTTAAAGATCATACATATCTTCTCAGAGATATACTCCTTAGTACCTTGTACTTCTTGTGGCTATTATAAATTGAAGGTTTTAAAAAAAACACATTTTCTAACTGTACTGCAGGTACATTACATTTTAATGTTTATTTAATTATACATTTTCTTACTGAAGTGTAAGTCTTTCAGTGTGTCTACTGACCTCCCAAACATGCAATCCATTCAATAATTCCTCCGCTCTCCTTTTCTAACAGTACATAGTTAATGAAATCTAGCAACTTAAAAAAAATCTCACTCCATGTACCTGTTTCACATGCCATGTCCTCCTTTTGCTTCCATTTCCTCCTGCTTAGCCCATCCTCTTCCGGGGCTCTGGTGTGGGACTGGACAGGCAATCATTGCTGTGAGGCCTGTGTGTGTCTGAAAATGCCTTTATTTCATCCACACTCTTCAATAACAGCTTTGCTGGGCTTGGATGCCTTATCTGGCCCAGCACGTAGACGGTAGGACTCCACTGTCAGGTACCACTTAGCGCTGCTGTGAAGATGCGCACTGCTCCCTCTGGGACCACCTGTCTTCTCTCGGTGTCTAGATCTCCACTTTGCCCTTGAAGTGCTGCTGCCCTACTAGGACACATCGGGGGTGAGCTCATTTTCCCTTTCCCTGCTCAGTTATGGGGATGTACATTCAATCTAAGGGCTCACATCTTTCTCTAATTCTGAAAAATTACCAGTGTTCTCCTCCCTCCTCCCAGGACATCTGAGATACGTACACTGAGCCTCTCATCTCTTCTCCTTGTTTCTCTGAGTTCTTCCCCATCTCTTCTGTCTATGCTGTGTTCTCAGTGTCTAATATAATTAGACACAATACCTTCATTTATGTCTGAGTGTTTCAAACATAATTATTTTTAAGTCTTTTTTTCATTACTTTGCTTTTCTTTTTTGAAATATATTTTATTATGTTATTACACTTGTCCTGTTTCCCCCCTTCATTCCCCTCCACCCTGCACACCCTCTCCCTACTACATTCCCCCTCTTTAGTTCATGTCCATGTGTCTTAAGTTCTTTAGCTTTTACATTTTCTATACTATTCTTGCCCTCCCCCTATTTTCTGCTTGCCATCTATGCTACTTATTCTCTGTACCTCCCCCCCAACACACACACACTCCCCTGTTGCTAACTCTGCATGTGAACTCCATTTCTGTGGTTCTGTTCCTCTTCTAGTTGTTTTCTTAGTTTGTTTTTGTTTTAGGTATGGTTGTTAATAACTGTGAGTTTGCTGTCATTTTAGCATACATGTTTTTATCTTCTTTTTCTTAGATAAATCCCTTTAACATTTCATATAATAAGGGCTTGGTGATGATGAACTCCTTGAATTTGATCTTATCTGAGAAGCACTTTATCTGCCCTTCCATTCTAAATGAGAGCTTCGCTGGATAGAGCAATCTTGGATGTAGGTCCTTGTCTTTCATGACTTGGAATAATTCTTTCCAGCCCCTTCTTGCCTGTAAGTTCTCTTTTGAGAAATCAGCTGACAGTCTGATGGGAACTCCTTTGTAGATTACTGTCTCCTATCTCTTGCTGCTTCTAGGATTCTCTCCTTCATTTTAATCTTGGCTAACGTAATTATGATGTGCCTTGGTGTGCTCCTCCTTGGGTCCACCTTCTTTGGGACTCTCTGAGCTTCCTGGATTTCCTGGAAGTCTATTTCCTTTGCCAGACTGGGGAAGTTCTCCTTTATTCTTTGTTCAAGTAACTTTTCCACTTGTTACTCTTCCTCTTCCCCTTCTGATACCCCTATAACTCACATGTTGGAATGTTTAAAGATGTCCTGGAGGTTCCTAAGCCTCTCCTCATTTTTTTGAATTCTTGTTTCTTCATTTTGTTCTGGTTGAATGTTTCTTTCTTCCTTCTGATTCACTCCATTGATTTGAGTCCCAGTTTCCTTCCCATCACTATTGGTTCCCTGTGCATTTCCCTTCATTTCACTTAGTTTAGCCTTCATTTGTTTATCTAACTTGTGACTAAAATCAACCAGTTCTGTGGGCATCCTGATCACCAGTATTTTGAACTGTGCATCTGATAGGTTGGCTATCTCTTGGTCACTTAGAAATATTGGCTCTGGGGCTTTGAGCTGTTTTTCTGCTTGAGCCATAATGTTTTGGTCTGTTTGCACCTATTATGTATGAAGGGCAGAGCCTTAGGTGTTCACCAGGGTGGGGCAACCCAAGTTGCTGGGTTGTGACGCTGTATATGGGGGCGGGGTCCAAGAGGGAAAAAAATGGTGTTTTGCTCCTCTGTCAGTTGCACCTCCATCTCTTCCACTGCTTCCCCCAAGTGAACTGGGCCTTTCTGGTGCTGATTCCCGTGTGGGTGGGCTTGTGTGCATTCTAGGACCCTGTGGGTCTCTCCAGCGAACTTTCCTGCGAGGGTTGGAGTCTCTCCCTGCTCCTCAACCCCCGCAAGTGTTTTCAATCAGTGTTTTGAGGTTTTGTTTCCCAGCACTAGGACCCTGGGTCGCACGATCTGTTTCACTCCCCAGTTATCTGTGTGCAAATGTGGGACCGCTGCCTGGTCAGCCAGCCACTTTGTGCATGGTGCCCGGCTTCTCAATCACCACCTTGCTGGGTCTGCCCGTTGCCGCTTTGCATTCCAGGGGTGCCTTGTGCACCTGGTGTCACCGCTTTCTGTGCCACAACCCCTCTTCGATTAGCCACCCAGCTTCACCCCACTTACTGGTCTGGATGAATGTGTCTATTTTAACTCCTTGGTTGTTGGACTCCCATATAGTTCAATTTTCTTTCAGTTTTAATTGTTACTTTGTTTCTGAATTGTCGTTGTCCTTATTTTGGTTGTTTGAGGAGGTACAGTGTGTCTACCTACGCCTCCATCTTGGCCAGAAGGTATTTTTAAGTCTTTATTAGACTTTTCCACGAATAAGGAGAGTTCACATTCTGACAACTGAGTTTGTTAGCTATCCTTTCTAGCTGCCGATTTTGTCACAGGTACTGGTATTACAGTGTATGGGTTATGTTAGGAGTTGTCCTTACTTTCCTACATCATTCCTGGTGCCCTCCTTCATCTCCCTCTGTCACTTGGTCTTGTTAAGGAAGGTGCCCTCCAGGCCACAGAGACAATGGGAAAGAACAAGACCACCAGGGTGGGGGCAGCTGGTGCAGTTGCCAGCAGGAAGGCTGCACCCACGGCCCACAGATCAGCAGAAGGAACTGAATGTTTTCGTTTTTCCAGCCTCCCCTCAACAGTGGGAAGCACCTGATGTCAAGCAGTGAGTGTGGTCCTTGTGGCCTCCTATGACTCGAGAAGCCCACAGGCCATCAAACAGTCCTGCTCATCTCAAGGTCAGTGTTACTGGAGAGGGTGGCCACAACACTGGGGTGTTCTCTCCATGCTCCCCTCTTATTACTGTGTGGGTGCAGGGCGAAAATCAGCATTAAGGTACTGTGACATTTCAACCCTGTTTTTTACTGACTTTTACAAAATAAGAACAAAACAGTGAAAATTACCATAACGAATAAACATGGTGTAACAAATGGCAATGCTATCAAAGCTTAACTGTGTATGAAAGACAGCAACATCTAAGCACATTCATTCCTAAGCTTCAGATGAAATCTAATCTCACTACACACAGCAATGATTTAAAGATGCCAGTGTTTTACATACATACATGAAACGAACATCAAAGCTTAAGAGGTGAAAATACCTTTCATTACCAAAGTACCTCACATATTTTACAGAAGAAGGTATCAAAAGCATGTCAACTCCCAGTACTTGCCAGAATCTAAGCAGTGTACATTAAGCTCTTCCTTTTTTTTTGAGGCTGCATATAACAATGCCAGTTGACAGCAGCATAGGCAGTAAATCTTCCTGAAGAATTAAATAATTCTGTTTAAGCAGAATTCTGGAACTGGGAAGTTTAAGGTTTGGTGCAGCACATTAATCTCTTAAACCCACCAATTCTATAGCACATTTTTCTTTTCTTTTTTTATCCTCACCCGAGGACAGTTTTTTTTTCATTTCTTCTAGAGAGACAGGAAGGGAGAGAGAGAAACATCGATGCAAGAGAGAAGCATCGACTGGTTGCGTCTTGTACACGCCCAGACTATAGAGATCACAAACGTCCGGATCAGGGATCGAACCTGCAACCTAGGTACATGCTCTGACCAGGAATCAAACACACAACCTTTCAGTTATGGGACAACGCTCCAACCAACTGAGCCACACTGGCCAGGGTTCCATAGTACATTTATCAATGTAGGTTTATTTCTTTTAAACATGATCCTCAAACTGTTTTAAATTTATAAGCATTTAAAAGGTATTTTTCTTAATCAGTGGAGGTTGAGAGAAGCTGAACTTACAGAGACATCAGTTCTAAGGAAAAACCCACAATTAAGAAGGAAGCAGAGTTGCCATATTTTCTAGCCGGTTAAATATGTAATGCTTCGACACGTATTTAGGAGACATCATCACCTACCTTCCTTTTCACCCCGGGCACTGCCCACGAGGAATCTGGACACCAAGGGTGTGCTCGATAAGGACAAGCAAGTGGAAATGAAAACGCTCTGAGTGGCTCTGATCTGTAAAAGGTGTCCCCATAACAAGCCGAATGCAATCATTAGAAGTGTCATGTAACACGGTCCTTGCAGGGATATCTTCCACACCTTAAAGAGAACACAGTCATTGACACATGTCTCAGTGACAACAGACCACCTCCTGACGGGCGTTACACAGAGCACACACAGACTTGCTGTCCGGTAAGGGGGCGGGCCTGGATCTTTTAGGCACACACACAACGCACCGTGTGTATTCAGGAAGAAATTGGGCAGTGGGCACAGCAGCACAACATCCAAAGTTGTAATCTTAACACAACAGTAAACACTAACGTAAGCCTACCGAGTTCTAGGTGCCGCTATAGGGACTAAGCACACATCTCTCTCTATATATATCTGTGTGCTTATAACTCAGTCCTCAGAACACACCTTGGAGGTGGCTATCACTGCCCCCCGCCCTCCATTTCTAGATGAAAACATTGAAGACCAGTCGGAGGCTGGGTGACTTGACTGGGGTCCCACGGAAGTCAACATCAGGACATAAACCCAGGCAGCTTCAGTTGGTAATCAAACAAATATTGATTAGACACCTTGGTATGCACTTAGCACAGCACTAAATATGATGGAAATGTGAAAGAAATCAGGTTTCATCCTAAGCTTCCACAGTTTTCAATCTAGTTGAACAGATAACATAATGAAAACTACTGGTACTAGTACAAATGTGAGTATTACATATGAAGAAAAGAAATTAACCTCAAACTCACCCTAGTCTATGTTAAAGCACTCGTTCCTTTTCTCCTCACTGCACCTTCCCAATCAAAACTGATCCCTCACCCAGGCCCTCGACGAAAAGAGCTCGTGGGGGCCCGGCGAAGGGGGCAGGGGAAGCAGAACTCAGCGCGGCTCGGGGGCAGTGAAGTCAAAGGCAAGCGTTCAGAGGCCCCACCAGTGGGCCGGCCTCACCCGAGGACACCGGTGAGGTGCCTCAACACACCTGCTCACCTTCAGGTGCTCTAGACGGTGTGAGCTTTCGCCTCCCCTGGTCTGGTTCTGGGTGAAAAGCAACACTTCTTGCAAAACCAATGACATTATCTCCAGGAATCAGGACAGCTGGGAGGTTCTTCCTAAGACTAGTCTCCATCTCCTACTGTGGCAACCAAGCAGAGGCACACCCTGGGCTTCCCTAGAACCATGACCGGCTGCCCAGCCAGTCACCAGCCAGTCACCTAGCTCCCAGTGGCTGCTCCTCAGGAGCTCAAATTTCATGTCTCAACTTTGTCTATTTGGCAGTGATGTTATCATACAGTGTATCTCTTCCTAACCATTCTTCCTCTTCCTGTACAGATGAGCTAAGGAGTGATGAAGGACCAAAGAAGACCCACAGAGCCAGCTACAACTAAGGAGGCCGGGCATGTCGGATTTTAGGGTTCACAGATATTAGGTAGTCCCTTCTGTCGGTAGTGCTAGCTCTCAAAGAGCACATTCCTGCCTACAAGGGACATCTGGAGTTCAGGCTTGAACCTGTTACTAGCTGGCTGTGCACCCTGGGTAGGTAACAATCTCTTCTTTAGTTTCCATGCCCATAAAGGTGAGACTAAAATGATTTTTGAGGTCATTACCAGATGAGCCTTTGACTTTATTATCTGGTGTCCTGCTATACTTTGGCCTGAAGGACTAGAATCCTTCGACCCCCAGGAGCAAGGTGTGGAGGGAATGACAGAAGAGATCCCGGGAAGTGTCCTTTAGAAACGCCCTGTTCAATGTGGGGCCCTGGACCAGAGCTTCTCACCCTCAGATGCAGGCCCTCAGGCTTCCCACGGCAGTAGCTCCAGCTCGGCAGGAGCCCCTGACCCTTCTTCACACATCAGAGTCTGGGAAGCACGGACCAGAGAATCGCCTCCGCCAAGGCCCTGCCGCCTGTACATCTGGACCGCATGCTCAGATGCACACACAAGCACTTGCACACCATCTTCAGTTCTATTTTCCTTTCTTTTCCTAGGATTTCTGTCCACAACTCCCACACTTCCTTTGAAAGCCCCAGTTTTAAGCCCAAAAGGGCAGAGACCAAGTTGACTGTATACACTGCCTTCCACTGAGAAGCTACCAGAGTGTCTGGATCACATACTCAGCAAATGTTTGTTGAGAGAACAAATGAGGAATAAAAGAGAAGGAAGTACAACTTTTGCCTCCAATTATTTTACAGTCTATTCAGAGAGACCAAAACGGATGACCTGTTGTGGCATGAAACTAAGAGAACAGTTCAGGTGAAGCCAGACGGGAAGCTGGAAGTAGGGCAGTGCGTGGTGACTCCCAAAGAAATGACTTGGACAGTAGATGGTGCTGTGGGCAGAACAGAGACCACCTTCCTCCGCGTCAAAGAAGAAGTAGTTTGTAGACTTTGGTGTTTTTCATCGTTTCTAGTCAGACCCTTAGAATATTTCAGAGAAGAGCTAAGCAGGGCCTTCCAGCAATTACTAACACTTCAAAAACCCTATTCAATAATTTTCTGCCGTGACAGGAACACATGGAGCCAACCCAGAGAGCAGGAGAATGATTACACTCGTAACTCCAGGGGCTCCGTAGTTTTGCCAGTTACTTATGTCTGATAAATTTTTGTAAATGTGTTAGTTAGTAATGCAGTTGATTAGGAAGGTCCAACTCTTCTGCAATCGGAGCCCATGGGCCTAGAAAGGGACAGGATGCATTCCCGGTGCACAGCACTTCGGCAAGTGTCAAGGGCTGCCACGTGGGGGCAGCAGCGCCCCTGGGCTTGGTCTGTGAGGATCCTGGTCAGAGCTGAACAGACATTACAGACTGCAGCTTACCCCACACGAGACATAAGGAACATGTCCAAAGTCACTGAGCGTGTGCCCTTCCCACTTATCAGACAGTGCGACTTCCCAGGCTTACACAATGCAAACATTCCTTCCTGAACCCTCCCGAAGGCTGCCTCACCAAGTGCAAACTGATAAAGGTACACAGCTTTTATACTGAAAATTATGTTGACGTTATGTTGTATAGCATTATTTTCCTGTTTAACACTGAATACTCTAGTGCAGAAAATATAAATTATAAAAAATTAAAGCTGGAAGAAACTAATTTTCTAAATCTATCACCAATGTCCAAGACGTGAGGCACCTGGCTGAGCCAGTGATACTGGTCGATGGAGAACCAGGACTCTGCCCGCCTTTGCTCCGACCACAAGGGAGCCGCTGCCGTTTGCTGTGAACTGCTCTACACTAAACACACGTGAGAACCCAGATGAGCCTGTGCTGCGCTACGAAACAGAGGCCCTGCACGTTCCCGGAGCCGCACCAACACGGCTGCCCTACTCGGGCTCCCAGCTCCTTCGGACGGCCTGGAGGTCCTCATCGCCCAGGCTGGTTTCCTTCTGTCCACCCTCCACACACCTCAGTAGAATCAACAGGAAGGATGGGGTCACTTTTCTTCCGGACCCAGGAAAGTGGCCGATTCTCTTTACACTTTGGATTCAGATATTAATGTATGGAGGTTATCATGCCAGAACCATGTAAAAAAGATCATAAAGTACCCAGAGAAAATGCTGAAGTAATTCAGAATGCTTTACAAAAAGGCATACCTTGAGAAGTATTTAAAGGAAGTGAGAGTAATCAGTAGATGGACAAATGGAGCAAATGGACAGATGGACATTCTTTCAACAGAAAAAAATGAGGCCAAAGAGAATAAGGTAAAAGAACAACAGGATGAACTAAGGAGACAAACTGGGAAAAAAGGTAGGCAAAGTTATGTTAGTTACTCCTTGAGAGCAAACACAAGACTTTAAATGAAAAGCTTATTTTTCCTTATTATAAAAAGTACATACAGGTGGTTACAGAAAATTCGCTAACTACGGAGAAGGGAAAAGGAAGCCGTCACGGTTACTTGGTACACAATTTCCTGCTGCTTTTTCCTGTGCGCTGGGCTTCTTTGCGATTGCCGTGGTCATGCTACATGCTCATTTTTTGCTTTTTTAAGTTTAGCTTTTTAACATGTTATTCTTTGTTACTACGTTCTTATACTTTTAATGGCTGCATAATATTCCATCAAGTAGTTATATCGTAGTTTAATCATTAGATACTCAGATTGCTTCTAATCTTTTACAAAAATGCTGTTAACGAAGAGCTGAAAACCTTTTGTTGTTTAATTTTTTAAAAAAACTTATATTTGATTCTTTCCTTTGGACAGAAACCCAGGAGTAGAACTATTAGGTTAAAAGATATGAACAGATTAAGGCTCTTACATCAAACAGCTAGACTGCTCTCCAAAAAGGGAATTCCAGTTGTAACTGTCATTAACCTGGCACAAGAATGCGTATTTATTGCCCCTTAGAGTAATCTAAAACCTGTGCTCACGTGACTCTAGCATTCTAGCTAACACTGGTGGGCAAATGGTACCTGGTTTTAACTGATATTTTTTTTTGTCATCAGTAGCATTCTTTTTCTTTCCCTCTCCTCCCCACCAGCTTGTTAATCCGCTATTTTGCTCTTCTGTGATGTGTTTCTTCCAACTCAACTCCATTTCTATCCTGGGACACTTTAACATTCACAGTAATAATTCTAAAAGCAAACAAATTTATATAAGGCAACTATTGCTGCCCTTATTTTAATATGTATTCAAATACATGGTCCTGTTATTAATCTTTCAAGTATTTTCATTTAACAGTGACAGAACAATAAAACAAAAATTTGCCACTTATTTAGGATTAGTAAATTTTTTCTAGAGTAACACATTGAATATCCAATACCTATGATATTTCAGCCTCTAACAATTTTGGACCTTCTTGAAGGGACCCATACTTTAAAGTTCAAGCATATTGTTTCTCAGACCTTTCCTGGAATTAGCCATGTGAAAGCTAATTCCATTTATTTGCTGAATTTTCAAACATTTTTAATCTTTTAAAATTTATGTTCCAAAATTAGTATCAAACTAAAACATCATATTCTATTCTGAAAATATTTAATTTGATAGCCAAGTGTGAACAAGTGTTAAAAGTAAAGACATTAGCCATACTATGTTAACTTGGGGGCAATAACACAGACTGACGTCCTTACCTTTCTCAGCTTTTCTGGGGAAAACTCTAAGCCAACAAGAAAAAGAGTAAAGAAGACACCAAATTCTCCTAACGTCTCCACTTGTACAATAGACTGAAAAACAAGAAAATTTTAAAACCATATAAGTTCATATATTTGACATATTAAGTACATTTAACTGAACAATCTTGTACTAACATACTCAGTGGAACTATCCCCCAAAAAGCACAGTGTATTTTTCAAACAAGTAATTCTTTGAATTTCCTCTATATCTGAGATAATCTGGATTTCCTGATTATAGTTGGTTTTTTTCTTTTTTCTTAACTGGAGAAATAGCTGTTTTATTTTCTAAGAACTAGCTCATGAATTCACCTGTTTTCAAGGTCATTAATGCCACTCTGTTATCTTCATCAGTTCCTTTCTTTAGCTTTGTTTGGGGGGTACAGAGGCAGCAGACCTGAGTTTAATGAGGAATTAATTTAGAGTGGGTCACTCGCATCTGCGTTTCAGTACGACCAGCTGTGTAAACTTTTCCTGAGTACCACATTTGGTCACACTCCACAGGTATCGACATACAATGCTCTTGTGTTCTCTATTTCCTTTGGTCCTTCATTTGCTGTTTATTTCTTGTTTTGTAGTTTATTCTGTTCATCAGATTCTACATATCAGTGAAATCATACGGTACTTGCCTTTCTCTGACTGGCTCGTTTCACTTAGCTTACATGAGACCCCCTCCAGGTCCATCCATGCCTTCGCAGCTTTTTTACCCACTTATCTACTCAGAACTTGGGCTGCCTCCAACTCGGTTATTGTAAATAATGCTGCAGTGAATGTAGGGTGCATATATTCTTTTGAATTCGTTTTTGAGGTTTCTTCAGATATATTCCCAGAGGTGGAATCACTGGATCATAAGGCAGTTCCATTTTTAATTTTTTGAGGTAACTCCATACTGCTTTCCACAGTGCCTGCACCAGTCTGCATTCCCACCAGCAGTGCACTAGGGTCCCCTTTTCCCTACATCGTCACTAACACTTGTTATTTGTTGATTTATTGATGATAGCCATTCTGACAGGCGTGAGGTGATAACTCTCTGTGGCATTTGCTATTTATTTTTAATGTTATTACACTACAGTAGAGAATTTTTATACTACTATATTTGGTATTATTTATATTATTTACAGTTGAGGTTCCCATTGTGGCCACTAACCATTCAATTGTTTCAAATGTTCCCTGAACATATGAAAATAAAACGCAGGCTCTGGTGTATCTCGCTGTCCCGAGCCCAGCACACTAACTTGGTTTGTCAGCTATGAACATTACGAATCCTGGCCTCTGTTTACTGCATCTTTTCTCCCTTCACTCTCAACTTTTCTCAGTCACTTTATTTTTACTTAATCTTTATTGTACTCCTCCCATACCATCTGCAAACCTAGAAAGGTTTATTCTATTTACATTTATCATTATAAGAAATAATTGTTCTTCTTTTGTTTTATGTCTTCTGGTTTTTATGCTTCCCTACTGCTTTTATTTTTTTCTTTTACTTTTGTTCCATTTTAAAAAGCCAGGCTGTAACCTATGACTCCAAAGTAACATACTTAAATCTACACTTCTCAACTCAATAAATAGAAGCCTATCAACTTCCTCCTGGGAAAAGATAAACATTTTGGTACAATTACACTTCCTCCATTACCTCCCTCCCACTTTTGGCTAGTGTGTCCTTGCATTTTTATATTGATCAACTGTAATTACATTATTTTTCCATGGCATAGATGATTTATTATGAATTACAATCTTTAGCCCTGGCTGGTGTGGGTCGGTTGGTTGGAGCATTGCCCTGTGAACTGAAAGAGTACAAGTTCAATTCCCAGTCAGGACACGTGCCTGGACTGCAGGTTCAGTGCAGGCAAGAGGCAACTGATCAATGTTTCTCTCCTTCCTTCCCATGTCTAAAATCAACAGGCAAGTCCTTGGGTGAAGATAAAAAAAAGAACTGTAATATTTATAGTATCTAATTGTACCTATTACCTAGCCATTTAGCCTTAATTCTTTCCTTGTGAGCTACTTTTGTTGTTAAGAAAAAAAGAAAACTGAGAAAATACCTGTATTTGCTACTGCTTGCAAATATTCTAGACAGAGGGGGGAACAGACATGAACAGGAAGAGATTTTTCAGTTACAGTTTTTATTGTTTTCAATCATGTGAACATTACCTGTTCAAAAAGTAAATTAAAGCCATTCTTCCCACAGGCCACCCTGCCAAGGTGAGCCCAGCCCCCAGCCCCCAGGCACTCCCACATTGGTTAGCTATTCTACCACTCACGGAGGTTCCGGGCTTTCAGCCTAAAATGGCTGAGCCCCACTTCTCCCCTGGCTAATCTCACCTACTGTTTAGTTGGGTGGGATGGTTTCTTCACACCCCCTCCTGCTGTTTTCCAGTCCGGGGCAGTCGCAGAGGGCCTCCTGACCTGGTACAGGGGCATTAATCAGCAATAAGGAAATAAGTCTGCAAGTGGTGCAATCCACAACTCTCCCCCATTTGCCTTCTCCTATTCTATCCGACTTCAAAGCCTCAGTGAGGTTTGAAAATTCTGTTGCTTCTTTCTCCATCATCCATCCCACACTGTTCCTTCTTTCTCCATCATCCTACACTGTTCCTTCTTTCTCTATCATCCTACACTGTTCCTTCTGTGTGGGCTCTTCACAATTATTCTTGGCATTCTTTTCCCGTTTTGTCTGAATTGTGTGTACTTAAATGAGAAATTCTGAAGCCAAAAAAATGCTGGGAACCCTTCCTTACTGTCAAAAAGTGCTGTCAGTGTCAAGTGAAACTCACTTCAATCTGTTCGGCAAACAGCCTCCAACCAAAGCAGCCCAGCTGCCCCACTGTCTCTCGGGGTTCTCACAATACCCTAGGTTTAGGCTTGATAATCCCTCACTACTTTATCAGTCTTTCTTTGTATTAATTTTTTTTTCAAATTTTAAAGGTTTTATTTATTTATTTTCAGGTAAGGAAGGGAGAAAGGGAAAGAAACATCCCTGTGTGAGAGAAACACTGATCGGTTGCCTCTCAGGCACCCTGAGCCCAGGGACCTGGCCTGCAACCCAGGCATGTGCCTGTCTGGGAATCAAACCATCAACCTTTCAGTATGCAGGCCAGTACTTGATCCACTGAGCTGCACCAGCCAAGGCTGTATCAAGAATTAAAAAAAAAATACATTTAATCCAGTATTTTTAGTTCCTTTCAAGTCTCTGAATAATCTGTCGATCAGATTACTGGAAACAGAATCTTTAAAACAAATATAATTTAATGACATGATCAGGGTTATTTTATCTAGTCAAGTCATCCATTCGATAATGAATAAACTGGCTTTCTTATAGCTTAGAGATTTCTTATGAAACTTTAAAGGGCATCTTCTTTAAATGGTTTATAACTGGAAGGGTGGAAGCAAGGGAGGGAGGTGGGTTTGGAGCGGGGGGAGAAAATACAGACAACTGTAATTGAACAACAATAAAATAATTAAAAATAAATAAATAAAATGGTTTATAAGAAATTGTTACCTTCATTAATTCAAGTTTAACTTTTTTGTCTTCATGAACATTTCTTTTGTATTCTGTTAGAGATACTAAAATAGTTAAGTTTTGTTCTTACCTTAATACTGTTCAGTCCTGAAGGCCCCAGAAGTACACCACAAATAATATAACCGAACATTGTAGGCAATCCTATTGTTGTGCAGAGCCAGCCACAAGGCAAAGACAACATTCCTATGGTAACAATGTCCTAACACAAGAAAAAAAACAAGAAACACAGAACTTTCAGATAGTAGCTGGCAAGAAAGGGTTGGTGGATGGAAAAAGCAGGATAGGACAGCACCCTGGTTTCACTGAATGGGAATAAAGAACACACAGTGAAACTAAGGAAGGGGATTTTTACTACTGTGTACCACAGAGAAGCTGAAAACACTCAGAATGTACCTGGGAGTAGATGAAGTTAGCTCCTAAGGGTCTACCAAATTTAGCAAAACTTGTCTATTTTGCTTAATCCCCATGACGGCAGGCTAAGAACTCGGCGCGCTCGGACTCCATTTAGCCATCTGCTCCGGGGAATCTAGAGCTGGCGTCCTAGTTTAACTTCTTACCTCCTACACTGGTCTTCCCTCCACACAAAGTCAATATAAGCGCCACAGTCATAATTGATGCAGGCAAGACTCATCATCAGTGCTAAAACTGCTGGTCAGAGTTTGACAAAGGGCAGGTATTCATATAGTCTCAAAATATTTCCCCAGAAATCATGCATTAATTACAAAGGTGAGGAAAAAAAAGGAGAGAGTAACTTAGAGTGGAGACCCCACCCATTTGGAGGGCACTGATGTGTTCATTTTGCAGAATCAGCCCCTCCCCGGTGCCATTCCAGCGGTAACTAAGGAAGGCAATTCATCTGCTGAGCTTTATCCATTGATTCCAGAAAATTGCTATGGGGACCAGCCCCTCACAGTCTCCCTCGGGGGTCACTCATCCTCCCTTCTGCCTGTCTGTGCTGGTGCCATCTCTAAGGGGGGGTCCCTGAGTTTCTTCTCCTGCACAAATCCCAGTGTCAGAGAGCTCTGTTAGAGACCTGACGATCCTCTGGAACCTGTTAGCCTTCCCTAAGCAGGCTGGACCCTGTCACTCACAGTCTGTTCCTCACTTCCATCCACATCCAAACAGTGACCTTGAACCATAATACCATCAACTTCAAGCTTTTAAATAATTCTCTATCCCCGTACTAGAATGGTTTCCTTAGAGTCCACAGATCTGCAGCCAAGTCAGTCTGGAACGCTGGTCACCGCTGGAGAAGAGTTCTCACGCTGCACCCCGCCCACACCCCTCAGCCTAAGCTTCTCTGCCTCATGAGAACATTTTATTTTAGTGAAAATAGTTTTAGATAGCTGAAGCTTTAATTCCATCATATAACTCAAAAGGTGTTCCAAACTCTCAAAAGCAAAATTAATTTTTATTTTAAATATTAAAATGCTTTATTTTTACAGGGAAAAGACTAAAAATTAAGAGACAATGTTTTCTGTCACAGAAAGTATAGGGAATTCTACTAGAACCTGTTAGGAGGAAGGCTGCATACCCTAACATAACGTTCAGGAAACAGAGCTCGATCTGACTTGACAGGTACACCAGGAGACGGGCAGGGCAGTTAGTGGGAGGGGAGCCCAGCACACGATTCCGAGGGGTCAGCGAGCACACAGACTACCTTTATGAAGTGGTGATCTGCGCGTGGGATCGTTGCGTCTCTGGGCTTGGTCAAAATATACTGGTTGTTCTGCGAGTCGATCAGCATGCTGAGACCTAAGTCATCCTCCACTTCCCGTTTCGTGAGATTTTGCTTGGAATTGGCCTCTTCTTCCTCCACCCGCAGAACTGCCTCAAAATTTACCCCTTTGACCTACAAGAATAACCAATATCACATAATTAAAACCAATCAAATGTTTTCAAGTTCAATTTTTAGAAAGTAACTTCTATACAAAATAAGATAGGAATGTTTTTAGTATTCTGTCAAGTGTGAGGAAAGTTCAATAAATATTTGTTAACATAAATTTAAATTTTTTTTCAATTAAAAAGTTATTTTAAGGAAGGTAGTGTTTAAAACTTCTATTACTTCTCAATACCTAATTTACCTAATTCAGAGCGTGACACTGTGATGTATACTAATAAGTATATATTTGCTCTTCACTCCCTTTTCTGGCTCACAACTCCCAAACCCATGCAATTTCCTAAGTGATACTGAGCAATGGGAACATCTTTTGTTATATCTGGTCTTTTGTCCTTGGTTCCTGAAATAGAGCGACAGAGGTGAAAGAAGTATCTTGTTATCAGTAAGAAGCCTTGGCCACCTGACCGGAGTTTATATTTGTGAGGAGGTTTTGGGGCAGCCCTGAGATAACCACAGGATGGGACTGGCCATCGGAGGGACTGTGCATGTGACCGGAGGGCTGGCCTTTCAGCCCCACCCAGGCCTCCAGGAGGGGAAACAAGCTGGAGACTAAGTTAATCACAAACCCACATTATGAAGCTTCCATGAAAACCCTTCAGGCACAGGGTTCAGAGGGCACGGGAGCCCTCTGGCTGTTCCTCACCTTGCCCCACGCAGGGCTCCCACCTGGCTCTCCCCGAGCTGCGTCCTCTAACTGGCACTCTAGAAAGTAACCTGCTTTCCTGAGGTCTGTGAGACGCTCTAGCAAATCATGGAGCACAAGGAGGGGAGCTGTGGGCCCCTCCAGGGTGACAACCTGGGACTTGGGATTGGTGTCTTCCATGGAGGGGACAGTCCTGGACTGAGCCCTTACCTGCGGGGTCTGCGCTAGCCCCAGGCAGATCCAGAACTGCACTGAGCTGTGGGACAACTGGCCAGTGTCACAGAGAACTACAGGCTGTTTGGCGGGGGGACAGGGGAATGGCCTGGTGCCCTAGGAGTACAGAAGTGTCCAGGGAGTGGCGAATGAAGGGCATGACTGTTCAGCTTCCAAGGGCACACTCTTCCAAAAATTCAGAGCCCTTCAAATACTTAGGAGCTGTCCTCCATCCCATTATTAGGAAGTTTTAAAAACACCCCATTCTGTTCACTCAATTTTCATTCTCCCTCCTCTCTCACCTGATCTTGCTCTAATCTGCTCTTATTACCTAACCCATTTCTGAGTCCATTCCAAGACTCCCAATTTTCAGCACTAATCTCATTTCTTCCAAAAAGAATACTGATGATGGACCCGTGAACAGTCTGGAATCCTGCTTCAGGTATGAAGGTCATCTCCCAGAAGGAGGGTATGGCTCCTGTCCGATCAGCACGGAAACCTACCTGTCCAGGGCAAGCCTCTTGAAACCAGAGGCCCAGCCCTCCCGAGGGCACGGCTGGGAGAGAAGGATGACCCACCACAGGGGACTGACAAACCATGAGGAGAACACACAGGATGACAAGTATACTTCTGGGAGACCGAGTCAAATTATTTTTGTGGCACAGAGGTGTTTAGTTTTGTCTTTGTTTTCCAACTACACTAAAATACACATGCAAACAATTTCAACAACACATGCTTTCAACAAGTAGCTCCGCAGGTGAAGACGAACTTGTCCTGGAAGGCTACTTACTGATTTATTGTCATCAAAAGCATGCTCTTCTATTTCCTCCTCTAAACGATCCGCTGCCTTTCTGACATCTTCAAGAATCTCATCCAGCATGGATAAACTTTTGTTTTGATGTTGCATATTCTTCAGAGCTTCGACTTGGTGTTTTTCTGCTGCCAGAAGTTCCACATATTCTGTCTCTTCCTAGTCACGTGTAAGAAATGGAGGGTGGAGTTTATTAAAAAATAAACCAGAGTATCACTTCCATTCAGGTACCCGGCCCAATCACACCAACCAGTACACTCTCTGTCCAATGTCCCTACTCATAAATGAGTAACTCTAGCTCTAGTCACTCAGGAAGAGCCAAGGACTACCATCATATACTTAGTCCATTGTCCACTGGGTCATTGTTGTGCGGAGTATGGGTATATTCATATCCAAAGTGCCATACTTTGGTAAGAAAGTTTAGTAAGTCTCTATCCTCTACTTTTTAAGCTATGTAAAATACCATGCCTTTCTATGAAGATAAGCTTTATTTTATATATTTAAAGTGCCTGGCATTATAAATGATGGCTTTAAAAATTACATAAATAATATCACATCTGATACAGTAATAGTTTATTCTCATTTTAAAAGTATACTTCATCAAAATCCTTAATTCAAATGTGTACATGTATTTGTTTAAAACTAATTTTAGTACTTTTGTTTTCAGTAAGGACACTGAAGCAAGTCAACCTTCACACAGAAAGTAATTCTTGTTACAAACTCAAAATATTGATTGCAGTTACAAATATATTTATTTCTACATCAGTTTATTGGGATAACTTCAATAACCATTTTAATAACCCAGGTATTTCACAATACAGAAAAGCATTAGAGAATGACTTCTAGAAGTGACAAAATGTAAGTACACTAAGATACTGTGCAAAAGGAAAGGATGCACCTACACATTAGAGATTCTCCCTATGGGTCCGGGTATTGTGCACAGATGCCGCTAACGGACCCCACCTGCTGACGCCTCCGCACATCTGCACTGCCCTCTTCCCCTACTGTCTAGCCCCAAGTGCGAGATGACTAACCTTTATGGCAGCCTCTCTCAGGGCTTCCAGGCGCTGCCTGCTGCTCTCTTTCATGTTCACCACATCTTTGTAATCCCCCTGCAGGGCTCTTTGGAGTCCATGGATAGCCTGGAAGACTGAATTTTCACTTTCATTCAGCTCCTTTTGGAAAATTTCAAATGTGTGCACCTGAAACAGCTTCTCTTCGTCCGACAGGCCAACGTCTTTTTCCACTGCTCTGATTGCATTCTTCAGTTTGTTAAGAACCACAGCCTTCTGGCGAAGAAGGCCGGAGAGCTTTCTGCAACCATCCAGGACCCACTGCTTCCTGTGTGAGACAGTCGCCCCTTTGCCACGGTGTAACTTGATGGCATGTTTCGCCACCTCTTCATGTTCCGCGCCACTTGCTAGCAAATGAAGCAATGGGAGCAACAACCAGAAGTAATTTTTTTCCAATACCTTCATGATCCACTTTTAGAGGACAGGGCAAGGCAGTCCAAAAATTTCTGCTAAGCTGAGCTTGCATTTTAGATAAACATTTTTCAGCTGGAAAAAAGGTTTATTGTCACATATAGTTGAATGATGATTCATTATGACTGAAATCAGAGTTAAAGCATTAAATAG
This sequence comes from Sturnira hondurensis, assembly GCF_014824575.4. NCBI lineage: Eukaryota > Metazoa > Chordata > Mammalia > Chiroptera > Phyllostomidae > Sturnira > Sturnira hondurensis. Next base: position 5,362,650 of record NW_028076312.1, on the reverse strand, counting down.
TTACACCCAGAAAACTATTGCTGTTCTGAAGAAAATGGTAGTTTTTCTGTATTAATATTAATACCCAAACTATTTATTGCACCTGGGTTAAAATTAAATACTGAATGTTATGCCTGGTAAGACGTGAGACTAAAGGTTATGTTTGAACTTAAAGGAAATATTTTTCAAGAAAAACTTAGCCTCGTGCATCTACTAAATCTATGAAGTACAAAAGACAAAATCAATTCTATTTAAGAGGATCCGTGTATCAAAGGCCAGAAAATTCACAGATCAGTGAACCACCTGCGGGAAACATGCTCCAAATCATTCCAGAAATGGTATCTTTTGAGGTACTAACAGCTAGTTTGTCATACTGTTTGCTTTCCAAAATCATCTAGAATTTCGCTAAATTTCCAAAGTCAGTCTATAGTTAAGTGCCAATAAGGTAGCAAAGACAGAAAAAAATCTCCACATAGGATCCCATCTGGATCGTAGGGCTTTAAAATCTTTCAAACATGTTCAGCCACGCAATTTCTGGCTCCGTCTCTTTCCCTTTCTAGGAAGGCCTCAAGCAGCACGCATGAGCACGGACTTATCCAGGCAACTGGAGCCCAGACACGGCCCTGGACGTGACGGGCTGAAGGCCTCTGGACGGGCAGCAGCAGGAGCTGCCACTGTGGCGTCCGGACTCTGGACTGTTACAGGCAGAGGGCAGGGCTGTGTCACCCAGAGGAAAGTGTTACCACGGAGCGGGAGGCAGCTGTGACAGCAATGTCACTAAGAAAGAATGACCTGAGAGGCAGTAAAACAGACTACAGAAGAAAAGTAACAAATGTGAGAGAGGCCAGTAAGATATTGGCCTCTCTCACTATTGCCCTAACCAACATGCACCAAACCTGGCATCTAGGAGCTTACTGGGCCCAAGCAGGTAGGCCAAAAAAGAAAACACAATTTTTCACAGGATTTATAGTTTATAGGAAATAAAACATTCAATACACCATCTAATCATTCTTAATGGCAGCATCATGTCAACAATTCTTACTCAACTATCAAATATAGCAATATTTACCCTACCTGGGGATCTGTTTACTAAAATATTTATTTATACTTTAATTTCACTGATAATCCCAATTCTAATCAATTTAACCTGATTTCCCAAACAAAGCAGATTACGTGCAGCAAAAATAAAAATGTGGCATTTCTAGAGAGAGAATTCTGACCAAACCAAGAAATGACAGCCAGTAGGGAGAGGAGACAAAACAGAGCCCGGGAAAAAGAAATACAAGAAGTCACCAAAGACTGGCAGCCCAGGCCGAGCTGTGCCACGCACCCCGGCAGATCCTAAAAGTACTACTTTGGAGGCCAGGAGAGCCACCAATGCTGAGAATGACAATCAAAAGTCACCGAGAAAAGACTATACTCCGGTTAAAAGGTCAGGAAACTGTTCAATGTCAATACATTTTTAGACACTTTGGCTCCTAACGTTACAAGATTCACTTACCTAGCACAGGTCTATTCTTAATAAGGTAAGACAAACGAGAACTTGTTGCTTTAGTTTTAATACAACTTTAAGTAAATGTTCCCACCTTAAAAATAAATAACCGGTTAACCAATCACAGTAATACCTAGCAATGTAGTTCTGTTATTTTAATGACTCATTTAATTGCTAAGCTTCTATCATTCCAAAAGAGGAAGAATTGAATTGCTACTCCAGAAACTCACACTCTCGGTACATTTCAGAACCAAGACAGAAGTTCCAGATGCTTCATCAATGCCTCCCATTTCCCCCACCAAAGTGATCATTTTATGGATTTCAAACTTCAGAAAAATAACCTACTGCACAGTCTGTATGTCAACAATGCCCCTTTGTTCACGGTTCCTTCCTCCAACAAGTGCCTGAAAGTAAGTAGCTATGTCTCTCAACTGTAATACTCAAGGGAGCTATTAATTTTTATGAGAAATCTTTGAGAACTATAGTTGTAGTCAAACTATTATCTCCATTAAAATAAGCTCACATCATCAACATAAACTGAATTTATTCACAGACCCATAAAACAATAAACACTCTTTTTTCATAAACTCATTTCACTTTTCCTTCACACTTGGCTACCAAATCCTATGGACTACTAAATTATAACATCCTTTGTCTTGAGTAAATAGTAAACATCTTTAGTTTCAGTGTTATTTTGTTATTATTATATATCGTTATTAAAAAACACTTTGGATGTGTTTTTATGGTGAATTCTTAAAGCTTCTCTGTCTCGAGGCTGAGCGAGGGGAGCCTGTCACGCACACTGTACGGTTCACACAGCGTTCTTGGAGTGACACACTGTAGAGCTGGAGAACAGACTGCCGCTGTCAAGGAAGGCCGAGGAGGCGGCTGTGACTACAAGGTAGTAGGAGAAACCCTGTGGGACAGAAATGTTCTATGTCTTGACTGTGGTGTGGTCACACAAATCTACATGTGCAATAGTAATTTTACAGATTGCGACATACCTACACACGCACACACAAATGCAGGAAATACTGGTACAATCTGAATACGGTGGGTGGATTGTAGCAATGTAATTTCCTGCTTTACTGTGTAAGGGGTATCCTTACCCAGGATACCAATGGGGAAGAGTGGGCAAAGGGTCTAGTGGGGGTACCCAACATGCAGCCCAGGTTGGCTGTGAATGCGGCCCAACAAAAAATCGTAAATTTACTTAAAACATTATGAGAGTTCTTTTGTGATTACGTGTTGCAGTGTATTTAATGTGTGGCCCAAGACAACTCTTCTTCTTGCAATGTGGCCCAGAGACGCCAAAAGGCTGGACACCGCTGATACAGGATTTCTCCGCATTTTTATTTCTTACAACTGTATGTGAATCCATAATCATATCAAAGTAAACTTTTAAATATTCTATGGAAAGGTTTACTGTTTCCCAAAAAATCTTTATTACATGCAATGATCACAATCTACATTGCAGAGCGGTGACATTTTTTTATATTTCAAAAAAACTAGAAAATGTCCTACAACAGAGCCAAAGGTTTTCAGGCTGGCTCAGCTACAGTGAAACCCAAAGTTACTTTTTACTTCAACAGCAAAATCAATGCTGTAAGCACAACCGTTCCCCCAAAGTTTCTACTTGAAAAATTTTCTTTTTCAACATTAATTAATGTAGCTCTTTGACTTACCAAATTTCAAATGGGTTTTTATAAATGCAGAGCAGGAATCTCAAAACTGATTTTAAAACTGATGAGATTATTTGATTAGGAAGAAAAATATTTATAATAAATGTCTTGGGACTTCCGCCAAGATGGAGGCATAGGTGGAAACACTGTGCATTCTCCCACAACCAAGTTTGAATACAACAAAGGTTTGGAGAAACAAAGACACAACCAAAGGACAGAAAATTGAATTATACGGAAGTCCGACTACATCTAACTGTTCAACGGGGACGGTAAGAGGGGCAGAGCCAGCAGCGAGCAGGGTCGGGCAGGACAGGGCCCCCGACCCAGGCGCGCAGGCAGACGGGAACCAGTTGGGGTGCGGGGCAGACTGACCGCGGTCGCACATTCGTGCACAATGAGACGGCCCACGCAGGCCCCAGGGGGCGAGGGCTGATGGCGGTGGCACACTCGCGTGCAGTGGGACAAAACGCATGGGCCCGGTGACGGCAGCAACTGAGCACTGGTGAGGGCCATGGCGGCAGGCAGCGGATGGGGCGCCAGAGTCCCTCTTTGACCCCGCCCCACATACAGCATCACAACCCAGCGACTTAGTTGCCCAGTTCTAGTGAACACTTTAGGGCTCTGATCCTGCTATGGAACAGGCACGAACATCCCGAAAGATGGCGCAAGAAGAACTCAAAGTCCCAGAGCCAATAACTCTAAGCGACCGAGAAATTGCCAGCCTCTCAAAAGCACAATTCAAGACACTATTTATCAGGATGCTCACAGAACTGGTAGATTATAGTCACAAATTAGAGGAACATATGAAGGCTAAACTAATTAAAATGAAGGGAGATGCACAGGAAACCAATAGTGATGGAAAGGAAACGGGGACTCAAATCAATGGAATGGACCAGAAGGAAGAACAAAACATCCAACCAGAAAGGAATGAAGAAATGAGAATTCAAAAAAATGAGAGGCTTAGGAACTCCCAGGACATCTATAAGCGTTCCAACATCCGAATTACAGGGGTACCAGAAGGGGGAAAGAAACAGCCACGAGTGGAAAACGTATTTGAACAAATAATAAAGGAGAACTTCCCCAGTCTGCCAAAGGAAATAGACTTCCAGGAAATCCAGGAAGCTCAGAGAGTCCCAAAGAAGTTGGACCCAAGAAGGAACACACCAAGGCACATCATCATTACATTAGCCAAGACCAAAATGAAGGAGAGAATCCTGGAAGCATCAAGGGATAAGGGGACAGTCGCCTACAAAGGAGTACCCATCAGACTGTCAGCAGATTTCTCAAAAGAGACCTTACAGGCAAGAAGGGGGTGGAAAGAAGTATTCCAAGTCATGAAATCCAAAGACCTACAGCCAAGATTGCTTTATCCAGCAAAACTTTCCTTTAGAATGGAAGGACAGATAAAGTGCTTCTCAGATAAGGTCAAGTTCAAGGAGTTCATCATCACCAAGCCCTTATTATATGAAATGCTTAAGGGACTTATCTAAGAAAAAGAAGATGAAAAATATGAACAGTGAAAGGACAGCAAACACACAGTTATTAACAACCACACCTAAAACAAAAGCAAACCAAGAGGACAGCTAGATCAGGAGTGGAACCATAGAAATGAAGAACACATGGAGGGTTAGAAACCGGGGGGTGGGAGGGGGAGAAGGGGGGAGAAGGCACAGAAAATAGCATAGATGGTAGGTAGAAAATAGATAGGGGGGAGGGCGAGAATAGTGGGGGAAATATAGAATCCAAAGAACTTGAGACACGTGGTTATAAACTAAGGGGGGGAGAATGGTGGGGGAGGGAGGGTGCGGGTGGAGGGGAATGAAGGGGGGGAATAGAACAACTGTAATGGTATAATCAATAAAATATATTAAAAAAAATAAATGTCTTAACAAATTTAGAGTAAGAGGGCAAATGGGCTCACCATTAAGCCTATTCAAAAAAACTTCAACTACTTTTATTCATTGTCATTTTACAAATAATCACATCACTCTTATTATTCTATAGAGAATTTTTAGCAATTCAGAAATGTCACTTTATCATTTAGCGGATGAAAAGCTCAAAAGCAGAGCATCCTGATGTACTCTCAGAGCAGGCCTTTTCAGAGCAAAATCACTGGGGTCAAAGACTTCTTCCACACACCCCTAACTAACCGGGAGCCCCACCCTGACTGCAGGGTCCGTGAGGAAACTACCTCCTCAGGCACCCGCGTCAGGCCCCACAGAGCCCAGAGCACGAGGGTTAAGGAGTCACTTAGGTAAAAGGGAAATTCGGCGGCGGAGAACTGAAGCAGCTACTCTTTTTTCCAATTATTTATAATGGACTAAAATCTGAAAACCTTGCAGCTCTGCTGCGCAGCCTCCTGCTCCCATGCAGCCACAGGACCCTCCTCCACCTCTTCCTTGGGACCTTCCAGACCCACTGCCTCATATTTACCAGACCAAACTGCTGAGGAAGAATCTACAGTAGTTTACTCACTGCACCAGTGCAGCCCCCACTGTGTGTCTGGCCGAGGCCGCTTGGGCTGGGCTCTGACTTTATCAGTAAAGCTGGGGAAGCCACCCAAGTCAGCAGGTAAACAGCTGGGTGGGTTTACAAACCTTCAGCCAAGGTGCATTCTAACTTAGGTGCCAAGGTCCTGTTGCTGTAGCCAATCAAATAAACAGGGTCCCACAGAGGACCTAACACCTTCGCCTGCCAGACAACCCAAGCCAGGATGGCAGCCCCATTCACCCAGCTGAACCTGGACCCCAGGTGTAGGGGCACTGACCTGGAGCTTGGGCTGTGTGCAGGAATCTAGGCAAGCGATGTGGGTGTGGCAAGAACAGGGAGGTCCAGTACCAGTTATTTAGCTCCCTCTGAGAAATGAAAATATAAGGAATATTTCTACTGAATGGTTGAAAATTAGAATTTCTTCGTGATACCAATACTCTGAGATTCAAGAAAAAAAACAAGAATTTAACAGGCAACAAAGGAGGAGCTAATGGAATGGTCTAGTGAGAAAACTCCGCAACACAAATAATACATCTCAGTCTAATCTGTGGAGGATTTATCTTAACATGCATATTTTAAGTTTTAACAAATTTAATGATGTTAAGTATATTAATTAAAAACTAAAGCACTTACTATCCTGTAAATGCAATTTATGCTTATTCATATCTAATTAGCAAAAGAATTGGAGAAGGAAAGAAAGGGAGACAGGAAGAAAGAAAATTCTTATACATTAAAAATGTTTAAGGCATTTCATTGTTAATTAAATTCTACAAAAAACCAAATATTTCATTGAGGAATCCCAATCACTGAGACACTACTTTTTAAAAAGTTAATATTACAAGAGAAATGTGGAACCTCTAAGATACTCTGATCCATATTTATACATCAGAAAAATGTATAAATGCGAAAATGCTGAGCTCCCTTATACCTAGATCATTACACGACCTAATAATATGTGAACGTCAGAGATGGTGATCCAACGGGGTGTTTAAAACAGCCATTATATTTATTCGGGTGCTATTCGGTAAGACTCCAAAAGCACTAAGACACAGGGCCTACGAAGCAGGTTGGAGGTCACCTGCATTTGTTCTTTCTTTAAAGCAGGAAAGCAGACGGAGGGGAATAAAAAAGGAACTGCAACGAAGAGTCCTTTTGGGGAAGGAGTAAGGGATCCACACTGGCAGCTCCCGGTTTATGGTGCGTGAAGATGAGATGGGTCTCCCTGTCTTTCCTGGGAGATGGCCAAGAACTGGCAGTCCACAGAAGGCGACAGGTCTTCTGTGGGACCCTGTTTATTTGGTTACAGCAACAAGACCTTGATACCTAAGTTAGAATGCATCCTGGCTGAAGGTCTGTAAACCCACGCAGCTGTTTAAGCGGGGACTCGGACGGCTTCCCCAGCTTTACCAATAAAGACTGCACTTCGCAACCCTGCCCCATCACACTCTCCTAAACACAATCCTGGGGTCCACTGCCAGGTCCATCTGTGTGTACGAGAAGTTGTGAGACAGCCTGAACCTTCGTCCTTACATACCGCAAGGCGAGACGCGCAGGAGCAGAGATGAAGGGCAGGGCTCTAGGAGCCGAAAGGCCCGTGTTAGAAAGGAGAAAAAGAGAGACCTCCGGGAGGAGTACACCCCGCCCAGAAGGAAGCCCCGGGAAGGGAAGTCTCCAGGGAGGGAGCCCCAAGGGTCCGAACTTCGGGCAGGACCAGAGGCTTCTCGCCTCTAGCCCGAACCCCGCACAGCGCTCACCAGGATATTCCGGACGCCGCGCGTCCCGGGTCCGGCTCTCCAGCACTGGAAGGCCAAGGACGGACAGGTAAGCGGCTGTCCCGCATCCCTTCGCGGACGACGGAATCGCCCTTGGGGCAGAAACAGGGACTGGGTGAGGTATGGTGACACCCAGAGCCACCCGACGCAGCCAAGTAGCGGCCCCCTTAAGAGGGTGGGCGTGGGTAGTGTCGGTTCCCGGGTGGCGCGGTGCTCGTTGGGATTTGTAGGAGAGAGCTGGGACTCTAGTACCGCGGGTCCTGGGCGGTGCAGTGAACGTCGGAGTCGGGGGGGAGGGGAGGGGCGCGTGGGTCCAGCTGGCCCCACCTCGGGCTGGAGTGCCGGCCTGGAGGACCGGCCTGGAGGAGGGGCGGGGCCTGGGGCTGGTACGCTCCCGGGAGAGTCGGGGCACGCCGGGAGTTGGAGTTCTGTAGACCCGACCTGTCCCCGCCTCCCCGGCACGTCTGCCTAGCGCCCCTCCCCTGGGCCCCTCCCAGGGCCAGTGTCCCGGGAGCAAGGACTTGGACCCAGTGGCTGGAGCAGAACGGGTAGTGGCCGGGGCTCCTGCGCAGACGGCTGGGCCGGTGAGAAGCGCGGAGCGACGGGGAGAATGGTAGGTGGCCCGTGGTTTCGCCTTCCGCCCTATCCCTCCTGCGCACTGTGGGCTGGGGAAGCTCCGAGGTCGGGGGCCGGAGCCCGAGCCGGGTAGCGCGGGGCGCGAAGGTCACCGGAGTGGCGGGGTCGCTGCCCGCCCTTATTCGCAGTGGGCGCTGCTGGAGGTGGAGAGGCACGCAGGTGGGAACCTGCATGGCCCAGGGTGAGACCTGCATGGTGACCTAAGTGCAGCGCTAAGGTTTGACGGAATGGAGGCACGGGGCAAGCAAGCGTGGGGACTCTGACCAGTGCTCCACCGAAACTAGAGCAGCAGGGTAAACTAGAAGGGAGGGACATTTGGAACAGACGCAGCATCCTATCAGAGGTGAAATGGACAAGATAGTGTCTTTGAGAATTGCCAGTAATTCAGTGTGATTGGAACGTGGAATTCAGAGTCCACAATGGCAGGACTACACAAGCAGGGCCTTGTATTGAATGCTGAGTGTTGGTTGAGTTTATCTAGGATGTAACTGGAACCAAAGGTTTTTAAGAAGTGGGGTTGTGTGTGGATTGATCATGTTTGTATTTTGTAAAAAATCCTTTTGCAAAGAGAATAGGAATTGGATCAGAAGGGGTCAGGATTGCAGAGAGACCAGCTAGGAAACTGTTGCAATAATTTGAGGAAGAAGTAAGGACTTGAGCCAAAGATTGTCTGCAGGAAAAGGGAGGATGAGAGGAGGGAGGGGTGAGAGTTGCAGAACTATTCAGAAAGGGAGACTAAAGGAAAGAAAGGACTCAGCAGTTTCTGGCATGGACATCTGAGCAGATGGTGATGTTATTAACCAAAATGGGGAATATAGAGGGAAGAGCAGATTTGTGCCGGAAGATGATATAGTAATGAGGGGAAAATAGAGGGATCATATAGTTGGTAGGAGATATAGATCTTGACCTCAGAAAAGACTTTTTGGGAAATGTGCAATTACTTTGAAAGGTAGTGGAAACCATGTTGTTGATGGGTTTCATCATTCATTCAGTAAATTCAGATGTTTCTCTGTGCAAGGAAGGTAGTGTGTAAGATGCTGGAGGTATTCATGGAGCTAGCAGGAGAGATGAGCACTAAACACACAACTATTTTATTACAGTTGTGATAAGTGCTAGGTAGTGGCACAGGTTCCAGGAGCCCAGGTGGTGAGGTGCATGGTGTCAGATGCTGAGGGAATAAGGCTTAGCCAAAGTAATACATGTGAACTGAACTCTCCAGAATGAGTGAGGTGGGAGGGGCAGCCAGATGTGTACAGTACTCCAGGTGGAAAGAACTCCAGGTGGAGATGGCATGCTGCAGTAATCGGAAAACTGCCTGTCTACAAACAGAGAGCCAGGGAAAAGTGACACAGTAGGAAGTTTGTAAGGGGACTGGAACCAGATTGTGCAGTCTTCTAGGGCCCAGGAGGAAATACTAGTCTTTGTCCTAATGGTGCTGGGAGGCCAGTGAGAGGGGCCAGGAGGAATGTGTAGGGGAAAGAGTAGAGGCCTGAGGACAGAACTTCACGGTGGGAAGATTTGCCAAGAAGTTGATGAGGAAGAGCATGTCAGAGAAACAAAGTTAGAGAGAGTGGTCATAGAAACCAGCAGTGCAGCCATGAGGCACTTGATGACTTAGTGAGGCAGCTGCACTGCCCAGGCAGGGTGTGCCCACCTCAGCAGGCAGAGATCCCCCTCTCCAGCTCTTCAGGAGAAGGGGCTTGGCGGGCAGGAGCTTAACTTGAGGAAGAGGACTGCAACCACTGCAGAGGTTGGAGATCCAAGAGCGTGAAAGGAAACACTTGAATTTAACACCACTGCCACCCCACCCCCGCCTGAAATAGAGTCACAGGGACCAAGTTTATATAATTAATTTGGTAATTATGGATGCCCTAGCAGCCCCTGGTAAGTTGATCCTAAGAGAAGATTGTTGTATTAATTGGAATGGCATTGTAAGAATAGCTGTTTTTTCATTTTATGCACAGTCAGTCTTGGTGCCCAGATTATGTAAGCAACTTTAATAAGGTCACAGTTAAAATAATTGAGACTCTTTCCATAGGTTGTAGATTTTTTTTATTTCTCTCCTGGATTATTCAGATTTTTATTTCAGTAATTTTGTACATTTACACAGAATAAAACAATGAAGTACAGAAAATGCCCTTCCCCCACCTCTTAAAAGCTACCATTAATAATTTAATTGTCTTGGCATGGTAAGTCTCAGTGAAGGCCATCAGAGCTGAAGGCTAGGCCCTGGTCCTGCCAATTTATGGACCTTTATTAATTTTACATGGATTTCATCTTGTCTAAATAGACCAGAGCTTTCTTCTTTCCTCCATAATTTTTTTCATTTATGAGTTTTTTTCTTCTAGACAGCTTTATGCCAGTTCCCTTTCTTCCAGATTGCACTTGTAGTTTACCAATATAACACAGTCTCTGGACTTACCTTAATGATGATTGTTTTAATCACTATTATTTTACAGAGAAACTTGTAATGGGAAACATCAGACTGGTACAGCTTTAATGATAGTTCCCTTCCTTTTCATTCTAGTCAGAGACGTGTTATGTGCTGAGTGTAGGCCCGTAGCTACTCTTGCTCATTCAGAACCAGCACCTTTATACCACTTACAGGTTCAAGGTTATAGGATCTGTCTTATGACATATTAGTCACCTGGAATACATAAAAGAGGGATCTGTGTCTTTCTCTATCCACAGATCTCCCCACTTTGTAACCTAGCACAGTAACAATTCAGACTACTTCATGTAGCCTGTGTGGATGTACTCCTGCTCCTCCTCTTCTAGAGTTTTCACAAAGCAATTCCCTGTCACACTGTTGATACAACTTTGGGTCACATATTAGGAAAGGCTTCAAGAGGTTATTATCAAGAGAAGTGCCTCCAGATTAGGCATCATCCTATCTTCCAGCTGTTTGTCGATATTTACTTGTGGATCTATCAGTTGTATACAGCTGGTTAGATAATTGAGTAAGTCACCTGACAGCTAGTTATTCTGTTGATTAATCTTGGAGGTTCCGAGAGTGCTACATAGGATTTCATCTGAGGTGGAATCTATGTAACTTAAAATTACCTACTAAAAATTGTGTAGTTCTGTTGCACTTGGTGCATTCACAACAGTGTGCTACCACCACCTCGATCCAAACGTTTTCATTATCCCCAAGAAAACCCCACACCTGTTAGCACCACTCCCCCACCCCAGCTCCTGACAAGCACCACCTGCTTCCATCTTTGTGGACTTGCCTTATGGAATCATACAGCATCAGACCTTTTGTAGGTGACTTCTTTCACTCATCATGTTTGCAAGGTTCATCCACATCATAGCATCAGTGCTGTATTCCTTTTTATGACTGAATTTCATTGTATATCTATACCAAATAGTGTTTTACAACCATGACAAAATTTTAAAATCTAGCATTGATGGCAATTTCCAGAATAAATATATCATGGTTATTTTTAATGATGCACCATTTTGAGGTTGAACATCTGTTTCTATCTTAAGCTTTCTGAGGTAACCCTTGGCTTTGCCCACCCTCCCTAGGGGAGGCTGTCAGCTTTATAAAAATATACTAGCTTTATTTTTGTCGGCTTCCTGTCAAAACTTATGGGATCTGCCCTAATTTAGCTGAATTTGATCTTACCAGAGAATATTCCTTGAACTCTTTGTCTAGTCCTTTTCAAAGGCTCAATTTCAGGAAATAATGCATAGAATATATATGAGTATTCCATGTATTCCCCTAGAATATAGCTCAGGATTGTAACCTACAGACGGGCTAGCCGCCTATATTTGTAAATAAAGTTTTATTGATGCACACAGCAGGCCCACTGACTTGCATGTTGTCTGTGGCCACTTTCACTGCAATGGCAGCATCTAGTGGCTGCCACAGAGATCAATGGCTTCTGAGCTAGCTCGTCAGTTCTTAATCGTAGTTCCACCTTTCCCTGTCCTCTGAGGAACCAATAGATGGGCTTAAACATTCTGTGAAAGGGCTGAAATTTTATGAAGAATTACATGTATATCTGTGTACCGCATGTGTTCCTGGAGAGAGGATCTGTGACTTTTATCAGATTACAAAAGGGACCTAAGCCCCCAAAATGACCAATTTTGTTCTAAGTAGCCAAAATGTTAATTTTCTGTGCTACTGTAGATCAGCAATTCTCACACTTTTTAGTCCCAGTTCCATTATACACTTTAGAAATTATTGGGACCCCAAAGAGCTCTTGTTTGTGTGAATAGTAGCCATCGGTATGTACTGTATTAGACATTGAAATGGAAAGTTTAAAAATATTTATGTACTTAAAAACAAGAATAAACCCACTACATATTTACATTACATCTCTGCAGATACCTTTAATGTGTAGCTTAATAAAACAAGATAGGTTCTCGGGTGCTCTGTGTTCGGTCTGTTGTGATATCCCAAGCTATGTGGCCTCTGCAGCCTCTGCTGTCCACCAGTGAGAAGGAGCAAGGCAGAGAGGGGCTTGGAATCATCAGAAGACAGTGTTGTCATCATGGAGCCGCAGAAAGGTCTCGGGACCTGGGGTCCCGGACCACACTTGGAGAGCAGTCAGATGCATTTGACTGCATTATGTGTGCTCCTGCTGAATTGCACTGCGCTATTTTGGTGTCAGCATGCATGGAGGGACGCCTTAAGAAAAAGCTCCGGGAGCCTTGCTCTGCTGCTTATCGTTGGCATTTGGGTGAGCAGCCGGTCTGGTACGAAGGGGACGTTGACATTGCCTTTTCACGAGCAGCCGGAGCAGGCAGCTCCTTCCGGTTTCAGTGCCAGGAGGAGCTGTGCCACTTCTGGGCCTCTGGTAGGTTTTTAAAATCTTATAAAAGCAGATTTTCCAAACTAGTCCTATTTTGCTTCCTGCTTTGGCGACTGGGAAGCTCAGAGCCTGATTTTCAGCTAACTTTCAGCTCTCCTCTGTGGTGTGTGTGTCTGTATTTTATCCCTAGCTGGCTAATTTTTCCTTTTTGCCTCCTCTCAGTTTTTTCATCTGTATCTTGTCTTCTGTTTACATATTTTGTAAATTATATTTTATTTCAGGTTTCTATAAATTATGTCATCTCTTTATTTTTAACAAGAGTGAATATAAATTCTTACAAGTAAAATTTCCCCCTTCCATTATGAAGCCTTAGCATCTAATAGATTGAGTCCATTTGATTTACAGAAATTAGTGAATCACTTTTATTTCTAGTGTCATTTTCATCAAGTTACCTAAGATAAATAGAAACTTTGCCATCCTATATCTGGAATTAAGATGTATTTTGTTTCATTATATACTATATATAGTACAGTTACTTGGCAGTTTTGTTATTTACTACCTACCCACAGCCTCTGCCCTATTTTTCTATTTTATTTCTGTCTCATGTACACAGACATTCTCGCTATTAGTATCATATTCGTTTAGTTGTAACAGTCTCTTTGTGCTGCTTTTGGAACTTTTGTAAATTATTTTAACGCTGCTTAATTATATGTGTATGTTTTCATCAGTGTGGTTCTGCTGCTTTTAAGCTGGGAAAAACTTTAAAAGATGTTTCCAAACTGGGAAGCCTTCCTCCTGTTCATTAGAGCCTGAAATTAATGGGAGCCAAAAAGAACCCTACAGATGGGCGGCGGTGATATGGTCAGGCCTTGGGTCACATGCCGGGCCTTATCTCATCAGGGGGCTACGTGTGTGTATAGAGAGGGATTTTGCGGAGATTGAGAAAAAATGTACTTTCTGCAAATGGAACTGGGTAGAGATGAAAATGTGTTTTGTATAAAATACTGATTCTCGTAATTTTTTGAAGATTAGCCTTTGCATATTTGTTGCTATATAGATGCTGTCGTTTCAATTTTCAGAAGACTGTGCAGTCTTTTTAACTGATGAAGAACAAGCCTTTTCCTGTAATTCTGAAGTGAAGTTGAGTCACCCAACAAGAAAAAAACTAAGTCCAGTTAAAATATAGGCATTAGTAATAGAATGCTGAAACAAACCTCTGGATTGGCTTCATTGGCTTTCCTGCTTCTTTTGCATCCCAAAGCATAAGCTTAAATCATCTCAGAAGGACAAGGTCCGCCAGTTTATGGCATTTACTCAGACTGGCGAAAGAACTGCCATCTACTGCTTAACACAGAATGAGTGGAAACTAGACGTGGCCACCGACAACTTCTTCCAAAACCCGGACTCATTCCACAAGGACTCCATGAGAAACACAGTGGACAAGAAGAAGCTGGAGCAGCTGTACAGCAGGTACAAAGGTAAGGGTGCCGGTGATGACAAGGGCAGATGGTAGAGAACTCGCCTCCATCTCTAGGGAACAGAGTGAATGTCACATTTCTTGAATTTCTGCTGCTGTGTTCAAAAGACCTCCAAGATGCTGTTCCTACTCTTCCTGATATTCAGCCACAAAATCCAGTCAGTTTAAGTGGAACCGTAGCTCTTAATCGATAGAGAGGAGGGTGGGATGAGAAGAGAGGAGTCTAAAGATGGATGGGCAGTCAGCTGTCCTCACTGGGATCACTGGTGGCAGGAGGGCCATCCGTGGTGTAGTGCCGTGGCCAGGTGGCTGGCTACACCTGTGAATACAGTGTTTGGTTTCCCCGAGCAGCTCCATCAAGGCCATGATATTGGTAGTGAGAAAGTTGTTTAAAACAGTACCAAATCATAAAAAATATTTCCGACACGTCAGTAAAAGCCATCCCTCCGTTATAGCAGTGTCGTGGCGTTGTAACACTGAAACAACTTCGGTTCTTGCACGAGCTTTGGGATGAGCTCTCACTAAAGGGAGCTTTGTATTGGAGATTGGGGAGGTTGTTATTTTTATTGAAATCAGCACCTAGAATGGAGCTTTCCATATCAAAATACAGTCATGCTGCAAAAATAAGTCTGCATGATAGAGGTGTACAGATTCAAACCACTCAGCAGTCTTTCACATTTCATATCAAATGTCAGATCTGTGCTATAATGGGAGAGGCAGCAAGATTTAAGAGGTGACTGAGTTATTTTTTTCTAGAAATTTCTAAGGCTAATCTTGATAGTTCCAAAACTTAAAAAAAATACTGATTTAAACAAGTGTTAATTCAAACAGAATAACTCCCTTAGATTTAAGTTTTTATTATTTTCATGTTTTACTTTTTTAATCTGTCTTTTTAGATCTGAAGAGTAGATTGAAAATAATGTTCTTGCCCTGGCTGGTGTAGCTCAGTGGACTGAGTGATGGCCTGCAAACCAAAGGGTTGCTGGTTCAATTCCCAGTCAGGGCACATGCCTGGGTTGCAGGCCAGGTCCCCAGTAGGGGGCGCGTGAGAGGCAAAGTTTCTTTCCCTCTCTCTCTCTCCTTCTCTTACCCTCTCTCTACAAATAAATAAAATCTGAAAAAGAAAAAGAAAATAGTGTTATTTTTATTTTAAAAAATTTTGGTTCAGAAACATTCTATGGTTAAAAAAAGAAATGTACTTTTAGTTCTCGAAAAAGTGAACATTATTCTTAATTAAGCTTTAGTGTGCTTTATATATTTTGGCTAAGTCAATTGTTGAGCTAATTTTGTAAGTCAGATGGTATGCAGATTTTAAAATTTATTCAAATATGTGCAGATGTCTTCAAAAAATACTTTCATATAAGTGAAAATTGTCATTTTTTAAACTTCATCTCTTCATTATTTAATATTATCCATGCAATTCTAGTCAGTTAAAGTACATGTATGGTACAATTGTTTTGTATTCTAAAAATAAATATATGATTCAAAGACTATTCACAAATATAATGTTGGTTATTGTATTAGTATATCCAAATGAATGCTTTTGAAATTAAAGTATTTAATTTTATTGCATATGAAATTTATCAAGATTGCTTATTAGATGAGAGCACTGTAGACCAATTTTTTTTATTACTCTAAAAATCTGCAATGTTAAGGGCATGGAAAGACAAGCGACAGCATCTTACAGAAGCTCCATCCCGTGCGCCCGCGGTTGCCCTCCCACCGGTGCCCGTGAGACAGTGGGAGGGGAAGAGAGTGGGACAAGCAGTTGTGGTTCATTCGTTTGCTCATCTGTCTCTCTTGGACATATGCATTTTTATATTTATATAATATATATTTAGATATGCATTTAGATTTATAAATATAAATATGAATATATATGTTCATATTGTTATATATGAAACTTAAGTGACCAAAATTAAAATTTGTATGACAGAAGAAAAGTTTATCACACTTAATCTTTATTTAAGCAAAGGAGCGACCAGTTTTCTGTTTGCACCTTCTGAACTGACGGAGTTAACACCCATACTGTGATAATAATATATTATGATGCACACAGTCTGTCTGAAATGACTAGATCTAGTTGGGTGAAGTCTTGCTGGGTTGCTTCTCTTAATAGATTTTACTATTTGATTTTCCGATAAGGAAATGCTAAGTTTCTTAATTTTATTTATAAACCAGAAATGAAGGGTGGGAGAAGCCTGAATTTCTAAGTGGTTAAACATGGATGTGTAAGAGTGATTAGAAAATAAGTATTGTACAATAGCATTAGAACTAAGCAAATGAAATCACTTTTAAATGAAAATATCAATCTTTCGGTGGGGTTGTGATAAAAACTTAAAGTATTATAAATGCTTCACCAGTGCAGTATTTTTGTAACAATTTGCCTTTGGACAAACTAAGATTTTGTAAACTTGAATTTTATTTTACTTTAGGGACATTACATTTTTTCTTAATGATGAAAAGAAGATCTTTGAGATGAAACTTCTCAAAGAAGCTACAATGATTTTTTTCTACTAACATCCAGAAACCTAGACTTTAGAAAGAGGCGTATGTTCTGGATAAATTACTATTTGTTGCCGTCCTTCACATGTAGTAAAAATTGCAGTCTGTTGATTGATGTATTTGAAACATTCTTGCTAGAACTGTGTAGTAGAGGTATGAGTCTAACAACCCATTTTAATAATACTTTTCAAAATAGTATAACTGATTTTTTCCCTTAATTTTAACTGTAGACCCACAAGATGAAAATAAAATTGGAATTGATGGGATTCAACAGTTTTGTGATGATTTAAGCCTCGACCCTGCCAGCATCAGCGTTTTGGTGATAGCATGGAAGTTCAAGGCTGCGACTCAGTGTGAATTCAGCAAAAAGGAATTTGTAGAGGGCATGGCAGAGCTGGGGTGAGTCACGTGGTCTTGGTTTAACTCGTTTCAGAAAGAAAGATACTTTGAACATTAATTCTTTTTCAGTCCGTAAATATTAATCTTATGTCAATTTATTTTCTTTGTGTAGCTTACAAGTTTTTAAATAATGCATCTGCACTATATTAAGCCTTTGATGTCCCTTTAATTCCTATTTAAGTTTTATTTAACAATTTTATTCAGATTAATTCCTTATATACCTTATTCTCTACTCTTTTTTTTTTTTTCATTTTAAACTGACAATAAACATCTGGGTGTTTTTGTTTGTCTTCAGCTATTTAGTTTGTTTCATAATACTGTACACTAAATGTGTCATTTAGTGTGTTGCTACCTTAAACTAATAAAACATCACTTTCATTTTTGCCTGTGACATTTCTCTGTTTTACCTACAGGGTTGGGGTAAAAGCTTCATTAATAATTTAAGATGTTTCTCATTTGTCAGATAAGTCAAAGAAGTCAATGAAAGCATATAACATCAATGTCTTTTAATCATTGAGCTTATTGAACTATTTCATGAGGTTGTATAAAAGCCAAGTTGCTTGACTTGCTGATATTCTGAGATTTCAGTGTTGACACCTTAAACTAGCTTTCCTTAGTGCTTAAGGAGCTTGAAAGCCTAAGGTAAACATGTTCTTAAGGCATGTGCTTACAGTATTCGGGGGGCGGGGGGTGCAGAACAGAGCATTTGTTGTTTCCATTAAACGGATGAGTCTGACATATCTCTCAGCCTTGTGGCAGGGGCGTCCAGCCTTTTGGCATCTCTGGACCTCACTGGAAGAAGGGCTCTGTTGGACCACACATTAAATACATTGAGACACATAACCACAAAAACATCTCCTAATGTTTTAAATAAGTTTATGGTTTTGTGTTGGGCCACACTCATAGCCATCCTGGGCCGCAGGTTGGAGGCCCCTGATAGAGGATAAACTCTAGAGACTTCCATTTCTAGAGTTATCTCACCAAATTCCTGTGGTTTTATGAAACCAACTGAACAAGAGACCATTATGATAATGGTGTACTAGCATATTTCATGTTCTCTGTGCTAGGAAAGCCCAGTAGTTTCAGAATGGAAAAGAACCCATGAAAAGGAGAATTCCATGCACATGATACTAAATACTACCCCATCTGTTAAAATCTCCCCAAAATGAGAGATTTGGAAATAAGTGCTTCTTACAGAAACACTGACTGGCCTTTCTAAGGCACTGTCTTCGAATATGTTGTACAAGTAAAATTCTAAAATCCCTATTATCCTGTTAAGTGTCTTAACTTAAAAACCATACTTTAAAGATTTTGAGTGTGACTGTCTGTGAAATGTGTTAGCTAATTTCATGCCCTTTCATATAGAGGACACACAATGTGATTGAAGATTAAGTTAATGATTGTTAATGGTAAGGCTCTCCACATCTCACAGGGCAGTTAAAGGTTAAAGCATTTTGTAAATATTAAAGTGCTACATACTAAGTGGAAGCATTATTCACGTGTTGGTAAAGTATATTGTTAAGACAAGCTCCATGCTTTTAGGGATGCAAAGGACTGTTGCCTTCTAGTCTAAAAGCACTAAGCTTTAAAATATACTTTGGCTTTTGTGTCTACTCTATTCATTATTTTTTATACTTTTTTCCTGGCTGCTAATAGTTGACTTTGGCTAGTGTACCTGCTTTTAACAGTTATCTTATTACATCCTTTCACTGTGGGCTTGAGGATTTTTAGGTAGACTGAGTAAACTTTATGAAATACTTTGACATCTTTGTAGAAACAAAAAAATGACTGCATGTGTCGCTCTATTTCTGGGTTCTCTGTTGTAATCCGTGAGTCTGTTTTTCTGCCCTCACGCTCTGAGTTTAACCAGACTGCAGGACACGAGGCCAGCAAACAAAAAGCAATGTTATTTCAAAACACTGAGTGCAACAAAACAAGGTGAATTTTAAACATATGTCATTTCCAGTAGCATCAAAAACACAAAACACCTAGGATAAACGTGATTAAATGCGTGTGCCACCTCCACGGAGAAAGCAACTCACTGGAAACCTGGCTGGAGGAACAGACTTCATTTTTAGATTGGCGTACTTGGTGTTTGATCCCGAATTATTCTGTACATTTTATCTGATCTCAATCAAAACCCTAATAAGTAGTAGGTTTATGTGTGTGTGATTTGACAAGCTGATTTTAAATTTATATGGGTGTGCACAGTCAAAATAGCCATAATTCTTAAAGAAAAAAGAATGAGGTGAGAAGATTTGTTCTACTGGGTAATCAGGACTTTTCAAAGTATAGTAACTAAGACTATGTTGAGAATCAGAATAGGTAAATAGACCAGAGGAACAGAATGGAGGCCCCAGAAACAAACCCATGTATACGGGTACATTCGATTTATGGCAAAGGCAGCATTTTAGGAAAGTGGAGGAAGGGCATCTTTTCAGTAAATGATTCTGGAAGAAGGGCATACGGAAAAAAATTTTATCTTGATGCCTGCCTCACTCCATACATACCAATCGGTTCCAAGTGGATTGTAGAGCTGCTTGTGAAAGGCTAATGGTAGAAGCCTCTAGAAAATAATGTGGGAGAATATCTTTATGATCATGCAGTAGGGAAGGTTTTTAAATATCACCAAGAAAACACTATAAAGAAGATTGATAGAGTGTACTGTGCTAAAAAATTATGGGTTATTAAGAAACACCATCAAGGAAGGGAAAGGGCAGCTCATATCCCGAAGTATTTTAAAAATACTTAAATGAGAAAGGTTTATATCCTTAAGATAGAAAAATTTCCATTTCTGGCCAAGATAGAGGTGTAGGTAAGAGGCACATTGTGCCTCCTCACACAAACAAAACAAGGACAACAAATTTAAAAACAGCCAAAACTGACAGAAAATCGAACTGTGTGGAAGTCCAACAACCAAGGAGTTAAAGAAGAAAAATTCATCCAGACCAGTAGGAGGGGCGGAAATGGTCAGCTGGGCAGAGAGGACTTGGGGCAAGGCAGGGGCTTTTGGACCAGGCGGTACCAGATTCATCTGCAGATAAACCAGGAGGAACCACTGGGGAGCGAGACAGACCGTGCAACCCAGGGTCCCAGCGCAGGGAAATAAAGCCTCAAACCTTTGATTGAAAACACCTGTGGGGGTTGAGGTGGCAGCGGAAAAAACTCCCAGCCTCATGGGAGAGTTTGTTGGAGAGGTCCACAGGGTCCTAGAATATACACAAACCCACCCACATGGGAATTAGCACCAGAAGAGCCCAATTTGCTTGTGGGAAACCATGGAAGTGACTGAAAACCAACAGAGATGGAGCAAGCAGCTATGTTCCCTCTCAGACCCCTCCCCCACATATAGCGTCACAACCCAGTGACTGTGTTGCCCCACCCTGGTAAACACCTAAGGCTCCACCCCTCACTATATAACAGGCACGCTGAGACAAAAAAAAAAAAAAAAAAAAAAAGGCCCAAATGAAAGAAGAGATCAAAACTCCAGAAAGAAATACAACAAATCAACAAAGAGATAGCCAACCTATCAGATGCACAGTTCAAAACACTGATTATCAGGATGCTCCAGAACTCACTAGGTACTTCAATAGCATAAAAAGACCCAGGTAGCAATGAAGGTCCCATTATGTGAAATAAAGAAAAATCTATAGGGAACCAACAGTGACAGGAAGGAAACCAGGACTCAAATCAACGGTTTGGAGCAGAAGGAAGAAATAAACATCCAACCAGAATAGAATGAAGAAACAATTCACAAAAATGAGGAGAGACTTAGGAACCTCTGGTACATCTTCAAACATTCCAACATCCAAATCATAGGGGTAACAGAAGAAGAGCAAGATCGAGACCTTGAAAACTTATTTGAACAAATAATGAAGGAGAACTTCTCCATTCTGGCAAAGGAAATAGATTAGACTTTTAGGAAGTGTAGGAAGCTCATGGAGTCCCAAAGAAGTTGGACCCGAGGAAGGAGTCCAACAAGGCACATCATAATTTTGTTAGCCAAGATTAAAAATAAGGAGAGAATTAGCCCTGGCTGGTGTAGCTCAGTGGATTGAGCACCGGCCTGCGAACCAGAGGATCGCGGTTTGATTCCCAGTCAGGGCACATGCCTGGGTTGTAGTCCAGTTCCCTGCAGGCCAACTCCCAGCAGGGGACGCACAAAAGGCAACCATACATTGATGTTTCTCTCCCTCTCTCCTTCCCCTCTAAAGATAAATAAAATCTTTAAAAAAAAAAAGGAGAGAATCTTAAAAGCAGCAAGAGAAAAGGAGACAGTTCCCAGTTCTTATGGGAACTGCAAAGGAGTTCCCATAAGACTATCAGCTGATTTCTTAAAAGAGACCTTGCAGGCAAGAAGGAGCTGGAAAAAAATATTCCAAATCCTGAAAGGCAAGGGCCTACATTCAAGATGACTCTATCCAGCAAAGCTCTCATTTAGAATGGAAGGGCAGATAAAATGCGTCCCAGATAAGGTCAAATTAAAGAAGTTAATCATCTCCAAACCCTTATTATATGAAATATTAAAGGGATCTTATCTAAGAAAAAGAAGAGAAAAATATGAACACTAAAATGACAACAAACTCACAGCTATTAACAACTGAACCAAAAAAAAAAAAAAACCTAAGCAAACAACTAGAACAGGAACAGAATCCCAGAAATGGAGGTCACATGGAGGGTTATCAGCAGGGGAGTGGGAGGGGGAGAGAGAAGGAAAAGGTACAGAGAATAAGTAGCATAAATGGTAGGTAGAAAATAGGTAGGGAGGTTAAGAATCGTATAGGAAATGTAGAGGCCAAAGAACTTACATGTATGACCATGACATGAACTAAAGGTAGGGAATGCAGGTAGGAGGGGGTATACAGGGTGGAGGGGAATAAAGGGGGGAAACTGGGACAAGTGTAATAGCATAATCAATAAATTATTTTTTTATATTTAAAATTTTTATAAAACAATAAGAAAAAGATAGCTTAATTGAAAATGGGCTCTTGAACAGGCACTTCACAAAAGAGAATTTCTTAATGGCTAGTGAAAATAAGCATGCTTAATCTCATTCATTGGGGAACTGCAAATTAAAACTACAATGAAATAGAAGCTCACAACCCACTCTTTAGAATGGCTAAATAAGACACAGTCACAAATGCAGGTGAAAATGTGAGTCAACAGGAAATCCAGTGTACTGCTGGGAGTCCACTAGACTCCTAGGCTAGTGAGTGGGATGTGAAGTGGGACATGGGAAGACTGTTTGATGCTACTTACTAAACTGAAGGTGCTTGGCCCCTGTTACCCAGGTGTTCTACTCTTGGGTGTGTCTAACATAACACATGCATGTGTATGCCAGGATACATGTACAGAAACATTTTTAACATCATTCTTTGTAACCAGAAAACTAGGAACAGCCAAAATACTTCTCATCAGTAGAATATATAAATTAGAAAAGATGACCAGAATGGAATGTTATACAGCAATGAAAATGAACCAACCACAGCACACATATCAACATAAATGAACCTCACAGACATAATGTTGGCACAGAAAGCCAGACACTAATAATACACATCCTAAGTTCCCATTCAAAAAGTTCAGAAACAGCCCTGGCTGGTGTGGCTCAGTGGATTGAGCATCAGCTTGGAAAACAAAGGGTCACTGGTTCAATTCCCGGTTAGGGCACACGCCTGGGCTGTGGGCCAGGTCCCCAGTAGTGGGCACACAAGAGGCAACCACACATTGATGTCTCTCTCCCTCTCTTTCTCCTTTCTTTCCTCTCTATCTAAAAATAAATAAATAAAATCTTTTAAAAAGTTTTTTAAACTTCAGAAACAGGAGTAACTAACTCACACTGTCAACTAGGGCCAACTGGAGTGAGGGAGGCATAAAGAAGGGCAAGGAAGTGACCACATGGAGGAAGGAGGTCGTGATGGGGCAGGGCCTGCGGCCACTCCCCAGGGTAGACTGCACTCAGGAGCTCGTGTGATAGCCCCGGAAGTTGTGCATTTGTACTTCTTGGTATGTTCATGGACTTGGTCTGCGGTTGGTTCTGGCCGCTCCAGGACTTTCTCCATTGCCTCTCCTCAGCCCTGCTCTACTTCGATGCCTGGATAAATGAGGTGTTGCTTTTGTTCGCTTCCTTGCTGTGTAGTCAAAATAAAAACAACAAATTTCATTTTACTTTTCTAGATTCTGCTTTTTAAAAGAAGATTTTACTTAATTAATTTTAGAGAGGGGGTAAAGGTTAGAGAAGGAGAGGGAGAGAAACATTGATGTGTAGAGATGCGTCAATGGGTTACCCCCTGTACAGCTCCAACTGGAGACCTGGCCGGCAGCCCAGACATGTGCCCTGACTGGGAATCAAACCGGCGACCTTTCAGTTGGAAGGCTGGCACTCAGTCCACTGAACCACACCAGCCAGAGCTAGATTCTGCTTCAGAGGCTTTTTGGTATTTTTAAGTGTTACTGACTTTGAAGGACAATTCAATTTAAAAACAATAGAGTTATGTTTTATTATACTTGGATATTTTACATCTAACCCACTGTAATGAAGAAACCCCTAGATACAGTAGCTTAAGGCCACAGGTTCATTTTGCATCGCAGCACAGTACAGGGGTACAGCTGGCAGAGTAACACGGTTCTGTGAGGTCACTGAGGCAGTAGGGTCTTGTCACTCTGTCACCTCAGGTCATCAGCCTCTGTTTCATCGGAGCCACAGAGTTAAATCATGTTCATATTCCAGACCGCACAGAGGAAGGCAAACAATTTTGGCTTTTGATTTTTCTCTTCTTTTAATGACAGCTTTATTAAGATATAATGCACATACCACATCATTTACCCATTTACAGTGTAAAAATTAGTGGTTTAGGTGTCTTCACAGAGCTGTGCAGACATCACCCCAGCCAGTTTTAGAGCATTTCAGGCTTTTTAGCCAGAAAAAGGGGCCCGTGAGAATTCCACTGACCCGCCCCCTCAGAGCCAAGCCTCGGCCACACCGAATCGCAGAGGCGCTGCCAACTGCTGGGGACCCGGCAGGCCTGGCCGCTGCCCATGACAAAGCACTGTCTCTGTCTCTCGTCACAGGTGCGACAGCACAGAAAAGCTGAAAGCGCTTCTGCCAAGGCTGGAACAAGAGCTTAAGGACACCGTGAAGTTTAAGGATTTCTATCAGTTTACTTTTACCTTTGCTAAGAACCCTGGGCAAAAAGGTTTAGGTGAGTATGAAATCCAAACTTGCAAGAAGCCACGTCTTACGACACTGTGAGTGGGTGCGACCAACCAGCCCTGGGTCCCGCCCACTGTTGTGACCCCTCTGTGTGCCCCGTTTCCCGTCTGCTAAGTGGCTGCCTGTGCAGGTGCCACAGTTTGTAGTGCTGTGTGCTTGAACACCTCAACCAGTGCCACTCTCAGATTTGGGGTTAAATGTCTACATTTTAAAATGTGAATAAATTTGCAAATGTTGTCTGTACTCTGATATTGACACCTAATTGACTAATGAGTTAGAGAGGTCAACAGTTAATGTTGGCAGCCGGCATGCTTGTCCTCGCTGGGTGTGTGACCCCGCTGGTGGTGTTGCTAAGATTACCAGGCGGCGTTAGTCGTGTCCCGATCAGGAGGTTTAAAGTTAACTTAGCGGAAACCAGTTCTGGTATGCGTTGGGTTCCTTTAGTACAGGCACACCTCGTTTATTGTGCTTCACAGATACTGTGTTTTCATCAGCGTCAATGCAAGACCTTCCACCAGCAAAAAGATTGCATCTCACTGAAGGCTCAGCTGATAGTTAGCATTTTTAAAGTACGTATATTGTTTTTTTAGACGTAGTGCTGTTGCACACTTAATAGACTCTAGTGTAGTGTGAACATGAATTTTACATGCACTGGAGAACCAAACGTTTGTGCGACTCGTTTCACTGTGACACCGGCGTTACTGTGGTTGCCGGGAGCTGAGCCTGCCGGGCCTCCGTTGCCTGCCCGAGCTGCCGTCAGCTCTGTGATTTTGTCGTGATGTGGCTTGTGTGTTACTGTGTGTGGTACGTTCGGAAAATTTTTACCTTAAAATTTTAGTTTGAATTTTTGGTTGATATGAGGGTTTTATTTTGCTTATTTCATTTGTTTTGCCCCAAAGTACTATATAGTTTATTTTTGTCTTATCCCTTTGTAAAAATAAATTAATTTTGACCTAAATTTTCTTGCCTAATATAACAGATTTATGTTTAGTGTGTTAAAATCTACAAGTTTGGAGGAGGGCTTACACTGTCTTTTTTATAAGGATTAAATGGGTATATTAGAAAGTATATTTTGAAGAAAAGTTCTTATAAATAAAAGCAATATTATAAGATGACCAAAATTAGGTAGGAAACCTGAAAGGGGCTTGAAAATTCACAGATAGAAAAATCCGTAGCAGGCATCTGGATTCAGACCCTGATTTCACTCCTGCATGTTCGCAGGTGTGTGTGTGCAGTAGGCATTCTCTTCCCTCCATCTTTCCCACTTCCTTTCTTTCCTTCTCCCAGCAACAGGTCAAAGGCAGGTACAGACTGAGACAGCAGGAACTCTGTCCCTACGTCAGGGAGGTGGGCAGCAGGCACTCTGTCCCTACGTCAGGGAGGTGGGCAGCAGGCACTCTGTCCCTACGTCAGGGAGGTGGGCAGCAGGAACTCTGTCCTTACGTCAGGGAGGTGGGCAGCAGGCACTCTGTCCCTTCGTCAGGGCGGTGGGCAGCAGGAACTCTGTCCCTACATCAGGGAGGTGGGCAGCAGGAACTCTGTCCTTACGTCAGGGCGGTGGGCAGCACTCACTTCTGCCTCAGTCTGGGATGGCAGGTAGCCATCTTTTCCTAAGCACTGTCTACTACTTCCATGGCAGGGGGGTTTTTCTCCAGTGCTGTGGGCTGTTCATTTTTTCTGTTGCTGCCTTACACTGTGATGAGTCTCTCATCAGATTCCCTCTCTGGGGGCTGGTCCACTGTGTGAAGGGGTTTCTCGGCCCGCATGCCACCTCCCAGGTCGTGCACCTGCCACCTCAGGAGCGGAACTTGCCTGAATGGATCTGCTTTTAAAACTTCGGAAGGTGGACATGGGAGAATCACTGGGGAAATAGGAGCGCAGTTTTTCCCATTCAAGAAAGCGGGTGAGCAAACAGAGGCTGTCCGTGGTGTAAAGGTGCAGCAGCAAGGTGCTTCCGACATCACAGGGCTGTGCACATTCCCCCTTTGTCACCAGTCAGAGAGCTGATGTCATGAAAGGTATTTGTAGGACCCATGGAAGAGGTGGTTCTGACACATTTGTTTGTGAAGAAAAGGATTGATTTCCTGTTTGGCCTGATGTCCGTGGAGGATCTGTTCCGTAACCAAGTGCCCAGAGTGGGAGGAAAGGGCGGTCCAGGGCAGCAGCAGGGTGACGGCTGGGCCTGCGCAGTGAGAAGACGCAGAAGCTGAGTTTCGTCTGCTCTCACCCCGTCACAGAGACCAACGTGTTGTCAACGGACTGAGATAAGGTGGCCGAGGGGCCACTGCAGGCACAAGCCCTGATTTGCCCCTGGCTTCTCTGTGGCTCGGCAGGGTGTCACCTAGAGAAGAGCTTGCCAGATGCTTCCGGAAGGACTGCAAAGAGGCAAGGCTCTGAGGCATTGGTAGCAAGGCCCTGGTTAAAGTAGAATTCCAGAGAATTCCGGTTCTGTTAGTGCAGAGTGGAGAGTTGGACTTGTGGTCCTGTGCTCTTGGGAAAATTCAAATACTTGGCACATTTTAAAAAGAAACAACTCGTACGGCGAGGTTAAAACTGGAGTGGAATGATAGCGGTCACCCCAGGGGTGCTGCCTCGGCCCTGGACACACAGGTCTCCCTCTGTATCTTCGCTGCCATTCAGATGTGCAAATGCAGGACTGGCAGTCAGTGTGGTTTCTGTTTGTAGGTGGGGGCTTTTATCTTCTACCTTCTACCTTGTTACTGGAAAGAAAGGCGGGAACCAGCCTTTGTGAAGCACGTACGATGTGGCGGCCTGGTGCCTTCTTCTGGTTCACATGTGGCCTTACCCCACTTTACAAACAGGGAAACCGAGGCCAAGGCACAAAAGGCCGTGTTGGAGGAAGGAGCACAGGCTGTGACCGCAGGGTTTGGAGCCCTTGCTCACCATCCCATGTGTTCACACCTCCTCGTGGGCTGCCGGGCGTGTGCTGGGCGGAAACCAGGGCCTGGGTACGCTGGAGTCTGGGGTGCAGGAGGACAGTGGCGCAGCGCGAGTCCCACCGTCAGGCCCTGTGGGGAGAGCTTGGATGGGCAAAGTAGGCTCAGGTCTGTCTTGGCCCATCCATCCCCTCTGGTCGCTGCTTGCCTTGGCACTGCCTGCCGTCTAGGGCTTTCTCCTCTGAGTTTGGCCCATTATGTCACCTGTCCCCTCACATTCTCGGATCACTCCAAGATTCCCCTTTAAGTAGTCTCTGTGCCAGGGTATGTCCCATTCTACCCACATCTTGTATCTTATATGATTTGATTTTAATTTACTTGTTTTATACCATGCATATATATATTAAATGAGCAAAATACGTTACAATTTTAAAACTCTTAAAATGTTCACA
This sequence comes from Sturnira hondurensis, assembly GCF_014824575.4. NCBI lineage: Eukaryota > Metazoa > Chordata > Mammalia > Chiroptera > Phyllostomidae > Sturnira > Sturnira hondurensis. Next base: position 5,334,893 of record NW_028076312.1, on the reverse strand, counting down.
GTTCTGTTTTAGTACAGATGACTTCATCTCAGTTTTTAGAGCAACAAACATTGTCAAAAAAAGCACAGTGGTCTCCTCCTGCATGTTGCTTCATCCGGTTATATCAGAGTTGGAGCCAGAGGGAAGTGATGGGCTGTGCCACTCACTCCAGCACGGGGGCGGAAAAGGCTTTCTTACTCTCTGAGAGCGGCTGCAGCTTGTCCTGGCAGAGGGCGTGTCACCTGGTCACCTGGTGGGTGAGCTGCAGTGTATCCTGACTAGCATGTGTCACCTGGTGGTCAGGCCCAGTGATAAGCCAGATTTCAAGGCCAGTGTCAGTCTAGTTAGGAGACGGCGTGACTTTGGTCAGAGTAACAATAGCAGTGAGTTGTTAAGAGCATTGTCTTGCTTTTTATGTGGTGCTAGTATGAAGACATCAGCCTATGAACTTTGTTCTCACGGTGACGAAATGGATAATCAGGAGACCAGGTCCCAAGTTCAACTCCTGACTTCCCTGTTTTGCCCCCACCTAAAAATAACTCCCTTTGCACTCCGTAGTCCCAGCTACCTGATGACACCTTCAACCTCAGCTTTATTTTTTGGATCTGATCTATTGTAGCTCCATTCTTTTCAACTGTGAAGACTGAGTCATCTTCAGGAATCTTATCAATGCCTGAAGGAGGCATACCTTTTATTTTCTAATTTGTGAAGGAAAATGACTTTATTTTTATTTTTTTAATTTTATTTTAATTGTTGTTCAAGTACAGTTTTCTATCTTTTATTCCCATCCCAGCCCACCCACCCAGCCCTCCCCACCTCCCTCCCATTTCCACCCCCCCCCAGTTTTTGTCCATGTGTCCTTTATGCTTGTTCCTGTAAACTCTTCCCCTTTTTTCCTGAAATTCCCTCCCCTCTCCCCTCTAGTCACTGTCAGCCTGTTCTCTATTTCAGTGTCTTTGGTTGTATTTTGCTTATTTGTTTATTTTATTGTTTAGATTCCCATTAAAGGTGAGATCATATGGTATTTGTCTTTCAACACCTGGCTTCTTTCGCTTAGCATAATGCTCTCCAGTTCCATCCATGCTGTCGCAAAGGGTAGGAGGAAGCGTATCTTAACCATCATTTCCAGTACAGCAAGGACTTAGTCACTGCCACTGAAGCAGGTCAGCATCCAAGGTGTGCAGGAACCCCTCTGAGGGAGGGGCGCTCCCCACACACGAGAGGGGTATGGGCGCGTGGGAAGCATAGGAAGTGCCAGAAGCTTAGCCTTGTCCTAGGCTGTGCTGTGGTACCTTCCATCTTGAGGTAGCAGCTCTTCGGTTGCCAACCCCTGGTTTATTTAACAGTGTAAGAAGTATTTTGTTTTAATTATTTTGGGAAGACTAAGAAAAATGTATGAAATATATGAGCTCTGGTACTTCGGCGTGACAGTTGAGCCCAGCAGTCACTTCCTCTCAAACCCTTTTCGAGTTTACTTTGTTTTAGATTAAAAACTGTCCCCCTTTTTCACCTCTCTTTCTCTTATGCCATTGTCTGTTGAGTTTATTTGCCCTTGCATTTCTTTTAGTTTAGGTATTTCTGAAATGATTTTTTTGTATTTCTTATTCTTGAGTTTTGTTCCCTGGTTTCTGAGTTTTTCTAATTATGATACGTGTTCTTTCATGTTTTGTGTCATTTCTTAATGTCTTTTATCTTGTTTTGAAATGGGAGGTCACAATTTTTATCTGTACTGGCATGTTTCCTGCATGTGCTCATTTTCTAGGGATGATGTTCTGGTTGTAGGATCTTTTTTTTTGGGATGGAGTTACAAGGGGTCCGACCTCAGTGCTTTTCTCTGGCTCCGTTCATGTGAATTCACTTTCCTGGGCTTTCAGGAGGAGGATGGTTCAGGGCAGCATTCTCACTTCACAGAGCTCTCTCCTCTGGGACATGTGTGTACACACATACATGTGCACACAGTGCTGCATGTGTGTGGCATGTGCCTGTGTGCCTGTATGTGTTTGTGTCTCCGTGCATGTATACATGTATATATGCATGTGCGTGTTGTGTACAATAATGTGAAGTTTGCTTTCTAAGGTTTTCTGGCTCTATCCCTCTCACCCACTTTTATCTCTTTTCCTGTCTGCTGTTCTCCCCTGTTTAACCCGTGCACTCCCAACCACCTCTCTATTAGTGCCGCCCTGTCTAGAGGCGCCTTGGTAGGTCAGTTCTGAGTTCGTGGGATCCAGGGTGCCTCAGCTCCTGCAGCCCTGGTGGCAGGTCCCTGAACCCTCCTCTCATTGGTCACAGAGACGGCCCAATGCAGCTGTCCTCATCTCATCCTGGCCAGGCTTTGCAGTGAATGCCTGCTGGCCACTCTGGGGTGCCCCGTGGTCATACCCATCTGAGACGCCGTGCCCCACTCACCCCCTCCCTCATTACATAGCTCTTGTGGCTGCTGGTGGTCCATCCTCTCCTACCCATAGTTTCAGTTCATGATGATGCCTTCTCACCTGATTTTGCTGTCACTGTTGCCTTTGACTTTAGGACTTGCTCTCTAGTTGCATTATTTGTTTTCATGTGAAGATCCAGAGAAATCTAAAAACTAAACTACCTGTTCCACCACCTTTCCAGGACCCGTCCATGTGCCTTTGAGTGTTAAGTTTTCATCGATTGCTTGTCAAAGGATAGAAAGGAAGGGCCAAGGCATGTATCTGCTTGTTCTAGAATCATCAAGAACAGTCTTTTTCTCCAAGACTATTCATTAGTTCTTTCTTTTCTTTTTACCATTTTCACTGTTTTTAAGTGTACAGCTAGCTCAGTGGCCCATTGTTGTCCAACCATTGCTACCATCCGTCTGTAGAACTCTTTCATTTTGCTAGACTAAAACTTTGCCCCGTTAAATAAAGACTCCCCATTTTTCCTGTCTCATTGAATTTGACTAGGTAACTCACATCAGTGAGGTCATACAGCCTTTGTCCTTTCATTACTCATTATTTCATTTAACACATTTTCCTCAAGCTTCATTCATGTTGTAGCATGTCAGATTTCCTTTCTTTTGAAGGCTGAATAATATTCTACTGTGTGTATTGCCACACTTTGCCTATTTGTCCCCCATCCATGGGCATCTGGGTTGCTTCCACCCTTTGTCTGTGGTGGACAGTGCTGCTGAGAACACGGGTGCATGAGTCTCTGCTGGAGTCCCAGCTTTTCGGTTCTTTTGGGTAACTGCCCAGAAGTGGAATTGCGGGGTCGTATGGTAATTCTATGATTTTGTTTTTGTTTTTTTAAGAAACCACCATATTATTTTCTACGGCATTAGATTTTACGTCCCCACCAACAGGGACTGTAAATTGCACAAGGCTCCAATTTATCCACAATCTCGTCAACACATGTTATTTTCTGGTTTTGTTTATGTTTTTTTAAATAATAGTCATCCTGATAGGTGTGCAGAAAAGTGTTCTTTTATCAGCTGATTTTTAACTTTTGGGACTAAAACTCTTACTTCTTATCTTCTTCCCTCCATTCTATTCCTTCCTAAGAGGCTGAAGCAAAACAGTCATTAAAAATTAAAGCCTATTTTAGTTTGGACTTCGAATACCCAGTAACAATCATCAGTGTTCTAGAAACTAACAAACAGCACAACAGCAGCACTGAAGGAGGTTCGGGCTGCTCTCATTCCGCATCCCTGGGACATCCGCACTGAGACTTGCCCGTTCGTCAAGGACAAGTGCCGTGTTCCCAACAGGTGGTCCCTTCTGCCACGGTTATTATTTCTTCTTATGCTGCCTTTAAAAAAAAAACAAAAACCACTTCTCACCATTTCCATATTATTTCTAATTAACACTCACCTGAACAAAAAGTATTACCTTCCATGCTTTCATAATATTTGGCTAATTCAGGTACAAATATAATTATTATTATACTTCAAAAGGAAAATTTAAGTAATGTTTTACTTTTGAGCACTTTAATTCTTAGAGCCTTATTTAGCTTCATTTTTTAATATATTTTATTTATTTATCCTTAGAGGGGAAGGGAAGGAGAGAGGAAGAGAAACATCAATGTATGGTTGCTTCTTGTGCCTCCCCTGCTGGGAACTGGCCCCTGCAGGAAACTGGCCTGCAACCCAGGTATATGCCCTGACTGGGTATCAAACTGCGATCGTCTGGTTCGCAGGCCCATGCTCAATCCACTGAGCTACACCAGCCAGGGCTTTTAGCTTCATTTTTAAAGGGATAATTAGTCTTATCCAAATTTTAATATAACAGCAGTTATTCTTTATTGTTGTTAAATGGTTACCAGGAAACAGCACCTTGAAATTTCAGTAAATGAGAATACAGTATTCCTTCTGGCTGTTTATTCTGTGACCTTAATATATTCAATGTAATGTACAATGATTAAGCTTCTGTCAGAAATAATTTTTACACTTATTGATATAGTTTACAATCTGTGGGATTCCTTTCCTTTAATGTTGAAATAAAAATGTTCAAAAAGGGTTAGCATTTCATTTAACTTTCATGTGCAGGTATTGTTTTCAAGAATTTTTATCTTATAATGCTAAGCTAACTGGCCAGAAGTGGAAAAGCATTCAAGAACTTTTTTTAAGTTATGACTTACAGTGGGTCCTTGCAGAGTGAGGGCTCAGACCAGCACATCTGCGTCACCTGGGAACTTGCCCAAATTGCAGATTTCTCAGGTCATACCCCAGACCCACTGATTTGGTTGGTAGTTGCTGCATAACAAAGTACCTGAAAACTTAGTGGCTTCAAACAGTAATCATTGTTTTACAGCGCATGGTCTTTTGGGTCAGGATTCGGGCAGGCCTCAGTGTCGTAGTCCTTCTGTTCCACGTTGTGTTAGTTCAGATGCTCAGTGGATTTTCAGTGGTCGGCTGGATGAGGTTGAAATGCCCAGCAGAGGACTTGTGAGAGGGTCTGATGCCTCTGCGCTCCTCCACATGGCTCCCCTGGGCTTTCTTACAGCGTGGTGGCCTCGGGCTGAAAGGGCTCCTGATGTGGAAGCTGCATATTTCATGGGTAGGGTGTGTAGGAGCTGCATGTCTCTTAAGGCCCAGTCCTGGAAACCCTATAGTATCAGTTCCATTTCAAGTTACCACGTTCGACATACATTATGAATTCCATGGTAATTTATGAGATTGTAAATTAAAGTCTAAATTAATTACCATATTTAAAATTTTAAAATGTATTTTCTTTCTCCATGAATATTTTAAAGAAATTAAGTAACTTGGTAAAGAGTATTTTGAAACATTTTACAATATTTAAACTAATATGTTTAGCCTCTATTTAAGTAAATTTTCCTTAGCATCGGGAAGCAAAAAAGTGTGAAATTTATCCTGTAATTCCTTTATCTTTGTATTTATTTTCTGTCTATAGGTACTTAAATAAGATATACCAAAATCAAAATTACCCACCAGAGAATTAGAACAGTTACCAATTTTGTTTTTTTGCTTTATAAGAGAAATTTGGAGAATTTCATTTGGTATTAAGTTTCATATTGTATTTCATATTGAATATGGAATTGTATTAAAACAGTAACCTCTTCTGGAAATGATTATATTATTCAAACAGTTCAAGTACAGTGTATTCTCTATTTTAGGAGGATTTGAGGGATTTTTTTTTTAAGAAAGCAAGACTACACATCTAAAATAGAACAATACATTTTATGGTTTCCAAAGTATATTACCCAGTCTGTATTCTGAAAGATTAAGTATAAATTAAGGAGATTGATACAAGTCTTCCTATAGTTTCTAAAAAAAGCATGGACATCAGTGGAAAAGAGGAATCAAGGAAAGGGTTTCTAGAGTTTATTCTTCATTTCCTTCATGTTTGTGTGTCTATGTGTGTCTGTGTCTGTTCATGAGCACCTAAGTATGTAAAGCCAAGCTTGATGGGCATAAAGGGAGAGATCGACAGAAGTACAGTCAGAGTAGGGGATGTTAACACCCCATTGACTTCAATGGATAGATTTTCCAGGCAGAAAATCAACAAGGAGACAGCAGCCTTAAATGATACACTAGAGCAAATGGGTTTAATTGATATCAGAGCATTTCACCTCAAAGCAACAGAATATACCTTCTTTCCAAGTGCACATGGAATGCTTTCTAGGACAGACCACATGTTAGGACACAAGTAGGTCTCAATAAATTTATGAAGATTGAAATCATATCAAGCATCTTCTCTAACCACAATGCTATGAAGCTAGAAATCAATCAAAAGAAGAAAACTGAAAAATACACAAAGGCATGGAAGCTAAATAACATGCAATTAAACAATGAATGGATTAACAATGAGGTCAAGAAAGAAATCAAAAGATACCTTGAAACAAGTGAAAATTAGAACACAGCAACCCAAAATCTGTGGGACACAGAGAAAGCAATCCTAACAGGGAAATTCATAGCATTACAGGCCTACCTCAGGAAGCAAGAAAAAGCTCAAACAAGCAATTTCATTTTACACTTAAAGTAACTTGAAAAAGAACAACAAACAAAGCCAAAAGTGAATAGAAGGAAGGGAATAATAAAGATCAGAGTAGACATAAATGAAATATTGTCTAAAAAAGAGAGACAAAAGATTGATGAATCCAAGAGCTGGTTTTGAAAAGATAAACAAGATTGACAAATCTTTAACCAGACTCATCAAGAAAAAAAGATGCACGACCCAAATAAATAAAATCAGAAATGAAAGAGGAAGAACAACAAGTATATGCCAACAAATGGGACAACCTGCATGAAATGGATAAATTCCTAGAAACTAAATCAAGGAGAATAAGAGAATCTGAATAGACAGATTACACCTAGTGAAACTGAAGCAGCAATAAAAAAACTCTCAGCAAACAAAAACCCTGGATCCGATGGCTTCACAGTTGAATTTTACCAAACATTCCAAGAAAAACTGACACATCTCCTCAAACAATTGCAAAACATTCAAGAGGAGGGAAGACTCCCAAGCTCATTTTATGAGGCCAACATTTTCCTAATTCCAAATCCAGATAAAGACACTACTAAAAAAAGAAAGAAAATTATAGGCCAATATGCCGGATGAACATAGATTGTAAAGTCCTCAATAAAATATTAGCAAACCAAACAGTAATACATCAAAAAGGTAATACTCCATGATCAAGTGGGATTTGTTCTGGGGATGCAAGGTTAGTACAACATTCACAAATCGATAGATGTGATACACCACATAAACAAATGAAAGATAAAAAACACATTATCACATCAATAGATGCAGAAAAAGCATTCTGATAAAATTCAGCACCAATTATGATAAAACCTCTCAGCAAAGTGGGTACATACCTCACCATATTAAGGCTATATATGACAAACACACTACCAGCATCATACTCCATGGGCAACAACTATAAGTGTTCCACTTAAGATTGGGAGCAATACAGGGATGTCCACTTTTACCTCTCTTATTAAACATAATACTGGAAGTTTTAGCCACAGCAATCAACAAGTAGAAGAAATAAAATGTATTCAAATTGGAAAGGAAGAAGGTGTCATTATTTGCAGATGACATGATACTGTACATAAAGAACCCTAAAGATTCCACCCAGGAACTACTAGAACTAGTCAATGAATTGTGTAAAATAGCAGGACACAAAATTAATATCCAGAAATCAGTTGCATTTTTATATGCCAATAATGAACTGTCAAAAAAGGAAATTAAGAAAACAATTCCATTTGCAAAAAGAATCAAATATTGAGGAATAAGTTTAACCAAGAATGTCAAAGACCTGTACTCAGAAAATTATAAGACACTGGGGAAAGAAAATGAAAAAGATATAAGTAAGTGGAAATGTATACCATGTTCATGGGTAGAAATAATTAACATCATTAAAACTACCCAAAGCATCCTATAGATTCAATTCAATTCCTATCAAGATTCCAATGTCATATTTCACAGGTCCAGAATAAATATTTCAAAAATTGATATGGAACCACAAAAGATCCCGAATAGCAACAGCAATCTTGAGAAAGAACAAAGTTGAAGGAAGCACGCTACCTAATATCAAAATATACTATAAGGCCATAAAAATCAAAACAGCACTAGCAAAATAAAAAAACCCAAACAGATATATAGATCAATGGAACAGAAGAGAAAGCCCAGAAATATACCCATAACTTTATAGTCAATTAATATCTAACAGAGGAAGCAAGTACATACAATGGGATAAAGATAGTTTATCAATAAATGGTGTTATAAAGATTGGACAGAATATGTACAGAAAAATGAAACAGGACTGCTTTCTTACACCACACACAAGAGCGAAATAAAAATGGATTAAAGACTTAAATGTTAAGACTTGAAACCATAAAAATCATAGAAGAAAACACAGTAAAATCTTGGACATTTCTCATAGCAATTTTTTTTGTGTTATATCTCCTCAGTCAAGGGAAACAAAAGAAAAAGTAAACAAATGGGACTACATCAAACTAAGAAGTTTTTGCACAGCAAAGGAAAACATCAACAAAGTTATAAGATGACCATGGAATGGGACAAATTCACCAATACATCTGATAAGGGGTTAATATCCAAAACTTATAAAGAACTTAAAAAACTCAATACAAAAAAAAAATCCAGTGTAAAAATGGACAAAGGGACTTTTGGCCAAAATGGAGGCATAGGTGGAAATACTGGAAATTTGGTTGTACTTCCTTGTACAACCAAATTTAAGGACAACAAAGATTTAGAAACAGAAACACAACCAGGACAGAAAATAGAACTGTACCGAAGTCCAACAACAACTAACCATTCATCCAGACCAGTAAGAGGGGCGGAGTTGACTGCAGGTGGAGAGGGGTCTCAGCAGGAGGAGGCTGTGGTTCGCAGACCCAGCTGGGTGTGGGGATGAAACGAGCAAACCCAGTGAGGGCGTAAGGCAGTTGGCTGACCTGGGACACACATTTGCACGCAGATAAACCAGACAAAAAAGGGGCAGTGAGACAAATCGTGCAACCCAGGGCCCCATCACCAGGAAATAAAGCCTAAAAGCACCAATTGAAAAAACTTTCGGGGATTAGGTACCGGCAGAGACTACCAGCCTCACAGGAGAGTCCGTTGGAGAGACTCACAGGGTCCTAAAACATACACAAGCCCACCCACATGGGAACCAGCACCAGAAGGGCCTAATTTGCTTGTGGGAGTGGCAAGGGGACCAAAATCTGAGAGAGAGTGGAAAAAGCACCATTGCTCCCCCTCTGACCCTGCCCCCAATACAGCAGCACAATCCAGCAACTGGGTTAACCCTCCTGGTAAACACCTGAGGCTCTGCCCCTCATACGTAACAGGTGGGAACAGACCAAAATATGGCTCAAGCTGAACAAATCAAAGCCCCAGAGCCAATACTTTTAAGCAACCAAGAGATAGCCAACCTATCAGATGCACAGTTCTAAACACTGGGGATCTGGATGCTCACCGAAGTGGTTGATTTTGGTCGCAAATTAGATGAAAAAATGAAGGCTAAACTAAGTGACAAATGCACAGGAAACCAATAGTGATGAAAACTGGTACTCAAATCTATGGAATGGACCAGAAGGAAGAAAGAAACAACCAAACAGAAAAGAATGAAGAAATAAGAATTCAAAAAAATGAGGAGAGGCTTAGGAACCTCCAGGACATCTTTAATAAATGTTCCAACATCCAAATTATAGGGGTACCAGGAGGGGAAGAGGAAGAGCAACAAGTGGAAAACTTATTTGAACAAAAAGTAAAGGAGAACTTCCCCAGTCTGGCAAAGGAAATAGACTTCCAGGAAATCCAGGAAGCTCAGAGAGTCCCAAAGAAGGTGGACCCAAGGAGGAACACAGCAAGGCACATCGTAATTACATTAGCCAAGATGAAAATGAAGGAGAGAATCCTTGAAGCAGCAAGAGATAAGGGGACAGTCACCTACAAAGGAGTTCCCATCAGACTATCAGCTGATTTCTCAAAAGAGACCTTACAGGCAAGAAGGGGCTGGAAAGAAGTATTCCAAGTCATGAGATCCAAAGACCTACATCCAAGATTGCTTTATCCAGCAAAGCTTTCATTCAGAATGGAAGGGCAGATAAAGTGCTTCCCAGATAAAGTCAAGTTAAAGGAGTTCATCATCGCCAAAGCCTTATCATGTGAAATGCTAAAGGGACTTATCTAAGAAAAAGGAGTTAAAAAATATGAACAGTGAGAGGACAACAAACTCACAGTTGTTAACAGCCACACCTAAAACAAAAGAAAACTAAGAGGACAGCTAGATCAGGAGCGGAGCCACAGAAATGGAGATCACATGGAGGGTTAGCAACAGAGGAGTGGGAAGAGGAGAAGGCGGGAGAAGGTACAGACAATAAGTAGCGTAGACAGTGGGGATAAAATAAGACAGGGGGAGGGCAAGAGTAGTGTGGGAAATGTAGAAGCTAAAGAACCTATAACACATGGACATGAACTAAAGGGGGGAATGTGGGAGGAGGGGGAGTGCAGGGTGGAGGGGAATGAAGGGGGGAAATGGAACAATTGTAATGGCATAATTAATAAAAAATATTAAAAAATAAAATAATATAAATAAAGCCCCATTAAAAAAATGGGCAAAAGACCCAAATAGAAACTTCTCTAAAGAGGACATACAGATGGCCAATAGACATATGAAAAGATGCTCAACGTCACTAGTCATCAAGGAAATGCAAAATAAAACCACAGTGAGATACCATCTCACACCTGTCAGAATGGCTGTCATCAATAAATCAACAAACAACAAGGGCAGGTGAGGATGTGGAGAAAGAGGAACACTTTTGTGCCGTTGGTGGGAATGGAGATTGCTGCAGCCACTGTGGAAATCAGTATGGAGATACCTCAAAAAATTAAAAATGCAACAGCTGTATGACCTAGCAATTTTACTTCTGGGAATTTATCTGAAGAAGCCCAAAACACTAATTCAAAAGAATATAAGCACCCCTATGCTCATTGCAGTGTTATTCACAATAGCCAAGATTTGGAAGCAGCCCAAGTGTTCATCGGTAGATGAGTGGATAACACAACTATGGTACATTTACATAATGTACTATGTACTATGTACTACTACTCACCCATAAAACAAGAAAATCTTACTCTTTGCAACAGCACGTATGGACCTGAAGAACATTATGCTAAGTGAAAAAGCCGGTCAGAGAAAGACAAATACTATATGATTTCACTGATACGTGGGATCTAATGAACAAACTGAACTAACAAGCAGAACAGAGCCAGACTCAGAGAGAGAGAGCAGGCTGACAGCTCTGGAGGCGGGTTTAGGGGGTGGAGGGATCAAACAAAAACAAAAGAGGACTCATGGATGTGGACAACAATGTGGTAGTTGTGGGGAAGGGAGGGTGGGTGGAGGTAGCAGAGGGGATAGGGGGATATATGGTAATGGAAAATATACAATTAAAAAAGCATACAAATCAGGAACTTTATAGATTTCTAGGACCAAACTCATCCAAAAGTAACTAGATTAACTGTCTGCCATGAAACATTTTTTCTTTCCTTCCCAGGTTTACCTCCATTTCTCAGTGTGAGACTTTTCATCCTTTAGATGAATTGAGTGTAGATTTCAATTAACATTCTTCCTAAGTGGTAAAGATGTAGGCTTAGCAGGACAAGACTAATGGTCTTAGCATTGGACTGCGGGTCCCGTAGGTAGGGTTCAGCGAGCCTTTCCATGCTGTTGGTTCTTTGGAACTTCCTGACCATTTCTTTCTTCTGATTAAGACTCCAGGATATTTAAGGCTGAGAAAGTCTATAGTGAACTTTAAACACATTGGGAATGTAGGCATTTTATCCAAAGTTGGTCGTTATTCAAACATCTCTTTTGGTTATCCAATTTTAATAATGATTGACCCTGGAGATCTCAGGTTAGAGCTATAACTTTAATAATTTTTGTCCAGGTGGGACCAAACAAGATTTAGGTGAAAATCTTTCAGTATTTTGCATTTAAAATAATCTGTTAGTTTAATATTTTTCTTATGCTTTTCACATTAGTTTATCTGACATACATACATAAACATATAATTAGGAAATTATTTCATTATAACTGTTCTTTTACTATCTAAAAGTAGTGAAGCCCTAGCTGGTGTAGCTCAGTGGATTGAGTGCGGGCCTACAAACCAAGGGACTGCAGTTCAATTCCCAGTCAGGGCACACGCCTGGGTTGCAGGCCAGTTCCCAGCAGGGGACGCACGAGAGGCAAGCGTACATTGGTGTTTCTCTCCCTCTCTCCTTCCCTTCCCCTCTAAAGATAAATAAATAAAATCTTTAAAAAATAAATAAATAAAAGTAGTGAGCATTATGCAACATTAAAGGTTGTCAACTTAAAAAAGTAAACTTCTCAGCCTCTTTATGTACTTTTTATGTCAAGCACATGAAAAGAAATAGATATTAAATTTCTGGTATGCAGAGACTGAATCTCAGTATTCCAATATGGATTGGGGACAGTATTCTAACACAGCCCTACCACTCAGGACTCATATTACATTGAGACACCATCTTAACACTGAGCCCTACAACGTAGGTCTGTATAGAAGGAGTGAAACAATCACTACCTTCCAGCGGAGAGGAAAAAAAGGACATTGACTTTGATTAATAACTGTCTCATTTTTTAACTATCCTTACATCAGCGTATGCCTTGACTATGCCTTGAGAAGTTCAAAGCCCTTATAAACCTTGTATGATTTACTCTGGACTCAGTCTGTTTTCATTTTTACAGCAGCAAGGCAAGTGTATTTGAAAATCAGTATGTCACTTTCTTTCTAAACAAGTTGTTTTAACTTGTAGTTTATCACTGAGAAAGCACGTTGGCCTACCTTTCAAAAAATAAATTATGTGGGGCCCTGGCTGGCGTAGCTCAGTGGATTGAGCACAGGCCTGCGAACGAAAGGATCGTGCACGGTTCGATTCCCAGTCAGGGCACATGCCTGGGTTACAAGCCAGCTCCCAGCAGGGGCCAGTTCCCAGCAGCGGGCACATGAGAAGCAACCATATATTGATATTTCTCTCCCTCTCTCTTTCCCTTCCCTTCTAAAGATAAATAAAATCTAAAAAATAAATAAAATTTTAAATAAATAAATAAATAATGCGCATTAATAGTATCCAGGTTGGTTCAGGTTTAAAGAGAGCCCATATATATGAGAATGAGAGTCTTCAAAAATCATTCATTAGGGAATAATTATTTACATGTTCTTCTTATAACAATACACAAATCCCTTTTTGAAGACATTTGCCCAGAGTTATAAAATTAGATTACATGTAATTTCAGGAACACTTCTGTAAGGATTAAGCATCATAATAAGAATGCTGAATTTTTTTAAGTGAATACAAGTGTGCTAAGAAATGATATTTTCTTGTGAAGAAGTTGGGATTTATTAACTGCTCTTTTTCTCTTTTTGCCAGATTTAGAAATGGCCGTTGCATATTGGAATTTAGTATTATCTGGAAGGTTTAAATTTTTAGATCTTTGGAACACTTTTTTATTGGTAAGTGCCCTCCTGCTTCTCGCTGTGTGTGCCCAGGGTGAAGGGCAGTCAGCAGGTTATTCGGCTGTACATCTTATCTAACCAAAGTATTTCACATGGGCGCGGTGGTGAATGAAAGTCCTATGCAGAGATCACCAGGTAGCCAACAAGTTGCCACACAGTTTTGCCACCTAGAGCACCGCAGACTCTTGAGTTTCAGACAGAGAGACCTCAAAAGTGGCTCCTTCTAGGCTGGGGTTTCAGAAGATGGATTGCATCGTTGTCCAGTGGGACCCTTTTATGGCATGTGGGTTCATAGTCTGGTACCATTTAAAATGTGTTTTGTGGTGTCTAGAAGGAAAGGAGGGCATAGCTGGCCCTTAAGGAGAGAGTTCATCTGTGCTGCAGGCAGACGTTCCTGTCATGCTGGGCCTGCTTTGTTAAGCAGCTCCTTGTAGCATGAAGTGAAGGAAGCCAGGGTAACTGTGGGCTCTTTGAAGTGCATGCAGTACAAGAATACATCCTGACCCAAAAGTAGACCATTGTGACATCAGTTATGCCCAGCTCTCCCTTGTCGGTTCAATCCATGAATGAGAGAGCAGCCCTCACCTGACCAAGGATGAGCCCCTTCACTGAGAACAGCTGTCTTTTAAGGCCCTCCTTGAAGAAGCACGATAATGCCTCCATTCAACTTAGCCACAACAGGTCATGTCTCCTGTTTCACCACTTACTATTTTCGTGGCCAGTAACCTCCCTTGCAGGCATTCCCCAGAGAACCTGCACATGCATGCTCAATGACAGCGTTCTTGCATCACTGAAACAGCAACCACCTGTGTCCATCAGCAGCAGAGGGGAGAGAAACTCAGAGTATAAACACAGTGGTGTACAGCCACAGAGAATGAAAATGAGTCAACCTGGATTCACACTCGTTAGGCTGGACACATGTCAAACAGTGTTGAATGGAACAAAACCAAGTCACAGCAGACTGCATAAGACTTGGTAGTAGTTACACAAATGTTTTTAAATGTGAGACAAGCTTCTAAGTTGTTTGTGAACATGTATGTATACATGTACTGTGTATAAGGACAGGCATGAGAATGAAATATGCTAATGAGGAAGATGAGTTCCCCTGTGAGAGGAAAGAGCAGGAGGAGAAGGAGGTTGGGGTGTTACAGGTTTGCCTCTGCAGCTGGATGGTGAACAACAGAACAGAGCTGTTATATTCTCCATATTTTTGCTATATCTGAAATATTGAAGAACAGATGTTTATAGCAAATCGTCCCAGTATACTGCAAAAACTACATGGTATATAGAAAAATGAATAGATCAAAATACAACTTGTCTATTGCCTTGCATTGTTTCTGAAATTGGTTTGGGATTAGGTAATTAAATTTAAAATGCTGCCCTTGTATTTGACTGAAATGGGAGTTTATAATTTTTGTATTTTACATGTTTTGTTTTCAAATAAACTTTCTTTCTATATTTGTACATTGGCACTGTATAGCTCTTAACATTGATCCAAAGCAGTATTTTTAGCTTTTAAATTTTTTCTTATGATATTTATTTCTCATCAAGTTGTGTATTGAAATAACTAGATCTCTAGAACACCTGAGAGTTACGTCTCTATCTTAAATCTGGTGGTTTTTTCTCTTATGTATTAGGAACATCACAAAAGGTCAATCCCAAGGGACACTTGGAACCTCCTGCTAGATTTTGGAAATATGATTGCAGACGATATGTCTAACTATGACGAAGAAGGTACGAGAAGTCGAAGCCGTAGTCCTTCAGATGAGTGCCAGCAGTGCTGATGCATGTGCTGACTTTTCCTGCCCCCGGCGCACAGGACAGTGATAGTGACACAGACCCTGGGTCAGATGGGCCTGGAGTGTGGGACAGTTGGTGACAGAGCCTGGAGTCAGATGGGACCCAGCTGACTCCTGGCTCGACCACACTGGTGAAACGGAGGTGATGATGATAATAATAGTAATCACTCCATTGTGTCTTATAAACCCCACAGAAGAAAAGTAGTGCCTCATATTTATTTAACTCAAGAAGACAATTCTCTACACTAAGGCTTTTTAAAAATGGACGCGCAGAGAGCCTCATAGCAGGACCACAGAACTAGACAGCAGCAAAGGCTGCTGCACGTGCCTGACCCCACCCGATGCCTCAGGTCTTTAGGCTGTTCAAGCCTGTAGGGTGATGGCAGCTTGCATTTCCTCCCTTGAATGTGATCACAGGTTTAGTAGCCCTTACTGCCAAATAGTTCAGGACGCTCATTCAGGGAACATTTGATCACCTGCTGTGCAGTGGGCGCTTTGCTACATTCAGAAAGGAACGTTCACTCTCCAGACCCCTACCCACTGCCAGTGTCCTTGGTGCCCAGTTAGGAGTGGCTTCCTCTGGGCCATCCTCCTCATCACTCTTCTTTGTTCTAGAAGGTGAAGGCTCTTTAGCAACAGCACTCAGCACTCTGGGGTTAGCCGGCAGTGTAAGTGTCTGTGTCCTCAGCACTCCACACCCTCCCTAGCACAGAGTGGGCAGCTGGTCAGTGCACTGACCAAGTACATGAATAGTTACTTCAGACAGAAGCCCCACTTTCAGGAGCTTTAGCTACAGTGGGTGAGACAAGGCACGCTTGCATAAAAAGGAGCCGAAATGTAAAGGATTGAGTGTATGGCTGGCCCCAGGGTGGTGTGTGAGTGTCATGGGCATTTAGGGTATCATGCCCTATTGAGATGAGTATCGAGAGCCACTTGAATTGGGCCACTTTGGGGAGGGACACAGCTCAGGGAGAAAACAGCGCCCCTAGTGGAGGAAAGTGGCTGCGTCTCACCGGAGAGGGCAAAGGTCCTCTACCAGGGTCCTGACTGCCTAGTGTAGCGGTGAGGGCTGAGGCTGCAGTGGGAACACATGGGCCAGCTGACCCCATGTGCCATCGTCTTCAGAGAGGACTGCACCTGCACGCACACACCACTATCCGCCGGCCCTGGTCAGGCTCGAGCAGAAGGAATCAGTAACTTCAGCAGTCAAGCAAAGCACAGGCTGTAGAAACTAAACATCATTTGAGTTTTTGAACTCTAAGTGTTGGATTATGGGGAAAAAAAGTGCTTTAAATTAAAAAAAATATTGCTTTAAAATGTAAATTGTTTTTTAATATATCTGTTTGTTTTTCTTTAGGAGCGTGGCCTGTTCTTATAGATGATTTCGTGGAATACGCACGACCAGTAGTCACAGGCGGTAAACACAGCCCTTTCTAGGCAGAAAATGAAAATGGCTTAGGATTGCGAAATGAACTGCAACCTGCAAGGAGACATTTTGGTCAATTTCTGTGCACACATGTCACTGATTTCAGAAGTCATCCTTGACCAGTCATCTCTGCTTAAAGAAAACGGTGGCTGAATTTGCACACTGTGAGGAGATCCTCAGAAGACAGCTGCTCGGGGATGTGTGCAGATGGGTTGCATACCTGTTGCTTTGGGAGGTTTCTGCACGATTCAGACAGTGATGGATAAGCATGGAGAGCCTGTTTGCAGGACTGCAGAGCACGCTGTTAATTTGTGATTTCAGGTGAACACCAGCAGCTATCACACTCCACTAAATTATATTGTAATTACACTTTAAAAAAAGTATTTGTGCCCTTGGTAGGATATTGTATTTTTATAAAAGTCAAAGCTGTTTAAAATGTGCCCAAAAGAAAATGATCTTGTCGTGGATTCTAACATTTTTTTAAACTTGGTGCCAGGAATTCCAGATTTATATTTTTTGAATTATTGAATATTTAGATTTACCAGATCTATTTTTGTTTTAATTTTCTCTAGACGTTCATCTGAAAACCATTCTGTAGTTTTTAATAGCCATGACAGTTTCCACAGTGATGGCACGTGTCATCGATGAAAATTCCAGGAAAATTTTTATTTTAAACCACTTACAAGTCAGCAGGTCTGTTTTACTTTTAATGATGTCATTTGAACTTCCTAAGAAGTTTCATAAAGTATGTTTTTTTAATGTATTTTACTACACTTAAGACATTTTCCATGAAAAAAGATTTCTTTTATGAATGATGAATTGTAGAGTTAAAAATTGAGTTGGTTCCTTTCCACTGTCTGTAATATCCACAATGTTCACTCTCCAGCCCATTGTGTGGTTGTACACATTCAGAAGCTAAAACTAAAATGCACATCATTGTCCAAAACAAAAGCCAAATCGGAAACCTCCATCTCATTTGCAAGCGGAGGCCTGTCTTTGCATCACGTTGCTGTCTGATTTTTCTGGTGTTTGCCTTGTCAAGGAGGACCGCCCAGGGCAGCACAGAGATGGGTGGATTGCTTGTCCAAAGGCGATGTACCTGCTCTACTTTGGGAAGAGCTCTGTGTAGAGTTTTGAAAAATCACTGTGTGGACCCTACCTCATATTTGAAAAGATCTTCCCGTCACAAGTGTGCCTGCTGTACTGCCTGTAACCCGGTTTATCAGACAAATAAATTGGGTCATTTTGGGACAGAGGAAGTTCACTTCAGATTTCCTGTAAACAGAAAGCGTGCCTAAAATGTGTCGTTTTGTTTGACTTCCAAAAATGTGATTCATTCAGTGTTTTAGGAAGCACCCATGCACATGAAGTTTGTGTGTACTTGCTGTATGTGAACTATTTATACTTTTGAATGGAAATCTTTCAAAGAGGTTAGCAGGCCGTGGAGGGTTGGAAAGGGGGCTGAGGCCTGGAGACCACAGACTAGGCTGGGTCATCGGCCTGTAATTGGGTGCCGGACCCAGGTGAGTCACTCACCCTCTCCCAGTCCTCCACTTTCATGTCTTAAAAAAAAAAAAAAAAAAAGAGCAAGGCCATCTCTATGTGTAAGTCTGTGGTTTTAAGAGAGCATTTATTTTATATAATAAAAGCTAGCTTTAATAAAAAACCTCAACAAATTTAAAGCATCTTTCAAGGCTTCATGTATTCTTGACATGTAAGTGTTCTGCTCAGAGAAGATTATAGAACTCGGATAATCCTGTATAAATTATAGAGGTCTGCAACACTTTTATTCTTCAGATTTAAAGTTATATGAGGAAAGAAAATGTCCCACGGACATGTTTATCAATAGATGTCAAAACATTAGAATTGGACAAAGGCTCTTCAAAAAATTGTGCAGTTCCTTCCTTCTATTATATACATTTAACTCATGCATGCTATGAAAGTGCTAAGAACTTTGGAAACATTAAAAATAAATTATTTTCTCTGGTGTTGTGGTATACTTTTAATTGTATTCTTGGTTGTTTCTATACTCACCACTAGATGTCAGGATTTTGATCTTGTCTCGGGACTGACAGGAAAGCCACCCCTGTAGCTCAGTGACATATGGGACATTCCCTCCTTGGGTCTAGCCTGCCACCATAGTTAAATGATTATGTCCCAAAATTGACAGCTTTAGTCATTTATTTTTCTTTTTAAGTGTCACATAGTGTGCTAAATGTGATCGTTTTTATGTGAAAAAGTGTATATCTCATACAGACCTTGAATTAATAGAAATTATGTAACGAGAATACACTAAAAAGCAAGGAATAAATATATTGAAAATAGCCTTGGCTGGTGTGGCCTAGTGGGTTGAGCATGAGCCTGCAAACCCAAGGGTCACCCGTTTAATTCCCAGTCAGGGCGCATGCCTGGCTTGCAGGCCAGGTTCCCAGTAGGGAGTCCATAAGAGGCAACCACACGTTGATGTTTTTCTCCCTCTCTTTCTCCCCTCTCTCTAAAAATAAATAAAATCTTAAAAATATATATTGAAAATACACAAATTAACCAAACATAATAGGTTTAATAAATACATGTTACTTATACCTTCATAGAGTCCCTGTCAAGAAATCCTGGAATAGATGTTGTGATCGCTCTTTAACTGGCGGTGTAACACATTTCATTGTGTTACTTTAACTCGGAAGTTGAAGCGTAATGTCATACACATATCCCAGACTTCAGGCTCCACGGAGGCAGGGTAGGTTTTCTCTGCTAGTTGCTATATTCACAGTTGGTGGCATACAGACGGGGCTCAGTAATTGTTGAGCAAATTAGGGAACACATCTCTTCCTATTTGCTGACATAGGACAGATAGTATGGAATTGCTTCTGGCATCTTCAATAAAGGCTTCTGCTGCCTCAGAATTAGCAAATGAAAATAGCCCTAGACCGTACCTCTGCCCTCAACAATACACATTTCTGGCAAACAATGCCGTTCCACCTGCAGTGGGAGTTGTCCGGATACAGGGCTGCTGCTGTCTGTCTTGCCCAGCAACCCAGAACCATCTGTATTGATTTTGAAGGACCACCTGCTTCAGGACCTCTCAGAACCGCACTTAGCTAGAATAACATTCCAGGACCTGGTTTTTAATGAGCGCTGTTGTAATACTCCATGTTCATTTAAATGCATCTTAGCATCTTGTTATTATTCTGTTTTCAGCAGATGTGTTTCTTAAGTCCAGGTGTGCTGCCCTCCCACTTCTGGTGTGATGTGTGACCAGGTCCTAGGGAGCAAGGGGAAGCATGGGGACACTGTCGCTCTTCCCCCAGGGCCTGGGGGACAGTGAGATGGACTGCTTTCCTAACTTCTTGTCTCAAATCAAGATCCCCGGTTTACACATGCCAGCCTCTTCACGCCTTTGCGCATTCTCACTGTGAATCAGCAGGGTGTGTAAATACACGGAGCTGGTGGCACCATCACAATCCCACTGCGAGGCTTTGTGCTCTGCTCACGCACCTTGCAGTCTAAAGTCTGGTTATTTGGACGCCCTTCTGGTGAACATTGCACTGTAAGGACACTTCATAATCTCTTACACTGGAGCTAGACGTGCTCTGTTTCTTTACACTTTGAATTTTCTCAGTTTTCTATCAGAAACACATTTTTGTAATTTAAAAAGATTTTCCCCAAAATAAAACCATGATGGATGAATCTCCACATCAGGCTAAATTTAAAAAGCCGGACCCAAAAGGCCACGTAATGCATAATTCCATTTATTTAAAATTCTAGACAATTCGGAAGCGTAGAGACAGAAAGCAGATGAGTGGTTGCCTGGGGTTGCGGTGCCGGGAGCAGGGAGCAGGGAGCAGACGGGCAAAGGGGCCTTTGGGGTGACAGACTGTCCCCAAACGGGTCTGTGGGGAAAGTCACACAGCAGCGCCTCTTCACCCAACCTCATCAGACCAGGAGCTGAGCCTGGGTGGACTGCGTGGTGTGTGAATTAGAAATGCATGCGTTCTTCCAGAGCACCGTGAAAAGATTCACTACTTCAAAGTCGTTGCTTTGTGAGAGCGCGCCCGCGCGGGGCGGGGCGGGGGGGGGGCGGCGGCCTGGGCGCTGCCCGGAGGTGCGGGGAAGGCCCGCAGCCGCCCGCTCGCGTCTCCAGCCGCTGACGGAAGCTGACACTTCACGTGGCTGTTCAGACGGCGCCGCGCGCCGCGGGGTCCAGAAAGGTTTTCTCATTGGTGCCACCTGCAGACCGAAAAGTAGTGCCTGGCCATTTGAAGAGGCTCTTGACAGCGACACAATGACCAGAACAGAGGTCAGCGGGGCGAACTGAAGGCGGCCACTGCTGCGAGGCAACAAAGGCTGGGCGTGCTGCGCGGCTGGGAGGGCGGAGGGGCCACCTCGGCGATGGAGAAGTTTCAGGCCGCGATGTTGCTAGGGAGCGTCGGTGATGCTCTCGGTTACCGGAACGCCCGCAGGGAGAACAGCGCCGCGGGCGCGAAGATCCAGGAGGAGCTGCAAAAGCTCGGGGGCCTGGACCACCTCGCACTCTCACCGGAGAAGTGGCCTGTGAGTGACAACACCATCATGCACTTGGCGACCGCTGGGGCCCTCACCACAGGTAAGGCTCGGCCCCCGTGCCCCTTGGGGTGTCGCTGACCCCGAGTCTTGCCCCAAGCACTGGAGTTTTGAAAGCGAGGGCCTCTCCGCCAGTGTCACCCAGTGCCAATGCTAAAAGTGGCGATTTAGCATACACCAGTGTCCCTTAGCAAATTGGACGTGCCACAGATCATGTTTCTCATGCAGTCTTTCTGGACCACGGTAGTATTTCACTCAATGCGTCTTCAGAGTCAGTTTCTTAAACAGTGACTTTTCGTTTGTCTGGGAACTGCTCTATCTGCCGAGCCCTCTGTCCCTGGATCTAAATTCAGTTAAATCTCTCACATTGGGGCTGTTTGGGTGATGGCTCAACTTTGCACTGCAGGTAGTAAGCCTTAGCCTGAATTTACTTCAAAAGAATACAAAGTGATAAGGCCAGTTTGGAAATTTGGACAAATGAAGATAATATTGTTTGGGGAGTACAATTAAATTCCAATGAATTAGGGTTAAAATGCCAGCTACCGAAATGTAATTTAGCTTGGATAGTTGCTTATACATAAATATTTCCTAAGAAAATGCTATAAAATTAGTTGAATTTGGGAAATGGGGAAACAAAGTTTTTTGAAATATCCTTTAAATAGAAAGTTGACTTTAGGATCAATGAGTTTTTACATGGATTTCAGACAAACATGTATAAATACATAGCACAATATTCCCTCAAGTTACATCCTTTTAAAAAATCTGTGTTCATAGTATGTCGCTGCAAAATTAAAATCTGAGGGCAACTCTTAAATCAATGAACTCTCAATTGTGAGCTTACCTCGCCATTCCAAGTATCTGTATGAGCGTGCTCAGTTTAGTTCTGCGGTCATTGTACAAGAATGTCATCTACTTTGTGACCGGTTCCTAAATAGCTAGGGACAGAGCTAAAGCACCATAGATAAGATAAAGTCTCACAGCGTGTTGAAAATGGAGAAGCGTCTTTCTGAGTCTACACTGCTAGCACATCCGAATATGTCCTGTCTGAAGCTTTCGGGAAGATTCCTGTGGGTTTTGAGCCCAACAGTGCTGAGTAGCATTCCAGCTGCCTGAAGCAGTAACGCCGACCACCCAGGAACCTGCTGGAGAGCGTGGCTTTTGGAACAAAGCCACGGCTAGTTTTAGCTGTGCACAGCTGGCCACCACTCTTAAACTTTGCTTCCTATTTTTCTGTCGGATTGATGCCATGTGCACACGGTCCACGGTCCACACGTCCTCTCTGTGTTTGCCCTCATATCCATTAGCATGTTAGTAAGTTTTTCTGAATGGCAGAATCCACGACATGTCTCTGTCCTGTGTGATTACCCCTAGGACAGTACCCAGCACCGGGTGGGGCACTCCTGACCATAATGTGCTCTCTGAGGTTAGACAGAGTCAAGTCCTCTTGGCAGAAATAGGACCTAATCTACCCTCAATGTGAAATGTATGCATTTAAGAGGATTGTGGGTTTGGGGGCATTGTTTTTAAGGAAGAAGGTGAGTTGCCTCTACGTGACCACAGCCACCAGCTGTGGGAAGCGTGTAATTGCTGCACCTGGCAGCACTCTCAGGCCCATGGGTCACAAGAGGGAACTCAAGAAGACTGCCGCCTTGCCCTGCAGCTCAGTTAGTTAGAGCATTGTCCCCATATACCAAGGTTGCAGCTTTGACCCCTGGTCAGGACACACATAAGAACCAAACAGTGAATGCATGAATAAGTGGAACAACAAATCTGTGTTTCTCTCTCTCCTCCCCGCCTCTAAAATCAGTAAATAAAAAAAAGGAGATGGCTGCTGCCTTGAATCATACTCCTCCAAAAACTCAAGCAAGCATATTTTTGCAATTCATAAAAATCTAAGTTGAAATTTAATTTGGGGTTGGTTTTCAAACAGTCCATTTTTTTCCTTTGAGTAACAAAGTGTAGCCGTAGAAGGGACCTCTGAGCTAACTCTGACGTGGCACCAACTATGCACCAGGCGTTGCTCTAACTTCACATCATTCTAATCTTCACATTCCCCCCCACCCCCACCCCGCAATGGCTGACAGCATTACTGCAGTTTTGGATAAGGGAGCTGATTCACAGACAGGTTAAATGACTTTCACCATGCTACACAGCCAAGTGAGTGTCAGATTAGGGACTGGAACCCAAACAAACTGGCCCCGGTGCCCATGTTCTCATGCACTGGCCCCACCCTCTGAGGTCACTGGACATGAAAATGTTTCTAGGATCCCAATGAAAGTGGTTTGCCAACATGATTTTCAAAGAGAGGCAAGTTTTCACAAAGTGGAGCTACATCTTGGCATACTTAAGCAATTTCACTAATAAGTGCCTAAGCCGTGTAGCTGTGTGGTCTGCTGAACCCCCGCTCTGCTATAGAGTGAGTGTGATGAGCAAGGTCAGGTGCAGCCTGTGTGACATCCTACTGTTAGGTGTGTCTCTGAAAAGGGCAGTTGTAAATGAAAACAGACATTGACTAGATATAGGAAGTAGCTAATGCCCCACAAGATAGGAGGGTAACCCAGTGCACACAGCTTATCAGCAAAGAGCCCATTCAACACACATTTGCCAAAGGCTCCCTGTGTGTGTGGTCCTGTACCTAGGACCACACATTCAACCCGAAGATGGCAGGCTTCCCTTTAGGGGCTTCAGCATATGATATTCTTAGTCCTCCACCACTTCTCACCAGAAAACCATGTTCCCCCTCTGAGCCTTACTTCCGGGTAACAATTCCTCCATCATAGGGTTGTGTGAAGATTAAATGGGACAGCAGAAGTTATTACAGGCCCTGGCTGGTGTAGCTCAGTGGATTGAGCAAGGGCCTGCAAACCAAAGGATCGAGGTTCGATTCCCAGTCAGGGCACATGCCTGGGTTGCAAGCC
This sequence comes from Sturnira hondurensis, assembly GCF_014824575.4. Taxonomy (NCBI): domain Eukaryota; kingdom Metazoa; phylum Chordata; class Mammalia; order Chiroptera; family Phyllostomidae; genus Sturnira; species Sturnira hondurensis. Next base: position 5,310,728 of record NW_028076312.1, on the reverse strand, counting down.
AGTTCCCAGCAGAGGACGCACGAGAGGCAACCATACATTGACATTTCTCTCCCTCTCTCCTTCTCTCTACCTTTAAGATAAATAAATAAAATATTTTAAAAATGTTAAAAAGAAGTTATTACAGGAAGGTGGCTTGTGGAAACACAGTTAATGTCAATCTTTTTCCAATGTCTTATGCATCTGAGGGCCAGCAGCTCCAACAGTTGTGGCCAAGCAAAGTCACCCTGTCACTGTGGGAGAGGAATGAGGGAGAGGGAGTATGAGCCCCCCGGGGACAGCAGCAAATGCCACCTGTGTGTCCGTGACCTGCAGGGAACAAGGGCCCTGACCCAGGTATGAGCAGACGCAGCCCGTCCAGACTCGGCTCTTTATTTCTCTTTCCCCGTCAATGTCTCCCTGATAACAACATTTCAAAAAGTTGACGTTTTCTTACAAAGTAGCCTGATATTGGTATTGTGACTTTTCTTCATCATGAGGTTAGTTGGGAGACTTACAGGTGATTTTATAAGCTGATTTGTCTTTAGAAGACTGGGTAGGTAGGATAGAGAGGAAATTAACTGTGTTGCACAGTGTGGAGAGATTCAGGTGAGAGGGTCCAAGGCTCTGCAGCTTTGAAAAATCTGTTTCTACTTTCAATTCTAACCTGAAACCAGCCTAAGGCTTGGAGTTGTCATTTTGTTTTTAAGGAGCATTTTTTCCTCAATAAAAGGATGTGATTCCAGAATAAAAGCAATTATTTTTGGAGGCCCTGGGAGGGGCAGGCTCATCAACCCTGGACTGAGCCACGAAAGGCTATTGGTAATGGCAGTGCCGGCGACAGGCCTGGACACATCCCAGAGGCTCACGCCTCCCAGCTAGAGGTTACTCATTCCAGTAGGGTCACCCATGGAACACCCCCCATGTGACCAGCAGAACTCATTCCTCCCAGTCAAGGTCTTCCCACAGCCTCTCAGTCCCCCTCAGAACTGGGGCAACACAGAGTTCATCCAGTATAGGACCAGTGGGCGGGGCCTCGTGGGACTCCCCTTACTGTTACAAGATCAAAGAAGGGGACAAAAGGACCTAGAGCCACTCTTGCACCAAGTCCTCTCTCCAAAGGGTCACAGCTCCAGGATACGAGGGTGCCACCTGCCAGAACCACGGTCAGGACTGAGCCTTTCATCCTGGAGCAGGGAGAGGTTTGCCAAGCACACTTCTGACCTTTCTCACCCCTCCGTGTTGGGACCCTGACTCTGACGTGGCCTACCGAAGGCTGTAGTCAGGCCATGGGAAGGTCAGCGGTTTTTGATGCCAACAGTGCTCCACTGCCTGCTCTGAGCCCAGGGTGGCCGACAGCTGGTCTCTCGCCCCTCCCCCGCACCTCGCCAAAGATGGGCAATCCACCACCAAAGACAGGAGGGGCAGTAGCTGGCTCCTGATGGGGGCCTGCAGTGCAGCATTTAGCACAGACCAGTTCTTGGGGGCTGTGAGCTGCATCAGCACAGGCACCCCATGCCTGCCCACCTCGCCTAGTGCAGCAGCCCCTTCACTGTCTCAGTCCCACCCTCCTGTATAACCACGCCTTGGATGCCAGTTTTGGAGGGTGTGTGGCCTGTACCCACCATGCTGTGGATTAATTCAGTGGCAAAAATGCCCAGGCTCTGCAATCACAATCCATCTATCAGCTCTGGCCTTGGGCAAGTCACAAAACCTCGCTGCGCTTTTTCTGGAAAAATAACAATATGGCAACTAAGAGCCTGGCGAAGTCGTGAGAGGATTTCATGAGATCATCCAAGGTGTAGTGCCCGGCAGACGGCAGGCAGCCCGTGCGCATTGGCCCCTCTGTCCTCTGTGCCCTGTGATCTTCGAGGGACTTGAGGCCACACTTGTGCCCAGGATACCTTCACACAGTGCGGAATGCAGTTTGTTTTGGGACGATGCCTGGGGAGCATCGGCAGCTTCATCGGTGTGAGAAGAAGGGACAGCAGGTGGGAGAGGCTTGGCCTCCCGTGCCTTAGCCATGGGTCCTTAAAAGCCCAAAGGGAATGGGCAGATTTCGGTCAGTTGTCCTCACATGGGCAGAACTGCTAGCAGCGTATGAGCACTGTGGGGTTCTTCCTAGATTCTGTATGTAACTAGAATAGGAAGCACAATGACAAACTATAAAGTCTGGAATTTAGATGCAATCTGTAGCAAAGTATTTGTCTGCACATTAAATTTCTCTAGTAGCTGGGGCTGTGTGAGATGGATCACTAAAATCTTCCTCCTGTCACTGACTTGCAAACGTAATGCTTGCTGTCACTGCTGTGTTGGCGATTAGGAGGCAGGCGTCCCTCCCACTCCCCAGACGCCCCTCATGCTCTCTCTGACCCTTCCTTTCTCAGACTACTGGTGTCTGGATGACCTGTACCGGGAGATGGTGAAGCGCTACGTGGAAGTCCTCGAGAAGCTTCCAGAACATCGGGCGGACCCAGCTACCATTGAAGGCTGCTCACAGCTGAAGCCAGATAATTATCTCCTCGCCTGGCACACGCCTTTCAATGAGAAGGGTGAGGGAAGGCTTGCTTTTCCCCCTAAATTTGCATGCTAGAAAACCACTACGGGGCACTAACCCACGTGTCTTCCCACTGATGGGCCGCCTTGCAGACTTGTGTGAGTTGAGAGGGATTTGCCAGGGTTTGCAGGGCACTGTGCTACCTGGAGAGCCAGCTTGCAGCACAGAGTCTGTTGAGAGGACTCCAACTTCCCGGCAGTTTGTCACTGTCCCTGGTGTATTTTAAGAAATATTTTCCACTGCTTTCTCTTAAAGTTTGTAAAACAAAAAAATTTGCCAGAACATCAGGGAAAACAGGCACCACCTGCATACATGTCAGTCTCCATGATATTTTCTCAGATTTATGGGCGATATCGCCCATAAATTGTGGTTATTTAGATAACCACAGTCTCTGTCTCCAGGGTCTCAGCTCCTGGGGGTCCAGAACTTCCCCTCTGGGTTTATGTTGAAGGTGGGACCTGCCCCCTCTGGGTTTATGCTGAAGGATAACATCCAATCAAATGAAGTCGATAATAAAAAGAAGAGTCAATAAATCAAAATTGATGGAACCTGACAGTCGTTAGAATTATCAGACAAGGATATAAAATAGTATGTATTCTAAGGGGTTAGCGGGAGAAGGGGGAAAGTAGGGGAAGGGTCTAGTCAAGGAACATGTATGGATGACCCACGGACATGGACAACAGGGTGAGGATTGATTTTGGGTGGGCATGGTTCTGGGAGCAGTGGCAGGGTAGGGAAGAGCAATGGGGAAAAATTGGGACAACTGTAGTAGAACAACAGTAGAATTTACAAAAATAGTATGTATTCTAAATTTCAAAAAGTTACATAGAGACATGCAGGTGTAAAAAAGACCTAAATTACATGTCTATAGAGAAACATTATAATGTCTGAGTTTAAAATTACATTGGCTGAGATGAATAGTTTAGACATTAGTAAGAAAAGATTAGTAAGTTTGAAGACACAGCAAAAATACTATCCAAAATGGGACCCACAGAGAAAAAAAAACCAAAATATCAAAAGAACTCTAGTGAGCCATGGGACAACTTAAAGCGATCTAATATACTTGTAACTGGAGCCCTTAACAGAGTGAAGGAGAACAAAGAGAACAAAGATTTCAAGAAATAGGGGACAAATATTTCCAAATTCGATGAAAACTGGAAACTCACAGATCCAAGAAACTCAATAAATTATAAGCCCCCCCCAAAAAAACACCCACAAAGAAAACCACACCAAGGCATATAGCAGTCAAATCACTCATAACTAGCACTCACGTCAACACAGATAGTCAAGGCAAGGCAAGGACAATAGCAGAGTTCTTATCAGGAGCAACATAAAGAGGACACAGCGAGCAATGTCATTCCAGTGTGGAGAAAAATCATTTCAACCTAGAATCCTACCCCCAGAAAAACGATCTTTCAGAACCAGGCCTCGTAGCCTCTTCAGGTGAACAACAGCCGAAGGATCCATCACCCGCAGAGGCACACCAGCAGTAGTGCTAACGGCAGTCACGCAGGCAGAGGGGGAAAGAGCAAATGGAAATGGGGACCTACGCAAAGGCAGGGAGACCGATGGAAATGGTAACTACATAAGATTATTTAACTTGTTATTAAAATGCCTTTAAAAGAAAATTGACTTTAACAAATCATAACAATGTATTGCAAGGTTTATAAATTCCATATAAGGAAACGCATGACCCAGTAGCACAAGGGCGGAGAGTGGAGAGGGGGAGGTGTTCCATCATAAGGAGGCGTACAAGGTGTGAAGTGGTACAAAATCACATGCAGGCAGACTATACTAGGTTAACGGTCTATACTATAAGCCCAAAGTAACCACTAACATAACAAAATAGTTATGGCTAGTAAGCCAACAAAAGATTTGGAACTGAATCATTTTAACTGAATATTCGCTGGGGATGCAGCCATCGTGAAACCTGTGTTGGCCCCTCGGCTTGCCCAATCAGTGCCCCTGAGCTGGGACATTTCCCTGTGTGGAGACCAGGTGTAGAGCTATCTGTCAAGCCCAGAGTCTTCTCCTGAATAAATCTTCCCCTGTTCTGGGCTCTCAGTGAACTTCCGGTACTGCTTAGACGTGAGTGTTGTATGGCACACAACCAGCCCCACCAGTGCATCTGCCCTGTGGGGAGAGAGGAGGTCTTCACCAGCAGCACAAAGGAGCATGTGGCCCATGGCCTTGCCTTGGCTTCAGGAGGGACCCACCAGCCCTGGGAGATCAGAGCATACTACTAACTTGAATCTTGCTGTGTGGCTTCTCCTTTCCATGAGGGTTGCCTTGCTGCAATCCGTGCCCATGTCTTCAAAGTCATCCTTGCTAACTCTGAACCTGTAGAAGGCACAGTGGGAGGAGGACAGTAAGACCCTCCTTCTGGGGATGGCACTGTTATAGTCTTTGCCATCCTCCACACAGTGGGAACCTTTACCTGGGATTAGTAGCTGGATCTTCTTGCTCAATAATATTCAATACAAAAAATTCAGAAAAAGAGTGGAAGGGCTACAAATAACAGATAGAAGAAAGAGAAAATAAATAGCAAGATGATAGACTTAAACTCAACCAAATCACTAATCACATCAAATATAAACAGTCTAAAGATCCCAAACAAAGGGCAGATAGGAGGGGATAAAAAAGCGTGTCCCAACTATATGATGCTTATAAGAAATGTTCTTTAGCCCTGGCTGGCATGGCTCAATGGATTGGGTGCCAATCTGTAAACCAAAGGGTCGCTGGTTCAATTCTCAGTCGGGGCACATGCCTGGGTTACAGGCCAGGCTCCCTGGTGCAGGGCACTGGGGCATACAAAAGGCAACCACACATTAATGTTTCTCTCTCTTTCTCCCTCCCTTCCTGACTCTCTAAAAATAAATAAATAAATAAATAAATTTTTAAAAGATATGTTAAAAAATAAGAAATGTAAATTTATAGATACAAATTGGTTACACAGGAAAAGATATATCATAACATTAAGCAAAGGAAAGCTGGAGTGACTCTACTAATAAAGTAAATTTTGGAGGGAAAACAAAGGCAATTTCATGATAACAAATGCATCCATTTATCAGGAAGACATAACAAACTTAAATGTGTATGTATCTAATAATAAACCTTCAAAATATACAAAGTGAAAACTGATAGAGTTGCATGCAGAAACAGACAAACCCACAATTATAAGCAGAAATTTGAATATTAAGAACTCAGACCAATGACTTCCATTTTCACCTTAAGAAACTAAAAGAAAGAAGAGCATAATAAAACCAAAGAAAATAGAAGAAATGAAATAATAAAGATCAGGGTGAGAATCAATGCCACAGAAAACATAGAAAAACTCAACAAAACCAAAAGCTTGTCCTTTAGGATAAAAAAAGTATAATCCTGAGGTTCCAGCCAAGATGGAAGCATAGCTAAAAATTCTCCCCTTCCTCAAACAACCAAAAGAAAGATAACAACCAATTTAAAAACAATAAATAACAAAAACTCCAGAACAGCAAACAGCAAACTCCACCAAGGAGTTAAAGAAACATTCATCCAGATTGGAAGAGGGGGCAGAGATGGACAGCCGGGCAGACAAGGCAGCAGATCCTGCAGGCAAAGAGGGGCTGTCTCATTGGGAAACTAAAGACTCAAAACCTCCAGTGATAAAATGCTATGGAAGTTGTGAAGGCAGGAGAAACTCCCAGTCTCACAGGAGAGTTCATTGGAAGGTGGAGCTAGAGAAGAGCAAGTGAGCAACATTGTTCCCTTTCTGACCCCTCTCCCACAACACAGCCAAGAGAGTTGCCCCACCCTGGTGAATAGCTAAGGCTCCACCCCTTACAACAGAACAGGTGTGCCAAGACAAAGAAATATGGCCCAAATGAAAGAATACATCAAAACTCCAGAAAAATAACTAAGCAACAAGGAGATAGACAACCTATCTGATGCAGAGTTCAAAATACTGGTAATCAGGATGCTCAGAGAATTGATTCAGCTCAGTCACAAAATGAAGGAAGAAATGAAAGCTATACAAAGTGAAATAAAGGAAAATATGCAGGGAACCAACAGTGGTGGAAAGGAAACCAGGACTCAAATCAATGATTTGGAACAAAAGGAAGAAATAAATGTCCAACTAGAACAGAATGAAGAAATAAAATTCAAAAAAGGAGTAGACACTTAGGAACTTCTGGGACAACTTGAAACATCCCAACATCTGAATCATAGGGGTGCCAGGAGAAAAGGAAGAACACCACATTGAAAACTTATTTGAACAAATAATGAAGGAAAACTTCCCCAACCTGGAGAAAGAATAGACTTCCAGGAAGTCCAGGAAGCCCAGAGAGTCCCCAAGAAGTTGGATCCAAGGAAATACACACCAACGCACATCATAATTACATTACCCAAGATTAAAAGTAAGGAGAGAATCTTAAAAGCAGCAAGAGGAGAGAGTTACCTACAAACGAGTTCCCATAGACTATTAGCTGCCTTCTCAAAAGAAACCTTGCAGGCAAGAAGGGACTGGAAAGAAGTATTCAAAGTCATGAAAGGCAAGGACCTACATCCAGGATTACTGTATCTGGCAAAGCTATCATTTAGAATGGAAGGGAAGATAAAGTGCTCCCTTTTTTCCTTCATAAGGTCAAGTTAAAGGAGTTCATCATCACCAAACCCTTATTATATGAAATATTAAAGGGACTTACCTAAGAAAAAGAAGAAGATCAAAAACTATAAACAATAAAATGACAAACTGATAACTATGAACAACTGAACTTAAAAAATGAAACAAAAGCAAAGCAAACAACTAAAACAGAATCACAGTAATGAACATCACATGGAGGGTTATCAGTGGGGAATGGGAGGGAAAAGGTACAGGGAATAAGAAGCATATTGGTAGGCATAAAAATAGACAGGGAGAGGGTAAGAACAGTAAAGGAAATAGAGAAGCCCAAAAATTTATATGTATGACCCATGGACGTGAACTAAGCAAAGGGGGTGGGAGATGCTGGTAGGAGGAGGGTGCAGGGCAGAGGTGGGGATAAAGGGGAGAAAAAATTGGGACAACTGTAATAGCATAATCAATAAAATACACTTTTTAAAAAGTGTATAATCCTCTAGCCAGATGATGGGGGGAAAAGAGGAAGGCACAAATTGCCAGTATCAACAATAAAAGAAGTGGCATCACTACAGGCTCTACAGAAATTAAAGGAAAAAAAGGAACATTAACATTTTTATGCTAATAAATTTAACAACCTAGATGAATATGCAAACTACTGAAGGGCACTCAAGAGTAAACGGATCACCTAAATAGCTTTCTATCTGTGAAATAAATTACAAAGAAAGCTCCAGATCCAGATGGCCTCACTAAGGAATTGTACCAAACAGCTAAAAAAGAAATAATACCAATTGTACACAACTTTTCCAGGAAAGTAAAGAGGACACATACTTCCCAAATTTATTCCTCTGCTCTCCAGAATTGTCTAATAAAAGAATGAAAAGACAAGCCACATATTGGGGAAAATATTTGCAAAACATTTATCTGATAAAGGGTTTCAATCCTGAGTGTATACCGAAGTCTTAAAACTCAGTAGGAAAAAACAAGCAACCGAATACAAAAACGGGAGAACCATTTAAACGAACACTTCACCAAAGAAGGTGTATGGATGGCAAATAGGTACATGAAGACATGCTCACCGTCATTAGCCATTACAAAAATGCACATTGAAACCACAACGAGATACCACTACATACCTAAGAGGATGGCTGAAATCAAAAAGACTCATCATAGCAAATCTGGTCAAGGATGTGGCCAGGAGCTGATCCCACCAGCTCCTCTGCTGGTGGGATGTAGAATAGCACATCCACTTTGGAAGCCTGTTTTGTCAGTTTCTAAAAAGTTAAACGCCCCCTCCCCTCCCCGCCCCACCCACGTGAGCTAGATGTGCCACTCTGAGGCAATGACCCAAAAGAAAAGTAAGCATATGCCCACACAAAGATTTGGTTGTGAGTGTTCAGAGCATCTTATCTGTAGTTGCTCCAAACTGGAAACAAGCCGAATGTTCATCAGCAGGTGCACGGATAAATCACTTGTGGGGCGTCCATATACTGGAGTTCTACTCAGGAAAAAAACGGGGGGTCAGCTATTGATACACAACCACAGCATGCTCAAAGTAGTTATGCTGAGTGAAGGAAGTCAGGGAAAAGGTTTGTTCTGTATGACTCCATTTCTATAAATGTATAGAAAATGCAAACAAATTTGCAGTGCCAGGTCGGTGGTTAGTGGAGACTGCAGGAGAGGCACGGGAAAACTTTCGGGGGTGATGAATATGTTCGCTATTTTCAGGAGCTGGTTTCCTGGGTGTATCATTTGTCAAAACTTACCACCTTGCATACTTTAAATATGTGCAGGTTGATTATGTGCCAATTATAACTCAATGAAGCTGTTTTAAAAAGAGAAAATACATATGATTGAACGCATACTGTGTATACAGTTGTATCTTCTACATTTTTCACAGTAAAAGCATATTATGAGCACTTCCTCTTATCAAAAATTCTGTTTTTAATGACTAAATACCATTCCAATGTATTTTCAAATTTACAACATATTTAATTTCCTTTCTTTGTCAGGCACAAGGACAGTTTGCCTATTCTTCATTCAGTTAAATGACACTCTAATAAGCCTGTTATTACATGCTTTTTAATACACTCTTTGGGTTGTGCATGAAAGCTGGATTGCCAGAAGTGCAATTATTGGAGCAAAAAACTAAAATTGAGTATTTCACATTCCGCGTAGGTTCAGGATTTGGAGCTGCCACCAAAGCCATGTGCATCGGCATGCGGTACTGGAAGCCCGAGCGGCTGGAGACCCTTATTGAAGTCAGCATCGAGTGTGGCAGGATGACACACAACCACCCCACAGGTAACACTGGCGCCGGGACTGGAGCCTGTTGTGTGATTCTCTGCCCAAAGGGCTAGACTGGAATCTTATGTGATCACATTCACTGTTTGGTTTGCTATTTGGTGGCAGACTTGGGTTTTTAAATCTTCAGTTCTGCTTAAATTCTGTTTTCAAGCTAAAAATGGGGCTGGCGGTGAGTCTGGTGATTTGGAGAAGGCAGGAAAAGCACCAGTTGTCCAAACAAAGCTGAGATCTGGGCTGAAGTCATGGGACCTAGCACTTAGGCTGTCAACGAGGAGGGCAGCCCAGGCGTCGGGGACCCTTGCTGCTGGGAGCTGCACCTGGGGCCAGGGCTCAGGGCCAGACAGACCACTCAGTGGCTCTGTGAGCTGGACCGAGTCACTTAATGACCCTGTGCCTTTACTCCCTCGCCTGTAACAGGGATGATTATGATGATAGAACCCTGTCCACTTATTCTGTGTGTGGGGATAAAGTGAGCAAAACAATAAAACCTCTTAGCACACGCTCACCGCACGTTGTGCACAGAGGGGCCAGCTGCATTCTGGGATCCCCCACCATGTGTCCACCACACAGGGAGGGCAGATGGGGCAGCCCTAGAACCTGACTGTGAGAAAGCCAGTCAGCTCCCAATGTTAAAAAAAGAAGAATGACTTGAAACGTATGTACTTGTGACCTGCCCTTAATTAGGGCGATGTGGGTGATGTGCCCCAGCCCCACCCAGCCAGAGGTCCAGAGGCTGCCAGCTGCTCTCTGGTGACTGTTCTCCTCTTTCAAGGTCGCTTTTAGGGGCCACCCTGTGTCTTCCTGGAAAGTACTTTTCTGTGGGTGCAAACTCTAGTGGGTGATGTAACCCTTGATGGGTGGATGTGGCAAAATATGCTGATGAGTTTGCCGGAGGTGGTAACAGGCTAAGCTGTAACTTCCGCAAATAAGTTGGTTAGACCTTTAAAGTGTACGCGGGAAGGCACAAAATTCAACCAGTTGGCAAGATCTTGGATGGTTGAAAAGAAGTTAACACTGGACATCTTCTAACTAACTGACTTGACTAGAGGTAAATTAAACACAGAAAAACCTTCAAACATGAGAATGTTGAGCATTTGGAAATAACACAATGAATACGAGAATCTAGGTTGAGAGTTTAAACTCTAATCCTTTGGCTAATATATTACCCACTCATATTAAACAAGTGTCGTCTTACATGTGTAATAGCTAAGCCATTTACATATTTCTGGGAGGATGACTGGAAATGTTTTCAGGGTCTGACTGTGCACAATCAGCACCAGGATGTGCACTTGAAGTCCAGTCTCCCTTTCCATTTTTGAACCACCTTTGCCTGCCAGTGTTAGCGATTTCAACTACAGCGTGCATTATCCTGGACTCTGGCGCCGAAACACTCCATGAGGGGAGGTGGAGCAAGGGCGGCTGGTCGGGACCAGTCATTGAACCCTGGGTCTGCGAACTAGACACTTATGCCCTGCTGTCGAAATGATCCATAACTGGCGCCTCGAGGAGTGGCCAAACAGCCACCAAGAGTGTCTTAGCAAGATGGCAGTGCCCTTTCTCTGGTGGGCACCATCTTTGCATGGACATTACTGTGAGCATTTGTCCATGGTTAGAATCATCTGTCCCTGGAACAGCCCTTGCAAGATGGGTGTTGTACCTCATTGTGCAGAGAGGAAGGGAGGTCAAATGCATGAAACAGTTGCCCATGGTCCTACATCTGTAACACCCATCCAGCATCCCAGAGCAGGGTACGGCCCAGGTGCATTGTTGCCCTTCTCTCCCCACTGCCCTCCAGGCTTCCTCGGGTCTCTCTGCACAGCCCTGTTTGCATCTTACGCCATACAAGGAAAGCCGCTGGAGCAGTGGGGGAGAGACATGATGAAGACAGTCCCACTGGCTGAAGAATATTGTAAGAAGACCATCCGGCACATGGCAGGTGAGCCTGGCTGCCGTTCCCGTCACGCTCGCTCTCACTGCCACCTAGAAAGAGCTGGGTCTCGATTCACACTCAGAGCAAATTTGGACAGACTCCGCTGCCAAAGAGGTCAAGGTTGTTTGCCCCATGGTGAAACCAAGAACATCCCCAAAGGGTCTGTGTGAGCAGGAGGACCCCGCAAAGAAGGCCTGAATAACACGTGCTGAGGAGGGCCCCAGATGTGCAGAGGGACCCGCAGAGGCACCAGGAAGAGCAGGGTGCAAACAGCAGTTCCTTGAGCTCTGTGTTTCATTCATTGTCACTGTGTTAAAACGTTGAAGAGATGCTGTTAGGAACTTAACTCTTGTTTATATCAGTGAGCCTGTGCTAAAATTGGCTTCCTTATACGTCATTTCACTTAAAGTCACAGAACCTATTGAGGATGTTAAGGGGGGACTTACTGTACCTAGATTTAATTTTCCAAATTGTCCTTAAGGAGCCCATTTTTCAGAGAGCAATGAGGAATGCCAAACCTGCTCTGTGAACCTAATGGACAGCTGTGTCTAACCCAGGAGACTTAAGTCTCCCACACAAAGGCCAGATGGAGAGGCCTGTGCCCACTGATGACATGAACTCTCAGGAAGTTCTGTCTGTCCCAGCTGACCCCAAACTTGTCATCAAATGATTCACTCTTTCTGGCCACCAGTGAGGTCAACCCGGCCAAAGGCAGCCAATCCAGCAAAGGCCCTAGGGGATCACGGCACTACCGGCGTTCTGGCGGGGCAGTGGAGGGGCCTCTGAGCTCTCCTTGGCCGGCACCCTGTCCCCATCGCATGGCCCAGGGTGAGCAGGTGCGATGCTAGGAAACCCAGGGCTTCGTCCTCAGGCGGCTGACCCACAGAGGGACGTGGGCTGCACGAGGAAAGCAGGCAGCTGCGTGCGGCCTTTGCCGGTCTTCAGTTGTGGAGGCGACTCAGGGAATAAATTATCCAAGTTGTCCTGAAGGAGAGGGAGTTGAGGGAGCTGCATGTGGGAGCAGGGTTGTTGAATCTTCAGAAAGCTTGAGGCTAAAGTCTGAAAACGTAAAACCAACAAAGGTTTCACTTTACTGTCGTCCTCCAAGCTGTGGGTACTACATTCTAGAACGCCTCCTGCAAAGCTTCTAGAATAACTTTTTAAGGAGACTTTTGCATTTACATCTGCCCGAACCTAGTGCTGGAAAACACGTCTCCACCAGGTCCCTGTCCCAATGAGACATGAGAAACCTCCGTGTTCACAGCTGCAGGTGTCCCTAAGCAGCGATCCCTCTATAAACCTAATTATAGAACCTGAGTGGCAGCACGCTATTTTCATTTGGGTTAAGTCATTGTTATCTCTGGGTTCTCTCCAGCCCGGAGGAGCTTGGTCTGTGATCATTGGGTTAGTCATCGCCCTACCCTGTAGGTCACCTTAATGTGAAAGAGACCGGTAAATAGCGTTAGTGTATGAGACTACACAGTTACTGCTTATTCACATTATATTAATAAACACTTCCCCAGAACTCCAGTATCAAAATGGGTTTCCCCAGTGTTTTCTAAGAACAAATAGTCAAAGATGTTTCATGAACAAAAAACAGGGAGGAGAGTCATTGGTCTGATTATTTTGAGACTGACTTTGTTCTTTCTGTTTAATTTTAAATTTAACTCAGAGTTTTATAAACCTCTATGGCAGAACCTTTTTTACATTTATTTTTTATAATTTTTTTATTTTTTAAATACATATCATTGATTATGCTATTACGTTTGTCCCAATTCTCCCCCTCCCTCTAGCGATCCCCGCCTTGGTTCATGCCCACGGGTTGTGCACATACGTCCTTTGGCTTCTCATTTCCTATACTATTCTTATCCTCCCCTGTCCATTTTGCACCTGCCGATTTGTGCTCCTTAATCCCTGCACCGTTTTTCCCATTCTCGCCCTTCCCCCTCTGGCTGGTAAGCCTCCATGTGATCTCCTTACCTATGCTTCTGTTCCTGGTCTGCTTGTTCGCTAGTTTGTTTTTTAGATTCAGTTGTTGATAGTTGTGAATTTGTTGCCATTTTGATGTTCATGGTTCTGATCTTCTTTTTCCTATGTAGTTCCCTCTAACATTTCACGTAATAATGGCTCAGTGATGATGCACTCCTTTAGCTTTACCTTGACTGGGAAGCACTTTACTGCCTTTCCGTTCTAAACGAAAGCTTTGCTGGAGAGAGCAGTCTAGGTTGTAGGTGCTTGTTCTTCATGACTTGGAATACTTCTTTCCAGCCCCTTCTTGCCTGTAAGGTCTCTTCTGAGAACTCAGCTGACAGTCTGATGGGAACTCCTTTGTAGGCAGCTGTCTCCTTTTCTCTTGCTGCTTTTGAGATTCTCTCTTTATCTTTCACCTTTGGCATTTTAACTGTAATGTGTCTTAGTGTGGTCCTCTTTGTATCCAACTTGTTTGGGACTCTCTGTGCTTCCTGGATTTGTGTGTCTATTTCCTTCACCAAATTAGGAAAATTTTCCTTCATTAGTTTTTCAAATAAGTTTTCAGTTTCTTCCTCCTCCTCTTCTTCTTCTGGCAGCCCTGTGATTTGGATGTTGGTACATTTGAAGATGTCCCGGGGGCTCCTTATTCTATTCTTATTTTTTCATTCTTTTTTTCTTCTCGCTGTTCTGATTAAATGCTTTTTCCTTCTTGTTGGTTCCCAGTAGATTTTTCTTTATTTCACTTCAGGTAACCTTCATTTCTGCCTGTCTTTTTTATGCTGTTGCAGTACCCAGTGTTTCCCTTGAGCATCCTGATAACCTTTGCTTTGAAGTCTGCATCTGATAGGTTGCTTATCTCCATTTCATTTAGTTCTTTTCTTGGAGTTTAGTTTTGTTCTTTCATCTGGCCACAATTTCTTTGTCTCCTCAGTTTGACAGCTCCCTGTGTTTGTCTCTGTGTATTAGGTAAAGCTGCTTTAACTCCATGTCTTAGTAGCGGGGCCTGTTGTAGAAAAGGCACCTGTAAATTGTGTGGGGCAGAGACTTACACAGTTGCCAGGGCCATGGGGTTGGGGGGAGGAAATCTGTTTCACCACTTTATGGCTCTGTGTGGAGGAGGGCTCAGAGAGGGAACAATGCTCCTGCCTGGCCTCTGGAGATTGCCAGAGAAGAAGCTGTCCCCTGGCACTAGCCCCCTTGCCAGTCACTTCACTTTCTCCCCTTCTCCCCATATGCCACTTGTGCACTTCCAGCTGTTGTCCTGATGCTGAGTCCCAGAGGGGGTGGGAGTGTGTGGGTCCTAAGTCTTTGTGGGCTCTTTAAGAGAAGTCTCTTGATAATCATGCAGTTTCTTCCACCACTGCAACCACCACCGGTTTTTACAGCCAGAAGTTATGGGGACTTATCTCCCTGGTGCTAGAACACTGGGCTGGGTGGTCTGGTCTGGGATCACTTGTTCCCAAGGTAGACCCCCCGATTTTTATCCACCACACGTGAATGTGGGACCACCCACTCTGCCATATCTCCACACCTCTCCACATCTCTCTGCCTCTGCCTCTTTGCCCCTCCTACCAGCTTGGTCGAATGTGGCTTCTTTAAATCCTTGGTTGTCAGACTGGCATACAGCTTGATTTTCTGACAAATTTGGGTGGTATTTGTTTTGTCATCAAATGATCCACTCTTTTTGGCCACAAGTGAGATCAACCCAGCCAAAAGTAGCTAATCCAGCAAAGGCCCTAGCTGTAAGTTTTGCTGTAGCTGTGCATGGAGGTGAAGCACGTTTACCTACACCTCCATCTTGACCAGAAGTTAATTTTTTATTTTTAATTACAGTTGACATTCGGTACTATTTTATATTAGTTTCAGGTTATAGAATAGTGATTAGACATCTATATTTGTTAAGAAGGAGTCCCCCTGATAAGTCTAGTGGCACCATACATACTTGTTATAGTATTATTGATTATGTTCTCTAAAATGTACTTTACATCCCTGTGACTATTCTGTAACTACCCATTAATATCTCTTCTGCCTCCCCATTTGTACTTCTCAATCCCTTTTTAACAAAAGACCTAAATAATATTCTGTAGAACACCCCCAAGAAACATTCTTTTGGAGCCTTCTGATTAGTCTATGACAACATTGGCAGTCAGGACAACTAGCAAATTAGTTCCATGTTTTTGCATTTGAACATCTACTTCCAAAGTTGACTGGTCATTTGCTTGGGAAAGAGGCTAAGTCTGACCTTGCACTCACACCCTGTGTGAGCTCTCTGTTGGAATCACAGGTCTCTGCAGGACTGATGGGACCTGTGAACTCTGGTCCCTGCCCTGTTGCTTCTGTCTTTCACTTTTAATCTTATTTCACCAAAACAGATTTTAAATGGGCCTCGTCTTTAGTTTTATAAAACAGAGTCATTGCCTTGATTGGTGTGGCTCAGTGGGTTGGGAGTCATCCCGCAAAACAAAAGATTTCCAGTTCCATTCCCGGGCAGGGCACATGCCTGGGTTTCAGGCCAGGCCCCAGTTGGGGGCATGCAAGAGGCAACTGATTGATGTTTCTCTTGCACATTGATGTTTCTCTCCCTCTTTCTCCCTCCCTTACCCCCTCTCTAAAAATAAATACATAAAGCCCTGGCTGGTGTAGCTCAGTGGATTGAGTGCAGACCTGTGACTCAGATGATCTCGGTTCGATTCTCAGTCAGGGCACATGCCTGGGTTGCAGGCCAGTTCCCTGCAGGCCAACTCCCAACAGGGGATGCACGAAAGGCAACCATACATTGATGTTTCTCTCCCTCTCTCCTTCCCTTCCCCTCTAAAGATAAATAAATAAAATCTTTAAAAATAAATAAATAAATACATAAGATCTTTTTCAATTATTTTTATTTTTAAAATATATTTTATTGATTATGCTATTACAGTTGTCCCATTTTCCCCCCTTTATCCATCTCTGCCCAGCAACACCCCTCCCACCCACATCCCTGCCCCCTTAGTTTGTGTCGATGGGTTGTACATATAAGTTCTTTGGCTTCTACATTTCTTATACTATTCTTAATCTCCCCCTGTCTATTTTGTATCTGTCATTTATGCTTCTTATTCCCTGCACCTTTTCCCCCATTCTCTCCTCCCCCTTCCCGCTGATAATCCTCCGTGTGATCTCCATTTCTGTGATTCTGTTCCTGTTCTAGTCGTTTGCTTAGTCTGTTTTTGTTCTGGTTTTAGGTTCAGTTGTTGATAGTTGTGAGTTTGTTGTTATTTTATTGTTCATATTTTAACTTCTTTTTCTTAAATAAGTCCCTTTAACATTTCATATAATAAGGGCTTGGTGGTAATGAACTCCTTTGACATGACCTTATCTGGGAAGCACTTTATCTTCCCTTCCATTCTAAATGATAAGCTTTGCTGGATACAGTAATCTTGGATGTAGGTCCTTGCCTTTCTTGACTTCAGATACTTTTCAGGCCCTTCTTGCCTGTATGGTTTCTTTCGACAAATCAGCTGATAGTCTTATGGAAACTCCTTTGTAGGAAACTCTTCCCTTTTCTGTTGCTTCTTTTAAGATTCTCTCCTTACCTTTAATCTTGGGTAATGTAACTATGATGTGCTTTGGTGTGTATTTCCTTCGGTCCAACTTCTTTGGGACTTTCTGAGTTTTCTGGACTTCCCAGAAGCCTATTTCCTTTGCCAGATTGGGGAAGTTCTCCTTCATTATTTGTTCAAATAAGTGTTCAATTTCTTGCTCTTGTTCTTCTCCTTCTGGCACCCCTGTGATTCAGATGTTGAAATATTTAAAGCTGTCCCAGAGATTTCTAAGCCTCCCCTCATTTTTTTTGAATTCTTATTTCTTCATTCTGTTCTGGTTGAATGCTTATTTCTTTCTTCTGCTCCAAACTGTTCAGTCTTGGTTTTCTTCCTATCACTGTTGGTTCCCTGTACATTTGCCTTTATTTCACTTTTCATAGCCTTCACCTTTTTTTTCTATTTTGTGACCATACTCAACAATTTCTGTGAGCATCCCAATTACCAGTATTTTGAACTCTATGTCTGGTAGGTTGGCTATCTTTTCATTGTTTAGTTTTATTTTTTTCTGAAACTTGATCTGTTCTTTCATTTGGGCCATATTTTTTTGTCTCAGCATGCCTATTACATAGTAAGGGGTGGAGCCTTAGGTATTTGCCAGGGCAGTGCAACCCACTTGGCTACATGTGGCATTGTATGTGGGGGAGGATCTGAGAGGGAACAATGCTACTTGCTCAGCTCTTCACTGGCTTTCAGTCACTTCCTCTGCTATCCACAGGCAAACTGAGCCCTTCTGGTGCTGATTCCTGGGTGGGTGGTTTTGTGTATGTTCCAGGATCCTGTGTCTCTCTAATGAACTCCTCTGTGAGCCTGGGAATTTCTCCTGCCACTGAACCCTCAACAGGTTTTTTCAGCCAGAGGTTTTGAGGCTTTATTTCCCCGTGCTAGAACCCGGGGCTGTGTGGTTTATCTCACTCCCCAGTTGCTCCTCCCAGTTTATCTGCATGCAAGTGTGGGGCCACCCATTCCACCAGCCACCTCCTCACTGGGAGTCCTCTCTGCCTGGTTGCTTATCCCCACTCCTCTTACCCATCTATATGAAAGTTTCTTTATCTCCTTGGTTGTTAGACTTCCATATAGTTTGATTTTCTGGCAGTTCTGGTTGCTTTTTGTTTTTAAATTTGTTGTTGTCCTTCTTTTGGTTGTGTGAGGAGGCACATTGTATCTACCTACTCCTCCATCTTGGCTGGAAGTCCACAATAAGATCTTCTTTTTAAAAAAGGAGTCATGCCACTG
Organism: Sturnira hondurensis; assembly: GCF_014824575.4. Lineage (NCBI taxonomy): Eukaryota > Metazoa > Chordata > Mammalia > Chiroptera > Phyllostomidae > Sturnira > Sturnira hondurensis. The sequence goes on along the minus strand of NW_028076312.1, from coordinate 5,292,582 downwards.
TTTCTGAGGGCCTGTGATTCCCACAGCAACCTGGACTGTCCTCCCAGGACCCGTCTGAGGCGCTTCCTTCTGTCCCTGTGGTTAGAAGGGTTTCCCTCTACAAACACTGATACCTAACCCCTCTCTGGTCACTACTTTGTTCCTCCGCTCCCCAACCACAAACAGACACATCAGAATCCTTGGTTCCTCTTGAGTCAGTTGGTTCCCCCTGGCCTGCCTGGCCACTTAACCATTCTACTCCGTTGGCATCCTGGGCAACCAATGGCACCATGGTCCTACTTGCTATCAAGGAGGATGAGGTCAGGTGTCCCACCAAGGTGAGGGACAATGAAGCCATCATGACTTCCCAGGTGCTCTAAGACTCACAGCACCATCTCCTGTCCTGTACCAGCAAGTTTAACTGCTACTCCAGACTCATCTCTGAGTCAACGTCCTCTTCACTAAATGATGTCAGAAAATTTGCCTTGATACCTCTGGGCTCTGGATGTCCAGCTGGTAATTAAGAATAGTAAAATGAAGGAACTAGTATAAAGGACACACAAACAATAACAAGGGGGGGTGGAGACGGGAGGGTGGTGGGGAGGCCTGGGCAGGGGTGGGCTGGGATGAGGGTAAAAGGCAGAAAACTGTACTTGAACAACAATTAAAATAAAATGAAAAGAATCAGAAAATGTCCTGTCTCCCTACCTTGCAGACAGTGTTGAATTAATATACAGGTTCAGAATTTCCTAAGAATGCACTGGAAAATATTGCAATTGCTATCTTAGTCCAGAATACAGTAAAGCAATTCTTTGAATTGGTTTGTCCCCCTTTCATCTTCCTTGCTATTATTTCAAAGCAGCTACACATATAAGCATGTTTTAGTTTCCAGAGCAGTCAGTGAGGCCAGGCGCCAGGTTCTCCTCCTGTGCCCATGCTGGATAAAAGCTGTTACTCTCTATGTGTTGTCCCCTCCTGCTCACCGCCCACAATGTTCTTGATCCCAGGCCCTGGGCCTTGTGCCGCGCTCCCCCACTAACCCTCACATGCCAGCTGATGGCCATCCCATCCTGCCCACCCTGTTCTCTACATTTAGAGTACCAGGAGCACTGGTTTTACTTTGAAGCAAAATGGCAGTTTTACTTGGAGGAGAGAAAAATTAGTGAAGACACTGAAAGCAAAGCTGCCTTTCCTGACCATTATGATGCAGAGGAGAGGGACAAGGTAAGCCTTGCTGTGGCAGCAGGGGACCAGCAGCTCCTCCAGGTCCACACCCGGAAGCCACTCTGTACCTGGACTGTGTTATTGCCTCCCAGGCCCTGTGTCTAGTGGGGCTGCCCCAGCAATAAAGATGGGCTGAGGGGGCAGCTGCACGTGGAAGGGACCATGGGAGATGTCACTGTCCCTCAGTCCAACTCAGACTGAATGTCACCTGGATGTGGTGTCACGACAGCCCTGTCACAGCACTCTCAACCCCTTTGCCAGCTCTGTCTCTTCGCATAGACCTCCCGGGCACCTGACACACCGTCATGTGCTTGTTTGTCTAAGGAGTGTCTGTCTCCCAATGGCTGGGATGTAAGAGTCATGAGAAGTGAGCCTTCCTGCTCGCTGCCCAGCCCCGGGGCAGTGCCCGCACACAGCCGGTGTTCCATAAGTGCACAGCGAGTAAACGAGCAGTCCCCCGATGGACCTGGGAGCTCACACTCTGACACGAACTGACGCGGTCCTACTTTTGGCCCATGCGCTGACCCATGGCTCTTTCTTCAGACCTACAGGAAATGGAGCTCGGAAGGTCGAGGGGGCCGACGGGGCCATGATGCCCCCATGATTGCCTACGACGCTCTCTTAGGAGCCAGGAACAACTGGACAGAGCTCTGCCATCGGGCCATGTTTCACGGAGGTGATATTTCCTTCTTTAATGGCCCTGGACTTCCAGGAGGCCAGCACCCGCTTCTCATGCCATTGCACCCTTCGGGATGTCCAAAGCTTTAGGCATCGATGTGGGTCCTTCTATGGGGGGGCACTGGCCCCAGTATACTCGTGCATGGATATTCCGGGCTGCAGGCAGTCACGTCACTGCCCCAGGTGGCCCTGTGGTTCTGAGCTCAGAGAGAATGCAGTGTTTGGGGTCCTTGAGGTGGAGGGCCCGTCTCCCCCATGGCTGCTGCTTGAAGAGCATGCAGATTCTGCTGGTGCTGGCCTTGCAGAGTTCCGATCTCTGCGATCATCACCTTGTCCTCTGCAGACCCTGGTCATAGAGAAGTTGCACTTTAGAACCAGGTGGTCCTGGATTTGAACACAGTGGCAGGCCTGTCTCTCTGTGAAGGAAGAGAGTAAGACCTGATTCACGGGGCTGTTGAGGCTGTTCAGTATGTGGTGCCAGGAGTTCACTCCTGTGCTGTTGGGTAGTAGTGCTCTTTGCTACAGCGGAGCCTGACCTCCCTCCTGGTGGGCATGGATTCCATCAATATTAGAGTGACTATTGTCAGAGAGAGTGCTGTTCCTGGTGCTGAGATGGTTGAGACGTTAGCGCTTCCTTCGGGCCAATAGGGAGCCTGCTTCGAGAGTGCGGGGGATCCCAGTGGGGGAGGAGGAGCCCAGGAAAGAGCGGTGGAAGCTGAGGGCAGCGGGATGGCCGTAAGCATGGGGGGAGAGGACCTTCAGGGGGGTACAGTGATGCACCCAGCCCAGGTCCCTTAGCTGAGAGCAGGGAGCAGGGGGCATGCAGGAGTCTTTGTGAGGTGCTTGTGAGGGGCCTGGTGTGACTCTGGCCACCCTAGAGAGCCTGAAGGGGAGGACTCTCAGGAACATCATCCCCATGGGAGGTGGTCTCCTTGAGCACACAGCTCCTGCACACGCTGTGTGTTGTCAGAGTGTTTGAGGAGGGAGGGAGGAAGGAGAGACATCTGTCTTCTTAACTGGGGACAGTAAAAGCCACCAGGGCCCATGTGGCACTGCCCAGAGCAAAACTGGGGCTTGGCACGAAGGAGCAGAGGGAGGCTGAGACAGCGCTGGCACTGCCTCCTGCTGGAGAGTGATCAGCCCAAGAGAGTCTCTAAGGCAGGCCTTCGGCAAGGTGGCCCTGGTTAGTGTCAAGTTCACGGTGGTGCACCCCTTCCCACTCTGTTGTTGGGATCCCTGAGGACCTGTGTTTCCATTCCAGGTGAGAGTGGAGCCACAGGGACCATCGCGGGCTGCCTGTTCGGATTGCTCTACGGCCTGGATGCTGTTCCCAAGGGCCTGTACCAGGAGCTGGAGAACAAGGAGGAGCTGGTGCACCTGGGCGAAGCTCTTCACCGCCTGTCCACAGAGGAGAAGTAAAGCCATTTCCCCTTCCGGGGAGCCCATTCTACCTCTGGGTGCCCCAGGGGAGTCCACATGCAGCTCACTGGACTCTCAGCTCGCTGAGAATCCATGCCTAATCGACCACGCTTTATAAAATACATTGTTTGTCCTAGAAGAATATTTTCTATCCTGACCCAAATCTAGTGCATTATTGAGGTCACGCTGGATTTGCTTCCCTCAGACCTCCACATACAGTGGTTGCAAATACTGGACAATTGGTGTATTTTATCATCGCATAACTAATGCTGTTCGCTCATTCACTTCAACTAACCACAGGGCTCTCTGCTCGAAAGGGCCTCCACCCTCTGCAGAAACTGCCATCACTGTCTGTTTCTAGCTCTTAGACATGCATTTCAACCACTGCTGCCGCCCCCTCAGCCATGCCCGCCCCTCCGGGCGCGTGCTGCACGTGTGTTCTCACTGCCACACGCCCCCTTCAGGAGATCAGTCAGTCCTGGCACCTTCCGGATGCAGCCAAAAGCACCGCGTTTAACCCGCCAGCCTCCGTTTTTAGTCACACTTGATCTTTAAAGCTAGAACAACTAAGTGAGGAGAACAGGCAACGGAGGGGTCTCCTGCCGGCACCGCACCTTCCTCCTCCGTGGTCTGCAGCTGTCACACTTGTGTGGGTCAGGAGCACATGGCAGCGGGGGGCCAGCGGCCACTCCCCCCCGGGTTCACTGAGAAAGAGACAGAGCTGTTCCCTGTGACCAATGTCCCTCTCTCTGAGAATCTGGAAAAGAGAACACTTGCTCTTGTTAAAAATAACCTTGGACACTTTCTTTTCGAAGTAGCATCTGGTGTGAATAAAACAGCAGTTGGTGACGGGTGTTTAACATGTTGCTTCGGCAGCTTAGCTGGGCTTATCTTGCTGGTGGGAGCATTCTCTTCCTTGAAAGCTTGCCCCTGAGCACAGCCAGGCTCGGTCTCCGAGCCCTCAGACTCCAGTACTCTGGGAAGTTTGCTGTTGCTCACAAACACTCAGGTGTTGAGGCTTCCTGGATCACCTGGTCCCCCCGCCCAAGGCACCCTTACTCCCCTTCCTGGTCACCCCTGGTGTCATGGTCTGTGGGAGCGGGAAGGTATGTTTTCCATAAAACACACCACTTTCCGTTCCTTAGGAAAGTGTGAAGGCTTCCACCTTCGTGGACAAAAGGACCCGAACCATTGTATGCTCAGCATATTGCACCAAAGCGTTTTTCACATCAGGTTTCTGAATAACTGAACTAACATTTGCTGCTACTGATGCTTTTCAATCGGAAGAGGCAGAAAGAGAGGCAGGGTGGGCGAAGGGTTCTCCCATCACTCACCTCCACCACCCCGCATCCAAACCAGGGTTAGTGGGTATGGAGAAATTAACTCAGCGTTATCTTCCAGGAGAAGAAACCCAGTTAAGGTAAGTTGACCCTCTTCTTGGACGCACATGACACAACAGCTTACTGTTTGGAAGTGATGCCCTGTTTCACCGCCTACCCTAAAAGTGGCCCTTTCGACTCTGCCACACAAAAGAGAAGCCGGTCTCAAGTGAGCAAGTCGCAAATGGGTTGGAAGAAGCTACTCAGTCTCCATCTTGTTGACAATTTAGGAGAATTCAGCCCATCCTTAGGAACCAGGGAGTGAGTTTGTTTATGGATTGATTATAAATTAAAACACATAAAGAAAAATGCATAAACATCATAAGATGAGTGAACCTGTTTTCCCCATTTCGTTTTCCTATTATAGGGAAGTGCAAAAGTTGAAAAGGAAAACAAAGGCATAGAAAGTAATGAAGTGAATACTTTACCTACTTGCATTTTTAGAAATGTAATACTTGCTGATTTCACTTTTATCATAAAAGTAATACATGCACACAGTTTCACAAATTTAAATGCCATAAACGGTGCATGTGGAAAGCAGGATTCCTCCAAACTCTCAACCAGACTCACATTACCAGGCCCCAGAGAAAGCTATAGGTCATGATGCCTTATGTCTCCTTCCAGAAAGTTCCTCTACACATATACTCAGGGGTCGTTGTGTATAGAGGAACACACATATGCAACCCATATTGTGTGGGTTGCATACTTGCATTTGTGTGTTATATACATGCATACGCATGATTTCTCTCCACAAATAAGAATTATATACTATTCATAATGGTTTCCTTTTGACATTTTTCACTTAACTGAGTTTTTAAATAGTTTTCAATATCCTCAATACATATACATGCCTCCACCTTTTTTAATTGTTGCTTTACATTCCATTTACACATGTGCCATATCTGTATAACCAGCCCCGATCGACATTGTCTTTACGTCATTTCTATTTCTTAGGCGGCATTTTAAAACACCACGCCTTACGTTAACTTCAAATTGTTGCTTCCCCATCTCCTCTGAAAAGGAATTAAACTGAATAGCACAGTAATTTTTCATTCCAGGATACATTTTTTTCATTTAACATTTCTAAAATTGAGATGCATCATCTATTTTTATTGTATTTGATCATTTAATTGGCAGAGTCTGTTTTCCTTTTCCTGAGAATTACAAAGTAAGGGCACAATCTATAGCATGTTACACCCAAGAGCACTGATGTTAAACCCATGTGAAATCACATCCCCTAGAACACACTAGGCGTGGGGGCAGGATTGCCTCTCCCTCCCAGGTGACCAGTCAGGATGACTGAGAGGCAGGCATGGTCCTGGCACGTGACCTACCGTTCCCTGCTTTCCTCCCTCATCTATAGCCCACCCCTCTTCACTCACGATCCCTTTGCTGGCACAGGCTGTGGGCATGTGAGGTCTGAATCTGGGCCGCTGGATAGATAGCGACCATGGCCAGGAGATGTCATGGCCATCAGAAAGGGTTTGCACTCTGGCAGCCACCTGTGTCCCCAGGGACGGCCGCACGTTTTCCCGACTGCAGGCTGATTTTGCTTTTGCGTTCAGATTTCAAAGCACTTTTTCCCACACGTTGGTACCTGGAAGCCAGATAGGAGGAGGGTTTGGCAGATGTTGCTGCTCCTCTCTGACAGCTGGGGGAACCCACTCGGGGCTCAATCCCTTGACAAGATGGGAAGAGCCCACTCAGGGAGTCCAATGACCATAGTGCAATGCAGAGCTGCCTCAGCGCCCAGTTCTGTGGTGCCACCACCGTTACTAGGTGCGCATTCCCAAAATTGGTATCTTCCTTGTAGGAGGTGCAGAGATGGGTACCATTAGTCCCCCTGTTCCGTAGGAATTTGGCGGGGTTGGAGTCGTTAGTGAATGAAGAGTGGGAACTTAAACCCAGCCAGTCTGACACCCCAACTTCTGCCTCTGAATCTCCAGTCGGCCTCCCTAATCAAGCAAGACTGGACCACAGCCCAGCATCTCCCAGGGAGATCCCTCAGTGAGTTATCGAACCCCAGCACCTCAAGCAGACAGGACTGGAAAAAATCAATCAAATGTCAACAGATGCAACTGGAAATGCCCAAATTAATATTCCCTCCAAATTATTATTCCCTCCAAACATCCAGGTTTTAAAAACTCCATCATTGAAATTCATCCCAAAGCTCGTCTAAATGAGAATAACTTGTGACAGTGCAGGCACCGTGACCACTTAAGTCCCTCATGTGTTGACTTGTTTCCAGTTATCAAGCAGAAATAAAGGGTAAGCACCCTCCCAATGTTACAGGGAGAAGCCAGCAGGGGAAGGAAAATGGGCCTCCTGGTGGGTTCCACCTACCCTGGTCACTGGACAGAGATGACCAGCCGGCAGACGGGAGGTTAAATATGCGAAACAGAAAGAGCAGCGGCGGTGGCTCCCATTGGTTGGCCATGACTGCATCAGGGTGGGCACGGTGGGCACCAGACGGTGCCCGAGCCGTAGGAAAAAGGATGGCGCCAGGCTCTCAGCCCAGTCCATGGCCCCACACAGCACCTCCACCTCAACAACTACTCAGACCACCACCCCGCAGCCATGGGGACATTACACAGAGAGGGCGACCCGAGGAATATGGGGCCTTCTCGGAGCCCGAAGCTCCCCTGGTGTAGACTGCTTCAGGTCATCCCACACGCCTGAGAAAACCCAGACCACCCCTGCCCTCCCCCTGGCGCCAGGCCGGCAGGTGTTAGCACACTGCCAGGGGCCCAAAGGTCACCAGTGACCCAGGGCGTATCTGTGCTTTCGGATCCTGGAATGCACTTACCACCCCATGGCCTTGCTTCCTTCCTGCCCTATCCTAACGGTTTGTTTCAAGTACTTCAAACACATAAGAGGTGACAAAAACGTGCAAAGAACTCCCACATTCTGTTCACCCAGCTTCACCAGCCATTAACACTGGGCAACATTTGCTTTATCATTCTCTCTCTCTCTCTCACTGCACACACAGAGACACACAAAGACACACACAGGCACATAGAGATATGCACTTGCACTCAGATACAAAAAGAGAGATGTCCACACACAGATACACACACAGAGGTGTGTATACACAAGAAGAGGGGTAACCACATACAAATACACACACAGGGTGTACACAAAGAGGGGTATATGCACACAGATACACACACAGAGGTGTACACACGCAAAGAGAGGTGTCCATGCACAGATATGCACACAGATATGTACACACACACACAGAGGTGTCCATGCACAGATACACACACAGAGGTGTACACACACAAATACACACACAGAGATGTGACCATGCACAGATACACACACAGAGGTATCCACACACACACAGAGATGTCCATGCATAGATACACGCACAGAGGTGTACACACACAGAGAGGCGACCATGAACAAATACACACACAGAGGTGTACACACAGAGACACACACGCAGACACACAGAGCCCACACCTATATACAGACACACACAGAGGTATACACAGTGACACACACATGCTGCACACATGGCAGTAGTTGGCATTAGGTATGACAGGAGTGTCTCAAGAACATTGCTCACGTGTTAACTCCCAGGGCCGGGCACAGTCTTCACGACTCCGGGGACCTCAGTCCTCCTGGGCTGTGCAGACGCCCCTTTATCCACCATAGCCAGGGCCATGCCTGGGAGCTTCAGGTGAATGGCCATGGGTACCCCAGGCCAGACGGCCACACACCATTTTTTAACCAGAATTATTTCCAGGAAAATGTAGAGGTTCAGGTTCTCTGATTGAGTCATTGGCACAGTTTAAACTGTTAGCTACTTAGTCACCAGGAAAAAATATGGAAGAGTTGACAGACACTTGTTATTGTGCTTTACTAGAAAAATAGTTACTGTTAAAATGATGCTTACAAATTATGATTTATAGCCAACACTAGATGTGACCTTACGAGCTCCCTGCTGTAACAGCCACATGGGCTGGCTCAGAGCCGCCCGCCCCAGGCTGCTGTCTGGTCCCTGCTGAGTAACGTGGGTGCCCCCAAAAGGACCACAGAGCCTGTGGGAGAATTTACCTCCTCCCTCACACACGCTCTGATTCAGTGACTTTGGGGGTGCAGAGCTCCATATTGTCACCCCCTGGGAGGATACCGAGAGGCCTCCTGGGACCAGTGGGGAGGGGCTGGCACAGCTGGGCCACTGGAAAGGCTCCACTGAGCAGGGCGTCTGAACTAGGACATGAAGGATGAGCGGCAGCTCCTCAGGAGTGTGGCTACTCCAGGCCAGGGGGCTCCGCGTGGGCAAAGCGTGGAACTGGGAAAGAGCCCTCACGGCCACAGAATAGAAGTTCAGGAGGACAGAGCCCCAGGGAAACGGAGTAAGGCAGGGACAAGAGCCTGGAAGAAAGTTTTGGGAGGGTGAGCGGCACCCGCATGCAGCAGGGAGTGGCACTGCTTGAAGCTTGGGGCGCACAGACCTGAGTCCCTCGGCCCTGGCTGTGACCTGTAGGGTGGACCAAGGCCTCCAAACAAGGCCCCCCCCGTGGGTGTTTGCCGAGTGCCTGCTCTGGCCAGATGTTACTGACAGCCCTGGGGGAGAGTGGAGAACAAAATGAGTTTCGTGCCCACATGGAGCCTCCATTCGAGTGAGGGAGCCAGACAAAACCCACGTGATATGTTTGAAACTGCACTCGAATCTCAGAGTTATAAATGCTCCGGTGAGGGTTACCCCAGGTGATGTACTGAGAGCACCGTGGGTTGAGTGCTCAGGGGGCAGCTTCAGGAGGGGACACGGGAAGCCCCAAGGGCAGACTGCACAACACAGAAGGAATGGTTCTAGCAAAGGCCTTGGGGTAGGAATGAGCTTCGAACACTGAATGGCCAGGGCAGATGGAGCGTAGTACAAGCTGGGGTCAGAGGGCCAGATGGGCCGAGCTCGTGGGCCTGACGAGCAGGGGAGGGTGTCTCTGCAGGGAGAGCAGGAGCCCAGCTCAGTAGTGACAGTGGACGTGGCTCAGAAGGTTACTGGGACATGGACATTGTGAAGATACACTGCTCAAGTGTCCTGCCGGCAATTCAGCATCCAACCTGGGGCAGGGGTGGTCCAAGGAGATCACCAGGAGAGCTGGAGCGGTCACAGGTGCAGAGCAGGCTGACTTCGCGGACGACCGCTCAGTGCACGATGCGCGTTAAACACGAACCGCTTATTGACAGAGGTCCTGCCATGTCCCTTCTCTATCACAGCCCCAGGACATCATCCTGCACCTCATCCACTCCAAACTGCCACGAGCTCATGGGCAAGGCCACCTTGGCAGGCACGGCTCACCTAAGACAGAACTCCATGGTCCTGGTTAATCTCCTATTCCTCGGCCTACAAATCTTAGAAAGGCAACCTGACCTTCTCTGGGAGTGCAAACATCTCTTAGGTGATCATGAAAGCATTTGGGAATATTTTGAAACTCCACCCATGGGCTGGTAGGTAAAAGCCAGCTGTAACATACACCTGGGGCTCTCCTAGGCAGCTTGGGGCATCTCTGGGACATTGAGTTTTTGGTGTCTGTTTGCTTAGAGGGACGCTAAACAATGCCTTGACGACCCATCAACTTCACGACTGGCTCACAAACGTACAGGTGGCACAGAAGCCCTGCCTGGCTGGAACAGCTAAACTGATGTAGGATGAGTCCTGTCCCTGATAATGTTTCATAAGAATGACACATGGCACGTCCAATCAAGTCTGTGGCCCCTTTTGTGTCACTGTCATCATGAAGGTGCACCACTGGGCTTCCCAGGAGAGATGTTCGGCATCACAGCCATGGCTTGGAGCATGTGGAAAGTGGCATCAGGTTACCGAGATGCACCGCAGATGGATCACAGAGTGATGGACATAATCAACACTGAACGCACATACTTTCCCCAGCTCTTCCAAATCCGCCTCCTCTCAAGACAGGAGGCTTACAGGAATTTGATGTCAGCTCTGTCTCCGCCTTTCTACTTAGGCTGTGGAACTCAGAAGCCTGTTGTCAAAGTGCATGAAGTGGCAGATGAGCTCATAGATGGCTGATCCTTGTGGCCTTTCTTCAGACATCTGAATGTCCCCGAAGCACATTGTCACTGTAACTATTTCAGACATCTGCATGACTCAACTGCGAAGTCATAAAGATGATTGAAATGACCAAGTGAGCAAATGACTCCAAGCTGGGTGTTGGTCCAGCAACAAGACTAGGCAAGTCTGGAAGCTTTTTCCTGCCTGGGACCAGGAGAGGCTGCTTCCAGGCCACTCTTGGAAACTGAGGTCCTAGGCCCCATAGGCTCCCAGGTCGCATGGAGACAGCAGGCTCTACTCTGCTGCTGAATTTACCGTCTCTGCTGCCGTTGCCCTTCCCCACTTAGCTGGGCTCCCCACACGTAACAGTCATGTGAGAGCTCATTGATAAAAGTGCATGATGATGTAGGAGGCCCTGTGCACACCGCTTAGTCACAGGCGTGTTATGCAGTCCACAAATGCTTACTGGGGATGCGCTGGGTGCCAGGCTCTGAGCTATGTGTTCCGATCCTGTGTGGAGAGGCTGGCATAATACAGTGGAGATGGATACTAAGTAATTAGGTCAAGAACTCAGTATGGCTCTGATCAGTGCTAAGAAATGTCCTGAGAGCGGCAGGGCCTAGTCCAGGGAGGCGCCAGGAAGGATCCCCTTGAGCGGTAGCATTTATGCCAAGACCTAGATGAGGAGGATGAAGGAAAGTGCGGGTAGAGCTGCTGAAAGAAAAAAGAGCACTTGAGGGCTAGGAAGAACTAACAACATTAAAAAGCACACACTACCTAAAACTATCTATAGGTTCGATACTATTCCTATTGAGATACCAATGATGTATTTCACAGAACTGGAACAAATATTTCAGAAATTTACATAGAACCACAGAAGGTCCTGAATGGCAACAGTGATCTTGACAACAAAAACAAAGAACAAAGTTGGAGAAATCACACTACCTAATAGCAAACTATACATAAAAACAGACACATAGATCAATGGAACAGAATAGAGCCCCAAAATAAACCCATACCTTTATAGTCAATTAATATTTGACAGAGGAAACCAACCCATATTCAATGGGCTAAAGACAGTTTATTCAGTAAATGGTATTGGGAAAATTGAATAGACACGTGAAGAAAAGTGAAGCTAGACCACCTGGCTCTGGCCAAGTGGAGGCATAGGGAGAAATGCCTCACACAACTGAAAGAAGTGTAACAATCAAGTTAGAAACAATAAACAACCAGAACTGCCAGAAGGTCAAACTGCATGCAACTCTGAAAACCAAGGAGTTAAAGAAACATTCATCCAGACCAGTAGGAGGGGCGGCGATGGGCAGCTGGGCGGAGAGGATATGGCTGCAGACCACGCAGGACAGGTGGGGCTGGCTACCAGGAAACTAAACGCTCTGTAATCTCTGGGGGTTGCAAAGGTGAGAGAAATTCCAGTCTCACAGGAGAGTCCATTGGAAAGTGGGGCTAGAGTGGAGCAAGCAAGCGGCATTGTTCATTCTCTGACCCCTCCCCTTCAGACAGAGCCTCAACACAGGAATGTGAGTTGTCCCACTTGGCAAATACCTAAGGCTCCATCCCCTTCCAACATATCAGGTGTGCCAATACAAAGAAATATGGCCGAAATGAAAGAACACATCAAAACTCCAGAAAAAGAGCTAAACAACGAGGAGACAGCCCATCTGATGCAGAGTTCAAAACACTGGTAATCAGGTTCTCAGAGAATGGATTTAGCTCTGTTACAAAATGAAGGAAGAAATGAAAGCTATACAAATTGAATAAAGGAAAATAACAGGGAACCAACAGTGAAGGGAAGGAAACCAGGACTCAAATCAACAATTTGGAACAAAAGGAAGAAATAAGCATTCTACTGGAACAGAATGAAGGAACAAGAACTCAAAAAAGTGAAGAGATGCTTAGAAACCTCTGGGACAACTTTAAGCACTCCAACATCTGAATCACAGGGGTGCCAGAAGGAGAAGAACAAGAGCAAGAAATTGAGAGCTTATTTGAACAAACAATGAAGGAAAACTTCCCCAACCTGGCAAAGGAAATAGACTTCCAGAAAGTCCAGGAAGCCCGAGAGTTCCAAAGAAATTGGACACAAGGAGGAACATACCAAGGCACATCATAATTAAGTTACCTAAGATTAAAGAGAAGGAGAGAATCTTAAAAGCAGCAAGAGGAAAGGTGACTGTTATCTACAAAAGAGTTCCCATAAGACTCTCAGCTGATATCTTGAAAGAAACCTTGTAGGCAAGAAGGGACTGGAAAGAAGTATTTGGAGTCATGAAAGGCAAGCACCTACATCCAAGATGACTCTATCCAGCAAAGCTATCATTTAAAATGGAAGGACAGATAAAGTGCTTCCCAGATAAGGTCAAGTTAAAGGAGTTCATCATCACCAAGCCCTTATTATATGAAACGTTAAAGGGACTTATCTAAGAAAAAGAAGATAAAAAATATGAACAGTAAAATGACAACAAACTCACAACTATTAACAAATGAACCTAGAAAAAAAAACCAAACACTAAGCAAACAACTACAACAGGAACAGAATCACAGAAATGGAGATCACATGGAGGGTTAGCAGTGGGGAGTGGAAGCAGGGAGAGTGGGGAAAAGGTTCAGGGAATAAGAAGCGTAATTGGCAGGTACAAAATAGACAGGGAAGAGGGGTTAAGAATAGTAAAGGAGATACAGAAGCCAAAGAACTTACATGTACAACCCAGGGACATGGGCAAAGTCGGGGGAAGAGTGCTGGAGGGTAGGGGCATGTGGGGCAGAGGGTGGGATAAAGGGAAGAAAAATACTGGGACAACTGAAATAACATAATCAATAAAATACACTTAGAAAAAGAAACCAGACCACTTTCTTATGTCACATACAAGAATAAATTCAAACTGGACTATAGACTTAAATGTTACACACAAAACCATTAAAATCCTAGAAGAAAACACAGACAGTAAAATCCCAGACTTTGCTCATAGCAATGTTCTACCTGATATAGCTCTCCAGGCGAAAGAGAAAAAAAGAAAAAATAAGCAAATAGGACTACATCAAAGTAAATTTTTTTGCACAGCAAGAGAAACCATCAACAAAATAAAAAGACAACCCACAGAATGGGAGAATATATTTGCCAATACATCTGATAAGGGGTTAATATCCAAAATTTATAAAGAACTCAATGCAAAAATAAACAAATAATCTAATTAAAAATGGGCAAAGGACCTGAATAGACACTTCTCCAAAGAGGACATACAGATGGCCAATGGACATATGAAGAGATGCTCAATGTCACTAGTCATCAGAGAAATGGAAATTAAAACCACAATGAGACATTACCTCACGCCTATCAGAATGGCTGTCATCAATAAATCAACAAGCAACAAGTGCAGGAGAGGATGTGGAGAAAGGGGAACCTTTTTGCACAGTTGGTGGGAATGAAGACTTGGACAGCCACTGTGAAAAGCAATATGGAGATACCTCAAAAAATTAAAAAAGGAACTGCCTTATGACCCAGTGATTCCAATTCTGGGAATTCATCTGAAGAACCCCAAAACACTAATTCAAAAGAACACAAGCATCCCTATGTCCACTGCAGTGTTATTTACAGTCGCCAAGACATGCAAACAGCCCAAGTGTCCATCAGTAGATGAGTGGATGAAACAACTATGGGACATGTACAAAATCGACTACTACTCAACCCTAAAAAAGAAGAAAATTTTACCCTTTGTGTCAGCATGGCTGGACCTGGAGGGCATTACACTAAGTGAAATAATCCAATAAGAGACAGACAGATACCATATGATTTCACTCATACGTGGAATCTAATGAACAAACTGAACTAACAAACAAAGCAGAGAGAGACTCATAGAGAGAGAGAGAGAGAGCAGGCTGTCAGCTGTGGGGGACAGAGTTGGGGGATGGGGGAATCAAGGAAAAAGGACTCATGATATGGACAACAGTGTGGTGATTTGGGGATGAGGAGAGGTTATAAGGGGGATAAATGGTGATGAAAAAATGCAACAAAAAGAAAAAAGGAAGAGCACCTGGGAGAGGGCAGAATGGGGCGGCTTGGCACAATAAACAAGTTGGCACAAAGGGAGGCTTGGGTCCTGCAGGGCTCACTGGCAGAAGTTCTCACTCAATTCTGAAAACAGTAGAGGCTACTGTGTGGATGCAGCCTTCACTGGTGTGACGCAGAGAAAGTCGTGGCCGAGAGTAGAGTGAAAGCAAGTGGAAGAGGTTTTTGTGTCACTAGTGAGGGTGGCAGAGACGGATTCTTCCCATCCTCAGACCATAGGATTGCAGGTGCCATTGCCAAGGCACAGAAAATGGGAGGAGGGACTTGGGGAGTGGGAGGTGAGTTCAGTTACATGTGATGTGCCCGTGAGACCCCAGATGTCCAGTCAGTCCCTGAGATCTGGGCCGTCCCCAGGAATGGTCCCCACAAAGTTCCACGAAGCTGGACACTGACCACATTGCGGTTCTGTGCTTAGCCAGAACCGTGATCTCCAACAAGTCACTGAATATCTCCACAGTTAGATTTCTCCAATGTGGAAGGGGTAACAACCTTGCCTAAGAGATAACAAGACACAATGAGATAAGTCAGAGCAAGGAGCCGGAGAGCTCACCAGCAGGCACTGGACAAGCGCCCAGAGAAGTTAACCATGGGGCATCATGACAAATTCTATTGAGGCCACCCAGAGATGTGCCTCTGGGAAATAAAAAATGCCACCAGCCAGTCAAGCTACTCACGAGGCCATGATGCCACCAACCACAACTCCCAGATTGGAGCACCTGTGTTGAGCAGCACTTTCTCCCAACACCCCCAGCACTCGCCACAGGGACCAGCCCCCACCTCCTCACCATCCCTGTGGGGTCCGGGACTAGGTCTCCTTCAGGCTGCTTTTGAATGTCTGGGAGAGATATTTTGAGGGCTCTGGAGGAAGCCCCAAGAGAGACTGTGGCCCCGATTACTGAGTCCCTGCATGGGCTGCGGACAACCTGCCTTCTCTGGAGATAGGAGGTCTCTGGTAACCTGATGCATCCTTGCTGTCATACCTAATCCTAATGGAGAGAGTCTGTTCCTGTAGACCCCTGGGGGTTCAGGGAAAGTCGGCATTTTGGCGATGATGCAGGTCCCGCAGATGGGTGAGGTGTGATGCCAACCTTCTCAAATAGAGCTCAGGGCACCAGAGCCTGATATGACAATACGGAAATTGGCCTGCTCAGCTGTCCCCCCAAATCCCTAATGTTGGTCCAGAACCTGTGTGTGTCCTGGGTGGGCTTACCAGTTTCCAGGACACAGGTGGGCATCTTCCCAGGGGGCCTTGCCCCTCCTGCCAGTTCTCAGTGAACAGCAAGCTGCTCAGCCTTGTTGGTGCTGGTGGGTGCCCGTGCCCCTTGGGATTTCTTTGCAGTTGCTATTTCCAGGCCGTGTTGGCTTGTACCACAGCAGGGCTTAGTAGTGGGTTCAGATACCAGCTCTGGGTTAGGAGCCTAACCCACTGCTTCTGTTCTCCAAATCCACAGCGGTCCAAGGTTGGGCAGCAGCATTGGCCACTCAGGAAACTTGTTTGAAATGCAAGTTCTTGGCCGGTCAAAGACAGACTGAGTCGGAAACCGTAGCCCAGCGCCCTGGGTTTCAGTGAGTCCCCTCTGTGTTCTGATGTCCTCTGGGGTCTGAGAATAACTAAAGCAGCCCCTTCCTGTGTGAATTCACCGCGTGGAGGTGAATTTGAAGTTCTCAGAGAGCCAAGGAAGGCAGACCTCCAAGGTTACTTCTGCCGTCCTCTTGAAATTTTCTGTATTGAAATCCACTCCCAAGCATTGGGTGATGGTGTGGGCTCACCTGGTGGGCGGGGCCAGACTGCCCCAGGCTGAATGACCTGTGTCCTGGGGGGGGGCACCAGCAAGGGGAGGGCTGCCGGTGCTCCCCCATCACACAGGTACACGCCTTTTTGAAAGGATATTTGTTTGTGGCTTTTAAAAACAGAACTCTGTTTTTTGGAAAAACCCATAGAAGTTCAACAAAAAGATGTTTGTATATTTCTTTCCAGCCTGTTTTTAGTCTGTGTGTGTCTGTCTGCACAATTTCTTAAGAACATAGTTGGGCTGAAATATACATTCAGCTTCACTGCTTGTACGTCAGGGTCACTGTCCTGTTCCAGACTATATTCCCACAAATACGGCCGTGCTGTTATTTAAGCAGGTTTTGGACATTTAGGACATTTCCAAAATTTTAATATTATAATAGCACTGTGAAGACTTTCCTTGCTCTCCATCCTGACCCTCTCATTGGGAAGAACGAGAATGTGCAATGGCAAGGCTGTAACTCTGGGTGCAACGTGACAAACCTACCACCTGGGGAGGCCGGAGGTGGTGCTGCCCCACCAGGAAGGACACTCTGGCTCTGACAGCGTGGTTGACAGACTCAGCGCCAGGCGGCTCAGCAGAGCGCTTCTCAGGCTGGGTGCTGGGTGCTGGGTGCTGGGTTGAGAATCCCCTGGATGTATCAGAGCCCCGCCCCCAGGAGTGCTGCGAGGTCACTGCCTGTCAGTAGCTGGCCCGGGGTGAAATCTTGGTAGCCTTGATGATGGGGTCTCACCAAGATAGAGTGGCTTGAGCTGATGGCTCACACCTTCCTCAGCCCCAGGGCATTTCTGGGAGAGTTTTCAAAGGGATCTGGGAAGGCAGGTCCGAGTGGTGGCACAGCCATGTTCCCATCCACTGTGCAACAAAGCCCACTCCTTCCCGCTCCGGGGCCCACCACGTACTCACCACCACGGTGTTCTACCCCAGCGACTCCCACCCCAAAGCTGAGTGCCCTCGAACCAACCCAGGGCGGGCGGTCTGACTGATCTCTCTCAGAGGCTCTTTGAGATTTAGTCAGGACATAACTTCAACGTCAATGTCACTTCTCATACTTACACTTAGAGACATGCACAGACCCACACAGAGAATATGCATTCTTTATGCTCGCTTTCCCCGCATTTATACAAGTATAATATCATCCATTATAAAAACATTAAGTACCATTTACATGCAGAGTGGTTTTCCAAGCCGCTTTCAGAAAACTATGTAATGTCAACCATCCAAAGCCCTCAGGAAGGTATTAAGTCAGAAACGACTGCTACTTAACAGAAAAAGGAACAGTGACCAGAGAGGCGCAGGGAGCCCCTGGCATCTCCGAGTTACCAGTGCGGATGCACTAGAATGCGAGCCTCTTGGCTCCCACTCTCTGTTCTTCCTCCTGGACTTCTTGTGCATTTAAAATGAGATTGTTTCACAAGACATGTTCTATGGGGTTACCGTGGAAGAAATGATAGCAATATCTGTGACAATTGTTTCTTTTTCCTACAGCCCCAAGAGGGTCAGGGTTTGCAACAAGCCGCCCATTGATGCCCAAGCTCTGAAAAAGAAGGTCAGCAAGGTGACCTGCGACCCAGCTGTCCGTGCGATCCTCAGCAGCCTGCTGCTCTACATCACCAACCACAAAGATGGGCCCCAGGGGCCGCCGTCCACTAACAGGGCAGAGGGTAGGGACAGCCAGGTGAGCCGAAAGCCGGAACCCCAAGATGCCAACCGGAGGCCCACACGTTTCCAGCTTCTGCAGGCCAAGTTCATGGGCACTGGCCGGGAGCCCTGCCTCAAGAAGACCCGGGAGGTGGGAAGGCTGATCTTTAAGGACAAGCAAGGCCCAGTCAAGAGTGTGGTGACTGCCACCATCAACAAGCTCCTGGAGAAGACCAGGGAAGGGGCCGGCAGCCCGGCACAGGGCCAGGAGCCCCTCTGCAGTGACAAACCCCGGTGGGGCCTGCCCACCGGAAAAAACACGGTGAAAAATATTCTGAAGAAGTTCTTGGCCGCAGAGGAGAAGGAGGCTGAGGAGAAGAGGCTTCGTGAGAAGCCTCCTGCCGAGCGACCCAAAACTGCCAGGGGCCTTCTGCCAAAGATTGTGGGCAAGAAGAGCTCGGTCCTATCCAAACTGCGGGAGAAGTTTGAACAGAGCGGCTGCCTTTGCTCAGAGGCCAGCGTGCTCCTGATCCACACAGAAGATCGGAAGAAAAAGAACCTGCAGAGGAAGAAGATGCACCGGCCTGAGGCCCGTGTGCTCTGCACGGCCACCATGGCCAGCACCTGCATCAAAATGCCCCCGGCCCGCTTTCTGGCCTGCTCAGCGGAGCCCATGCTGCCCTTCAGCATTGCCACCATCGTCTGTGGCCCCAGGAGCTGGCTGTCTCACTGTGCCAAAATCAGACACTCGGACCTGGGGCGCATGCCCCCAAAAGAAACAGGCATGCCCCCGAAGGCAGAGGAGATGGTGCCTGGCGGGAACAAAACACCAGGAAAGGAGCTGCTTCATGGGGGGCCAGCACAGCCCCTGATACCGCAGGCCATACCTCCCAGCCTGAAAACGGTGTCCCCCATTGCGGGGCCTGAGTGCGTCCCCGAGCCAGCCACCTTGCCTGCCTCCCAAAGGGGTGACACCCTTCCTGGCCTGGAACCCAAGTTATCCTCACTCAACCCAGCCAGCCCAGGGCACCCTGGGGTATCAGGAGGTGACAGGGTGTGGGACACCCCATCAGGGAGCATCACGGGTGATCCCCAGGGGGTAAAGGAGGCGAGAGCAGAGCCCCGTCCTGCACCTGCAGGCGAGGGAGCAGAGGAGGCCCCTCAAGTAGACCTGATGGTTTGCAGTTCAGAGGACGAAATGGAAAGAGTGATTTCAGACTCAGAGCAAGACCCTCTCTTTGCTGTCCAGGAGAATTTCCCAGAACAGAAAGTTCCAGAACACATCCCGCCGCTCAACATGCCTGCAGCCCAGGCTGCCCGGCGCACACAGTTGGCCTTCGAGCCTCCACAGGTAACTGTCAAATTGCCGGCTTTCCACGAAATGCCACTCCTTCCTGTCACGCTGCAAACGGCATCAGACAGGGAAGGCCCACGATGTCGAGTGCTGGGAGGAGGGAGTGTGTTTGAAAATGCGGAAGTGCTCTTTCCCATTACGACAGAGAGTGAAAGCACCAACACGTCCACGACGGGAGTGCGCACGTCTGCAGGGGTGCACGGGGGACTCAGCACCCCTTCTCTGTGGGACTCACAGGCAGACCTAAGTCTCACACCTCCAGGGGGTGCTGCCAATGTTGACTGTGCCATCCCAGACGTAGCCCCGATGCTGAGACCACAGGCCAGCCCCACTGGAGGAAAGGAAGACCGAGGCAGCTTTGGGAATTCAAACAAACTCAAGAGCCATGAGAACGTTTCAGGGGAGGATGCTCCTGAGAAGCATCACCTGCCAGACGCAGAGGAAACGCCCATCTGTGATGAGGGCGCCCCATCCCATCATCCCACAGCTTCAGAAAACCATCTTAGAGGAAATAGCCACTCTGCCCCTGGCAGTCACCAGGTGCCATCTCTCAATGAGGGAAAGCCAGCAGACATCCCAACGCTGCTGGTGGCACCGACCGAGGATTGGACAAGGTCTGAGCACGTGACCGCAACAGATAAGAAGAGCGGGCAGGAGCAAACACGCTGGAGGCCACAAGGAACTGAGTCCGCCCAGCCCCTACTGGTGGGTGATGGGCGCTGCAGCCATGATCTTGGTGAGAACAGACCAGCCTCGTTAAATGAAGGCCCAAAACCAAGAATCAAAGCCGCTGGGAGGGGAACGGCTACAGAGGTCGCTATAAGTCACACAGCACCAGCACCAGGTAATGCTGTGAACCCCGAAAACAGTACTGCTGAAAAGTGGGACACTTCACACAAGGGAGAACTCAGCTCCTCACCAACAGTCCACAGTCTTGTAGCCGAGGATCTTGGTCACGAGCCCACCGGCTACCTCTTCTTGTCACCAGATGGGCTCCTGAAGCATCCCAGCAGCAGGGCCACAGAGGGCCATGCCTGCAAAGACTTGGGACGGCACCTGCCTGTGACCTCAGAGTCACTGGCCACCCTCCCACAGGAGTCTGCAGGCCCCCTACTCACACCTGACGAACCCGGTGTGGGGCTTTCACATAAACTGGCAGCAAGCAAAGGGAGCACCGCGGTAGGGGGCAGAAGTGCTGCGCCTGCGAAAGCAGGTCCTCGGGGCAATAGCACAAAGTCCCCAGTGCCAGCCTCAAATCACCCCGCACCACAGGGAGTCGGTGTAGAGCGGGCCCCCTGCCACAATTTGGAGAAGCTGCCATGGTCTTCTGAGAAGCAACAGACCAAGGGTGAGAAGCATGTCATGTCTGAAAAGCCACTTCCTGTCCATGCTGGGGTTTCCCATCAGTTTCCGTCTGTGCTATTGACAGTAGCAGAAGAGCAGCAGGCGGTCAGGGCTCCCCAAAGGTGTCCTGACCTGCTGCCTGTATCCTGCACACAAGCAGGTGTCCTGGAGGAAACAGAGGTCAAGGAGAGGCCAGGGCCACAGGCAGGCCTGGTGGGTGGAGAGGAGGGGGTCTCGGGCACCGTGGGGCTGAAGGGTGCTGAACAGAAGAGAGTGGCTCCTTCAGACCCAGAGAAAATCAAGCTTGGGGAGAGGCCAGGGCCATGGGCAGGCCTGGTGGGTGGAGAGGTGGGGGTCTCAGGCACCGTGGGGCTGAAGGGTCCTGGACAGAAAAAAGCACCTTCTTCAAGCCAGAAGACCTCATTCTGTGGCTCTAAAGAGGCTCAGACACAACCCCAGAATGACACCGCGGGGAGTAATACTGTGACCGTGACCACCGAAGTGGAGGCTCCCTGCAGACAGGCTAAGAAAGGTCCAGAACATCCCCCAGGGCAATGGATGTGGATGGCAGGGGAAACCTCAGAGCAACACAGTGCCCACTCTGAAGACAGCCAAGCACCTTCCTGCCCAGAGAGGCTGGGGCTCGTGGCAGGGGCCCAGGCCAGAAGGACGGTACCCCACAGCTCGGTGCAGCCCACCGGCACCTCCACAGCAGCGGCAAGTGGGCAGTCCCAGAGGCCAGCCCCCAGGGAGGCCCTGGGGGCACCTGAAGTGCCACCGAAAGGAGAACACGGTGAGGTGGCCAAGAGCCACACACCCTCCTGCCCTGACCCAGGACAAGGTTCTGCAGTGCCCACACCCGAGCCTGGGCGCTGCCAGGCTCCCAGTGCCTCCGCCCAGGTGGGGCCCCCAGACATCTCTGGGGCAGGAAGAGGCACACTGGGTCTCGAACACCAGAGAAGGTCAGCACACCTTGCAAAGTATAAAGCCCAGAGCTTCAAAGACCAGAAGTCCTTTGATTTGTCCTTTAGAACAAAAATTATCAGGACAAATGACACAGTCAAGCTTCCAAAGTGAAGCCCCTCAGCTCTCAAACCACCGGCACCTCTGACAACTCAATTTCTGCTCCTCACTCAGGCTGTACATTGGTTTCCCACCTCCCGAGGGGCACAGCTTCCAACAGGCCCCCACTTCACTCCTGTCCTTTCACCCTTACAGTAACTGACCCCAGGAGGTCAAAGTCCCATGCCTAAGGCCAGTCTTGCCTCTGCGTGTTGTGGCGCTCTGCACCATTTTCTTAGCACGCGTGGGCCTTCTCCTCGAGAGATTTGAACAGTGAGGACAAGGAATGTGCCAGGCACAGCCGGCCTCTGTCTCCTACGGATCTGTTCCTTATTTTATTTGAGGCATCAATACTTGGAGTTCATTCGAGCACAGCTTCTACCTTTTCACAGAACAGTGTTGCCTTTAGCACTTGAAGGTTTGGTGCTGAACCTCGTGTGTCTGTCCTGTCTCCTCTCAGAAGACTCAGCCAGCTTCTGTCTTTGCGGGCACCTCTCTCCTTGCGGGTCATCAGCAGGCCTGGAAGTGGCTGGCCTCAGATTGCGGGCCCTGCCTCACGCAGACACAGCCAGCGCGGCCCCCTCAACATGACTTAGGCAGGTGAGCTACCCACAGCGTGCCTGGAGTCAGGGCCCGTGACACAGATGTAGACGGCCGACCCCAGCATTCCTGACACATTCTGGAGTGTGGGCTAAGTTCGCCTCATCGACTCCCAGGAGGATGGCCTCGGTCCATAATTTCTACTTGGCCTTGATGATGGTCAGGAAGGTGAAGTTAGGACATTGGGATCTGAGCTCTGGCACGTCCTGCCCCTGCTTAGGAAGGTCTGCACCTGGGGCCAGCTGGGCTGGAGCAGAACAGACCAGGGAAATGCCTGAGTCAGTTACGGAAAAGGTGAGGAAGCAGAGCCATCAAAAGGTCTTTAAGTGCTGTGTTTCCAGGTGCGCAAGGCTGAGGAAGTTTTTGTTTAGAAACAGGTGTGGTCAGGAAAATAAAGTGTCACACAATCTGTGTCTTTCACAGTCATCACAGCAGCCTCCACAAGGTCTCTGAGACCTGTTGAGATGCTGGACGGCCCTGCAGGTTAATGACATGATAGCGACGCTTTCTTGTCCGCTGGTACTCTCCTAAAAGCACACAAGCGCTTTCTATCACTGTCTGGGACGTTATAGTATTCTCATGTACTTCAGCCACTAAGATAATGCCTTTTCAGCCTAGACTATTTGAATGTTGTATAAAAGTATCAGGAAGGAAATTAAAATCACCGATAATCACATTACCTCAAGATAATTTTTGTTACCACCTGGGACTGTGTTCTCTCTCAACTTTCCCCTCAACTATTTTTTCTATAGCACAGACACCTTAGAGTCACTCTGGTGTAGTTTTACGATCCTAATGTCACGGCGCACACATTCGCAGGGGCTGTGCAGTGGTCTTTGAAAACCTAACGCGTGTGCGTCTCAATCGCTCCGTGGCCACACTTGGGCTTCGGGTTTTCAGAAGCTGATGCTGTGACTCCCCACTGCCCAGCACACTCTCTTCTTGATGATATTCTCTTGCAGAAGATGGATTTCTGTTTTTTGAAGATTTCTTGATGTTTGCTACCTTTTCTGCAGAACGATTTCCTAGTCAATCTCTATTCGTCTGGGAATAGCTTCCTTGATGTGCTTGGCCATCTCCTTTACTTTCTGATTTGAATGCTCATTTAGAGGAGGGTTTGTTTTTTTGTTTTAATTTAAGCTTTGTTTGGGTGCTCAGTAAGAGCTGCGTTTGCCAGTTTCCGCCCTCCCCGTGGCGAGGTCCCGGCTGCAGCAGTGTGTCCTCTCAGGACAGGTCAGCGTGCAGCGCCAGAGCAGCACTGAGGTTGGAGCGTGAGGCCCACACACGCCGGCCCTGCTGTGCCCAGGGGCGGAGCTCGTTACCCGGCGTCCTCCTCTCTCCAATCAGGCAATTCATTTAAAATCTGACAGATTGGAAGCTCCTCAGCTGTAGCGTCAGGTGAGTCTGAGTGCCCCACGGGAGCTCCCAGAATGGGCTGATCCTGGACTGAGGCGCTGGGTCTCCCTCAGTCACCCCCCAAAGGGCACCTTGGGGTGCTCCGTGTAAAGTAGCGGCAGTTCTCCCACAAGGCGTCTGCCTGGTTTGCTAGTTGTCAGCGGGGGTCGGTGCAAGGGACAGTTACCTGCATGGACCGCACTGCCCCATGTCCAGTGTCCGGACTCCTGGATGAGGAGCCCGGCTTCTGGGTAGGGGAGCACTGGGGACACGCCTCCCTCACTGCCTTTTGCTCTTCCTTGGCGTTGAGGGCTGGCCGTGGACAGACCTGGGGCCACTGGCCCTCATGCCATTTCACCCCCCCTGGGAGGTCGGGGTACCCATTCCTTCGAAGAGCACAGGCCGCAGAGGTCCGAGGTGTCCCTACCCCCGGGGGAAGTCCGCATCTAGACTTAGGATCCGCTTCTCAGAGCCGCAAACCCCAGGAAGCGCATGAGACAAATACTCAGGGTCTCAGCAAAGGGCCATGGACAGCAGGGCCATTTTCGGTCCAATCGCCCACACCTGCTCACACCCAGGAGTTTTTTTTCAGGGGCTGGGAAGGTGACTTCCTGCTACCACGCCTGGCAGGGCACCACCTTTTTTATTTACTTATTTTTATTTATACTTTGTTTCACAAAGGATCTGAAGCAATGTTTGGCAAAGAACTGGATGGCCAACAGAGGGGATAAAAATATTGTATTTACTGGGTGTTCCCTTTTTAAAATAAGAAGCAGTAGGGTTTCATTGCTATTTTTAAATAGACCAGAAGGTCCACTGGAGAACTCACTGAGGGGTATTATTTTAAGTGGTGGAAAAAACGATCAGAATCTCCTCCGCACCGCGGCCTCAGAGAAGTCGCACACTGAGTGCCGGCCGACACCTGGCAGGGGCAGGGCCGTGGGACCCCGGGCCAGCAGGCCACCTGCTCCGCCTGTGGGCCTTGCTCAGGTTTCACTAACTATGGCTGCAGGTTACACTGCCCTCCGTGCCGATGCCCGAGTGGCTCCGTGGAAGAGAACAGAGAGTGATTTTTCAGTGGTCTGTGCATTCACGATGCACTTGATACAAGAGTCTACACTGCCGACATAGCAGCCATTTCTATAAAAGAAAGACCCATGAGGCCTCCTGAGGTGAAAAAATTACTACAAAAGCGTTACTTTATTTAAATAAAGCCACGGTAACCATTTGTGCGCTTTTTAGTTGATGTACTTGATTTTGCTTATCTGAGTAGCTTATCAACTTACATCTGACTTCAGGATTTTACAGCTGCTTGCACTGTGTACAGACTCTCTGTGAGCCACGCCTTTGGTATGTACCCTGCAGGGAGGGGGTGGCTCACAGAGGAAACGCCTGTGATGAAGATTCAGCCCTGAGTGGTGTGGCTCAATTGGTTGAGCGTCATACCTGGTTGTGGATTGGTCCCTGGGCAGGACATGTGCTCCAAAGTTTCTCTTTCTCTCGCCCGCCCCCTCCCTCTTGAAATAAATGAATAAAATCTTTACAGAAAATAAAAGAATAAGGGTGAGCACACTTGTACTTCAGATGCTCCATCAGGAATGTCACTGTTTAGGATTTTACAGATTCAGCACTGCTTCTTTTTTAACGAGGGCATCTTTGCTGTCTGAGTTATGACTTTTTAATAACTGAATTCCGTATTGACCCGAATTATGTATTGCTCAATGCTCCTTGTTTTTTAATCCTTTGTATATAAACTCTAAGGTGATTCATGAGAAGGAAAATCACTACTTTGTTGTATTTTTTTTGAACTTTTACTAACTTTATCCAGTTAGAAATAATTTCAATAAAAGAAAATGAAATGTATTGCCCATTCTGAATCTCTTCCTTGCCTCTTTGAGGAGGGGCTGCGGAAATTAGATGTGGGGCCAGGAGCAAGAACAGCGAGTGGCTGAGGCCCAGGCCCCAGTGTGGAGTGAGTCGGTCAGCAAAGGAGAGGCGAGGCGCTCCCGCACCCTCCAAGCTGGAAGGCCCTGGGCTTGGGAGGAGAAATCCTCCGGGGACGCTGAAGGAAAACAAGCAGGACTTCCCAGGACACTACCTAGGCCTGCTCCCCAGGCCACGCCAAGTACAGGCAGAGTACAGGCCAGCTAAGGCACCCCTGGGAGATGCCCGGGACAGACTGCACAGAAGAGGAGCGTGGGAGGCCAGGGGTCGGGGTACAGCACTTCAATGTCCCAGGACATTCAGAAAAGCTGCTGGGCCCTGAGGGAGGCCTGCGAGTTCTCAGCGCGGTGGGAGAGCCAGAACTGCTTCCGCGGCAGCAAAGAGCACGAAGGTTGTCGAAGGGGGTGAACCTGTGCCGCTGCCTCCCGGGGCTGCCCCAGGGGGAGGGGGTGCCAGCACTGCTCCTGGGAGAGGGTTTGTCGAGGCCCAGGCAGGCTCCTCCCGAAACGTTACTCTGGGAGCTGTAGGTGAGTCCCCTTCCCTCCCGCCTGGGAGGCGCCCCCGTGTGGATCGGCATAACTATCGGAAAGCCCTGAGCGACCTCGCTTTCCGGCTGACTAGGACCAGCTCGGCTGCCGTCAAGGGCCCAGGGCCCAGGGCCCCAGGGCGGTGCCACGGAACTCACTCCAAGGTTGGGGGGCTACTGGACGCTCAGTTTGTGAATCTACCCTAAACCTGTGCAAGTGTTGGGGGAATTTTCCCTAAAAAAAACAAAGGGGCCTAGGAAAAAAACTGTTCCATACTCAAGATATTTCTGACACCAAATGTTCGGTTTTTCCATACCAGCCAATTCTCCAGTTCTCTGAGACACTGGCTGGGTGTCCTACTATTCAATTCAATTTGGACACCATATACCTGGGGACAATGCACACCCCACAGGTGAAGCGCTCAGCCCCACAGGGCTGCCCCGACTCGAGAATGATGGGTCCCCAGGTTTCCACACTTCTGTCCAACTTGGCTACAGATCAGGGGTTCCCATGAGCCCCTCCTCAGGTTTGATAATTTACTATAATAGCTCACAAAACTCAGAGAAACACTCCACTTACTATTCCCAGTTTATTATAAAGGATACAGTCAAATTACAAAACCACAGCCGGATGAAGAGGTCCACCGGGCCAGCTGGGGAGGAGTCCTGAGCGCATCAGCTTCTGTCTCTGTGGCATGGGGCTGCACCGACCCCCACATGGGAATGTGTTCACTCCAGAGGTTCTCCAGTCCTGTAGTTTGGGGTTTTTAGGAAAGTCCCATTACCTAGGCCTGATTGGTTAAATCAGTGATCACGGTAACGGCGCCCCGCCCGCCCCTTTGACTAGATCTGGGGTGGGGTTATAAATTCCAACCCTCTAACCACGTGGTCGGTCTCCCAGGCAACCAGCCTTCTTCCGCCCAGAGCAACCTGGTTACGTCAAACTCAAGTGTGGTAGAAAGGGCTTACTGTGAATAATAAAAGGTGCCCCCCTCACCCCATCACTCAAGAAATTCCCAGAGTTTTAGGAA
The DNA here is from genome assembly GCF_014824575.4 of Sturnira hondurensis. Classification (NCBI taxonomy): domain Eukaryota; kingdom Metazoa; phylum Chordata; class Mammalia; order Chiroptera; family Phyllostomidae; genus Sturnira; species Sturnira hondurensis. The sequence continues at coordinate 5,265,101 of NW_028076312.1, read as the reverse complement.
CTCTGTGTCAGGAACTGGGGACAAAGACCACATGTACCTATCTCGTTAGTCTTGTGGTGGAGGAAAGACTACCCTCTACCTTTCAAGGTTCTGCTGGCTGGACTAATAATCAAATTAACATGAGCAGAACACACATACCTCCTGGACCCATGGCAGAGGCCCCAGGAAACAATAACTCGCCAACACTGGCATTAGCGATCATCTCAAATACCACCTTCAGCCGAAGACCGAAGATGTTGAGGGTGCAGAGTCAGTTATAGTTGGTGACCAGGAAAAGTGCGGTGACCAGGGTGAGGTCGTTACGCAGATTTAAGAGACCAAGCCTTCTCCTCTGACAGCAAAGCTAGGCCTGGCACAGGGGGTGGGGAGACGGCTCCACAGACCGCGACTCCCACACAAATGCAAACGTCCTTTACCAAGGGTACCTGCTCCTTGGTTTGCAGAGCTTCTCCCTTGCCTGTTCTTTCTTAAAATCGACCAGCCTAGAATAGTCAACATCCCAAAGGGGCGTATTTAGGGGTGGCAGACTCTGCTGCCCTCAGTGACAATGTCACGGGGCCCCAGGCAGTGCTGTACTGTGCACGGGGACAGAACGACCTTATTATTTTTTTTACATTTCCCAGTTCCCCACAGGCAAATCCTGGCTCCTTTGCACAGAAGCCGAAACCCATGACCTCCCCCCTCCCCTCTTCTGGTGGGTCACAGACCCCCTTACATTCCCACCAACAACCTTTGTGCTACTCAACTCTACTTGCTTCGTCCCTCTCCCTGACCTTCGCTGGGGCGGGCGCATCTCCTACAACCAAGACCCAGGCGCGGCGCCACAGCGACACCCCACAGAACGCACGCGCACAGCGCCTGAGTCGGGCTAGGCGGATCTGGCCGAGCATGCCAGAAGGTAACAGACACCCGGCTATCGAACTGGAGAACCTTCCCCTCCACCCCACCCCACTTTTTTAAGGAAACATTAACACTCATTACTTTGGAGAATGTGCTGAGCTGGGCATTTCTAATGGGCCCAAATTGGTGCCTCCCTTTGTAAGAACAGCACGGTCATTGAAAGGACCAAGCCGCGCCATTCGCGGTTGAGGCACCGTTTGCTGAGCAGGCCTGTGACCTTGTGGAACTTATCTGCCGATTTACTCTTCTGCGCCTACATCCCCAGGACAGGGAAACAGTGAAAGCAGGAGCAATCTAGGACTAACCGCCCGCTATAGCCGCAGGCAAAAGATATCACTGGAGTCAACTGCAGTGGCTGCAAAATCGCCCAAAAGAAACCTCCTGTGTTACAGCGCCCCCAACAGCCCAGGGGCCACACAACAGCACCCCTCCCTCCCCTTTGCCCATCTCTCAGAGAATGAGTGAAAAACCTGGCTCACTGCACTTTGCTCTCCGTGAATTCTTTCACAGTCGGCATCTCTGACCACCCATACAGTGATCAGTATGAAGAACCTTTAGAAAGTGTGGGTCCTTAGCACAGCAACTTTACTTTTTTGGGCGATCACATTAAGCACATTTTTCTCATAAAAATGCAAAACAGCAATCTGTTCAGTGATATTAAACAAGACAGACACACGTGACATAAAAGTCTGCCCCCTCCCCAGTAGTGGCTGATTAAATGAATTATTGTGTGGAAGAAAAAGGGCCTCAAAAAAAAAAAAAGAAAGAAAGAAAAGAAAGGAGAGGAGGCCACAGAGTAGCCTGACAAACTCAAGGGTGGCCTGTGAGGCAGACTTGCACACCCAGAGACCCACAGTCACTGCAAAGGATGGTCTGAAATCAAAACTTACCAACCAAAAGCGGTTCACAGCAGGTAGTCCTGCAGCAGTATTTTTCCCCAACGACAGTCGGTCTTTATCTTAACCTGTCTGCTGTTGTTTTGCATGTATGATAACATGCCTTGGGAATGTCGGGGTGGCTTCCCCTTTTCTCAAACCCCTTGGGCACACACTGAGACCATACGTTCCCTCATTGTCTTGTTATTGTTATGGAAAAAACTCCATTCTTCTTGCCCACAAAACTCGGTTCTTCTTGCCTATGCAGTACAGAATTATAGATCAAGTTTATTAGTGATAGTTCTCATGGAAGAGAACAGGCTTTCCAAGGTGGGGGAGAAAGGCATTGGTAAAAGCAAGGGTGGCAAAAAACATCAGGTCCTTTGTCGTGAGGACTTATAAAGTGGGCGGGATGGGGTGAGGGAGTTGGCGCTACATACTGATTGGTGAGTAAAGGTGGTGCCAGCTTCCCCTGGGGGAACATGGCTACCTAAGCACAGGTGTGTGTGGAGCTCTGTGTTTGCGAATTATCTTGCTCCAGACCACATTTGGTCATCTTGTTGTAAAACAGATACTGACGAGGGACTCAAGAGTTGGAAAATTTGGGTTTAGGTGACAGCTAATAAGCTTAGTAATCAATGCATATAAAAGCTATTGTTCCAGGAACTGAAGATACACCCACCCTGGCTCCAGGGGACCTCGGCAGTCCCACCTTTGTGCCTCAGGAGGACGCAGGCAATCAAGATGGTATCTGAGCCATTGTGCTCCAGGTGTGACACCTTGCCGCCCACGACACAGATGCAGGAATGCTGTGCGGTTTTATCTGATTGGCTTTCCCCTGGAATTCCAAACCCCTTACTTACACTTTGTCTCCTTATTAAAAGCATCGGTTTAAAATGAAATTTAAGATGGTCTGTTAGGGTACATAACCCACTGTCTTCTCAGATCACCAGCCCTCTGAATAATGTGTGCTTAAAGATTCCATCCCTGTCTCTGCTTACTGGGTCTGGTAGGTGATAGGCAGCACAAATGCAGCTTTTCCAGTTTCAAAATGAGACAGGAGGCTGTTCATTAAAGTTGAGGCACTTACCCAGAGTTATTTATGGACTCTTTTGTAAGCACTAAAACAGATAAACAGATAGTGACTAGAGGCAGGCAATTAACCAAAGCTGTTTTATGGGCTTTTCCTCTGGGCATTGTGGACCCCCTCTTCGTCCCCCTTCCAGACCTTGGGATGAGCACACAAGTTTCAAAGGCTCTCTCCACGTAGTGGAAACGGTACACACAAAATTTCAAGGACTCCCCTCCTCCCGTGGTAGCATGGTGTTTCCTGTGCTGTTGGAACACCTGGCAATCTTATTGGGACCAGGCTTAGGGCTGCTGAGTCGGTGGGTGAGACATGCCTCCCTCCTGAAAGGACAGAGAAGCGCCATTTGCTGAGCAGGTCTATGACCTTGTTAAATGTGACTGCCATTTTACTTTTCTGCACTTACGTCCCTAGAACTGGAAAACAGCGAAAAGCAAGAACAGAGCATGACGAACGGCCCCCCATGATTGCAGGCAAAAGATATCACTGGAGCCAACTGCAGTGGCTGCAAAACCACCCCAAAGAAACCTCCTGTGTTACAGCGCCCCCAACAGCCCAGGGGCCACACAACAGCAACTTCCCCTTTATAATCTAGTTAGAATCCAATAAAAGCTCAGAGCCCCGGGCCCTCAGGACTGGTGCATATCTTCACACCTAGCACTTTCCCTCTCTTGGGAAAGTAAAATACAAACTTTTTTCTCTGTATTTTCTTTCCTTAGTGAATTCTTTCACACCCTAACACCTCCTCCTCCCTGCCTTGGTTTGCTATCCTGACTACCTAACATCATCATGTTAATTGTTGACTGTCGACTGTCCCTTCTCACCTATATAAAAGAAGTCTGTGTCTATCACTTTACCTTTTTTCCAACCCCAGAGGTTTCCCCACTTTGCTTTCTGCCTCCTCCTTAACCATCACCAGTGGATCTCAGGTAAGCCCCTCAGTCTCCTCCTGCGATGGGAAAGTATAAAATAAGGTGCTAAGCTGCCCTTCTCCAGAGCACTTCTCAGTCCATTGAGATAATTGCTTCCTGGCAATTGTCTTCATTTTGGCTCAAATAAACTCACCAAAAATTCGCTGGAGGTTTGAATGTTTCTTAATGTTGACAGTTACATATCTAACATCATACTTAATAATAATTTTGTGAAATGGATAATAGTTTACCATTTAATGCTTAAAACCCAATACAAAAATAGTAGATCTAAACACGTAAAAAACATGTACAGGGAAGAAAACACAAACAAAAAAACCCCCCAGAAAAGCAGGTGGGTTTCTGTGGGTGGTGAATGTACAGGTAATTTTCTTTTTCTTCTCTTCACACTTGTCGTTGTTTTCTAAGTTAACTTAAATGCATTGACATTTTATGACCAGAAATTAAGAACCTATGCTTTCATGTGTCACGGGACCCACCCAAAGCCTCTGTGAATTACAGCTGTGTGACTTTGTCCAAGTTAGCGCACTTCCGGATCTCAGTTACCTGTCTCTTAGTTTGGGACAGGTAGTGGCCCAGTCTGACAGGTTTCTGGTGGTCATGTGGTCACTCAGTCCAGGGCTGGTGGGGAGGGGTCTGTGGTGGAGTCAGCTCGAGCCTGCAGAGGACACTTTCCTGGAAGCACCTTAGACAGAGGGCGGGCCCAGCTCCACGTTCCAGCCCCATCCTGACCCATGCTACTGAGGAGGGGAGTCCTGTGCCCTTGCCGTAACAGTAACGATGTCCCCTGGGCCACTACCTTGCCCACCCTCTGTGACCACTCTTCCAGGGGAGGTATGGGGGCTGCTCAGAGACAGGACTCATGTAGCTGTCATCGCCCCCAGGCCTCTCAGCCAGGGCCTCCTCGGAAATCTTAGTGCTGGAAGTGACAGAGCCACAATCGTCAGCATGTCACCAGAGGGCGCTGTGGGCTTCTGGTGAGACCAGTCCTGAGATCTGTGACCCACGTGGTTTTGCTACACCCAGAGGAGAAAAGAGTGAGCTCACGGGCATCAGAGCACAGGAGAGGTAGACCACTTTGGTGGTCACTGCTTTCGACTGTGCACCACGGAGTGGACCCTTTTGAGTGGCTCGGCCCTGGCACACAGGTCCCTCCGAGCCTTCCTGGAGCAGAGCATAAAGGCAAGGGCGGGCTCTTTCCTCCCCTGGGGTTCCAGGGAGCTGCTGTGGCCTTGGGACCAGGGTGGAGCTGCTGGCTTTGAGTCCTGCCTTGCCACAGACCGCTGGCTACATGGCCTTGGGAGAGTTCCCTGTGTGTGCATATGTGTGTATGTGTGGGGTGGGGGGATGTCTGGGGGTGGAGGTGGAGAGCCTCGCGTGCATGTGTGGATGCTGCTCCTCAGCTCCCCCGACTCTGAGATGAGAATCTTAGCCCTTACCTTAGGCTTCAGGGGGCGGCGTGAACACTAAGTGAGGCCCTGCTATGGGACTCAGCACTGAACGTTGCCTGGCACTGCACGGCTGCATCGTTACTGTTACGGCTGAGTGTGGGGCCTCCCAGTCTCTGACCAGTAGCTGTGATTTGGGAGGAGCCAGGCCAGGCTCAGCACTTCCTCACTCTGGGGGATGGAAGCTTCTGGCACTGGCCTGGCACACCTGAGCTGTTCGATTGGACCCTCTGTGCTCCCTCCTGCCCCTGACAGGTGTCCGGCACAGGGAGTTTGTCGTGCCAACCAAAAGGTAAACCCTCCTCTTTTGTCCTGTACTTTTATCTGTGAGCCATTCACAGGTACCACCTCACTCAGTCAGCATCCCTGAGCCTCATGCAAACAAGGTCACGGCTCAGGAGGCATCGCAGGGTCAGGGACACACAGGCCAACCACATAGCACCCTTCCTCCAGCAGTCTTCAGGTGAGTGACTGCAGGAGTTTGCTATCAGTGCCCTTTGCTGGGGAGGAACTCATAAATCCCGCCCCTGTGTTTACCTACCGCCTGTGAAGGCAGCTCTCAGGGTCACGCCTTCCCACCGTGGGGCTGTGACTTCTCTGGAGCTCTGCTAGCTCCCTGTAACTTAGGACCCAATTAATATTTCTCCACGCCTTTACTGAGAAAAATGGGCCCTGTAGGAGGGCAACCGACTGTAAGTCTCAGGCTTGTTCCTAGGGAGAATTCACCAGATTTTACGCTGATACCCTCTTTTTTAGATGTGTTGTTTTGTTCTCAGTGGCTTTGGCGAACAGAGTTAAAAGGGTTCCGCTCGGGCGTGCTCTCTGTGGTGGGGCGCTTTCCTTTCTGACTCTCGCTGGGATTGAAGACCGACCTCTTGGAGCTCTATGACCCTCAGTATCTCCTTCTCCTCGCAGAGAGTTCTTCTCACTGTACACTGACCCACCCAGCCAGACACCTGTGCAGTACGCTCAAAGGGAATCAACTGAAACTCTCTCTCGAGTACTTCCCAGCAGTGGGAAGGGTATGCCGGCTACAAAGCCACGGAGACCTCCCTGCACTGTGTCATGGTGGGCCTTTGAGGAGGCGGTGTTAATAGAAATAGGCCAGGCACAAAGGGCTAAACACCGTGTGATTCCACCCACACGAGGTGCCTGGAGTAGTCAGATCTGGAGAGACAGAAAGTAGAGTGTCGGCTGCCCTGGGCTGGGGGAGGGGGTGAAGGTTAGGGGTGCAGAGTCTTCGTTTGGGAAGATGAGAGCATTCTGGAAACATGCGGGGGTGACGGCAGCACAACAATGTGAATACGCTTAACGACATGAAACCACACACTCTAACATGGTCACAGCGGTACATGTTACATCAATGTGCCTGGGTGGGCAGGAGGGGGTGAGTCAGGGCGGGACGGCTGGAGGAACAGCACTGACAGGAGGAGAGGGGAGTGGGCCACCAGCAGGTCCCCTTTCCTGCACTTGTGCTGGGGAGCAGCGGGGAGCCAGCCCCCATGCATAAGGCGAGGGGTTGCACCACCACCCAGCCCGGAGGTGGCGGTCAGTGGTCAGGAAATGTCAACAAGTCTCTACAAATACACAGCCCCCTGAACTTCTGCCCCATTAGACTTCTCTTTCAGTGATTTCTTCTCGAAGTGGTGCCTCCAAACACATCCTGGGAGAATAAGTGGAGTTATTTTTTATCAATTTGGTTTTGGGGTCATCGTGAACAATTTGCTTGACCCTTTACTTGAAGAAACGGGAAGTATACAAAATTAGCTTTATACTTGTTTGTTCTGGAGGCCCTTTGCCACGGTTTCAACCTATGCAAAATCCTCCAAAAAATCTGAGAGAATCTTTAGAATGTTTTCTAGAAAGCTTTAAAAACAAAGAAACAAAAAAAAGCAAGTTTCTCACCTTGTCTGGTTGAACTTTTTATGACACTCTTATTCCAAAGAGTATGCGGATAATTTTATTTTATTTTCTAAGAAAAAACCTCAATGGGAGAAAAATGGCCAAATGGTGATGAAGCTGAAGTTCATGAAGACCAAACAACAGCTGCAGAAAATCTGGTAAATCCTTAGCTAAAAATACCTGACTCTGAGTGATGCCACTTCCCAGGAGACACACAGTCGTCTCCGGGTTACCATGGAATTGGCAGAGGGGGACCTTTGGGAGAAATCTGCCACCAAACAGTCCCGATCTAGAAACCACAGCGGAAGATGGAAACTGCAGTAATCACACGTGCGGCACCTATAGAGTCGAGCCCCGTGTGACCGTGTTTTTAACATTGGTCATTTGTCCCTGGCATCACAGGACGCACCCAACAATGCTCATATGGAGGCAAAATGTCCTAAGGTAAGACAAATCCCCTCTGACGAGTGGAGCAGGCGAGTTCTTCCCGGCAGTGGGGAGGCGCTCCCTCCGGGCTGCGGGCCTTCCTGGGAGCCTGGCTGTGGTCTGAGCTGTTCTGAATGCTGTGGGGAGGTGGTGACTGCACCCAGGATTCCCACTCCGTCCTACCGTGTGACATCGTTGCTGGAAGCAGCTGCTCAGCCAGGGCCGCGTTTCCTACCCCCTTTGCTTCCAGGCCCTGTAACCTATGCTCCCAAGTGGGACGTGAGCAGAAGTCATACATGGGGCAGCTGGGATGACATGGTTGGTTAGGAGGCACTTTCCCCATGCTCCACCCAAAAGCTTCAGGGGACAGTAGAGCCACAGAAGGGACACTGCCCATCAGACACATTGGATTATTATGTGAGCAAGACACAGCCATTCACTGTGTGAGATCACAGAGAGGCCCTTTGCTTTGGGTGTACTGAATAGAATTCATGGAAGCTGGATTCTAACTGATGTAAATGGTTCTCTGATCATAAATATTTGTGGATGACCCATTCACAGCAACCAAAGAACCTTGGCTGAGGTAGATGTACTGCCCTGATAGATGGGGCAGCTTTTTCTTCTCCAAAAAGAAGCTCTTGTCCTGTGGCTCCAGAGAAAGCTACCATGGAGTGTCCATGCCTGTGTGACCAGCTTGGTCAGCACAAAGCAACTGGCCGACCCAGTGCTGAGTGCTCAGAACACAGTCAGTCTCTCTCTCTCTCTCTCTTTCACTCCCCCCACCTCATAACCAGTGGTCCCAGCACATTCTTCCTTTCCCCACCAATCTGCACTTTCTGCTATCAATCAGGTTTTTATATAATCCCAGTTCTGTTCTGGGGGTCTGTATTTGGTCCGCTCAGTGTACTGAATTGAACAGAGTCTCTGCAACCTATGTCCTCCTGGAGCCTCGTACGGTGACATTATTTAGAAATAAGGTCTTTGCAGACTTAGTTAAGATGGAGTCATCTTAGTTAAGTTAGTTAAGTTAACTGAGTTAGTGAAGACTGGATCAGGGTGGGCCCCAAAGCCAAGGACCGGTGCCCTCCTAAGAAGAGCCATGCAAAGGGAAGAGGTCTGTGTGGCCACAAAGGAAGAGGTTGGAGCGAGGCACCCGCAAGCCCAGGAATCCCAAGGATTGCCAATGGCCGTGGGAAGAAGGAAGAGGCAGGGAGAACCTCCCCCGACAGGTTTCAGAAGGAGCACAACACTGCCCGCACCTCAGCTGTGGACCTCTAGCTTCCAGAACCGTGAGAAAACCGATTTGTATTGCTTAAGCCACCCAGCCTGTGGTGCAGGGTTAGGGCAGCAGCAGGAGACAAGTTCGATTGGTCAGTCTGTCCATCCTCACAGAAACACCACACTGCCTGGAGCGTTATAACTTAATTATTACAAATCTTCGTGTCTGACCGGGCTGCTTTCTTTCATTTGGCTCTTCTTCAGTATTATGCTAGTTCTGCTTGGCGCGTTAATTTTTTTAGTTCTTATTTGTTTATCTTTAGAGTTACAGGAAGGACGAGAGGAAGAGAGGAAAACATCAGTCGGTTGCCTCTTGCACCCCCCAACCTGTGACCTGGCCCCCAACACATGCCCTGACCAGGAAAAGAACCAGGGACCTTTCGGTTCGCAGTCCAGCACTCCCTTCTCTGAGCCACCCCGCCCAAGGCTTGGCCTGTTATTCTTCTTCATAGATGCAGGCCTACTGATAAGGCATCACAGTTCATCTTTTCGCATTTAACAAACAGAGGTGAAATTCATGTGCAGTTAAATGCCCAGGTCTCAGGTGCACAGTTTAATGGGCTCTGACACATATAACACAGAGGTGGGCACATCTCCCTCACACCAGAAGCCCCTGTTCCTTGCACATCGGTCTCCAAGCCCCTTGACAGCCACTGTGCCACTTCCGTCACTGCAGATTAGATTCCTCGTTTCTGAACATCATACAAATCAATTATACCCTATATGCTCTTTTGGGTCGGGCTCTTTTACTTAGCATGATTTGACTTTTAATAAAAAGTCATTTATTAAAAGTCATCCGACGACATTTACTCTTGGTCTTACAGGTGTTAGAAAGGATAGGGTTTGGCTACTGAGGGAATGTGGGCTGAGGATGCAAGGAAGTCTCCAACGTTGTGTAGAATGAGAGCCCAGGAACAAGATTGCATGTGGGTGCAGCGCGTGTGTCTGGGAGTACATGTGTGTATTTGTGTCTCCCTTTATGTGTATGCATGTGTGTGCCATTCTATTCCTTGCAAGGATAGAAAGTCTGGAAGAAAACACACAAAACTCTACCCACCAGAGGCCCCTGGGAAATGGGAATAGGAGCGAGTAGTGAGGATTACCTTTCCTTTTTGCTTCAGTTCTGTATAATTTCAGTGCCTTTCAGGGAGCGTTGATAACTTTGCGATGATGCATTTTTGAGGAGTGGCCCCCAGGATCCTGGCCTGGGAGGATAGATTCACTGGTGGTGCCCAATGCCAGGTTGGAGCTGGGACAGGAGCACCGTGTTTGCCCAGGGATGAGCTCAGTTCATCGACTGAGTGGGAGGCACCCCCAGGGCATCTTGGTGGAAATGTCTGTTTGGTTGTTGAAAACACAAGACTAGAACTCAAAAAGGGGGTAGGAGCTAGAGGTAAAGGTCTGGGAGTCAGCACTTTCTTCAGGAAGGAAAGTGGACTCAGCACTTTCAGATCTAAACAGAAGCATCGCCCCCCAGGATGGTGTGAGTCTGTGCTTCCCAGCGCGGCATCAGGGAAGTTTAAAAAATCCCACGCCTGCACCTCAGCCTAACAACAGAAGTAACAATCAAATCTCCTTCTGGCCCAGGAAACCTCTCCACAAGGTGGGAGAGAAGAACAGTTGTATTACCGAGTGAGCACAAAGCCAGAACCTGGTGCTCATCACAGGCAGCGCGCTCAGAGGTGGTGAAGACAGAAAAAATCCCACCCTTTTGTGTGGTCAGGCCGGTATCACCCACAACATCCACTTCGGTTGACTTCATCCAAAGGAGAAATGAAACGCCTGTCTTTCCGACAAGAGGAAGTTCATCGTGCAGACAAGCTCCTGGGTTAAGGTTCCCCAGACAGGGGCACCCTCTCCCAGGCTCACATTTCAAAGACAGGACTGCACGCCCAAGAAAGACACCCAGAGACGCAAACTGATGACCGGCTGCTTCCGCTTTTAGACAATTTTACATGCATCTCAAAGAGGGAGAGAGGGCAAACGGTGTTGAGTTTTCTCTAGAAACTGTTGATGAGGAGGTGGGAACTGTCGCTCCCCCTTGACACTGGGAAAATTTTTAAATTAAATTTTATTGTTTAGATTTGCATTTGCCCTGACAGTAATTACCCTGTCCTCGACTAAATTTGTTTGACCAACTGACTGAACAAAGAAAGCCCTTAGAAGTTTGTGTTCTTGCTCTGGCAGACCTGTGAACCAAAGTGTCACTGGTCTGATTCCTGGTCAGGGCGCTGGCCTGGGTTGTGGGTCAGGTCCCCAGCTGGGGGCGTGTGAGAGGCAACTGATCCTACGTTGATGTTTCTGTTTCTCCCTCCCTTTCCCTCTCTAAATATAAATAAATAAAATCTAAAAAGAAAGTTTGTGCTCTTGTATTTGAATACAATTTTGGTATGACCCTAATTCCAGTTTCAAACATTTATTTTAAAATGAATATTCTGAGGATTGGGTTCTGCGCTGGCTGGTGTGGCTCAGTGGATTGAGCGAGGCAAAGGGTGGCCAGTTTGATTCCCCGTCAGGACACACGCCTGGGTTGCAGGCCAGGTCCCCAGTAGGGGGCACATGAGAGGCAACCGCACATTGATGTTTCTCTCCCTCTCTTTCTCCTTCCTGTCCCCTCTCTCTAAAAATAAATAAATAAAATCTTTTCTTTTTAAGTAAAGATTGGGTTCCTAGTCTAGATAGCCGATACTACCTTTGTGTATTCAAAACATTCCTGAACTGGCCTTGAGGAGCCCTGCATCTCACTGCTCTGAACTTAGCAAGTCCCCGGAACTCTTAACCCGAAATCCGGGTCTAAGCAGCTGAGGGAGACCTGTTTCACATCCAAGGAAGAAGGCGCTGCCCACTACTTTTCCAGGCGGACAGAGAGGCAGGTTGGTGCTCGGACTGTTAGAAAACGTCAAAAGCAAAAAGCCGAGGAAGGACATTATTGCGTTTCCTGACTAGTGGCCTCTTAAACAAAAATTCTGCAGAAAAAAGATCTCCTTATTCTTACTTAAAGCAATCTGGGTCGTCGTGTTTCCGACGTCCCCAGGGAAGGAGCGCCAGCTAAGGGAGAGAATGCCCCTCTCTCCTGAGGTGCAGACGCGCAGGAATGCTTTGCCGGTGTGAGTGTGTCCCATACTGGTGCTCTGTGTGTGGGTTTTATTTGCTAAATCTGTCAGCCCTAGTTCAGACTGAAGTGAAGTGGGTGTGGAGCTTCCATGTCATGAATCTGAGACATTTTTTCCTTATATTATTTAAGTTTCAAAGTTAAGAGCATTGTTACTTTTCAACAATAGAACTATTTTTTAACGTGACGGCACTTGGAGGTAGGGTCTTTCAAGGGGTGATTCAGTTAAGATGATTCTTTCAAGGGGTGATTCAGTTAAGATGAGGTTGGTCATCGGGACAGGTCCTATCCCATGCGACTGGTGTCCTTCTAAGAAAAGGTGGTTGGACAGAGACAGCACAGAGGAGAGACCCTATGAGGACTCAGGAAGACATGGCTGTCTGTGAGCCGAGCACAGAGGCCTGAGGAGAAACCAGCCCCGTGGACACCTTGATTCCAGTCTTCCCGTCCCCGGGACTGCAAGACAGCGAATGCCTTTCGTCCAAGCCACCCAGGCTGCGGCACTCTGTTCCAGTGGCCTGAGCTGAGCAATACAGCACCAAAGCCTGGGGTTCTCTGATGAAAGGGTGGTGGGGGCGCTGCAGTGACTGCAGAGTGCCATACGTGTCCCTGCCAGGTGTCCTTCTGCCTCTCCCCGGACCGTCTGGCAGGGGCGCAGGTGCAGGTAGAGGCCTGCTTCCCAGGTGTCTGCAGTGCAGACTCCCACGGTCAGTCAAGACCTGACAGACAGACAGCACTTCCTGGGCGGGGCTCCCTTTGCCTGCCCTGAGAGGAGTACCTGCCCCCTCTCCCCATTGGTAGTATCTGACACCAAACTTTGTTAGGGTTGTTACACAATATCATGCATCACAATGTTTTCCTTTAAAATGTTTGTTTTATTGCCCTGACTAGTGTGGCTCAGTTGGTTGGGTGTCATCTTGCAAGGTGAAAGGTCACAGGTTCGATTCCTAGGCAGGGCACCTGCCTGGGTTGAGGATTTGGTCCCAGGTCGGGGTGCCTGCAAAAGGCAGCTGATTAATGTTTCTCTCCTTCTCCCTTCTCTCCCCCACCTCTAAAAGTAAATAGAATCTTTTGAAAGCCCATTTTATTATTATTTTATAAAAATGAATCTTGCTTCTAAGTGCTACTTTCGTAAAATTGTCTCAGGAACCAAATTGAAAGCTTCCTGTAATGCCCAGAGCCCACAAACACCTTACATCGGAGTCTGTACTGAAAGGATGAGGGGGTGAAACAAACTGCGAGAGTCTGGTTTAGAAACTGTACTTGCAATCAGTCCCCTTGTTTTATAGTCCTGCCTCTCGTCTGCAGGAGGCAGATTACCTGGGCACAGCAGAGCAAGAAGCCTTTGGCTCTGCCACCCCTCCAAACCTGTTTTTCTTCTTTAAAGATCTTCACGGAAGACTCTAAGGTGATTTCCTGCAGGTCACGTGGGGCATGTGGGGCCTTCTGAGCCAGAATCTTCTCTCAGATAAAAACGTACGTGAAGCACCGAGTTTGGAAGATCAGGAACAGGGACAACAAAATAGCAAGCATTCACTGAGTGTGTTCCACCCTCTAGACCCTGCGAAGTCTCCAAGATGACAGGACTCAACCAGGGTCCCACACCCAGAAGCCATGAGCTGAGACTTGAACCTGCAGTCTCCAAGACCCAGGTTCTTACTCACTGCAGCCTTGAAGAGGCCCATGGAGGCTGACCCCGGGGCCTGGTGTTTGCTGGGCAGTTCTGGTTGTTGCCTGGGGTCCTAGCACATTTATTGCACTCTGTCATTCTGCCCTGGACCTCCCCCACAGGGCAGAGAAAAGGGCAGGAGGTGTGGAAGGGAAATGTGCCCTCAGAATAGAGCCTCCTGCGTTTGCTCGAGGCAGGTGTCCAGCTCCCGCTGGAAGATGTGGGCATTTTGTGGGGTCATTGGAAACCACATAATGTCCCCGCTTTGGTCTTTTTTGTCCCCCACCCCAATTCCTTTGGCTGGGGGTCAAAGTCAAGGCTTAGACTCAAGGCAACAGGGTCGGCTCCAAGGACCTCCAGCTGCCTGCTGTCCTGTTCTGCCCTCAGGGAGGGGACATCCCTCCTTTACTGTTTAAATAAATTATTATGGAATTTTCAAAGATGCCAAGATCCCTTCATGTACTTAATGCCCATCTTCAATGATTTTGCCTTTTCCCATCTACCACCTCCTTTCCCCATGCTAGAGTGTGTTTAAATCCGTCTCTAGACTTCATATCATTTCACCCACAGACACTCCTATTTGTCAAACAAAAACAAAACCCAGACTTAGTACCTCAATCAAAAGGATGGCTACAAATGTGTGGGGCACTATTGCCATAGTGAGAACTCTGACCGATCGGTCTAGAACCTTCTGAAGAGCTGAGCCTAAAGAGGTGCCTTGTGCGTGTGCGTGTAACAGAAAGGAGTAAGCCAGGTGAGAGAGAGCCAGTGTGGAGTCTGAGCTGAGACCGCAGACAGAGCCGGCTCCCACAAGCCACCTGTTCTTGGGAGGAGCCTCTGCTGGCTCAGGTGAGGATGGCAGGGGAGGAGGGACATTGTTCCAGCAGGTCAGTGGGGACAATGCTCTAGATCAGCACCCATGGGGCGAGGAAGGGAGCGCAGAGGGCTGCTTGGCTTGCCCTGGGTGGACAGGGAGCACGAAAAGTCTCACACAGATCACAGGGGACAGGGGCTCCTCTGTGGTGAGCCACTTTCCAGAACACAAAGCCGGGCAGGGGGGCTGTTTTTTAACTTTTATTATTTTCCAAGGTCATGGGGTTTGGAAAGTTCAACAGTTTCCACTAAAATATACATATACATACTGAAACGTATACTTGTATATCAAATCAGGGCTTAAGGACATCATCTTAATATCATTAACACACTCAGTATCATTCATATATAATTCCTTAATCTTACCCACTCTCCAGTCCATATTAAATTCCCTCCCAGTTGCCAGCCGGACCTTCACTCTTGTTTTTGGGGCACATGTTGCATCTCGTTGTCACCTCTCTGAAGCCTCTTTTCACCTGTAACAGTCTCCCCCACCAGCCATCTGTTGAACACTGGGTCGCAATGTTGTACAGACCATGGCTCATGGGCCGGCACCGGGAGCTGTGCGAGACACAGAGTCTCAGGCTGCGCCCCCCACCCCTGCCCTGCCACATCCGGTTCACACTGCACTCAGTCCCCAGCGGTGGGGGGGCGCTGGATCCCCCAGTCAGTGTCTGCACAGCACTGATGTGATTTGGGCAAGACACCCTTCCCTGTTTCCTGTGAGTCCTGTAACCCCACAGCCTGTGCAGAAGCTCTATGGGCCCCAGGTCCACTGATACCACAAGGAAACCCCCGTAGCCTTGGCTAGCCTATGACTCACACTGGGAAGCACTGGGCGTCTGGTGTGCCACTGTAGTGATCTGCAGTGGGTCAGCAGGTTCAGATGTCACCTTTGTCCCTCCACCACCTGCAGGTTTATGACTGTCACTTAAATAGTCTGTTAGTCTTGGGGGGATGGGCACCTCTAACAGCTCTTATGATCAGGCAACTGAGAACCAAGAAACAGCATTCCTGTAGAACAAGGGATATCCGTTGGGTGGTGACTCCAGACTGGGCTGCAGGTGGCCCTTGAGGTCCCAGGCCAGTTCAGCATGTCCTCCCCAAAGGAGCTGGGTCCCCTGTGCAGGAATTCTCACACTGCCAACTGGCCGGCCCCCTGCTGCCCAGAGGATTTAGTGCTGCAAAACAGGGTCCACCACACAGCTCCACTCAGAGCACCAGGGAGAGGTACTGGGGAGACCAGGATCGGGCTGGTCGCCCTCCGCACAGACTGCATGATCACTCCTGGGGTGTGTGTACAGTTGCGTTTCCTTACTCCAACATGACCTGTCCACCATGGATTGTCACAACTGCCAGCTCTGACAAAAGGGAGCCTGGCCAGGAAGGTGCCCAGGACACTCAGAGCACTGCGCACATGCAAGCCGCGGAGGCACACCAAGGATGCAGGGAGCTGGGACAGATCTTGGGAAGGGCCTGAGGGCGTGATGGGGGAGGGGGTTCCAGCAGCCCTGGGACCTCCTGGAGGCCTTTCTAGCCTCACTGCCTTCTGGCTGCTGCCCATCCTTGCCTGCCCTTGGCACTGGTCCTTTCTTTCTCTGTATCTTCCCTTCCACTCTTCCTGGAGGGCAGCCCGCTCTTATCTAACTCACCCCTGGCACAGAATGCTCACACTCTAGTTTTATCTGGCTCTGAAATAGACTAGGTCTCAGGTATTGCCATCACACTCAAATTTAAGGCATGGATCCCATGGTCTGTGCTTCCTGTCATGGCATAGGGCATTGAAGCAACAGGACCGGGGCTGTTCTTCAAGGCTCTTGTATATGTCCTGCCGAAGCGAGCACCTTCAAGGCTTAAATCCCCCTTTATCTCATCATGTCTCCAATGCAACATTCAAAACAAATTTGCAGTTTGGAAGCATAAGATGCTGAGTGCAAGAGACCTGTGGGACATGCTTGCAGAAACAGCGACAGGAAGTAGGAAATGGGGTTCAGATCCCAGAGAGAGGTCAGAGAGGGAGGGGTGTTGGGAGAATCATTCTAAGGAACAGACCAGGGCAAAAACAAGAGGATGAGGGTCTGAAGGGATTGGGGGAGGTCGCTATGTGCTTGTTCTGCTTGGTAAGGCCCAGCAGAGGTAAAACAGTGTGTAAGTATGTGCTACCCTGTCTGTGGACTTGGGCCTGAAGAAAAAGGACCATTGTTGAGAATGCGTCAGGAAGGTCAGAGCATGGATTCAGGGTCCTCGAAAGAAGTGACACTGTCTTTGAAAAGCAAAATGCCGTGAACTGAGCTGAAAGCTTGAGAAATGCTCCCAGAGCAAGCCCCCTGGGAAGGCTGGCAGCACTGGCGTGTGGGTTGCGCTGCCTCGAGCGCTGAAGTTCCTACAGTCTTTCAGGGTTTGGGGAGGCATGACAGTGGGCAGACGCACATCCCCAGTTTGGGGTGCAGGTGTGCCCCACACATTACTTTCCAACTTCCTTGTTTAGTTCTCTGATAGAACATTCCTGAAACACCAATGTTAGGTGCCCATCCTGGTTCACAAAAGCCCTGGCAGAAGGGGAGTGGAATGCCGACAACATTATTTCTACGAAACGTAGCAGTGGCTTATGGGTACTTTTCTGGAGAAAGAACATTTGGAATCCCAGAAGGACTCTTCCTCAGAGGTGGGCTGGCCGGGGTGGAGTGGGGTCCCTGGCACAGGAAGGTGGTCATGTGACATTTGCAGAGGCGTCTTCCTGGTTTGCCTGATTGCATACTGTTCTGAGACCATCAATTTCAAAAGGACTCTTTGGCGACAAAAGTACCTCAAATATTAAACTATCTGAAATCCCCTTTTATCTCACCACGTCTCCAATGCAACATTGAAAACAAATTTTCCATGGCCTCTCAGATGGGAGGGGCAGTTGAGGCAGAGTTTGCAGCCATAACTGTGAAGTCTCAGTGTGAAGGTGAGCAGGGAGCAAAGCAGGCACCACGCTGAAGCCGGGCAGCCCTGCAGTGTCGAGGGAGGAACGGCTGCTAGCGGCTTTTGTTTGGTGGTGCTTTCCCTCAGCAGAACGCGGCGGATGAAGCTGTGCGATCCCAGTGCTGTTCATTTGCGGACAGTACTGGGAGTTGACTCATGCTCCCAGGATTCTGGGCACAAGCATCAGGGAAGCCGCAGTCAGAGAAGGGACCCCTCACTTCTGCCGTCCGGGGATTGGTGCAGATGCCTGAGCTGTTAACCCGGTCACCCCAGATGGCCATCCTGCAGGGCGCAGCACAGCTAATTCGTCTGTTGCGCTGTAACAGCCATACAGCCAGCCAGTTCTCCTGACGCCGTGGCTCTTGGCAGGGGCAATTTTCCTAGGCCCAGCTCCCTGCAGGTGGGGTTGGAAGGGGCAACTAGGCAGGAGGGTCTGGGACCGACCCCCCCCCCTCCACAGATCCGGTTTGGGGAGGCAGGAAGGGACAGGACAGGTTCTCAGGTCTGACCTGTAGGCTGAAGGAGAGCAAATTAAAACAAACAAACAACAAGACTTGTTTTTTCTGCATAAAGCAAATTAAAAAGGGGTCACGAGTTAGAGCTCTGGCCTTTGGACCTACTGATCACTGAGGTTTGAAGGAATCTCGGAGGAATTCAAACTGGGTTCATCTCTTCCAATCTTTACTCAAGGCCTACGAGGCCTGGAGGTTGAGAGGACGGGCCGCCAGTCAGTGCAGCCAGCTCTTCTGCGCCCCGGCCCCAGGTTCCCCATCCCCCCACCCCCCTCATCCCTTACCCGGGAGGCGTCTGCCCTCTACCCGCCGCTGGGCACCCACCTCACCCAGCCCCACGTCCCCCCATCACATCCCCCAGGTCACCCCCATTCTGTCCCCCTTGTCCCCAACCACCCCCGTTCCTACCCAACATAATCCCACCCAGCACCAGGTCTCCCCATTCCCCAGCTCCCGGTGCCTCCTCCCTTCAGGCCTGGGAGGGAGTGGTGGGCAGGGCTACTACCCGCTCCCAGCCTCCCGGCTCCAGCACACTCCAACTGCGCCCTCGGGAGGAGCCGCAGGAGCAGGTGCAGGCCCCAACCGCCCCTCCCTCCCTCCCTCTTCCCCGGCCTGCGGATTCCAACACCACGCACTCTCCTCCCCATTCCCAAGCACTGCCTCCCTCTCCCTTGCCCCCTTTCCAGCACCGCCCTTCCCCCTCCCTCTGCCCCAGTCCCGCCCCCAGCACCGCCCCTCCCCCACCCGAGCGCCTCCCCCCCCCCCCCGCCTCCCGCCGCCGCCTCCCTCCACCCCCACCTCGCAGCACCGCCTCCTGGAGCCCGAGGCACTGGCAGGGCTCTAGCTGCCTGAAGTCCGGGGAGACGGACTAGGCACCGCCACCTCGCCGAGGTCTGGGCAGCTCCGAGCCGCCATCCCCCTTCTCCGCATGGAGCCTGCGGAGCGCGGGCAGGCGGCGCGGGACCGGGTCCCCAGGTGGGCGCGCAGGGACCCAGACGCCCCTCGCTCAGCCTGGGCGTGCGGGGTGGTGGTGTGGAATTTGGAGATGCGGGGACGGGACCGTGAGAGATTTGGGGGCGCGCGAAGTAGGACCGTGCGGTGGTGGGTGTTCGGGCGCTTGCGCGTCCCTGGGCAGGGGTGCGTCCTCACCGCTCTCGGCCCGCAGTCCGTCTGCGCTTCCAGAGGGTGCAGAGCGCGCGCCCCTCGGGTCGGTCACTGCTCCGGACGGGCCCCAGTCCCTCCAGGCCGAGTGCCCGCAGGACCCCGGGGACAGGCCCCGGGCAGGGTCTGGCCACTCTGTGCCACAGGTCGCACCGGCGTGTGGAACTTAATTCTGGAGCTACAGGGTTTTTCTTTTTATATTGTAGGATTGATCCATACGGGTTTGAAAGGCCTGAAGATTTTGATTATGCAGCTTATGAAGAATTTTTTTCCACCTATCTAGTGATACTCACTAGAAGAGCAATAAAATGGTCTAAACTTCTAAAGGGAAGTAATAGTATCCAGAAAAGTATGACAGGTGAGTTTGGAACTTGGTCTACGGTGCACTTAACAAACAGGTCACTGGCTAAGAAACACTCCTGAGAGGACCGACCAGAGTTCCGGGTTCCATAGGCCCCTAACCCACGGAGGCTGCCTGGAGTCTGGTACCCTTCCCAGGGATCCCGAGATGGTGAAGGTGCAAGGCAGGTGCGTGTGTGTCGTGTCCTATGTAGGCTCAAAGTTGAAGTTCAAAACGTTGAATTCAGCTAGAACTTGCACTTTTAAGGTACAGGGGCGTCCTTTCTTTTCTTTGAGATGGGCTTGTTTGCTTTCCAGAAGAAAATTGATTTTCTGCTTTTCAAAAATCTCAGAATGAGATTGCCCAGGGCTCTCCCCTTGCTCGTGCCAGTGACAGAGCCCTCCCTGCTTCCCCTACTGGACCCCTCCTCACCTGCTCTCCTGCTCCAGCCCCTTCCCTCCTTCATGCTAGGCCTGGTGCCCCTGCCCTCAGGTCTCCTCTCTGTTCCTCCAGCACACCCCTGGTTTGCACCTGACTCTCCCTCCCCACCCCACCCCACCCCAGCCTCCCTACCTGTACCTCATCTTTTTCAGGTGTTGACTGGAGTGCCACTTCCATGAGGCCTTCCTGAGCTCCCCTCTGGAATGACAAGCCCCCCGTTACACTGCACACCCACACAATTTTAACCCCTTCCCTGCCTATTTTCTCCTCTCGGCCTGACACAGTGCAGATCTTATTTATTTTATCATTCGTTTCCCCTGCCAGCATCAAAGCTCCCTCTCTGCTGGCAGGGACTGGCCAGGATAACTGCTTCAGTATTTGTGAAATGAGTGAAGTGTTTAGTCGGCACCTGCTGGGCTGGTCCAAGGGCTTTGGTAGGAGTGTGCCCCTTGGTGGGAGTTAAGGGAACACAGATAAATGGCACAGAGGAGTTTCCTGAAAGAGGACATTAATGACAATTAAGAGGTGAGGGCGGGGACAGCTGCAAGGGAGAGAGCTGTGTGACCAGACTGTTAGAGATGTGCTTAGAAGGGGTCAGAGATGGAGCCAGGGGGCCCTGCATGGGACCCTGTGAAGGCAGGCACGTATCACATGGACAAGGATTTATAAGCAAGGACGTGAAGAGATTTTTTGCTTTTAAAGATGTTTATGAATAGGGCCCGGAGTGGTCCCAGCACACAGTAGGTGCTTGAGAAACACTTGTGGGGTTGACCGAGAGGGCTGGGTGCAGGCACATGGACCTCGGAGCTTGCTGTCTGGTAGGGCAGGGGTCAGGGGGCTGTCCCAAGACAGTGGACAGCCCTCCCTTCTCAAGGCCTTCCTGATGGGGCTGCCAACTAGCGTTTCATGAAGTCAGCTGGAAGGGACCTTAAAGGCCGGTCCTTTGTGCCTTCACAGACCCCTGAGGCTAATACCCCGTGTTCCCTCCTACGTGGGCTGCACATGGAGGTCTGTCCCCGAGGCATGACCCCTGTGTTAACAGATTTCCAGCAGCACATCTGCCTGTAATTTTTCCTTTTGATTTCTTCTTAAAAGTTGACTTCTCTTTTTGGTTGAAAAAGTTACATTATAGGTATTTAAAAATAAACAATTTACATACATGGTAAATGTCTTACTCCTACTAAAAGATGTAAAGTGACATTAAGTTTCTCTCCTGCCCCTGGCCGCAACCTCCTGTAGAGGCGACCACTGGTTGGTTGTCCTCACATCTCCCTGCAGGAACGGGGGTGCAGGCGAAGGCCTCCTGCCCCACATGGTTGACTCTGGATAACTGACCCAGAGGTCAGTAAAAGCAGAGAATCCCTACAAGGCGCACATAAGTGCAGGATTTTTTTTTTGTTTTTATATAAAGCACAAATGCAGGCTTATTCTGCCATCTCTGACTTTGTCATCCGGTTCTCTCTTACCATCTCCTTTCCTTTGACTAGGTGGGTCCACTAATTTAAATTGTGTGTCTTTCCTGCAGAAACCACACTCTCAGTTCATTGTCTCTATTTTCCAGTATTGAGTTTTTCCCCAAGTAGGGAGCAGGAATAAAAGCAATCTGAATGCAGACTCATCCCAAATGTTTGCCAGATCGGCCCCCCCCCCCCCCCCCCGGTTGCAGCTGTCTTCTCCCTGGTTCAAAGATTCTGTATTGGCTTTGCTTTTGCTTGGAGCACCTGTCTCTTTCGATTCTTTCTGAAAATATAGCTTGGATTTTGTTGAAATAACAGTTCTTTCTTTTTGGCTTTAATATTTCTCTGATTTATGTCACATTAGTTGAACTGTGTGATTATGGAACAAGTGTCATTGGATAACAGGTGTAGGAGCAAATGTATGTGATTCCCGGTGAGCCTGCAGCCTGGGGGATGGATTCAGTGTCAAGGTGAACGGGAGAGCCTGTCAGCCTGATGGTGTTTCAGGAAATGAGGAGACAGCTCAGCGACAGTGCGTGGTGTGGCTTCCCAGGGTTCTGCGATCCAGGGTGTCACCGCTGGATTTCGGTGTAGTTTCCGGCCGTGTTGGCCTGGAAACTACAGGGAGCCAGTCAGAGAGCGGCTGTCAGGCACAAACACGACTGGCCAAGTTACTCCAGAAATGGGGATCCAGTTTTTTCCTGCTGTGTAGTCTAGGCTGACTGTAGTGTGCCAGGTGTGTGACTTCCCCGGGGAAGAAGTGACATCATAAGGGGGTCTGGTCCTACCTCGTGGACATGTGTAGTCCTAGGAGCTCAGCCTTGAGACCCTGTCCTGGACTATCAGCAAGCTCATCTTGAAATCTCCTTTTGATCCTGTTTTTTCACCTTATCTTGCTTTTTATGGTCCTACTAAGTTTTTTTCTCTTTTGGTAGGATTTTCATCTGTTATTGTCCCTCGTAATGTCTCCAGTAACACAAGCCTCTACAAGTCTGGACATTCAGCGTATGTCCAGATAACTTGTGCTGCTTGATTTTGCTATTTGTGGACACGATGAGTGTTTTCATTTTTCTTTGTAGCAAATATCCAACAGGAGCCCTTAAGACAGCTTGCTGTTCCTCCCTCGACCTTAAAGACCTAGTTCCACAAACTGCCCTATGTTGGCCTGGCTCCTGCCCTGGTTCCTGTTCGTTTCCCATCTTGGTGCGAAGGGACTCCGCAGCAGAAAAAGCCTCAGAGGCGTTTGCTTCTTCTCGATCTTCTTCCTCGTGGCTTAGAAAATCAGCACCACTTGAATTAGAAATAAATTACGGAAACGTATTTTCAAGGACAAATGCCAAAAAACCGAAAGATTTGCTTAACTTTGTTGAGTCAGACAGTTGGAGGTTAATTCTCTGGTGTCCAGCTTCCTAAAAAAAAAAACATTTCCCCACTGTTTTTCCTTTATATTTTGTTCTTCTGCAGACGTCAGGGATGACCCGTGGGTGAGCCCTGCCCTTGGGAGTGGCAGTCTCTGAGGCTGAGTAAACCATTCTCGCCTTTTTTCTGAAGAAACATTGTAAATTCAGATAACAAACATTGAAAAGTAGCAAAAGCGTTTGTTCTTCACCTTCTGGGTACAGTCACCGGTCACCGCTGTTACAACAGCTAAAATTCTCTGAGCTCCAACTATGTTTCGGGCACGAGGCTGAGGGCTTTATTTCTGTTTTATAGACAAGGAAACTGAGTCCCGTTCAAGGTCTGGGGCTAGGAAGTCACAGCAGAGCCGATGTCTGTCTCCGTAGTGAGGGATTCAGCTCTTCCGCACTTTCCCTCCTTTTACTTTACAGTTTAGTTTTTTTAATTTATAGTGACATTCACTCTTACGGCTACATCTGTGACTTTAGACAAACACGCGGAGTCACAGAACCTCACCGCAAGCAGGTTCAAAGCCGTCCTTCTCCTTCAGAATTCTGTCCCCACCCCCACCCCAGGCCACCACTGATCTCATTCCCACGGTTCAGCCATCAGATAGATGTTGTCCTATAAATGGGATCATATGCCTTGTAGCTTTTTGAAGTCTAGCTTCTTTCTTTTTTTGAAGTTTATTTTGTTATTGTATTTTTTCTATTACCATTCATGCCCCTTACAGCCCTCTCCCAAGTCTAGCATCTTCAGCTAACGGAGTGCATTTGAGATGTGTTCATGATTTGGGTGTATAAATAGTTCACTGTATTGCTGCGGCCTGTTTCATTGATGGTATACTATCATTTGTTTTTATTGTCTGTTCATCAAAGGACATTTGGGATGTGTAAAGCCAACTTATAAATATTCATCTATGGGTTTTTGCTTGAATTTAAACTTTCACTTCTCTTAGGGAAATACATAGGAGAGAGAACCCTGGGTCATATGGTAACTATATGCTTCATTTTTAAGAAATTGCAAACTGTCTTTCCAAAGGAGCTGCACAATTTTGCATTCCACCATCAGGGAATGAGAATTCCTGCTGGGTCACATTCTGACAGCGCTTAATATTGTTGGTATTTTAGAGAGGAAATCCAGCCACAGCTGCCTCTGCTGTGCAGATGCATCTCATCTGTCCTGACTGTGTCAAGGGATGGCTGCTGGTCGGTTCCCAATACATTGTATTGAATTTATAGATCAATTCGGGGAGGACTGACATCTTAGCAATACTGAGTGTTCCGATCCGTGGGCCAGATATGTGGTTGTGTCTCCTCTTATTCGTCTGCTCTGACTCCTTTTTCAGTGTTCAGCACTCAGATCCGACAGGTGTTTTGTTAGGTTTTTACCTAAGAATTTCTCTTTTTAGTTTTGGTGCTATTGTAAATGATACTATTTTCACTATTTTGATTTCAGTTGTTTGTTATTAGTGTGCAGAACTACCATAGATTTGCACATGTCTTTTCTTTTTTGCTACCAGCTAAGTTAGAACAGTCCCCACCCACTTTGGGCTTCCCCTGCCCCTTGCTGGTCAGCAGAGAACCATTCACAGCTCTTTCAGGTGTTTGTGGTCATGTTGCCTCCAGGGGCTCATGAGACCCACTGCCAACCTTCGGTTCAAATCATACTAAGTTGGGGGGAAAGTCAGACTGAATTATAAGTGTCTTTGATGGACTTAAAAAATAAAACAAAGCTTGTGCTTTTCACGTTTCCGTGACAGTATAAATAGACTTAAGTGTGGAAACGTTCTTGTCGAGGCACAGTTCTCCAATGTGCATTGAAACTGGCAAAGAGGGTTTCTGGGATTTTCTTGGTCTTTACGTGGGTTATTTCGGAAATGTTCTTTCCCTCTTCTGGATCTTCCCTTGTCATCCCTGCCTCCTTCTGCCAATTTTTGGTGTGCCCTCCTGGGCAGGTGCAGGAGGCTTGGCCTCCTGGGGTTTCCACTTTAAGGTGCTTGTGTACAGGTGATCCTGTGTGGGTTGCCTTGGAGTTTACGTTTTTGTCAGCAGTGCTTTTCCATACTGTGACCTAGACCGTTCTCCCCATAACTGTGTCCTGTTAAATGCAATTGGTGCCTCAGATCTTTTTCTTTTTATGGCTGCTTATAGAATTTCACTAATTGCATAGCTTTTGTTTTTTCCCTAAAGTGTGCTTTTTAAAAAAATAATAATATTTTGTCTACGGCCATACCACCCTGAATACGCCCCATCTCGTCTTAAAAAATAATAATATTTATAGTATCAAAGCAAAACAAGCCCGTGAATATTTCCTTGGAAAACGAACTGTTTGGGGGGTTCAGTTAAGAGTATTAAAAGCATTGAGTGGCATCCCTGGGCAACTTTAATTAACTTGAATGTTAATCTTAGACATTTGTTCATTTGCCTAGGAAATTATTGAATATTGATTAATTGAGGTCACTCATGGTTTTTGGCTTATTTTCCTTTTTGTTGTTATGGTCATTAGGAAATTACCAATCACCTTTTCACATATTTATTTTCAGTAAATACATCCCTCCAAAATGTGCTAGTTACAGATTCACGGAGACCAGCTGCAGAACAGGACGAGGACGTCTGTGGCTGCAGCCCGTGCTCGCCGTCAGGCGCTTCACACAAGTGCACAGCTTGCACACTTGCCGTCCTCCATTTTCAGTTTGTCCTCTCACTGGTCTCTGCCCTGTGGAGGGCTTCCCAGAACACTCAGGTGACCTCAGGCCCCACTGCTTCACGGTCACCTCCAGAGAAGGACCATGCACCTGAGCCTGATTCACTGGTGCCTCTGGGTCTGTCCCTACTTCCCGCTGTCCCTCCAGCCCTTGTGTCTCTGCTTACACTCCCTGGGACCAGCTGAGGGTCTCTTCCTGCTTCATGTCCCTTCACTTTGATGAGGTTGCCGTCACTCCTGCTCTCCTGGCATTTCCAGATGTGTGCAGTGCCTGGGTCACAGAGACTATTCCTGGTCCAGGTCACCCCTGGGCAGGGACTTGAGTCTGGCCCTGTGGCTAACCTGTCTTCACATCTCAGCATCTGTCACAGTGTGTGTGACAGGCAGCATGAGAGGACCAGAGGATGGACCTCGAAGCCCCTGGCATTGGGTTATTGTAGCTTCTTGCCTCATTGTGGTCAGTTTGGGCAGAAGAGCTGAATTCTGTGATGAGTGAATATACCAGTTTTGGTAGAGATGTGTGAAGTTTTGCATTTTTTGAAAAAATTTTTATCTACGATATGTTTATTGATTTTCAGAGAAAGGAAGGGAGGGGGAGAGAGAGAGACAGACAGACAGACAGACACACACACACACACACACACACACACACAGACAGATGTGAGAGAAAAACATCAATCAGTTGCCTCTCTTACACGCCCAAGCTGGGGATCAAACCCACAACCTTTTGGTGTGCAGAAGGATGCTCCAACCGACTGAGCCACCTGGCTAGGGGAGGCTTTGCATCTTCTTAATGTCTGACCTAAGGAGAGAATTGGTGAGCTAAAGGTATTGAAATTCCTGCCACGGGCCCTGTCCTTCTGACGCTGCCCTTCCTCTGTTCCAGTGAAGCGCTACATCCGGAAAGGCGTCCCCCTGGAGCACAGGGCCCGAGTCTGGATGGGGGTGAGTGGAGCCCAGGCCCGGATGGAGAGGAACCCCGGCTATTACCACCGACTTCTCCAGCGAGAGGGAAATGACAGCCTGGAGGAGGCCATCAGGACAGGTGACACCCGGTATCCATCCCTTGGGTGTGGGGGGGCCCAGGCAGGAGGAGGGGGGTGGGGCGGGGGGAGGAGGTGTGGGAACTCTCCTCCAAATTGGGTCTGCATCCAGTCTTTGAAGTCATGATGCTGATGAAGAAAGGGCATTGTGAAAGATGCAAAGACCAGGTTTCTTTCAAGAAGAAGCCCCCAAGGAGAATGAGAAGGCTGCCGAGCCAGCAGCCCTAATGGGGTGGGGCGTTTGGTGGAAGGGGTGTGTGCCTGACCGGAGCACATGGGACTGATGGATGCAGCTACACAAGCATCACAAAGCCACACACTGAAGTTTTCTTTCTTTGTGTCAATCTCTAATAATTCTCTAAGGATGCTGATATTTTTGGCCTTTAATCTTCTTCCCTTTAGTTTTCTCAATATTTATACAGGCTCCCTGTCTCTTAAAAGTTTAAAGCGCCCAAGGAAAAAAAAATGTTTAACCTAAAATGAATAATTAGATTTTAAGGAAATACATCTGCCTTCCTGATTTTAACAATTTTTGAGAAATACAAATTTAAACAAAATAGCTAATTAAAAAAATTGAGTTAATCTCCCCGGGCCGATGTGGCTCAGTGAGTTGGGCGTCAGGGCGGAAAGGTCACCAGTTTGATTCCCAGTCAGGACACCGCGCCTGGATTGCAGGCCAGGTCCTCATTGGCGGGCATGCGCGAGGTAACCAATAGATGTTTCTTTTCCTCTCTTCCTCCCTCCCTTCCTCTCTCTAGAAAATAAATAAATGGAACCTTTAAAAAAATTTAAAAATCAGTTACTTTGAAGTGCTGAGAGATTGGACTGACTTATGACAGTGAGAGTGGTGTGTCTCCAACATAATAAATGGGGGTCCTTCAGTCTTTGGGGTCTCATATGCCCAGGGCTGGTACCAGTGGGAACTGGGGGTCCTGAACCCTTTGGCTGCAACCTGACTGCACAGCAAACCAGGGTCAAAGGTCTCAGCACAGAGGCTGCTGCTGGCTTTCAGGCACAGCGGGGGGCCCTCACTCAGCAGGGCTGGAAATGCTTGTTTAGGTTGGGAAGAGACTTTAGGTCCGAGGGAGGCTGAACATACTAAATAAAACAGAATGTTGCTCCTGGTTTGAAAATTAAATTTAGAGGCTCTGTTTAGTTCCAAGCATTTTCAGGTAAATTTTCACTATTGTGATAAAATATACATAATATAAAATTTACCATTCTGTCTTCCCTGACTGAAACTCTGTCCCCATTAAACACTCACCTTCTGTCCTCCAGTGCCTGGTGGCCACCATTCTTTCTGTTTCTAGGACTTTGATGACTGAGTACCTCCTACAAGGGGGATGGACCAGAGAGTAGAGTGTCTGTCTTTCTGTAGCTGGTTGAGTTCACTGAGCATAAAGTCCTCAAGGTTCACGCATGTGGCAGAGTTTCCTGTGTGAGGCTGGATGGTGTTTCACAGTGCGTCCACACCGTTTTGTTTCGCTGCTCATCCACCGGTGGGCACCAGGGCTGATTCCACGTTCTGGCTGTTGTAAAGAATGCTGCTGGGGACATGGGTGGAAAAACGCCTTTTGGAGACCCTGCTTTCGGTTTTGGGTGTATTCCCGGGAGTGGCATTGCTAGCTTCCCATAGTAATTCCACATCTGTTTTTCTGAGGAGCTGGACAAATCCTTTTACGGGGTTGGTGGAGCTGGATGTTCTGTTCCAGGCACGCGCAGACTGAGTATCCCTGTTCACATCTGCTTCCACGATGCGAGGCGGCATTTCCTGTGGAAAGATTTTAACACATAATGGAAAACTTTTCATAATAAAAAATATTACATAGGAATGAACACAGCTGGTCATTCTAATCTGAATTAGTAAAAAACACTCATTTTTCTCCTGATCAGTTGCACTTTAGAATGCTTAGAACTCCAGAAAAGAAATGTTTTGTAGGAACTTTTAAAAAGATTTTATTTATTTATCTTTAGAGGGGAAGGGAAGGAGAGGAGAGAAATATCAATGTGTGATTGCCTCTCGTGTGTCCCCTGCTGGGAACTGGCCTGCAACCCAGGCGTGTGCCCTGATTGGGAATGGAACCCTGATACTCTGGTTCGCAGGCCTGTGCTCAATCCACTGACCTACACCAGCCAGGGCATGTTTTGTAGAATTTTTGAAAAATCTAAATGAATTATGGACTTTTGTTAATAACAGTGCTGTATTCATTAGTTCATTAATTATAACAAATGTGCCATACTCATAAAAATAAATAATATAAAATATATTGGAATATAATTTTTTAAAAAAGAAAAAATAAACATAGCCATGGTCAGTACAACAGAGGAACCCTGTGCCTTCCACCTCTTGTCCTTCTTGGGGGTGAGACCATTGAGTCGTGAGTGATGGTCAGGCTGCTTCTCACTGTCCCCAGTGACACTGTCAGTCCTTCGGGCCATCCGAACGCTGAAAGACAGGACTGAGGGAGGCAGGGACAGAGAATGAGACACCTTATGGGAGGCATTTAAAAAACAAAGCAATACTCTTTTAAGAAAACATACATGAAAAATAATGTGCTTTGGGACACCGAACTCCCTGTTCTGCGCAGACCTAGTGTTTTAGAAGCAGGGACAAGGCCTGAGGCTGGGGGCTGGGAATAGAACGAACGCTGCAGCATTTCACTGCAGGTGTGCAGGCCTCGTGCTGAATGAAGTGCAGGCTGGGTTTCCTCGGGCATGTGGGGAGCTGCTGTGCCTGTGGAGGTCGGAGGTCAGAGGTCGTGGCAGAGAGAGCTGCTGGTTATGCAGGTCCCGCACTGAGATCTGCGGGCTGTGGGTGTCCTGGGTTGTTCTGGTTATTGGACATAGCACAGTGGCAACCACACTGATCTAAGTGGGCAAACACACGAATCTAAGTGGCAAACACACTTTTCTAAGTTGAGTTAGAAAAGATGTAATGGTTTAGGTTGACATACATCCTCTCTGTTCTTGCACTTGGGTACAGAGTTAACATCTGAAACTCAACATGAAGGAGTCAGGCGTTGGCCCTGGCCAGTGTGGCTCAGTTGATTGGAGCGTCGCTCCGTAGCCTGAAAGGTCACAGGTTTGATTCCTGGTCAGAACACATGCCTAGGTTGTGGGTTCAGTCCCCATTTGAGGTGTGTACAAGAGACAACCAATTCATATGTCTCTCCCACTCTTTCTCTCTCCCTCCCTTCCCCTCTCTCTAAGATCAATAAGCATGGCTTTGGGCGAGGATTAAAAAAAATGTCAGGTGTCATCTTGGTGACCTCCACCAGCACCTGTGTTCCTGCACTGGGCCCCCGGTGGGACTGGCTGGGCCGGGCTGGGAGGGCCGGGCTGAGGAAGTGGGGGTCTGACGAACTGGAAGAGGTTGGCTGGGAAACTCTGCTGTAGACAGAGGTTGACAGTGCTGAGTTAATTTTGTTCTTAGTTTTCACTTTTTTTTTCTTTTACAATTTTTAAAATTTACTTTTAGAGGGGACAGGAGGGAGAAAGAGGAGAGAAACATCAATGTGTGGTTGCCTCTTGAGTGCCCCCTACTGGGGACCTGGCCCACACTCCAGGCACGTGCCCTGACTGGGAATCGAACTGGTGACCCCTTGGTTCTCAGGCCAGTGCTCCATCCATTGAGCCACACCAGCCAGGGCTAGTTTTCCATTTTGTCTGTTTATTTCTGAAAGGGGATCTCCATGTGTTCTGCTTCTTTATGTTTTTGTGATCTTCAGGATTGTGAAAATTTCCTGAATTTTGTGTAAAATGGTCATCTGTCACCTGTTGTCCTAGAGTTAGCCACCACTTAGCTAAGAGGGGCGGGCAGTGCGAGGACAGGTTTGTGGGGTGGAGACAATGAGGAAAAAATCAGGGCCCCTCAGTGGCCCGGGCCTCAGCTGGAGAAGCTCACTTTGTTGTCACTGATTTTGGGAGAACTGCTGCTTGAGCCCACAGTGTCCCTTTGACGTGGCTGTAGCAGGACGGGGGTCCTCGAAGTACTCTCTCCTTCCTTCCTGACTGCAAGTCAGCCAGGACCTTGACGGCTGCAGGTGCTCACGGCCAGGGAAGGGCAGCCAGGCTCTCCCGGGGCGATTCAAACCACAACCAGGGCTGAGCCAATCCCGAGACCCAAGACAGAGCCCAGCACTTCACCAGGTGGGGTTTGGTGCATCGCAGACCGTCTTCCATTCCCACCTTTTGATTAATTCTGCTGTTAATGTCTCTGCAGATATGAACAGGACCTTCCCAGACAATGTAAAATTCCGCAAGAGCGCAGACCCCTGTTTACAGAAGACCCTGTACAACGTGCTCTTGGCCTATGGGCACCA
This sequence comes from Sturnira hondurensis, assembly GCF_014824575.4. Lineage (NCBI taxonomy): Eukaryota > Metazoa > Chordata > Mammalia > Chiroptera > Phyllostomidae > Sturnira > Sturnira hondurensis. Next base: position 5,234,255 of record NW_028076312.1, on the reverse strand, counting down.
CAACCGAGGTGTGGGGTACTGCCAGGTAAGCCCCCGGGAAGGAGAACACCATCGACACCCCCCAAACTTACAACAGACACACTCTCCAGGTGTACATTAAGCATTCTTTGTTAATGTAGTTCATAAACTCCCTAAGTTATAAAACCTGCATGACTGTGACTTTAGATATTTGCCAGTTACAAAGTTAGTGGAACCTCTATTAATGATTTCTTTTGGTGTCAGACTGCAGTGGGAGGGGGTGGAGGGGGGAGTTGGTAAGCAGGTAGGAGGAACTTAAAGGAACACAGAGCTGTATCTTCTAGGACAACAGGTAGACAAAGAGCACCTTATTGCCCTGGTGCATATTGTGTGTGTGTGTGGAGGGGAGGGTGGGGATGGGGGTGTTTCTTCAAGGTTGTTTTGGAAGTCAGATCTTCCCTGTGTTAAAAGTAACAGTATACCTCATCACCTGCCACCTTGTCACCCTGTTTTGGATTCGCTGTGTGAAGCACACGTGAGGTGGGGAAGAGTCATTTCTCGTTTCTCCGTGAAACGGTCCCAGCCTGGAGTGTATCAGCGGGACACTTGTATACATAACGGGGAACACAGGAAGAGCCTGAGTTAGGAGCAGCCGAAGCTGTGCCCTCTGCGGGTGCTGCATGAGACACAGCCGCCCCGCCTTTGAGACGGGCTGGTGCAGCCTCTGAGTTCGCTGGAGGCTGGTGAGGCCCAAGCGGCCAGATGTGCCAGGCAGGGTGTTGTCAGGAGCCGCCTGCTTCCTGTTGCCGGGAATGCTGCTTGTCACCATAGCTGCGAGCAGACGCCCATGCTGTCACGGGAAGAGAGTGGCGTTCCCTGTCCCTGAGGCTGCATGCTTCTCGTGCTGCTGGGGCCTGAGGCTTGTCTAAAGGTTTCCTGAGAGGAAGGTGAGTAAACCCTGTTGTGTGATGGGAAGTGTGCATCTAACAGCCATGGGTTCCAGAAGCTGCTCGTAAAGGCCAGGGGGCCACGAATGTCTGGGCCCTTAAGAAGGTTTGAACAAACGGTTGTGCAGCGGGGTGCTTTGGGGATTTGCGTGCCTGTGTGATCAGCACGTGGCGAGGCTCTGGGCTCCAGAGAGGGACGAGGGAGAAATGGGACAAGGAGAGAGGCAGATCATTTACAAAAGACCGGCAGCAGAGACACATCAGAGTTACTACTCACATTCACCTGAATAATTCATCAAGTTTGCATTGCTCTGTTACCCAGAGGCGGTGCCTTCAGAAAGACGAAGCTGGGATGGGCCCATTTTTCCCATATGGGATTCCTGTCATTCTTCACTTTTATGGCTGTCATTAACTTGTCCTGAAACAAGGACTCTGCCCTTTGGAGATGGGGACACAGGATGGCTGAGAAACTGTCCTAAGATCATTCTAGTTACTGTTCTTGTGGACTAAAAAAAAAAATAGCTTTAAAAAAAGCACACAATTTTAAATATTAGCATGATGACAAAACTACTGGCTTTAGCGGCCCCTGGCCGGGTAGCTCAGTTGGTTACAGTGTCGTCCCAATACACCAAAGAGTCGTGTTCCATCTCCTGTCAGGGCGCGTACAAGAATCAACCAATGAGTGCATAAATAAGTGGAACAACAAATCGGTGTTTCGATCGATGTTGGCTTTTGGAATGTGTGTGCATACACACACACACACACACACACACACACGTGTGTTGGCTTCCTGGGGCTGCCATGGCAAAGCTCCATAAGCTGAGAGGTAAGACCACCGGAAACCGTCTCTCAGTTCTGGAGTTCAGAAGTCTGAGATCAAGGTGTCGTCAGGGCTGATTCCTTCTCAGGCTGTGAGAGAATCTGTTCCAGGCCTCTCCCCCAGCGCCTGGTGGTCTCTGGCACCCCTTGGTGTTCCTGGGCTTTTAGACACATCACCCAGTCTCTGCCTTCCTCTCCACACGGTGCTCTCCCCGTGTGGTGTTTCTGTGTCCATATTTATCTTGTTGACTGACAAGAGCTGGATTTTCCCCTTGCTGTTAGAGACATACATACTTACTTTAGAAAATGCAGGCATGCCAAAAAGAAAATAGAAATTGTTTTAAACCTAGTCACCCAGAGATGACTGTAACTCACTGTTGTTCAGCGCCCAGCCTCCTCGCTCTCCCCCGGGTCTAGCTGATTCTCTCAGACGAGAGTCACATACCTCGGGTATTTTAGCCACATCTGCCCTTTGGCAAGTGTTCGCTGTGAATTTCTCGACAGTCTCAATCACGAGGATCTCTTTCAGCATCCCCCTGTGTCAGACCACGTTCCTTTGTGGATGTTATGAAATATGGTTACTGGTATAGTTTCCCCTCTGATATAGTTACATGCTATTAGACTGATTTTTACGAAAACAGTTGGAAGTTATATTTTATAAGGTAACCATTAGTTGAAGAGCTTTTGATTGTAGTATTCTAAGGCAGTATTCAGAAGAGTTTCTTTTCATCATTTTCCTTCCTTCTCTTGTAGGCTTGATTAAATGCATTACTAGATGTCAAATCCTTAGTCTCTCCAAAGTTGTACTAAAAGGTCCTTGGAGAATTATGCAAGTTTTAGGGAAATGGAAAGTTAGTAGTTAGCAGCCCAACAATTACAGAATCTTATGGTGTTTTAAAATTTGACATGAGCCCTGGCCGGTGTAGCTCAGTGGATTGAGTGCAGGTCTATGAACCAAAGGGTAGCCAGTTCCATTCCCATCAGGGCACATGCCTGGGTTGCATACCAGGTCCCCAGCATGAGGCGTGGAAGAGGCAACCACACATTGATGTTTCTCTCCCTCTCTTTCTCCTTCCCTTCCTCTCTCTCTAAAAATGCATAAATAAAATCTTGAAAAAAACAAAACTCAACATGAATTTCTGTTTCTCATTTTTCTAATTTCAGGGAATGAATTTTATAGCAGGATACCTGATTCTTATTACAAAGAATGAAGAAGAATCCTTTTGGCTGTTAGATGCTCTTGTTGGAAGAATACTGCCTGGTATGTTGAAAATCCACGCTGTTTGCCCCTCACTGTCTTGTTTCTGGTGTTATTGAAATGATTCAGCTGACCAGCCAAGATTTAATGAAAATATAACTGAGTTGTTTGGGAGTTGAGGTTAACAATCTTTTTGCAATGACGTTAAAGAGAAGAAAAATATTTGAGATGATCGGCAGCTGGCACAGCTGATTATTTTTGGGTCTTAGACCTTGAATTTGGCTGAGACTGTGTGCTGAGCTCACCTGTTCCTCAGTCTGTACCGTTCATGTTGAGACTTGTTGGGCCTTAGTATGTCCTGTGACATGGAATCTATGAGAGCTTCCCTCAGTTACATGTGTGTGTTCGTTAGTGAGTCTGTGAATAGCGCTAAGACTGAAATAATTGTCAGCTGTTGTTATTACTGTTACTAAGTTGAGGATCATTGTTTTCATGCATTTCTACCTTTCTATGTATTAATGGCTATGGTTTTAGTTAATAAGTGATTTGTTAATAAACACCGGCGGTTTGGGTGATGCACAGCATGGACTGTGAGCTGCAGGGTAGGACCCCTTCAGGAGAAGTGGCAGAGCCGTGTCAGTGGGGGAGGACTTGATGGTGGTGATGGGTCACAGTGAGCCTTGCGCTTGTCCTCAAAGACAAGCACAGTTGCGGAATCCTCGTGACTGGTGGACGGGGAGGTTGGAGGCCCCCCACAGCAGTGAGCCCTGGGTTGCTCTTGTTTTCTGTATCTGGGTCTGAGTTTTCTTTGTGCCCCTCCCCTCTCTCACACGGGCCTGGGTTAAGCTAGACCCACCCCAGGGCAGCTCTCTCTGGAGAGCTGGCACCCATCTCTGGAAGCTCTGTGCTGAAGACATGCCTGTAGCACATTCAGCTTCCATGCTACACTGCGCTTGCATTCTCATTTAATCCTCAGAACTACTGGACCACACAGACCCAGCTATGATGTCTGTTTCACAGAGGAGGACACTTAAAGCCTGAATCCCACAGCTGTCTGTGGCAGAGCCCAGGTTCACATCCACGGCTCTGTGACTCTAAGACCTTGGCATGGAAGAGTGAACCTGAGTGCAGCCGTTGGAGAAAGGGGGAATCTAGGAAGATAGAGGGGAGTGGGGGCGCTCCTCATGCTCCGGTGCTGCCGTTAACAAGGGCTCAGCAGTGGGTGTGCAGAGGCCAGGCTGACGAAGCTGCCCGTGAGGAAGGGAAAGGTGGAGAGGTCCTGAGTGCGAGAAGAGAGCCTAAAGGCGGAGAGGACTGGAGCAGGCCCAGCTTCCATGTGAAGGCCCGAACTTCAGTGGTGGGGAAATTACGAGGAAGGGGGAGTCAAGACCTTCCCAGATGAAATATTGACAGAGCTCTGTATCACCTTCACCGTTTGCTTCAGTTATGTCCTCAGACTGACTTGCAATGACTGTTTATATCCATGATCAGTTCACAGTTCTGGGGGTATGGGAAACATCGCTGAACCGAACACAGAAGGTCCTGCCTTGTGCAATGCCCGTTGCAGGAAAGAGGTCAAACAGTGAGCAGCCGCAACCGCAACCCAACCCATAATAAATAGGTCAATGGCGTAGTGTTCGTGTTCACATACACAGACCCAGCAAAATGCCCCAAGACTGAAAATCTACCTCCCTAAGTGGAGGGCAAGGAAAGACCTACGAAAGAGGCTGGCAGTTGATAATTTATTGAGAGCAACTTACATTTGAGTCATGTCTTCGGCAGCTGCAAGACAAAATGGGTCCCCGTGCCCCTTGGCAGGCGCCAGAGAATTCCACAGGGTGGAAGGGGGAACACTGTCGGTGCTAGAACGTGATGCTGCCAGGTACGGGAAATTACTTTACATGCTCGACCAGGTGGAGGCAACAACCTGTTCCAGAGACCAGCTCTTGTTCAAGGAAGGGGTACTGATTGTATCAGGATGAATGTCGATTAGGATCAGACGGCCTCTAAAGACGGTTTGCAGAAAGCAGCCTCCATTCTGGCCTGGGTCCAGCTTGAGGGACAGAGAGCGGCTGTGACGGAACAGTCTCCCCTCCACAGTTAACAAACCACATTTAACTGAGTAAATTTGAAGATATAATTGGCTTTATTAAGTGATTCATTAATCAAGCAGCAACTCAGCTAATAAGTAGATACTAGGAGGGGTTATACAAGATGGAAGGTTTTTATAGAAAGGAGGGCACATCAAAGAAATCATCAGCAAGAGAAAAATGAAAGCCCATTAAAGGAAGGTAAGAATTCAGGTGATGATGGCTTCTCATTGGCTGAGCTGTGCCATTCCCATTGGCTAGGCTTGTTGCTGGGTGGAAGGAAAATCTTCCTTCCTCCTGCTGGGTATTAAAGTAGTAAAGAGTTGAGGGCTGCAACTGAGGTCTTCCAGTTTGGGGTAGTTGACCTCTCGTGGTGGGGTGTGACGGCTCTCTCTACAGGCCTTCCCAACTCCAATTTTAGTTGAGGTTTCCTTTAAAATTCACCATAGATTAGTGGCAGGGGATAAACGCTTACTTGGAAAAGTAAAAAAGCAAAACTCCAGATTGCTCCCAAAATGTCATGTCCTGTCATTATTAGGTTCAGTCAGAGTGAACCGAAGAGTAAGCCGTTAGGTCCTGATTCAAAAACAAAAGAAAATACCAAAACAAAAATGTCAGGACTGTGAGGGAAGAAAAAGGGATTATCCTTGTCATTACAGCTGTCCAAACACAGAGAGGCAGCTCTATGGCCTGTAATTATATGGAAGACTCGAGAGCAAAGCCAAGCCAAGAAGGCTTGAGAGAAGAATACTGGAGATTTACTACAATGCTGCAATGATTAAAATTGTGTGGCGTTAGCTTACTGATGTACAAATAGCAAAGAGGCCAGACGTCAGTCGGTCTACTGATCTGTTAATCTATTAGGATCTATGTGGGATTAATGGAGGAAAAAAGATTATTTGAAATATCATTTGGTGACAATTGACTATTTATATGAAACAAGATGAAATTAGGTCCTTATTTCTGTTCCACATGGAGTCAGACTTTTGTGAAAAAGAAAATAGGCATTTTACAAAGTAAGAAACCCGAATGGCCAACAAAGTTAAGAAGAGATAACCAAGCTCTGCTGTGAGCAAGGAAATGCAGATTTAAACAAAATGAAGTAGGACGTCAAAGCCAGAGTAGCTGCCCGATGGCCACTGTCCTAGGCGACTGACACCCCAATTTCAGAGCACGTGAAATGGGATAAAAGTCAGTGTTGAGCTGAAGACCACGTTGTTACAGACCTCTCATGAAGGAAGTCTCGGTGACAGAGTCACTTGTACGAAGTCACAGAACTCCTGGTCTTGTGCACGCCTCGCTGGCCTCCCGTCTGGCCACTGAGCCCTCCTCAGGCACCGCTGCCTCTCGGAGCATTACTGTGTCGTGAACAGTCACTCAGATAAGGTTTCCTCAAGGGATTTCACTCTCACACGTAAAGGCCTCTCATGGTCCCTAGTCAGCAAAACCCTAGCGAACAATGTCCATGCAAGCTAAACTTACCCTTCGTACACCCACACCCAGAATCCTCTCTCACACAGGCTCCTGTGACAGGAGTGGCTTCTTGGGAACCAGTGGTGGCGCTCCTGATTAGCCACCACTCAAACCAAGGCATTAGGTGAAAGGGTACAAGAGAAAAAGCAGATTCACTTCGTGGATAGAAGAGGATTCCTGAGCCTGGAGGATAAGCCAGACAAGGACCAGGCTCTGAGCCCCTGGTGCTAATGGTGCCCGTCTGACTTCCAGAAGCAGAAGGGGGAGCACCATTCCACTTTAATTGCATCAAATAATGAGTGAGTGCAGCACTGAGCTGATAATATATTGGTGTCCTGAAAAGCTGGTCAGACCTGTTTTCCTTTGAAACACAGAAAAACAGGTTGCTAATTGCTGCTCACAGAAATAACCCAGCTCAAGCTAGAGGGTGTGGCTGAGGTGGGGACTGATAAGGCACATTCTGTGGGGTGAGGTTCAGAGCCCCTGCGGAGCAGAGCCGGGACCGGGTGAGGACCACTGGGCTCCACCCACCTCTGCTGCACCCGACTTTGTGAATCAAGGGTTCTCTTGTTTAACTTGCCCGTAGGGTCTCCCCTATAGTATTCCATGGCCCGTGGGACAAGCGCTTGCTTTTTCACAGGCAGGCGCTGCATCCGTGGGCTGCAGAGCATCGGTTTTGGAATTAGACTATACGGGCTTGAATCCCAGCTCTACCACTTACTACTCTTGTAGCAATAATCACGGGTGCATTTTAAATCTGTGTCCCCCACCCCCGCAGCAGCAGCAGCACCCACCCCAGAGACAGAACCGCTGCACCTGCCCTGCCCCCCGAAGCACCATTTAGCCTTTAGATGTTCTGACAGAGCCATTAATTAGGTTGTCTGCAAAGATGAATGTCCACAGGAGAAGCATAACTAGGGGCCCCAGAGAGGTGAGGCCAGCTCAGGGGCTACGGAGGGTTTCTCTCTTCCTGTGCACAGCGGGGTGTGGGGCCTGATGGTGCTCTTCTGCTCCAACAGTGGTTAGGGGAATGCTGCAGGCGGGGCCTACAAGAATCATGGTTGTCTGGCCTTCCAGCATTCGAAGGCAGAATGCATTGCGGAGGGAAAGTGGATACAGAGGGTTTCAGTGATCATCCCCAGGTGACCGGCTCAGGCCTGTGGCAGTCTGGGGTGTGACTTCGATGTCTATTTTTGGAAGCTGCCATAAGCCCTCTCCGTAATCAAGGACAAGGTTATGCAGTGCTCACAACTTAAATGTCCTTCTTGGAAAATCCTCTTATCTCTCCTGCACTTAAACCTGGTCCCCCCTGAGTCAGTGCAGTTGGGTTGGCCCTCAAGACTGTCTGGAAAGGAGAACAGAGAATCTTGGCTGCTCTCTCCCACTTGGACCAAACTATGGCTGAATTTAAAAGGAAAAAGGAGCAAATGGCCGAGTTTCAAGAAATAGATGCAAAATAAATAGATGAAAGTGTTTTTTTAATCTCTGGTATTTTATAACTGACTTGGCTTCTATTAAATTATTTTCAGTGTACAGTGTTTCAGTCTTGAACATAGTTTATTGTAGCTTACTCTTTGAAAATTAGCAACATGACAGTGATATTGTGTCAGTATTCATAATGACTGTTTAATTGACAAGACCGTCTCGTTCCTTTGCCATGGTGAGTGACCAAACTGTGACGGGGTGCAAAGCATGGGTCCCCTGAAAGTAGGGGAACAACCCCGGGCAGTCCTGCCTCCAGGCAGGAAGTGAGGCTGGACTGAAGGTGGAGCGAGCGAATGGTACAGCAGTTAAGATACATGGCACAACAAAGGGCAAGTTAATAGCCATGCCTTCCTGAAGGGAAGAGGGCTGCCGCCCAGTACGTGACTCTGAGCATGTGCGATGACTCGCATGATGTGGGGGGTGGGGGTGGAGGAAGCTCACACAGCACCTGCGTGAGAGGCAAGGGGCGGATGCCCACCCTGGATGCCCCTGTGTTCATGGGAACTCCTGCCCTGACTAAACATGGCAGCCAAAAAAGGGCAAAAGACACTGAGGAACTGACAAAACTGGCGTACCATAGGACGGGCGGGGTATAATATTGCATAGAAAGCTATGGGCTGACCTTTAAATTAGGGTGGGCTGAAGGTCAGGAGGAGAGAGAGCCATGAGGTCAGCAGTGAGAGAGGAAGTCTGCCTGGAGAAGGCGGCGCCAGAGCTGATGGAGCTGCAGGGACCCGCCTAGCCACCCAGACTCGTGAACAATGCTCGAAGCCGAACTATGACCAGGAATGCTGAGTCGCCGAGTTCTGCTTCTCTGGAAGGTGTACAGAGAAGCCACTCTCTGGGACATGTGCCCCCGGGGCTACGCTGCGATCCAGAGCAACACAGCACATGCTTTCCTGAACCACTGCATGAAGGCTAAGAACAGTGCACCCCAAATCCTAAGGAAAAAAGCTGCTGTGACAATACGGCAACTCTGAAACCCACATGTACACATCCTAAAAAGGGTGGAAATCTGTTTGCGTGACCGGCTAATGTAATGGACAGATAAGAGTATGGGGGAGCCCTGGCTGGTGTAGCTCAGTGGATTGAGCACAGGCCTGTGAAACAGTGGATCGCTGTTCGATTCCCAGTCAGGACACATGCCTGGGTTGCAGGCCAGTTCCCTGAGGCCAACTCCCAGCAGGGATGCACAAAAAGCAACCATACATTGATGTTTCTCTCCCTCCCTCCTTCCCCTCTAAAGGCAAATAAATAAATAAAATCTTTTAAAAAAAAGTTAAAAAAAAAGAGTATGGGGAACTTCTGGGCATGGNGGATCGCTGTTCGATTCCCAGTCAGGACACATGCCTGGGTTGCAGGCCAGTTCCCTGCAGGCCAACTCCCAGCAGGGGATGCACAAAAAGCAACCATACATTGATGTTTCTCTCCCTCCCTCCTTCCCCTCTAAAGGTAAATAAATAAATAAAATCTTAAAAAAAAAGTTAAAAAAAAAGAGTATGGGGAACTTCTGGGCATGGTTTTGGCTTGTAGCCTTTTGGGGAGCAAGGGAAGTTCTGCGTCTCGTGGGAGAGGAGGGCTCTGAGCAGGAGTGCTCTCAGCACCCCCAAGGCTGAACCCTGTTAATAAAAACCCGTTTCCTTCAACAGTAATTGCTGGGTCCTGTGTAAAGGCACCAGGTGGCCAAGCCCTGGTTCACTTGGTAACAAAACCACAGGTGGGTCGCAGGACGAGGTGCTATGTTTGACGGTGTACAGAATGTGACACGGTTTCCTATTTTATTACATGCGTCACTTAACTAAGCATTAAAATGAAATTAAGCATTAAAGTGTATTATAATACATTGCACTAACAAGCTAGGAAGTTTTGGGGCAAGGCAAGATATCCGTTCAAAAGTTGGACACGCTTTTGGAAGCCTTGGTCTGTCTGCCCATGGAGCGTGTGGCCGCAGAGCTGCAGGGGCCACCGCCTGGCAGCCAGTGCCTGGGCCCTGTAACCGCAGAGGCAGGGCGGCCATGAGCCTCCTCGGCAGGTGCTGCTTTCCGTGGTTCAGCAGCCCGAGGCCCCCAACCCCCTAAACCAAAAGAAAAGAACTTTCTCCAAATGAAGTCGTCAGCTGTCTTTGGAAAAAATTTTAAACTTAACACTGCCTCTGCCTTTTTGTATTTAGAGAGGTGGGGATGTTTGGCTCCTTCTAGAATATCTGGCAAATACAATGACGTGTCCTCTGCCCTTGAGTGGGAGAAAGCATGTAGGATTCCTTGAGTCTTCAGAGAGGAGAACCCTCGCCCAGCAGCTGTCTGTGTAGGCGTTCCCCTGCACACGTGACCACACACAACCGTACACCACCACACACCACTGCACACCAGCATCTGAACGACTATCCGTCAGGGGCCAGTGAAGTGGGTTATGGCCTAACCCTGCAAAGGCACCTCGAAGCAAAGAGGGCAGGCCATGTCCATGAGGGTGTGCAAAGGCATCAGGGAACTTTGTAAAGAGATGTCTGACAGGGTGCTGTTCGCAAGATTTGTCAGTGTGTTAGGTGGTACTACAAGTACAGAGGAGGCCCATCAAACTGCTTAGTGATGACTGGTTACCTAGGGGAGGACTTTGACTGTTCACCTCAGTCTCCAGTAGTGTTCAGATTTATCGTATGCATGTATCATCTTCATAACAAAAAAGAGAGACAGAAATAAATAAAAAACACAATACCAGCAAAGAAGGGAGCGCGCGTCCTGTGCTCAGAGGATCCTGGGATGTTTTGGGCATCGGCATGATACTGGAGAAACCGCCGTGGCCAAGGCAGCCACAGTCTCAACAAGTCCGTCCTATCAAGGGCACACATTTCACCACCCAGCTGTGGGATTAGAAATCTGTGATTTAGGCCAATTTAAAAAAAAAAGTGTTTTATGGCACTACTTTGTGTGCCTGTGCTGTCCCCTCTGGAGAGGTGGTGGGTGCAGGGGGGTGATGTAGAGGGACCACCTGCCTGGAGCCCCACCCCTTCCTCCCTGTGTACATGGGGGGCGGCGCCATGGCACCTCGTGGGCCAGGTTTGCCTGCACCTGCTCGCTTGCCCTACGTGGCCAGGCCATGGGCCACCTGCACCCGGCAGCTTCCCTTGCTCCTGAGACTGAGCTCACTGTCAGGCAGTGCTGTCCCTGCAGCTCCGGTGTCCGCCCCCCCCACTCCCGAGTCTGCTCCTCCTGCCCCCAAAGCCTCCCTTAGCTCGGGGTGGGCAGAGCCACTGGGGCAGGGCAGCAGGTCTGTGGCTGCTGGGCCTGCCCTCAGTCGGGATGACACGGAGCGGCAGCTGCCATTGTAGATTTTTAAGGTTTTATTTTTACTGTGATAAAATACACATAACATCACATTGACAGTCTTTCTTGTTTTGAAGTGTACCGTTCAGCGGCATCAAGCACACTCACACTGTTGCATAACTGTCCTCACCATCTGTCTCCAGAGTCTTCTCATCTCCCCAAACTCAAACTCTGTCCCCATTAGATAGCCACCCATCCTCTGCTCCTGCTCCAGCCCCTGGCTCCCTCCATCCTACTTTTGGCCTCTGAGTTTGATGGCTCTAGGCACTTCACACAGTATTTGTCCTGTGGGGGCTGACCAGCTTCACTTGGCATGATGTCCTCAAGGCTCATTCATATTGTAGCACATGTCAGTGTCCCTCCTTTTTAGGCTAAGAGTAGTCCATTGTGTGTGTGTATGTCACATCTCGTTTACCCATCTAATCACCCGCAGGCGAACTCTTGGTTGTGCCCACCTTCTGGCTGTTGTGAATAACACTGCTATGAATGTGGGTGTGCAAATACCCCTTCATCTGCTAGCAAATTTTAACTGACGCCCAGCAGGGCTTCACTATCCAGGCCCCTAGGGACCCCGGGGGCCCTTGCTTTGGGAGTCACTCCCAGGAGTCCCTTCATTCACCCAGCGTGGTGTCTCGCCCTGGGTCCTCCCTCCACCCTCCCCCTCCTCTCCCTGGGAAGGATCCCACATGGACAGCCCCATTTTCCTTCCCTGGCTCAGGAAAGAGTGAGGGATGAGGCTGTCAGGGACTGTGGTTTGTAGAATAGAGATGCATGTTTTGGGGTTTTTCCCCTTGTCTCTCTGACAGATTACTACAGCCCTGAGATGCTGGGCCTGAAGACGGACCAGGAGGTCCTGGGGGAGCTGGTGAGGACCAAGCTGCCCGCAGTGGCGGCCCTGATGGATGGGCATGGTGTCCTGTGGACTCTGGTCGTGTCCCGCTGGTTCATCTGCCTCTTTGTGGACATCCTGCCCGTGGAGGTGAGCATGTTGTGCGCCTCTCTGGGACCAGGGCTGGGTCGGGTCACCAGGAAGCGATGCACCATTTCTCTGTTTTCTCTGCAGACAGTACTGCGAATCTGGGATTGTTTGTTCAGTGAGGGCTCGAAGATTATCTTCCGGGTGGCTCTAACCTTGATCAAACAACATCAGGCTTTTATTTTGGAAGCCACCAGTTTTGCAGACATTTGTGAGAAGTTCAAGGAGATCACCAAAGGGAGTTTTGTGACTGAATGTCACACCTTCATGCAGGTGAGTGTCTGGGTGGCTCAGCCTGTGTTTTGCTCTGCTCTTCCATGTGCCTGGCCTGGGAGGTGGCTATTCTGGCTTTGCCCAGGTCTCTGTCGGGCAAAGCACCTGTCCCTGCATTTCCTTTGGGCCTCTGTCTCAGCTGGGGCCCTTCACCCCCGCCCCCCATCTTAAGCGGCTCTGGAGAGGGACTCCAGCCGCTTCCAGGCCCATCTTCTCCTGGAGCCTAGGGCCTGCCAGCAGATGCGTGGGTGCCACCTACCTGGAGTCCAGTGGCTGCTGCCCCTCCTCCTGTGCCACCAGCCATGGAGTGGCTTGCCCCAAGGTGGGCAGGGTCCAGTGCCAATGGGACACCCAATAGGGACAGTCCAGGTTCACTGGGATGGAAGCATCAGGGTACGAGTACACGACTTGTCGAATCCGGACCTGAGTTTCTCTGGGCCTGGGAGCCCGAGAGGTGGCAGAGTTCTGCGAGGTCTGGAGTCCTCCACAAGCCAGCTGCCCATGTACTTGGTCTCAGGGGCTTTCCTGAGGACCCCGTGTACAGCAGGTCTCCTGTTTTTCCTGATCCTAGGGCGGGGGTGCAGGCTATGAAGGTGACTCAGACCTGCTGAAGGAATGAAGGGGGAGTTGCATTCAACAGGCCTTCTGAGGAGGCCTCAGAGCTGGGACAGGCGTAGGCTGGGAAGGCAGGTTTTAGGTGGGCTAGCAGGAAGAGGGGAGAGCCAGGAGCAGAGCCCAAAGCTTGAACGGCCCTCGTGGGAGGTGTTGCGTGCTAGCACCTATGCGGCCTTCATCTAGAGAGCCTGGCCCACCTGGCCTTCACCTTTTCATTTGATATGGTTACAAATTCAGAGGTGGCAGAGGGCATGCTGGCTCCATCCACAGGGCACAGTGTCTAGATGCCTGGGAGGCCAGGTGCTTCTCTGGACCTCCCTGGGTGGCAGCAAGCACCTCGCTGGGCTGCTGTGCCTGGGAGTGACTCAGGGGCAGCCTTCTAGTGGCTGGGACTGTCTTGGAAAACATCCAGGGCTCTGAGCCAGAGAGTGCATGCCTTGAGCTTTCTCCACTCACTCTGGAGGTGAAGGGTGGATGTTGGACAGCTCCTGGGAGGGAGAGAAAACCCAGGCCCCTGTCCTGGGTTTTCTGGCTACATCCAGAAGAGGGTTCTGTTCCACCTGGCCTCAGAAGACATCCAGTTTAGGCTCTGTGCTGAGGACTGGTGTGGCCACGAGGGTCCCATGCATCCTCTAATTGGTTGGGCAGGCGTGGGTGCTGACATTTCAGCTGGTATCAAGCCCTGCTCACCTGCCAGCAGCCTCAATAAAGAGAAGGTAGTGACAGATGATAAATGTCAGAAACCTGTGACTGAGTCCTTTGAGGCATGACAGGTAGAGCTGGACCCTGTTACAGAATGCCTCCCCCAGAGGGTAACTTCTCCATCTATGGAAGTCTTCACACTGGCTGGTGGCCTCTTGGGGAGAACGTGATAGGGGAATTCAGGCAGCAGACGGCAGGACCGTGCTTCTCCCAGGCCTCACGTATGAGTCTGTGATTGTGTGTCGGAGTCTGCAGAAGCCAGATGCTGAACTCGGACAGAATCATTGCTTGCCCTCGTGTGTATGACTGCTGGCAGGTCTTGGGATTCCTTCTGGGCTCAGGTTCCTCATTTACAAAAGGAAGACGACAGGGGGTCCTGCATCCTAGGATTGTTCAGGGTATTTTGTTTGAATGTCACTCCCAGATGACAAAATTCACCCTTTTAAAAAAAGATTTTATCTATTTACTTTTAGAGACAGGGGAGAGGAGGGAAAAAGAGAAGTATCAGTGTGAGAAACATGGATAGGATCGGTTGCCTCCGCCAGGCCCCCAACTGGGGACCTGGCCTACAACCCAAGGCATGTGCTCTGCCTGGGAACTGAATTGGTGGCCTTTGTTTGCAGGATGCTGCCCAATCCACTGAGCCACACCAGCCAAGGCAAAATGCACCCTTTTAACACACACAGTTCAGAGGTCCAGTTCCATTACTTAGTTCCAGAACATTTTCATCACCCCAAAAGGGAGCCCCATACCCGCCCCCCTCCCATCCCCCAAGCAGCCACCAGTGCGCTTCCCATCTCTAAGTAGTTTCCTCTTCTGGACATTTCACAGAGGTGGAACCTAACAGTGTGTGCGCGCCTTTCTGTGTTGGCTTCTTTCACTCAGCACGCTGCTTTCAAGGGTTACTCCAACTAGTTTCATGTTCGTGTTTCAGAGTACCTTGCGTGTACGGTGAGTGCTCAGTGTTAGTACTTACACAGTGCGAGAGGCGGCAAGGCGACTGTTCTCCCCGTGGGCCTGTAGAGGCGGGGCTTTGCCTGTGTTGCAGTGCAAAGGTGCGCTGGGCCTGTGAGCTCGGTGGGCGTGAGGGAAGCAGAGGGTAGTGAGGACACCGCGTGGGTTTCACAAGTCTCCTCATGTTGAAATAAAAATGCTGTGTATCAGTGCACAGGATAGATTAGCCATTCAAGGGAAGCTGGCAGGGAAACAGCCCTCATACAGTGAGTCTCATTTTCTCCAACTCCAGGCAACCCCGTTGGGAAGACGACAGTTAATTCTGCGTCGTGGCACATTTCAGTGGTCTGATCTGCTTCCCACTTTTCAGGAACATGGACAGTTGTTATGTAAACACTCTACCCTGACCTCAGGTGCTGTGTATCACGAAACTCTGGAAGAATTCTGAAATACTTTTTAAAAAGAGATTTTATTCATTTTTAGAGAGGGAGAAAAACATCAATGTATGGTTGCCTCTCACACGCCCCCAATGGGGACCTGGCCCACAACCCAGTCATGTGCCCTGACTGGGAATCGAACCTGTGACCCTTTGGTTCACAGCCCTCGCTCAGTTACACCAGCCGGGGCTGAAATGCAATTTCTTTTTAAAAAAACAAAACAAAACTTTTAAATGACTAGCCCTTACACTTGGCCTAATTTATAACCACAAGTTCCTCCACAGTAACTGCACAGATGATTAAATTATGCATAAAAGATGCGACGGCACACCTGCCAGCCTGCAGTGCTGGTTCTGTCGTGGGCCCCACGGCCGAGGCCACCTGCCTACTGGCTCTCTGCTCTCCCTGCCTCCCCAAGATGCCACCTTTTCGCCTGTGGGAAGTAGTTTTCTCTTATTAGAAATGAATCCGAGTCTCCTCCCACTTCCACTTTTCAAATCTGATTTCTTATGCTTTACTTCGTCTACTCATGAATGGCCTGACTTTGGAGCTGCCACAGGATACAGCAGTTAAAGGATCTAAACTAAAACAACACAGACGACAGAAGCAAAAAATGCACAAACGGGTTTGCATTGAACTTAGAGTCCTGTACAGCTGAGGGAGTACACAACAGAATTACCAGAAAATATGTTTGCAAACCGTGGCTCTGATAAGGGTTAATGTCTGAAATTCACCAGGAACCCCTCGGGGCGGAGGGCTGTCTTCCCTCCAAGTGCCACAGGCCAGCAGTCTCTCCAGCTTCTGACCACCATGGCCTAGCCTTCAACAGGGGACAGATACGATGAAAGCTTGTTTGGTTTGTAAACCAATTCCATTTCCCTTGCAGAAAATATTCTCGGAGCCCGGCAGCTTGTCCATGACCACCATCACCAGGCTTCGAGAGAGCTGCCGGGCCAAGCTGCTGGCGCAGGGGTGACATGGGCATTCTGCCCCCTGCACTGACCACGGGGCTTCATTCCCAGAGTTGACCAATTTTTACTACTTTCCTTTTTAGTGCTGTAAATACTTGATGTTTCTATACTTTGGTCAAATTTTTTAAGAGTGATTTAAAAATCACATTTTCTGCAATGGATGAGCTATGAAGTCAAATTTCTACAGATATATTTTTACCCAAGACAATAATATATAAAATGTGAGATGTGTTTGTATTTAATAATAAAGTATGCCAACATTTATGAGTTTGTGATCACTAGCTTGCCCAGGCATCAAAGCCTCAGGGAGCCATGGAGCATCTGGGTCCGTGGAAACCTTTGCCCTAATGCTAAATGTTGCAACACTAACAAAGACCCGAACCCAGGCCAATTGTGGCTTTCTCTCAGCTATGCACCGAGTGTACAGTGTCTGCACTGCCCAGACTAGGAAACTAGAATCAAAACCTTTTAAGGCACTAACGCTTGTGGTCATGGTGTCTGTAGGCCCTGCGCTCCACCCCCAGGCAGCTTTCAGACCGGCCCCATCTTGCTGTCACATGGCCCCAGTCTGCTCCACTTGGTTTAGAAAGGACTGCTCGAGTTAAGAACCACGCAGGGCTACAAGCTCTACAAGTCAGTCTCGTACCCGTGTGGACGGTGGATTCTGGGGTGCAGGCATGTGGGTGGCGGTCAGCGGTACTTCAGTCCCGGTGTCTCACAGCAGTGATGCCGCCCTCAGCCTCAGCCATCAAGGCGCATGGATCCTCACAGGACACAGGCCATTGCTTAAAAAGTTAAGACCAAATAAACTGTAGGCTTGAGCTCCTGCTCTGCAGGCTCTGAGCACAGCCAGGAGGGCCACTGCTGCCATTGTCCTGGAGACTCAGGTAAGGGTGCACTTTCAAGGGGCGATCTTGTCCCCAGAGTCACAGGGAACCAAGCAGTGCTGTGAGGGAGCCCACACACTGCCCTGCAACCCCTCATTCTCACGGTGTAGGTAGAACACTATGGCTCTACTGTCACAACTGAAGACCACCCTTAAGACATGGTCTCAAACTGCCACCCAGCAGACTGGCTGCACATCAGCTCTCCCAGAAGCAGATGTCTCGGGCAGACCCTCCACTTGCAGTCGTTACCGGCACCCACTCCATCCCAGCTTACACACCACTCTCCACCGTTCATTCCGAGAGCTGACAAGAGCACAAGGTCCAGACAGAGAAAGAAAGAGACGTTTTATTAGCATTGTTACAGCAATGCGTTACATGAAGGGACCCTCAGTGCACAGCCCACCTGAGCCGCAAGCGGATAAATCAGGGAGTGAAACCGATTATTGTACACAAGTGCAGACACAGGATCACCCCGAACCTCCCACAGAAGACTGAAAATCACTTTACAAAAAAAAAAAGGAAATAAAAATAACACCCATTTTTCTATTTAAAAAAGTACCGCTCTGAGTGGCAGAGCACGCAGAGACCGGTTGCTTTAATGCCTGCTCAAGTGTTGAGCCGTGCAGCCCGTGGGGGCCAGGCCTGTCCCGGCCTCTGAAGCTTAATTTAAGCATTCCAGAGTTTCACCTTCTGAAGTACTTCTGTTCTACAATTTTTTTCTCTACTAATTTATTAACTCTGTCAGTCTAACAGTTAGCCAGCCTTCATCAGTTTTAAGTGTTAAGACCAGAGAACCTCCCTTTGTAAGACTCGTATCTGAGTCCAGAATAAAGACACCAAACACCAGAACCTTAAAAAGCCAAATGATAGTGGAGCCAGTGCCCATCTAGAAAAGCACTCTTACCCTCCCCCCCACCTCCAAGTTCTACTTTGGTAAATATTAACGTTTAACCAGTTAGCAAAATATTTAACCCCGTTAGCAAAATTAACACCGTCATTGCAATAGTTACTCTTTTGTGCATAGATGTTGCAAGATGAACTTCACATTGGATAAAGCAGATCTGAAAATCAGTTTGCAATAAAGTGTGCCTCCCTCAACATCAATCTAAGCTCAGGGAAATGAACCTCAGCCCTGCAGCTTCTGCTGGTCTTCGGCTAAATCGTCTGGTAGCCGGCATGGCTCCTCTTCCTGCCGATGAGGTAGGCGATGAGGACGATGAGGACCAGTCCCGCCAGGGCACCACCCACGGCGATGGGGATCAGCATGTTGTTCTCATCCAGCTGGCATTCTTCCACTGAGGGGACAGAGAGGTACACACCGCGCTCAAGTGGGCATGTGGACCTTAGAAAGGGCCTCGCCCTCCTCTCCACCTCTGCCCACTGTCCAGCGGGGGGACATTATATGAGGGAGAGGGGCCCCAATTCCAATCAATCATCATTGGAGAAGCCTCTCCAAGGGCAGGACATTCTGTATGAGCATGGAAATTATGGTCAGTGCACAGTCCAGGGAGCCTGGGCCCTGCTGGACACGGAACTCACCGGGTGGACAGCATTTTTATTCCAATTTCACAGGAGGAAGAGCCATACTATTTCTTTAAAACAATCTGCTTTGCTCAAATGTGATGTGTGTATGACTAAGACGTGCTGCGCATTTTGAAAGCAAGGTAACACAGGAAGGGGAACTTGCTCTAAAACTCTGACTGGGAAAGGGAACCCTCACCCTCACCCCTTCCCTGCACCACAGAAGCTGTTTAAACCCAACAGACTCAAAGCCTGCTGAAGCCCACTCAGGGTCTGAAACGCTGCCTTCAATGTTACTCACCAGACCCAAACTTGTTGCCTTCTACCTGGAAAGCCTGGACCCACACTTGGAAAATGTTGACAGAAAAGGCCTCTGTGACCCAAATGTGCTCCTCGGAGTTACACTTGTAGGAATTGCCCACGGTGGCCTGCAGTTCTCTCAGTGAGTTGTTGGTGGCCTTGAAGGTGGGGTCTGAAACGGCATGGGAGAGTCAGTGCTCTGAGAGTCAGTGCTGAGACAGCTGTACAGGCAGGTGAATTGTAGGGATCTTACCTTTGGCTTCAGGGAGACTCATGTCCAACTGGATTCCTTGCAGAAAAAACCGGCTAGAACTTGCATTCTTAAAGAGAAGAAGATAATCCTTAACCAGTCAACAGATCCACATGTTTACTATAAACCAGGTAATAAATTCAATCTCCCCTATTTCTAGCTTTAGAATGAAACTGAAGAGTATCCTGTCTGGAAAAGGCACCATATAAATCTCAAGAACACTAATGTTGATTAGTTCCTTCAGGATATTTTTTACAAAATCATATTCTGCTAAAAGGTTTGAAGGAGCCTTATTCCAAAAAGGTAAACTCCCCAAAAGTTGACTGAACTTTTAAAGAAGTTAAGCTTTAGGAAAGTTAAACTTTATTATGAGAACCAACTGTTCAGTTCATCAGCATATTGTATTATAAATATTTTTAAGTTTCATTTTGATTTTTCCCATATTATGTTAACTTTACATATAGTTCCCAGGCAGGTCTAAAGGAAAGGAGGCACAGAATGCAGTAAAGGGCGAGGGAGGCCAAACTGACCACCCCCAAGCTGTCCCTTCCCTCTCCGCAGCCAAAGACACCGTGCACTCTGGCATTATCAGTGGCTCCTGGGCACACGGCAGGCACTCCCTAACGTCTGATGAATACGGAAGGGAAGGCCCATTTGTAAACAAAACACAGGAAGGCAGAGCTGAGGGTCCAAAAAACTGTCAGGAAGGGAAGGCAGAGAAGAGAGCTCTAGGTTCCAGGACCTGTGTTCGATGTTCCCTCTGGCTTACACGCGGTGCGCTTGGCTCAGGTACGGGGCACCACGTGTGGGGAAAGCAGTGTTAAGGAAACCACATGGTAAGATGCAGGCAGGTCTGACAACGAAGTCCCCCTGAGTGAAAGAACAGGGACACGCACCATTCCAAAATGGAAGATTAGGAACCTGATGTTCTCGCTGTGCAACTCCAGGGTCACCAGCTGGGGAGTGCAGCTCCCATTGACATGGGTCTTATTCGGGTTGATATTGAACACTCCTGTCACCGTCTGAGCAAGAAAAACAGACAAGTTACTATTTCGTCTCATGTCTTGGGTCCTCCGTTCCTGAAAAAACACAAGCAATCATCAAAAAAGGCCACCTGAAGGTCAAGTACAGTAACCTTCACTTTAATGAAAACCAGAAGTTTACACTAGTGCAGATTTCATTTTAGTGCTACTTCTGATGTTTCCAGAATGGCATGTACCTGAGGGAAAGGGGCAGCAGATCCTAGCGCCCTTCTCTCTCAGCCTGTCTCCCAAAGGTCACACACTTTACCTTCATCACAAGCAAGTGACTTGTCACAGCCTCCACAGACTCTGTCATTAGGGAGAAATATTATTTCAAAGGAAAAGTATAAAAAATAACACTTAAACGTTTGAGTAGTAAGAGTTTAAGCAAAATTTAACATTCTCTCAGGGTCAACAAGCTTGTTCTGTAGAGTCAAACGCCGTATGTTTTAGGCTCTTGTGGACCACACGGCAGTCTCCGCCGTAAGAGTTCGAGACTCTGCTGTTTCAGAGGGAAGGAGCCAGTGTGTAAAGGTGTGTACGGCCGTGGGCCAACAAGCTGACCAGAGACACAGGCACACTGACTTGCAATACTCATGTGCACCAACACTCCAATGCACAAAGAGAAAGGGGGTCCTCAGAGCTGAGCCTACCGTGTTGTCCTTCCTCTTATAGGTGATGTTCAGCTGCAGCCCCATGGTGGCCAGCAGACAGGTCCCGTTGGTGCCACTCACATTGTACTTGTCTACATGGGGGCTCTCGGGCACTGGTGATGGCGAGGGGTGAGGAGGTGCCGGGTGGGTAGGGGGCGGCGAGGGGTGCGGCGTCGTTGGTGGAGCTGTCGGGGAAGGTTCATCTTGCTTACAGCGCGTCTCTGGAAGGACAAGGTAGAACTGATCATACTGTTCGCAGGGAAGGAGGGCACAGTTCTGGTCCCGCAGAACCAACAGGAGCCACAGCAGCCCCGAGCTCCATCTCCATCTCCCTGAGCTTAGCACACTTTGGAATGCAGACAGGCCACAGTAGGGGGGCTCGGGGTTGACCAGGAGAGGCCAGATTTTTGGGGGTGGTGTCTGTGGGGAGAGGTCACACTGTTCCCCCAGGGGACATACTGAGGATTTTGAATGTTGATTCCATCCCTCAGAATTTGACCCACCATGATTGTTTACAGCAAAAACGTATATTCAAAATCAAGGCGGATGGAACCCAAAGTAGAATAAAAATTTTCTACAGGAGTAGGCAGAATAAACAGGTGCCTTCTATGAAGGTTAGAGATTACTTAACGTTTTTAAAACACCAAGATATGCAACACTTCTAGGATACCACCAACCCCCAAATTAGGGTCTTTTACACCTCCTTGTTTCTGTGAACTATCGAGAAGTTTAAAATAATGTTCATACAACTTCCATCCAATTCCAATGCTTCCCATAATTTTGCTAGGCAAAGCCAAGGCAAGATGGCTCAAATATTCAGTGTGGGGAGCCAGGCAGGAGTTTGTGTAACTTTACCCACCACCTATTTCCACTTACTCTAAGCTTAACTGAAACTTCCATGCAACTCTTCTCCAGTTGCCCATTTCGCCTCCACATCCCATCTACTTGGGGGAGAAGAGATGGGAAAACTTCACCTCATAAAACTAACACAGGGGAAAAGTTAACACTCTCTGGGAGGTTCAATTCCCACAGGATGCCTTCTCATAATGTGATCTTGTGAAGTAAAATGCCTTTCTAGATGGAGGCTGAAGATGGGGGAAGTCCTTTCCAAAACGGAGGTAAACTTGGGCTGACTGTGGCAGGGCAAATACTGCCGCCGACGTTCCGACCTGGGGTGTGCTGGCCAACGCCGTCAGCTCTTACCTTACACTGGGCTACAGGCTGCCATTTTCAGTTGCACTTTTAAAAAGAGTTTCATCATTACTTGAAGAACTGTTACAGAACATAATTAAAACCACATCAAAACAAAAGAGGGCAGACCAGTCTCCAGATTCTGGACTAGGGGGAAAATAACCTACACTAATCTGACATTCATTACTTCCTCAGAGCAGGCTACAAAGTATCAGCTTGGAACAGGAATAACAAACATCAGGTCTAATCCCCTAGTCAGAAAACCTCAGGGCTTTGGAGATCTCTTTGAATAAAATGTCCTCTTCTTTCAACCTGACTTATAAATGCAAACCCCTCTCTCGAATCCAATACCACAGTCCTTCCTGCAGAAGGCTCACAATCCACAAGGAGACAGTCACGAACACAACCCACTGAAGTACATTCAGTGCCACCTGCGGGAAGGCCTCTGGAAAGACTAGCGGATCCAAAGGTTGCTCCTGGATCTCCCTCAGTTTCCCGCAAAGGAAACAATGGGGTGGGGGGGGGCAGGGCTGAGTGAGTGCCCTTCCAGATGCTCTTCTCACCCCTTCTAAAGCTAGTATATGCTAAGGCCCCAAAGGGTCTCTAGGCAGCAGTAGACATTCAGATAAACCTGAATGTTGCAGTTAAGGAGTCTCAAATAGAGATGCTTTGGCATCCATTTCTTCAATTTAAACTAGACTGGCAGTGAGACCCTGGTTCCTAAGGAATGAAAAAGAAATACAGCCAAATTGGGTAGGAAGTAAAAGTTATGAACTATATTTAGAAGTGGTTTCTGTTTTGAACTTCTAATGGGCCACAAAGGAGCTGACTGACAAGTACCCATGTGTCAAATTTTAAATAGAAAAAGATGAATAAATCCAAATCCCTTGGTGAGCCATTAAAACCAGATGCCCACAGGGGCCTCACCCCAAACCCACTAACCCAGCATGAGCCTGGGTCCAGAAATCCAATTCTGATGAACAGTGAGGCTCACTCACCTGGTTTCCCCAGGCAGAGCTACCTACACTCAGACCATTCCAGAATGATAATCATCTACCCTACTTTTACAGACCTTTGGGAAAGAAGGTATCTGTTTTCTTCAGAACTTATCCTCATCAGCAAAACTGACGGGAAAGTCAATGCAGCCTTGGCTTTTATTTATTTCCTTTTAAAATAAAATCTCTAAGTACTTAAGTTTTCTTAGGTAAAACGATACCTATGTGAAGGCAAAATGAACAAGGCCTTTCTGGTTGAGACAGCTACTATATTACTGTTAAGTAAGACCATAGGAGCCTACTTTAATACCCTGAACAGGTAGTCCAACAAACAAAAACTTTGAACAGCCTTTGTGACCAAAAATTTACTGACTTATTGCAAATATGTCAATTCAACAATTTATTAAGGATTCATGGGTAGAACAGGGTAGGGTAGGGGGCTATAAAAATATACTTAACATATCTGATATGGGAATCTTTTCCCTGAAGCAGCTTTCAATTTAGGTTGACAAGGAAAATATTTAAGAAGTACTTAAGAATCAAAGAAATGAAATTGGCACAGAAGGAGATTTAAAAAAAGAGAAATGGCTCCATTTTAATAGAAATCAAGTATTTTTAAGTGATTCAGCTGTCATGGTAGTATATGAGGCCAGTAACATCAAACCTCCCACTTCTAGGGAAAATACCGGTCCCTTTGATTGCAAAGTAACATTAATACCAACCACTGTAAAAAACAAATAAAACAAATAAAAAACACCCAATAAGACACTGAGAACAGACACAAAGTGGTGTGATGACATGCCACCCGGGAGGCTCCCCAAGGGCCAGACTCTGAGTCAGGTTCATGACAAGCTCAGTAACTGTGGAACATGCTAGCAGCCGAGCTTTAAAAACAATTCAGATCAATTGTATAAGGATATAAAATGTACGACCACTATGTTGTACACTAACACTGTATGTCAACTCTAACAGGAATTTTTTTTTAAAAAGGATGCAGATCATGTCATCAATTACTATGTTGCTGTGCAGTGACACCCTTCCTTATGGAGCATGAACCCATTTTGAGGTCCAGAGGCCTCAACTTCTCCCCAGCACCTCCACCCTGAGCAGCTGCCTGCCAGTCCCTAGGACCCAGACCACCGGAGGACCAAATCCCATAAAACTGTGTGAAGCAAGAAATCATGGTTGTGTGAGGTGGGGCAGGAGCAGCTCTCAAGAGAGTGTTCAGAAGCCTTCAAAGCAAAAGTAAACAAATTGTAAAAGTGAGGAGCTCTATCTAGGAAGGACCACGTTCAGGCCCAGTTACAGTGAAGTCAGTGCCATGAGCCATAACCCAGAGATACCATCATTTCCTAAGACCTTTGGACAGTTTTCACTTTATCTTTCTGCTCCTGAGACCTGAGCCAGACAATGATGCAATCCAGATGTATTCAGTCCATTACGAAACTCAGGTAGTCGGGAGATTTATAGCAAACAACTTGAAGTCTTTAGCTCCCTGGCCCAACCCCCACTAGGTTAGCCGCTGTGTGACAAGTCACCTTCTGTACGCCGGAGGAGGTGTACCTGCTGCTCTCCAACACTGCTCACACCAGCCTGAGGGGGAAAGGCCTCCCGGGAGGTTCCATCGGCCCTCCCTAGTGAAGGTGCACACTCACGCAGCCCTCTAGACCTGTCCAGGAAGAGGCTGCCCAGTGGGAAGGTTGAGCCCTTTTCCTTCAGAGCCCCTGCTGCCCCAGCTCATGCTGGCCTCCACCTTTAAAGACCTGTGTGTTCGCGACTAGTTGTATTTCCCCCAGCTCCACTCGGTTTCTCTTAGTCCTAGCTCGGTCGCTGACACTCTTCCCATGACATCAGGAGTCAGCTAATTTTCTCCTTAAGGGGCCAGAAACTAAACATTTTAGACTCTGTGGCTGTTGGGTGCCAGTCCCAATTCAGCTCTGCCACCATGAACATGAAAGCAGCCACAGAAACAGGTGAGTGAATGGTCATGGATGGCAGGTTCTAGTAACACTTTAGTTACGGGCACTGAAACTTGAATTCCAAAGAATTTCATGTGTCATGAAAATTCTCTTTTGATTTTCTTTTTTAACCTTAAATTTAACCTTAAGCATAAAAACCATTCTTAGCTTACTGGCTATACAGAACCCAGAGGCAGGCTGGACCGGGCCCGCATACGGGTGTGCCAGCCCCGTGAGGAGGGCCCCCATCTGAGGACTAACGAGCAGCACGAAGGGCTGTTCATCCTGCCCACTAGCTCTGGCGAAGGCACAAACCAGCAGCTCTCCGACAGTCACCCTGAGCCTTCAAGCAAGACCACTGAGGGACAATTCTAATCAAAGGCCTATCGGCAGTGGCAGGTGTAAAGACCAGAAGGAGACTGGGAGGGCTGCAGTAAAGGTGAGGGGATTAAGTGAAAACAAAACAAACCTCTTAAGACAGGCGATAACAGTATGGTTATCAGCAGGAAAGGGGAGGTGGGAGGAGGGAGAAGAGGATAAAGAGGGGACAAATGATGATGGAAGGAGACTTAGGTAGCCAACACACAGCACAATATACAGATGATGTACTGTAGAACTGTACACCTGAAAACTGTAATTTTATTAACCAGTGTCACCCCAATACATTCAACAAACAGACCAGAAGGAGGTGCTGTCCTCAACACACCCTCCTGCCTTGGGGAAGTGGTCTCCGCCACTTCCCCAAGGCAGTCAACTCCTTACCCTCAGGAAAAGGACAGGAAAATGTGAGTTGCCTGGGGGAATTTGGGGCAGAGAATTTTTTGAAGTCACGGTAAAATGACAGCCCTATTTATTACTTTCTCTGTGCCAGACACTGAAATAAGCTCTTCATGTAAGTCTTCTCTTTAATCCTAACCACCTTCTGGGACAGGTTACTATCCTTATTTTACAAGTGAAGGACATGAGAGACTAACCACCTCCCAAGGCCATGGGCAGGCAAGTGCATCCGGGTGGTAGTGGTAGTTGTGGTGTCATGATTCCAGAAAGGCACTCCTGGTCCTTCCCCGACCTGCCCCTGGGTCTATCCGAGCTGGACCAAAGTAAGACTAGGTCTCTTTGTAAAGACGGCTGGCTGGAATGGGAAGAGGTCCTGTGACCCTGGATCCTATTAGCTCTACCAAGGGAAGACACAGAGAAGGCTTCAATTACTTTGCCCTTTTATCTATTTTTATAAATATTTGCCATCCTAATTTAAAGAGATCATCTCTAAAAAGAAAAATGGTTTGGTGGACACCTTTCTAAAGCAGGAGCTTGTTTGCTCTGCCCCAGCTATGCAGGTTCTCATTCCCACACAACTCCCTCGGGCACAGGGCACAAAGCTGCTTCAGCAGTCACTGGAGTTGACTATGGCGTCAGGGTCAAAGGCAGTCTTACCTTCCTTGCTGAAGTTATTGTTTGACAGGTAAGCCTGGATAATGGCATCACTGAACGTGACAGTAACATTCTTCATGTGGATCTGGTTGCTGCTCACACATCTGTATTTTTTATTTATGTCTGCCATGATGTCAGTTATCGATTCTGCAGTCTTGACTTCTATATTTAAAAAAGAATTAAATTTTAAATACCCAGAAGCACTTAGTTAAAAGCATTTCTAGACACAACCCTAACCCAATTTTCTTCACTTCATAATCAGTCGGTTTTTGTTCTTACCCTTTGAGCTTGCATTGGGGAAAACCTCTGTGTCTGACAAGTTATAAACAAAACTCATCTTGTGGACACTGTAGCGTGTTGCATTTCTTGCGAAACTGAGGGTCAGTTTATGTCCTTTTCCAAAAGCAATCACGAGACTGGGGTTAGACACGTTCTCTTTACCACAGGAGCTGCTATTTAATACTCCTGCATCGGATGGCAGGTCGAAGGTCACATTCTAGAACAAACACAATGACGGCAGAACCAAATTAGAATGTAGGTTATTTAGGGGATTCAGAAAAACTAAAAAAAGATCTTTTTAGAGTCTGATATAAACTTAGTTCTCGGTTACACCTCAGATGTCACTGCTAAGGTTCTTTTAACATAAACAAAAACTACGAAGAAAGCCAACATTATATACATGTTAATAACAGAAAGGTAATTCAAGTGTAAGACAAAGTTGACTTAATTTTTCATATAATTACAAACTTTTCTTCATTAATATAATTTTAATTTACAACAGAACATTGATCTGTTGCCCAAATAGGGACCTGACCCACAACCTAGGCATGTGCCCCTAACTGGGAATTGAACTGGTGACCTTTTGACTTACAGGCTGGTACTAAATCAACTGAGCCATACCAGTCAGGGCTAAAGAATGTCTCTTTAAACAAAGAAAAGGTGTTTATGCAAGATGGTTTCAACTTACTATTATATGCAAAACAAGCAACCAGAAAACAACTTAACGTTCATCAAAATGGACTGGACTGATAAGGGAACTGTGGCTAAGCTGTATACTAATGCTGTCCTAAGAAAATGAAAAACTACACAAGGTGAGAAACACATGCTTTGTGAAATAGTAAGACACATAATAGCATATGGCTGATTCCATTTGTATAACAATTAAGATAAATTAATATTTAAAACATCAAGCACAAAAAAAGTGAATAGAAATTAAAATAAAAGGTGCTTGGCAAATATTTAGAATCTGAGACATTTCTATAGAACAGAACCTTCCCAGTTTTCTTCTACTTTCACAGAAACCACATTTGTATCCAGTACAAATGAATGGATGAGGCCGAGCACTGGCACAAAGTCCAGAGCGCTCTAAAGAAACTGCTGATCTTCCCGGCAACCCTGGGCCCCACTGCTGCTCTCGGAGAGGTAGTAAAAAGATACGGTGCTATCGAAAGAGAGAGAAAGAAAAATGGTGGTTTCAACAAGAACTTGAAAATAAAATTTGAATTAGGGACCTATTTAAAAGAGTACACATTAAATAGAACTACAGGTAACAGGCAATTGATGAAGACAGACATACAAATGCAGCTTATTTGTTAGAAATCTAGGAAATGCACCCTGGTTGGTGTGGCTCAGTGGACTGAAAGCTGGCCTGCAAATTGAAAGGTTGCCGGTTTGATTTCTTCATCCTTGGGTTAAAGGCCAGATCCCTGCGTGAGGGCGTGCAAGAGGCAACCGACTGCTGTTTCCCTCATGTCAATCTTTCTCTCCCTCCCTTTCCTCTCTGAAAATAAATTAATTCTTAGGGGGCAAAAATCTAGGAACTGCAAAAGCCTTACTCATCCTGTATCAGTACAGAGCTGTTTTAACAAAACTAAGAGACATTTTATCTCTTGTTTGTGCTGAAGCACTGCACAAACTAGTTTATATAAAGCAAATTCAACAGATCAACAAAGTTATATTCACAGAGCTTTATAAGGGGCATGAAAAAAAGAATATAAAAACACTTAACTACCAACAGAGTAGTTAACAAATTAGGTTGACTAACATAATGAAGTATTACAAAAAATAATCATAAGGAAAACTGAAAAAACGCTCATAGTAAAAGAGTGAAGGCAGAGCACAAAATGGTTTGCATATTATGACTGCAGGTTCAATATAAAACAGCACCGGCTACTGATGAGCCAAGAAGGCACTATGTATAGAATGAGAATTGTGTTAAGGTGGGATAATTTTTCAAACATTTACTTGAACATTTTAAATAATTTTGTTTCTCATGTGCGTGAACACACACACATGCACACACATACTCAACGTAAGGTTTCCTACCTTAGAGCCACTGCTGGTAACGTAGTTGGTCAAGAAGGCAGCAGAGAAGTTGGCCATTATACACGCCGTCTGGTTGCTGTCTTTCACCACAAACACTGCTGATGCACCGTGCATGAGGCCTGCTGACTCCAGGAAAGACAAACATTACCAAACGCCTTTTCAAAAACACTTTGGGTATTTCTGTGGTCTTCAACTGTAGCAATACCGGATTTTACTTCAGAATACTTATCAGGAAGTCACACGTTACTTTCTGGGTCACCCCTGGGCACAGGTGCTCTACACTCATTCCTCAGGGTTCCATGGGGAATGGAGATTCCAAGGGGTTCTGGAGGCACAATCAGCCTCTACGTTGACTTCCTAGAGAACTTCACAGTATGGATTCTTTCACTGTGGACACAAACTGCTATTTAAAGTAAGATTTGTTTTTACCTCCCATGGACTGGTGGTGTGGAGAGAAGTCACAGGTTCAAAGATCTAAGGTTTTTGCCTTAGAAAGGTCCTCAAAAACCAGTAATTCAGTTAAACCTGGACATGGCTTTGTGACCTTAGGACATCAATCTGTCCAGGTAGGGCCTCCATATGTCAGGGGCACAGGACAGCATGCAGCTCTCACAGGTCCTTCTCGCCTGAGAGTTGTCACTGCTAAATATTTCCTTTTTAAGTTCTCAGGGCCAGTGCCATCTGACTTCTTTATATCCCATTGTGGTATCAAGCAGTTTAGAAGCAAATGTAATCTGATCACTATGGCAGAGGTGTACAGCGTGTGTTCAGAAATAGTGTGCCCTCCCCCGGCTTCTCCACTGCTGCAAGCTCCTGCACGCCTTTACCAAGCAAGCATTTCCACATCTGGCTCTGATCACTCACTCTAAGCGTAGCTATGACTCAGGCATACTCTGAAGGCAACACACTGAGGACACTCAATTAACTTCTCCCTGTCCCTGGCAAGGTAAATGTCTCTAATGAAACCAATTCATTTTACCCTTCACGCTTTCACAAAAGAAAATCTCCAGAGCCAACAACTCAAGCCTAAAAAGCAAAGTACAGTCACAAACCTCAAGTGTTTTCTTCCCATAAGTCTCTGGTAAAGGTAATACCAAAATTGATGTGCAAAAGAAAAAGTTGCTACACCAAAATGAAACCAACTATAGCAAACAAGAAAACCTGTGCAATTTTTTTGGTCTGTTTTGATTTGCAAAATTTTAACCCACCTCTGGAATACTTGGGCAAGATTACACTAAAAGCACTTTCTATAAATTGAATATATCATTAAAAACACCTAGAAAGAACTATTCTGTAACTTGTTTTTGACACTGTAAAGGTTGTAAAAATGTATGTTTTCTGAGGATGGGTAAATGTACCAAAGCGGGAAAAAGCATGTGTTACAGCACAGGCCTTGAAGCCAGAGACACTGGACATTCACCCAACTCACTGTGTACATGGGCCACTGCCTGCCCTGTGCACAGGCTTCCTCAGGTCTGACACGCCTGTGCTTGGCCAGCTGTTGGAGGGTGGGTCACATGGGCATAGCAGGTCACTGCCTCCCATGGGAGCACACACAGGTCTGTTCTCACCAAGCCTGCCTTTGATAAACCAGCTCTCTGAATCATCAAAAAACCTACTGACTGAAAGCACTTTACTAGGAAACACTTCACATTATGTAACTTTCAGTCATGCAACTTTTTCAGCTAGTAAAATATGCTGAGGGTCCAAGCTTTTGAAGAAAAGCAAAATAAGCTTTAGCAGCACTGGATGCCCACATTTATTCTGGAAAGGCCAAAAAAATGTTCAATTATTAAAATAAGAAACTTACCCCAGAAACCAATTTTGGTCAAGGGAAAAATGTCTGTAAAAGCATCAGAACATAAAATTCTGAGACATTATGTATATTAATGGCCAAAAGTTTATTTTTATTTTTTAAAGCCGAAATAGTGGCAGTTGTTGGGGGGGGGGCGGGGAAGAGACCCATATCAAGTTAGTTAAAATGCCTGCAGTTACCTGAGGGGTGTCTCTCTCCAAGTCAGCTCCCTGGCCTGCTGGCAACTGCTAATCTCTAGCCGTCCTTCACTCAGATGCAAACTCTGTTTCTCCAGGAGTCATATAAGGAGTAACCTTGTCTCATTCCTTTAAAATACTCCTATTTGTAGAAATCCCATTCCCTAAAATAAGTGCAGCTATGGGAAACGTTGAAAACAGGCCTGCTTCAGAGTAAGAGATCTTGGTTCTCTGGTTCTCTGATAACCCCCTCCCCCCAATACTTACTAGGGGCATAACCTTAGGCCAGCAGCAACTACCAAACCCTGGGTTCAGGCACCTGTGAAATGGAGGTGAGAGTGCTGACACCCCAGGGTCATTAGAGTGTCAAATGAGCCAACCGTATGAGGAGCATCAGTACAGGGCATTAGCACTGACTATGATGTTAGCTATTATTATTTAAACATTCAGTGCCATACTGACCTCATCTATCAAGTTTATCATTGAATCCTCAGTATCTGATACAAAATGTCAAATACGTATTTTACTTAACAAGCACTTGTAACACATTTGCTATATGCCAGGTACAGCTCCAAACACTCCGCAGTCAAATTATCCTAACAATATTAACTGGTAGACACTGTATTATGATTTTCCTTTAGATACAGGGATAGGCAAATGCAGAGAGATGTTAACTAATTTATGCAAAGCCTCACAGCCAGTGAGTGGTACAGAGCCAAGTGTGCTGACTCAGAGCATGTCCCTGTCATGTTAGCGTGGGCTGGCTGGCTGCAGGGTGAGTGGCATGGCTGAACCCTGCTTTCTCTCCAGCACTTAGTGAGCAGGCAAATATGTTTCAAATTATGAAACATTTGCTTTTGAAATGAACCACAAGCTCTAGTGGCAGGGCACAAGCACGTACATTTCTAAAGAGCTGACTTATGCATGTTTACTTAGGGCCCACTACTGTGAAACTAGATGTCTCTGCATGTATGTACTGGGTACTTCCTATGTGTGAAGCATGACATAGGTTGTAAGATGGGGAAAGAGAAATACATGAGCAAAAATAATCCCAACTCAGCCGAATCGATGCTCTAGTAAAAACACATACTGTAGCATGTAATCAACTTCTGTGGTTGCAGACACAGGGAGAACTAATGTCTGAGATAAAACAAACAATATAAATTCAAAATTATGGACCCAAAACATTTTGACCTCAAATCTACATAGGAATCTGGTTGCAAACCTGTGGTAACTGACAAACTCCCACAAACAAGGGTAAGATTAGCATAAAACTTTTCAAACTTCCTAAGTGACAGTTCTTCGTTTGGACACGGAAAGGCAGCCGTCTAGTTGACTTCACTAGTTTAAAGAGGTAAAATTATGTAATTACATTGGATCCTACGTATCCATAGCAAAACGTTTCAGATCATGATTACCTATGCTTTCCACCAAGTATTCAATCGCAAAAGGTTAAGTAGTTTCTAATTGTTAATGCAAAAGATGTTAGTAATTTAGAAGTTTGTCATATATTTTAGAAAAGATGTTTCTGGTGCAACTGTGTATTAAAATACACATTATTTTAAATAGGCCGAAATTCAAGGTAACAGACCTTTTCTAAAAGCTGGGTTTTAATTGACTATAAAATTGAAAAGATATGATGCAATGGGCACTGAAAGGTAATTTCATGCACAACACTACAAGCGATTATAATGTAGGGAAGTTATGAACTTTTCATTTTTAAGCAGTTTTTAAAGCATGAAACAAAATATTCAAGTCCTAATGCTTGTGAGCTCTTCTAATAAAGAACAAACAGCCGTTCCGACACGACAAAACTTGTTCCAGCAACTCCTCTTGTAACTAATTACACCAGCCAGTAAAGGGCAAGGCTTCAGGTTTACTGCTGGAATAAGGTCATCCACTTGTGGCTACTCATGCAACTCAAAGAACTAATCTACACAACAGGCAAAACAAAAATGTGAGATTGAAATCCATGGAGTCACACAAAAAAAGAATTTTCGAGTAGGATGAGACTTACAGAGGGCCTCTACAGACTTAAAATGAAACCATGTAGTGATTCCCCTTTAAGAGAAAGCACATACTACACTTTCTTACTAGGACAAAAGAAAACAAAATTCCTCAATCAATAAAACTGAGAACCCACCGACAGCTACTATGACTGGTGGAGTGTCAGACGCTTCCCAACGTGTTAATGGAGTCTCTCATTTTGAGTCGCAGGAACCAGCACAAACAGAACAGTGGCAGCAGCTATTTACAAGGATCCACTAGCAATGCACACACACTGCTGCCATTGAGAAGTCGAGGCCTGGTCCTACCTCTCATTTTGTCCACTGTGGGTCCTCCTAAACTCTTAAAAATGACTTCAAGTCAGTCCAACACAATTTTAAATTCACAGTAACACACACACACACACTCACTCTCTCTCTCTCTGCAGGCCAAACTGAAAAGCAGGCCAAGGTTAAAGTACCAAGGACGAAGTCTAAAAGGCTGGCATCACCACGCCGCCCACTTCCCTTCTGGTAAAAAGAAAAGCCGAGGTGGGACATCCGCTGGGAGCACCGCAGGACCACGCAGGTCCTGGCATCTCAGGCCTCACCTGGACCTCCGTGGCTAAACTTGCACATAAGTTGAAGAAACAAAAGACACCTTCCAAAAATCACCAAGTCACCCAAATAATTTTCAACTAAACACGCCCCAAAACGAGTTTACTGACCCTTTAGTAACCCGAGGGCAGAACCGGGCCCTAGGCTGAGAACCTCGGATCCTCCCTCGTCCATCTCTGAGCAACTGGATTCGATGCCCCGTCAGCGGCCAGCAGGCTCCGGTCAGACCCCACGCGGACCTCGGCGTGTGCGAGGACGACTCGCAGTCCCCCAAGCCCCCGGCGTGTGCGAGGACGACTCGCAGTCCCCCGTAGCCCCCGGACCCCGAGCAGTCCTCACCACTCCCCGAAAACACCCTCCCCGCAGATGTAGAAAGCCTCGGAGTCCCAAGCCTCGGAGTCCCAAGCCTCGGAGCCCCACCGCGCAGCTCCCAGACCGCTTGGAATCCCTCCTCGCCCTGCAGACCCCTGCTCCCGGCCTGACCCTCACCAAATAACAGCAGGAGCAGCGGCTGCCACCGGGAGCTACCGGGGTCCGCCATGGGCACCGGGGCCACCGGAGCGGGAACCGGGCGGGGTCGGGTGGTTGAGCTGCCTGACGGCCTGCGCTGGGAGGACGGGCTGGGGGCCGGCGTGAGAGCCGCAGGTCCCACGGTCAGAAGGCCCGGTCGCTGTGGCGCCCGCCGCAGGAAAGAGACCCCCCGCAGCCCGCTGCGCCCGTCACGTGAAGCCGCGCCGCACCCACGCCGTCACGTGACCTCACAGATCTCGCGAGAGTAAGCGGGTGCAGTGGTGGTGGGGGCTTTCTTTCTCAAGTGCGGTGTCCTCCCCGCGCCCAGCGCTGGCTTCCTACGAGACCTGGAACCGGGCGCGTGACATCGCCAGGCATGTGACCGTGGTGCCATGTGACTCGGACCGGGCTCCAAGATTCCTGACTTTGTTAATCGCGGCCGGAGGCGGAAAGTGGGCGGTGGCTCGGGGTAGAGGAGGTGGTATCGGTGAGAAATCAGGAGGCGGGGCCAGGCGGCGGGGGGTCGGGCGGAAAGGGATTTGTCCTGGGTTCGTGAGCAGTGGGGTCTCTTAGCAGCCAGTCGGGCGGCCGCCGGAAGTTAAGACGAGTTTGGACCCGGAGAAGTGCGGCTTCCCGCCGGAGAACCGGGGACTAAGGTGGACCGCGCGGTGGATCGCTCCTGGCAATACATGAATGTTCTGCGGCATCCCTGACGGTCGGGAGATGACTAGCCCACCCGATAGGAGTATTTCCACAGGAACCTCTTTTTTGTGGGATCTCTTGAAATCCCGCCACTTTTAACTTTGGGGCGCCTCTATGCCACTACTCTCAAGGCGGATGGAAGTGAAATTTAGGAAGGAGGTGAGATGTTTGAACACGCTTACTGAATATTATTACAATTCGTGTTTCAAAACAAATCTTTTTAAAAACAACACGAAGTACAGAATTTAAAGCTAGACAGATCTTGGAGGACATTCAGAGGTTGCAGTGATTGGCAGCTGTCACACCCTCCTAAGGGTGCCTGCGAATGGGGGTGGCATTTATCAAAATAAGTTCAGAAACACTGGTCCATTCCATACAATCCATACATTCCACAGAAAAGAAAGTCGCTGTCTCTCTGTTTCTAGAACCCTTCTAAAGTACCCCTCTCTCTTCATTCCGTATTGCCTGCGAGTAAGGTCACTTTCCTTGGTTTGCCTCGAGGCGCTCTGGGTTTTCTCCGACTGCTGGCTGGCTCTCAGGCTCCAGTCACCCTTTGCCCTTTGCCGCGTCAGCTACCAGCCTTTGGAGAGAGGCCTACCTCTCTCTCTCTTCTTCCTGACCCTGCCGGCTTCCTTGAGACTTCAAATCCCTCTTTTTCCAGAAATGTGCCTTGAGCCACTTCATTTAGCCTTGTTGATTACTGCCTGTCATTGTAATGAATATTGTCACTTTTTTCTTAGTTCTTACATTTATTTCCCTTATGTAGATTTTTTTTCTTCTTTCTATTGTCAATTCTTCCTGCCCAGTTTACCTTCCTTTCCAGCTTTTGACATATAATCAGCTGGAAAAAGTCACGAAGCTGAAGAGCGCTACAAGTAAAATGGGAGCAAATGGGCTCTGAGAGAGAACCAAGACTTGTTGGGTTTTGTGCTGTTGTTGGGGCAGATACCTGCTTTTACTAAGAGTAGATTTGGTGATCTGGTTTAAGTTTGAGGACTTCTGGGGTTTTTTTGTTTGCCTTTCCAGATGGGGCAAGAGTTGAAACAGCAAGAATTCCGCTTAGGTGAAGTGCTATCCAATTGAGGAACACCGTAGAAAAGAGAAAATACTGAATCCAGGGTCTGTTTATACTTTCACTGTTAAGTAGTTTATGGACAGTAACTTTTCAGCGAATGATACTGGTGCGCTATGTGGAAATGTTACAAGAGCCTGGGTAGTTCCTATGAAGCAGAGTGTTAAGTTCAGACGTAACTGGAGAAATGCTAAAATACTTCCATTTTCTCCTGAACACCCTTATGACAAACTACCAAATAGTCTTGACTATAGAAACATAAAGGTCTCTTAGTTGTCTTTTCTGCCCGAAGCTTCTTTCTGTGTTGGGAGTATTCCTCCTTTTTGTGAATATGGATGGTAGGCAGAGCCCCTAGTAGAAACTGAAAAAACCAGATGACCACTTTCCCAGGC
This sequence comes from Sturnira hondurensis, assembly GCF_014824575.4. Classification (NCBI taxonomy): domain Eukaryota; kingdom Metazoa; phylum Chordata; class Mammalia; order Chiroptera; family Phyllostomidae; genus Sturnira; species Sturnira hondurensis. The sequence goes on along the minus strand of NW_028076312.1, from coordinate 5,198,233 downwards.
TTCCTAACGGCTAAGTTCTGAACTTGGCCAGAGTTCAGTCTTTCAGACTGAATCAGGAGCTAGTGATTGCAAAAGAAAGCTACTGGTATGCCCTCGAGGATCTGGTGTTTGGTGGGGACAGCAGCTGCAGCCTTAGCGAAGTGGAATTTCTGGAGGAAGTGGTGGAGGGCCGGAACTCCCTGGGTCATCGGCAGTTTGTGTTTGTAGTGTGTTTTTGTCTGGTGCTCACTGCTCCCTTGTACCTGCTGTTTCCCTGACATTGTTCTGCATCCTTTTTTTGGAAGTTCTGTGAGCTGCTCAGCACTTCATTCTGCTTGGATCAGTCAGTGCCCTTTCTGTCATGTACCACTTAGACTCCTTGCCCAGTGCAGGCTTTGTAATCATCTCCTTTTACTGTTACAGCCTCGTTAAAGACAAAGTGGTTTGTGTCGGCAGTAGATCAGGGAATACCAATGGAAGATGAAGACTGAAAATAAAAGCAAACATTTTGTGATACAACACTTTCATATGATAATATGAAACATTTATCTTACTTTCAGTATGATAAAGTAATATGGTGGATTTGTATTGTTTGTGGTGGTTGTTGAATCCTTGATATGGGCCAAGTGTGATCTATTGCTGACCGTGAACAAAAGACATGGAAAACCAAACACAAGGAATGACTGTATCTGCTGAACTCTTTCAGGGAGGGGAGACTTTTTTCTCCCATTAAGCAGGGAGGGCAGTAGGCAATAGAGAGATTTGTTTCAGAGTTACTTAGAGTTGAGTAGTAAAACTTATGCATTGCTTTGGTAACAAGTTTACAATTTAAAAGCAAGGGATTTTTTGTATCTGAAATGACTATTAAGCTGGAGACTTGTGCCACTATGAGGGTGTGGTGATTTATATATAAGCTCAGTATCTCACCGAGATAAAGTTAAGTGGTGATTGGCAGGAGGTAAAGTTGAGATGAGTGGCCTAGTAAGCAGTCTGTGCCTGTTTTTCTTCCTTTTCGCTCTATGATTTTTCTTGAGAATTGATGAACAAAAATAGTAATTTTGAATAGAGTGGTAATTTTTGTTTGTTTTGTAAAAAACATTTTAAAACAAAGTTGCAAATAAAGTGGAAAAATAACATTAATCCCGTTGATTATTATGACTTATTGTTGCCTCCTCACTTGTGTTGTTTTGCTTGAATATTATAAAACAAACCTCAGACATCTTATTTTTTCATGTACTCTTTTTACATAACAACAATGCCATTATGTCATGTAATATAAAAACCTAGTAATTCTTTAGTAGCTAGTTTCTAGTTCACATTTCTCCACTGGTGTCAAAAACATCTTTTTATAGTTAGTTGCCTCAGATCAGATCCAGCAAAGTCTGTACATTGCCGTTGATAATATGTCTAAGTTCCCTCCCACCTTTTGCATAACCACTTATTTGTTGGGGAAACTGGGTCACTTGTGCAATAGGGTACCCCGCATTTTGGACTGCGCTGATGGATTCCCTGGATGGTCATCGTTTCCTTTACTCCAGTAAACTAGGAGTTGGTCCAGAGGCTTGATTAGATCGGGCTCATTTCCCTCGGGTAGCGGGCTTCATCAGTAGTGCCAGACTCTCACCACTCAGCGTGAGGTGTGGGACTGCAGTTTTGGCTTGGCTTTGCCTGGGGGCTCGTTAGCAGTTCGGTCCCTGGCCCCACTGAATCAGAACCTGTATTTCAACAAGATCCTTGGGTTATTTATAGGTGCCTTCTAGGCCCTGCTGTATATTTCTGACTGCATTGCATCAGGTGTTTATTATCTGGTTGGCCCACTTTAGAGATGTTGTCAGCTGGCCCCATCCTTACAAAGGCAGGGTAAAGGCAGGTTAAGTGCCTGATTGTGATTCTTTTATTTATCTGTTTTCAGAATAATGATTTGATGGTACCCAAGCAACTTCCAAAAGTGATCCACATCCTGTAGAGTGAACCCTGATGTAAACTGTGGACTCTGAGTGATGATGATGTGTTGATGCAGGTTCATCAACAATTGTCCCACTCCTGTGGGAGAAGCTGGTAGTGGAGTTGGCTGTGTGGGGGGCGGGGCAGGGGGCATACAGAACTCCGGACTTAACTTCTCAGTTTTCTGAGAGTTCTTCCTAAAACTGCTGTAAAAACAATAAAGTTTAGCCCTGGCTGGTGTAGCTCAGTGGATTGAGTGCGGGTCTGTGAACCAAAGGGTCACGGTTTGATTCCCAGTCAGGGCACATGCCTGGTTTGTGGGCCCGGTCCTCAGTGGGGGACATGTGAGAAGCAACCACACATTGATGTTTCTCTCCTTCTCTTTTTCTTTCCCTTCTCCTCTCTCTAAAAGTAAAAAAAAATTAAAAAAATAGTTTATTAAATTTTAAAAAGTAAACCATAACATTTAAAATATATATTTTAAAATGTATTACCATGGATTTTTATGTAGTTTATATGTTTGAAATTCTTTGTGGTTATTATCATTTCGAAGTGGAAACTGTACTGTCTTTGCCAGTGCACCCCTGCAGGTATATGGAACTTGATGATACTTCTCTCTGCCTGGGCCATCTGAGTGCATGTATCAATCAGAGTGCTTGTTTCCCCTTGGCCAGAGTGTTGTCGCATGTTTAGACTGTGGCTGGTCTGATAGGCGAGACATTGTATCTCAGAGTTCTCATTTTCATTTTCCTTATGAGTGAGGGTGAACTTCTTTTTGTGTTTAAGGGCTGTTTGCCTTACTTTTTCAACAAATAACCTGCGTCTTGTGCTCAATTTTCTGTTGGATTATAGAAATACTTGTGATATAGGTTACATTTTTAAAGTTAGCATGCCATTTTAAAAATAGTTTATCTGAAATTTTACTTTGCTTGTGGTGTGTTATTGTTTTGCAAGTCGTTTTTTTTAAACATGATTTATCACTCTGCCCTGATGGCTTCTGGATTTTGAGTTATAGGTAGGACAGTTCTTCCTAGTCTGAGGTTATAAAAAGTACACTTTTTAAAGTAAAAATGCATTTTCTGCCAGTACATTTATAATTTCATTCTTTGCATTTATAGTATCTGTGGTTTGTTATCCCGAGTACTGCAAAGAATGGATTGCAGTTTTTCCATGTAGGACTCTGGCTATCCTAATGCTATTTGCTAAAAACCTCACCTTTTGACCACTGATTTGAGATTCCACCCTTATCCTGTACTAAATTTGAGACATACTTTATTTTATAACTTTTTACTGAGTTCCAGTGCTATACTTTTAAGTCATAGATGTTTTGTCTGCAGGGATAGCTCCCTCACTTTTCTCTTTTCAGTATTTTTCTAACTATTCTTGCCGGGTTATTTTTTCACATCTTTGCAATCAGTTTGCTTTAAAAATAAAATTAATATTCAACCAAGGGAAATGAAAACTTACATTTACATAAAAACCTGTATTTGAAGTTTATAGTGGCTTTATTCGTAGTCATCCCAAACTGAAGAACTCAGATGAACTCTAATGAATGGCGAAATAAACTGTGGTATATCTAAACAATGAAAAATACTTAACAGTAAGAGAACGCACTACTGATTTATGTGACAACATGGATGAATCCTAAATGCATTCTGTGAAGGAAGGAAAACCAGCCCCCAAAAGGTACATGTATGGTTTGCTGCATATGGCATTCTGAGAAAAGGCAAAACTAGGGATTGCTGGGGTTGGGGGTGTGGGGAGCAGTTGACGACATGGGTCAGCAAGAAAGTTTTTGGGGTGAATGAGATGTTCTGCATGGAATTGTGGTGGTGGATAGGGATTCTGAATATTTGTCACACTTACAGAAATGTACACTACAAAGACTGAATTTTACTGTATGATAATTCTTAAAAAACATTCAACTGGTATGTAGGGGTCAGGAGTGGACCTAAGACAGGATGTTGCTGTTACGTGCAGTTGAATTGCTCCTGATGACGCTGTGGGTGAGTGATGCCCACAGCACCCTGCCCTGCTCGGCTCCTGGAGACTCCTGTGCCGTGGCTTCTCTTGTGGAGGCAGTCCATTTCAAATTTGGTCTCACTCTTTCCCTGCTGTTTTCCCCAGCATTATTGTCTTGTCTTTTTTACTTAGAGAGGGGGGAAAGGAGGAAGAAAGCGAGAGAGAAACATCGATCAGTTGCCTCTTGCATGTCCCCACCTGGAGACCTGGCCCACAACTCAGGCATGTGCCCTGACCGGGAATCAAACTGGCAACCTTTTGGCTCCCAGGCTGGCACTCAGTCTATGGGCCATACCAGCCAGGGCCGTTGTCTTTTCTAAAGAACCCTACTTTCTCATGGTGTGCCCGAAGTAGGACAGCTTCAGTTTGGCCCCTTTTGCCTTCAGCGATGTTTCAGGCTTAGTACGCTCTGGGACCCACTGGTCTGCTGTCTGGCAGTCCTGGGAGCCAGGAGCCCTTCTCCATCACCAGATAGAATGCAGTTTGTGACAAAGGTGAGGAATGGGTCACACGACCATATTGAAAGATGTGGGGGAGAGGGGGCTGCCCTTAGTCACTTTGTGTTTTGACTGGGTATCCTGAGGCCAAAATACAGAGAGCCGTATGGACACTGTCCTCTAGTTAGTAAATTTGTTCTCATGGCAGTAGGGATTAGCATTTCTGAAACTGTCCACCAGTGTTCTTATCAGTAAGTAGATATTTTGCAGATTTCTCACTACAGAAGAAGTTACAAGAAAAGGGGAAGGTGTGAATGAATCCTGTGAAACTGGAGCTCGTGTGTGTGTGTGTGTTTAAAATACAGATACTGAAATAAACAGAGCTCTGTGTGTGTACTTGGGTTAGACACACTTGTCTCCTCTAACTGTCCAGCCAGAAGGTCAAGAAGCAACAGTGATCCAGATCATAAATTCTAAATACTGCTCTCTGATGAGGGGAACCAGGCACTTAGGATGAACTTGGTTCCAAGGCTGGGCAGGGAAAATACGAGAGGAGCTTGGAGCACCTTGTGGAGCTAGAAGGACAGGCTTAGAAAATAAGTATGGGCTTGTCTTCCGGACACAGGAGCTAACTTGAGAATGTTCCCAGTGGCCAAACTGGTCCAGTAATGATACAAAAGGCAAGTAAATCATGGCTGATAAGTGTAAGAATAGTAGTAACATATCAGAAAAATAGAAAACAGTAAGCTTTCAAGTAAATATATGCCAACAGGTGGGAAAATGAAGCAAGACTCCCATGATACAATTAAGAAGTACAAATTGTGAGTTAAAAAATTGTCATGGGGATGTAAAGTACAGCATAGGGAATATAGTCAATAATACTGTAATAACTGTATGGTGTCAGGTGGGTACTAGACTTAATCAGGATGATCATGTCACAAAGTCTCAACGTCTAATTACTATGTTGTACACCCGAAACTAATAATATTGTATGCCAACTGTAATTGAAAATGAAGTAAGAATTCTATGCAGCTGAAAGAAAGAAGGAGCTCCTACCCTTTGTGACTGCATGGATGCAATCAGAAAGCATTAGGCTAAGTGAAATAAGCCAGGCAGTGAAAGACCAATACCATATGATCTCACTTTTAAAAGGAACCTAATCAACAAAACAAACAAGCAAAATATAACCAAAGACACTGAAATACAGAACAGGCTGACAGTGACCAGAGGGGAGAGGGGAGGGAATTTCAGGGGAAAAGGGGAAGAGTTTGCAGGGAGAAGTATAAAGGACACATGGACAATAACAAGAGGGGGGTGGAAACAGGAGAGAGACGGGGAGGGCTGGGGGGTTGGCTTGGGGTGGGAGTAAAAGGCAGAAAACTGTACTTGAACAACAATTTAAATTTTTAAAAAATGAGAAAATGAAGTAAAAAAAATTAAAAAGACTTCCATTAAAAAGACTTTAATTATACAATAATTAAAAAAATCAGCCCTCTAACTTTGGGATATTTAGATTTCTCACACTTTTGCTATTTAATGCCATTGACATCTTTTCTCCATACCTCGTGTACATCTCTGATAATTCTTTGAAATACTTAAACCATGGTCATCTTCCTTTTAGGATGTTATGAAAGAGGATCTCTCTCAAAAAAGAACCAAAACTTTTATATTCTTAGAGAGCAGACTAAGTAGTTCCAAGTCTTTTGCAGCAGGAGAAACGTGGTCATTTCAATCATGCTCATGTTTCCAACGAATACACTCTCCTGGTTGCTGTCTGGAGCTTGGGGTCTGAGGTGATGTTAACTAGGGCCTCTGCTTGTTTAAAAATGAACAGTGGTTAACCAGAGCTTAGTGGAAGAAGACATGGAGTGGGCCGGGAGATCAACATTTGTAACACAGGATTAGAACTCGGGATGAGGTGGATTTCACAGTGGTTCTGTGCTGTCAGTTCCACACATAAGTTAGCAAGAGGCAGGTGCATCAAAACCTCGTTCTCACGGCTGAGCAGACTGGGGGGGGGGGGCGTGCAAAACCTCTTCAGACAAGGGCCTGCATTGAGACAGAGGTGGTATTAGTGGCAGTATTATAGTAGCATACAGATGGTTACATGGAAGCATTAACATCACCTACTTTGGCTGTTGTTATTAATAAAAAAAAGTTTAGGACCAAGAAAAAAAGGTTAAGAAAGAGCACAATCACCATGATTCCAATGGACAAAAAGGCTCCATCAAGGAGCCAGTGTTGTCTCCAGGTGGAGTCAGGTAAAAGTGCCCTGTTCATTTTCTTTCTTTTTTTCTTGTACTCTTTACCTTGGCAAATCAATTTTATCAATGCTAATTTATATACAATAAACATACTATCTTGGATTCACAGTAACATGAGTTTTGACAAACATACGCACCCATGAAACCACCATTTCAATCAAGATAGAAAACGTTTTCATTCCATGAGGTTCCCTTGAGTCTTTGTAGTTAACCCGTGCCTAAACCCCAGGGCCGCTGGTCTGCCTTCTGTCCTTTGGTTTCATTGAGTCCTCTGTTTGTCCGTGTTCTGTTTCTTTGGTTTCTGCTTTTAGAAAGGACTTTCATTATTTTCTTCCATCTATTTACTTTGGATTTAAAATGCTCTCATTTTTCTAGTTTTTTAAAGTGGATACTTAGGTCATTGTACTTACCCTACGTCTTTTTAAATGTAAGCATCTAAAGCTATAAATTTTCTTCTAAGCATTTCTTTAGCTTTATCTCACAAATTTGTGGTATGTTGCATTTTCCTATTCATTGAATTCAAAATATTTTCCAATTTGCCTTGTGATTTTTTTGACTCATGGGTTATTTATTTAAAAGTGTGTTATTTATGCCCTGGCTGGAGTGGCTCAGTAGATTGAGTGCCAGTCTGTGAACTGAGAGGTTGCTGGTTCGAGTCCCAGTCAGGGCACCTGCCTGGATTGAGAGCCAGGTCCCCAGTTGGGGGTGCGTGAGAGGCAACTGATTGATGTTTCTCTCCATTTCTTTCTCCCTCTCTTCCCCTATCTAAAAATAAATACATAAACTATTTTAAAAATAAGTGTTATTTACTTCTATTACCTACATTAGAATTATTGACTTATTTATTTAGGAGTGAATTGCCTAATTTCAAGCATTTCGTTATTTGCCAGTTAACAGAAAGATTTGTTACATTTCCAACTTAATGTCCTTGTAGTTGGAGTACTTTTCTCTATAATCTCAGGCCTTTTAAATATATTGAGATTTCTTTCATGTCACCATCTGCCTGCACTGGTCAGTGTTCCCATGCACTGGGAAGAATGTTTTGCTCCTGTTGGGTTTAGTATTCTTTAATTATCAAGGTCACACTGGTTGATAGTGTTCATACGAGCCCCAATTTTCTGTCTATAATATACTGAAAGAAGAGTGTTGAAATCTCCAAACACAATTACGGACTTTTCTGCTTCTCCTGTTGCTCTTTTCAGCTGTGTCATTTTTAGGTTCATGTATTTGAGGCTTTGAAACCGGAGGCTCCACATTTAGGATTAAATCTGATGAACTGCTTCTTTTGTCTTTGTGAAATACCCTCTTTATCTCTGGAAACACTCCTTGTCCTGAAGTCCACTTGATACTAGTATTGCCACTCCAGCTTCCTTACGATTAGTTTTCATGGTAGATCTTTTCCTTCTTTTACTTTAACCTGTCTGTGTTTGTTTTTATATTTTAAATACCTTTATTATAGATGAGGTTTACTTTGGTCTTAATTTTTTATCCAGTCTGAAAATCTTTACCTTTTATTTGGAGTCTTAGATCATTTTATTTCTAATTTTTATCCCCCTTTCCTTTGGACAGATTTCAGATTTATACCAAAATTGTTTTTCCTAACCAAGAATTGCACTATATATTGGTAATACGCACTAATAGAGCTATTCACCTTTTCGTGGCATGTGGCACATGTTAAAAGTACCTTAGTATGCATTAAGAACAACCTCATAAGCCCTGGCTGGTATAGCTCAGTGGATTGAGCACGGGCCTGTGAAGCAAAGGATCGCAGTTTGATTCCCAGTCAGGGCACATGCCTGGGTTGCAGGCCAGGTCCCCAGTAGGGGACACATGAGAGAGAACCACACATTGATGTTTCTCTCCCACTCTTCCTCCTTCCCTTCCCCTCTCTCTAAAAATAAAATATTTTAAAAAAAGACCCACCTCATGAGCTGACTAGCATTATTGTCTCCTTTTAAAAGATAAGAAGACCAAGTTTAGAGAATTTAAGTAATTTTCTTAAGGGCACCAAGGTAGTGACAGAACCAGGCTTTGACCCCTGGGTCGTCTGACTTCAGAGCTCCAGCCCATAACCTTTTCTCTTTGCTGACTCAGCGCCTTGAAACTTGCTAGTACTGTCACTGAGAAACTGACCAACAGTGTGTCCATTTACTTAGCAGTTGACTTTGATTCCCAGATCACAGATAATGCAAACTCTTAAAAATATCTTTAGCTTTTTATCCTGTTACTTAACCTTTGTCTACGTCTGTACCTACCTTTACAAAATGACCTCTTAGCAAGAACTCACATGCACACAAATACATATATACACACAAACATACACATACACACATACAAATACACGTATACAAGCACATGCACGTGCACACACATACCCTGGGCTTTGAATCCACTCTATCCTATCTTTGTAGAAACTTGACCCATCTGTTACTCCTCCTTTTTCCCAAGTTCAAATTCTTCCCTTCCCTTTCTGTCTGTAAACTTGCTCATTTCACCATCCAAAAGAACCTGTCTCTGCCTCTGATCCACGCTACCACAAACTGCACCCCACGCAACCTGCTTCTGTCCCACACTTGGACTGTAATGCCCCTAGCTGCCACAAAGACTGACTATATTTCTGTTCTCATTACACTGAACTATTTCTTCCTTAAAACTCCCTTCTTCCTTGATTAGTTTCACTCATAAAGAATATGTAACAGGGACTATATGTGGCCCACAAAGCCTTTATAAAAAAAGTTTACCATGCCTACCCTAGACATGAGGGAAGTACAAAGAACTTTAACAATCTGAATCATTGCCCTCAGAGTTTCAAGATGTTGCAGCCATTAAAAAAACTCTATTAAAGTTGAGTAATCAGAAACCAAATGATACTCTGATACAGAGGCCCCTGCCAGGAAAACTAACCAGAAACAGAAATGGAACAGTGCACTGTGGGCGGGGACTGTTGGGTTGCATTGTAAGATCGTCTGGCTTATTTCCTTAACAGAAATTCCTTAGTGAAAGTGAGAGGAAAAAAAAAAAAATGGAGGGGAAGATACGATAGAGGAAGTAAGTGAGGAACATTTCCCAGAACAGAAGGACATCACAAGTCTTTTGAGGAAGGAGGTTTGCTGAGTTCTGACAGGAAAAATAAAAATGGGCTCACATGTAGATAGGTTTCAAAAGTTTTGTGGGGAAAAAAAAGGCTAGTTACAAAATGGCATCAGACGTTAGGGCTGTAAATTAGACGACTATGGAGCAATGCCTTAAAAGTTCTGAGTAAAATGATTTTGAACTTAAAATCTGTAAGTAGCCAAATTATTAACCATAAATGCCAAGTAAACCAGACAAGCAAGGAAACGGAAAGTTCATCTCCCAGCATTCTCCTGAGAAAAACAAGTCAGGAAAATAAGTAAAAGGGAGACTGGAGATCTGAGTGGTGGACCTAAACAGGAATGGAAACAAAGGCAATTCCAGACCACAGCTGTGCATATGGTTCAAATTGAAAAGAATTTCAGAGTGCTAAGGAAACGTCTGTAAGAAATGGGACTCATGCGAATCACGTAATGAGAAAGTTGACCTTAGTGACAAGACAAACAGTTGCCCTGGCATCGCACCCACTTCACTCCTTCTGGGCTAGGTGCACTCCTTGCCTCTGGGGTGAAGAATCATGTCACAAATGCCACTTATGTGTTTTCAGCTTCTAGCTAAAACATGCACGATTTAATTATTCAATGCATAAACTCAAAATCTGACAAGCGCTGTCAGAGTGGGGGAAATCATGGGGAAAATATGGGCTCTTATTTTCTCATTTTCATAATAGATGTTCTTGAAAAATAGTAAATTTATGGATCAAGAAAACAGAGGTTCCAACATTACTTCATATAATAAAGGTAAGTATAAAAGAACTAAAAATGATACAACTGACCAGACTGGGAGAAGGGGTGGGGAGTGCAGTTGTTTGGGTTGGCTGCTTCCTCTTATGGTAGGAATAGGATGCTGTGCGGAATGGGAGGTGGAGCCATTTTGTTTTTAACAATTTGTGATTAATCTTACATTGTTTTGACCAAAATTCAAAAAGCACAGAAGGGTCTGCAACGAAAGCTTCCCTCTCACCTGTTCTGGCCTTCCAGAACTCATTTTGCAGGGACAGCTATTATTAGTCTATTCTTTCCTGTCATTATTCATATGTACATGTGTATTGGTATGTATACACATACATATACACACCATAACACTATTATTATACTTATTTTATACTGTTAAAAAACAAAATTTGAGTGAATTTTAAAGATTGCTTCATTTAATGGTTCACGAATTGGGCAGCATTCCATCTATCAGATAGAAAGGCGTAGGGAGCCAGTTCTCGTGGTGTGGAAATGTAGCTCAGCACCCACATGGAAAACCAGTGGGCAGAGAGTCAGCACACAGAACTATGCCCAAGGAGAGGTTTTCCTGTGGGGAATCTGGCCTGCATTGTACCTAGATTGCTGAGATTTGCTTTTGCTAAAGTCCCTCACCCTGAATTGAGGCAGCAAATGCTTACTGTAACTTCCTAAGATCTGTGCTAAACCTCCCCAGTATGAATGTAACTGGTCCAGACACTTTTCCCCCTGGACCTGCAACATCCTTCTCTTTGAATTAGCAACATGCTTTCCTTTGTTATCTGTAAATGGTAACCACCTGCAGCGAACTTGTGCATAGTAAATGAGGACCATCTTCCATGTAATGTACCCAGGAAAGCAATAAAAGCCTATCCAGGCGGGGATTGGGGCTCGCTCTCTCTCACAAAGCAGCTGTACCGTCACTTTTTGTCCGCAAGACTTCTGTAGTCCTCGTGTAATTGTTCATTGCAGCCACAACACACGTGGATCCTGCTGGCCAGGATCCACATCCGAAAGGAGCTCTGAGGAGCTGTACAAAATGGAAGACTGAGGTAGAAGGCAGTGGGTCAGGAGGTTAAACTAGCAAAAGCACACTATTTGTGGCAAGGTCACAGGGTAATCAAGCAGATTACCGCACTAGTGCTCACCAGGTCATCCCTGCTGACTGGGTCAAGGTTCTCTTTCTGGGAGGGGCTGCAACTGGCATTAAACTAGGTATTCTCATTTCGGTGATGGGCCAGCAGCATAGTGTTTCGGTTGTATCGTGGTAAAGGTTTTTAAACGGTATCTCACTATTCTTGCCTATTTGCTTTTCTGTTTTAACTTCAGGATCATCTTGTCCATTTGTGTTTTAAAGTAAGGGACATTTGCTGTCTTAAGATACTACATAAATGTACATATTTCATAAATGTGTGCAAAAGTGTTTTGAAGTGATTTAGGAATATTCCTAATATGCTGCTGTTCGTATAAAACAGATAACTTTTTGTTACTAGGTATGTTATTTTCGTTGCTATTGAAAAAATGGCCTTCTATTATGAGTTTTCTGTTAATTTTGTGTTCAATTAAAAACTTGGTGATATTTTTTTCAGTCATAGCTTTTCTGTTGATTTTCTCAAGATTTTCTGGGAATCGTTTATCTGTGAATAAATTTCATTTCCTTTCCAATTTTATAGCTTTTTTCTGATCTAAGTGCCTTTTTTTAAAGCAATGAAAAATAACCAAATTTAATACATGCTTTTATATATGGGCATCCTACATGCATAGGAGTCAGAGATAGAAGTTGGGGTGGTAGATTGTTCTGTATGTCATTAAGCCAGTCTCAGACTTGGGACGAGTTCAGTTCAGGTAAAAGTGGTGTGGCATTTCAGGTGGCAGTGATGCAGGCGGGCTCCCAAAGCCAAGCCTAGGGTGCAAGCAGTAAGAGGCATTCTCAGTCGGTCAGCTTGCCTAGAGCCTCTGCTTGCTCTGAGGAAGGACTGCTCGCTCATCCCCACGGTGTCGCTCGGACGGAAGGGAACTGGAGCCTGTGGCACGTTGCCTGTGCTGTCCTCCCACTTGGACTCGCTCCCTGAGCACCTGGGTGGCAGCTTGAAGGGCACCAATGGCGTGCTGGGAGGGGCAGGAGTGTCTGGCACTGGGGCAAACGGAGGACACTGCCTGTTTTCTGAGCCCTCCCCCCACAGAGCCACAGAGCTGGCAGGCTGGTGCCATATCTGAAACTCCACCAACCTTAAGTGCCTTTTCAGTCCTTTCCTCTACACTATTTGTTTTGCCACATTAACTTTTAACTGTAATAAAACATTAAATGATACTGAGAATAAATGGGTGGGAACAAATACAACAGGAGGTGCAGTATGTTGCTCTTAATCATCCCGAGGTCAAACCAGTCTGCAGTGTTCCACTGAGTAGTGGTTTGAGAACGAGGACTGGAAAGGATCCTTACCTGAGGGTGTCTGCACCGCTTCTGGTTCTGTCTGTTGTACTAGTGATGAATTTTAAGTTGTTAAAGAGAGGAATGTCATTTGCATACCACAAAGTTTTATTAATGTAATTTTAAGGCCAATTAAACTAATTTTATTCGGAGTAAGTCTACATTAAATTACAATATTAATCTCTAGAGACAGTGAACTTAAAGTATATAAGAAGTAGAAATCTATTTGGTCTTTTACAGACCACATATAGAACTCAAAGGAAAATATACAAATATAGAAATGATACTTGAAGAGGATTTTCATATGGAAACCCATGTCATGTTTTAAATACGCATGTTTCAAGAAGGCAGAATCTTTGAATTTAGCACAAAATCAAATTTATATAAACTTGGTATATTCCAGAAAATATTGCTTTAAACACTTGTACCATGATCAAAATTCCTTTGGTAGTTTTTAATCAAAATGAAACATGCTGCTATGTAAAATATAAAGTATTTTAAATGTTATCAGAAAAGTATCTTTGTTATAGTTAGCATACTAACACCATCTGCAGTTCAACCTCATCTACACATACACAACATGAAACCAGGTGCCAATGAAATCCTTTTAATCTTTTGACAAAATAACCTCTGCTTCACAATAAAGACTTTGAGTCTCCTATAAAACTTTTTACAGTGGTTATAGCAGAGAGAACAACGACCGTCCCTGCACATGACTGTAAAAACAAAACCAAACTTTATTATAGCAATCATACAAATACTGCAATTAAAAAAAAATCAAACAGCAGTTACCCACATGAAAAAAAGAGGGACTGCTAGACTCAATCTTAGAATGGTGAACACAAACTATCCCCCCAAACCCCTAAACAGAAAATTCACAAGTAATTCAGTGGAAATAAAGACGCTGATGGGTTCACTGCATCAAACACATCAGGCCTGATGTCCTCTTGGCACATCAGAGATCTCGCTGAGAAACCTCATTACAGAAAAATCAGTCACCAAAGTTTAAAACTTTTTGAAAATAAATGAAACTAACAGATCCCAGTATTCAGCTTGCATAATCAATAAGCCAGTTTTTAACACTGACTTCCTCCTCATGTTCACCAGGTTAAGGGTTCTTGTTTTCAATATGAGTGTTCATCGACTAAAACAGCTCATCCTCAGGAACACCTAAGTAATCTCTGTAGCTAAAGAATGCAGCATAGCGGGTCTTTTAAACTGTGCATTCATGATCACACACGAAACAAACCAAACTTGCAGGGTTTCTTTTTTTGCCACAAGAACATCTTGCAAAGGAACCTCATTTAACTAAAATCTTCTTGTCCAATTCCAATGTCATTCTGCACAGAGCAGTGGAAACAATTTAAACACTTAAAAGAACAAGAGGGAGAACTGGAGGGTGAAAAGATACATATGCCATTTGTAAATTCTTAAGCCTTGTGAAAGGTTATCCAAGAACCACCTCCCTTCCTTCTAATCCACAGTATCTGTGCTGGCTCATTCCCAGAAAGCCCTGAAAACAGCACAGAAGTGTTTCAATGCTCTGAAGATACATTCCAGTGTGTCACTGAAAGAAAACAGCTGGTCGACACATCAGGCCACGTAGTGGTACTGATTTGGATTGTCTTTGTCTCTCTCCATATAGTCTCTGTCTATGAGAGATTCGATTCTCTTTTTCAAATCTCCAGGCTGAAATAGAAAAATAAAACTCACAATTACAGTGGCATTAAATTTATAACTGGGAATATAACATCATGCACAAAGTTTGTGATTATAATTATGTATACGTATCACACATATAATTATATAAATATACATATTTATTTGTAGTTATAAACTAACTGCACAACACATAGACTAAAACTCCCCACTTCAAAGACAATGTCAGTGTTAACACTATCTCTTGATCAAAGTGCTTCCATGTGAATTTACAGCCAGAGTGGGGCTTCCTGTGGGAACTGTGAAACTTGTGAAATGTAAACACGTTATTTATGACCACTAATAAGTGCATACGCATGGCATGTCCTATCAGGTAGCACATTTCTGTTTGTTTGAAAGGGAACTCTGACAGTGTCCCAGGGCACTCTCATCTGTGGTTAAGGACATTTCTCCCTGAGCACCATATTTTATTTACTCCAGAGGCTACATTTATATAATATAATCACAGATTCTGAATGTTCCTTTGCTCTAAGTAGATAACTGAAATGACATGTCCACACCACGACACGTCTGCTCAGGAAGGGTGCCCTTTGTGCTCTTAGGAAGCATGACTATGACAATTACGAGCAAGTTTTTCCCTGTATATTCTAACTTCCAAACAGCACAACTTTCTGTTTAGTGATAGGACATACATTTTACAATATGTGGCTAAAACCCAGTTACTTACCAAGGAGAACTAGGTGCTATGGCTGTATGCACACCTTCCTGGCTATTTAAGTCTTTGAATTGTTGGCTCTCTCATCTGCAAAGGGGAAAATCAACACTTTCCCTGGCTCATGGCAGGGACGAATGGTGTCGAGCAGTGTTCCATGACCGCAGAGCACTGCAGAGTGCTCGCTGCCTCTGGGGCGAACAGGAGCCTAGTATTTGCTGAGGCAGGATGGTTCTCCCCCCCACCATTTCAGTGTCAAGGCTCATCTGTCCACCTCAACCTGACTCCCTTGGTGAGAAGGGAGGGTCAGCTGCTCTTTCTTCCAACTGTAACACGCAGCTAGGACACGTCCACCTCAAAAGCATGTGAGACAGGATTAGACACTGAAAGGCCAGGAGTTGTGAGTCCCACACTTTCTAGGGGGATAGATACATTTTAAAGAGCTTTTCATAACGATCCCCTTATCCTGTACTCTGCCTATAGCCAGGACAGATCTCAGTTCCGGAAGTACACACAGACTGAAAGATTTTCGGGTAGCCTTCTACTCAACATTAACAGGACATATTACTGAGGTAGAGAATGCTGTGTAGCTTGTAAAATGCTGAGTAACTTAGTTGTTAGTATGATCTTAAAATCCTGTGATACAACCTGAACTGTTAACAAGTACGGCGAAAAAAGTGTCTATTTCTTTTTTTAAAAAGATTTTTATCTATCTATCTATCTATCTATCTATCTATCTATCTATCTATCTATCTTTAGAGGGGAAGGGAAGGAGAGAGAAGGAGAGAAATATCAATGTATGGTTGCCTCTTGTGAGTCCCCTGCTGGGAACTGGCCTGCAACCCAGGCATGTGCCCTGACTGGGAATCGAACCGCGATCGTGTGGTTCGCAGGCCTGTGCTCAATCCACTGAGCTATGCCAGCCAGGGCAAAAAGTGTCTATTTCTATGTGGTACTTACTCTCCTTTCCCTTCTTGAAAATGTAAGCACTCCCCTACAAGTGGGAGTTTAGGTATCTAGTTTAGGTATCTACCATTCCTACAATGCTGATAAAGAATATCTGAGATAAAGTTCCTACTACTATCACTTGCCAGGTTTTCTACATTTAATATATACACAAAGGTAGATTTTTGAAGCAAATGATCACTTATAATGTAGAACAAATGATATGCTGAAGGTAGTGAGACTCAAACAGCTTTGTCAATCGTTAGCACAATACTACAGGTTTAATTAAGCTCATATACATTTACCTTCACGGGAAATTTCAGCTGATTATACAATTCAGAAACTAGGAGATTGTGGCCAAGAGTCTTCCTCATCTTCATTATTCTGACAATCGCAGCGTCAATCTGATACTGTCTGTCCTGAAACACTCTCTCAGTGGTGCTGACTTGTTCTTCAACCTGAACAAAAGAGACAAAAAATGAAGTATAAAGATATATTTTACTATGAGTTATTTCATACTGTTGAGTTGGATCAGCAACATTTGATGAAAAAAACAAGGCCAAACTTTGGATGAATCCTGTTCTGCTATGCATTTTTATATGTTCTAATAAAACCTAGCTTCCCAAGAACAGTACAACTTCAGTACCAAATCTTAAAAAATAATTTAAAAAGTTATAAAGAGGCTGTAAACCCTATATAATCTCTGGTTAAATCAAGAGCCCAGTAACAAAAACAAAGTATACTAGTCATCAGAATTTATTCTAGAAATTTAAGCTTTGGTCAACACTGGTATCCTACGAATACAACTGAGGTCTCCACAATAATCTCGAGGTTAGATCATAATCATCTTGATAAGGCATGGTAAAATCGAAAATCTATTCTTGATTTAAAACAAACGAGCATATAGGAGTAATGAAAAAAAAAGAACAACCTGAATAAAGAGCTACTATCAGAAGCAAAGAGCAAATACTGATAGCAACTTCCTGTTAAAAAGCCAGCTAATGGGGACCTGCAGATCCAAGCGGGGTTGGGGGTGTCGGGGCAAGTCTGTGTCTGTATATAAGGTATGTTTCAGGAAGGTAGAATCCAAGCTTTCAACATATTTTCAAAGGGATCATAATCCTCCCAAAAGTTACTGCTCCCTGTACTGGTGATTAAACAAGACAAAAACAAAACCAAAAAATACTGCATGAGTGTAAACAAAAGTGGTTTTATATGGAGGAAAGAGATGACAGTCCCATGTTGGAATTATAACTTCCAAATTGTATACCTCTTAATCACTCTGATTATAAATTCCTAATAGTAAAAAGCATGGATCAAAAGATAAGTCCATTTAAATCTTTAGCAGATATGTCAAATTACACACTAAAAAAGGTGTACCAATCCAAACATCTTAAAAAACATACCAACCCTGAATATGACAAACTTTTAAACATTTCCCAAATGGATAGATGAAAAATGGAACATTAATTTAATTTGAATTGCATAAGAATTACTGACCAGAGTGAACATATTTTATATATTTACTGGTTTTTTATATTTCTTTTGTACAATAAATATATTCTGGCTGGGCCACTTTACTACCTCTATGTAAGCGATCACTGTCTAATGCTGGAAGTGAAGGAAACATTTGTGACTAGACCCATTAAAAGCTGTCCTTGTATTGTCTGAACTGAACTCTTTCAAACTGCCTCTCCTCACTCATTTTCATGTACAAGGGGGCCAGCTGGACACTGTATCGTATAGATGGGTGCCACGGGTGCACCTGCCCACCTGGCCCGTACATCTGACAGCAGCCCAGGGCTGCAAGGGCTTCTGCATGAGGAAGGGCCTGTGGGCGGTGGGCCAGAACCTGCTCTGGACACAAACCTGGAGAATCTGGAAAAAGCTACAGATCACAAATACATGTCAGTGGGTTCCTGACACCCATAACTCATACCACTTCTACCCCAGGTCCCTGGCTGAGGCTGAGGCTGAGAGAATGACTGAAATGTGCTGTGCAAAAATAAAAAGATATGTCGCTGGGTTTTGGAAATGACACACTCTCTCCACTAACAGAATTTGATACAGGAATCTGATTTATCACACCATTTTTGTGAATATGAATACTTGTTATATGCATTTCTTTCTGATTTTTGTTCCTTTTACAAATATAAAGCGAATGAAGGCCACATTAAAATGAATACTCTGGGGGGGGGGAGGGAAGTGCAGGGTGGAGGGGAATAAAGGGAAAATGGGACAACTGTAATAGCATAATCAATAAACTATATTAAAAAAGTACTCTTATAAACATTGTATTCAAATTAGATACTTCAAAAATATGCTTACAACTCTTACAGTCAGGACATTATAAAACTAATGAATCCTTGATGAACAACCCTCCATATTAAGTAAAAAGATAAAGTTTATACATACAGTTTCCTTCATCTGAATTTGATTGATCTTTATCCGAAACAACTTGTGCTTGAATTCTCCATTAAAAATGAATTTATCTCCATCTTCTACCTCCTTTCCTTTGGGACTTTTAATCAAAACTCGTGCTTTGCCACAGGCCAGGGACTGTAATGTTCTTCGCAACTCACTGTCCTCTGAGGGGAGAAAATGCAGGCCCAGATCAGCATTGCAATGAATAAGGACACTCAACAAAAATGAAAGAAGGCGCACTGTCAAGAGCCACAAGCAGAGACAGAGTCTACCTCTTCTCTTAAATGAACAAATGTTTTAAAGACAAGGACACTCAGAACCACACATTCTCCAAGAGGGTTTGCACACCTATCCCAGTGGCCATTTTTATTTCTTCAAAGCTGAACTCGTCCCCTTCATTGAACATGAGCAGCACCAGAGTCTGGAAGAGGGACACCTGGAACTCCTTCTTCCCCTTAAAGAAAAGAGACACATCATGTATGAAGCTATTTTGCAAAATCTTAAAGAATTTTAAGAGGCTTCTTTTGGCTTTCGAACTTTGGGGGATGTAAGAAATTATTAATCAGCCACCGAATAAGAGATTATGTTACCAATTATGTAAGAATAAAATGACTTGGTTATTGCAGTCAAAAATTCTTCTCTTAAAGTATTTTTAAAGTAGGAAAAAAGTTCTTTAGCAAATTGTATTGAACAAGAAGGGGCTAACGACTACTTGCAGTCAGACACTGCCGACGCAAACCCAACAGCACCCTTTTGTGTTCAGCTCGCCGAGGTCCTATTAATGACGGTGGGCATGCCACGGAGTGAGTGGGCAGAGCATGAGAATGCCCAGTGACAAAACCTGTATGGACAGAAAATCTAGCAAAAGATTCAGCCAACATCGTTGTTAAAGGAATGAATAATGGAATAAGCACATAAATGGTTATCAACTGTTGGCCCAGCTTCCCTTCCTATGTGCCTGTGATGTACATGATTAACGTAATCCAGCTTTGCACCTTACAGTTTCCCAGCTCTATTCAGAAAGTCCCCACTTCGCAAACTTTCCACATGCAATCAGTTCTGAGTGGGTGACGGAGCATCCTGTGTGAGTGCTTCATCCTCAGGCCTAGCCAAGGAAGGCAAGAACTGTGTCATGTGACCACGCTGCAGAGGTGCAGTTCCGAAGTTGCCAGTGAGGGGAACATCGCTACACATTAAAGACTAGTAGGTGTGGCTTTATGTATATAACCCTGCACAGTAACACAGAGTGCAACATGTATGCATAATGTATATATATAACTATACACATATGTATATATAGTTGACCCTTGATCAATGCAGGTTTAAGTGTGTCCACTTATACTTTACTTTTATTGAATTTATTGGGGTGACATTGGTCAATGAAACTGTATCAGTTTTAGGTGTACAATGTATTGTGTGTTCAAGCCCCAAGTCAAATCTTCCATCACCATTTATGTTTACCCTCTTCTACCTCCCCCACCCCCTTTCCCTTTAGTAATCACTATATTGTTGTGTCTATGAATTTTTTTGTTTGCTAAATCCCTTCATCCTTTTCACCCACCTTCCCAACATGCCTCCCCTCTGAGAGCTGTCAGTCTGTTCTCTGTGTCTATGAGTCTGTTTCTATCTCGTGTGTTTATTTTATTAGCATAATGCTCTCCGGGTCTTTCCGTGCTGCTGCAAAGGGTAAGATTCTTTCTCACGGCTGAGTAGTCGTCCACTGTGTGAATGTACCGCAGCTTTTTTACCCACTCATCTTCTGGTGGACACTGGGCTGCTTCCAGATCTTGACTATTGTAAATAACACTGGAATGAACACAGGGAAGCATATATTCTTTCAAATTAGTGTTTTGGGTTTCTTTGGATATATTCCCCAGAAGTGGAATCACTGGCTCATAAGGCAGTCAATTCTATTTTTAAGTTTTTGAGGTAACTCCATACTGTTTTCAATAGTGGCTGCACCAATCTGCATTCCAACCAATAGTGCATGAGGTTTCCCTTTTCTCCACATCCTCGCCAACACTTGCTGTTTGTTGATTTATTGATAGTCATTCAAACAGGTGTGAAGTGACATCTGATTGTGGCTTTATCAATAACTTGCATTTATCTAATGATTTAGTGATATTGAGCATCTTTTCACCTGTCTGTTGGCCATCAGTATATCCTTTTTGGAGAAGTGGACATTTTTTAATTGGATTGGTTTGGTTTTTTTGGTGTCAGGTTTTATAATTTCTTTATAAATTTTGAATATTAACCCCTTATCAGATGTTATCAGTGGCTAGTATTTTCCCCCATTTGGTGGGTGGGTTTTTTCATTTCTGTTGATGGTTTCCTTTTCTGTGTAAAAGCTTTTTAGTTTGATGTAGTCCCATTTGTTTATTTTTTCTTTTGTTTCCCTTGTCTGAGCAGATATAGCAGGAAAAAACACTGTTACAAGAAATGTCTGAGATTTTACTGCCTGTATTTTCTTCTAGGATATTTATGGTTTTGAGTCTTACATTTAAGTCTTTAATCCATTTTGAGTTTCCTCTTGTGTATGGTTTAAGAAATTGTCTAGTTTCTTTTTTTTTTTTTTTGGCACAAATCTGTCCAGTTTTCCCACCATCATTTGTTGAATAGACTAGCATTTCCTTATTGTATGTTCTTGCCTCCTCTGTCAAATATAAATTGACCATAAAGGCATGGGTTTATTTCTGGGCTCTCTCTCTACTGTCCCACTGATCTGTGTGTCTTTTTTTAATGCCGGCACCATGCTGTTTTCATTACTACAGCTTGTAGTACGGTTTTGTATCAGGTGGCGTGATACCTCTAACTTTGTTCTTCTTTCTAAAGATTCCTGTGGCAATTCTGGGTCTTTTGTGGTTCAATATAAATTTTTGGAATATTTGCTCTAGTTCTGTGAAATATACCACTGATACCTTAATAGGAATTGTGTTGAATCTATGGACAATTTAATGATGTTAATTCTTCCTAACCATGAACACAGTATATGCTTCCACTTATTTGTATCTTCTTCGATTTCTTTCTTCAGTCTTGTATTTTCTGAGTATAGGTCTTTTACTCCCTGGCTACATTTATTCCTAGGTACTTTATTTTACCTGTTTGATGCACTTTTAAATGAGATCATTTTCTTAGTTTGTTACTGACATATATATATGCAACTGATTTCTGGATACTTATTTTGTATCCTACATTACTGAATTCATTAATCAGTTCTTAGCGGTTTTTTTGTGGAATCTTTAGGAATTTTCCTAAATAATATCATGTCATCTGCCATTATACATTAAAAATTTTTAATTATTTTTTAAAAGAGGGGAAGGGAGGGAGAAAGAGGGAGATAATCATCAATGTGTGGTTACCTATTATGCACCCCCTACTGAGGACCTGGCCTACCACCTAGGCATGTGCCCTGACTGGGAATCAAACAGGATATCCTTTGGTTCGCAGGCTGGCACTTAATCCACTGAGCTACACCAGACAAGGCCCATTATACTTACCAAAAAAAAAAAAGTTTTTATTTTTTAGAGAGAGAAGGGAGGGAGAAAGAAAGGGAGAAACATCGATGTGGGAGAGACACATTGGTTGGTTGCCTTTAGCCCACCCCCAATGCCTGGCCTGCAACCCAGGCATGTGTCCTGATAGGGAATCAAACCCACAATCTTTTTGCTTGTGGGATGATGCCCAACCCACTCAGCCACAGTCAGGGCAATACTTTTTTAAATTTAATATTTTATTTATTTATTTTTAGAGAGAGGGGAAGGGAAGGAGAAAGAGTGGGAGAGAAACATCAATGTGTGGTTGTCTCTCATGTGTCCCCTACTGGGGACCTGGCCTGCAACCCAGGCATGTGCCCTGACTGGGAATCGAATGTGACCCTTTGCTTCACAGACCTGTGCTCAATCCACTGAGCTACACCAGCCAGGGCACTTTTTAAAAATTTTATTTATTTTTTTGAGAGAGGAGAAGGAAGGGAGAAAGCGAGGGAAACATAGAATTAGTTGCCTCTCACACACCCTCAACTGGGAACCCCGCCTGCAACCCAGGCATGTGCCCTGACTGGGAATCAAACTGGCGACCTTTTGTTTTGCAGGCCAGTGCTCAACCTGTTCAGCCACACCAGCCAGGGCAGGGAATACTTTCTAAAAAATAAAATCCAGCCCTGGCTGGTATAGCTCAGTGGATTGAGCACCGGCCTGTGAACCAAACAAATGTGGTTTGATTCCCAGTCAGGGCACATGCCTGGGTTGCAGGCCAGTTCCTGGCAGGGTACACACGAGAAGCAACCGTACATGGATAGTTCTCTCCCTCTCTCCTTCCCTTCCCCTCTAAAGATAAATAAATGAAATCTTTAAAAATAAATAAATAAATAAACAAAATCTACATGTAAGTGGACTCGCACAGTTTCAATCCCAAGTTGTTCAAGGGTCAACTCTATAAATTATAGTGCATAGAGTATGTATTATAATAGTTCCCAAAACAGGAATTTTGTAATATTTTTGCTTAGTGTAATTTTATTTATAAAATTAAAGTTAAATTCAAATATGAAGATATTGTTTTTGTGACATGCTTCTTTCATTTAGTGATACATTACATACATTTCCCCTCTTAAATGATCACTCTGTTTTTGATTTTTTATTTATTTATCTTTAGAGAAGAAGGGAAGGAGACAGGGAGAGAAATATCAATGTATGGTTGCTTCTTGTGAGTCCTCTGCTGGGAACTGGCCCACAACCCAGGTATGTGCCCTGACTGGGAATCGAACCTCCATCGTGTGGTTCGCAGGCCCGTGCTCAATCCACTGAGCTACACTGGCCAGGGCAAATGATCACTTTTAATAATAGCACTGCAACAGATATTTTTATTCATTAACCTGAGAAAAGGTCTTATTAACAAGAATTCCCAGGACTGGAACTACTGCAACAAAGCATGTGACTCTGGAAGTTTTGAGCTACGCACGTCAAACTGCCCTTCCTAAAGCTCATACTCTACCCCCGCAGTGCGCAAGAGGCAAGAGTTGCTCTTTTAGTTTTAGTCTTCATCAATTTCATAGTCAAAAAGTGGCATTTTACTGTATTTTAAGTTGCAACCCTTTTATCGACAAAGAAGTGGAACACATTTTTATTGATGATTTTTTTAATCTCGCTTTTATGAGTCGCCTCTCCACATCCTTTGCTCTTTTTTCAGTTGGGTAAATAGCTTTCTATTCTGGTTGATTTCTTACTGATTGGGATAGTAATCATCAAGCTGGTTAATTTTATTGACCTAGAAAGCCAGTTTTGAGTTATACTGAATAATCTTTTCCTTTGCTACCAAGTTCAATCACGATTTAAAAAATTCTATTAACATACAAAAATAAAAAAAAAAATGTAACAGACAATGCACTTACTTCCTTAAACTCTGCTTTCAAAACAGCATGTCCCAGTGTAGTTTGCCATTGAAGTTTTCGACCACTGTGCTTTCCGAGATAAAATGTTTTAAATACTTCCTGAAGTTTAATCATCTGTAAAGCATAGGACAATGATTTAATTATGCTAAACACCATCAATCATTCAAAATATAATATTTTCACAATTTTTCACAGCTGAATAAAAAGGTCTGTTCTGACACTTATTTTTCTGGATTCTATTACCTGTGAAACTGTCCACCACTGTAGGACATTGGGGTTGCCCCTCACACCATGCAACAATACTTCCACTGGTGTTTAATGTACAAACGGGTTGCATTCAGCAGTATCTACACCCCCAAACCAGGCTTCCCTGGCCAGTGGCATATTAATGAAGACAAGAGCAGCTGTCCCATGGTAGATACTGTCAAAGGCACCAGTATAGCCTGCCAGGTCTTAGCTCGAGCTCTCACCGACTCCTGTCATGCACAGGAAGTATGCCATAAGCTAGCCATTACTTTCATTGTTATTTTCTTAGAAGACTTCTTACACCTTCCAAACTTTGTCATTTTAAAAAGATTTTATTTATTGCCCTGGTTGGTGTAAGCTCAGTGGATTGAGTGTGGGCCTACAAACCAACAGGTTGCTGGTATGATTCCCAGTCAGGGCACATGCCTGGGTTACAGGGCAGGTCCCCAGCAGGGGACATGTGAGGTGCAACCACACATGGATGTTTCCCTCCCTCTCTTCCTTTCTCCCTTTCCCCCTCTTTAAAAGGGAGAGAAACATTGATGTGAAAGAGAAACAGTGATCAGTTGCTTCTTGCACAGCCCCGACTGGAGATTGAACCTGCAACCTAGGCATGTGCCCTGACCAAGAATTAACTGGTTACCTTTTGGTTTATGAGTTGATGCCCAACACACTGAGTTACTCAGGACACTGTACTGCTGTCATCTCACTTTTACATCCTGAACTCTTCCTTCTTCTCTAGATGTCCCCTCCTTTCCCACTCCTGTATCTGTTCTTATTTATAGACAAACTCTTACTTCTCTGACCAAATTCCTGTACTTGTTCCTATGCACTACATCTGTTCCACTAACTTCCTTTGCTATTTTCTTTAGTTCCTTTCATATCTGCTTCACTCTGCAGCCAGGATCACCAGCGGTCTGTGCTGCCAAATCTAATGGCTCTCCTCAGGCCCCATCTTGTGAGATGATTGATCCCTCTCAGCTTCCCACACAGTAGCCTGCTCCCACGGAGCTCTCATTGCTTGAACTCCATCTCTATGTGTTGAGTTCATACCTTCTGAGTCTTTGGTTTGTCTTCCCACCCACCCCACAGAAGCCAGCGTTTCCAGGAGCCTGTGCCGCTCCCATTTTACGCTCTGGTCATTCCCTTGTCAGCATCCCCAGCCACTTGCAAGTTCTTCCTGAGAGTGAGATTCTTCCATGACTTTCCCTTGGAACTTGTGACCTCACTGGCCGGTCCTATGCCTCCCTCCCCCGACACTCCATGGTTCCTTTCTCCATTTCAGTGAGCACAGCTGTCTCATCCTCCCTCAGGCTTTCTCCCATGTTTCCTCCACCAGAGCTGGGAACGCACTTCCCTAAAAATATCTACTCATTTTTTCCAGAACTCTTTCCTCAGAGAAGCCTTCTCCAACCACTCTCAGCTCTGACGGCATTTACAGCAATTTGTGAGTATCTCCTTCGGACAGAGAGCTGAGAGAGGGCAGGACCAGGTCTGGACTTTCATTCTGGCGCACCGCACGGGACTAGCAGGTGCCACATGAGTACGTAATTCCTGCTGTTCCTGGGTCTGACGTGCCCTTTCAGTGAGCGCAGCGCTTCTGTCAAAGTGGTGCCCTCTGTCGGAAATGCCTGTCAGCCTCACATCTGCTTAGCAACTCCTCTTCATGCTTCAAAACTCAGCTCAACAGTCACGATTCAACAATGGCAAATCCCAGGCAAGGTATCACTTAATTTCTAAGTATTTTCGTATATATCTAAAAGATAAAAACTTTCTAGGAAACATATCTACTATACCATATCACACCTAAAAATTAAAAGTCAACACTGTGATAAAACTCTGAATGCACCCATTTCCTAAAAATTGGAAACTTCAAATTTGAAGTTATTAAACTCCATGTTCCCATCACACACCTTCAACAATAATCAATACAACCCCCATTTTATATCACTGTGTACACATTTCTTTGCCATTAATTCCTTATGTGGTAATAACAGCAATTATAATAAGGTAGCAGCAACTAACAGTGGATGCTTACTATGTGCCAGTTACCATTCCAGGCTCAATGGATGAAATACCTAAATGTAAGAATTAAAACTGTAAAACTCTGAGAAAACATAGGTAAATTTTCATGACCTTGAATTTGGTAATAGTTTTTTTTAAAAAATATGACACCAAAAGTAACAACAGAAATAACAGATTAGTTGGACTTTATCAAAGTTAAAATCTTCTGTATGAAAGACACTATCAAGCAAATAACAAGACAGCTCACAGAATGGAAGATTATTTGCAAATCACAGAACTGATAAGGACCTAGTATACAGAATACATAAAGAACCCTTACATTTCAACAACAGAGAGACAACACAATCAACAGGCAAAAGGTTTAAACAGACTTCTTTAAAGATCTGCGAATGGCCAGGAAGCACATGAAAGGATGCTCAGCATCATTAGTCACTAAGGAAAAGCACATCCAGTCAAAACGGGCTCCCACTCACTAAGATGGCTACTGTCAGTGAACTGAAGATAACAAACACTGAAGATGTAGAGGAAATGGAACCTTTGTGTGTTGCTGATGGTAATGTAAAATGGTGCAGCTACTATGAAAAACTGTTACAGTTGCTCCAGAAGTTAAAGAGTTATCACATGGCCCAGAAATTCTACTTCTAGGAATATATCCGAAGAACATACAACAGCTATTCAAACAAAAACTGCGCGCTGCATTATTCACAACAGCCAAAAGTGGAAACAACCCCAGTGCCTGCTAATGGATGAATGGATGACCAAAATGTAGCATATCCAAACAGTGGAAAATTAGTGAGCCTTAAAAAGAAGCCTTAAGAAAGGAAGCACTGACACGTATTAGACCATGAATGAACCTCGAAAGCACACTAACTTAAAGGAGTCAGACACAAAAGGCTACAGATGATCTGAGTTCATTTATACGACATGGCCCGCATAGGCGAATCCACAGACAGAGCGTGGCTTAGTGGTTGCCAGGGGCTGGGGCAATGTGTGTGTGGTGGGGGTGGAATGGGAGCGATTGCTTAATGGGTCCAGGGTTTCTGTTTTGGGATGATGAAAAAGTTTTGAGCATCAAATAAATAAGGTTCTATGAATTCATATTCATAGAGATAAGAGAAATACATAGTGAGGTAGAGAAGGGAAAGCTCTTAAGAGTAAAATGCTGATTTTCCAAACATAGAGAAATGATGAAGCTAAAAAAAAAAAGTCAGTGTTCATCAAGGTAAAAATGGACCCAGGCAGGAATCAAGCAAGTGAGAATCTGATTGGGGAAACAAGAGGCTTACACTGTCTTAAAATATCTCCCCACAAATTCCTTAATAATTACAAAAGGAAAATACCAACAAAGTGAGGAAACCAGGTATCACCAATGGGGGCAAATGAATATAGATAGTGTGTGCCTCTGGACATGATACTGAGAACAAGTGACACCTCCTGTGTGGGATTCTGGTTAGATACACATGATCTGAATCTAATCAAACAAACCCGAACTGACTGACAGTCTATGAAAACCGGTCTGTCTTTTAAAAACATCTCTTCCTTTCATGTCATGAAAGGAAAAGAAAGGCTGTGTAGCTGTTACAGATGAAAAGACACGACTAAATGAAATATGGGGTCCTGGACTGGATCTGGTACCAAGGAAAAATGCTAAAAGACACAGTTTTGACAACTGACAAAAACAGAATATGGCTGTATACTGGACGAAAGTATTACATCAGTGTTAACTACCTGAATTTGACAATGTGCTCTGATTATGTTTTTGGGAAATTCCCACTAAAGTATGAAGCCTCTTATGCAATCTACTCTCAAAGGGACCAGGAAAAAATGGCATATATAGGGAGAGAAACATAATAATGAAGCATATATGGAAATGCTTTAAAAAACCCCCAAAACAAACTCCCCCACCAAACCAAAAACCTCAGTCACATGTACTGAAAATTATCTGAACTATTCTCGCTAATTTCCTATAAGTCTGAACTACTTTAAAATAAAATAAGAAGTGAATCAACCTGCAATGCCACGAGAGGCATGCCCAGGGTGGAGCCTGCACCCAGCGGAGGTGAAGTGGGGTAAGGAGGTGAGGGAGGGTTTTCTGGGGAAGGTGACTGAGGAGATAAGTCTTAAGAACCTTTAAGTGCTAGGGAGAGATAAGCTGTGGAGGTTTTTCTGGAGAACGAGGTTCCATTTGGAGGGTTATACACAGAGGCCTGAGAAGATGAGAGAAATGGGTGGGTGTGGGGCCTACAACTAGTTTAGAATAGAGGGAACATGACATCCATGTGGGCAAGCTGGGCCTTAAAGAGACGTTTCACGTCTCAGAGAAAAACCAATTGAAGTGCTATCACCATTCCCCACAGGATGGAGAGGTTCAGGGAGGGCGAGGGCAACGGTGAGGAGAGAAATCTGGGTTTTTGAGTCTGAGAGCCAGTGTGGGCTGAGTTCACAGAGAGGGTGTGAAGTGAGAAAGGAGAAGAGGGGTGATTCCAGAGAATGTTAGCATTTAGGATTTGGTGGAGGAAAAAAACGAGAAGGAAAAAAATGGCAACTGACCAGTGAGTTTAGCAAAAAACAAAAAAATCAAGAAAAGATACTGTCTTGGACTTGGAAAAAAAAGCTTCAAGAGGGACTATTACTGATCCAGGCTCCCAGGCCTTTCTGGAAGATCCCTCAGCTGGAAGGCCCTCACCCTCGCTCATCTTTACTTCTCATACTCCACACTGGAAGTAGCTCTTTTCCATGTCACCCGGTATTGTAATTAACGGTGCTTGTGCTGTTTCTCCCACTGGATTTTAAGTTCCTGCGCCCTGGCTTCTCCCTTATACCTGAAAATTCCTGAGTACCCATGTCATGGCTGACATATAATAAGCCCTCAGTAGTAGCATTTACAAGACTTTGGCATTGTCTGTAATGGAAGGAAATAACTCGACAAGCAATATCTATTAAAACGAGTGTTGTGTTGATGCCTTCTTGATGGTTAGTCAGACTTGGGTGAGCCAGGAACAGTGGACAGACAAAAGCAATCACTTTGGTTTTTGGCTGTGTGGTTTCAAAAACACCTCTCATTAAATAATTTTTGAAAGAGAACATGTCTCTGCATGGTATAGGGAGAACAAAAGAAGGAGTCCTTAATGTTTTGGCAGCAATGATATATTAAAAATAAATGACAACCAGTCTTTAAAACACTTACTTCCGGAGTTAAATGTACTTCCATAGGTGTGTATGTTGGCCAGTATCCCATTGTAAGTATATTCACTGTCAGATCTATAGAGCCTGGGTCACTTTGATTCTGCATATACTAAAAGCACAGAAAATGAAGATAAAAGTAATTATTTTAGAATGTCATAAAAATAACTATAAAAAGGTAAGAGGTGTAATTTTCCAAATACAGTTTAACATTGTTTGAATTTATTTTACTCTCTAGAACATATTCCACTGAAGCCAGATAATGTGCTCCAGAGTCACAGGCAATTTTTTTTGCTTCTTTGGTTACATCACCAACATAAGATACCATTAAACTCATTTAAATCAAAGTTTTACTATACTTTCTTGGGGATTATTTTTCTTTTTCATTTTTAATTTAGGTTATTTGAATATGTGACATCAACAGTGTAATTTTTAAGGGTAAGGATTTTATGTATTTATGTAATTACTTACATACTTTACACAATCATATCATATTAATTTAAAGTGGGATACTTTCTACAAAGCTGTTTTACTCAAAAAAACACAACTTGCCTGCTTGAAATGAACCATGATGTCCTTGGAGAGCTCCATGTCCTTGAACATGCCTTCCAGTTTGCTGGTGAAAGCAGCGCCACACTCTGGGATACAAGTGAAGGGTTGGTGAAAAACACCAGGAGCAACGTGCTGTTAGTGCAATAAATTCCCAGCACAGGGGGAGGGCAGAACCCCAGGTTCCACGTGCTTACCATGCTTTAGTTTCGACAACATAGATTTTTCAGCATCGACTGAAGCACTTTTTCCGACAAGGAGTCTTTTTGCCAAATCTTTTTTATAAAATGCTTCAAAGACATCTTTACCTATTTATAATCCAATGAAAATAAAATGACATTAGACAGTTAATTAGACACACCTATCCACTTTAACTGCTGAAAAAAGCCAAGAAGTGGTTCACTCTGATGCAAGGCAGCTCTAATTTCACTGAATACTTGTGTTAAATTTCCACAAAGGAATACTTTCAATTTGATCAGGGGGTGGCCATCTCTCTAGTTCCTATATTCATATTAAAGTAGAAATGTTTCTCCATTTTTCTCAAGAGAAGATAGGGCCCAAACATACCTATATTTTGATGCTGTAGCATTTTTCTATCTGCCAAATGTTAATAAAAATAACAGAATATTTCTCACCATGAATAAACCTGAATATTATCATGATTTTGTCAAGGATCCTCTCCAGTTCTTCATCTGTTGCTTCTTTATTACCAGCTCTCAATTTTGAATCAACATGCTTTGCTGTGAAATCAAGAGTTTAAATTGTTTGAAAAATAAGCATTTGTTACATAATACATTTTCTAACTCAGAAAAGAACATCTTTAATTTCTATAAGCAAAAATTGGACCATAACACCTCGGAGCCTTTCCAAAATTATAATTATTATATGATAAAAAGGCAAATATCTGATTGTGTAAGATATGTTCTTTCAAGTCACATGAGAATAAATACTTTAATCACATGCTTTCATTTTTAAGAACTGGAATGTCCCATTTTCAAGATGTGGTATTAGAATCTGGGTAAGGCTGAAAGGGTTTTTCTCAGGGCTTCATGTGATTATATCCATGGTGACAGTGTCTTATCCCTGAATGCAGGGATTAGAGCAATTCTACTCTGGCTTCCCGTCTAATACACATCAACCGTGACCTGGCTTAAGCAAGGGAGAACCCAAGAAATCTAAGAAGCCTAAACTCCTAAGAGTTAAACATTCATCTTTAAAAAAACAACAATCCATAACGTGGTACAAAGACCAAATTAAATTGCCTTGTGAATTTCCTCTGTTGTTGCTGTTATTAGTATTTTTCTTTATAATTTTTATTACAAAATGTTCTGAACACACACAAAAGCAGACAATTGTACACTGAACTCCATGTTCCCATTACACACCCTCACCAATAATCAATACAACCCCAATGTTATATCACTGTGTACACATTTCTTTGCCTTTTGCCACCTATAAAGTAAAAAAACTTTTACTGACCAGTGAAATTCTATGAATCATAAACTGTATTTTGATGTTACCATGAAATAATTGTGTAATATGGTAATTTAAAAATCGCTTCATCTTAGGAACACAAAACCTAAATAGACCAATTACTAGTAAGGAGATTGAATCAGTAATAAAAAACCCCCAAACAAACAAGAGTTCAGGACCAGATGGCTTCAGTGGTGAATTCTTCTAAACTTCAAAAAACCAAAACCAAAACCCCCTTTCATTCATTCATTCATTCATTCATTCATTCATTCATTCATCTTTAGAGGGGAAGGGAAGGACAGAAGGAGAGAAATATCAATGTGTGGTTGCCTCTCGTGGGTCTCCTGCTGGGAACTGGGCCTGCAACCCAGGCAAGTGCCCTGACTGGGAATTGAACTGCGACTGTCTGCTTCGCAGGCCTGTGCTCAATCCACTGAGCTACACCAGCCAGGGCAAACCCCTGTCTTTCTTAAGTGCTTCCAAAAAATTGAAGAAGGGAGGATTCCAAACATATTTTACAAGGCCAGCATTACCTTGATACCAAAACCCAACAAGGACACCACAAATAGAGACATAAATAGGTCAATATCCTTGATGAACACAGATGTAAAAGATCTCAACAAAGTATCAGTAAACTGCATTCAACAACACATTAAAAGGATCACAGATCATGACCAAGTGGGATTTACTCCAGGTATGAAAAAATGGTTCTGCACATCAATCGACATGATACAGCATATTAACATAACAGAACAAAAATTTTATGATCATTTTAGTAGATGCAGAAAAAGCATTTGGTAAAATTTACATCCGTTTATGATTAAAAACTTTCAACAAAGTGGGCACAGAAGAACGTACTCAATAGAAACACGTCTAACATCTAACACTATGCTCAGTGATGGAAAGCTGTAATTTCACTCAAAGATCAGGAACAAGACAAGGATGCCCATTCTCGCCATTTTTATACAACATAGTATTGAAGTGACAGCAATTAGGCAAGGAAAAAAAGGCATTCAAATAGAAAAAAAGGAAGTAAAATTGTCACTATTTGCAGATATGATATCATATAAAAACCCTAAACATTTCACCAAAAACTTGTTAGAATAAATTCAATCCAGTAAAGTCACAGGACACAAAATTAATACACAGAAATCTGTGGCAATGCACAAGTAACAAACTGTCAGAAAAAGAAATTAAGAAAGCCACCCCTTCTACAATTAAGTCAAAGAGAATACAATCCCTGACCAGCATGGGTCAGTTAGTTGAGCACTGTCCTGAAAAGCGAAAGGTCACTGGTTCAACTCCAAGTCAAGGCACATGCCTGGGTTATGGGCCTGGTCCCCAATTGGGGTGCACACAAGGGGCAACCAATTCATGTTTTTCTCCCTTTCTCCCTCCCTTCAACTCTCTAAAAATTGATGAACAAAATCTTTAAAAAAATGCAGGAATAAATTTATTAAGGCAGTGAACAATATGTAAACTGATGAAAGAAATGGAGGAAGACATAAATAATGGAAAGATATTCCATGCTTATGAAGTGGGAAGAATAATACTTTTAAAATTACAGGTATTTTAAAGCAATCTACAGGTTCAGTGGAATCCCTATCAAGATTCCAATGGCATATTCACAGAACTAAAACAAATAATCCTAAAATTTGTATAGAACCACAAAAGAGCCTTAATAGCCAAAACAATCTGGAGAAAGAACAACAAGAGGTTACCATGATCCCTGATTTCAAACTATACTACCAAGTTATACTAATCGAAACAATATGGTGCCCTGGCTGGTTTAGCCCAGTGGATTGAGTGCTGGCCTACAAACTGAAAGGTCACTGGTTTAATTCCCAGTCAGGGAACACGCCTGGGTTGCAGGCCAGGTCCCCAGCTGGCAGGGTGTGAGAGGCAACCAATTCATGTTTCTCCCCCTCTCTTTCTCCAACCCTTTATCTCTGTAAAAGTATGTAAGTACAATCTTTAAAAAAATGGAACAACAAAAAACACATACATACACAGGAGAATCAATGGAACAGAACTTAGAGCTCAGAAATAATCCTGTACATATACAATTTATGGCAAAGGAGACATGAATATACAATACTGGAGAAAGGACAGAATTTTCAATAAATGGTGCTAAGACAACTGGTCAGCCACATATGGAAGAATGAAACTAGATAACTATCTTATACCATACATAAAAAATTAACTCAAACTGGATTAAAGACTTGAAAGTAAGACCCAAAACTATAAAATTCTTAGGTAAAAAACGTTGAGGAAAGCTTAGTGATGTTTTTCTGAATCTGATTCCAAACGCAAAGAAAACAAAAGCAAAATAAATAAATAAGGGCCCTGGCTGGTGTAGCTCAGTGGATTGAGCGCGGGCCTGTGAACCACACTATCACGGTTCAATTCCCAGTCAGGGCACATGCCTGGGTTGCAGGCCAGTTCCCAGCAGGGGACTCACGAGAGGCAACCATACATTGATATTTCTGTCCTTCTCTCTTTCCTTTCCCCTCTAAAGATAAATAAATAAAATCTTTCAAAAGTAAATAAATAAATAAGACAACATCAAACAAAAAAGCTTCTACACAGCGAAGAAAACTATCATCAAAATGATATGGGAGATCAAACGATCACATACTGAAATGGGAGAAAATATGTACAAATCATTCATCTGAAAAGGTGCTAATATCCAAAACATAAAAGAACCCATACAACCAAACAACATCAACGACAACAAAACAGTGGGCAGAGGAGCTGAATAGAAATTTTCCCAAAGAAGACAAAGATAGCCAACACATAAAAAGATGTTTAAAACCACTAATTATTAGGGAAATGCAAGTCAAACCACAATGAGATGATCACCTCACACCTGTTAGAATGGCTATTAACAAAGAGACAGGAAATATCACGTGCAGGAGAACATACGGAGAAAAGGGAAGCTGCACCCACTGTTGGTGGGAGTGCACACTGGTGCAGCGCTATGGAAAACGGTATGGAGACTCCCCAAAGTCAAGAATAGAACAGCCACATGATCCAGCTATTCCACTTCTGGGCATTTACCCAAAGAATACAAAAACACGAATTTGAAAAGACGCATGCACTCCTATATTTACTGCACTAGTATTTGTAACAGTCAAGATATGGAAACAACCGAAGTGTGCAATGATAGATGAGTAGATTAAGTAGATAAAGATGTGGTATATATTGGATTTGCCAAAATATCCATTTAGTTTTTGCCACAAAATAAAAGATACATTTTCATTTTACCAATAACTTTATTGATTTGGTTATTTCGAGTATGTTGGCTATCTCCCATCATTGGCTTCTAGTAGGTAGAGGCCGGGGATGCTGCTAAACATCTTCCAATGCATAAGACAGCCCCACAGCAAAGAATTATTGGCCAAAATAGTACCAAGAAACTTCACAAAACACTTTTGACACATTTGATCAGTCACAGCACCTTCTCCATACACTGCACAAATCTATTTCTGTGTTTCAGCTGCATTTTTACCTTTCTTGAAATATAAAACCGTAATTCGCCAAAAATGTTTGCGTACCTTCCTCCATCTTCAATATAAAATGGCTGCACAAAAATTCACCAATTTTGATGTTTTTTAAAAAAATGCACACTGATATGACAGCTGTCACAATACAATCTAAAATTCCAAATGAAGTTAAAGACAATTAAGCCCTACTGGGTTGCAGGCCAGTTCCTTGCAGGCTAACTACCAGCAGGGGACGCACAAAAGGCAACCATACATTGATGTTTCTCTCCCTCTCTCCTTCCCCTCTAAAGATATACAAATAAATAAAATCTAAAAAAAAAAAAAAAAAAAGAAGAAGTGTTAAAACAAACTGGGAAAGAATATTTTTCAACAAATGGTTTTGGGTCAAGTGGATATCCACATGGCAAAGACTGAGGCTGAACTGCTTGCTACCTCCCACCATATTCTAAAATTAACTCAAAATGGGTCAAGGACCTAACTAACTTCTATAGTTTTAAGAACTAAAATTAAAATAGGTAAAGATTTCTTACATAGAACAGGAAAGAGCAAAAGCATAAGAAATACATAAAATTGACTAAGTAAAAAAATTTACTTTTTAAATATACTTTTAAGGAATTAAAGCACAAGCTACAAAGCAGGAAAATGTTTGCCAATATTATGTCTGATAAGACATACACACTCATATACAGAGTGTGCATGTATTTTAAAAGTCAAAAAATACAAAGTTTCATCTTAAAATGTGTTCTTTTGCCTGTCCAATTTTAATACTGATTAAAAAAATAATGCAAAAATAATGACTAAATAGTGTCTCATGTTAAATATTAGTGGGACTGATGAACTTATTGTCCTAACGCAGAGGCATCATATACAATAAACTTTTCCACTCCAATTTCTGAGCGGAAATTACTTACAAGTAATTAAGACAGAGAATGAAGACTTTGGGCGAAGATGGGAGGTGTAGGTAGACACACTGGGCCTCCTCACACAACCAAAATAAGGACAACAACAATTTAAAAACAAAAAACAACCAGAACTGACAGAACATTGAACTGTATGGAGGTCTGACAACCAAGGAGTTAAAGAAACATTCATCCAGACCGGTAGGAGGGGCGGAGACAGGAGTGGGACCTTCATGGCACGGCAGCAGATTGTGAAGCAAGTGGTCTCACATTCACGTGTAGATAAAACGGGAGGAACAACTGGGGAGTGAGACACACCATACAACTCAGGGTTCCAGGGTGGGGAAATAAAGACTCAAACCTCTGATTGAAAACACTGGTGGGGGTTGAGGCGGCAGTAGGAGAAACTCCCAGCCTTAAAGGAGAGTTCATTGGAGAGACCCACAGGGTCCTAGAAGGTACACAAGCCCACCCACATGGGAATCAGCACTAGAAGGGCCCAATTTGCTTGTGGGAAGCTACAGAAGTGACTGAAATCCATCAGAGAGCAGAGCCAACACCACTGCTCCCTCTCAGACCCCCTCTCCCACACATATAGTGTCACAACGCAGCAAGGTGGGTTACCCTGCCCTGGTGAACACCTAAGGCTCTGCCCCTTACTACATAACAGGAGTACTGAGGAAAAAAAAAAAAAGGCCCAAATGAAAGAACAGATCAAAGCTCCAGAAAAAATACAACTAAGCAATGAAGAGATAGCCAACCTATCAGATGCACAGTTCAAAACACTAGTAATGAGGACACTCACAAAATTTGTTGAGTATAGTCACAAATTAGTTGAAAAAAATGAAGGCTATGCTCAATGAAATGAAGGAAAATATAGAGAACAGTGACAGGGAGGAAACTGGGACTCAAATCAATGGCGTGGACCAGAAAGAAGAAACACTCAACCAGAAAAGAATGAAGAAACAAGAATTCAAAAAAATGAATTCTTTTTTCAGAGGTTTAGGAACCTCCAGGACATCTTTAAACGTTCCAACATCCGAATCATAGGGGTACAAGAAGAGGAGAAAGAACAACAAATTGAAAATTTATTTGAAAAAATAATAAAGGAGAACTTCTCCAATCTAGCCAAGGAAATAGATTTCCAGGAAGATCAGAGAGTCTCAAAGAAGTTGGACCCAAGGAGGAACACACCAAGGCACATCATAATTACATTACCCAAGATGAAAGATAGAGAATCTTAAAAGCAGCAAGAGAAATCAGCTGATTTCTTGAAAGAGACCTTGAAGGCAAGAAGGGACTGGAAAAAAGTATTCCAAGTCATGAAAGGCAAGGACCTGCACCCAAAATGACTATTCAGCAAAGCTTTCATTTAGAATGGAAGGGGAGATAAAGTGCTTCCCAGATAAGGTCAAGTTAAAGGAGTTCATCATCACCAAGCCATTATTATTATATGAAATGTTAAAAGGACTTATCTAAGATAAAAAATATTAACAGTGAAATGACAGCAAACTCACAGTTATTAATAACCACACCTAAAACAAAAAGATAAAACAAAGCAAACAATTAGAACAGGAACAGAATCACAGAAATAGAGATCACATGGAGGGTTATCTGCAGGGGAGTGGGAGGAGGAGAGAGGGGGAAAAGGTACAGAGAATAAGTAGCATAAATAGGTAGAAAATACACCGGGAGGTTAAGAATAGTACAGGAAATGGAGAAGCCAAAGAACTGACATGTATGGCCTATGGACATCAACTAAAGGGGGAAAAGGTAGGTGGGAGCAAGTGTGCAGGGTAGAGGGGAATAAAGGATGAAAATGGGACAACTGTTAAGAGCATAATCAATAAAATATATTTTTTAAAAAAAGAATCAAGGTTCATCTTTACAAAAAATATAGCTCTGGGTGTTAGAACAGGAAATGCAAACTAGACTAAATCTTTATTGTTCCCTTTTTCTTTTGTGAAGTTAAACCTCAGTTTTCACAGAATTATTACTACATTGTCTCCCTTACGGAAATACCCCCCTCCACACACACACACACACACACACACACACACACAACAAAACAAAACAAAACACATGTATATGGGTGGAGGGACTGAGCACAACAGAAAGAAAAAACACTTAACGAACATGGACAGCAGCGGGATGACTGCCGGGGCCAGGGGAGCGGTGAAGGTAGTTGGAGCAGGGATAGATGGAGATGGGACCTGGCGTGGGGAACACGCAATGCAGTGTACAGATGATGTGTCCTGGAAT
Organism: Sturnira hondurensis; assembly: GCF_014824575.4. Taxonomy (NCBI): domain Eukaryota; kingdom Metazoa; phylum Chordata; class Mammalia; order Chiroptera; family Phyllostomidae; genus Sturnira; species Sturnira hondurensis. The sequence continues at coordinate 5,160,024 of NW_028076312.1, read as the reverse complement.
TTGCACCAGAAATCTGTATAATTTTGTTAATCAGGGTCACCCCAATAAATTCAAGAAAAAGAAAAAAGTATATATACATGCACACACATATGTATATGGCTTTTTGAAAAAGTGTCCTCTAATAAGTTGTGATGCGAATCCTTCCCTCCCTCCACAAGGAGCTTGAATATTTTGAGAAAAAACGTGCTTGAGTTATGCCTTACCTTCCCATATTAAATAAAAAGGTATAGAAATACGTTTTTTTTACCGATCAGTTCAGCGGGCTTATTGGGCCTCTTGTTAATAAACGTTTCAAAGGACTCCTTCATCAAGTTGATGAACTTCTCGTTCCTCTGAAAGCACACTTCTATCACGTGGTCCACTCTGTCCTTAAAATCCAGCAGGTCCTGCACCATATCTTTATCTTTTTCCGGATTGATGACAATTGTTGTCCCAAAAGTCTGCAAACACACACACATACTAAGTCATCAATAGGCCCGTGATACCACACACTTATTTTCTCCTACTATAAAACAATCATGACAGTGTACAAATTTCATAAATTCAGCCAGTATTCTAAAAACTAAGTAAGTACTGTAGTTCCTCTCTATCCTTGGGGAATCCATCCCAAGACCTCAACTGGATGCCTGACACCACCCACTCTGTGGTTGGAGAGCAACTACACACACACACAGTTTTTCCCTTTACGTACAGACATACAAGGACCCGAGAGCAACTACACACACACACACACACACACACACACACACACACACACACACACAGTTTTTCCCTTTACATACAGACATACAGGGACCCGAAGGTTCCTCTCTGGCATCACCTGATTACCAGCACTCCTACTCTCGCACTTGGGGCCATTATTGAGTAAAATAGGGCTATCTAAACAAAAGCACTGCGATACCATGACAGGCTACTAAGTGACCTATGGGCAGGTAGTGGATATTCTGTACAAAAGGATGATTCGTTTCCCAGGTGGGACAGCTAGAGATTTCACCACGCTACTTGGAATGGCTCCCAATTTAAAACTCACAAATCGCTGATTTCTGACATTTTCCATTTAATGTTTTTGGAATGCAGCTGACTGCAGGTAACTGAAACTGCAACAAGTGAAAATAAGGATAAGAGGGGCACCTCTGTAAAAAATGCTTTAGTGTTACAATTCTACTTCGGGAAGGATTTACAAATTACTGGAAATTTTCTGTTGCTTTTTGAAGAACTTTTACTTATAAATTCCTCAAACAGGCTAAAACATTAACCCAATACACCTATTTGGACTTCTTGAGTATAGTTTTCTTTCTCCTTCATTTCTAATTATAAACAGCATGGTTTTTGGCCTGTAATGTTTTTCATGTTCACTGACTTGAGAGAGAGAGGAAGAAAGGGAGGGAAGGGAGGGGGAGAAAAGGGAGAGAGAGTGAGAGAGACACAGGACTGGCTGCCTCCCATACGTGCTCCGACTGGGAACTGAATCCACAACATAAGTATATGCCTTGACTGGGAATAGAACCTTCAGCGTTTTGGTATATGGGACGATGCTCCAACCAGCTGAGCTAAACACTGGCCAGAGTGTTTAGCCTGTACTCCTAATTAAAAAATGCTACATTACCTGGCTGGTGCAGCTCAATGGATTGAGCACGAGCTGCGAACCAAAGGGTCACAGGTTCGATTCCCAGTCAGGGCACAAGCCTGGGTGGCAGGCCAGTTCCCCTGTGAGGGGTACGTGAGAGGCAACCGTATGCTGATGCTTCTCTCCCTCTCTTTCTCCTTCTCTAACCCTCTAAAAATAAATAAAAACTAAAAACAAAAAATGTTATATTAAACATTACTCAAAGTCTGTGTGACAATAGTTAGCTATTTGAAGACATAAACTACCAGCTGAAAGGTGTTACAATTAATCAAATTTTTTGAAAAACTGGTCTTACGTATATATTTACACTTAGACATCATTTATGCACATGGAGGTAGATTATTGGTGAAAAGGTACAAATAAATCAGCATAAATACCTCCTGGCCACTATGACTGCCAGGGGTCGGAGGGATTTACTTTTCACTCTACCATCTATACTGACTGCATTTAAAAATAATGTACGCACATTGCAAGCATGAACTTTATTTTGTTAATAACACACCGCCGAATGTAATCTCCCACTCCGCCGCAGTGTAACTCCTTATCACTAATGAACACTCAGGAACTGTGGTTGCATCACTGCCTTTTACTACCCAGATCAAAAATTGTGAAGGGGATCTTTTTGTGCTCAGCACCCATTGCTGTCCCCTCAGGGCTACCGCCGGCAAAACTCTAAATTTCCATTAGCTTTTCCTTAATGAAAAGCTCTACTGCTGATCCAGCTTGTCAGTCATGACCTGAAGCTCATATCGCTGTATAGGATTTTGGGGCGGTTATGTGTGTGTGTATAAGCTTTCAACCTGCAGACTGGTATGAAACCTCAGGCCTGATATTCTAGAAAGCAGCCTGAAAGTTTTATCTTAAAAAAAAAAACCCCCACAAAACACAAAACAACAAAACAAAAAAAACTTTAAAAAAAGATTTTATTTTTTAGAGAGAGGGGAGAGGAAGGATAAAGAGAATGAGAAAAACACTGATGTGCAAGAGAAACCTCAATTGGTTGCCTCCCACATGTCCCCAGATGGCAACCTGGCCCACAACCCAGCCATGTGCCCTGACTGGGAATTGAACCAGGAACCTTTTGGTTCACAGGCTGGTCCTTAAACCACTGAGACACACCAGACAGGGCAAGTTTATCTTTTTTATTTGACATTTTTCTTGTGATAATTAGATTCACATGCAGTAGAAATAGAAAAGAGATTCCCCATAAACCGCCTATTTTCTTGTGTTGTAACATCTGACAAAACTCCGGAACAGCATCGCCTCCAGTATATTGGTACTGGTACACTCTACTCAACTCACCCAGTTTTAACTCTGGCTCATTTGTGCATGGATTATGTTCTTTAGACTTTATCACCTGTGCAGGTTTGTGTACCCACCAGCATGGTCAAACACCCCAAGGATTCCTCCCGTTGCCTTTTTTATAACCATACAGTACACACACGCACGCTACAGAAACATGGAAGAGTATATTTATTTCCTAGATTGCCAGGAAATAAAGTAGCACACACACCAACTTGACCTACCAAAGGGTGTCGATAGTTCTCACTGTGCAAAGGCATGAGATCAGGTAGAAAAAGCAGATTCATAAAAAAAATGACTACTTTTTGAAAACATGAGTGTAAAATTAAATGTATGTGCTTATGCTGAGGATAAATAGCCTTTTAAGTCATGTTTATGCTTAGATGGTGTTCATCACTGTTGGTGTTACCATAAAAAAGTTTGCACGAGTGACATGGAAGGAAATGGAAGACTACCTTCCACCCCATCACCTGAGGTGAAAAGACAAAGGTACTGCCGGTTGGTCCACTCGGCCAGGGTACTGCAGTACCCTCAAGACGGGCCACCCACCCCTTGAGTAAGACAGACAGTGTCACTGTGAAGACAAACCCCACACACCTTGATGTACTCGCTCCAGTGCTGCAGCAGGATCTGCTGCCCGCCCTTCACTCGGCTGAACAGCTGGTACATCTGAGTGAGGTCCGGCACTCTGTTCTCGTCAAGTAGGTGATCGAGTCCTGGGATCACACAGTAGGTGTTAGCATCTCACATCAGCAAGTCAACATGAATACCAACTACAGTAAAATATAGTGTGCCTCGCAAAAAAATACTTAATGTAGAAATTTAGGGAGCATTGCTTCTATCTACACAGGGCAGCTGGTCTAGTGCAGTACCTGAGATAGATCCTATCAGGTGAAGCTCAGCTTTCTGACCATGCTGGGAGATACACACCTGATTTCTTCATGTCACTAAAGCCCTTTTAATCCACCAAAGTAGCCATGATCTGAAAAATGCTCACACCAACTCTCTGACCTAGGAGGTTCATGATTCCAAGTTCCTTCTGATTTAGTACACCAGTCCAAAAGTGTATTTGTCAAAGGATAAGCTATCAAATCTAATCTTTTAGATGAATAATTTTATCTACATGCATAAGAAACTGAGAAAAAGCACTTACTGTGTATTAGATATTTTGAAATACTTAACATAGCGTTTTAAAAGTTTTCCCCATTTTACGTATTTTAAATTTACAAAGACTTTCTAAAACCATACCACCATTAGAAGAACTCCCACTGGAGATTTTCTAAATACTGCTTCAGGGTAAGAGGCAGCTAAGTCAGAGAAGCTGTGAGCTGGCCGCGCCACTTCACAGTTGCGGCCCTTCTATGAGCGGGCACGGCCTGGGCACACTGAAGGGGGTCTCAAGGTGTGCCTGAGGCACTGGGGGTTGCAGCGAAGACCCTCAGTAAAAACTCCAATGTTTGCCATTTCTCTGAACTATATTTTCATCTACTGGTGCAAATTATTGTATAACTGATCTTACTGAATCTCTAAATAATGTTTTCTTAAGAGTCCAAATTTTACAGCTATTTTTTTAAATGCCTCTAATAAAATTTAGATCAAGCTCCTACATATATAAGACACCATTTTCTTGAAACAATATATATGACACCATTTTCTTGAAACAATATATACAAAGTTCTGTTTACTTGAAGTCCTTTTTTTCTTATAAAATGATTGACTTAAAAAAAAGAAAATGCCTAGTGTGAGTTCTGAATGCATTTATTTTAGATGGACCTCATTCATGTGCAGATACACCAGCTGTACAGGCTCCAGTGAGGCTTAAGTAGAAGGACATCCAGACTTGCAACCTGGCTCTTGGCTTAGGAGATGTGACTTGAGGCACCAATGTCAAGCTGCTGTTAGCCTCAGTTTTCTCACTTGTAAAATGGGGTTAAGGATTTCAATGGGTTGTTCAAGGACTAGAAGATATGTACGTGAAATACAGTGGGTGCTCAATAATGTGATGCTCTCTCCTTTTGGCATTACTGTGGTTTCACTTGGAAGTTCCACTTTGACTACCTGGGGAAGTAGAATACAAACGAATATATTTGGGTGCTATTTAGGGCCTTCCCAAAGTTAAACTTTGAGGTTTCTAATATCTTGAAACAAGATTCTGTAGTCCAAAAAGGACTTCCAAATGGTAACATTAAAAGTTTAAGTTGCTCTTTATTTAAGAGTTATAAAAAGTAACATTAAGTACTAGAGTGTTTATAAATAGTCTCACTGTTGTTGCAAAGCACCCACATTTCAATTACTCTTTAAAGCTTTAGGATCACAAGGGGAATATAAAATTAGCAATGTAATGTGTTCTATTTTCTGTCTGCCTATTTTCCACGGGAGTCAGGGTAAGAGAGTGTACAGTTTTCTGGCTTAAGCAGACCATGTATCTGGCCATTCATTTGACATTTAGCTGCTCAAAGGGCACAGGGAGGAAGTCTGTGCAATGAAGTACACCTGCACCTGCAGAAGCATTCTGAGCATTACCTGTATGTCGGTTACAGGGACAACGGCAAAAAGGAAGGAAGACGAATATTTAAAAGTACCCAGCTGCAAGATGTTTGTTGTCTGAAGGGTCTCTTGGAACCTTTTAGCCTAGATAGTATTTCACTGGACTTCAGCATAAACTGTAGTTCTACCACATGCCTTTCAACATTTTTCCTAACTAATTTCTCAAAGGCTAATTACTATGCTCACTATTGTTGATGATTTTTAGAGATAGTCTTATGACAAATGACAGATGTCCTGACATTTTGATTTGCAGTGTTTCACTCACTTTTTTAATAAACTGAGGACTATCATTCAGTTTAGCTGACACAAGAGTTAGGGAAATCTACCTTTCTGCAGAATTGCTGTTAAATGTTCTCCTAATAGCTGTTTCTCCACACACGCAATCAGTGGTTTCCTAAAGAAGGCAAAAAGAGAACATGTCAGAAGTATGGTTAGAGGAGAGACTTCAGTTAATGGTAAAAGATGGGGAGCTGACTGTTCACACAGATACTCAATGGAGCCAATCAGAAGCCAACGGGTTACAGGACAACAAGCATTTCCCTCACATACAGACAGTCGCCACCATTGTTAACACAGACCCTGAAGTATTTCTAAAAACAATTTACTGAACAACATAAATAGACCAATGAATGCAGGGAAAGGTGACACCAGAGACAGGCAAGTGTGCCCCACCCCACGATAAAAGTGTGCTCCCACATCTGCGTGGCAGTTGGCGTTCATGCTGTGGTCATTACTTGAATTTTACGTTTGCCCTCCATTATGCACCTTACTTCTTGGATTGCTACTGCATTTCTGCCTTCTTCTTCCACGCCAATCACTTCTCCAGGTCCTGTGAAACCCTGCCCCCCACTGTTACAGCTAAGCCTCTCTGTCCTCACTTCTGCTTTCCACCATTGTCATTTATCAAAATCCATCTCATGGAAGTGCCTCCGTGAAGTTTAAGTGGCACACCACACCCATGATATTTGAAAATTGGGAAATTCAGCAAGCCAGACTGCCATTATCACAGGGTGTACACAACCCATTATTCTTCCTGGGTTCATTATTCACAACTTTTTTTAAAAAAGATCAGAGAGTATCTGCTTCATGCCAAGGATTATTAATTTTGGCCACCTTCCCAAGCCACTTTATAAGAACTTTTCAATGTATCATTGTAATTAAACCTCACAGCAACCCAAGAAAAAGGCACGACAGACATTCTGGTCTCCATCCCACAGATGCGGAAACAAGAGTTCGGATGGTGTGGCCTGCCCAGATCACATGGCCAGGGCTGTGCTGGGAGTCGAGTTCAGGGAGCCATCAGCACCGTCTCCATTCTGCCTCCAGGAGGAGGAGGGGCAGTGACCCAGGGGAGCCGGGGGCTGGGGGAGGTGGGCCAGAGAGGAGAAAGTCACAGAGGGACAGTAAGAGGGGTCCGTCACTGCTGCTGCTTTTTGTCTTAACAGCTTTATTTGAAATAAAAATTATCATGGTATAAAATTCACCCGTTTAAAGTGTACAATTCAATGGATTTTAGAATGTTTACAGAGTTGTATAATCATCACCATGATGTAATTTTAGAACATTTTCATCATCCTAAAAGAAACTTCATACCCATCAGCACTTCCATTCTCTCCATCCACCCATCCTGCCTCCTGGTCAGAGGCAGACAGTAATTTCTACAGATTTTCCTATTCTGAACCTTGTCTATAAATGACATCTTGTTTTCTATGTTTGGCTCTTTAACTTAGCATAGTGTTGTTAAGGTCATTCATGTTGTAACAGGCGTTGGCACTCCATCTTCTTTATTGCTCAATAACGTTCCATTTTCTTTTACCCAGTCACCAGTGGACAATGGGTTGTTTCCACTTTTTGACTATTATGAATAATGCTCCTGTGGACATTTGTGTACAAGTTTCGTATGGATGTGTTTTCATTCCTCTATATATTTAGGGGCAGAATTGGTATATTGGAGAATCATATGGTAATTCTGTTAAACATTTTTAGGAAATACCAAATTGCTTCTCACAGCAGCTGACTTGGTTTACACTCTCACAAGCAATGCAGGAGGATTCTAATTTCTCCACATCCTCGCCAATGCTTTTGACTGCTGCTTCCCCTTTTTATTATAGTGATCCTGGTATTACATTGTCGTTTTGATTTACATTTCTGGGATGACTAACAATATTGAGCACCTTTTCATGCGCTCACTGATCACCTTAAAAAAATATTTTACTGATTTATTTTTAGAGAGATCGGAGGGAAAGAAAAGAGAGACAGAGGGAGAAACAGAGAGAGAGAAAGAGAAACATCTATGGGTTGCCTCTCACATGCTCCCAACTGGGGACCTGGCCTGTAACCCCGGCACGTGCCCTGACCAGAGACCAAGCCACGCAAGCCAGAGTGACTCACCCCTTCTTGACACTGTGTGGCCTAGGCTTTAGTTCTGCAGGGCAAAAAACTTAAAATCATTTTTCATTTCAACAGTTCAAGGAGTGCCTGCCATAGCCTAGATGCAATGACAGGTGGTGAGCCCGGGGGGCAGATAATAAACACAGAGGTGAGCAGAGCTCAGGAGCAGCCGTGGGGAATGAACTGTAGCATCTGAGGCCCTTTAAAGACTGATTTCATGACTTCCGCCAAGATGGAAGCATAGGTGGAAACACTGTGCCTTCTCCCACAACCAAGTTTGAATGCAACAAAGGTTTGGAGAACAAAGACACAGCCAAAAAACAGAAAATTGAATTATGCGGAAGTCCGACTACAACTAATCGTTCCACGGGGACGGTAAGAGGGGTGGAGCCAGCAGCGGAGTGGGGTCGGGCAGGACAAATCCCCTGACCTAGGCGTGCAAGTGGCCTGGACCCAGGGTGTGGGGCAGGCTGACCACGGTCGCACATTCGCGCACAGTGAGACGGACCGCGCAGGTCCCAGGGGGCGAGGGCTGATGGCGGTGGCAAACTCGAGTGCAGTGGGATGAAACGTGTGGGCCTGGTGACGGTGGCAGCTGCCACACCTGTGGGGGCCACAGCAGGAGACGGCAGACGGGACGCCATTGCTGCTCTTTGACCCCGCCCCCACATACAACCTCACAACTCAGCGACTGAGTTGCCCTGCTCTGGTGAACACCTAAGGCTCCGATCCTGCTACGGAACAGGCACGAACAGCCCAAAAGATGGCGCAAGAAGAACTCAAACTCCCAGAGCCAATAACGCTAAGTGACCGAGAAATTGCCAGCCTCTCTGAAGCACAATTCAAGACACTGTTTATCAGGATGCTCACAGAACTGGTTGATTATAGTCACAAATTAGAGGAACATATAAAGGCTAAACTAATTGAAATGAAGGGAGATACACAGGAAACCAATAGTGATGGAAAGGAAACTGGGACTCAAATCAATGGAATGGACCAGAAGGAAGAACGAAACAACCAACCAGAAAAGAATAAAGAAACAAGAATTCAAAAAAATGAGGAGAGGCTCAGGAACCTCCAGGACATCTTTAAACGTTCCAACATCCGAATTATAGGGGTACCAGAAGGGGGAAAGAAACAGCCATGAGTGGAAAACATATTTGAACAAATAATAAAGGAGAACTTCCCCAGTCTGGCAAAGGAAATAGACTTCCAGGAAATCTAGGAAGCTCAGAGAGTCCCAAAGAAGTTGGACCCAACAAGGAACACACCAAGGCACATCATAATTACATTAGCCAAGATGAAAATGAAGGAGAGAATCCTGGAAACAGCAAGAGATAAGGGGACAGTCACCTACAAAGGAGTTCCCATCAGACTGTCAGCGGATTTCTCAAAAGAGACCTTACAGGCAAGAAGGGGCTGGAAAGAAGTATTCCAAGTCATGAAATCCAGAGACCTACAGCCAAGATTGCTTTATCCAGCAAACTTTCATTTAGAATGGAAGGACAGATAAAGTGCTTCTCAGGTAAGGTCAAGTTCAAGGAGTTCATCATCACCAAGCCCTTGTTATATGAAATGCTAAAGGGACTTAAAAAAGAAAAAGAAGATGAAAAATATTAACAGTGAAAGGACAGCAAACTCACAGTTATTAACAACCACACCTAAAACAAAAGCAAACCAAGAGGACAGCTAGATCAGGAGTGGAACCATAGAAATGAAGAACACATGGAGGGTTAGCAACAGGGGAGTGGGAGGAAGAGAAGGGGGGAGAAGGCACAGAAAATAGCATAGACAGTAGGTAGAAAATAGATGGGGGGAGGGCGAGAATAGTGGGGGAAATATAGAATCTAAAGAACTTGAGACACGTGGTTATAAACTAAGGGGGGAGAATGGTGGGGGAGGGAGTGTGCGGGTGGAGGGGAATGAAGGGGGGGAATAGAACAACTGTAATGGTATAATCAATAACATATATTAAAAAAAAAGACTGATTTCATGAACTTCAGGAACAGTTCACTGATTTGTAGTAAGAGAACTCCTGCCACAGCATCTATGGGTCCTTTCAGGAGACTCACACTGAGAGGCAAAGGTCCCTTGGGCAGAGCCTGTGGAGTGACCTGGCTGTGTTCTTTGCATGAGGTTTCACGTGGATCAGTAAGGGGGTAGGTCACAAAGTACAGCACTGACAGACTGCAGCTCTCAAGCACACTTTTCATCTGTACTGTCACCTGCTGTGCTCTGAAAGAAGGCAGGTGGGATGTATGGCTTTGAGTCTGGAAGGGGTGCTCGAAGCCCAGCCTCTAAGGCAGGTGTGGGCTGTTTCTCCTTAGGTTTCCCTCTGCATTCCTTGAAAATTACTTTTTGGTTCAGCAGAAGGGAGGGTCGTTGGCGGGGGCCCGCGGGATGCCACTTCGGTGTGGGGCTCAATCGCAGCCACCCAGCCTGCTGCTTTTCTGGTGCACTCCTCCGGCCCACCCGACGAGATGGGCTGGTAGCTGGGCATGATTCCTTTTGTGCTCTGGGGGGCTGCTTTGAGCAGTGTCACCCTTTATACCGGAAAGCTGGTGGGCAGAGCGTGGAGCAAACAAAAGAACAAGAGAGTGGGGGAGGTGCTAGAGGAGAAAAAGGTAAATGCAGTGGAAAAGTTTCACACCATCGAGTATAAAGAGCAAGGTGGAGCACTTCCTCAGATGAAAGGGGCTCCTGGTGAGGACAACAGGGTGAGGACAACACGGTGAGGACAACACGTGGGAGCTAGGAGAGAACCTGGACTGCCCCAACCTCACTGGCCAGTTTCTACAGTCACAGAAAACTGCATGAGAGAGAAATCAGAAGCAGCTTGCATAAATCTGTCTCTGATTCTGAAGGTAAAGAGGAGGAGAGCAAACCAAAGAAGAAAGAAGAGTCAGAAAAGTCAAGAGGCTTTGCCCGGTGTTTGGAGCTGGAGCGGATTATGGGAACTGCAGACTCCTGGGAAGAACTTGGTCCTGGGGAAATGGGAAAACTCTGATGAGGCTGACATGGTCCCAGCCAAGGAAACCAATGTCAGGTGCCCCCCAGGTTGTCATATACTTCTACGAGGAGAGGCCACCATGGCATTCTTACCCCTTGGAGATGATGACAAAAAAGATGACAAGCATTAACTCTCCAGAGTACCAGCCCCTGTCACATATGACTGTGGGTTTCAAGGGGGGAGGGGAAGGAGTTCGACTTCTCTTGACACCATAGAGATGTCTTGAGATGTCTTTTGAAAAACGAATATAGTTTCTGTGCCGTACAGCAGCCCAAGGGCTTTAAAGCCATTCCATGCTGTATGGTTTGCACACCCATCCAAGTGGAGGGGAAGGAGCGTAAGTGTTTCAGGGTAACCCATTCTCCACTTTGCTGAGAAAAGAAAAGGGCCTTTTATGAAGGACAAAACTTGCCGAACGGGTTTGGGGAAGAGCAAAAAGTCACTGTAGATCTTCGAAGAGCATCTCCACAACCCATAGCCTTCTTCCTAATAGTGTTAACTGCATTTTTACAGCATAGCATGTGTGTAGTTTTGGCTATTCCTGGTGTATTATTTAGGGGTGTGTTAGGAACTGCCCTGCTTGGTTTCAGCAGCTATAATCCCTCGTTACTAAGGCTGAATAAAAAGACCTTGGGACCATAAGCCATTAGGGAGACAAAGCTTATCTTCCTTGCAGGGACACCGCCTCTGCCCCCTTTTACTTCACCATGACTGGCACGAGGGGGATGACTGGTTAGTGAATGACAGTTCGATTCCTCAAAGGAAGGATGACCTAAGACAGGAATGGTCAATGAAGGGGCCCTCAGGGAAGGGCTTGGGTGGGCTATAGAAAAAGGGGGTGATGGACCATGGCCCCTCAGCTTTGACATAGCCTAAGTCCTTATTCTGTCTGCAAGAAGTCTCCTAATCTCTTGGCTGCCTTACTTCCCCCACCTGACTTAAGCCTGAAACAATCCCAGAGGTGGGTGTGGCCCTGTGCTGGAAACCCTGTGCAGGTTTCCCAGGGCAATCAGGCCTAAGAAAGAATGCATAAAATCCTGTGAAACCTGCTTTACTAAGAATGCCCTCAATTAAAATAATAAGGGTCCAAGCATAGAATGAGTTTGTTTCTCCCAAGTTTTATGGCCCTTTAGCTAACTAACCCTGAATCAGGAATTGAGTTCTCTGAATGTTATCTATTGTTTGATCCTTACTGCCTGACAACGATTGATGAGCTTTATGTATACACCCTGTATTCCTATGCAAATTAAACCCAATAAAAGCTCAGTGAGGAACAGGCTCCTGATCCTTCTCTTCTGAGAGATCAGCCACCTTTCCTCCCCAAGCAGATCATTCATGTCTAAGTAGACTTATTCTCATCCACAGTGGACAGGAGGACTCTGCGGGCAAAGCTCCCCCACAGGGGTGGGTAGGGTGGTAAGGGAAGGAGTTGGGTAGGATTGTTTTTGTTAAAATTTGGGGCCTTGTTGGGGAAATGGGGAAATAATGGATAGAACAAACAACTAATGATTCAGTTCTGTGTCTAGAATATTTTATTTTTTCAAAAATGTCACTGCCAATCTAACTGAGGACTGTGAGGGACTACTGAAAAGCTATGAATGCCTGAAACTTATGAGCCAGGGTATTCTCTGCCGGAGCTTAATGCTGTTCCCAACAAAGTACTAAACCAGGCAATCAGTTTTCAAAGCTGCCACTTGGGGGGTGGAAACTGGTTGAGAAGAGACAGTCTTTTATTGGAGCACACACATAGGCAGATCATTCTAGTCTAGTCCAAATACACAGAGGGAGGTAAGAGCATAATTGGTAGGCACAAAATAGACAGAGGGAGGTAGAGGAAACAGAGAAGCCAAAGAACTTACACGTACAACCGTTGGACATGAACTAAGGAGGGGCGAATGCGGGAGGGAAAGGGGTTTTAGGCAGAGGGGGATAAAAGGGAGAAAAAACAATGGGAAAACTGTAATAGCCTAATCAATACATTATACTTTTAAAAAAAGATTACAATCAAAATTGCCTAATATTCAATTATATCCCATCAACATAAATAGAATACCTTGTCTCAAAACCCCCAAATGCCAAGTACCTCAGCTTGAATTACTCCCTTTGGATGGTAATTCATGAAAAAGCAGTTTATCTTATAAGTGCTGTGTAAATCAAAAATAATATAAGTAAAGTGTGCTAAGAGCAAAAATACTCGAGACAGTACTGGATGAGTCTACAAAGATTTATCGGACATTACCGGAATTTTAAAAGCCAGCCAGGAAAAGGTTTCACCTATGACTGAATTGCAAAAACTAAAACGAACAGTACTTACTGTGTGCTGTGGTCTAAATATGTGATTACTCGGTCTCCTTCTTCCTCTAAACGTTTACTTACATGGTTAAGATATTCTGGAACCTTCCAAACAAAACATTTAAACATGTCAGTAACAAAAAGATTCTTGATTCTACCCAAGAAGCTGAAATACTGTTTTCCTTACAAATATTTTTTTAAAAGCAAAATATATGTTCAAACCAAATGTTAACACAGATTAATGGGGGTAGAGGAGAGGTAAAGTGGAAAGTGTATGCAGATTGGGTGAAATACAGAGATGTTTCCTTAAACTCAACTCTGGAGATTAAAATGAACCTCTAGAACTAGGGCCAAGGCAGTACTGCACTGTTGTGCCTTGTTCACAATGAAGTCACGGGGATGAAGCCACAGGGCTCTCCATCACTGAGGCTCCACGGACAGGTGAGCAGCAGCACCTGGGTCAGAGGTTACAGAGCCTAATGGCACCCCATGGCCCGCACACAAAGGGGTCAGCAAAAACTAATCAACAGACTGGCTGTTCATTTGGGAATGCCAAACAGCGTGGTTGCAGAAGATCTGAAAGTGCACTTCCTATTTCCAGGGGCAAAGCGTGCCCCTGCTGTCATCTGACAGTGCAGCAAAGGCCCGATAACACAGGTCTTCGAGGTTCTGATCTAGTGACAGCAGCAAGGCCTGGTATCTGACATGAAACTCCCTCTTCAAATGTACTAGGCTGGCCAAAAAGTTTGTTTTTCCCCTGTAAAATGGCTCTAGTAGCATTTAGTTGTCTCTAACTTCATTTGGAGCAATTTTGTTGAGATTGTATTGGGATAGCTGTTGTATCAGCATGTATTTAAAAAACACACATCAAAATTGGTGTACTTTTGTGCAGCTATTTAAATACTGAAGATGGAAGACAATACACAACATTTTTGGCATATTATACTTTATTATTTCAAGAACAGTAAAAACACCACTAGAAACGCAAAAAAACAATTTGTGCATTATACGGAAAAAGTGCTGTGACTGATCAATTGTGTTGAAAGTGGTTCGCAAAGCTTTGTGCAGGAGATTTCTCACTGGGCAATTCTCCATGGACAGCTCCAGAACAGCTGATGTTGACAGCAATCAAACTGAGACATTAACTGGGAACAATTGACGTTATACCGCACGGGAGAGAGCCGACAAACTCAAAATATCCAAATTGATAAAGTTGTTGGTGAAAGTGAAAAATGTGTCTTTATTTTATGGAAAATACTAAACAGACTTTTTGGCCAACCCAATAGGATGAAGGAAACAATGGTCGGGTTCATCCTGCACAGTATCAATCAAGTACCACCTGGGTGATGGTCCCCAGGGGCTTCCTCTAAGACTGTGCTCTAACACCTGCAAAACTGACTGTCAAGTTTTCTGGATTTATATCACTGTGTATTTCACATGGCTTCTGGGGTAAATTTTTTTTTAATGAGTCACATATGTAACAATTTTTCATGTGTTAAATAGTCATCTTTCCTACTTAAGATTTACCTCTTGCTTCAACTTAAGTTCCTTTACATACTTTCTTTCAGAAGCTATCTTACTGCCTTTATTTTTATTTGGAGGGAAGGCAAAAAATGTTTCTAAGGAAAAGAAATTAAATTCTTACTATAGTAAGAATAAAGCTCGTTAATGAGGATTTCAGCCACATTGTAGCTTTCAAAAGATTTTCAATAAAATGCCTGCATGTGTGAAGACATACATTTCAAAAAAAGAAAAAACACTTAGAAATTACACTTAGATGCACATCTATGGAAACGAAATAAGGCAATTCATAAACAAACATTTCATTGTCTCACCTCTCTTTCTTGCATCAACCTTTGGCCTTCTGCAGCATATAAACAATTTGTCTCTTCCAAAAATTTCAGTTCAAATGAATCTTTGTACACCTAAGAAATGAACAGAGTTATCAACCAATAAGGAAAACTACCTTTTGAAGTGTTGGTGTACCCCAAATTTCAAGGGAGCACACTTGCAGTGGCCTGTACTAATAAGCTGCCTGTACCTGCCATTCCCTGGCTGAGGCCTCACAGGCCAGCTCAGTTGCCTCCTGTGTAGCTGACCCCAGAGGCTTAGCTAACCTTGGGTCAGCTATTCTTGGCTGGCCGACCTCTACTCAGCTGACTGGGGCAGCCCAGCCCACTTCACTGCTCTCTTCTGAGAGCACCACCACGCCCTTGTCCTTTTTCTACAGAGCACTGGGCCCATGTGGTAAAGGGTCTTTCTTTCTGTGGCTTGAGGTGTGGTGTTAGTCTAGGAGTCATTCACTTTCTGGGGGTTGAAAAAAAATTTCCCATATTTTCAACAAATGCTTCTATGATTTCTTTTTTTTGCACTTAAATCTTTGGTACATTCATTTATTTTGGTGTAAGTAGTTAAGCAGGGACTCAATTTTTTCCTTATATACTTACTATTAAAAGTTATTGGTAGTACATGTAGAATAATGAGATATTTACCTGAAGATCAGAGAGCATACTCAGCAGACTTCGTAATAAACTTCGGTCAACAGCTTCACCATTTCTTTCTTTTTCAATCAACAGCAGAATTCCATCAATAGTTTTACTCTGAACCATTTTATCACTAATAATATGGTTTCTAAATAGTTCTAATCCCATATCCCTGCACAAACAATAAAAAACCAAACTATATTTTAGTTTCACCTTTTAGAAATTTTAGGTGAAGCTCTAGCTGCATTATGAGTATCATCCAAATCTGTTTCTTCTGCTAATTCTCTACAACCAGGTGTCAAGAATGTTTAACTTTCATTTCTGGCCAGTCTCGTGTGCCTCGTGTGTCCTTCCTTATCAAGGCCATTATGTTTTCCTGGGACGGGTAGGCCACTGTGGCATGAGGAGTGCTGAGGCTTCACTAGGTCAAGCATGTCACCGAAAAGTATGTGAATCTCGCAAAACCCACAATTCACGCCATTCTTTCTGGGGGCACGAACAGAGATGCTCAAGGGTTTAGGAAGGCACCCTGCTCCAGTGCCCTCACCAGCCCTCTGTGTCCTTCCCTTTTGCATCTCTGGTCCTTCTACAGAGCTTGTCATCTAGCTGCTCCTCCCTGGTACTTGGTTCTCTCCTCTCTCTGGCCCTTTCAATCAGAGAACTGACATTAAAATGTGATTTTAAGCCCTGGCTGGTGTAGCTCAGTGGATAGAGTGTGGGCCTGCACACCAGAGGATCGTGGTTCGATTCCTAGTCAGGGCGCATGCCTGGATTGCAGGCCAGTTCCCAGCAGGGGACACATGAGAGGTAACCATACATTGATATTTCTCTCCCTCTCTCCTTTCCTTTCCCTCTAAAGATAAACAAATAAAATCTTTTAAAAAAAGTGATTTTAAGGGTTCTTCTTACTTCCTCAGCTCACTGCCTGAGGGATTTAGGAGGAAATGAAGCTGCCAGCTACTATCTATGAAAACCAGCGATAACAGACTGTGTGCAAAACACTTCTGTAGATTCCCTGGGTGCCAAACACTGAGGGGACCAAAATTCAGATCCCTGGGCTGAGCCAGATCTTCTGAATGGGCAGCCCAGGGACAGCATTGGTGGTGAGTGGTGAGCAGTGGCGGTGGCAGCGGCAACGGGAGCACTAATGGTAAGCAGTATTAATGGTGAGTGGCAGTAGCGGCAAGCACTGCGCACGCTGGTGAGCACTGGTTCTGGGGAGCCCTGTCTGTGTTGGGAACCTTCTCCTCTTGCATCGTGCCCCACAATCACAATGGCCCTTTCCTGTTCCCCGGAAAAGCTGTCCATCACAGTCTTCCCTAAATTTCAAAGAAGGATCAGTAAAGTCCAGTGGGCAGCGTCTGAGTTCAAGCCAGTCACCTGAGCTTGAATTCTGGCCCCCCATTCACACGTTTGCTGTGACTCCGAGCCAAGGAACTTAACCTCTGTGTGCCTGTTCTTCAGTAACACTAAATTACACATATTATTTCACATCTGTAAAACAGTTCATATTGGCCCAGGCAGGTACCCATTGCATAGGAAGTTCTGTCTGCTAGAATCTTCTTCCTAAAATCTAAATCTCAATTTAAGGCTTCAGAAGCAGCCCACCGACAGCCATCAGGGTATTTCATCAGCTTCATCTCTCCAGTTCTCCCACACAGGACACATTCTGGGTATGCTGCCGTCTAGTTTCCAATGTAGACTTACTTTCTGTCCTGCCTCTTCCTCTCTTAGCTACTGGGCCAACACATGCTCCTCCTTCCTCGTCCTTCCCTGTGTTTCTCACACACCTTCACCACGATTCTTGTACTACACTATCATGCTCAGTTTTTCTGCCAGTTGCAATGGACCGAGTGTGGTACCGTTTATGTTCTAAGCAATGTTTATAGTTTACATCATGGTTATGTTATAAATAACATTTATAAATTAAGAGATCAGGCTAGGTACCCTGACAACCCAGCTATAGGAACTTTTTGAACTTTCTGCCTTAGTTTCCCCATCTATAAAACAGAGACAATAAGTCACCCCTTACAGAGTTGTTCTAAGGATTAAGTAAATTAGTAGGTGTTGAGGCCCTTAGAAAAGGGCTTTGCCCAGAGTAGAAGCCATGTTACCAGTGTTACCAACCTCATCATTTCTCTGAATAGAAGCTATCTTTTCTGCGCGGTGCCTGCCTTATAGAGGCCGTGCATGAGCGTCTAGCGTGAAATGTGTAGGAGTCAGAGGAGATCAGAGAGGTATGTGGAACAAAGGGAGAAAGTATCATTAAGGAAGGGGAGAATTTCAATAAAGACGGTGTCCAAAGCTGCAAAGGCGTTAGTTTAGATATATATAAAAGTGACTATCGGGTCTGGTAACCAGGAGATCACTGATGTCTAAGGCGAGGGCAGCACCCACGTGGTAAAAGGAGAAATTATGCTGCTTACCGTTAGGGTGAAAAGTTGGTGAGTAAGTTGGAAAACAACTTTTTAAAGAATTCATGTTTAAAGGTAATGAGAGCATACAACATCACTTCTGAACAGAAGCGGAGTCCCCCGACCTTTCTCTCAGAGCAGAGGTGAGCACTTTGCTATCACCAACTCACTCCAGGTGATCTTGAAGTCCAGTGCTCAATTACAGAAATGTGGCTTCACACACTACTTCTGTGCTTGCCTGCTGCCTCCGCTGGAACACTCACTGCAAACTGGAGAACAAGCTAGAACTTGCTTCCCCTAAGCTGGCCTGCCCCAGCTCCACCCTGTCACCTTCACTGGTAATGGAGATGCTCCAACGCTACGATTCACCTGGGCCCAGATGTGTGCACTAGTGATTTTGGCTGACATAAAGGACCACAGACAAACGACCACATATGCCATCCAATTAAACCAGAAGACACAATCCAACATGCGATTTTAGTTACAGCAGCAGAGGCAGTTCTGCTGACTAGGGCACTCACCAGATAGAAGGAAGCATGGAATTCTGAAGTACATAAGTACGATCCAAAAATAGGAAAATACTTCTGATCATGATCTGGAAATTAGAAAAGAATCTACTTACGTATCTCATTAACAAGCTATTCAAGATAAGGCCATTTGAACTGTAACTGTGCTAGGTGTCTCAAATCTAACAATCACTGTTTCTTGATGAAAGGTGTTTCCCTCCAAGACCCTCAGGATTTATATCCCCCCAAACTTAATTGTTCCCCCTTAATTTTTGTTTTTCATCTCTTTTATCCAGAAATCTGACTGTAGGGATTTTAAAACACTTAGCCTGAAAGATACCTTTGAAGTTTGGTTATTTCCTGACTGATGTGATAAATCTCATTAGACTGGGGAGATGCTGGAAGCTTTTTAAACACTTCTTTTTACATTAGAATGAGGCTCTACTTGGACTCTGCTTTGCAAGCAGAGTGAGGACACAGGTTAATCAGCTGCTTTGCCATGCTAACATGCACACTGTAACCCTGTAATTCTCCTATCAGGGAACTCAACAGACTCTGTTGTAGAGGTTTGCTTACACTTGTAAGCAAAACCTCCCCAACAGACATTTATCCGTTTCTACCATCTACCAGGTGCCTGGCCCAGAACAGAGACACATTCACTGTCCCCTACTTACTCACGTAGGAAACAAAAGAATTCAACCTACTTAGGAAAGCTATTGATACTATTTTCTCACTTACACAATGAACAGCCAGGCCACTCTAAAAACTCGTAACACATAAAATCAAATAGAATCTATACATTTACAAAAGCCTAATACATTGGTCATCTAGTTATAGTAAAGTTCTGGCATTTAGGATTGATTATCAGTCATAAGCTGGGATAAAGGAAAAACTTAAGAGACCCACTGAGGGATTATGAGTACTGTGAGCCTTCTATCATCTGTCAGGTCAGTTTGAAGGCCAAGTTTGCAGCCAGAACCATTCTGAAAGAGCACTGCTCACCTTCCCCGATTTTCTCTACTCTGGTGTCCAAATATGTTGGACATTTGATCCCAAAGAGAATCCCCCGAATAGAACCTCCCTATCTGAGCTCACAATCTGGCCCACACCTACCTCAGGTGGGTGAGGGGAGATGGATGAGGCCATGCTTTGATAAAAAAGAAAAAGGTGGCTGAATTAAAAGAGGGCACGTACTCCTAGCTACTCAAATTTCTTTCTAACCTAAACGAGGGGCTGAGTAACACCCAACAGGAAGTGAGATCAGACATAAAAAAGCAGTACTAATGAAGATCTGGGGAGAGTGTACCATATGTAAAATTGATATTAAAAAAAAGTCAATATGCTTACCATTTGTCTGCAATGATCTTGCCAGCATTTGTTAATCTTCTTTAAAAACAAAACACTATCTAGTGAGTCTGTGCAGACCTGCTAAGGAAAACTTTAGAAACACTGGGCAATTGATTGCAATTTTAACCTCTTAATTTCAGCTCTCTTTACCACGGAATACTACAAAACCAGAAGTTCAAACACCATAAATGTAGTTTCTCTTATTTCCGCATCTCGTAACCTATCTGTAATTACCCCCACCTGCACTCCCATTTTTCATTTCTGATTGCCCCCTTTCCGGTTTCCCTCCCTTCTGGTAGCACTTTATTGCCAGATAACTTTCAGAACCCTGCCAGCTGAAACTAACAGCCAGGTCATAGGTTTCTCAGACCTGGGGGACTGAACCAAAGGCCCTGTCCCACAGAGGGCAAATCCCGACTCAATCCTGTACCCGAGCTCCTCGAGACGCTATCCCAGGGACGAGGAAGCAGGTTGATTATTAACAGCATGAAGGGACTGGCAGCCATTGAAAAATGGCTGAGGTTTAACTTTAACTTCTTGTCTCCATGAAGACAAGAAGTCTCATTCATGCACTAAATGAAGAACACTCTCGGCTTGACTCTTGGAATATGTTTTAAAAGAAACACCTGAAATGTTGTTTATAGGGGAAAAAGACCCTGAATGCAGGCTCCTAGAGCAAACCACGGGTAAGTGCCATAAGTGCCTGGCAGGCTTTTGCAGTCAAACAGTCACAAATGCCTAACACTGCTTGATGGTTTACACAGCAGTTTTCGTGCCTGTGCTCATTTAACATTTGTACAGATGCACAAAACAGCTTGTTGAAGTGAAAGGACAGGTGTCCTAGGCTTCAGTTCTGCTCCACCACTTCTAAGCTCTATGACACTGGACAAATGATGAACTCTCCTGGACCTCAGTCTCTCCGTGTTTAGCAGACTCAGAGCTGATGTTGAGGTTATATAGAACTTTTAGCACGTAGTGAGGAGAAAAAACACACTACCCAGGGTGTGACTTGTAAATCAGACAGTCGTTGGGAGCCTTCAGTTGCTGAAAGGTCTGACAGAGGGAAGGGGGAGCCAGCAGAGGGCAGGACGGCAGCCAGGCCTTTAGAAAGGGGACAGAAAATCAGGACAGCAGAGATGGACTGACGGGTACATCTGTATCCTTGTCATACCAGTAAGGGTAGTTGACCACAACCAAAGGGGCCCTAGCCAAACATTTTATTTTCTCAAGGCTTTGCCAATACATTAAAAATAGATAATCGGTCACGGGGAAGACCTAATAGTTCAATGGTTAACAAATTATTCTGGAAGAACTCTGTTACAATTGCTCAAATTATAATAGCCCACTGCACTAGAACCTTACATGGACAGTCTGAAAAAACAAAGAATCAGTCACAAGCACATTCACACAGGTGCCACCGTGGCAGCAACCCAGCAGCTCTGGCACCCAGTCGGTGCTGAACACAAGGCACTTGCCTGGGGTAGACGCCCTGGCTGGTCTCCACAAGCAGCTGCAGACTGCGAGGCTGCACAGGGTTAAACTCACACCAGCCAAACTGACACCACTGGCTGGCTCAGGTGCTGCAACTAAGCAAGGCAGAGCTCTACCCAGGACAGGGTTTTGTTTCATTAGGATAGATAACTCCAATGTGAAGGGTTCAGTAAACAAAAGATACTTTTCTTTAAAGAGCTAGGTAAAACCAATATACATCTTTAATAACTGTTAGCCATTTCCTGGCGGGGGGGGGGAGGGGAGTGTGAAATGGTAGACTAGTATCACATAGTGAGGCATCTACTGAGCTCCAGCCTTCTAAATACTAAAACCAATTCCATACCCAAAGCTGCAACAGTAGCCACAAAGCCGCATACGAGTACTCTCAGGATGTAAGACACATAGGCATGCTTGGCATAGGCATAGACACATAGACAGCTTGTCAACAGTTTATTCTTCAGGTAGGTTCTCCGACAACCATCCTTCTTATCTTTTCGGAGAAGAGCCGATCCTAGTTAAAGAACTTACATAGTCTACTATGGTGAGGTAGGCAAGTCTTCAAATAACAGAAAAATCCAGTGGCAAAAATGCTCATAATACACCATGGAAAAAACTACACGTATGTGTGATTACAGTGATTTAAACAAAAGAAAAACAAAACAGTACTTACACTGGAGTAGAAAACAGATCCCGTTCTGCCAACATTTCCTAAACCAGGTTACCCTGCTTTTCTACTCCCAGCAAAGAGAGTGACACTGAGCTTGCCTCGCGGCAGTGGAGGAGATAGCAACGATTCTGAATCACACACTAGTAGCGATTACTTACCACCTGACACCCCTCATCTAAATTAGGTCCCCTTCTTATAATTGCTGAGCAATTCTCATTCATAATTATCAAAGTTTAGCCCTGGCTGGTGTAGCTCAGTGCACTGAGTGCCGGCTTGCAAATCAAAGGGCTGCCGGTTTGATACCCAGTCGGGGCACATGCCTGGGTTGCAGACCAGATCCCCAGTGAGGGGTGCATGAGAGACAACCATACATTGATGTTTCTCTCCCTCTCCTCTCCCTCCCTTTTCCTCTGTCTAAAAATAAATAAAATCGTATTTAAAAAGTTCACACTTTACAATACTTAATTACTGCCTCCCTCAGTCTACAGAGCACACGGCAGCAGGAACTATGTAACGTTCACCTCTGAGCCCCAGCACTAACTCACGGCAACTCTCCTGCTATGTGGTCTTGGGCCTTCTGGCTAGAGAGAGTACTTGTAACTTGGAATCCCGTGCAAATGTTCAACGCTTAGCCTACTGCCAAGTGCTCCGTGCGTGCTAACTGCACACCAGTCAGGTGCGTACAAGCAGTCTTTATAAAGAAGCCCAAAGCCTGCTGTCATCAGCAGGTTATAAAAGACATGCTTAAATGGTGCAGCTTCATGATTTCCCTAATAGCAAAGATTTTGTTTCTTTATGCACCCTTCTGTTTTTAAGAACTATAATTTTTGTGTGTGATCAATCACTGATGCCTCATGCTAATTAGCATTTCTCTGACTAAACAACGCTGCATAGCTATAAAGCTGAATCAGGGAAAGGAAAACGTGACTTCTGTACATAGTTATTTACAGGTTTAGATTCTCCTTTGGGGGAAGGGCATACCACACCAAGAGAAATTAACTTATTTTGAAAGGGGCAGGTAAGTGCAGAATTTGTCAAACATATGAACAGAGGAATGGATATGGTAACCTAAGAAAATAACAGTACATGATGCAATGCCACAGGAGTCCTGTATATCTGACGTTTACCTTTTGAAGGATTCCCTGAAGTTCCCCTGAATTCTTATGTTGACTTCAATAGCAGCATGCAACTAACACACAGTAGGTTGCGGTCCCTGAATCTTAAGAGTTATTTAACTTAGAGTATTCCTAGCCCAGTGAGAATCTGGGCATCTGCAGTAGCACTAACACTTGGCCACTTGTAAGACCAGGACAGGTCACACACCCCTCTCAGCAAGGATGAGTTCTGATGGCAGGACTGTGCCACTCATCACCTGCCTCTACCCCTAGTGCACCACTCGACCTCTGCACGGCCAAACTCTCGCTTAGGCAGGCTGGCTATTCCTTCTTTACACCCCAGGAGCTGTTAACTCTTACCACACTGTTTCATAAATGTGTATCTTTATGTTTCTGTCAATCTCAATGGAGTTTAAGCTCTAAAGGGCCAGAATCCCATTTCATTCATGTTTACTTTTTCCAGGACCTAGCACATGGTAAATACCTAATAAATATGTACTTTCTCTACCTTATTTGCTAATCTATCTCATCATTCTGTTAAAATGACTTTCCCAAAATACAGTCTAAATACACCGGGTTCTTGCTTTAATAAGCTGTAAGGACTCTCAGACACACACAGATTTAAGTCCAAAGACTTAAGATGTAGATAAAGACTCAAATTAAGTTGCAACTTAGTGTTATTA
Source organism: Sturnira hondurensis (assembly GCF_014824575.4). NCBI lineage: Eukaryota > Metazoa > Chordata > Mammalia > Chiroptera > Phyllostomidae > Sturnira > Sturnira hondurensis. The sequence continues at coordinate 5,136,149 of NW_028076312.1, read as the reverse complement.
CACCCTCAAATTTCATCAACTCTCCCCAGATACAGTCCAACCTCAATGCTCCAGGTGAAAAACCTTCCATGCTCTGCTTTCTGATGTCTCTTTACTTTGTAGCTGGCTATAACCTACTCATCCTTTGAGATGCAATTCAAGTGTTACTTCCTTTGGAAAGATTTGTCCCAAATGCTTCATGTATTGCAGTTCCTGTCCTTTATTACAATTTAACCCTCTGAACTCCGGATGCTTCACACTACTAAAGCACACATTTCATCTGGTAGTGTCTTTTTTCCCCCTTTCTTCTTTTATGAAATAAAGAGTACTTTTTAAAATCATGGCTTTGTCACAGCATCTAGGGAATACGGTAATTCCCTTGCACCTATCACAGCGTTGTTACTTCTTGGAGGGTAGAAATCAGGTATGGTAATCATTTTTCTATTTTCTAGTAGAGCAGACAGGAAGTAAGTACTTGTTGAATGAGTTAATGAACACATTCATGTAACCCACAGGACAGGATTAACCGGCAGAAGGATAATTTTATCAGATAATCAAAACGTAGTCTTCAAGTAACCTGGGACTAGATTATCACACCAGCTCACTCCTACCAGTTCCCGTCTTGGACAGAAGGCTTGGGAATCTGCTGATGACTCCAGGCCAGCTTGAGAGTCAGGCTACTTTTCAGATTCCAACATCCTGAACATGGGTTCCTGGGATTACCTACCCAGGATCACCTACCCCCCAGGATTCCTGAGGCACTGAGCGTGTCTTCAGAGGATGCCTCTGAGATATGGTACACAATGGCCAGGTTCCAAAAGGTCATCATTAGGACGAAGCTTTGCCAGATAATACTGTGGAGGTATATTTACAGATGTCAACACAAGAGAACCAGACTTGACCTCAATGACCCATTTATGGGGAGAACTACAAATATTATTCTAAACTATGACAGCTCATTTTGGAGCGGGATTTCATTGTCATTTATAATTAAGAGCCTCAATGTCAGGCAAGCGATCTGCCAACGGAGATTACAGTGAGCTCTAAATGCTTCGGTTTCTGAATGGGACAGAAAGAATTTCTTCAGCTAGAAGAAAACTTCCAAACTTCCACACTCCAAATAACTAACTTTACAAATGAAGAAACAGAGGCTCAGAAAAGTATAGCCACAAGCAGATGTCTTCAATCACAAACCCACTTTCTATGACATGTGGGTGTTGATAGTAATGGGAGGGGCCTGGGGAACTAGATGGAGGCCAAATTGTAAAGGACTGTCTACAGGTGTTAAGAAGCTCAGTTTCCCTAGCAGTCGTCTGGTTGCAGATTGCAAAATGAGTAGCAAAATTCTAAGATGCCCCTGCCTGTAACTTTTTCCTGTTGATTGTGAGTGGGGCTGTGAATACAATGGGTTACATCATATAAGGCTGTCTTAGCAGATCAGAGAGGCAGATTTTCCTGTGGACTCAGAAGAAGAAAATGACCACGTTGTCAGAGAAGGAACCTCATGGAAAGAAACCAAGGGTAGCCTCAGGGCACTGAGAGAAAGCTCAGTTCTATAACTGAGGGTGTGAACCCTGCCAACACCTGAATGAGTCCACGGCCACCTTGATTTCAGCTTGTGAGGCCCTGAGCAGAGAACCCACTGAGCCGAGCCACTACTCTTGACCTATACAACTACGGGCTGACAAATGGGTTTTGGTTCACAAACCAAATTTGTGGTAATTTGTTACAGATCACAGAAAACTAATACAGGTAGGTTTTTATAAGAATAAAGAATAGCAGAACTCAAACTTTAAGACATTTCTCAGAACTTTTCCTAAACACTTAACCAGACTCAATGAAAGGACACTGTTTTACTTTAATCAGATCAGCAAAGTGATATAAATTCTACTTAAAGAAAACCTATTATATTGCCACTGGGCCATGTGAAGCAAATTTAAGGTTTTTGTTCTGTAAATAAAAGGGAATTTTAAAAGCAATTGTTTTAACATTAAGGATACTCATTGGTTCTTTATCCTACTACTGTGCAGTTTCAAAATAGTTAGGTAATGAATAGAAACTTCACGAGCCAACAAAAGGATATTCTCTGAACTGAAGAATTTGTGCTTGGACATGATCTTCACAGACCTGGCGGAGCTGCTTGTAAAGCGTTGGCGAAACTTTATGAGAACAGAGATTTTCAACAGCCTAAAAACAAAACAAACAAAAATAAATGAATGAATTATTCACAATGAACAACAAATTAGACCTTTAAAAAAACCTACTGGTGCATGTAGCTATAATCGTAACAGAACACTTACATAATTGTATGTAGTTATAATCATTTGTGTGAAGCAGCCTCCCATACTTATGTATCTACAAAGGAGCATTACTGTTAGAACACTGGCTTGGTAAAAATGGTACTTCACAACAGGCAACATCAAACACAGATTCAACAGCACATCTATGACAGCCCTGTGATCCCTAGTACCGGATCCCAGCTGGTGTGCCTGTACTGTATTCGAGCATCTTACAAAACTCCATTTTTTCTCTACTGTAATAGTCTCTAAACCTTGCTGCACATCAGTTACCTGGGGACTTTAAAACAAGTTTGATTCCCACGGCCCTGTTTCTACATGTTCTAATTCATTAGTCTGAGGTGGGGGCCACAGGAATGTATGGGACCATCTTCCAAGCAGGTGGAAAAACAACCGGAATTTCAGTTACTTTTACTTTTACTAGTGAAATTGTTTGGTCTATAATGAGCAAAAGGAAAACAAGTTCAAAATGTCTGGGTGACACAAGGCCAGGCTGGATTGTTTCCTCCTGATTTTTCTGCAGGTGACACACAAAATTTATCTAGGTTTGTCTAATATTAATGAGGAGACAAGTTTTTAAGGCAGAAGTGTTTTTCTTAAAATAGTTTCATCCACATCAAAGACGTGTTTGTATATTCTTATCAGTTCTAATAAAAATTTCAAGTCTCATGCAATAAACCAGCATCTCAGACAATCCAAATATGAAAAACTATTAACAGAAATGTAGTTTTTCTGACTAGTTTTGAAGCATTTAAAAAATATGGAGGATATAGAATAGAAACTGAATTTAATTCAATAATATATTCCTGCCCTGGCTGGTATGGCTCGAGCACTGGCCTGTGAACCAGAGTCGCTGGTTCAATTCCCAGTCAAGGCACATGCATGGGCTGGGGGCCAGGTCTCCAGTGGGGCCGTGGAAGAGGCAACTACACATTGATTCTCTCCATCTCCTTTTCTCTCCCTACCCCTCTTTTAAAAAGTTTATAAATAAAATCTTTAAAAAGATAATACATTCCCAAGGGGTGGGGGAAGGTAATGTAAAATTTTAAAGGTAGTCACTGTAGTGATACAATATTAATAATCACAATACTTAATATTAGAACAGCTATATTATTAACTAAATTAAATAAATACAGTAATTACCACCACATAAAACACATACATATTTACAAGGGTCAAGAGAATGTGAAATAATGACAATAATTTAAAAATTATAAATTCTAGCAAGTTTCTTCTAAATATGATAACAAAAAAACCCAACCTTTCTCCTACATTTTCTTACTATAGGAAAAAAGGATTTCTACCTACATTTTGTTTTTACATCCTTCAAATCTTTTCTCAGCATTCAATTCTATCATTTTGTAGTCATATCTTTATATTTTAGTCAAAGATCTACTACCATTTTATCTCTTAAAAACTCTGGGATTAAAAAAAAAAACCAAACTCTAGGATAACCACCCTCTAGTTAAAGCTGGCTTATGGCATTCTGCCACTAGTAAACATTCCTACAGAAGCACTTTGCAGCGAGAGCCCAATTTTTTCCATGAATTCTCGTGCCTGGTTAGCCTAGATCTAACCTGTTTTTAGAGACAGAGATCCAGAGACATGACTGTTTTGGAGACAATGCACCAACTGCAAGCAATGACATTTCATGAACAAGCTAAGTCAGCATTCTAGAGAAAGGCTCCTGACTCTGGGTTCCAGATGGTGGAGCAGGAGGCTCTGGAGCTCACCTCCTCCACTGACACCACAACTACACCCCATGTGGAACAGCTATCTGAGCATGACCTGAAGACTAACACAACAGATTTTTCTACAACTACAGATATAAAGAAAAAGCCACATTGAGTCAGGCAGGAAGGGCAGGACTTAGTCTGGCCAGGACCCTTCCTACCCACAGTGACCTCCAAGTGGGAAGGATATCACAACTGCAGAGCTCCCCTCTAAAGACTGAGGGATTCAAGCACCGGCCTGGGGGAACTATGCCAGGAAAAGGCGCCCCCATGACATCTGGCTTTGAAAACCGGTGGGGCCTACGCCTGGCAGAGCCTAAAGGCTGTGGGAAACCAAGGCTGCGCTCTTCTTGAGTCCCAGCGCAGAGGCAGCAGTTTGAAAAGCACACGGGGCATGTATGAAGGTGAAACATTTTAGGGCATGTGCTGCAGGGATCTGTTGGAACTTTTTGCCAGGGTCAGAGGCGCTGGTGAGTGTCATTTTTCCCCTCGCTCTTTACTCTCCTTCCACCTAGCTGGTCTAACACTGCAGGTGCCATCTCTGATATTCTCCATTAACCTTGCTAACGCTGTTCACCCACCCAGGCGTTTCCCTAAGGACCCACCCAGGATGGCATACCTCCAAAGTGGCTCCTGCCCTGTCATACCCTGTGGGAAGCCTCAGTCGGCAGCACATGGAAGTGTGTCTGCAACAGCTGAGGCCAGCACTTGCAGCCAGTCACAATGAAGGCTTGCCCTGCACACCCGGCTCCTACAATAGTTGCAGCCAGGCCTCACAGCTGGCTGGGCTGAGGACCAGTCTTGCCTGCTAGTGCCCAGGGCAGATGTGGCCCACCCTCAGTAGGAGGCCACATTAGTCCACACAGGGAACACTGCTGGAGCACCAGGCTATGGTGACAAGGGGGGATTCAACCACTGAGCCCCACATAGGATACCTTCTAAATAGGCCCCCCTATTTCAAAACCAGGAGATGTAGCTGATCTACCTAATACGTAGAAACAGACAAAATGAGGAGACAAAAGATTATGTTCCCCAAAAAACCAAACCAACAAACAAAAAACCCCAAAACAACCCCCCCCAAAAACCAAGACAAAACCCTAGAAAAAGAACTAAATAAAACAGGTAAGCTGTCTACTAAAGAGTTCAAGGTGATATTCATAAAGGTGCTCATCTGCAGATAAGTAGATAAACTTGGTGAGAACTTCAACAAAGAGATAAAAATTGTAAAAAAGAACCTATCAGAACTGAAGAATGTAACAACAGAAATGAAAAATATACTAGGGTAAATTAAAAAACAGATCAGTAGTCAGGAAGACAGGATAGTGGAAATCACCCACCCAAAGGGAAGATCAAAAAAGAAAAAATTAAAAAGAATAAAAAGAATGAGGATAGCATAAGGGACCCTGGAATCAGCATACTAATGTATGATGTTAGCATACTAAGGTTTGCAATGGATGGAAAAGGGAAAGGGACAGAAAACCTATTTGAAGAAATAATGGCTGGAAACTTGCCTAACTTGGCAAAGGAAACAAAAACCCAAATCCATCCAAGCACAGAGTCCCAAACAAACTGAACCCAAAGAGACCCACAAAAAGACACATCGTGATTAAAATGTTATAAGTTAAAGATAAAGAATCACAAAAGCAGCAAAAGAAAAACAACTAGTTACATACAAGGTACTGCCCACAAGACTAAAAGCCAGTCTTTCAATAGAAACTTCTGCAGGCCAGAGGGAGTGACACAATATATCCAACACAAGGAAGAGAAAAGCTTACAAAAGAGAATACTCTACCTGGCAAGGTCAAAATTGAAGGAGACAGTTTCCCAGACAAGCAAAAGCTGCAGGAGTCCATCAGCACTAAACCAGCATTATAAGAAATGTTAAAGGAAAATCTTTTAAACGGAAAAGAAAAGGTCAAAACTAGAAATAAGAAAAATAATCTCACTACTAGAGGGAAGTATATAGTAAAGATAGTAGACCAACCACTTAAAAGCTAGTGTAAAAACACCTAAAATGGCAACAGTATGGACTTATTACTATTAAATAGTAGAGTATCAATAATTACTTTAAATGTAAATGGACTAAGTGCTCCATTCAAAAGGCACAGGGCAGATAAATGGATCAAAAAACAAGACCCCTACTTATGCTGCCTTCATGAGACTCACTTCAGACTTAAAGACACACACAGACTGGAGGTAAAGGGATGGAAAATGATATGTAATACAAATGGAAACACGAGGACAAAAGCCTGAAATAGCAAAACCGAGAAAACTATTTTACACCAGACAAAATAGACTTTAAAACAAAGACTATAAGAAAAGACAAAGCAGGACCCAGCAATTCCACTTTTGGGTGTTTATCTGAAGAAAACAAAACGTTAATTTGAAAAGATAACTGCACCCCTATGTTTAGTGCAGCACTTTTCACAACAGCCATGATGTGGACGCAACCAACCTAGGTGTCTACTGATAGACGAGTGGATAGAGAAGTGAGATACACAGACGCGCACACACAGGAATAATACTCGGCCATGAAAAATAACGAAATCTTGCCATTTGCAACAAACATGGACAGATTTAGAGGATATGAAGCTAGGTGAAATAAGTCAGAGAAAGACAAATATTGTACCATTTCACTTGTATGTGGAATCTAACAAAACTAAACAAATGAAGAAACAAAACAGATTCATTAATACGGGAAAACAAAATGATAGTTGCTAGAGTTGGGCAGTGGGGGATGGGCAAAGTTGAAGGGGATCAGGAGGTACAAACTTATGTCACAGATGTAGAGTTCAGCACAGGGAATACAGAATAATATCATAACAACTTTGTACTGTAGCAGATGTTGAGTTACTGTGTTGTACACCTGAAACTAATATAACAGTGTTTGTCAAGTATACTTTAATTAAAGAGACCTTTATGTTCCAGAATGAAAAGTTTTTAAAACGGAAAACAACTGTGCTATCTTTAATCGCTGCAATGTGTATGAGTGGGGTAGAGGTGAGACACACATTTGAAGAAGTTGTGAGAGCCAAAGGAAAGACTATCTGAACAAGAATATCTTAGCCTCTAGCTGTATCAACTTGGAAAAGGCATTTAAATTCTGTACACATAACTCTCGACCTGCTTACAACTCATTCTTCCTTGAATCTTACATAAATACTGTGAATTTGGGTTATATTATATGTTTATATATAATTATATATGAAATTAAATATATTCTAAGTCTTTTTCCAAGTATATTAACTTATCAGCATTAATGGAAGCCTTTCATAATTTTATAAACCTCATTAACACATTTTACTTATGAAATAAAGATGACAGATTTAAGAGATATGCTGCCTCAATATATATTAATTAATTTCTCCCTTGTTTGGATTTAACACCAAAAAAACCAACCAATCAACCCAGGACAACCTCATGACAAATGCTATTGCTAAAGTAGTTAATCATTAGAGAATCCCACAAACATAATTATTACAAAGTAAGTTTTTAGTATTACATGTGAAGAAAATGTACTCGCTTTGGTAAAAATCAGTATAAGCTTAGCAGTACACGTCCTTCACAGAACATCTTACTAGAGCCATTTTCTGAAGGCTCCAGTTCCTGAATTAGGAACCAGTGTCCTCCAAACAATCTTTTCCCACTTGCAACACATTGTCACTGTTGACTTTTACAACCGACTCTTTCTTGTGTCTTATTCGGCACAAACTGACTACTGAATGTGAAGCAACTATGATTTTGTTTTTAAAAATGAGATTTTGAGGACCTCTTAAAACAACTAGCCAAACCCTGAGCTGCCCCAGGTCTGCCGCTGTGCCATCGTCTCTCCACGTCTTTTGCTGAGTCACCGCTGGCGTCCTCATGTTACTGGCACCGCATTACCTAGAAGACAGAGGGCGGCCTGCTCCCCGCCCACACTGGCAGGGGTCCTGGCCGACTCCTCTGTACTGTTCCAGGGGCAGCACAACACAGGAGTTCCCTTTCCAAAAATGAGTTTTGAAGATTTAGTCATATTTTAAGATTTAGAAATGCTTTCTCTAGGTGTAGAGAGCACTGAATCTGACCTTCACTGTGTGCTTCGTATGGGGGTGTTGTTGCTGTTCACATTTTTAAGAGTTATAGCAGAGAAAAGGAATTTAATCCAACAACTGGAAGTAGGGAAGGAGAGCACTTGGGTTGTACTTGTAGTGTTAGTATCAAGATGTTTTTGTTGTATCAACTTAGCCAAGTGGAAAAACTGTGCTCGTCTGAATTTTCTCACCATGGCTGCTCTGTAATCAGTAGGCCTGTCAGGCTGCCACACCCGAGTTCTTCAGAAGGCAGAAAGTGTTTGGACAGACAAACGTATTGAAGCCAAGAGACAGGCCCATCAACATCAACCGCTTGCCTACTGGCAGTGTCAAACCCCACCCACCAAGTGCACTCATCACTGCGGAAACAAAATGCTCCCCTGCCAGTGGAATGCCAAAGCAAAACCTGAAGTGAGCTCTGGGGTGAAAGAAACCACAGAGCATTGATAAAATTAGGATGTACCAATGCTGGAAGACTGATCTATGCAAAGATTTTCAGGGCTATAAAGTTGAGACCAGAGAAAAAAGAGTAAAACATACAAAGAGTAAGAAATCACAAGAGCCCTGGCTGGTGTAGCTCAGTGGACTGAGCGCGGGCCTGTGAAGCAAAGGGTCCCAGGGTTGATTCCCAGCCAGGGCACACGCCTGGGTCGCAGGCCAGGTCCCCAGTAGGGGACACATGAGAGGCAACCACACATTGATGTTTCTCTCCCACTTTTTCTCCTTCCCTTCCCCTCTCTCTATAAACAAACAAACAAACAAATAAATGAAATCATCAAGAGAAAATGCAGGCAAGTACTAAGAGTTAGTTATGTAGAGGAAGGGAAAAAATGAAAAAACCACACTTGCCCCCGGGAAAATCACACCGCTGGTCGGATACCATCAAGAAAGGCACACCGGCTGGGGCACAAGGCAACCCCCACTCCACAGTGAGAGGGCGAGCACTGTGCTCTTCTTAGTGGCACCAGCAGCTGAGAACTGAACGATCGCTCTCCACAGCAGTGGTTCGGGTGAAGCAAAAACAGTTGAGAGGATGAGAGGACAGAACCAACTCAAAAGCAGGCTTGTTTAAATAGTGACCAGCTGACTTCACAAGAAGGTGTTAAAGGGCTCTGAACTCCATCAGGTTCCTACTGTGAAGAAATGAGTAAACAACGTAGAAACTAAATGAAGACTCAAATCTGAGCTAGAGGATAAACTGTAAGAGGGACATTTCCTATGACGAGAGCTCTGCAGAAAACCAGTGAGTCCACTGGCTGTATTTACCAATACTGAGTGCACAACAGATTCTCAGTTCTAAATGTTAACAGTGAAGTACCTAATACAAATGAAGAATTTTATAGAGCAGTGAGAGTTGTTGAATTATAAAATCCTTTCTACTAGGCCCGACATTTTTGAGTTGGAGTATTTTCCTCTTTATTTTTGAGTAACTTATGTATTAGATTCATTCTCAACCTATTACTTTCTCAAATTGTCCATCAAATAAAGTATCTATTGTCAAGCATTTTCTGGGCCTTTTCACCTTTTTCTAATCAGTTTTAGCAATCTTCTTAAATAAATTCAATACCTAACTCTACTTCATTCTCCTTCACTAAATCACCACCAGGTAGAAGGATTTCACAGAAACATCACTGTGACTCAAGACAAATAGAATGGCTTTTCTCCGAAATGCCAGTCCTCTACGATAGATTTTTGTTCATCAAAACTAGTTTGAAATCAACACTCAGCATTCCTCTGAAACTCTTCTTAAAAATGTAATCTTTAGTTTTCTGTTGTCTCATTAAGCTGACAAGTAGGACTAAAGTACACAGACAAAAAACACAAAAGTGTTGATTATAAATTTAAGATCAAGTCTTTCAAAACAGACAGACAAGGTATATATGTTCAAAGTATTCTCCTCCTTCCATTATAGGAGGAAAATGACTATGGGTGTTGTATGTATTTAAGGCTTTTAAAGAAATATTTTATTTTTAGACAAGAGGGGAAGGGAGGGAGAAAGAGACAGAGAGAAACATTGATGTGTGGTTGCTTCTCACACATCCCCCACCGGAGACCCAGCCTGCAATCCAGGCATGTGCCCTGACTAGTAATCAAACTGGCAACGCTTTGGTCTGCAGGCCTCTGCTCAATGCACTGAGCCACACCAGCCACGGCACATTTAAGACTTTTTAATCATTGCCTTGGCCAGATGGCGTAGTTGGTTGGAGCACTGTCCCATGCACCAAAAGGTTGCAGGTTTGATCCCCAGTCAGGGCTCGAACAGGAGGCAACTTATGGATGTTCCCCCCCTCCCCCCCGCATTCCTGTCTCTTTAAAATCAATAAATACATCCTTGGGTGAGTATTCAAAAATAAATAAAATAAAAGACTTTTTTAATCATTACACTTGGGACCTCCTTTTTTTTTTTTTACCAGACAAGAGCAAATAACAAACAATATGCAAGCTACTGCTAACACATTGTAATTGATTTCTCCTTCTAGGCAGTCCTTCTAAAGTGTCTGTATGGGGTAGAGAATGCCTTGGTAGGCAGAGAAGAGATCTTGACAGGGAGATACTAGACCTCGCTATGAGGAAACTGATCAACAGCAAAACGCAAGAAGTTCTCCATTAAATCATCCCCAAAACTGCCTTTAAAAAAATTCAAACTTTGGTGAGAACTGTCACAAGTCTTTGAAAAAGTACATAGCACACCACCTCAGTACAAACTTAAGACTTTATGTTGACCACCAGCAAGAGGTCAATATTTCTATCCCACTTGCTTCCATAAGATCTGAGCAGCTCACTCCGAAGAAATGGACTCTGACCCCCTGGTACTTTTCTCTGAATGACCAGGAGCCGGCCTGCGCACATGTTCCTCCATAAACTGATCAAGTGATCCCCACAAGGCCCTCCTGAGATCTTCCCTGGAATGTGTGAGGCTACCTTGGGGTAAGTGTCCCCAGCCCTTGGAGTCTCCAGACACCACCTAAAAACGCGCAGGGCATCTGGAAGACAGTATTTATGATAACATCCATGGTGACTATTATGAACTATATCACTGCGTAAAAGGCATGGAAAAGTCAATCTATTAGGAAAGATGATAGGCAAGAGATATCAGACAATCAAATCTCCAGGAAAGGAGAAATAATAAGCCCTAGCTCTAAGATAATATTTTATTAAATTAAAAACCTATGAAAGTTTCCACACCAGTAGACATTATACTTTAGGTGAAAATTAAGCAAAAAAACCAAAACAAAACTTTACCCTTGGAGATGTGCAAGGAGACCTCAAATGTCCCCCTAGAGTAGTCAGCAGAGCACTGACACAGGACAAATGTGCGAGAAAACTACCAAAGCCAGGGAAAGAACCACCAAAAATGTTTGGACAACAGTATCTGGTGTTCACACAGGGTCTCAAATAGCACCTTCCCACCAGCCAGATTAGAAAACCACAGGACACTGTGGGTGTATTCAGGAAGGTTTTGCCTTGGTAACAAGGGCAATTAAGCCCTTGAAAAACAATGCTCTAGTCTTGCCTAACAAATCTTAAAAGCAACACTTCAAAAGACTGAACTGTTTCCAAATAACTATGTAACAAAGCTCAAGAACATTTATAGGATACAAAATACCACATATGTCAAAATCCACAATGTCTGATATCCAATCAAAGATCATCAGGCACACAAAGAAGGAAACTAAAACCCTTAATGGGGAGAAAAATCACCTTGCTTTTCATGGGAAAAGCAAGCAGAGGTGACAGAGGTCACAGAACTGGCAGGCAAGGGGCACAAAGCAGCTCCTGTAACTGTACTCCATGTGTTTAAAGTAGTGGCAGAGAAGATGCGATACAGACTCAAGCTGAACACCTACAGAGGACAACCACTCTTGAGATAAAAATTACACAGATGGTATTAATGGCAGATTAGACATTGCAGAAACTAAGTGAACTTGAAGAAATGGATGACCAAAAACGTTCTACAAAAAGTTCTCTATCTCCTAAAGAAATCTGTAGTTTAAAAATCTTTCCATAAAAAAGGTCAAGATGGCCTCACTGGGGAATTCTCTCAAACATTTAAGGATGAAATAATCAAAATTCTATAAAGTTCTTCCAGAAAATGAAAGGGAGGAACTATTTCCAACTCATTTATGAGGCCAGTATTACTTTGATACCAAAGCCAGACAAAGGCATTATAAGAAAACAACATACCAGTATCCTGTTATCACAGATGCAAAAATCAACAAAACGTTAGTAAAGTGAATCCAACAATATATGAAAAAGATAATACCTCATGACCAATAAGACCAGGGACACAAGACTGGTTTAACATTAAAAAATATCAATGTAATAAACTAAAAAATAAAAATTATACGATCATCATCGATCACGGGAGCAACTGCACATCTACAGGGAAGACACTGAGCTGAGAATTATACCTCACAACATATACAAAATTCACCAAAACAGAGTAATAAACTAAAACATAAAAATTACACGATCATCTCAATAGTCACAGGATTTGTCAACACCCAACATGTTATTTCTGATAAACACCCAAGGCAAACTAGGAATACAAAGGAACTTCTTCAACCTGATATTGGCTAGTTTTGGAAAGACCCACAGCTAACATACTCAGTTATGAAAAACTGAACACTTTTCCCCTAAGATCAGGAACAAGCCAGGGATGTCTGCCATTTCCAATTCTTTGAACCATACTGGAGGTTCTGAACGGTGAAGTTAGGCAAGAAAAGGAAATAAAAGGCGGACAGATTAGGAACAAGTAGAACTGTATTCTACAGTTCTTTTACAGAAGAGATGACTGTAAAAAAAAATCAGATGGAACCTACACAAAGCTACTAGAAATGAGGTTAGCAAGATAGCAGCACACAAGATCAATATATAAAAGTCATTTGTATCTGTACATACTAGCGAGAACCAGAAACTGAAATCAACCTACCACTTATAACACATCAAATATATCAATGCTTAGGGGTAACTTTCACAAAAGATATACAAGACCTGTATGTTGGAACTGGAAAACATCGCTGAGAAAAACGAAGACCTACATACAGAGCTGTTCCTTGTGATCGACAGGCAGTCTCTGTACTCACTGTCAAGACAAGAAACAATTCTCCCCACACTTACCTACAAATTGACATAATTCCAATCAAAATTCTAGTAGGCTTTTTTTGGGTAGAAATTGACAAACAGATTCTAAACTTCATATGGAAATACAAAAGACCTATAATGGCCAAAACAACTCTGAAGAAAAATGAAGTTGGAGGACCAACGCTCCTGGTTTTCAAGACTCACTACACCCACACATACGTGACTGATTTCTGACAAAGGAGCAGAGGCAGTTCGATGGAGTTCAAGGACAGACTCTTGAACACATGGCACGGGAGCAACTGCACATCTACGGGGAAGACACTGAGCTGAGAATTATACCTCACAACATATACAAAATTCACCAAAACAGAGTATAGACCTAAATGTAAATCCTAAAACCCTAAAATGTCTAGAAGTCAATACAAGAGTAAATCTTTATGATCTGAGACTAGGCAAAGATTCATCAGATATTAAAAGCACAACCCAGAAAAAACTAAACCATACATATACTTCATAAAAATTTAAAACTTCTTAAACTCTGCAAAGACATACTGTATTTTTCAGACTATTAAGATGCACTTTTTTTTAAAACACATTTATTCCTTCAAATTCCCCCCTCCATTTCCCTCCTCTGAAACCTAGGTATGTCTTACGGTGCGGACCCCAGACATACCCAGGTTTGTAGAGGAGAAAAATAGGGAAAAATTCTTTGAAGGGAAAAACGTGGTAAAAAAAGTGCATCTTATAGTCTGAAAATACGGTAATTGAGAAACTCAAAAGACAAGCTGTGGAAGAGGTAGTAAGGGAAAGGGGGACAGAAGATTTGCCTCTGAGTGGTAAACACACAGTACAGTGTAAAGATGATGTGTTACAACTTGTACAAAAAAAGGGCAAGATGCAGACTGGGAGAAAATACTATTTGCAAGCAAATACCTGCTATAGGACTTGTACTCAGTCCTATGAATAACACATAATAAACTCGTACAAAATAAACCCTGTAAAAATGTGAACAAAAGATGTGAACACATACTTCATTAAAGAAGGTAGGTGTAATAGGAATGGACACCTAAAAATATGCTCAATATATTTATATTTCCCTAATAGGGAAATATAAAATTAAACCACAATGAAATTCCACTACATACCCACTAGAATAGCTTAAATTGAAAAAACTGACAATACCAAATGTTGGCAAGGAAGCGGAACAAGTTGAACTCTCATACACTGTTGGTGGATGGGCAAAATGGTGCAGCCACTTTGGAAAAAGGGAGATGTCATTTAAAGTTAAAAATGCACTTTCTATATAACTCTGAGAACCACTTCTTGATATTTACCCCAAAAGAATGAGAATATGTCCACACAACAACTTCTTTGTTAATGTTCACAGCAGCTTTATTCATAACAACCAAAACCTGGAAACCCAAATAACCATTAGCTGGTAAGAGGGTAATCAATTGTGGTACCAATACTGCACAGCATCAAGGAAACAAATTACTGCCACACAGTGTGCATGAATCTCAAAAGCTCTGTTCTTAAGTGAAAGAAGTCAGGTGTAAAAGGTTGCAAAATTCAGGCTTCCATTTGGATTAAATTCTAGAAATAAGGAAAACATACTACAAAAAGCAAATCAGTGATTGCCAAGGACTAGGAGTCAGGGAAGAGGACGGAGCGAAAAGGGGTCTCGGGACACTTTTGGGGAATGATTAAAATAGTCTACAGCATATAAAACTGTACCTTAATAAAGTTGACTAAAACATATAATGAGCTCACACAAACTTAAGACAAAAAAGGGACACGCCCAGCCAACTGTCAAGAGAATAGTTTTCTTTGGGGAGTGGGAACGTAGGTAGTTTTACTTTTCTTTTTTGTACTTTTTTGTGGTTTCCACAATTTTACAATGTAATCACTTATGTGAACAAATTCTTTTTAAATTCCTATCTCTGAACAGAAATTGTGATATCATATAACTACCTAAAATGTGGGTATTATTAGATTAGTTAACAAATGTTATTTTTAAAAATCAAGATGTTAGAAAAACCAGCCCATTTGTAAATAGAATATCCAAATAGAAAAATGAACTTCTGATCATTTTTTGTTAGAAATGGGACATCATTACTTTAAATTAAATGTAACAAAATTTCGCCCTGGCTGGTGTGGTTCAGTGGATTGAGTGCCAGCCCCCCAACCTAAGGGTAGCCAGTTCAATTCCCAGTCAGGCACATGCCTGGGTTGTGGGCCAGGTCCCCAGTAGGGGGCACACAAGAGTTGCGCAACCACACGCTGATGTTTCCCTTTCTCTTCCCCTTCCCCTCTCTCTACTAAATAAATAATGTAACAAAATTTCTTTGCTTGTTTTAATTGCAACAAGTGATCACAAAACACAATGAAGCAGTAAAAAAACTATTATCAAGTGAAACTGTAATAAGAGTTTTCTACATAACATAATGGGATTATAACATTATTTCCCCACATTATTTGGAAAATGTTGTCATGTGGTCCTTAGAAACACATTTCTGTCATGATGAGATAACTTTAAATACCTTATGAGGAGGTAAAGTCTGAAAATAAAAATCCCACAACCACCTTGTACTGCTCTTGTTGGACACAAATATTGGATTTCTATTATTTCCTTCATTATTGACCCTGAAACAATACCAGGGATAACACAATCCATGTCTGTAAAGCATTTCACTGAAGTTGGATAACTGCCTTTTTTAGACAACTTAAAAAACAATCAGGTAAGTGAAGGACAAAGACAGGAGGCTGGCCTAATCATGCCTTACAGTTCTCCTGGTCTAAGAAAATTCTGCATTTGTATCTCCAGGAGGACAAGCTCTACTTTTTGTCACACACGGTGTCTTACCTGGTAGAGCTCTTCCAGGTTGTATCTGATGGAGGTACTACTTTGTATGGCTTTCACTGCCTCATGAAGCTTCTGCCAGGTGTCCTGAGTGTAGTTATCAGGCAATTTAGGTCTGTCTGTAAATCCAGATAGAGTCAGTGGTGAATGAAATCCACGCTAACAATCATCCATCTTTCACACAAAGGTGTGAAACTCCAAAAATGTACTTTAATAAACACACACATAAGGAACACAGCAATTAGGTTATTCCCAGACAAAGTACTGCGTTTTTAAATTTGTTACATTACAGGCTATGCAACCATAATGTATTTGTTAAATACATTTCGTATTAACACTTAAATACACAAAAAACGCAAGATGGGCAAAAGTAGGCTTACAGTTGTGATGCAATACAATAATTAATAAATAGTACTACAAGAATAAACTGTTTTGCATACCCACAACTTTAAACCTACCTTTGCCCACTCCTGTATACAAATCTCCCTTTTACTTCAGCTGACTTTATAAACGTATAAAATGTAAAACTCTACACATTTAAAACTGAGTTAAATTAATCAATGCAGGAAGGTGAAGAATAAGCTTACAATTTTTACATCTGCATAAAGATGCTTACTTTGGGACAGTAACAGTGACAGAACTGGTGAAAAGTGATGGAAGTAATAAAAATTATATCACGAAGAACTTCAGGAGCTGCTACTTATTTTTGCTCCCTTGTGCTAAGTAAGACAACCGAATCATTTAGCCTAATTTATTCTGATTGGAGAGCTGCTACCAGTAAACTCATCATCCCACAGCTCTCACCGCAGCTTAAGTCGGGCATCGGAAAGGCCAGCACCCTAACCCGGGGGACCTGGAAAATCCGGGGACCCCCACCTCACTCTAAGAGCCCCGGGGACGGGCCCGATGATCGTCAATAGGGGAGGCCAACTCCGAACAGCCGGGGTTCAAGCAGACGACACTCCCCACCCCCCTCCCAACCACGTCGTCGCCACTGGCGCCTTACGGCCACTTGGCCCAAAGCCTCCAGCCCTGTACAGGGACCTGCAAACCCACTCCATCCCGGGCCATTTCCCGACTACTTCCGCGGCCCCCAAGACTACTCTCTGCGGCCGCCCCCCCCGCCCCCGCTCCGGCCCACAAAGTACCCCCCTCCTTAGGCCGCCCCGGGTACCCACCTCGGAAATTTTTGATCACTAGTTTCTTGGAGCCGCCGCTGCCCCCTGGCTTGGAGGTAACGGCAGCCGCGGCGAGGGACGCGGGCTTGGTAAGGCCGTTGGTGTGTCCGACGAGCGCCGAGAAGTTGCCCTTCCTGGGGGTCTCGTCGGCCATGGCTGCGGCCGGGAAGCAGTGGGCGCCCCGCCCCGTCCGGCCGCCTTCTCCGCCTCCTCCCGGAGCCGCGCGGTGGGGCCTCTCCCCTCCGCTCCTTTCAGCAACTCCCGACCTCTTCAGCGCCGCCCCGGCCCTGGCCAACAGCCGCACGGCCTCCGCCAAGCCCCGGCTCCGCTCCGACCCCGATCCGGCCGCGGTCCGGCCCCACACCCTATGCTCGCGAGCGCAGCCAGTCCGCGTCAGCCGTGGTCCGTGTGGAACTTGCAAAAGTCGAGGGGGCAACGGAATACAAGGCCTGTCCGCTCAGGGTGCTCGGCACACCCCGGGCTTGCCAGAGCACCCAGGGGGCGGGGACCAGGCGTCCTAGCCGAGGGGATAAGGGGGAATCGCAGTACAGAGAACCTCAGCCTCGCTCAGCCCGGGCAAGTCGCCATGCCGGTCCCGGGCTCGTGCTCCACGAACACTCCGTCCGGAACCAACGTGCGAGGAAAGTGAGTCCCTGGGAGCGAGACCGGAAACGGACCACGAGCCGGATGTGACGCGCAGCCCCTTGCGCATGCTCCGCCGGATCCGGCGGTGGGCGCTGTCATGGCGCACATCACTATCAACCAGTACCTGCAGCAGGTAACGCTTGTTCCCCCGAGTCACACGCGGTCTGCAGGGTATTCCTTTTGCTTTGGCCTGCCGGATCTTGGGATGCGGTGGGAAGCTGCCTCGTGTCTGGCTGGTGTCAGATTGGACACTGTCCGTCCTGTTGAGTCTGTTCGCTGACTGCACCTGGGCCCTTGCTGCCAGTTGGAAAGCAAGGATCTTGGGGCAGACGCAGTACTCTGTTTCTTGGGGACCCAGGGATGCGCAGGTTGTCGCTACCCTCAGTTTAGGGACGTGTATGAAGTTGGGGGGCGCGTCCCTAGTCCTTCCTGATGCTGAAAGATCCGTTAGCCACGCGAAGGAGTGAGGGCGGGGGGTGGGGGTGGGGGGCGTCGGCTCTTGTGTACCCAATGAAGGCCCGACCTAAGGGCCTGATGTCGAGTTTTTCTCGGAAGACACAATTGCAAGTAAGAGGTGGAGATAGCGAGTATTCCCTGCTGCGAGCTTTTAGTCATAGCTGACATTCAGTACATGCTCTGTGTTAGCACTTAGTATAGTTTATAACCTTTGGGAAATGTCTCTGGTAGGGATTTTGTCTTTAAAGCCAGTAAACGGCAGTGGTATATTTCAAACGTACGTGTTTATGTATTCAAAGCTTTCATTCTTCCGCTAAGTTTTTCTGATTTGCATAATTAGAACTGTGGTAATATGGATAAGGGAGAGAAGAGGTGGGTTTTTTAAGTATCTAAAGCAAACATTTACCAAGGCTTGGTGATAATGTGTGACTGAGGGATAGTGAGGAGTCCAGAATGATTCCTGGGTTTCTAGTCCAGCTTAAGCAACAGATAAGCAGATTTGGAGTGAAAAATTAATTTTGGACATGTTGAATTGCAGGTGTCTGAAGATTTCTAGTTGGATATAGGCCGAGATGATTATGATCGTTAGTTGCTTAATTGAGAAAGTTGGTTGAGAAACAGGAATCATGAAAAAAAAAAACAGATACATGCTTTTATTTTAATTTAAAACATACAAATATGTGTTCATTTACACATATGAACACATATGTGTAAATGATTGAAGCCTTGTGGTTGAGGCCTAAGCCCCTTTCTTAAGCATAAGTGTGCTGCAGCCTTATCTTTGCAGAGTTAGCATTTTCCAGTATCTGTTTATTGAAAGTCGGGCAAGGATTTAGACATTGAAGCACCAATATGAATATAGAATCTCTTTAGAATTTTATGTTTTTCTTAATCTTTTACATTTTTCTTGCTCACATGTAGTTCTGTTTCTTCTCTCTTTTTTTTTTTTAATTTTCTCCATTCTGGGTGCCTTGAGTAGTGTCCAACTCATGTGGATGCATAATACAATTTGTTGACTGGGTAAATGGAGGCAAGTAGACGGGAGTGAAGCCTGCCCATAGACCCAATGGTAAGGCTGAGTGAATTGCCAGTGCTTAGACCTACTCACTGCAGTGAGGGGTATAGTTAGGATTTGTGCTGGTCTGTCTGACTTTAAGTTTCAGAATTCCCATTTCACCAAACTACCTCTCGGTCTTGTCAGCATTCTCAGAGGGGCACTCTGAGAATCTCCTTTGTCTTATTTGATGAAATAGTTTGGGGTGATGATTAGAAGAACAACAATTAGTGCTTGTTGAAGAACTAGGCATTGTTGTATACAGAAAGTTGTTAATCACTGTTTTTGTAGGAGGTATTGCAAACCCCTTTTTACCGAGGAGGTTAACTGGTTTTCCAAAGTCATTGGCAAGTAAATGGCACATTCAAACCAGGAATTTTGGCTCCAGAGTTCATTTCAGTGTTAAGTTCATGCTCTTAACACAAAGCTCTCTGCCTTTGGTGGTAGAAGTTTCAGCCAACTTTTCCTGTTCTTGTCAGAATCTGGCTGTTACTTTCTGAAGTATATTGTTTCTTGAATCTCAGGGACCTTGTCAATT
Organism: Sturnira hondurensis; assembly: GCF_014824575.4. Taxonomy (NCBI): domain Eukaryota; kingdom Metazoa; phylum Chordata; class Mammalia; order Chiroptera; family Phyllostomidae; genus Sturnira; species Sturnira hondurensis. Next base: position 5,116,251 of record NW_028076312.1, on the reverse strand, counting down.
TGGATACATTGTCATTCCTTGTTTGATACTTGTCACAACATCCTCAGCCAGCAGATATCTTTGGACAAGTGGTATATCTCATTTCCCATGTTTCTGTGATCACTTCCTAATAGCTACTGGGTCTAAGGTTTGATTTTACCCTCCTCATAAGCTAATGATTTCTCCTGTTAGTTTCATGGATGCTGGTAGAACACATGTGATTCCTGGGTTAGAGACCAAGGACCTCATTACTCAGCATAGCAAGCAGCATGGCATCAGCATGTTGGCATTGGTTCCCCTGGAAACCAGGTGATATCAAGAGAAAAACATTGCAATTGGGAAATCCACCCACTTTATAGCAGGCAGAAAGCTAGTCTGCTTTTGTCCAGGAGTGGGGATGGCAGAGAGATATTACTTTATTTCTCAAGGTGACCTGCCACTTACATAGCCCTGAGGAATGGCCCGGGGTGCCTGCACACCCATCTCGAGAGGTCCAAGGACAGTTGTCTGTTACTAAGATGTCCCCTCATCTATTGAGGCCCATTTTTTAGTGCTGGGAGTTTCAACAGGCATTCATTCAATTTAGTTTCTGTTTGGAGGGGACAGGTTGAATTAATTTATCTTATATTTTCCCTTGTAGTCTACTTTTTGAAATTGTTCTATGCAGAAAAAGATCAGATTGTTCAGTTTAGAAAAAGACCCACCTTTTCCCCAGAGGTGGATGTGGCATTTCTAGCATCTCTTTAAGGTCTGGTATTTTTTTAGTGTCCTCTATTTCTTTTGTCTATTTTGGAAACACTTATTTCAAATGGCAAGTTACTTTTTAAAACCTGTGTTTACATATAAAATTTTTATTTTCCCTCCAACTTTGTATTCTGAAAAATTTCAAACTAACAGAAAACGTGAGAGAAGTACAATGAAGACACTTATACCCCTCCCTTGGCCTGCGTGTTTGCTCTGGTCCTTCCCTCTGGGCTTGTGCACTTCTCTCTCCAGAACCATTTGAACGGAAGCTGATGACCTTTGGCCCTTCGCTGTGCCTTTATCTAGGATCAGGGCTGATCCGCTGTATGACTGCGGTGTCTTTATTTATTATATCCAAGAAATTTAACATCAGTATGAGCATCAACATTTTCTAATATAAAATCTGTAGTTTAATTTTCTATGTCTCCTAAAAGTGTTCTTTAGAACTCTTTAAAGTCCAGAATCAAGACAGATCACATACATATTTTGGTTTGTGTGCTCTTTAGTCCTTTAATCTAAAAGAGTCCTCTTGCCTTTTTGCGGAGAGGGAGGCTTTTTTAATGACATTTAACCTTTTTTTAAATGTCTTGGCCAGTTGACTTGTAGATGCCTCAGAATCTGCCTTTGAGAGTCTTCTTGGTGATTACATTTAGCTTGAACTTGGTGGTGTGGATTTCCCACAGCCTCACCTTGGATGGAGCACACTGGTGATACTGATTCACTTGACATCCATCAGATCATCCCAGTGTTGAGGTACCTTTTTCCTTGTTATTAATTTGCAATCTGTTGGATGAACTAGGAGAACCCAAGAGCATCCTGTTCCTCAAGACTCTTTCACAAAATGTTTTTAGTTTTCATTCATGGCCCTTTTCCAAGTCATGTTATCAATTAGTGTTTGCCCAATGATGATTTTCTATCATACTTTCAACATGTATTAGTGTTTCATCAGTTAAAAAATGCTTTCCCCTATGCCCTTCTTTTTAAAATTATCATTATGGACCATTTTTAATGCCAAGTTATAATCCAGTACCAATATTAAGATGACCTCTGGGAGCACCTTCATACTGGTTTCTGTGGCTTTTTGATGTGTCTTCATCCTTCTTCAAGACCTGCTTTGCTCTCTGGCACAATAATATTTATTCCATGTTCACCTCAGTCTTTCCTTGTCCTGGCACTGGATCGGCTATTTCTCCTGGGACTTACTCCTTTTAGTGGGGAATGGCTTTGGAAAACCAGTCCGAGTGCCAGGTGTGCTTTTGCTACTGGGAGTCGTTCCTTCTAGGTCTTTTAAGGGAACACAGCTAGTAAATGTATTTTTGAGAAACTATGAGTTCCCAGAGTAGATGATTCCCGCATGGACCAGCTTGGAGCCTGGAGTTTTCCAGGGGACCAGCAACAGCCAAGAAAGTGAACTTATTCCTACAAGTGCCCAGGGCCAGAGAGCTTTACCTGGTGAACTCTGCAGTTCATGTGCCAGGCCCACTAGGTTGCTGCTAAACAGGGGCTCAACTGGAGCTCAAGTGGAAGGTGTTTAAATGAAAAGGCCAAAGCTTCTGGGACATGACATAGTAACTAACAGTGACTAGAGCAGATGACAGGTTGCCCATGATCGTAGTGTGCACTGAAGGGTTGATTAGTTCATTAAGAGAGCCCATCACCATCCCTCTGTTTTCCTTCACGTATATACACACCTACCCACACACCCCATGATGGGAACTTTGGCAGCCTTTTCAGCTTCCTTCCAAAATATTGATGGGACTAGTATTTTGTCATTACTCAGAATATATCAACAAGTCACCCGACACAAATGTCTTTTGTTTTTTGTTTTAAAGTAAATCCTTGGAAGTGGAGTTGTTGGCTCAAAATGTAAGTGCTTATTGTAGTTTTGTTGAACAGTCCAGTAGCAAAATCTTATTGGATAAGGTGGTGTAAACGTCCCCTGTCAATGCTCTGAGTGGTACAGTAGATGAGGGTTTGGATCCCGTGGTGTCCTGGTTATGCCTTCATTTTTTTCTGGCTGTGGGTGCCTGGGCATAGGTACGATTACTGGGTGGGGCAGTAGGGGAATGCTCTCCTAAGTTGCATGCCAAACAGTGTCCCAAAGCGGATGCCACTTTACTTCTCCCACTGCGATGTGTGAGACTTTCAGTTGCTTTATATGCTTGGAACACTTAGTGTGGTCAGCCCCTTCAATTTTCACTCTCCTGCGGACATATGGAGGTGTCTCGTGCATTTCACTGGTGGATAGGATGTGAGCACTTTCTTGGTGTGCACCGTCTGGGTATTCCTTTATGATGTCTCTGGGCAAAGTCTTGTGTGTGCATGCAATTTATATTTAATTTTATTGTAGATAAATTGCATAGTATATGCAGCTTCACGTTTGGCTTTCTCCTCACTTATTTTTATGTCATTTTTGGTGAATATAATTTAAAAATATAATTTCCTTTTCTAATTACAAGTGTCTGCTGTAACAGTCTTCCAGTATAGGAGTATACAAAATAAAAGCCCTCTCAACCCTCCCCACACTGTCCAAGGGGTCAGCTGCTGTGGCATGGGGCCCTGCATTTCTTCCTGTGCTTGTATGTCACACATACTTTTCCTTTTTCTGCCAGGTCAAATTATGCAGTTTTCCTCTTTTTTCTCTTGCTCAACAGTGAGCATGTTGCAGACACTTTCCCATGTTGTTACATGGAGATTTACTTCATTCTTTTTTACAGCACACAGGTATCTGTTTATGACTTTGACACTATTCATTTAGCCATTGCCATTGCCATTTTTATTTTATAGTTAGGATGACTGGAGGCCTTTTGAATTTTGGAAATAGGTTTTTTTCCCCATAAGTTGTGAAAGTGAATTTTCAGATGTCTGTTCATATGACTGAGTAAAACTAGAATAATTCACCATCACTAATAATCAAATAATAAACAGGCTTATTCTGCATTTTCATGGTTTTTAACAGTAAGTCACCTGTTTATTTGCCTTAAGGAGATATCATTTTGAAAAGTAGGTATTGTTTGCTGGCTAAAGAGAATACTGACCTGTTATATTTTGAATATTCTGACTGTTTTCAAAGTAGGGAAAATGAATTTTAGTGCTATACAATGTGCTATTTAGGTCCATTAGAATAGTGTTTTATTTTCTACTTAGCTTTTTCTCTTCTCCAATGCTTCAGGTATATGAAGCAATCGACACCAGAGATGGGGAATCCTGTGCAGAGCTGGTGTCTTTCAAGCACCCCCATGTTGCCAACCCACGGCTTCAGGTAGGTGGGTAGAGGGGGCTGCAGTGTAAACGGCATCCTGCGGCAAGTGTAGAGTTTGCACTCGTCTGTTGAGGGTTGTGTTCAGCAGCTTGCAGGCTGCACCTTAGGCCACGTAAACCAGCTTCTGGAGTAGAAGCAGGCTTTTTTTTTTTTTTAATTTAAAGTTCCCTAGGTTTTTCTAATGTTCACATTGAACACATTGAACTCCATTGCTGTACAGAGACTTGATGAGATTCAGGTTCAACCTGCTGGGCCGATACGCGGTAGCTGGTGCTCTGTGCTTCCTGATGCACTTCAGGGGCACACACGTCCGTCTGCCCGTTTGTCATCTAAGGCTGATTTCTTCATTATAAAATTCCCCGTTGACCTTCTGTCTGACTGTTCCATTCCCTGGTGGCCATTGTCCGAGTCAGTTATTTCATTAGGGACTGTAGAATGATGATTTTTCTGATGTTTTCCTTTTCCCCTCCCATATTCACTTATACATTGGATCAGTTTAAGAGTGGACTGATTCCTCTTTTTAAGAATTCCGTATGCTGTGTAATCCATTGCAATACTCATATTATCTAAAATCTGGCCATTGAGAAGAAAGGGTGAGTTAGAAATAAACGTCAGCTAACCTAGCCCAGGACAGGGAGAGGTTGGTTCTATTACCAGAAAGCTGAGAAGGAGCGATTCCTAACGTGGCATCTTTTCTAGCCCATCAGACTTCAATTATGTGAGGTGTTATANAGCAGGCTTTTTTTTTTTTTTTAATTTAAAGTTCCCTAGGTTTTTCTAATGTTCACATTGAACACATTGAACTCCATTGCTGTAAATAGAAATTAATGCCAGAGACTTGATGAGATTCAGGTTCAACCTGCTGGGCCGATACGCGGTAGCTGGTGCTCTGTGCTTCCTGATGCACTTCAGGGGCACACACGTCCGTCTGCACGTTTGTCATCTAAGGCTGATTTCTTCATTATAAAATTCCCCGTTGACCTTCTGTCTGACTGTTCCATTCCCTGGTGGCCATTGTCCAAGTCAGTTATTTCATTAGGGACTGTAGAATGATGATTTTTCTGATGTTTTCCTTTTCCCCTCCCATATTCACTTATACATTGGATCAGTTTAAGAGTGGACTGATTCCTCTTTTTAAGAATTCCGTATGCTGTGTAATCCATTGCAATACTCATATTATCTAAAATCTGGCCATTGAGAAGAAAGGGTGAGTTAGAAATAAACGTCAGCTAACCTAGCCCAGGACAGGGAGAGGTTGGTTCTATTACCAGAAAGCTGAGAAGGAGCGATTCCTAACGTGGCATCTTTTCTAGCCCATCAGACTTCAATTATGTGAGGTGTTATACATGCCTTACTTATTAAGTACGTAGTAGCTGCTTTCTAAATATTTCTTGACTAACGGATAGGTAATATTAAGATATGTGTGAAATATTAAGATACGTATTTAATTGCTTAGACTATTTCCTAGCCTGTGGTAGACAAAACAGTGTATTCATCTGTGCTTCCTACATGGCTCAAGCTTGATAAATATTTGTTAGAAGTAGTGAGCCTTTTATTTAGAAGTGCTAAAGTATAAAATGTTACTGTTAACTGTAAAGTGTAAATTCTTTTGAAACAGATTTGTCTAAATCTCTACACATTGTATTCTTTTTGTGCCTGTTAATTATAGTTTTGCCATTTCTGTTCTTATCATTTGATGAATTATTAGTTGGCTTCTCCAGAAGAGAAGTGTCAACAAGTTTTGGAACCCCCGTACGATGAAATGTTTGCAGCTCATTTAAGGTAAGGAAGTGAAACCAGCAGATCTTGAAATTGCTGAATTGATTAGGATTGTATTTAACATCATCTAATGCTTGAAGCAGTGAGTAATTACTTTGAAAAAGTAGAAAAGTGTGTTTGTAATTTACTTTGGTAAAGCCTGTGAAAAAAGAACTAAAATTGTAATAAACATTTTCTCATTTCACGTATCACATATGTTTTCAAAAGTTAAAATTATATTGTGCCCCGGCTGGGTGGCTCAGTTGGTCAAGCCGTCATCCAGTACACCAAAAGGTTGTGGGCTCGGTCCCTGTTTGAATTGCATGTGGAATACGACCGATTGATGTTTCTCTCTTCTTTCTCTCCCCCCCCATCTCCTCTCCCTCTTTCTCTCCCCCTTTCCCTTTCTTGCTCTAACTATATCCTCAGGATTTAAAAAAATTATACTGTGATTATGTATCTTATATGTCTATTGTGTGATACTTTTAAAAAAATCACTTGATATTCATCACTGACTGTGCACTGGTCTCTCATTTAGTAGGGTGCAGAGCTTACTGTTGACTTGTGTTTTTCAGGGAAATACTTACATGGCTGGTTTTTAACCTCTTTGCCTTATTGGGAAAGAAACTGCAGCTCTGCAAAGCAAATGAAATATTGCTTTTTATTTACACTTAATTTCTTCTATGTTGATTGCTAAACCATCAGTCGAAAAAAATGTGGTGTTTAATTGCCTTTCTGCCTGCAATGCTTCCAGTGTTTCAGAACAGGCTGGGGTTGTGGGGGCAAGTTGGGGTAGCCATATGAGATCTCTGGAAAAGTTGGGGTGCTACTGTGTTTTTGTAATGTAGGGTACCCTGCAGTTTCCTCGCTCTGTGCAGTATGCCATGGGATTACAGATTTGTTGATGAACTAATACTGACCTCCCCAGCGGGGTGGGGTGTCTAGTTAGAAGGTCATCACTTATTTAAGTGCCACAGTGTATTGTCAGTGCATGTTACTAATAAAACCTACTGGCAACTGGGTTCTCCTTCTGGGACTTGAAAGAGTAGTCTCACAACTTAATGTGTGATTTCATAATTTACCAGCTCATTTCCCTTCAAATAGTTATTTGTGTGTCTCTCCAACTTTTGTAGCCTGCCAAGCAGGAGGTCCAGCTTTCACTCCAGGATCAGTTGAGAACTAGGATGTTTGTGGTGAAAGATGGAGGGCTACCTAGTCCACTTGTAGGTTTTACCCCGTGACTGCACTTCCTGCACCTGCCCTCAGTCTCCAGTGTTTCTTTTCCAGGTGCACCTACGCGGTGGGGAACCATGACTTCATAGAGGCATATAAGTGCCAGACTGTCATCGTCCAATATCTTTTGTCATTTGTGTTAACTGTTCAATTTATAACAGGTACAGTGGATTGTTTGGGGTTTAAGATGTTGAGATCTTGGGCTAATTTTATTTATCCCTGTAATTAGGGAGGAGTTAAAACCTTTTGGAAGAGAAACTCATTTCCCCATTTCTCTTGGGTCCTTAAATTTAGCATACATCTCAAAGCTATCATTCTGTTAACTTTATATGGTAAGGATTTGGTTATAATTAAGGATTTATGTATTAAATCCTTTTTTCCCTTAATTCTGTTGTAAAAAATAATATTTTGTTGCCTCTAAGGCATTAAGTGTAGTTACAGGGACTAGTTAAGTCCTTGGTGGAATGTCAAACTACAGAACCCAGGTGTAGATGGACAAGAGTGGACTCGACACACATTGTCACTTAATTGTGGTCAGTAAAGACCTTAATCCAGCCTATTTCGGATGTAAATCATTTAAGTGCTATCTGACAGCTAAGGCCCTAGCCAGTGAGTGTTCTAGTATTTTTATGTACCTCTGCACTCTGTTTGCTTATTTTTTGAACCGTATTGTTTTAAGTATATGTGGAAGAGAGTTGGTTGTTAACTAGTGAGTCTCCTTTGAATTTAGGCATTCTATAATCGATTAATTAAACTTCACACTACAGACTCCACCGCCTATTACATATCACTTGTGACTATCTGGGCTTAGAGAAACCAAATAAAGTGTTTGAGATTGTCAGTTTTAAAATAATTTATAACAGTAGTCTTTTTCTTACTTTGGAGAGAGTATGTATGAAATAAATATGTTTAGTATTCTTGTACCATATGATACTCAGATATTTGTAAGTGGGTTTATACATTTTTTCCTCAAGAACTTACAGCTGTGATTTCACATAACTTTCTAAATGATGAGCATCCCCCTTGCAGTTGGAATTCTTACTTTGTATCCTCACTGTGACATCATTTGAATTTCACACGTTGCACCTTCCTTAACGTAGCACATCATTCCTGCGGGCGTTTCAGGCCCACAAAGAAGAAAACTGGTACGTATGAATGGTGGCAACTCGAAAAATTAGCCATGTTTTTTAGCAGCAGCCTTAAAAAATTTTTTTCTAGATAAAATTTCTATGTGGACACTTAATATTACGTGTTGATATAATAAAACCAACATGGATAATGGAATTTTAATAGTCAGTGTAAACTTAAATGGCAGCTCAGTCGGATTATTTGCAGTGTGTTTATATTAACATGAAGTGTTGTTTTTATTTTAGCCCTTCTGTGCCCCAAAATATGTATTAAATCCTTTTTTCCCTCAGTTGTCAATTTTGAATTTACTTTCGGTTTTAAACTCAGACAAAAGTAGTAGACCAACTACTTTGGGTGATATGATGCATAATAGTTGGGTCATTTTAAATTGTTTACCAAAGTTATTCTTAATTTTATGGTTTATGATTTATTAACAAACTAGGTAAATAATGAAATTTTGTTTACATTGGGGGAAAAAAGCCAACCCTTTTTAAAGTGAAGGCTTATCTTACCCATGAAAGGAAGCCCAATACTGCTAGCTAGATTTTTAAAAAATTGTTTTATGGCATTTTGTCTCTTGCATACTCTGGTTGCTGTTAGGAAATCTTACTAAACCACATCCTTTCTAATGGAGCTGTTTGGGTAATCGTGGGGAAGGAGGGTGTCCTGGGAAGAATGTGAGGAGGTGCTGCCTTTGACTGAGGACCCCTAGCTAGACCCGGATCTAGGCCTCTGAGGAGGGTCCCGGGTGGTATGTATGGAGCATTTTTGGGTCTGGCCTCTTTGTCCACCAGGAAGCCCAAGGGCTGCAAGCTATCCTAATGAAAGATGGGGAAGGTAACAGTAGCTGTTGAATTCTTGGAGGGGTGCTGACTCCCATTCTGGACATTTGCCTTGTGTGTTGGCATCATTCCCACCACTGGTAATGAACTCTCTGACCTCATAGCTTCTTCAAACACACCTGCTTTTTTGCCCCTGTAGGGCTCTGCCTGTTATGTATGCAGTAGCACTTGACCTTCGAGTATTTGCCAATAATGTAAGTTCATTTTTTATCACTATTGTTTTATAGTCTATTGGTATCTATTGCTTATTTTCATGTCATTCTTTACAGATGTTTTGAGGTGTGAGTCGGGGTTGGGATGTATTTAGTGTAGAGAGCAAAAGAACAGGGAAGGTCTTAAACTAATCGGTATGTTTGGATCGATGTGAACAGAGTTAAACAAACATTGGTTTTCACACTGTAGATATGGAAGGAGTTGTTTCTGTATATGGTTTATCATTAATGGCATGCAGTACTTTTTTAAAAGGGGATGGAGAAATAATAGATGAGCAGTTCTCTTCTACTCTTGAAATATGCCCTGTCCCCTGTTTTAAAGGATTGCAACTTAATGTAGATTGAGGCAATAGCTAGGGGTTTCTCTGGTGTGAGGAGGTAAGATCCTGGATTTTTTTAAAGATTTTATTTTATTTATCTTTAGAGGGGAAGGGAAGGAGAAGGGGAGAGAAATATCAATGTATGGTTGCCTCTCGTGTGTCCCCTGCTGGGAACTGGCCTGCAACCCAGGCATGTGCCCTGACTGGGAATCGAACTGCGATCCTTTGGTTTGCAGGCCCGCGCTCAATCCACTGAGCTATGCCAGCCAGGGCTAGATCCTGAATTTTATGGAGTTGCTTTCTCCTTGGTGGGGTCTACATAAGACAACTTTGGAGCAACATTTCTCAACATTTTGGTCCTAGTACCCCCTTTACAGTTTTAAAAATTATTAATAACTTCTGACTCTGGACAATACAGAGTCGGCACATTTTTCCTTTTCCTCCTGCTGGGCATTTTAAAGCCAACATGGCTTTGAGACGTGGAGAGAAGTAGGGACAGGGACTTGCAAAACAGCAGGAGTAGTGAATGTCCTGCATTTGTTTTCTGCCTCCTGTGTGGCCTAGCTTGGGTCTCAGAAAAGCTTGAAACTCATGAACACCAACAGGCAGAGATGAAGAAGCCCCAGGGAGAGCAGGAAGGGGCGAGGCAGCCCATCAAGACAGACCTCTTTGACAATTTCTGCTGCACTTCACACAAAGTATGTAGGTCTCCACCCCTGTCCGCAAGGCCCGTGGGGAGCCGGACCCCCATCTCGCCCAGTGCCAAAGAGGTGGAGCCTCGTTTACCCCCTAGCGTGGTATCAGCAGAGGCCTGCTGAAAGAAGATACATAAGGTCCACAGTCTTGCAAGGTAATAATGCCCTAAATGTCCAGGATATAATCGAAAATCACTTAACATACCAAGAATCAGGAAAATCTTGAGATGTTGCGTGAGGAGAGACGATCAACAGACGCCAACACTCAGGTGACAGTTGGAGTTCCCTAATGAGGATTCTATCCCAGCCGTCATAAAAAAGCCTAAAGGAGCAGTTAGGACCACACTTGGAATGCGTGAGGTGTGGGTAGTCTCAGCAAAGCAATAGGAGATGTAAGGAAGGGCCAAACGGAAATGCCAGAACTGAAATTATAGTCACTTAAGTAAAAATTACTGAGGTCCCAAAGAAACTTTTGTTTATATGTGTTAAATTTATTTATATTTACTGTATTAGAAATTTTAACTGGGAAAAATTTTAATATTTATTAAAGTAGTAAAGCTTTTACATGGTAACGTAATTAACATTTAAATAAAAAATGACTATTTTTCAGAATGAACAAAAAGTAGTGACAGTGGCATTCTTTTACAGTTTAAACTTTTTCATGTCTGGCTTAACAGAAGCCACCCAGATTCTCACGTCTGCTTCCACGTTTAATGTGTTGTTTTGGTTGAATATGTGCAGACAGTCTGGCCTCACACAGATGTAAATGGGAAAGGGAGGAGTATTTTAGTAGCCTTTTCAGATAATTGATATAGATTATTTTCAGATTATAGATAATCTTTGAGCTCTACCCAAACTCCAAATGCTAGTTTTTAAAGGTTAGTTTTAATGGGGCCTCTGAAACTTAGCAGTGAACTTTTTCTACTGTTCAAAATCTACTGGCGAGTCATGCACCCAGAATGCATGTTTTTGCCCTTGCCTGGTTTTGTAACATGTATTGAACATTTGGAAATTTTTAGTTCACTGAGTTATTTAGATATTCCCAGTGTTGATATATTTCCTTAGGTAAAAACAAAAAACAAATAAACCCCAAAATTCTGTATTTGTTAATATTTACAGTGACCTCGTCAGAAAAGTGCTGATGTAATAGAAATCTGTCAAGTTCAAGGTGCTCCATACAGGTTTTCCAAAATTCTTGTTTTTTTCTTGAAAGCACAAATATTGTCATTGGCAACAAACACTGTCAGTTGTTTGCCTGGAAGCGACAGGCCGAGTTCATTCACTTTCAGGCATGCCTGCCTTGCCGTGCCTGGCTGTTGTCGCCTGTGCAGCTGGCGGTGTGTGCCGGTCCTCCTCCGCAACACGGCCGTCTCCTCCGGTGTGTGGCTCACGCGCTTCGTGTGTGCTTCCTGTCTCGTCACGAGGGATTTAAACATTCCTGTGTTCAAGGACGAGGACAAAGAGATTAATATTTGCGGCATCATTAAGGGCATTTTAAAGTGAAATCAGCTTTATTAGGTGATTGATTAATCGATGGACAGTAAGTGCATCGTGTGAAGGAAACGATGGCTGCTTCAGTGTGGTGCCCCTGGGCAGGCTCTAGCGGTTTCACCGACTATTATGTTTGCACCATCAGTGCCAACAGTGCAAATGTCAATACTATATAAAGAAATAATGGCTTAGTGTGCTTATCATGAAAATAGTTCCACTCTGCGGGCCACGTGCAGGTGTTTGAAGCCTCTCAGGAGTTCATAGGCTGTAGTCTGAGAACCTGTGAAAGGGAGAGTATGAGTGGGAGAAACCCGGTTCTCCTTTACTGAAGACTATCCTAGAAACACGGAAGACTCAGCCTTGGCGATGACTTTGGTATCTGAGGAAAATGTGTTTCAAGGACGAGCTGTGTGTACAAGAAGGGGAGGTCAGTGACTGAGGGAACAGAACCGGGGTTACATGCAGGGTGGGCTTAAAACCCTGGTGATTGACCTGCTAGCCCGAATCGGTTAAAGAGAGGTTTGGTTTGTGGAGGAGTTGCACTAAGGTCTAATTTCTCAATTTTTAAAAATATCATGGTATAGAATAGATGATTTCACCAGAACCTTTGGGACTTTGACTGTTAGCTGTAGCCATTTTATTTTCTTCTAGCTTCACTGAGTTTCTTTTTTAATTAAGGAATGGAGCAGAAAAAGAAAGTAAATGTTTTTATGTTCTATTAGGCAGATCAGCAGCTGGTTAAGAAAGGAAAAGGCAAAGTTGGGGACATGCTGGAAAAAGCAGCTGAGTTGTTGATGAGCTGTTTCCGAGTCTGTGCCAGTGACACGTGAGTAAGGTTTTGGAGACCGAGCTGTTCCCAGTCCGCTCTCATCACACATTGTCCCTTCCCTGACCTTGTCTGTTGTTGACATTTGTTTTACTTCTGCGTGTGTTGTAATCACACCATCATTTATTTTTTGCTTTAAACAGTCAATTGTTTCGTAAAGAAATAAGAAAACAGAAAAATAATCCTTTATGCTTACGTACATATTTACCATTTGAGCTCTTTAGTCCTTCCTGTAGATCTGAGTTCCTATCTGGTACCATTTCCCTTTACTCTGAGAATTGGGTTTAGCATTTTGCTTTTAGTGTAGGTCTGCTGACAATGATTATTCTAAACTTTCATTTTTCTGGAATTATTTTGTCTTCATATTTGAAGGATCTTTTTGCTAGGTGAATTCAGGATTGGACTTTTTTTTTCTTTTAGCACTTTAAATGTCATTCCATCAGCTTTTCTATGTTTTTGATGAAAAGTCAGTTTTCATTCTTATTGTTGTCTCTTGGTATGTACCGTATTTTTCAGACTATAAGACATACCCCCCCCCCAATTTGGGAGGAAAATGGGGGTGTATCTTATAATCTGAATGTAGCTTATCTGGCTCATTTTAGGGGGTGGAGGGTGGCTGTGGGGCAGGGTCACAGGAAGCAGGAGCCTCCTATTTTTTTTCCTTTTCTAAAACCTAGGTGCATCTTATAGCCTGAAAAATACGGTAATGATTCTTTCCTCTGCCTGTTCTTTATTTCTACTGTTAGCTTTCAGGAGCTTGACCCTCATGTACCCATGTGTTTCCCTGTCTCTCCTGTTTGTTGTTCACTGGGCTTCTTGGCTCTGTAATTGATGTTTCTTATCAGATTTTTTTAATTTAAATTTTTTTGCTCTTCAACTATTTTTGGCTCCATTATTTTCCTTCTCTTCTGGGACTCCAATTACATACATGTTAGACTACATGATATTATTCCACAGGGCACTGATGCTCTGCTGATTTATTTTTCCATCTTTTTCCCTGCCTCTACTTCATTTTTGGGCAATTTATGTTGACCTTGTCTCAAGGTGAGTGTTGTTATTGGTCACTGTTTTTTGATTCTAGACTTTCCATCTGATTCAACTTACAAAGTTTCCATTTTACTCTTGAGGCTGAAGCTCTTCACCCATTATAAAATGTCTGTTGGACCAAGAGTTTTAGGGTATTATAAAGAGAAGAAAGAAAAAGTAAAGCTTTTACTGTGTAAATAAACAAGCAAGATCTCTCGTGTTTCATCATGAAAATTTTCAAATGTTCAATACAGTTGGAAGAATTTTATGGTGAATACCCATATACCCAGCACTTCTATCAATATTTTACAGTACCTGCTTTATCACCTGTTCATGTGTCTTTCCCTCTATCCATCTAAAAGTTTATCTTTTTTCTGATGCACTTCAGTGTTAGTTGCATCCATCAGTGCAATTTCCCCAAAACAATGCATCATTGAACTTGCCCCTAAGTACTTGTTTCTCTTTTGTATTTTGAGACAGAATTTACATCCAATGAACCACACAAATTGTAACTGTATATTTACTGAGTTTTGACAAGTGCATATACCTGCATAACCCAAACCCCTGTTGTAAGATAGGACATTATTACCACCCCAGAAAGTTCCCTCCTGCCCTCTTCTCAGGCAGTCCCTCAGCACAGTTCTGAGTGTTTTCCCCCATAGGTTAGTTCTGCCTGTTTGGTAACTTCATATGAATTGGCCCACTCCCTACGTGCTCCATGTCCTGCTCTTTCTAAGATTCATGTGCATCGTAGTGTATTTTAGTAGTTCATTTTGTTGTAATTGTAAGAGAAAATACTTTTTCATTTTTTAAAAATGTTTTATGGCAATTAGCTGTTACGTAATATTGCTGCAAGCTAAGCAGTTTCAGCTGCTGCAGCAGAGGGACTGTGTTCCCAAATGTTTACCTGGGGTTAGAGTTCCTGGCTTGGACTCCTCAGTTTTACTTACTAGGTAGAACACCTTCTTACATAATGTTATTTTTTTTTTGTTAGTGTGACTTAAGCTCTGAGATTTTCTCTCAAGATACTAATTTGCTTAGGCAGTTTATTTTGTGGTTTATAAATAAAGTTCTTATTTTTCTATGTAACTTTATAAAAATTATGTTCCCATAGTCGTGCTGGTATAGAGGATTCTAAGAAGTGGGGGATGCTGTTTCTGGTGAATCAGTTATTCAAGATTTACTTTAAGGTATGCTTCTGTTTGAACACTGTATAATATGTCTTTATAAATTTTCTTTTTCCCTATCTTCCCAGTTACCATTTCTATTAATTATCAGCTAGCCTCCTGGCATTGCATGGGAAATTGTCATCACCCAGCCGTATTTATAACCCTAAGAGCTAACGTGTGTTGAATGCCTACTAAGTGCAAGAAGCCATTGTAAATAGTGTCATGTTGTTTAAACCTCAGCCCTGCGAGGTAGATGCTATGAACTCCAGGGGAAACTGAGATGCCTGCATGTGAAGCAGCGTGCCCAGTGTGTTGAACTGGGCTTTAAGTGAGGAGTTTCACTCCAGAGCCTTTGCCTGCTGTGGTAATAATTAACTACGTACGGAACGGATGGGCGGGTGGATGGGTGGAGCAGTCATTCTTTGCTACATGAAGTTGGCCAGGTGAAAAGCAGCTATGTCAAAGCAGCTGCTGGGACCTGGCCCCTCTGGGTGGGCCTTCCATCTGGCAGGAACATCTGCCCTGGAAGCACCTCCGTCTGAAGTGCTTCTTAGGGCTTTTTCTAAAGTGGATGTGATCTATGCCATACAGACTGTGCTCTCGATGTTAGTATTCAATAGTCAGTTGTGCTGATATGGTGGGCTTTGTAATTCGCAGTGGAAGGGCGATGTGCTTAGTAAAGTGAAAGTTTAAGTTTGTCCTGCCTGTTTTTTTAAAACAGTGTTTTAAGTGCATTGTCATTTGTCATAGATCAACAAACTCCATTTGTGTAAACCTCTCATCAGAGCCATTGACAGCTCAAACCTGAAAGACGATTATAGCACAGCACAGAGGGTGACGTACAGGTACTATGTTGGGCGCAAGGCCATGTTCGATAGTGACTTTAAGCAAGGTATGTTGTCGATCTTCTTGCCCCGTATTCTAAAAACATTGCATTCTAACAGCTCTGTGGTGTAGCTTTAGAGAACACAGTGATTGCGTGGTATTATTACTTAGGGTGGAATAAAGGTGTGAACCAAGCCCAAGTTATATTTTTGTTGTTTATTTTTGACACTAAAGTTGATTAAATAAAAGGAAAGTTGTATTGAAGTTTCTTCATTTATATAGGGTCTCTGAAATACTTGGAGAATCTCAGTTATTCTGGACATCTTTGTTTGTGAGGTGATTGAGCAGCGGTGTTCTTGGCATTTAATATAAGTAATCATCTTCTCCCTTTGCCCGTGCTGGTCACGTTGGCACAGGATGTGGAGCTGGGGGCCGCACTGCGCTTGGCCGCCACCCTGCTGCGTAGAAATACGACGTGGAGTCCCCAGGCGAGTGGCAGGAATGTGTCCTTGGACTGGTGTCATTTTTGATATTTGTGTCCTTGGGTGACAGTGTCTTTTCCACAGCGGAGTGGCACTTTCATAAAACTCCATCACTATGTAGTTTTTACATCATTAACTTTCTGAAGGACGTGATGCCAGTATTTTTCTTTTTAAACTTTTTGACTAGCTGGCATGAGGTGGTGCTTTATGACCTCTTTTATTGTACTCAGACCAGTCTTTTTAAGATTTTATTTATTTTTTAGAGAAAAGAGAAGGGAGGGAGATAGAGAGGAAGAGAAACATTGATCAGCTGCCTCTCACATGCCCTCAACAGGGGACCTGGCCCACGACCCAGGTGTGTGCCCTGACCGGGAATTGAACCGGTGATGTTTTGTTTGCCAGACGGCGCCCAGCCCACTGAGCCACACCAGTCAGGGCAGACCAGACTCATTAAACTACTTCTTCAGTAGCTATTTGCACACAAAGCAGCACGAGATACAAAAATTACTTTTCTCTCCATGTCTTATAGTCATGGATTCTCTGAGAACAAAAATAACAGCACTTTCATAGTCATCGCTCTAGTTTTTTATTCTATAAGCACATACAGACCAATTTCAAATTTTCTTTCACAAAAAACTTTCATAAAAATCTAGGGCTTTTGAAGATGGCCTTTCTTTGGTTATTCCTCATCACTGGCTTTTTTTCCCCTTAAAATATGAAGCGTGAGAATAGAAGCTTTTAAATTTTATTCTACTGATGTCTGCTAAGGCATATGTTTCTCCTCTGAAGGTTCATCGAACAGTATTTTTGAGTACCTAACACAGCGAGGAGTGGTTTATTAGTATCGATGGTAGATATTTATATTTCTGAAAATTTTAGCGCTTTTGGGTCAGGGTCGGTGGTAGAACAAGGGGCAGGGAGGCAGCTTGAGGAACTCTGCGCTGTGTGCGGACGAAGCCCCGCACAACACGCGGGTCTGACTCCGGCCATGTCCCCGCAGCCGAGGAGTACCTGTCCTTCGCCTTCGAGCACTGCCACCGTGGCAGTCAGAAGAACAAAAGGATGATTCTGATTTATTTACTGCCAGTTAAAATGCTGTTGGTGAGTAATTGGTATTTAGCTCTTATAGGTCCTGCTGCTTTGAAGAAGTTCGTAGACTTTTTAAAATAACCACAGATGGCCTATAGTTGAAGATACTCTCAGCTGCATGGAAGCACACCCCACAACAGAGGAAGAATAGCTTTGTGTGTAGCCTGAACCATGTGTCTGTATGGTTGACACTTTCAGATCCTTCTAGATAGGCTCCGTTTGTGTTTCCTTTGTGTTTAAAGTATCTTCAAAAATGTATCATAATGTAGGACAAAGAAAATAAGTTCATATTATTTCTGTTCCCCCTCAAAGTCTACATTAATAGAGATGGATTAGCCGAGAAAAGTGTCATTTCAGCCTTTCTGTGGTCATCTTAGTCACCAAAAGTTATTTTTGATACTTAAAAAGCCATGACAAATAATTAACATGTTAATTGACTAAAACATTCAAAGTGATCAGTAGAGCTTTCTTTCCTTCCATTTATAACTTCTTAAAAAATTATCAAAGTGGTACACACATTTGGTTAAAACTTGTGGCTCCCGATAGCTTGTAATGGAAAAGCAGCAGTGGTGTGTGCACGCCCTGCCCTGCTTCTGGCTCTGCTTCCCAGAAACAACCAGGGTAATTTTGTTTAGCTGATTCTTCTAGAAATTGTTTCTGTATTTCTGAATCTTAGGAAGAAATACTAGGATTTCTTCAGTTATCACCCTCCTCCTATGATATAAAGGATAAGAAACTTGAGAAGGTCAAAGTCATATGTAGTTAAATGACAAAACTATTCTATCAGAAATCAGGTTTCTGATTTCTAGACAAGCTTTTATTTTTTTCCTAGCATACTATGGTGTTTTTAATCCTTGTCCAGCTACTTAAGAAGAAATTCTAAGAAAGATGGGGTTGCACGTTTTTAAAACTTAGTTCCTTGATAAGGATGTTATCAAAAACAATTCTGTTAAAAATGAAAGTTCTCTTATTCTGGAAAATTAACTGTTTGTCTTAGGGTCATATGCCAACCATTGAGCTTTTGAAAAAGTATCATCTCATGCAATTTGCCGAAGTAACCAAAGCTGTAAGGTAGAGTATTTGTCCTTTTCCATTTGGGATTTTTGAAAACGTAAAATTACTGAAAATTTCACATGTGTCGAAGGAGCGCTGATTGCTTTTGACACGCCCTCGCCCTGAGGTTCTGCCCTGTGACCGTACTGGTGCTTCTTTCCCCACCGCAGCGAAGGCAATCTCCTCCTCCTGAACGAGGCCCTGACGAAGCACGAGACCTTTTTCATTCGCTGTGGCATCTTCCTTATCCTTGAAAAGCTGAAGATCATTACTTACAGGAACCTTTTTAAAAAAGTGTGAGCAAAATATTTCTTTTAATAAGTTTATACTCTCAGTATGACTCATGCAGTGGAGTTACAAGAGCAGGCACTGTGTCCTCTGGGGTGGGGCGCCGCTCTGTGTGGACCAGGTCCCATCGCTCTTCCTTTGATTGTGTGGGATAAACTCAACCTTCCCTGGGTCACCCACTGCCTTGCAGGCCTCGGGGCCATGAGTGCTGAGCAGAGGCTCATCTGTGGGCGGACTTACTCGGGTGGTGAGTGATGAGAGAACTCTGTAATAAGTATTTTAAAACGCCACGCCTAAGAATAAAATATTTCACATTTCATCAGAGTGTGAGGGGCTAATTGTTCCTTTCCTTATTCATGACCGACCAAGCCTCCTCCTGCCACTCCTGTCTGTCAGAGTGTTGAGTTCTTCTGCAGATGTGTTTTTCCACGTAGCCCTGGAAGTTGACTCTTCCCCGAGGTTCGGTCCAGCAGGGTCTCAGTTAGTTAAACTTCAAACAAAGGCAGACTTTTTATAGCTGTGGCTAGATTTCGGAGATATTAAAATGTGAAAATATCTGCTTAGATTCAATGAAACATTCAGCATGTATAAAAGATTATATTTGTATTAGTGGTTTTTTAAAATTGAGAAGTCAAAACTATATTTAATAGTTCTTGTTTTAGAGTGCATTGAATAGGTGGGAGTTTTTCTCATTCTGTTTGAGTGGTATCTGCTGACTCAGTCAGTGCACCTTTTCTCAGCCTTTGAAGTGTCTGCATCCGGTTGGTGACTAGTGTGGGCCTTTGTTTTCCTCTTGCAGGTACTTGTTACTCAAAACACACCAGTTGTCTCTGGATGCTTTTCTAGTTGCCTTGAAATTCATGCAAGTGGAAGACGTGGACATCGATGAAGTTCAGTGTATTTTGGCCAACCTGATATACATGGTGCGTGAGCCCCTTGGTTCAGGTTAGGACTTCGCCTAGAATGTGAAGCTTTGATGTAGTGTCATTAAAATTGCTATCAGGTCCTTTGCTTTTCTGAAGGTATTTTCTGATAGAACTAATTTTATCCCAGGAAATACCATGATACTCAAAGAGTTGTATAAAGGGGTATGGGTGGGTTGATATAATATATATTTATGTATTTTCCATAGATGTATTTATTCTTTGTCCTCCCAATGACCTGAATTGCATTATGATTGGGTCAGAATGCTTATGCCACAGGCCTAAGTATTTAACTCACTCAGCATCAGTGATGTGACTCAGAAACATGAACCAACCCTCTGTTTTTCTCCTACAGGGCCACATTAAAGGCTATATATCACACCAGCATCAGAAGCTCGTGGTTAGCAAACAAAACCCATTTCCTCCGCTGTCTACAGTGTGTTGAATGTATGAGCAGTCCTGAGAAGGAGTGTGTTCCTCTGGTTTTTATCATACTGATGAACTCAGTAGTTGGCCATGATGTTATTTTCTACAGCAGGGACTTCTCTGGGGCTCTTTTCCCAGGGATGTTGAGTCTGAGTTTGCTGGCCTACACAGATGCCTTGAAGTTCCTTCATCACTCAACTAACGTTGACCTCACGGAGACTTGGAACTCTATTTTCAGACGTAGCAGATGCCTCCTTTGGCTCTGGAGTGTTGCGGAAACTTCTGTGAAGGAGGCGGTGTCTCCAAGGCAGCTACAGTTTACTTCTCATGAGAGTTATTCATAAATGTATCTTTGTAACTTTTTATATTATTTGTTCTGTAAAAAAAAAGGCTTTTCGAATTTATACAAGTGATATGTTTTTTATTATATCTTCCTGGAAACCAAGTTCTGCTAAGACTTTAAAATTCATTCTTGTTCACGAATTGTCCTTACCATTAGTCTGTGTTTGATTAGCATATTTATTTTTTATTGTATTTTTTCCATTACCATTTAATCCCCTTATATCTCTCTCCCCTTGCAATCAATCACCCATCACTGTCCATGTCCATAAATCCTTTTTCCTTTTTGCTTAATTCCTCCACCCCCTAACCTCCTCCCCACCCAGCATAATTTATTTTTGCCAAAGTCCTTTCAGAGAAATGGGCCAGGGCACCTGCAGATTGGAGAAAAAAAGGTTTTATTCTGGGGTTAAAATACAATAATAGAAATGAAAGAGATATGTACAGTGTTTAAGACCTATAAGGCTTAAACATCTGAATTGTGTTTAATTCCCTATACTTCACTCACATTTTTAATCCCTTAAAAAAAAATCCCCTCCACTCTTCAACAACTCTGTGTAACAAGGCCTGCAGACCACCGTGACCCTAGCACGTGTGCGTCGAGTCAGAGCTGCCCCCCTCCACTGTATGCTGGTCCGCACAGCAGTCGGCCTGTAGAAGCCCCTTTATTTCACTCGAGGAAACTGGGGGACTGGAAATTTTAGGCATGTAGTTGAGCAGTTTTGCTACTTCCTTAAGAGTTAAGAGATTAATTTAAAAGTGAGTATCATTTCTATTTGTTCTCACTTTTCATTTTGGGTCTCGCCTTTTTTTTAAAGTTTTTTTTAAATACAGTTTATTGATTATGCTATTACAGTTGTCCCATTTCCCCCCCTCACTCTCCTCCACCTCGCACACCTTCTTCCACCCACATTCCCTCCCTTTAGTTCATATCCATGTGTCATACATGTAAGTTCTTTAGCTTCTACATTTCCCATACTACTCTTGCCCTCCTCCCCCTGTGTATTTTCTACCTACCATCTATGCTACTTATTCTCTGTACCTTTTACTTCTCTTTTTCAAACTTGGACCTCCATGTGGAGTTCTGATCTGCAGGGAAGCACAGTTTGGGGCTGAGTTCTGTCTTTCTACTTGTGTTGAAGCGGCAGTCTCCGTGATGACCATAGAAAATCACTGTGATTCAACACTTCTAATTCTTAACTCAGCCCTGTTTGATAGATGCTGTTATTCCACTTGGAGCCCAGGGGAGAGGCGCAGGGGTGTTAAATAACAGAGTCAGCTGGCTGGTTCAGAAGCAGAACTGAGAGGCTGAGCACGGCCCTTCTCCAGCAAGTCCCGGGAACCTGTCCGGGAGGTTTCCCTCCTTGGAAGTGCCCGTGTGAGCACACAGCCCTGTTACAAGGCCCCTGTCTTCTTTTAACCTCTCTCGTGCTTCCTGGTTCTTTCTCTAAAACTGTATAACATATCCCTCTCAATGTTATTTTCTTCTCCCATGTTGACTCTTTCTGGTTGCTTCTTCCAGCACCAAGCAACGCTTTCACTCTCCCAAGCAATTGGCAAACCTGGCCAACTGTGAGGCCATTCTTTGTCTCTATCTAGCGATTCTTAGAAGCTTTCATCCCAAAGACATACACTTACTAAGCATATGTTTGTTGTTAGGCTGACCTACGTTTGTTGACTCGATGGTATCAGGAGTCATTAGACTTAGGAAAGGAGGTGGTTTTAAGAGACTGGGCTGTTAAGATTGACAGACGGGTTTTTGTTGTTTAATGTATCTCCCGTTCTCCTAAGGTGCCTGTTTGGATAAAAAGTCCCGGGGAAAGAACTTTCCACCATACTCAGTAATGATTCCATAAGCCAGTGATTTTCAGCCCGTTTCATCTCATGGCACACAAGCCAGTTACCAGAATTCAGCATACCACAACATACATTTTTTTGCCAGTCTGACAAAAAATAATTTTGATTCATTCACACAAGATGACTGTTGTTGTGTTGCTGATGACATTTTTTTTTATTTAGCAGTCTAAGGGGAAAGAGGTCAGCGCCCCTGATCAAACAGTCAGGTACAGCATGTTTTAAAAATCCCTGTGAGGCACCGGCTGAAAGTCACAGTCGTAAGCAGTTAACCGGTGGTGTGTGGACACAGTTGTGCTGAGGCAGTCACACCATTTTGCTGTGAGGTTTCAACTCCATGGGCAATCCCACCACATGGTGTACTCTTTCTGATTAGTGGGGTGTAGTCACTTAATGATTTGTCTGAACCAGAGTGAATATCTTGAAACCTTGGTGAGGAGAAACTCCTGTGCATCCTCTTCTGCGGGTGCTGAGCACAGAATCCCTGTCAGAAACCAGGTGCCCTTGTGCTGTCGGGCGACCACGCTGCCCTCCACCCACTGCACCCCTCCAGCCGCTGCTCCTCTCTCGCAGTATGTCCTCGTCGTGACTGTCACGTTGAGGGCTCTGCCACACTCCTCGCTGTCCATGTGCGTGACTGGCAGCTGCATCAGAGCGTTGCCCAGCTCGGAGCCGTTGAGCGTCCAGCCAACGAGGAGGCCCCGTGTCCTGGGGATGAGGTTGCCCTCCGCAAAGTCGCTCTCGGGCATACAGATGGGGAGCCCCGTGTCTGGGCACTGGACGGGCAGCTCCAGCTCCAAAAGCGAAATGTCATTGTCCCCCGTATCTTCATCGTACCTCATGTGCACGTGGATGCTCTTCACCTTTATCGTCAGGGGGTCCTTGCTTGTCCTGTGAAAATCTGAAATAATGGACAATCACTGGTTTCCGAAGCCCGGTTTTCAAGGCTGCAATAAGAAGAGACCAGTCCCCCCCGCCACGTGACAAGGCAGAGACCAGGCGCAACCAACTGCCGTGGCTTCTTGCAGTGACCCCTTCCGCCACCTGGGCACTGAGGGAAATCGCAGAACGGAGCGTTTCACCTCATTCCTCATATTCCTCTCTTTTAGAAAATCAAAAGGAGTTATTTTGGTGAAATGGTCAAAAAAGTAGGGAGGATTTATGAGGAACGTCCTCAAGCTTACCAAAACTTGGCTGTTTAGAAGTAGTTTTTCAGGCTGACATTCTGTTTGACTGACAAATAGTAAAAAATGAGGAGTAAAGTATATTAGGGTTCTTCAGAACCATTATAGAGCACTTTCTCAGGTTATCATGGGAAGTACAGCATAGAAATCACTCCCAAGTTTCACGGGTGAGAAACTAGGGACAGGCATGGTAGGTGCCGGGCCCCACGTCGCAGCCCTGGTCTTGGGCAACGGGAATCTGAACCCAGGTCCTCTGACTTGGAGTCAATTATCTGGCTTTACCACGGCTTCTCCCATTTCCGAGTCAAGTTAGGTTACATTTTACTGGCGGAGGTTTCCTCTGACGGAGTATTAGCATTTGCCTGCACGTTCTCCCCAGACGGGTCACCAGATGTTTTATACGTGCCTTCTCATTTTAGAAGTATCTCTGTAGCATTGAAGCTCAATTCAGTGGTATTGCATTCAAAACAAAATTCTAGTTTTAAGATTTTAATTCTATGCAGGAGAGTGTTTTTTTCCAATGCAATCTTTTTTCACCCCCCCAATGCAATCTTATAAAAACGAGTGCTGAGATACTCACTTGTTTTCACACTGATATTTCTGTGTGCAAGCGAACACTTGGCTGTGGTCAGCACAAAATTTTCCTGTATTATAACGCCACCACAGAAGTCTTTGCCTTTGGAGTCCGTTAGTTTTACCTAAAAGACCAAAGCAGACAATGAGCGACCAGAGACAGTTGGCAGGCTTGGGGCAGCGGAGTCCACAGTTAGGACTTGGGCTCCAAAGTCAGCCGTCGAGCGGGTGTGTCAGCTGAAGGTGCCTGAGGCTGTGACAGCAAAGCCGGGCCCTGCACCTGGAAGCCACCATTACACCAAGCAGTTCCAACCAGTAAGTCAACAGAGAAGCTCAAATGGAATTATAAAAAGTATGTAAGTAACCCAATAGAAGGCAGAAAATGAAAAATGGAAAAAGATGCATGGGGAAATTAAACCAATAGCAAAATTATGAATTTATACCTATATAAATAAGTATAAAATGATCTAAGTACCCCAATTAAAAGGCAAGGCGTTTGTCATATTGGATAAAAGTGAAAGCCAACTATATACTGCCTATGAAATTACTTTAAATATAATTTACAAGAAAAGATGGGGGGAAATTACATGTTAACACTAATCAGTAGTGTTAACACCAGACAAGGGAGGTTTCAGAGCAAAGAAATCAGGGATATAAAACAGATAAAACGTGAGATTATTTCGAGGATTAAATGGAATAAAACATGTACACTTACAGCACAGGTGCTGGCTCAAGAAATGTTAATTATAGTTTTTGTTGCTTAGTAAAAATGAAAAATGCTGAGCAAAGTGAAAGTTCTTCAAATTTAATAGCCTCATTTCTGGGACTCCTAAGTGCTTATTAACAATACTTGCCAGTTACTGGCCACCTACGTAAGTCAGGTACATTTTCCTTAGCCCTCACTGCAACTCTGGCATTATTGTCTTTGTTTTGTAGGTGAATGAAACCAAGTTTGAGGGAAGATGGCATTTTCAGTGTTAGTCTGCTAGACTCGTAATAAAATGCAGTGGAACACAGTGCCAATTCTTATCTAGAATGTAAGAAACAGTTGTAAAGATAACTTTCAACTTTATATCCTAGGCCAATTAACTCAGTTAAATAACTATTTATTGTGCAGAGTAAAAATCTGATAGTATTAAGCTCGCACAAATCAGTGTGTCTCTGAATGTGTTTGATTTCTACGGAGAGAATGCTCACCTCGCAGGTAAATAGCTCCTGCTCCCACTGGGGCTAACACTGCTTCCACGGATGGAAATGGCACCTGAGGTTCCCTTGATGGCACTGGGAGACTGGAGGTGCGCGTTGGCAGGAGCACTAGACCACCAGTGTCGTTTATGAAGGTTGGATTGCACACGCCTGCCTCCCCACACCGCCCCCAGCATTCTGAGGCTTGCCTTAGGGCACTGACAGGCAGATGGTGATCATAGTGCGAGTATGAATACCGGGTCTTAGAAAGCTTAGGGAGAAAAAGCAACAGAAGATAAAGTTCACCAGCTGATAACTAGACCCTTCTGGGTTTGCCCCTTTCCGTCATTTCATCTCCACTCAGTCGCCTTTCAAATCTGGATAATTAGAGTAGTCACTGAGCTCTGTTCGGTTTTCTGTCCTGGCCTCCACGTGGCAGCCAAGTGACCCTGCCGGCTACACTGGCTCGTGGGCGTCAGGCTGAAGTAGAAATGTGAGACACAACGCACTCGAGGCTCATTACGCACAGATGCTCTAAGGACACTTGTAAAGCGAGGCTGTCCAACACGGTAGTCACATGCGGTTACTCAGCATTTGAGATGTGACTGGTCCAAATTAGAATGTTCTCCAAGTGTGAAATATAGCCCAGATGTCAAAGATTTGGCAATGCAGAAAAGATGTAAGTATCTCAATTTTTAATATTCATTACATGCTGAAATAGTAGTATTCAGACTTACTGGAGTAATTAAGTATTATCCCAAACCATGTCATCTGTTTTACTTTCATTAGTACAGCTAGGAAATTTCGGTTACATGTGTGGCTTACATTATAATTCGATTGACAGGGCTGTTCTAAAGGTATTTCAGGCAGAAGGAGATGACCTGCATTAGAGGCAAGGAAAATGGAAGCCACAATAATAAAAATAATACCTATTTCATGAAGTTACTAAAAAAGAAAAGAATAAAGTACTGGTTGAAATAGCAGATGAGCCAAGTGTGAGGTGCTTGAAATAATTTGGGGGGAAGTGAAAATACTAACTTTATATGTTAAGTTAAAAGTGAATGTTTAAATGTCAAAAGTGACTGTTAAATAGAAAAATAATAGAATGTTTAGCTTCCAAACCAGTCAGGGGAGGAAACTGGAAAATAATAAAAATGAATGCCAAAGAAGAGAGAATTTCTGCACACAGTGCAGCTGGAGTTTCAGCGAGGTGGTTGGGGAGTGGAGCCTGGGCCCTTAACTCCGGCCACCTGCCTTTCCTCACAGTCGCTTGCTGGACCCCACGTCAACTCATCCGCCCAAGTGCAAGTTCAGGATGCTTATTTTCCAAGAAATGACCCTGAGAACAGTTTTTGAACTCCGTGAGAAAGGCCCAGGGTGCAAAGGCTGAAGACAGCTGAAGTTGTGCCTTCAGCATTAGAAAGTGCTCTGAAGTGGATGTTGAGATTAGTAAATAGTTCACCTAAACCAGGGTGCCTCTTTCACTCTGTCATTATGTTTCTATTTGGTGGGCAAAGAATGTAGAAATGACAAGCAGGATGGAATCTGTAACAAAAACGTAAAACAAGTCTATAAAACGTTTGTTACCTGCCACGGGAAAATCTGAAGTTTCCACTTGCTTTTCTGCATTGGCACGATGCACGTGGAATGCAGGGCTCCACACGCACACTTGTCTTCATTTATGGCGACAACAGAAGAAAAGTCAGTGCCTTCTGAACCGAACATCAGGTTTTATCTGCTGGAATGGTGCTAACTACTTGCACCTAATTTCTTTCTTTTTAAAAGACTTTTGTTTATTTTTAGAGAGAAGGGTAGGGAGGGAGAGAAACATCAGTATGTGGTTGCCTCTCGTGCATCCCCTACTGGGGACCTGGCCTGCAACCCAGGCATGTTGCCCTGACTGGGAATTGAACTGGTGACCTTTTGGTGTGCAGGCAAGCACTCAATCCACTGAGCCACACCAGCCAGGGCTTGAACCTGATTTCTTAATACCCATTATTTTGAGCTAACTCATGGACACAGAGTGAAATGAAATCATCTGCTCTTGGTCCTGTGGGTTCGCTAAGATACTGCTGTGACCCAGGCAAGCTCCAGTGTGGAGGCAAGGAGGGCTGGCCAAGGCATGGTGACTCCTCCTCTCCTGGAGAAGAAGTGGCTTTTCAAACGTTATTGTAGGAGAAGGAGCCGGGTGTGGGTGTGGATGGGAGGAGGGAGAGAGACCGCCTTTTCCCATTCTCATTGATTGCGGACTCACCGTGTGGGATGCATGACTTGTGGTCGTGGCCCAGTTTATACCCCTTTGCACAGCTGCACACGTAGGAGTTCTCTCCTGGGTGGCAAAAGTGCTGACATCCATCAGTCCTCAGTGGGTGACATTCATTTTTAGCTGAAAAAGAAAAACAAAAGGGGAAAACCAGGAGTGCTGACATGGAAATAGTTGCTTTTAAATTTCTATGTGCCTTGGGGTTCTGGCTTTTTTCAGTCCAAACGTTCTCATTCTTTTCAGACTTTTGGTTCCTGGTGTGAGCATTCCTCACACTTCCGCATTCAGGAATGAGCAGGGAGAAATCCAAGGTTCAGTGAGTGACAGCCTTGTATTTGTGCTCGGAAAAGGTAACTTGGTCGTGGAAGTATATGCACATGTACTGCAAGGCGTTGGCCCATTTTCCTGACTGAATGTGCTCACTTGTTGTCATCTTCCACCTCCTGCTGCAGTCGAGGTGGGGATGTGGGAGGGAGGGTGCTGTGTGACCCCACCTGGGTGGGCTGAACAGCTAGGGTCAGGGAAGGGATGCACATGGGTGAAGGTCAAAACCTTGCTTCAGCACGTGTAAGGCTTGGGATGTCACAAAATGTTATGTGAGGCTCTCAAGGTGGCAGTTAAGAGTAAAAGCTGGACTTCAAGGACAGGTCTGGGCTGGAAATATTTTCCCCCCCAAATCGACTCTGTAATGACCAAAAGCATTGAAAGGATTAAGTGAATTTATTTCTATGACTGATAATTACTGATAGGAAATTGGTGTCTCCCCATCCCACAAGTAAATTTTGCATTTCATTTATTTGTATTTAAGGAGCACTGGTTCCCATCCTGCCTCTGAGCTGGACTGTGTGTGACCCCCCTCATGGACTGGCCCTCAGAGCCCCTCTCCCCTGCCTGGGATGGGCCTGGTTTCAGGAATTCTCAAGGGTAGATCATAACTGGTGTGGGTGGGGATGGTTTGGGAGGAGGAGGAGGGGCCTCTAGGCCATGGGAACTGCAGGTAGGTGTATTCGGAAGGCAGGAGGGCCAGTCACAGGGTGATTTACAGTGGGCAGAGAACTGGGCTGGAACTGGGCTCCCACAGGCACCCTCTGCTCACTCCTGGGAGCCCACCACTGTGCCGTTGGGGGGACCAGGGAAGGTGGGGGCTCACCAAAGGCGCAGTCCCTGCCCTCGTAGCCTGAGGGGCACGTGCAGGTGTAGCTGCGGATGTTGTCATGGCACGATCCGTTGTTGAGGCAGGGCTGGGAGAGGCACGGGGAGCCACCTGCCGAGAGCATTGTGAGAAGCTTGTGCAGGTGGCAGCCCTGGGTTCTCCTGACGCGCCCTGGCCCTGCTTCCCAGGACACCAGGAGGCTGAATCAGACTGCCAGGAGCACCTCACATGTCCCCAGGGCCCCACTAGTCCATGTGTGTCCACAATGCTTGTCTCAGTTCCCTTCCGTAGCCTCCCTCTTTCTTTGCTGAGCAACCTCCGTGACTGTGGCTGTCCCTGGCTGCCGCAGCCCTTGGCCGAATCCCCCTCTCTCACTCCTTCAGCCCCAGTGTCTGGGAGCTCCTCCCACAGGGGCGCCCAGCTTACCCTCAGATTAACCAGCTTCTGATCTGTCAGCCAGAGGCCCCAGGGAGCCTGGGAGGCCACAGGAATGAGAGGGGCTGCTAGCATGGGGGACCCCTGGCCTCTGCCACCCAAGCCCACAAGGGGGCTTCTCCCAGACCCTGGCAGGACCTTGGGAACTTTCCCACCCTCGCGCTTGTCCTCAGGGTCTGTCCAGGTACCGAAGGTTAGAAATGTGGAATGCCTTACCTCGTCTCAAGGAAACAGAAGAGAAAATCATCCTCGCAAGAGTTGAAGAAAACCACTTACCCATATACTTTCCCCAAAAGTCATTCTGTAAAAGAAAAAGTGTTGCAAATAGATCGTTTTTTAATATTTTCTCCTGTAGATTGGCTTAAAGATTAAAAAATGTTGATTTTATCCCTTTATAGGAAAACATTGGTTGAAACAAAGTGTGAAATTCTTTACTAAATACCCTATTTGAGATATATATGTGTGGGTGTATATATATATATATACATATATATGAAACATCCTATTTCATGAGTATTTACTGTAGCTTATTTAAAGAAGGAGAAATAATAGCCTATGACATGGTACAGGCGCCACAGCCACGGCCTCCCAAGGCCGCCTTCCCCACCCCCCCGGGCAGTCTTCGTTAGTGTCCTTGCTCTACAGGGTGCACTTTTTTATAAGCCAATTAAGCAGCAATTAAAAAACTAAAAGTATGTATGTGTGTGTGGGGGGAGGTTAGCTTGGGTGGGGGTGTCTAAACTCAGGAGAATTACTCAGAATTAAGGCCTAGAAAGTAAACAAGTGATTGTATCTCCCTAAACACACTTGGACTTGTCATAGCCTGAGTGATGTCACAAGTGCAGATTAAGCAGTTCTCCGGCTGGACCTAGAGGGCATCATACCACGTGATGACAGACAAAGACAAAGACTGTATGATTTCACTTACAAGTGGGATCTAAAGAACAAAATACAGGAACAAACAAAACAGACACAGATTCCCAGATATGGAGAACAGACTGATGGAGGCCAGATGGGAGGGGGTTGGGAGCTGGCTGAGATGGGGAAGGGATTGAGGAGTACCAATCGGTGGTCACGGGGTAAGCATGAGGGTGTGAAGTCCGGTGCAGGGACCACAGTCAGTAACACTGTGGTAACTGTGTGTGGGGTCAGGTGGGCGCTACAGTGACCGGGGGACCACTTCGTGAATTATACGAACGTCTAACTGCTACACTGTGCACCAAAACTAGTATAAAATAATATTCAATGTCAACAGTAATTGAAAAATAAAAGTCCCCCACACTCTTCCTTTTACTCTTCCTTTTACTAGGAAGTTTGAGTTTCTCCTAGTTTTATTAAAGATGATTCGTTTCAGAAGCGTTCTCTCATATATGAGCATGTAAGAAATGATTTTTAGACTGTTTTAAAAATACTCCCTGACTGGTGTGGCTCAGTGGGTTGGAGCATCGTCTTGTGCACTGGAGCATTGCAGGTTTGATTCCTAGTCAGTGCACATACGCAGGTTTCGGGATGGGTACCCAGTCGGAAGCAACCAGTCAATGTTTCTCTGTCTGTCTGTCTGTCTGTCTCTCAATCCTGCTTCCTGCTCCCCTTTTCCCTCTTTAAGAGCAAGGACAACATGTTCTTGGGAGAGGATAAAACATAAAAATAAAAATATTTTAAAAATATACTAGAGAAACAGGTGGATAATTTATTCAGAATAACTTTAAATATTGTTACTTTTATATGTAGAACTAGGAAACCTTTATTAAGTATTTTGCTTTTCTGAAATACTTACAGATAGTCAGCCTGTCAGTTTTGACTTACTTCTCTGTCTTCTGATACACTTATGAATAAGAACGAACAGTTTGCCTGTATCATTTACAGTATACACGCAGTCACTTTTTATTCAAATTATAGATTGTGAGAGATTGTCTTATTATGCAGCACTGTAGAGAGGATTTTTGCTTCTTAAAAATTTGTTGATATACTGACACAACTAAGTATCTATTAAAAATGTCAAATTCTTTCAGAATCATGACAAGCTGAGTGATGTTGGTGATGAGTAAATTTAATTAATGAGCGAATTTGCTTAATCAGAAGGAATTTAGGGGTGTGGAACTGAGATAATATCCAAGTCCCCTACTTAACTACATGCGGAAAATCATTTTACTTGTCTGTGTTTCCTCATCTGTAAAATTAGGATTAAGTCAGCCCCACAAGGCAGTAAATGAGTCGTAAATGTGGCTTTTTCTCTTTGAGAAACCGTGCCCTCAAAGGCAGTAGGAGTCGGCATGATCAGAGAGCATGTGAGTTCCTGGGGGGGGTACGTACGGTGATCACGTCGTCTTCAAACACTTCTCTTGCTTCTTCATAGCCACAAATTTCTTCGTAACATTCTTTTTCCAAATTTCCCTGAAAGAGCTCTTCCAAAAGGTAGGAGCCAGCACGCTTCCATCTTACCAGAACTTTGTTTGCTTTTGAAGCAGAAAGAAAGACTATAGAGCAAGATAAGAATGTAGACACTGTCAGCATGGATGGGCTTCCCCAAGATTTGCGGCGCCTGCTTTCTGGGGGTCAGAGTACATGGTGCTGTGATGGCCTGACATCTGCCTGTGGCCTGGCTGCCACTTTTCCTGTCCCCACCAGACCAGGCTCAGCCTCTCTCATGCCTGATTCTTTCTGGGCATCTCTTCTGGGAGGACCCCAAGGGACATCATTTCCGACACTTTTGTTGTGAATGGTAAAGAGATCAGGAGGGCTGTTTGGGAGCTGAGTTAAGACCTGTTGGTCACGCAGGGGCTCCTCTATCCTCGGAAAAGCACCCCCGACCAAAACGACACTGTCCAGGAGGGCACAAGCAGCAGACACCAACCTGAGGGCTCCGCGGGGTGGAGGACCAGGACGACCAGGAGGAGCAGGAGCAGCTGGACGCAGCCCGCCATTCTGACCGCAGCCCAGGGACCAGTCCGCAAACACAGGTGCCAAAGTCCGTCCTAGGCCGGCTCACAGCGCAGCAGCTGCTTCAAACCACCGCCAGCCCCAAGCTGTGGCGCCAGCCTAGCAGGAGACAGAAGCCAAAAGTGAGAAAAGTGTTTCCTGCCAGGAGGACATTTCACATGGAATTTTATTGCATAAATTTACTGTTCTAAATATGTGCTTCGGTTTTGCATTTTTCTGTTTAAGACAAAGATGGAAAAGGAAAGGCAGAGAAATGAAAAGCCAAAGCAAAGAGGGCCTTGGGGAGGTATTTAGGACACAGAGAACTGGGCAGACTTCTTGGGGGTGAGGCCAGGTGGTCCTGTCCGAGGAAATAGGGTAATAGACCAGAGAGTGCGATCTATCCTCACACTCCTGCACAGCCTGCCTGATCAGCGTGGGTGGGCTTCCTCCCCTAGCAGCCTGGGGATGCAGCAGCGAGCCAGACCATGGCCTGGAGCCTCCAATTGAGGTGTGGGGGGGAGGGCGAGAAATCATGTCACATTTCACTCTCAGGAAGAGCTGATTAGCAGGTACAGGGCAATACGGGTGCTGTTTCAAACAAGTTGGGCACAGAGGCTCCCTTTGGGAGAGAAATCTGAAGGGACTGAGCCTTGTGAGCCTTACCAGATGAGGGGCTCATGGGTGGGGGCAGGTGTCCAAAGGCCCTGGGTAGGGGCTGCTGCTGCCTGGAGCACAGCAAGGTCAGTGTGGGGAGGGCGTCCACAGGAGGGCAGCAGAGGACCTGAGATCGCAGAGAGAACTGGCACTTGGGGTGGGCCAGGGGTCAGCAAGCTTCTCTGCTAACAGTGGACCACAGCACGGGGCCTCACCTAGTTGTCCATGAAGCCAGCCCAGCCAGGCTTCCTGGAACGCTAAGTGCCACATGGAAGAGTGGACCTAGAGGACATTGTGTAGGAGCCGAGTGTGTCTTTGAACCGAGAATCACACTCAGCACCATGAGGTGATTAAATACCCTGGGGGGTGGACGCTCGCACACCCCACCCTCGACTAGCTCCTGGTCACGCACTTGCCTGTGGATCCGCATGAAGGATCCACTGCCTGTCTGTCTGTCTCTGGATCCCTGTCTGTCTCTCTGCTTTGCCCTCTCCCTTCACCCCATGCACAGGGGACCCCCTTCTGTTCGTTACAAGGCATGTGATGAGATCCTCCTGCGGTGTCCTCTCTCACTGCCTCTTGTTTCCACCAATCAATTAACTAGTTTCCCGGATGCTTTGGGGCTTTGGGTGCTGACACTTGAGGAGTGTCCGGGCCTTCGTCGGCTGGGTGTGTCCGATTGACCTCTCACAGTTAGACCCAGGGTGCTCCCTGCACCGGGGACGTGTGACCTCCCACTGCACTGTGTCAGGAAAGGCTCACGGGACAGCCCATCTGGCCACTTGGATAAACCTGGGCAGCAGATCTGGCCACTGTAAAGCTGCCCTGTCCTGTTTGTAATTAACAGTCACTTCTGGGGGATGCTCTGAGACTGTAAACTCTTGTTTCTCAACGGCTTTTCCACCAAGGTTTTGGTGTTCCTTGATGGCTTGCCTCAATCAATCAGCGGGTGATTCCTGGGGGGGCTGTAGCAGTGGGGGTCCTGCTACAATCGAAAGGTAAACCCTCTAGTTCCCGTTTAGGTGGCATCCATGTTTAGGTGGGGTGGAGCAGCACCCCACCACCATCACCATGGTCCCCTGGCTCATCTGCTAGGAGGCCTTGGTCTCTGCGCTGCCCCTGCAGCAGGGCCTCAGGACTGGCCGGACCCGCAGTGAGCCAGCAGGCCTTTCTCCCGGGAGGCCGCCTGTGTGCTTGCAAACCTACCACCGCTGCTGCTGTTGCAGCAACAGCACTGGGCCCGGCCCCTTCATAGCTGGCTCGCACTCTCCTCTGCTTCCTAACTCACACTCAGCTGGGCCTCCCTGTCCCTTCAAACCTCACAGCACTATCCAGAGCACCCTCCACGTTTCCAGGTGTGTGCTCCCAAGGTATCCCCTTCATTCTCCTACCCTCAGGAACGGAGTGTGCCTGTGTTAGGGGTGGCAGTGCCCGGGGAGAAGATGGCTTTATTGTAGTGTTGTAAGCTGTCCCGTACCCCGAGAAGAAATCCATCAAACCCTTGCTTTGTCCTCTTCATTGGCTCCCTTGGCTTCCTACTGGTCTCTGTGCCTGTAGATGACTTCCCTGAGGAAGCTCTGGTGGCAGCAGGTAGGGAATGTCCCTCTGCGCACAATCCTTGGCCCATGTTTAGGGTTAACATGTAGATGAGGAGGTTTCATTAGCTCCGTTCTTCCGTGCAGACGGAGATCCTCAGAGATGGAGTTGCACTGTCCCAGGGCACCCAGGAATGAGCAGAGCTGGGGGCACCTCATCTGTGAGTTCCAGGCCAGGGCCCTCCCCAAAGCACCCACCCACCCACATCACTTCCCCTTATTTCCTCTAGAACGTCACAGAGCGAATCTGTTTCTGGATGGGGGAGATAAGCAGACCCATGAAGGGGCGGAGGCTCCTCCCACACTTCTCTCTGTCTTGCCTCAGTATCCCTCCCTCTCTGATACATCCATGAACTCCATCGCCAATGATAGTGGCCAACAGTGAGAAATCAAGTAGTAACAGCAAAGGCAGGTTTTACTTGTAAAACTCTTCTCTTCCCTGGTGTCCTCTCTGGACCCCAAACAACCTTTGACCTCCAGAGACAGGAACCTAAGTGTGGGGCTTGCCTGGGGACAGAGACCAGTCAGCGGCACAGAAAACTCTCCACCCAGCAATGCAACGGTCTCCTGCCACCAGAGACCTTTTCCCCAGGAGAGAGAAGCTGAGGTCGGCAAGCAGAGAAATGTCTCCCTCAGCTTTTCCTGCTCTCCTCAGACTGTTTCTGGGAAACTGCATGCGTGTCAATATTGACTTTTCTAACTGTGCAATGTCTTTTGTTTATAAAACACTCCAACCTTGCAATAGCTCCTGTTTATAAAAGGGGAAAAAAGCTACTGACATTGTTGGGAGTCTTTGTAGTAGAACTTTGAAACTTTGCTTAGCAAAGTTGTGCAAAATGCAAACCGTATAGGGACTTTTGGAACTCACTGGTCTGGTCTGAGGTGACCTTTTCCATTTTCTAAAATGTTTGGTTTTCATGCCCATTTAAGTTGAGGACCTGGAGCCAGTGTAGACAGAGCTGGGATGGGAAAGGACTTGGCATTTAGATGTGACCCAGTCTAAGAGCGGGGAGCCCTCCCATAGCCCCCAGCAACACATGGCACACATGCCAGGATCAGCTGAGAGGAGCTGTAGAAACCAAGGGGGCCCATGCCCCCCCTACGGGCTCTGATTTAAGTGCTCTGGGCTGTGGCCTGGATGAAGGACTTCAGTGTCTCCCGGTCTGGGGGCAGTTGGTACCTAGTGGGCATGTAAGTTGCTCAGGAGACTGTGCCAGAGTGGACCCAGGCCTGGGGACATTTTAGAACTGCCCAGTTGATTTTAGTGTGAAGGCAGATGTTAAAATGTCCCCACCAGAGAAAAGCTCTCTGGGCCTCCCCTTCCCAGGGAGTCTGCCTTTCACAGGAAAGCCCTGGAGGACACATGGCCACGCTTGTCTCATCCCAGAAGGTGTAGGGAAGCTGTGCGGGCACCTGTGGGGAACGGCCCCGCCCCCTGCCCCGCCCCCCGCCCCGCCCCAGAGTGAGGCTGCCCAGTCATGGTCTGGTCCTGACCCTTGCTGCGCCTTCTCTCTGTGCTCCCAGAACCTTGGCCATTTATTCTCAAGTATGCATGTGGCTGGCCAAGACGGCGTTTTACGTCAGTCAGAAACAGAAAAATGTGCTGTGAATGGACATGGCTCCCTCCTGGTTTTGAGAAGAGGAGTCATCCCAGGGAGCATAAACCCCTGTCCTATAAAATGTGACAGTCCCAGCAGGAATCTTCCAACCTGGTAGGGGAAAGGCAGGGTCCAGTTTCCAAAAGAAAATTTCATTTCCCACTTCGAGAGAGCAAGAGCCAAATCAGGATAAGGAACCAATACAGATCTAATCATCACAGAAAGGAAACTTATTCCAGGATACAGCCTGCTCGGAGCGGCAAGTGTTAAGACAAAACAGGACACCAGTGGCTGCCAGTGGGCCTTTTGGTGGGATCACTGCAGCATGGGGGATGATGTAGGGTCCTCCTGCTCACTGGTGGCCCTGACCTTGGCTTTCATGGACCTATTGATCCACCTGAGGAAGTTGGTAACTTTGGTGTAGATCCCGAACTTTCCTTTCTGTGCACATCCTTCTCCCCAGCTCACAATGCCGGTGACAAAGTAGGTGTCCTTGAACCGGGTGACATGAGGACCCCCACTGTCCCCCTGACAGGCATCCTCAGGCTTCGAGTCATAGCCAGCACAGAACATGTTTTGGGTGATGGTGAATTTGGTGGACAGTTTGCACGTGTTCCTGTCCACGTAGGGCACCTCCAGCATCTTGAGGGTGGCGGACGCGCGGCCCTTCTCATGGGTGCGCCCGAAGCCGCTCACGATGCCCGACTTCTGTGTCATGAGCGAGGACTCGGCCCAGTCCTTCTCAGGCAGGCAGGCGGGGGCCACGTTTCTGCGGAAGCTGATGGGCATCTTCAGCTTGAGGATGGCAATGTCACAGTCGTAGGTGTCCTTGTTGAACCGGTTGTGCTTTATGATCACCTCCACCTCGTGCACCATCTCGTTGCCATCTTCCTGTTCTGTGTTCCGGTCACCTGGAGCGGGTGAGAGCACACGGTGTCGGCTCCACCTGGGCCGGGCACTCCCATGGGGTTGCTCTCTAAAGTAGCTATTGGGTTTTTTTTTTCTGATTAAAAAATGGTCTATGGTCACTAGAAAATTTGAAAAATGTAGGAAATCATAAAGAGGTGAATATAAATGGCCTTCAATTTCTTGTCCTAGGGGCAACTCTGTGTCATATTTTTCTACCTATGTTCAGTACCTCGAAGACGTTAGGTTCACTCATCGGCAGACAGATATTTCCTGAGTGGGTGTCATGTGCCAGGGACATGGGTCAGCTGAAGGCCTTATGTTCTCGACCCGTGTGGTCTAGAGAGTCACCACCAGCCACAGGGGCAGCCGGGCACTCAAATGGGGCTGGTGTGAATGGAGATGCTGGGAGAGTCAAATTTCAGACTGAGAAAGAAAAACGTATTCAAAATAGCTCATAAAAAATTTTATAATTGATTACATACCAAAATGATAATATTTTGGAAAAACCGGGTAAGATAAAGTGTATGGCTAAAATTAACTTTTCACCTGTAAACTTTAAAATGTAAAAGAAAAACAATGTAACTAGAAAATTAAAATTCTCTATGGGGTTCACATTCGGTGGCTTGTGCCAGACAGCGCTGGAGTGTGGTAGAGGGTCATAGACAGGACAAAGCACTCCCACCGACAAAAACATGAGAGGCAGAGGGGCTCGGTGCTCGGGTTCCTGAAGTGGGGCTCTGACAGCCTCCCCAGAGGAAAGGTCCCGGGGGGGGGGGGGGGAGGCCCACCACCCAGGGCAGGGACACTGAGTGCGAGGGCTGTGCAGGGATGGTGGGGCTCTGGGCTGGCTCAGGGAAGGCCACCCCGCCCCTCCTGGGGCTCCCGAGCCTCCTCATTTTTCTCCTACCCCCCATTCTCCATCTTAACTTCCCCCTCCTCCTTCTCATCTACTTCTCAGTCCTCTCCTTCCTCCCCTTTTCCTTTGCTCCCTTCTCCTCCCTGTCCTTCTCTTCCCTTCCTCCTGTTTCCCTCCTCCCCCTCTTCCTCTTCCTCTGCCTCCCACTCCTGCCCCTCTCCTTCCTCCTCTGTGAAACTTCTCCCAGTCCCCAGTCTGGATTCCAGGAATTTTGTCTCATGTTTCCAACAAATCGGGCCAGTTCGAATGGTCCCTGAAAGTATGAAGCGGCGGTGGCCCTGCAGGGCAGCTGAGGGGTTGCTGGCACTTACCTACCCTCACCTTGAAACTCTTCGCTTGGAGAAGGCAGTGAGCCGCGGTGAGGACATGGAAATTATCCAGGATGGTGCCACCACAAAAGCCCACGTTTTCCTCGTTGATGAGCAGAGCCTGTGAAGAGAATGCCAGAGCCAAACAGGTTGAATGTGACTTTCTGGAAAGAGGAATTCGGAACCCTTATTTCCAGTCTCCCTCTCCACTGCACCCATCTGCGTTGGGGTGTCCTCCTCCCCAGCTGGTGTGCCTGCTTGAGCCTCCCCCTGTTCCTGCTCCCCCCTCTGCTGCCCCTTCCCGCCAGAGGACTGTGGGGCCTTCAGACCAGAATGCAAGGCCCAAGCTAGCCCACCTACTGTGCCCACCAGACCGCTTGGGCTGTGGCCCGGTGTGGCCAATCCTTCTGACCCACTTCAGACCCACTGGCCATTCAGTCCAGTGTTCTGGCACATTCTCCGAGAGGTGGCTCACGGTGGACCCCGTGGCACCTTCCTAGCTCCTCCCAACCCTCTTCCTGATTCCATAGCACAGGTGTGGGCAGCACCTCGCGCCTTCTGGCCTTTGCTTCACCGACCAGCCAATGAATTGACTTAATCATTCACGCCACAGACCTTTGTTCAGGCCCTACTAAGCGGCAAGTGTTAGTCACTGACTAGGGTTCTGTCACGATTTACCCACTCCTTTACCACTTGCACTACAAACTCAACAGAAGACAAAGATTAGTTTTCTGTCTTTTCTGGGTCTGTCATAGCATTCTCTGAAGAGTTCTGTGCAGAAAAACAATGTTCACTATGGTAAAAATCCTTCTTGTCTGTGCGGCTATGAGTTATTATACACCCTCGACCAGCCCGTGAAGAAAATGCTCGCCTACGCTGGTGTGACTTCTGGGCTCCAGAGCAGTTCCACTGTCCAGGCCACCCTCCCCTTGATGGAATGCCACCATCAAGGTCGATTTCTAGGGAAGTCTGTACGGCCCCTTCTGGAAGGGGTTTTCACCCTGGTTTGAGATTTGGGAGTGAGGAGTATTCCACTGGGAATGCGCATTGACAGAGCAGGGGAAAGGCACTATAGGCAGACAATTCTATTTCCCGCCCCCCAAAGGACCAGGCTTGCAAATCCAGAGACAGAGCATTTTGTTTGTTCCTTTCTCTTGGGAATGCCACATCCTCTAAGCAACAATTATTGGCTGGGGATATGTGTAGGTTGATGAAACAGTTAACATCAAGCTCTAAAGGAATCCTTGAAGATGTTCCTGCCTAGTATGTGGTCGAGGTGCCCCTTGACTTACAATGGAGTCACATGCCAATAAGCCCATTGTAAGTTGAAAATGCATTGAATACACCTATCATGCTAAATATCATAGCTTAACCTAGCCAGCCTTCAAGGTGCTCAGAACAGCCCTGGCTGATGTGGCTCAGTGGGTTGTGTTCCGGCTTGCAAATCAAAAGGTTGTGGATTCGAATCCCAGTCAGGGCACATGTCTAGGTTGCGGGCCAGGTCCCAGGTTGGGGGCAGGGGAGAGGCAGCCAATTGATGTATCTCTTGCACATCCATGTAGCTCTCCCTTACTTTCTCTCTCCCTTCTCCTCTTTCTCAGAATAAATAAAATTGAAAAATAGTGCTCAGAACACAATAGCCAAAAATACTGACAGCATAATTCACTGTGACGTTTCAATTGTTTACTCTCCTGACGGTGTGGCTGACTGGGAGCTTTGGCTCACTGCCCAGCATCGGGAGACAACACCATCCTGCCTGTCTCGTCCTGGGAAGACCCACACGC
Source organism: Sturnira hondurensis (assembly GCF_014824575.4). Lineage (NCBI taxonomy): Eukaryota > Metazoa > Chordata > Mammalia > Chiroptera > Phyllostomidae > Sturnira > Sturnira hondurensis. The sequence continues at coordinate 5,076,808 of NW_028076312.1, read as the reverse complement.
AGCACTTCCACACCACCATAAAGTTGGAAAATTATAAGTTGAACCACCTTAACGAGGACCCACTATAATGTTTATCTGCCCCTTTTTGCATGATTTATCAACTCATAATGCAACTTGGGGAATGAGTGAGGGAGAGTCAGTCTTTTTGAGATTTGGACACTGCCTGCTATTCTTGAAGATGGAGATGTGGCAACTTGCTTAGACTGGAGCCAGGAAAGTGAGAATCACGGATGCCCACAGCCTCATCCATGGAGGGACCCTCCGGTGAGGGTCCTCCTGCTCGAGTGCCCCTCCCTGTCCTCTCTGCCTGTGGAGTCCCGTGTAAAGCCTCTCTCAGAGCTCCGAGCAGGACACCTCCACCCTGTGGGGGGCTTGTCCTATTCTTCCCAGTGGAACTTCATCTGTGCCCACCAGTACCGCTTTCGTGGCCTTTATCACACACCAACTTGAACTGTGGTCATTTGGGTGCCCCTCACCTCCCAGATCTAGATGGCCACACGTCAGAAAATTTGCTCTGATGGTTTAGCAGCCTATGTCACAACCCTCAGCTCTGGGCCCGGCATACATGTTCTCTGTAAACAACCAGATGTTGAAACGCCCTCCCCTTGGGCTCTTCACAGTTCAGACAAATGCGCACTTGCCATGTACCTTGGGGGTGAGGGTGAGCCGAACACATTTCTAAAGGAAGGTTGTTGGTGGCTGTGGGATTTGTGCTTGTAGGAGAAGCCGTGCTGGCTTTGGGCACTAAAAACATGAGTCCAAGTTAGATCGCCAGATAAAATAGAGGACATCTAGTTAAATTTGAATAAAATAAACAGCAAGTAACTTTTGGTACCATAAGTATGTCCCATGTAATACCTGTCATATGTTTATATTAGAAATTATTCATTGTTTATGTGAAATTCAAATTTAAGTGGAAGTCCTGTTTTTATTTGCTGAATCTGGCAACTTTTGTCCAAATGAACACCTAAATTAGAATTTCTAACTAGTCTAATTAGAAATTAGAAATGAAACAAGGAGAGTAAATCTTTCTGCCTCCAGTCAAGGAGAACAGTAAGCGAGGCCCCACCCACCACAGGGAGCTGCCTTCTACCTGCTGACCGAACCTGCAGCCCCAGCTGGCACCCCATCTCTCCTTCTACTGTAGGTAGAGATTTGAGGACTCAAATCCAGAGCCCACAGATGGGAGTGGGCAGCAGGGCTGGGAGGGCATTGGCAAGTGCCCAGCTTCTTCTCCTCTCAGGCTCCTTCAGCCTCTCAGCAGCGGAGCCCAAAGCCCGTTGGGGGTCCACTTGTGTGCCTGGGCAGCGCCCAGCCAGGCTAGGTTCCCCCATCCAGTCAACTTGCAGGCGCGCTCAGCAGTTACCTGCCAGGGGCACTCGCCGTCTCTGCAGTCCCTCCCTCCCACTATCCGGGTGAGTGTCCTCTCCTCGTCCACAGAACTGGGAGGCTCCGTGCTGTTGAAGTCCAGCAGATGGAAAGGGTCCACGGTGGGTTCCAGGTCTCCAGGGTCATGCAGGTCCGGCATGATGGTTTGGGAGGGATCTTCGCTGTCGTCAGAGGTCTGGGCCACTGACCTTTTCCTGTTTGTCTTAGTGTGTTTCCCACAGGGAAAAGGATCTTAAGAAAAAAAAAGGCCTGGGGCTTCAGCAAAGAGAACATCTCCCTAACCTCACACATAGGTCACTATGTGGTGGGGGTGGGGGCGTGGAGGGGGGTGTCAGGGAGGGCCCACCTGCAGGGTACTGGGGTGAGGCAGCTGGGAAATGCAGTTGGGAAGAGTGAAGAGTGTGCTCAGGACCTGGGAAGGGGTGTGAGGAACTTCTGGGGTGTGGCGCACTCTGTGTCTTGGTAGGGTTGGGTCACAGGTGGATGCAATTGTCACAATGCAGGGAACGTGCACTTCATACCAGTGTACCCACTGTGTGTCAGTTTTACCGAAATGACAGTGCCATGGTCACTGACCTTTGGGGGTTGACCCGTATGCTGAAGCATTGAAGGGAATGTCTGTAATCTACTTGGAAATGTGTCAGAATAATGAAGTGGCTGGTGATGGACAGAGGACGAACGGGGGCGGGGCAGACAGGTGGTGAAGCAAGTAGTGGGAGATGTTAATGGTAGAACCCAGGTAGGGGCCTGTGGGTGCTCACTGTCAAACCCTCTCAGCCCTGCTGTTTTTGAAACATGCTGATGAAATGTTTAGTTCACAGGCCTGTGCTCAATCCATTGAGCTACACCAGCCAGGGCTGAAATGGTTTTTTGTTGTTGTTGTTGTTGTTTTTTTTTTAGTATCCTGGGGGAAAGGGACATCACGTGCAAATAATCTGAAGCATAAAAAGGAGCACAATGCCATGGCTTTGTATGATAATGTCTAAAAATGATAGCTATCCTTAAAGGCACCACGCACAAGGGAGATGCCAAGTAAGTGTGAGAAAATTTCCTCTCTGTGTTGCCACCAACTAGGGAACTGAGGCAGAGGGAGGGAGGAACCAGAGCAGAAGAGAGAAGGGGAGAGGCGTGGAAGGCCGATCTGGAGATGGACAGCTGCCCTCCTCTGCTGTCTCATGTTTGTCTAAGATCAGAGAAGTGAAACTTAGTTCTTTTTAGCGTTTACATGGGCTCCTGCGGGGACCTGGAGGAGCCTCCCCCCCACCCCCATTGGACTCTGCCAAATGTGTTAGCTGGAGATAAAGCATTCGTCACCCTATGGTTTGCTAGGTCTTGTTAATTTTTGTACTCTCTGCTCTTCGAAATTCTAAATTAAGAAGTAGTTTATTTGATTTTATTCTCAAACATCAAAGTTTATTAAATTAATTTGCAATTATTCCTGGAATTTAAACAAAATTTGCATGCAGGTCTACTTCCAATTTTTGAACCAGCTTAGGTTTAAAATCTCATTACCAATAGACAGGTAAATGACATTGTCTTTTACTTGTTGAGAGAGCTGAGGTTACACAACCACAGTCACCCTGGACTGTCTCTGCCTTGGTGGGGAGCGGAGCTGGGACTCTGTACATCCAACTTCCCCCCTTCCCAGCCCCCCACTCCTGCTGTTGACCCTGAAGCTGTTGGTCAGTCAGGGAACCACACTTTGAGGAGCAAGTTGGAGTCACTGTGAGATTAAGTTCAGGAAAAGGGGTGGCCTCTCAGGCTGGCCCCAGGCTGGCCTTGCAACACGGGGGGACCTCCTTACAGTGTATGAGAGCTGGCCTCTCTCTCCCCGGGGGCCTGGCACACCATTCTTGATAGGTCACGCCCTCTGCAAGTTTCTAGGTCAGACTCATGGTATCCAGTTTTTATCAAGGAAAAGAAAAAATAAATTTGATGGACACCGGGGCCCATGCAACCTAAATTAGTTCTTGAGGGTCCTTGGTTGCCCTTCTGGCCCCTGCACTCTCTGCCCAAGTCCATGGCTCCCACAGCCAGTGCCCCTCACCAGCCTGCGCTCTCACTGTGGTCCACTGTGACACCCAGCCTCCCTGGCCGCCTGTTCTACCTGGGGCTACAGAACACGCCTTCCTCACACCCATTACACAGTTAGGGTTTGCAATGAGCCAGGCACTGTGCAAAGCGCCCTCCATGAATTACTCCCTTACTTTTCACACTCACTGAGAAGTTGGGTAATATCACTGGTTCCATTTTTCAAATGCTCACAGAAACAGTGGGTCTGTTTCCAAATCTTGTGGCCCACCTGGGATGCTCCAGCCCCCTGCTCCCTCACCTGTGGGAATGCAGGACTTGCCGTTGTCACCCAGGATGTAGCCCCTGGCACAGGAACACACCACGGAGTTCTGCTGCTCGCTGCAGAACTGGTCGCAGTCCCCGTTATCCAGGCTGCAGAACTTTCGCGTGGCTGTGGGAGAGGCATGCTGGCTCTCAGGACAGGCTGGGGAAGCTGAGGCTGCAGCTGGCTGGGAGGAAGGACAGCAACCCCAGGGGGACAAACACCCCCCACCCCGTGAGCCCTTCAGCTGGCCACCCGACTAGAACAAAGGGCCAGAGCCAGGTGGCTGACACATGAGAGATGGCACAGACAGGACAGGCTGCCCAGGGCAGGCTGGAGGCGTGAGGGACCCATGCCTCCGAATGAGCTCTTCTCACTACCCCTCTGCCTCCTCAGACCATCTGGGGAAACCATGAGTGTCTGCTGAGCCCAGGGCACCAACTTCTTGAAGGTTCTTAAGTAATCTGATCATGCCCAGTGAAGGCCCTGGAGGCTGGGAGGGTCTTAATTAAGTTCAGCCCTAAAAAGGCAGGAGGGTCCTGACCAGCACGGATGTGCTGACTGCAGGAGGGTGGTGGGTTCCAGCACCAGTTGGTCAGGAGGAGCCGGTCAGAGTGGCCAGAGCCGCCCCCCCCCACACACACACACGCCGAGGCCAAAAGATCTGGGCTCCAGCGTGGCCGGACAGGAAAACAGGCAGTGCACACCCTGGGGCCAGGCCGACCCAAATTCTAGACTGGCCCCTCCATCACTTGTATGAACTGGGCAAGTTATTTAAACCCATGGGCCTCAGTTTCCTCACTGGTAAAGTGGTAGAGGTCACACCACTGCACAGGATAACCCTCACAGGTCATGTGAATCTCTTGGCACAGCGCCCACATGAAGCCGCATCTGGACCTCAGAGCGGGTGGAGGGGGACCCCCGCCCGGTCAGCAGCTCGGCTAAGCCGGAGTCACCCTCCTGCTTCCAGTGCGCACTGTGATGCCACCCTGGTAACTTACACTCCACATTTAGGTTTTGATGAAAAAATAATTATAGTGCAAAGATCGACATTAATGAAGCGTTAGAAAGCATTCACAAGGGCCCCGGCGTCAGCCAGAAGTTGCGCAGGAGCGGCAGCTCTGGACGGAACAATGCGCAACTGATATTCCCACTGGGGAAAATCCAAAGTAACTCAGTCCAAGAACACCTTCTCAAGATTACAGATTAAGTAATTTGAAAGAAATGCAATTTTTTCTCGTTAGGGAAAACTTAGGTAATACTAACCTGATTTTTATTTAATTTATTTTCCACAGTAGGAAAACTCTTAGTGACTCTTCTGTGTAGAATTAATTAAATGTTTCAAATTTTTATAGTTGGACAATCCCGAACACTTAATATTGACATTTGCACTAACAAATGTCAGTGAAAGGTGGTGCGTTCGAATCACTGTCCAAGACGACAAGGAATGTGAGTCACAGGGGTCAGGGAGACATTCTGCTCCAAGGGGAAGAAAGGCAGCCCTCGTTTCCGTGTTAATGGACCACACACTTCATGACTGTTCAGAGACGTGACTATGTGTCTTACGAATGTACTCCAAAATTGAGTGATTGGAGAACATTTTGGGGCTTTTACTGTATCTTCTCTTTTTTTCTTACTACAGTGGCCCATCATAATGGAACACAGGCTCTGAATCAGAAGTGACATGAGACAGTTTCCTTGACGTTTTAGCTGCTTCCCCCCCCCTTTCCCAGCTTTGATTCTTCAGGTAACTCTGGCGTGAACGCACACCAAGCAGAGAAACTCACGTAATTCACAGTTTTTGCCTTCATAGCCCTCCAAACAGGTGCACGTGTACTCCCCGAGGCCGTCTTTACAGCTGCCCTGGTTCAGGCAAGGGTTGCTGTCACACTGGTCACCATCTGCAAAGAAAGGGTTTATTTGGAAACCCAAGCTTGCGGACAAAATGACTTTGCTGTGTTGATCTTGGCACACATTTTTCAGATAAACATGAGTGAACTTCAAATTCTTCCTTGTTTCCCTGTAAACAGTTTCTCCTACCTGAACTTCATTTCATCCCTACCTTTTTTGGGTGAGCGTACGTGATGCCCTTTTCTAAGTGGATCATTGACTGAGGTTTCCGGTTTTTGCTGAAATGTGTCACAGAATTTCTACCTCACAGTGAGGAGCTTTGGGCTGGCGGCCAGGTGGGGCCAGCTGGAAGGATGGAGGATATGCGGGTGCCTGTACTGTGGGCTGAGCATTTTAACAAGAGGGTTGTTAAGGTACCTCTTCCCAAATACCCTGGGGGTGAAATGAGATTGCAGAGGCAACTGCTCACCACTGACACGGGACCTCACATTTCGTGGTGCACCTGTACGATACGATCTAATTTACAAGTAAGTCCAATAGTCATTTTGAAACATTTGAATGCTGTTACCAGAACAAAAACACTAGGCATGATTAACACCATTTCAGGTGCTGTCAACATTAAACCAAGGTGGTTACCTTATCAGAGGACCCAATCTGTCGGTCTCTGTTTCTAACTAATATAGTTGGATTTAAAAAAATTATCACCAAATTTGGTGTTCTTCAATGAGAGGAAACTGATTTGAATCTATATTTAAGTAACAAAACTAGAATTAGCATCAAGTTACTATTAAAAGACTATTTGACAATAACTTATAAAAATACTCGTGGGGAAAAGTGTTCAGTAAGTAAGATCTACACAGGAGCAGAACGGCAATTCGGGAAGCATTTTCAAAAATTCAAATACAATTTCTCCCAATTTAAACATCCTGATGAACCCCTGTCACTTAAGATTAAAAAAGAAAACATCTCACCTTTGTATTTATTCCAGAATTCATTCTAAAAGGAAAAAAGATTGTAAAGCGCATTAGGGAAATCACAGGCATTTCAACAACCATAACCCAGTAACTCAACCTGAACAGGGTACTTTCCCAAACAGAAGTAATTTTCTGGGACAAATTGCTCTAGAAATTTTCAGTCTAAAAGAGAAAGGTTTTCAGATCTTCTGCATCTACAAAACTGTGGCTTCATTTACCATCTCTGTTGAATATTGAAAATTTATTTTCAAATTAATTACCAAGAAATGGATTGTACCAAAATGCTTTGCTCTGTTTGCTGCCCCAATGGGTTTTTAGTTGAAGTACTTGGGTCGAAGATTCAACAAAGGATTGAATTATTGGTGAATAATGGTGGTAATTTAAAATAAGATAATTAGCCCTGGCTGGTGTAGTTTAGTGGATTGAGCTCGGGCCTGAGAACCAAAGGATCATGGTTCGATTCCCAGTCAGGGCACATGCCTGGGTTGCAGACCAGTTCTCAGCAGGGGACCCATGAGAGGCAACCATATATTGATATTTCTCTCCTTCTCTCCTTCCCTTCCCCTCTAAAGATAAATAAATAAAATCTTTAAAGAAAATAAAAAAATATGATAATTAGTAATTAACTTAAAACAGAGTATCAAGAGCCTATATTACACTATAGGAAATATTCATGGTCTTAACCTTTTTTTTTTCTGTTTGTAGCATCTCTCCAACCCCCAGATTTAGGTGTGAGCTCACATATAATTTTAATTGGAAATAAGGTCTTTGCAGATGTAATTAATCAATTGAGATGAGATTATACTGGATTAAGGTGGGCCCTAAATCAATGAGAGTGTCCCTGTAAGAGATATCGAAGGACACACAGAGGCACACAGTGAGAGAGCCACGTGAAGATGGAAGCAGAGCTTGGAGATGTCCCCTCAAGCCAAGGAATGGGAAGGCCCGCTGGCAGCCACCAGAAGTGACGGGAGGGGCCTGGAACAGAGTCACCCCAGATCCACCAGAAGAAACAAACCCTGGTGACAGCTTCTGGGCAAACTTTGTAGTCTCCAGAAATGAGAGAACAGATTTTTGAAGCACCCAGTTTGTGGTTTTATTTTGCTTTTTTTTTTTTTTTTAGTGTCTTAGGTGGAAGTTTCAGGTATCAATTTGAGACATTTCTTCTTTTCCAATAAAAACATTTAATACTACAAATTCCCCTGTAAGCTATGTTAGTGGAGTCTCACAGATGTTATATGTTGTATATTCACTTTTGTTCAGCTGAAAATATTTTCTAATTTCCTCTGAGACTTTCTCCTTGGCCCATATATTATTTATAAGTGTGTTGTTTAGTTTCTGCATGCTTGTGATTGATTTTTGGTTCATTTCATTATGGTGAGACAACATATTTTATACAATTTCAATCTTTTAAATTTGCTAAGATGTGTTTTATGGCACAGGATATGGTCTATCTTGCAGGAAGTTCCATGGGTTCTTGGCAAGAAAGCGTGTTCTACTGTTGTTGGGAATCCTGTAAATATCAGTTCAATGGATTCAAGTCAAGTGATGTCTGGACATCTGGAGCAAAAAAAAAAAAAGGCAAACTCACAGTTCTCTGATACTTTGAAGTCTAGTCTCCCTCTATGCACTGCTGCCGTTTATGTTTCAGAGCCCTCAGACAGCTGCTCCGTGCACTGCGTCCGGGTTTTGCAGCTGTACTCACTGGGGGCAGGGCAGACTGTGCTTTCTCTACATCACTTGGAGCCAGAACTTGTTGATAGACTTTGGTCCAGTAATCCTTCTCTGGAGCAGCTGTTCTTAGAAGACAATCCGGAAGAAATATATGTGTGTGTGTTTTCACAATAACAAAATAGAAATAACTTACGTGACCCAAACACGAGTAAAGTAAGTATGTTGATACAATAAAATATAATTTAGCTCTTTAAAATTATGAGTATGGTAGCTACAGAGAAGAGAGGGAAAGTGTTTGGGAAATGATGCTGAGAACTTGGATTGACACCACAATTACTTTTATTATTTAAAACAACTATGTATGTGTATGTGAATCGAAGGAACATTTAAAAATGAAAATAGTTCTTGAAATTATGAGTAACATTTTTAAAGAGGCAAGTCATTTATTAGGTAATGAGTAAAAATGAATTCTCAATTCCTCCTCTCTCTTATGGCCGCTGGAATGAACTCTTGCCGTCAACTGGAGAGAAATACACAAGAACCCCTGGCAGACCTTGATCTTCTGCAGAAATACGAAGACATCTGAGCCACACAACTTAACAATTGCTGTTTTCTAGACAGAAGTGCCAGTTGTGTTTTCCGATGTATTAGTGGTGGCTACTTTCTGCTTCCTATCATCAGGCTTTATGGTAGTAAACAAGTTCTCCAATGTTACTGGAGTCTGTAAGGTGATGTGGTTATTGCCTGTGCTGCAGCCAGCTGTGTGTTTTCCACGGTAGTGGAGAGGTTTTTGTCTATGAACACAGCCTCCTCCTCATCAGTGGCTTTGGCCTGTTCTCCCTTTCCTTCCACCCCACCCTTCCTTTGAGTTTTTATGAGTTTATTTGAACCCAAGCTGATGCTACTTGCCAGGACGCGAGATCTCGAATGCTTTGGTCTTGCTCTTCAAAAAGCTGCTTGCTGCTGCATCGAACTATTTAACTCATTGCAGGCACTGCATCGTTCCTTCATGACAAGCAGTTCAGAGTGCTCGCTGAGCTCCAGAGTGGTCCATTGGGCCCTGGATCTCGGTATCTGGGGATGATCACAGGTGAATGTGGGGTTGCTGCACCTGGCTTTCAGTGCCTCTCGCACAAAATTATCAAAGAGTCTGGCTGAGGTCTGAGGTAGAGGACATCCAATAGCTTTTGCCATACAGGTATTATCAAGAATTTTTTAGTTTCTTCAGTTCTGAAGAGGCTAGTTTCTTGCAGGCTCTGGCAGGTTAGTTGGAAACCTTCCCAGGGCTTTCTCAAGTTCTTCTACCATGCTGACTCTTTGGAAGGATGGGGTGAAGGGTCATTCTCTACCTCATGGGTTTGTCCTTCTGGGCCATCGGAATGGTGTGTGATCTTGTCTGCAATGTGCTTCACCATCTCTGATATAATCTCCATGATTTCATGAGATCGTAATAATCTGTAGAGGCCGTGTGAAGTTCACAGGTGGCGAATCAAACTCAAATCATCTGAAAGTGGCAGCTAATTCCACAAGCCTGGTCAACACCACTGACCACTGGCATCTTATGGTAGAGTTCTGGAGCAATTCTTGTATGTAAGTTCATGTCCAGCTTATTGTGCTAGGTGATGAAAAGCTTGACCACAGCTTCCCTTGGAATAACATTTGTCCTAGGAATTTCAGTGCCTAGGAATCCCAACTTACCCTCAGACAACTTATATATGTGATGCTCTTAGTGTGAATGATAGAATTCTTCTTCATTCAGGTTCAAGGCTAAGTATCTCCAATGATAATGTGTTTCCTTGTCTTTGAAGCCACAGTGAGATTAAGGTAACACGTGTGAGCAAGGAGGCAGTAGTGTGATTTTGTGGAGAATGACCCTCAGCAAACCCTTTTTTTCTTTTCCAGGGTTGTCCTGAACTCCAATTACGTCTCCCCAAGGTAGTTGATTATTGATATGAATAAATTCTTTTGATTTAAAATCCTTGAATTGGCCAAGATGTGCAATTTAACCTGATCTCTAAGGGCACAAAAGATGAACTGCCCCCCGAAGCTCTTTTGGTGTGGATCCTATGTGCCTCCTTTAAGGCGATATTTGCCAGGTGGTCTCCAGGTGCAGCAAGTGAGTGGGTCTACCTGGAGCCCGTGTGATGGCGGGTCTCCCCAGTGCCTGGCATCTGGTGGATGCTTCACTGCAGTCTTGCAGTGTGGATGGGGGTCTGCCGTCAGCGTGTGGTGGCGACAGCAGGTGCCTGACCTAGCTGTCTCTCATGGAGCTCCTGCTTGGCCTCCTTCTCTGTGACTTTCTTCTCAGCTTTCAGGCATCTTCAGTTCATTCGCACCCAGTTCCACTTGCTGCCATCCACTGTCATCTCACCTCTGCATGGTGGCCATCTTTTCCCAGGGCCCTACCCAAGGTGGGCGAGGCTTATTAGCTATTTCCAAGAAAGGGACAAGGCCCTGCCTGTTCTAGGGGGAGGGGGAGGTGCCTTGGAGCTGCCACTTTTCTGCTATGTGGGCATGATGTTGGGTCTCATGGCTCACCGTCTGTCATGCACCTGCGCACCCATCACTCTAAAGGATGCAACTCAAGTGCCCACCATCAACTATAGCTGTGGGTATGGATTTGGGCAAAACCACAATGGGTTCCGTGTCTCTCTCTATCTTCCTCTCTTTCTCACACTCTCTCTCATTTGTGCATGTGTGTGTGACCTGTTATATTTTAGAATCAATGTAACAATACCTTCAGAAGTTTTCTTAACTCACCATGACTGATTTTGAGCCACACCTTCCTCTCAGTGTCCCTCCCCCACAACATGGTGATGTGCCTCACCTGGTGGGTGAAGACGCAGAGACCAATGGCACTGTGAGTGACAGAAGGAGACAGTCTCCCCACTCCCCATGCCAGAAAGTCTCTCTCGAGCTGTGCTCTCCTGGCTGAGCCCACAGCACATAAGAACATGTTGTGGGTGCTCAGCATAGGCTACAATGACAGCCTCCAAGGGAGGGGTAACCAGGCCAGAAAGCATCTTCATCTGGGCCCAGCGTAGTTCACAACTGATCTCTGTCTCACCGACCCTTACCGTCTTCTCCGTGTCCTCAAAGATTTCTCGGGCCTCTTCATAGGAGCAAGTCTCTTCTAAACACTCTCTTTCAAGGTTTCCTTTCTTCAACTCTTCGAAAATTGTATTAGCCCTCCGGACCCTTTCCAGGAAAGTATTGGCACGTTCCCGTTTAATGAACACTGGAAGACATGGAAGGACACAAGGTACCTTATCAAATTACCTGCTCTGCCCACCATGTCGTTTCTGTGCTACAAAAGACTGAAAACACCTTCTCCTTGCACTAAGGCAGTTGGGAAGGAAATGCCTATCTTCCTCACGACTCCTCCTTGAGTTATAGAGTAAGACACCTGTCTAGACTCCACACGCCCTTCTCTGGAGAAGTAAACACATTCCATACAATCAACTTAACATTCTCCCTGCACTTTCATGCCCAAATTTAGGGTGGTCAACCCAAACCCTTTTTCTTGAACTCTCTCTTCTCAGAGTGGTTCCAGTTCACTGTCATCCCTGCACCTCCCACCCCAGGCTACTCTACTCTGTGTTTTGGCTCAGGCTGTACTCCTCCACTGTCATCCCTACCCTGAATCTCACCTGCCCTTCAAGGTCTCAGGTCTGAATTAAGTGGGGAGTTGTGATACTGTTTTGATTGCAATCTACAATTAAAGGTATGATTTATACCAAGTCTCAGGATTCACATACACACAATTAAGACAGAAGTTTCAGGAAGTAGTACTTACTACTATTTCAACCCACAGTACTTATAATAAGTACTTAGTACTTATTACAAAATTGTCTACTTGATTCTATTCTGTTTCATCAAAAAATAAAACCCCAAGACTTCCAGTTAAGATGGTGCCATAATTAAACACAGCTCACCACCTCACACAACCACATCAAAAATACAACTACACTGTGGAACAACCAGAACTCAGAACCATTAGAAATTGAGCTGGATGGAAGTCCTATAACTAAGGAATTAAAGAAAAAAACCACACCAAGACTGGTAGGTGGAGTGGAGAATGCAGATGGGCTGGTCCCACACCCACATGGGGCAGATAAAAATTGAGAGAGATATCTCAGGAGTGAGAGGCCCAGCCCCCATACCAGGCCCCCTGCCCAGGGTTCCAGTGTCAGGATTATATGTCTCTATAACTTCCGACTGTAAAAATCAGTGGAGATTGAGACTGTGGAAAACAAACTCCTGAAATCCCAGGCAGTTCCTCTAAAAGGACCTATGCACACATCTACTCAGACTCACTCCCCTTGAGCTCCAGTGCTGGGGAAGCAGATTGAAAAACATCAGAGACATCTGAGGAGGAACTGAATTGTCCAGCATCAGGGCGAGAGCTGGGGGACAACTTTCTCCCAGACAGAAGTACTGGCAGAGACCGTTTTTTGTTTTCTGAGCCTTCCCCCCTCCACCACTGAGCCACAGAGCCTGCAGGTGCGCACCATACCTGATACTCTATCAGCCTGGCTCACATTGTTTGCCCCATCCTGGTGATTCCCCAGTGACCTACCCCACCCAACTCCTAGGGCCACCCAAACTGTTTTCAGTGGCTTTTCCATGTGAATGGCTTGTCTTGGCCCATGCTTCATGTTTTCCTAAATTGTCTCAGACAAGCAGCATCTGGCTTCAGTGAGCTCCATACCTCTTGCCAAGTTGCCCCAGGCCCTGCACTAGCAGCAGCCAGTCTTGGTTCACAGCTTGTCTTCTCCTGAGCACCTCCAAGCCCAGCACAAGTAGCAGCCATCTGCAGATCACTTTGTAGCTAATGGCGTGTGACCCTGGACAGAACACAGGCAGTGGCTGACCTTGGACATGCAAACAGCAATCAAGGCTCAACTACAAGAGGAGGGTGTACACAACCCATACAGCAGGTGCACCTTGAGTACCCAGCTTGGGTGATAGGGGAGACTGTGCCACTGGACCCTACATAACACCTACTACATTAAGCCACTCTATCAGGCCTGGGAGACATAGTAGATCTACCCACTGTATTTTTCCATGTATAATAAGCATGCTTTTGCCCAAATTTTTGAGAGAAAATAAGGATGTGCATCATACATGGGTATAATGACTACATACCATGGACATAAAAATGGGTATAATAATCCCATGTATAATTCCCATGAAAACATGGGTGCACATTATATATGGCAAAATATGGTAATTAGAAACAAACACAGGGAGGCTGTCAAACTGAGAAGACAAAAAAAACATGGCTCAATTGGAAGAGCAAAACTTCAGAAAAGGAGCTAAACAAAATGGAGAAAAGCAATCTATTAGATGCAGAGTTCAAAACACTGGTTATAAGGATACTGAAGGAACTTCATGAGGAAGACCTCAATAGCATAAAAAGATCTATTCATAAATGAAGAATACACTAATTGGAATAAAGTACGATCTATAGTGAATTAACAGTAGAGTGGTTGAAGCTCAGAATCAAATCAGGAACATGGAGCGTAAGGAAGAAAAAACAACCAATCAGAATTGCAAGAAGAAAAAAGAATTAAAAAACAAAAAGGATAGTGTAAGGAGCTCCTGGGACAACTTCAAGAGGTCCAACATTAGCGTCATAAGGGTGCCAGAAGGAGAAGAGAAAGAGCAAGAAATTAGAAACCTATTTGAAAAAATAATGAAAGAAAAGTTCCCTAACTTGATGAAGGAAATAGACATACAAGTACAGGAAGCACAGAGAGTTCAAACAAAATGGATGCAAAGAGGCCTATTTCAATACACATCATAATTAAGATGCCAAATGTTAAATACAAACAGAGAATCTTAAAAGCAGCATGAGAAAAACAGTTAGTTACCTCCAAGGGAGCCCCCATCAGACTGTCAGCTGATTTCTCAAAAGGAAGTTTGCAAGCTAGAAGGAATTGGCAAGAAATATTCAAAGTGATGAAAAGTAAGGACCTAGAAGCAAGATTATTCTGCCCAGCAAAGTTATCATTTCGAATAGAAAAACAGATAAAGAGTTTCTCAGACAAGAAAAAGCTGAAGGAGTTCATCACCACCAAGCCAATATTATATGTAATATTAAAGAGTCTTCTTTAAATAGAAGGAGAGAATCACAAATATGAACAATAAAATGGCCATAAATACGTATCCATCAATAATTGAATCTAAAAAACAAAATAAACAAACAAGTACAACAGAAACAGAATCATAGATACAGAGAATGTTTTTGTGGTTGCCAGATGAAAGGGAGAGCCGGGGGGATGGGTGGAAAAGGTGAATGAATTAAGAAGTACGAATTAATAGTTAGAGAATAGTTGTGGGAATGTAAAGTACAGCATAGAGAACAGAGTAGCCAAAGAAGCTATATGCATGACCCATGAGCATGGACAATGTGTGGGGATTGCCTGAGGGAGTTGGGGAGGGAGACAAAAGATAAAAGTTGGGACAACTGTGATAGCATAAGTAACAAAATATAATTTAATAAACCCACTCAATTGATTTCATGACTTGCAAATGAGTCACGACCTGCCAATGAAAATGTCTTGGGTCAGAGAATCTCTGGATCCTCGCTCTGGTATCTACCTACAGCTGAATTGTCCCACCTCTCTGCCTGAGTCTTATCTGTCACTCACCCACTCCTTTTCCTCTTTTCATTGTGGTACAGGAGGACCTCAGATTCTTTTCTTTGCCCTCTGCACTCTGCTCTCTCTCTTTCTTCCACTGAAGAAGTTAGTCTCATGTAATAAAAACTCTCCAAGTTGATATTTCCGGTCCCAACTTTCAACCTAGCTCTGTGTTTTCAACTCTCACCATGATGGATGTCTCCCCTCATCTCAGAACTTCAAACTTCCCATGTCCAAAACTAAAAAAACAAAACAAAACAAAACAAAAAAAAACNCCCCCCCCACCACCAACCCCCCCCCCCCAAAGACAAACCACTACTGCAGAATCAAGAAAGCTTGAGTTTCAAATACATCTTGGTCATTTACTACTTAATATTGGCAAATGGGAATTACAGTGCATACTTATGAGATGTTTTAAAGACTGTGTACAACTCCTCGTGTTCAGTTTGTACACGCTAGGTGCTCAGTAAAGGTTAGCTTCATTCCTACCTCAAATTACTTTCCTTTCCAAATTCCTCATTTCTTCTAGAGACATCAATATTACCCAACAGCATCAGGTTCAAACTTGGTATTTGTGTGCCCCTCCCCCACTACTCCGAGTATCTGCTACAGTACCAAGTGCTTGCTTTGAAATAAAACCCACACATCGATTTCTCCCCTCCATCACTCCCCTGCATGGGGGTCTTCCCTGTTCTGTTTTTCTCTTTCACTTTTCACTGCTTTCTCAACTCCCACACCTGGGTCTGCACCTCAGTGCTCCTGCGCTTGCACTTGACCCAGAATGCAGACAAATCCCCAGGGTGATACCACCTCTGCTCTTTCTCTTTGATCTGCTTCTCTCCTCGCTGAGCCTTTTCTCTTTGGACAGACCCCAGGGTCCTCCTGGAAGGCCCAGAGTCTTCCAACTGTCCAGCCTCATGTTGGGCAGTCCCTTCCCATGGTTGGGCCAGCTTGAGGGTGAGGGCACCAGCTCTTCCCTCATTGTCCCCCTGCTGCGGGAACTCTTCTCTGCCTGTTACCCCCATCTTCTTCTCCCCCAGCTCACTTCGGCAGAGAAAATTCCCTTTGCTCTGCTTCTGCCTGCCGTGTCTCTGTTCTCTCCCTTTTTTCCTCCATCTCCCTCTCTCTCTGTCTTTGTCTGTTTCTATGCTCCTGTCTGTCTGTCTCTGTCTCTCTACCTCTCTCCCTCTCCCTCTGTCCATGTGTTTCTATCTGTCTTTATGACCTCTGACCCACTGCCTGTCTTTCCAGCCACAGGGAGGCACACCTGGCCCTAAGCTACCTTGGCTGAGACCACCAAGCCCAGCTGTCCCATGTCAGCCTATTCGGCACCCACTATCCACACTGTGGAGATTCAAGAGCATCATCCCGATTCCCCACCTCTCTCCTCCTCCCCGAGGCCACCTCTCCAGTCTGCAAGTTGAGGGGCACTTACCGCTTCCCCCTGGTGACAGGAGGCTGGCCAGTGAGGCACTGAGCAGGAGGAGGCACAGCGGGCTGGCCATTGTGTGGCCTAGGACAGCGTCTCTGTCCCCACTGTGACAGGCCTCCAGGGCAAGGTTCAGCCACCCTGGCTCAGAGGGTGGATGATTGTCCTTCTGCTTATCACAGCCTTCTGATTGGAGCCTGGGCCAGTGGGGGGTGAGGGACAGGGGCAGGCCACTATGCCGGGGCATTGTCACCTGGCCTGTGCAGCCTTGGGGAGGTCCCACTGGAACTTCATTGGTAGAGGTATCCAGTGGGGCTTGCTTTGGGCATAGCAACTTTTTGTTCTAAGACAATAAAAACGTGATTTTATGGTTTTCAGATGTTTATGTGTGGCTCTCATCTCATCCTTACAATCTTGATGAAAGCTAAGTATCACTTCATCTTTTCTCTGGAACGGAGAATTGAGGCTTAGAGAGAGGTGAAGCATCTGTGGTGTGTGTGGGATTTGAACACAGGATTTTCCACTTTAGGGTCCCGCTTTTCCTTTGTCTGAACTGGTCCTTCTGCTCACAGGCCTATCTCTCTAGGTGGTACCAGGTGGGGACCCACAAAGCGCCTCTAGCACAGAGGGTCCTGATGTCTGCGCATCATTGACATGTCAGGCTTGTACCTCCATCCCCCAAGTTAAAGGGCTCTGGGAGGCAGAGCTTGTCTTGTGACCCTTCCAGGCCACACAATATCTCATGCCCAGCACCCCCTACACATACTCCTGGTAGGATACCTCTGTCTGGAGGACACTGAGTGCCCTCGGGGCCAGAGCCCCGAGTGCCCTGTTGACCACAGGACAAGTTGGTTCAACGTCAAGAGGGGCTGGGCCAGCAGGAGATACTCAGCACACCTCTTAAACTCACGGCTAAGCCATGAGACACATGGCTTCTCTTGACAACAACTTTGCCTCACACACTCTAATGGGGGCTGGGGGTTGGGGGAGGGAGAATGAGCCCTGAGTCAGAGGCCGCACAGTGTGGTGCATTTCTCACGGATGTGCGGCTCGGTACAGGTCATCTGGAAGAGCACTGGGAAGCTGGCAGGGTGCCTCAGGACCAGGACTGGAGGCAGCCTCATTGTCCAGCCCCTCCCAGAGCTCCCCTCTCCACTCCCCCCAGGCAGGGCCAGGGGATATGGATGGCACTGTCTCCAGGGAATACAGGAGTCTTGTTTCTTGGCTATCATCTTGGGGAGAGTCCTGAACTCAGGGTTGTGTCTGTTTGCAACAAATGACAGGTGTCAGGGAAGGACGAGTCACATTAGGCCAGTGAAAGCAGCCTGCTACCTTGGCAGCCAGGCTGGAGAAGGAGATGCATGTGCTACGTGCACACCGAGTAGCAGCGACGTCCCAGGCATCAAGAGTTAGGAAACAGCCTGACCAGGGTCTCTGCAGCCAGCCTCCAGGCTCTGGAGGAAAAGGCCTGGGAAGTGGCTGCAAGGCTAGTACTGCACCGAAAGAGACAGAAACAGAGGCAGAAAAAGACTGTGCTCTATTCCACAGGGTCCACTGCTCACAACACTTCTGCACTCAGTGATCATTTATCCAAAGCCCATGGTCACTTGGATGTAAGTCTCATCATCTGGTTTGTTGGTTGCTTTGCCTGCAGTATCTAGAGGGCTGTCTGGCACACAGTAGATGTTTAATAAACACCAAGAGATGGAGTGAGTCAGTTCATTCTGGAAATTTGCCTGTTCTGTGCTCTGAGGCCAGGCAGGTCTTTTGCGGGGTGGTCACTGTGACATGCAGAGCCTGGTCCTCAGGGACAGCCTGTAGGTGGTGCCTTGGGCCTGTCTCACCTGGTCAGTTTGTGCTGTGATGCTGTTTCTGGACAAATTTCATCTGTGTGGGGAGGCCAGATGCTGTGTGACCCTCCCTGTCCGAGCGCCTGGTGGCGGGGCAGGGAAAGAACCTAATTGCCCCTCATAGAAAGATAGAACTGACCCATACAGTCAGCACATCTTCACGTCAAGCGTTAGCCTTCAGGGGCTGTCTCAGTGCTGCTGGGCACCCATGCAGACACCAGCTCCATGAGACCGAGGCCTTGCCACCCACTGACAGCTGGGGAAACTGAGGCAGAGCCAGTGACCTACCAGGACCATGTTTAACCCCATGTGGATCCGGGCGGCTTCTGGCCTTGCCACTTCAATCCCATTCCCACCCTTTTCTTTCCAGGAACAGGGTCCAGATAACTTTCATTCCCAGGAAGAAACTAGAGCCTTGCTATGCTTAGGGCCTCCGGAGAGCTCTTGCATTTTGTGGCAGAATTTCCGGTAAGTGTCGGTAGCCTGGATAGTCGATCTGGAGGACATCTGGATGTTTGCCAATCCACTTCACCGTCTGTGATGACATGATCGAGCTCCTCCAGAGGCCTCAATCCACATGCACTGGTTCCATTCCCCTGACAAGCGTTGAGGTGGGCTGCCATCTTATAGAGGAGGCAACAGGGCACAGAGAGGGTAAGCGGCTTGGCCAGGAGCTGCAGTCAGAGTCAGGCCAAGTCCAAAAAGGTGTTGGCTGCTTCAGTGCACGACCGACCACTTGGTGAGATTCCTAAAAACTACAGCTTCACCAGGGCAGCGGACCTTTTCTGTAAAGGCCCAGATCAATCGTTGGGTCTATGGGTCAGGTGGTCTCTTTGGACAGAGGGTCTCTGTCTCAAACACTCAATGCTGTGGTTTTAAGCAGCCATGGATGACTTGTAAAAGAATTAATGTGTCTCAATAAAACTTTATTTACAAAACCAGGTGGCTTGCACTCAGCCTTAACTGTAGCTTGAGGACCCTGGTCTGCTCAAAACTAAACGTGGCTTGACTGCCCAGCAGAGCCAGTGACAGCACCCGAACTCACTTGCGTTGAGCACTGTGAGCATTCCAGGCACACGACAGGCCAGTGCCCATCCTCCTGTCCTGTCCTGAGGGAGGGTTGTGCCCACTGGGTTTGCTCCACCCGCCTTTACCAAGTTGAAGCAGGGCCCACTTGAACTTCGATTATTTGTTCCATTCTTCCCTACCTGAGGCCTATGTGACCCTAGGTTTAGTGAGCCCGTAGTCACCTGAGGGACTTGATAACAATGTAACCCACCAGGCCCCACCACCCTCCGATCCCATGGATCTGAGCAGGATGTGTGGACATGCATTCTGGGGAGCGTCTGTTTTGTGGAGTGTCCCTGGTGGTTCTCAGTCCCTGGTGGTCCTAGGGACTGTCTTTGGACTGTCATTGATGAGGGAAGTGACAAGAAGAGAACAACCAGGTCGATAGGGCTCTGGGAACTGCAGCCTCCAAAATCCATCAGGGAGCTCTCGGTTTTAAAAACCAGCCTCTGTATAAAAATGTTCATTTTGTGACTGGTGATGTTACCAATACCTTGACTGGTGATGAACGGCAGGGTCTCAATGACGTGAATACAGACGACCTGTGAGTGGCAGGCAGGCTGCTGGGGAAAATGCACGGAGGAGACTCAGCTGTTCGTTGTTTGAGGGGAGAACCGGTGGCAAACAGTATGCAGAGCATTTTATGTGGTTTGCTTTAGGGTAAAAGATACACGTGCAGAACAAATCTGGAAGGATATCCAGCAAAGTGAGTGGATGACGCTCCCGATTTATTTGAAACAAAGGTGAAATACTTGTATAGAAAGGAAAAAATGTAAGTTAAAAGACAGACCTCAGAATGTAGCACATGTCACCGGGTGAACGCATACACACCGCTCTGGCTGCGTCCACAGGGAAATTGAGCAGAGGTGTGCACACGAGATGCGGTCACTTCCCCACATCTGCTGCTGCAGGGCTTCCCGTCCTCCTCACTGGCTGTCCTGTGCCGCTCATCTTTCTATTCCCTCTGTCCGTCTCTGTGAATCCCCAAGTCTCTACCTCCTTCTCTTTAGAGCCCCTCCCCTCATTTTATCTGAGCTTCTCGGTCTCTCTCAGGCCCTCTCCTTCTCTCCTCGCTCCTAAGGTCTTTCTTTAGGCTTGTCTCCATCTCTCAGTCTCTCCCCACCCCTCATTCTCTCTACTTTCCTTCTCTTAGTCTCTCTCTCTCCTCTTGCTCTTTCTTTCCTTCTCTGTCTCTCTCAGTCTCTCTGTTTCTCTCCCTCCCCCTCCTTATCCCCTCCTCCTCCTATCCCCTCCCCAACAAGGGCAGAACAAATTACGGGATTGGAAGCCAGGACAACCCAAGCAACAGCAGCTTTATTTCGCGGGAGCCGGGTGCTTGGAGCCAACTCTGGGGGACTAGCGGAGCGGGACTCGGAGGAGGCCTCTCGAGTGGACTTCTGAGCTCATGAGCCTTTGGAGCCACTCAGTGTACTGGGAGACTCTGGTGTACACCCCGAACTGGCCTTCGGCTGCACAGCCCACACCCCAGCTGACGACGCCTGTCAGGTACCATGTACTCTGGAACTTGGTGGCATGTGGGCCCCCGCTGTCCCCCTGGCAGGCGTCCTTGCTCCCATCTAGGTACCCAGCACAGAACATGTTCTCTGTGATCTTTGGGGAGCCCGGCTTCTGTTTCGACTGCTCCAGGCAGTCCTGGGTCATCAGCCTGGGCACATCGATGACCATGAGCTCAAGGGCCGTGGCACCCCTGTCAAGAAGCTGCCCCCAGCCACTGACGGTTGAGAATCGAATGAAGGCCAAGGTCCTCTCAGAGAAGGCCTTCTCAGGCAGACACAGGGGCACTGTGTAGTTGGTGAAGTCCACAGGCCTGCTCAGGCGGAGCAGGGCGATGTCGTGGTCCGTCTTCCCTGAGACGTACTTGTTGGGGACCATGACCTGAGTGACGTGCCGCTCTTGCTCGTCACCATCCTCCTCACTCAGGTCATGCTCACCTGTGGGGAGACCAGAGCCGCTTGCACCCCTGGCCTTGCAGCCTTGAGGAGTGGCCCTTCCCAAACCTCAAGAGGGTTGGAGCTCCCTTTGGGGAAGGAGCAGCCTGCGTCCAACTCCAGCCTGGCCTGGGTGGCTACCGTTGGGCTCCAGACAGAGCATGAGTTGGGGGTGGGTCTGGACCCTTGGGTGCTTAAGGCATCGAGGGGGGGTGCTGGGCCAGGCAGCTGTGGGTCGGTCAGGAGGACTACCCAATTCCCGCCATGCTTTCCAGGCAGGGCCTGGCCCTCCCCGGGGTTCCTCGCCATCCCATAAAGCCACCGGGCAGAAGCCTGGCTGTGGTGGCCCATGGAGCCATGGGTGGCTGCACTACCCTCAGGGCTCTTGGCCTGAGTGAGACAGGTGGGCATGGCATCACCTCCCGTGTCTTTATTTGGGGGTGGGGAAGGGGCTGAGGGGATGTGGCCACAGTGGCTCCCTGTGGGCGTTGGGGTTGCCCCAGTGCTGCCCACTTCCCTTTTTGGAGGAGTTCACCTGGTTGTGGAAGTTGGAGGTTCAATATCCCGAGTCTTAGCCCCCAGTTGTTATCAAGAACCGGTCTCTCATCAGAAGATGGGGAGAACAAACTTACCCACTACCACTGTCAGGTTCTTCCAGTTCTTGATTCTGTCGAAACAATGGGCTGCGGAGACCACCCAGGTGGCGTTGATCAGGGTGCCCCCGCAGAGCAGCATCCCATTTAGCTTCAGCTCAGCCTACCAAGGCACAATAGACATTGGAAGGTCACATTATTGTCCTGGGGTCCCCTCCCTGGAGAATCCCCTTCCCCCTGCACCCCCAGGGATGGGCTGCACTAATAGGAAGGTGTCTGAAATCCTGGAGGCTCCCCAAACAGGGCCCTTCCTGAGCAAAGCTGCTCCAGGCCCTCTCCAGCAGGCATCTCCCCATGCAGCGCAGGAAAGGGAGGCTCGAGGACACGGCCTGGCAACGGGAGTGTTGGTGCCCGGTTCCTCTGTGCATCTCCCGGGACTGTCACCGTGCTTGACTCAACATGCCTGATTTGCAGAGATGTGGCCAAGCTTTGTGCTCCTAGAGCGTGTGAGGGGTAAACAGAATAACAGAGGGAAGTACCGAGCATGTTCTAGGTACACGTAGACCCTCAGTAAATGTTTCCTTTCCTTTTTTTCTTCCTAAAAGCACAGAGGATGCCAAGTAGGGTCGTAGCATGAATCCTGCATGGAGACGTTTTCCTCAGGGTGAGCCTTCCACCATGGGCGGGAAAGGAGCCGCGGTCTCTGGCCAGGCTGGCCCAAGGACGGTGAGGAACTGTGAGGCCAGAGGAGGCTGGCTGAGGCTGAGGCAGAGCCACCAGTGAGCAGTCTGGGTCTGGTTTCCGACCGTTTCCTTCTGTTGTGTGAAACTGGATCAACCAGGGAGGGAAGAGACTGGACATGGGGTTCGTCACTCTCAAGCCTGGTGTCCCGAGTTGTGTGGGCAGCAGGAAGAAGGGTGCTGGGGAGCCTTCCTCACCTGTCTGGGCTGAGAGTTGCACCTACTTCTTGGCTGGGATCATGGGGGTTAAATGATACTGAAAAGGGTGGTCTTGGTGGGCGGGGCACAGGGTGGGGAACAGAGCCTGCAGCAGTCACCCCAGCAAGCCCCACCCCCGAGTGCTCCCCACTGTAAAAGGCACAGAAACCCACATCCATCAGCACCGTCTCTGGCTTGGAGAGGCTTTGCCACCCATTGATGGGAGAATCTGGCAAACATATCAGTCCTATGTGGATGTATCTAACTCAGATTATTCCTCTGAACACCAAAACCAGGGTTCTGCAAAGCGGTGGAGCGGGGCCCTGGACCGCAAAGACCCCACTCAGGCCCCAACTGCTGTGGGAGGTGGGGTGGAGCAGGGGGAGGCCAGGGCTGCCAGCTTGGTAATAAACGCAACTTCTTTCGAGGCCGGTCTGGAAGGGCCAGGTTGCTGTGAAAGGAGGGATTTGGAGTTTTCCCGAGCCTGAGGTCAGGCGGAGAATGATTGGTGCTTTTCCACTTTCCTTTACAAAGTTGTCATATGTTTATGTCTATTTCTAAAAATTCTTGACTGTTTAACTTGGGGTGTCCCAGAATGAGAGGTTAAAGAGGAGACATTGATTTGGGCGCAGACCTGAGTTTGCCGGTCTCAGAGTGGCAGCTCTCCTTATACTGCGTGCGGTCTGCACATATTCCCAGGCTCTTGTGAAATGCAGATGCTGGCCCAGTGGGCCCGGGGGCCTGAAACTCTGCATTCCCACCAGGGACCAGGCTCGGAGGCAGCCTTGCAGAGACAGGCCCTGGAGGGGCCACAGCCCACGCACCTGACCACATGCCAGGCACACAGCCTCCCAGCCTGTGGAAGGATTCCGCTACAGATCAGAAATCATCCCGTATGGTCTTGCTTACATATGCAATCTAAGAAAACAAAACAGACTTCCAGCCAAGACGGAGGCATAGGTGGACACATTGTGCCTCCTTAAACAACCAGAAGGACAACAACAAGTTTAAAAGCAAAAAACAACCAGAAGTGACAGAAATCTGAACTATATGGAAGTCCAACAACCAAGGAGTTAGAGAAGAAACATTCATCCAGACTGGTAGGAGGGGTGGGAACAGGCAGCTGGGGAGGAGAGGACTCATGGCAAGGTGGCAGCTGGTACAGTGGGCAGACCCACACTCGCATGCAGATAAACTGGGAGGAACAACTGGGGAGGGAGACAGACTGCGTAACCCAGGGTCCCAGTCTGGGGAAATAAAGCCTCAGAGCCTCTGTGCGAAAAAACCTGTGAGGGTTGTGGCATGGGGGGAGAAACTCCCAGTCTCACAGGAAAGGTGGATCTCATTGGAGAGACCCACAGGGTCCTAGAACATACACAAACCCACCCACCTGGGAATCAGCACCAGAAGGGCCCAATTTGCTTGTGGGAAGCAGCGGAAGTGACTGAAAGCCAGCAGAGAGCAGAGCAAGCAGCACTGTTCCCTCTTGGATCCCTCCCCAGGGACAGCATCACTACAGAGCAACGTGGGTTGCCCCATCCTAGTGAACACCTAAGGTTCAGCCCCTTACTAAGTAACAGGCACACTGAGACCAAAAAAAAAAAAAAAGGCCCAAATGAAGGAACAGATCAAAGCTCCAGAAAAAATACAACTAAGTGATGGAGAGCTTGCCAGCCTATCAGATGCACAGTTCAAAACACTGATAATAAGGATGCTCACAGAATTGTTGAATATGGCTGCAAATTAGATGAAGAAATAAAGGCTATGCTGAGTGAAATAAAGGAAAATGTACAGGGAACCAACAGGGATGGGAAGGAAACCAGGACTGAAATCAACGGTGTGGATCAGAAGGAAGAAATGAACATTCAATCAGAACCAAATGAAGAAACAAGAATTAAAAAAAAAAAAAATGAGTAGAGGCTGAGGGACCTCCAGGATCCGGAGGATCCATGTTTGGATGTTAAACATTCCAACATCCTAACCATAGGGGTGCCAGAAGGAGAAGAACAAGATCAGGAAGTTGAAAACTTAGTTGAACAAATAATGAAGGAGAACACCCCAAGCTGGCCAAGGAAATAGATTCCTAGGAAGTCCAGGAAGCTCAGAGAGTCCCAAAGAAGTTGGACCCAAGGAGGAACACACATAATGTAATTATTACATCATAATTACACTAGCCAAGATTAAAGATTAGGAGAGAATCTTAAAAGCAGCAAGGGATAAGGGAACAGTTACCTACAAAGGAGTTCCCATAAGACTATCAGCTGATCTCTCAAAAGAAACCTCACAGGCAAGAAGGGGCTGGAAAGAAGTATTCAGAAGTCATGAAAGGCAAGGACCTACATCCAAGACTCCTCTATCCAGCAAAGCTATCATTTAGAATGGAAGGGCAGATAAAGGTCTTCCCAGATAAGGTCAACTTAAAGGAGTTTATCATCACCCAGCCCTTATTGTATGAAATGTTAAAGCGACTTATTTGAGGAAAAGAAGAAGATAAAAACTATGAACAGTAAAATGATAACAAACTCACAATGATCAACAATGGAATCTAAAACAAAAACAAAAACGAAAACAAAAACAAAAATAAACTAAGCAAACAATAGACCAGGAATGGAATCCCAGAAATGGAGATGGCCTGGAGGGGAGCGGGAGGGGTAGAAATTGGGAAAAGGTACAAGGAATAAGTAGCATAAATGGTAGGCAGAAAGTAGACAGGGAAAAACTAAGAATAGTATAGGAAATATAGAAACCAAGGAACTTATATATACCACCCATCAACATGAACTAAAGAGAAGGAATGCAGGTGGGAGGGGGTGTACAGGGCAGAAGGGAATTGGGCCAGGGGAATGGGACAACTGTAATAACATAATCAATAAAATATATTAAAAATAATAAAAAAGGAAACAAAACAATGAACAAACAAAACAAAGCAGAAACAAACCCCTAGATAAAGAACAAGCTGATGGTTGTTGAAGGGGCAGGGGTTGGGGAATGTAATTTAGAAAAATTCAAAAATAAAGCACAATATCTGGCATACAAAAAGAAAAAAATATATCAGCTTCCAGAGGCAGACAGTAGGTGGAGCTGTGAAGGTGAGAGAGCTAGGTTCAGGTTGTAAGGCCTCAGTCTCCTGTCTGTTAGAGGGAGTGAGGACAGCGGCCTGTGAAGAAGCAGTGTGCAGAGAGGCACAGGATGGCGGGGCTGCTGCTGGGAGCACTGAGGTCTGAGGTGAACGGCCTGCAGCTTTAAGAGGAAATCCACTGCCAGGAGCAGTGGTGATGTGGGGCCTGGGGTGTGACCCCAGGGCCCTGAAGCCTTACCTGCCAAGGACACTCTCCTTTGGGGCACACCTTGCCACCCACAATTCGGCCTTGCTGTTGCCCGCCACTTCTTTTTTCCAGAACAGGTATTTTTCCACATGGATATTCAACTGCATAAAACAAAAGTCACAAGATGTGAGGGGTTATGAGGGAAGAAGGGGCGGTGAGAGGGGGCTCTGAGCCCTGCAGGGGGTGGCTCTGCCTCGGGTTCCCACCCAGGGTGGAGGGGGCCTCTGGGCTCAGCGAGGCCCGTGGGAGCTGCTGGGTGAGCAGAAGGGGCAGAGTCTGGTTTTGCAGGCACAGAAGGCCCTACTTTTTGAAACTGGTTTTTGCTCATTTTTCTGGGGCAAGATGAAATGCTGCTTGAGTTTGCTAAAAGATGAGTGATATTCTGTCTAAACCCTTGCAGCCTCTCTGACAGCTGTCAGTTCTGACCCCACTGCTGGTTTTGGTCTGCTCCAGTGCAGCCCTTGGCCCAGCAAAGAGAGTGTTTAGAGGCGGCAGCTGAATTTCGAGCTGTGTTGACCATGTTGGGTACCTTCACCTCTGAAGAGACACAGGGTTTGGGGTGTCCCAGCCTCTGGAATTGCAGCCCCATCCGTTTGAAGTTGGCTTACAGAAATTTCCATTTTCCTAAAAGTGCTTGCCTTTAGAAAGATTTGGAAACCGGAACTGTGCTGTAGTCAGTATCTCCCATGGAGGTGGCAGTGTAGATTCCCAGCGGAGGGGACCGGAAGTGGGGTGGGGAGAGCTTTGTTTTGCTCCTCTGGACCCACCCGAGATGGGCAGGGGGTCTGGGGCCCACCCAAGGAGCTGCTCCCAGGTCTCTGTCCTGCCCCGTTGCCCTGGCCCTCCCTCCACCCTTGTCTCCTCCCTGCCTCTGAGCATGTGGTGGTCAGCACGTAGTAGATGCTCAGTGAATGGCATGTGGGCCCCCTTCTCATTTTTAGCCAAAGAAGAACTTGTGGCCAGACAGAAATGGCTGACTGCTCATCTGGCAGTGAAACGGCACATGGCCCTTGGAGCAGATCCCGGAGGGCCCGTTACCTGTGGGTGCACAGGACACCCCGTCGGTCTGGAGTGTGTACCCCTCGTGACACCAGCAGGAGCGCTTGGCCCCCGTGTGGTCCCTGCAGTACTGCTCGCAGCCCCCGTTCTCGTTCTCGCAGATCAGCTGGTCATCCTTTTCTGGGTGCAGAAAGAGACAGACTGAGAGGGGTCTGCTGCTGGTCAGGGAAAGCCAGCCCTGGTGGCCGCCCCTCCTTGGGCTGGGGGCAATGATCCAGAAACGTGGGCCGTGGGTTTGGGTGCTCATCCATATCCGAGCAGCCTAACCAGTGGGGACATGGGGCCAGCATGGAGTGGTCTCCATACTGTCACCCCTCCTGGCAGCTGGTGGGTGCTGAGGAGGGCCCGGGGAAAGTAAAAGAGCCCAACTCTATCAGAGGCCTGCAGAGTGGTGAGACTTCTCTACAGCTGGGCCCTGAAGCCCAGTGACCCCTGGTTCAAACAGACAGAGGGGAGACGTTCAGCCTGACTCTGCAGGACAGCACTTTGGGGTTGGAAACAGGGTTGGCTTGCCGTGGAAGGGCGGCTGAGCACCAACGGCCAGGCCAAGACACTGAGGCTTCCCAGCCCGTGTAACTGGCAGAAAGCAGTTTTCCTGAGTCTTTCCTCCACTCTAGCTGGCCTCTGCTCTGCTTAGAGCAGAAGTCGGCTGTGGTCCACAAGATTTCACTCCGCATCAGAACATAGACCTGTGTGGGGAGGGATTAAACTTGCCCAAAGAGAGGCCTGGGCTTTGCCCTCAGCTCCTGGAAGGTGATTGCCACACTCCGCCGATTAAGTTGGACACTTAATTTAATCTGCCTGAAAAGAGGATTATTTCCTGGTTCCCCTGGGCCAGACTGGATGGGGACTTGGGCCATATGTGGTCAGCTCAGCCTCTAGAGGGGCTTCGGGCTGAGGTCAACCATGTGGGTTGTCAGCCATGTCTACGCGACTGAGCCCCAATAAAATCTCTGGGCACTGAGACTCAGGTGCACTTCCTGGCGTGGTGATGCTCCATGCATCTTGTCACACATCAGCCTCGGAGAATGAAAGACTGTGCATATGGCTGCCCTGGGCGAGGACAACTGGAAGTTTACTCCTGGTCCCTTCGCTGATTTTACTCTGTATCTTTCTGCTGTAATAAACTGATTATATCAGTTTCCAGTGAGTTCTGTGAGTCTTTCCAGCACATCATTGCACTTGAGACTGGTGTGGGGGATCCCTGAACTTTGCAGTACTGTAGTATACGAAAGGTGAAAAAACCATCTCATGCCTTTGTAATAGCACGTAGGGAAGGTCAAGTTTACCCAACCATCCTGCCTGGCAGGATATGTGGAAGCTGGGCAGTGACGTAATGGTTTTCACCTGTGCTTTTTTCAGGTGTATCTGAATTTCCCAGTGCCAGGAGCCCAAAGTCTATAGTTCCCAGAAGGGAACGGGGGCAATCAGATTTGACAACTGACACCTTAGAACACCAGATCCAAGGCTCTCAGTTGGCAGAGGCCTTCAAAGTCACCAAGGCAGACTTCCCACCAGGGCTGAGGCCAGCTCCACGCCTGGCCAGGCCGTGCCCAGCAGCCCCCTCCAGGGACCCCGTCTGGGAGCTGGGGGATTTCTCACTTGTCTCACAGTGCCGGCCCTCGAACTCCTCAGGGCAGAAGCAGATGTAGGACTGGATCTGGTCCTCACAGGAGCCTCCATTCTGGCATGGATTCGAGGCACACTGGTCCCCATCTGTGGAGTGAGTCGGTGTCAATATGCCGAGGAGAAGGGCTTGAAGGCGGGATATAAATGGACCATTTACCTACTCACCTATGTAAGAAATCCAGAACTTCTCCTGAGGGAACAAAGAGGAAGCTGCGTGAGAGACACGTCCACCAGAAGCACACATTTCTGGTGTCCACAGAGTGGCCTGATGAATGAGGTGCGCTGGGGGCATCTGACCTGGGGCCCTCGCAGCGGGCTCTGGAAGTCAGGCTTTCCTCTGGGTTCCTCTGGGGGACAATGGTTTTTCCTCATCCCTTGAGCCCCACCGCAGATCATTAAGGCCGCCAGAGGTCAAAAATTTCCACCTCCCGGTCAAACTACCCAAGTTTCAGCCCCAGTTAGCTCCAGCTCCACCACCTCTGAGTTGTGGACCTGGGACCAGGCACACATGCACGCTGAGCCTCCATCCCCTCCTCTGGTGCTGGGTCATCACCCACGCACGTGGGCGGACTGGAGGAGCAGGTCAGTGGTGGATGGAAAGGCATTCAGGGAACGCAAGGGGCTCCATCAGTAACACTGATACCCTCAGGAATCTTTTGGCCAACTGAACTTACACTTATAGCGTTGCTCTGAGAATAAAACAAGATAAAAACTGTTGAAGCTGCTTTGAAAACCTAACTGGTACATGGCCACCAAGTATGCCCATTTTCAGCTTTCACAGAAAGGGTCACTATTAGCCTCCGTCTCAAACAGCCTTGCTCCCTGTTGGCTGTGAGGTGTCCCATGAGTGCGAGCCTGACCCACGTGCCTACTGAAGTGTTGAAAGGGATGCGATATTTTAAATACGTCTCTTAGAAAATGGAAACTGAAACAAAAACCCTTCTAGCCACATGGCCCAGAGCAGGTGGAGGAAGCCGTGGTGCCCGATGTGTCCCCACATGTTTCCCTCGGGAGGTGCCCACGGCCACCGTGACACTGAGAGGCTCACCCAGGCCAGCGTCTCAGGCAGCTGGAAGCAGGGGCAGCTTTAGTGGGCTGGGATGGCAAGGGGCACATTGAGTGTGCTTTTCAAACTGTATTTTCTGATGCAATGATTGGGATGCGTGGTGTGGCTGAGAGGAGGATGTCCCTGGGAACAGGGGGAGGTAGGGAGCATTGCAGGACCTCGGACTAAGGAAGGTGAGGCAATCTTGGGAGGAATAGTGACCCAGACGTGGAGGGGCTGTGCATGCCAGGGCCACCTGCGTGTTCACCTGTGTGTGTTCACCTGTGCACACGGCACTCCCAACCACAGAAGTGAAGAGACTTGGCCTCTGAGACTCGGGGCGACCCCCACTGTCACAGAACTCCCTTCGGCAGACTCAGCACACTGTGCTAGGGTGTCCCCTCAGGGCGAGCTCACCAGTCTCTCCTCGTTCCTGAAGATCTCCCGGGCCTCCTCAAAGGAGCACTGTTCCTCCTTGCACTCTCTCTCCAGGGAGCCTGGCTTCAGCTCCTCCAGGAACCAGTTGGCACGCCTTTGCCTGCGCAAGACACTTTGGGCTTCCTCCTGCGTAATGAAGACTGAGCAACAGGAGTTCCATGAAACGTCCACAGCCTGCCACGCCAAGGTGGCACAGAAACCCTCCACTCTGTTCTCGTCCACGCAGGGTCAGTGGGGCCCTGCCTGCAGGCTGGCTGATTTTAAACAGGGGTGCTTTCTCATAGCTGCCTGGGGACAGACTTCATGTGCAAGGATGAGGCAATATGTTCACAAAATAACATTTTAACACACTCACACCGTTCGACCCGGTCGCTTCACTTCCAGGAACTAATCCCAAGGAAATGCTCAGTGGCATGCACAGACCCCTAGCCACAAGGAGAGCTGCTGCTGACAATCGTCTGAAGCAACCAGGCGACGGTGCCCTGTGCCGCCAGGAAACGGAACACTTGGGAAGATGCGGTAATAAGTGAAAAAAGGAGATAATAAAACAATATCTACTATATAATCTTTTCGTTAAATAAAAAAGTATATATGAGTAAATGAGATTTATTGAAAGGATGTACATAAGCAATTAACTTTGGGGATTAACAGCTGTTGTGTTCCAAAAATGCGCACCATCGACATGTGTAATTCTATGACTGACAAAACATGCATGTGCCGTGTCCCTGGCACCTAGAGCATTTCGTCAAGAGTTGCAGAATAAGCGAGCTGGAGGGTCCCATGCAGGAGGGTGGTCCTATGGGATGTGCATTTGAGAGAGTCAGGCAGCAGGGAGAGGCTTGGCCTGGGGGTGGTGGTGAGGTAGGCAGAGGTGGAGGTGGCTGAGACAGCAGGAGAGAGGATGAGGGTGGCCCGACTGCAGGGGCGGGTGGAGTGGGGGCATCCCTTGTCTCCATTTAAAAGCTCAAGGGTCCATTTGCTGGCACCCCTCTCCTCTCCACCCCTGCAGTGCTGCCTGAACTGAAGAGCTCCGGCCTCCTCTGGTCCTTCCTGAGTGTTTGTCTGCTGCCAGCAGCACAGAGCAGCTTCGTGGCCCCTCCTGGAATCTCACAGGGATGCCCGTAGGTCCTTGCAGGTAGCTGGTGTCCCCAGTTTTGCTTATGAGAAAGGGAGGTGGGTGAGGCTTAGAAGTCACCCAAAGCTACTCAGGGCGGGGGTGATGGAACCAGTCTGAACTCCTTGAATTTGGGGGTTCTTTGGACAACCAGTCAGACATGGGATCTGCACCCCAGACGAGGGCTTGGTGATGGCGGTGAGGATATTGAGGTTGGTGAGGTTATGTGGGGGTTGAAGTCAAGGGCATGGATGAGGCAGGAAAGTCCCCAGAGCCCCTGGTGCTGACCAGTGCTGTTGGAGGCTGCATAGTAAGTGACCCTAGCGGTAAGCAGGGTGCACATGGGGTGAGAAGAGGAAGCACAATGAAGCCAGCACTGAGGGCAGAGACCAAGTATGGAAACAAGTCCCAGAGGAGAGAGGAACCAGAGACCAGCTTGGGAGAGGCTGAGGCTTCCAGACAGAAAGGGTGAGGTGTCTGTGCAGCCTCCTTCTACCAGAAGCCTCTGGTGAGCAGGGGGCCTCCAGGGCAGGTGGGAAGGTTACAGAATGTGGGGACAGGCAGGCGGAGGGGAGGTGCCAGCTCCCGGGCCACCCAGGCTGAGGGAGACCATATCATCTTTAAAATCAGACACTTTCACCCATCTGTATCTTGGGGAACAAAGAGTCTGAGGACAAATCAAAGAATGGAGGCTCCTGAGAGGGGAGCTGGCTGCAGAGCCCACGTGGGGAGGGGGTGGGGGAGGGGGAAGGCGGGCACTGGAGGCAAGAGACCTTGAAAGAGGCAGCGGCTAACCAGAGCGGAATCACCTGCCCGTGGAGGGGAACAAGTGTGCACCGGGAAGCCCTCAGGGAACCAGAGATGACTCCGATAAAGTAACACACGATCACTGCAGACAATTGGGAAAAGACAGACTCCAACAAGGAAGATGATGACAGCCACTGGCAACTTGTCACAGTTTTCCTGGCATAAGAAAGGACAACGGGCAGCACCGACTTTCTCTGGAGCAGGACACGCTCTCCTCTGGGCACCTGTAGTCATCAGGGCAGACAACCACCGCTGGGATCCCCGGCCAGATTCTCACAGTGGGATGTGAAGTGTGGCAGGATAGGAAGAAGCTAGGGAAATTCCTTGACAAGTGTAGTAAGGGAAACTGAGACGAAATCATTAAACAAGGCCAAACAATTTGAATAATTGACAGCCAGCTAACCAATCACCAGGTCTGATCTTCTCTAACTAAAGGACACTCAGGAGCATGTGATTCACACATTCCAGAGTGTCCAGGGGCAGAACCCCCCTCCGTCCTGGTCCCGCCTCAATAACGTTCTTTAAAAATATAAAAGTAACCAAAAAAGCCCTTGATCTCTCTATACACATATTTCGACAAATCAACATATTGAAGGACACGTCAGAAAAGCTAATAAATATTCTGTTAAGACCTTCCCCTGAAACCTCCCCTAGGATTTGGCCAACGGCCAAGGAAAGATAAGAAGGCTTGAGACAAAGAGTCCTCAGCATGCTCTTGCTGGAGCCTGCCGACGCCTTGTGCGTCTGCTGAACTCTAAGCGTCCCCAGTAAACTTGCAACCAGGCGGAGAGCGGGCAGCAGCAGCTCGTCCCAGGCCACCCCCCAGCACCCATCTCCAAGGCCCCCTGCTTCTCACTTTCTCTCTCCTGCTGCTTCTTCTACCTTTAAGCCCTTCCTTTGTTTCATTGTCCCCAGCTTTCATAAACATGCTCTCAAAATCATGTGGACTCCTGTTGTGGAGTCTTTCTTACACGAAGCTGAGAACCCACATGCTACCGGCGGGCAGAGGCCGATGCGCTCCACGCCCAGACCCTGCCTGGCAACGGAAGGAGGGCGGGAAGCAGATTCTAGAGGACGAGTCAGCACCTTGTCTCCACCACACTGCCACTCAGCACTGTGAAGTCGTGATGAGGACAGCTGGTAAACATGTCCCAGAGCTTCTCCTCTCAGGCCTGTCAGCACCCTCGAGGGGCTGGGAGGGTGGCTGCAGTCACAGCCAGGGAGGGTACAGAGCAGTGCAGCCCAGTGTCCCCTCACCGTCCCTGGCACTTGCCAATTGAAAACCCAGGAGAGCAGAGCATGGGGTTAAGCACACCCCCACTGCACACACCCACCCCACATCCCTGAGCCCCAGATTCTGTTCTTGTCCAACTGCACATGTAGGTCCCCACCAGTGAACAAAACAGCACTGCAAGTTCCCAAGTCTTTGAAAAATAATTCCGCCAAAGTCTGCAGAATCAATAGCACTGTTTCCGCCAATGCCTGCCAAGTACCTGGCTACTGTTTGCTTTTGGAAGGAAAGCAGATCACACTGTAGCCAGCAAATGCTCCTGGTGAACAGGAATGAAGGGGAGGTTGGGGAGGCTCGGCTGCCAGCAGCTGGGCTGCCCTTCTCACTGGGTTTATAGGAAAACCTCTACCCACCCTCCCCCCAGTCCCCTAACATACCTGCAGCCAGAGACCCCTGCAGGCTCAGCAGAAAGCAGAGGAGGGCCAGCCCACCAGGCTGGGGAAGCATGGTGCGGTCCACTGTATCACTCCCTGTCTGTGGACATTCCAGTGTGGGCGGGGTGTGGGGGGTGAGCAAAGTTCTCAAATTGCCCAGAGGGATGGGGGAGGGAGAGCCTCCCAAACACTCTGGGCCAAAGGCATGCTGGAGGGGGATTAGAACCAGAAGGACAGGGCCTGAGCCCAGGACACCAGGCCTGGAGAGCATGGCCAACTGAGTCTCCGAAGCAGAGGTTCTGTCTCTGGAACGTCAGTGTTAGGGTGCGCATCTGGCCATAAACATCTCAAATCAATTTAGGATTTAAAAAAATATCTATTTATTTTTAGAGAGAGGGGATGGGAAGGAGAAAGAATGGGAGAGACACATCAATATGTCGTTGTTGCCTCTCATGTGTCCCCTACTGGCGACTGTGGCCTACAACCCAGGCATGTGTCCTGACTTGGAATCGAACCAGCAACCCTTTGCTTCACAGGCACATGCTCAATCCACTGAGCTGCACCAGCCAGGGCCAATTTAGGATTTTGAAGCCCACAGGACTTATGACTGCAATTGGGAAAACAGGGTTAAGCTGCAGTGAAAAACCATCGCCTACAATAATAATACTGGTCAAAGGAGAGCACATTTTGGGTGTGAATGTTACTGTTTTGAAGAGGGCCACAGAGGAGGCCAGTGGGGCTGTCCTCCCCTTGGAGGGGTATCCGCCCCTAGTTGAACCACCAACTCCGTTTTGGCTTCAGGTGGCACTCCCTGTGCCCCTGGCATCCGGGTCTTGTCCTGTCCTGTCCTTGTGGTCCCAGAACCCAGGGGCACTGCCAGGCAGAAAAAGGTTCCCCAGGATGCCGGGTTACCCTGGCCTCCCACCTCCGGGGGCCTGGGCTGCTTCTCCAGAAATCACATCCTTTCTGTGGGTGGGTGGAAACTGGGCACCCCAGCTCTGCTTATTTTTGGCAGGGTCCCAGCCCATTCCCCAGATGGAAGAATTAGTCCTTAGAGGAGATGTTTTATTGATCAAATTTGGAATTTTTAATGATTGCTTAATTCAGGAATTTAATTATACAGGAATGTACTTGTGGAGGAGGGAGGGAGGAAGGAAAGGGGTGTTTGACCACCTCCCAGGCAGGGCTCTTTCTGGGGGCATCTCTGCCCTTGACTTTCCCTGGATTCTTCTCCTTAAAGGAATAGCTAACCCCAAAGCACCATCTGAGTCCGGGACCTGGGGTAATTTTCTTAAACTGCAAGTCAATTTCTGTATTATTCATCCACCCAAGTATTTTATTTCTCCCTAATTAATGTGAACAATTTGCCTTCTTTAAAAAAATCCTACTTTGTTTTCAAATGTATTGGCAGAAAGTTGTTCATAATGGTCCTCTCATTCTAAAGCCTCTGTGTGTTGTAAAGGTTATCAGTTTTTTTTCTATAAATTGCTGTATTTTATTATTTTCCAAGGAATAAGGTTTTGATTTTATTAATTTGTCATGATTTTATTATTTTCTTCTCTGAATTGTTCTAATTCCTCCTTTATACTTTCTTTGGGTTCTATTGGTCTTATTTTCAGCTTCTTTAAATGGTCAACTCATCAATGTTGTCACATAAAATACTAAACACACGGGGGCTATCCACGCCACTCTGAACTACGTGTTAGCTGCACTTGTGAGCTCTGAGATGCATAATTCTGCCTAGTCCTACCTAGTCCTTTCCAACAGTATTTCTCTCCTAACCTTTAAAACTGGTTTTTCATTGGTTTGTAGATATTTGGGTATATTCCATGCATGTTGGAAAGTAATGCATTTTTTCTATCGTTATGGACAAATGTGTATTAATTTCTGTGAGATAACTAAATTTTCGCCCATGACTGCCGATCATTGCTCTCTTTCTAGCATACTTGTTAATACAAGGTCTAAATTTAATTTCATGTGTTATCAATATTGTTATCCCAGCGTCCTTTTGCTTTGAGTTTGTCTGCTTTCTCTTTTTTCTTTCCTTTATTTTCAACCTCTCTATAATTTTGTTTTATGGTCTCTTTTAGCAGTTGTTACACCCAATTTGATACTCCTTCCATAGGTCAGTTTCACATAATGACATTGGTTGTGGCTGAGAACTATCGGGACGTTTCTCTTCCACCGTCTTCCGTGTTCCTGTCCACCATGATTCCCCCCTCCACACCCTGCTCCTCTGCTGTGGGATCGACAACCCTCTCGTCTGCTCCGCCTTTCTGGTTTGAAAGTCACCAGCTGTGTTCTTGTTCGGGCATGGCAATTCTACATTTCTTTTGTGACCTTTACATTGTTGGCACACATAAGCTTGTTGTTGTTCTACCTTGACTACTTTCTGACAAGGTGAAGCGTAGGAAACGTACCTAGGCTGTGCTCACTGCCTGCCGTATGTCTGTCTCAACACGTTCTTGCCCTCCTGGGAGTAGATGAGCAAAAGAAGACACCACAGTTTTGCGAACTGAAGACAGAAGGAACTCGGTGCCTTTGCAGATGAAGGCAGACAGCAAGAGCTGCTGGTATTTATTCAAACTTCATCCATACAATAAAGGGTTCTGGTTTTTAAATTTTGTTTACATCCGCAGGGGAAGAAAAGAACAGTGGCCGAAACATGGAGTTTTAAAGTGCCTTTACAGGAAGAGATCACAGAGTGGTGGCCAGTCCCAGGCCGAGATGGCAGGAACGGCGTCTGAACAATCCATATATTAATTAAATTACGAGACACATTATTTTTCAAATAACTTATACACCAGAAGAAAAGCTGCCAAGTCTGACACGTTGTTTCATTTTATTACCACACTCCAGAGAGGCCTGGTGGGCGAGGACGGCCTTGCATGTGGGGGTGGTGGGGAGGAAGCCTGCTGGCCTCAGCTCCAGTAGGGCCTGGGGCTCGGGGAGGGCTGGAAAGTGACACATTGCCAGCAGCATGGAGGCTATAAATACGTCCCTTACATTGGATACATATGTACACACATCCACATATATACACACATATAAAAATATCTGCCCCGACCGCACACAGAGAGCGTTGCCAAAGAACAGAATTTGTTTCTGAAACACAAAACAGGTAAAACAGAAGAGCTTTCTTCCCAGTTCTGCATTGATTGGAATAAGACAACTCTGCACCTTTAGTTTTCTGTATTTAGGGTGGTCCCACACAGCATGCGCAGGGCGATCTCGCGGCCTGTGCCGGGGCGGGTGGGGGGGGAGGTTGGGAAGGAGGCAGAGGTGAGGTGAGCTCAGGTTCTCACCCAGCTGCATGTGATGTCATTGGTTCAGATGAGACCCTGCGAAAACTGCATCTTCGCGTAGTCTTTAAAAACAATAAAAAATCCTAATTCAGTGACGTGTGTTAAAAAAACCCAAGAGTCCTCATTATTTTTTTTTGTAGAAAAGAAGGTTAGTATTTTAAATTTTCTTTTGAAAATCAACTACCCGGGTAAGGAAATTTTCTTGGTTTCTAACTGCTTTCCTTTGTAGAAATGCTGCTTGCTCTTATCAAGGATGTGTTTTCATTCCCGTCACGGGGTGGGCTCGGAGAGCGCCGTCGATCTCCATGAGAGAGTCCCCCAAATCATTCAGGGCATAAACAACGTGCTGTAATGTAAACCCCAGTAACAAAAAAATAGTTTTATATCAAACGCAGTATCAAATTGTCATTTCATGTAAACACAGTGATTCTTGGTAAAGATTAGAGGCCAAAGTACCACCAAAAAATGGCCATGGGGTTAACCCCTGCTTTAAAAAAAACTTGTAAAAGACAAAATAGTCCCCCCACCCCCTCTCTCTTCAAGCTGTTGGGTTGGTGAATCAGTCACTTCTCTCGGAAGCAGCCCCGCAGTGCACATCCCCGCAGAAAGCACCAGACCGGGCAGGTCAGAAACCAAAGCAGAGCGGTTGGGACCGGCTCCTCCTGGCTGCCTGGCAGAGGCCTGGCAGACAGCCCCCGCCCAGAGCCCTTCTGCACAGGTGGTCTGCCGGCCTGCAGCCACGCTCTGTTTGTTCAGATGTTCCAAGGAAGCTTGGTGTGCTGGTCTTTCCATGGGAACCGGTTTCTGTGCCCTGGGAGGGAATCCTGGCTTGGAGGCTGGAGGGCAGAATCTTCCTGAACCACTCCTCTGAATGCCCCCCGTGTCCTGCACCATGAGTTTCGGTGGGCAGCAGGCAGCTCATTGTTCGGGTCTTGTCAGGGTCCTCCTTTCCCAGGGCGCATCAGAGCATCGTCCCCTCACCAAACTAGGCAAGCCCAAGCAAAGGAAAACTTAGAGGCTCGCAGGCTGGTCTCCTGCACTGGGGGCCCGGCCGGCGCTACCCCTGCAGGTCAGAGAGGGGGCCGCCGCAGCTCTCGCTGCAGCTGGAGGAGTTGCTCAGCAGAGCGGACCCTGTGCTGGACTCTGCGGGAAAACCAGGCGAGAACGGCTTCGGCTCTGTGCGTGTGCACGCAAGTCCCTCTTTCTTGTTAAAACAGGCTCAAGGCTGTGAAACCCGGTGGGCTCAGGGCACGGTCAGCGTGGAACGGGGGGTCTTACCTGAGCTGCTCAAGCACTGTGCTGAGCTGGACTTGCTGAGGAGCACGGACAGGCTGCTGGCCGGCACCCAGCCCTCCTTGCTGGAGGTCAGGTTCCTGACATACCTGTGGGGGGTGTGGGCCGGTCATTGGCTTCAGCCCATGTGCCCAGAGTGGCTTCAGGGAAAGCACCCCGTGGGGCATCTTACCAAAGGCCCTCGTCTCCCTCCTGAACCACCTCCACCATGTCTCCGCTCCTCACAGCAAGCGTGTTGGGGCCTCCCTTCTCATCGTCCACCACGATGGTGTACTTCCCCGGAACCTGCGGAGAAAGACATAAAGCCCTCTGCTTCTGCCTGCAGGCACTGAACGCAGGCCACAGTGACTATTCAGCAACAGACTGGAGTGGCCTTCAAAGGTCCAGTGGTAGAAAAAAGGGAAGACATGAGTACTTTGTCAGAGCCCCACCATTTGGGGAGCATCTGGTGTAATGACTGCCTTAAATGGGGAAGGTCTCTTAGTTGTAAAAGATGCTAGGTCCCATATTGTGACCATGTTAAAAAACAAACAAACAAACAAAAAACCACCAAAACCCCCTACTTGACCCACAGAGTGCCTGCAGCTTGTTCCTGGTGGTCTGGCCTTGCTCTGCTGCCCCTTCTACTTCTGCAACACTGAGCAGGTCACAAATACTCCAAGCATACCCGTTGGCCCCAGGATCTTTGCACCTGCTGTTCCCTCCTCCTGGAATGCTCTTGCCTCCTTTCTGAAATGGCAGCCACCCTCATCTAAGTGCTATATATTTTACTTTATTATTATTGTTTTGCCTCCCTATAGAGGACATTCTTGTCTATTTTGGGCTGTTTTGTCTTCAGCGCCTAGAAAAGTGCCTCACACAGTAGACACTCAACACGTATTTGTGGACAGTGTTCTTTGTAGAGGGTGTGGGCCCTCAGAAGAGCAAGCTGTTCTGATGGTGCATGGGGGGACCTCAAGCCTCAGCTGGAAACAAGACAACATGTGACGGCACATGGCTGAACTGCAAGATGGGGCTGCAGGGCTACAGGGTTTGGAAGCCAGGATGTCGAGGGTCGGAGTCCTTTATCCTCATTGGAGCTGCCATGCCCTCTCAGGGTGATCGGCATTGGCCCCAACAAGCCCTGAGCAGCCAAAATCATGTCCCCTGCTACACTGAGAGCAGAATCCTGACCCCACAGGAGACTACTTGGCCTCCAGAGCCCACCCACCTCCTGCCCCGCTCTCCCTGTGAGCCTGCCTCAGTGTCCTCCTGCCGGCCCCCCGCCCCCCGTGCCTGGGCTCCCCGGTGCCTCCTGTGTCCCCCCGTGTGGCTCTCCTCCCCTCAGGCCTCTAGGGCAAGGCCACCCTGACCATGCTGAGACTCTCCCTGTTTCATCCATTGGCTTGTGTCTGCCCCGCCACCCCGTTCTGGGATGCCCTGTGGGCTGCGACAGCCCTGGCGCTAGAGCCAGGATGGCACTGTGTGTGCAGGAAGTTCCCGTTGGCACGACCCCGATGGTAATGACTTAATATGTAAATAGCTTCTCCCTGACGCGCAAGTTATAACAGGACCTTGTTTAGAGTGCAAAACCTGAAGACAGTGTTCCTCTCTTCAGAATGAGACAGAGGCGCACACATAGCTATAAGGACACTTATGGGAACATTCCACTTTCCCGAGGGGCAAATTGGTGGGCGTGGTTCCCTTTGAAGGACAGCCTCCTCGTGTGGTGGTCTGATGGTGGTGAACTAACAGAGAGGTGGGGCCACAGGGCCACAGGGAGTCCTGGCACCTAGGAGTCCTTCCCACTGGCCATGGGAACTGCAGACTACCAGGCTGGAGCTTTGGGGACCAGCAGAGCCAGGCTGACTGCCCTGGGAGAGCCAAGATTACCAGCTTCCTGGGGCCCACTCCGCCTTCTTCCTCTGCATCTGAGGAATTAATTGGCTCCTCAGCACTCGACCAGCCGTCATTGTCCTCAGGGGCCTCCAGTGGGTGAGACGTTTTGCTCCAACCTGAGAGAGAAACAGGCTTCAGTGAGGACTGCCCTCAGTGACGAGCCTGTCTGAGGATGATCTACTAAAGTCTCTGCAATCCCCGAAATGTGCCACCCACGTGGAGCCCACCCTCTTCCCAGGAGCTTGTAAAGACTGCAGGGCACACTGCTGATTTCTGAAATGCCTGTGATGTTTGCTTCATCTGTGCAAAGAGTCCAGGGAGATGGGGTCCAGAGAACCTGCTTCCACTGTCGGGCCAATCAGTGGGGAGAAAGGAGCTGCCAGCCCGCCCCTGGATGGCTGTGCACTTCTCCAGCAGGCCCTGCGGCTTCCTAGAGGAGCACAGAGACCCTGAAAGGCCACCAGCTGGAGGTGCTGCCACTCCTCTGTGTTGGAGCCAACACATGGAAGGGAAGATGTTTTCAGTGAGCGCTTGTACCACTCAACACCCACCAGAATGGGCCAGACGAGTTCCTCCCACGAATGGCTGAGGCTCACCGACAGCCCTGCTCCAGACACACTCCCAGCTCTGACACGTGAGGTAAGGGGGTTGTGACCCTCACGGGACTGACACTGTCATGTGTCTGAGCTTCTTCGGACCACGGAGACAAAGCTGGGACCCTGGCCCAGGCTGTTGGGCTGCAAAGCCAACCTGCATGAGCTCTAACCATCTCCACTGGCCAGAAAATGAGGGGAAGAAAGCTTTCCTTTTAGACTTTATAAGATACATATATTCCTTCATTAGCACCTCTGCTGGCAAGGATCCCCAAAGAGAAGCAACTGTTTTTCCCATTTGGGGGGTGGGGAATGCAAGTCAGTTGTGAGGAGATAGGAAGTGATGAATTCCCGGTTCTGAATAAATGTAATAAATGCCAGTAATAGAGCACCAAGCTGAAGTTGGACTCCTCTGGTATTTGATCACAGCCCCCACATGGTCTTAAACCGCATTTCAACAGGAAGCGAGTGAATGTGGGCAATAAGCAGACTGCTTGTAACATCTGGCCTTGGGCACATCCAGTTCCAAGTTACATTGGTGGTAGCTGGAAGCAAGCTTTTCCCTGAGAAAGAGAGGGTGCTGGGTGTGAAGGAACCATCACTAGTCGAGCGCAAATGCATGCTCCCCTTTGTAAAGTCGGGGCTGCAAAGGGGCAGGCTGTGTAATGGCCGGTCCCCAAGGCTGAGAATGTTTAAGCTTGGCAATGAAAACCTTGTGATGACGAAGCAATAGAAAGCCATCATTGCCTTCCTAGAAAAGGGAGCTGGGGCCCAGAGTTCCCCATCAGCCAGCAGAACAGCGAGCTCCTGGAAGAATGCATGCGTGCACCTATATCCTCAGAGCCAAAGAAGCCAGCGGATGCCAGCAGCCCTGGAAGCCCCTTCGAACACTGCAGCAGGTTGGGAGAAAGGGGGGTGCGCCGAGCACGGCACTGCCAACGTCCCTCCCAGGCTTGTGTCTGTGCACGAATTGGGGGCTGCACGTTTCCAGCTACAAACCACCCACCCTTGCCTGCTTCAGGCACATCTGGAATTGTCCCACAGTGTGGGACACTAATCAGAGCACTGGGCAGGGGACACTAAGAGGGTCACAGTGACAGTAGCCTGGATACAAACATCTTCCCCCTGCCCCCCATCACCTATAGATAACAGTGGGGTTTCTGGCAAAACAGGCAGAAGTCTGAGGCCAGTGAGGACAGGAAGGCGAAGCTGTTCTATGGGCAGAGCAGGCAGGGCTGCCTGGCCAAGGGGCCTTAGGTTAGCCTGTGCTTCAGAGAGCCACAGGGTTGTGTGTGTGACGAACTCTGCCCTCTGGTGCCTGGGGAGAAAGGCAGGCTTTCTAGAAACAGCAGCATCGAGGCCTGTGGTTACTCCCTTCTCTGCTCAGGAGCCTCTGGGTAAAGCTCTTTAACAGGCTTCAGGGGCATCACTGTCTTAAAACAGTGTGACAAAAGAATAAACAGAAAGTTCTGAGACCTGAGTGTGCCTGGGCCACAAAGTGTGAAATGAGAGGATGCTATCGTTGGTCAGTGTCAGAGCCTCGGACCAGGGCAGCATCGCTCTCCAATCTACATAAGATGGTGGGGATTTTGCAGGAGGACATTGGGCCAAGGTGACCCCGAACATGGTCACCTCAACTTCCTGTAAGAGTCCCTGTTTTGATATTGAATCACACAAGGACCGACGAAGCTTTCCAGGAAGCACTGCAGCCTTTGCGAGGGGGGCTCTGGGTGCGGCAGGGATGCACCTGCTGCAATCCCGGAGGTGATCAGTGACCACGGGGATGAGGAGGCGGAGCACTGGCTGCTGAGCCCCAGGCGCTGTGCTCAGGACTCTCACCCACATCCTCTGTGACCCCGTGAGACGGCCTTGTCTTCACTGTACGGATGAACACTCGAGCTTGTAGAGGGGACGAAATTTGGCTAAGAAGAAGTACAAGCCGCAGCTGAGTGGCTCTGGGATGTGCCAAGGCCGCACTCACTACCGCCCCTCGCCAGCCTCCAGCACAGGGACAGACCGCAGGGGAGAGGCCTCAGGTCTCAAATAGAAAATGTGTAAGGGACAAAAATAGCCCTTTCCAGGAGAGAAATGACTTTTTTACCCAAGCACCTGGGGCAGGCTGGGTGTCACCCACGTGAAGGCTGCTGGAAAGGATCGGCCTCTGGCCTCTGAGCTGCCAGGTCCTGGGACAGCGTAAGGGCTGCAGCCTGGGTCCCCAGGGAGCAGAGCCTGGTCTGAGGCCAGAGGGGGCGTTGGGTGTCCTCTGGGTGGCTCTGGCAGTGTGTGTGGGGGGATTCTGGTTCCGTGTACGCTCCTGGGGAACCTTCGTGATTGTTTGCAAAAGATTCACAAAGCGCAATCTTCCCTGGACCGGGAAACTCTCTGGGTTTCCCTGGGTGGCACGGGTGGGGGAGTTTGCCCTTGCAATACGAGAGGGCAAGAAAGGAGGAGGCCCGATTCCCAGCATAGAGCTTGACCCCATCTGTCTGCATGATCGGTCATCTCCTCATGAAATGGGAGGCCTGATGGGATCCCGCAGCTGCCATGTCCCGTGTTTCCACCAAGAAGCGTTGGGACAAACTAGTAAAGCTGGGGGCGGCAGGAGCAGCGGGGGCCTGTGGACAGGGGTACCTTGCTCCCTATGAAGCCATTGGGTAATAAAGTCCAACCCAACCCAACCCAAACACCAGCCAGGTCTCAGCAGTCTTGGACTAGCAGCCAGTGGGTAGTTCTGTAGGTTCCAGGCAGACTTGGTGTGAGGAGGTCACCCAAGACACGTGATGTCATCATAGTATCTGTGGCCAGAGCACTGTGCGTTGGAACAAAACAATGAGTTTGCTTCCTACTCAATGAGGTGAGC
This sequence comes from Sturnira hondurensis, assembly GCF_014824575.4. Taxonomy (NCBI): domain Eukaryota; kingdom Metazoa; phylum Chordata; class Mammalia; order Chiroptera; family Phyllostomidae; genus Sturnira; species Sturnira hondurensis. The sequence continues at coordinate 5,033,099 of NW_028076312.1, read as the reverse complement.
AGCGACCTACTTTGTCTACATTCTAGATGACGTGTAATGGCAAGACAGACAGCATCCCTAACCGGACGGGAGAATGGGTGGCAGACTGTGTCCAGAAGGTTGAGCCACTCTACCTTGTAAACCAAAAGGCGTTGGATCGCTCTTAACTTCATGTCGCTTAGCTTTTTTGTCAGGACTGGTAGGAGAAGCTGCAGAAGGAGGAAGAGGCAAAAATATAACAGGAGAGAAGAGAGAGAGTGAGGAACAGCATGCAGAGCTCTGAGGAGGCCATGGGAGAGTGCTTTCATGCTGGGATGAGACACAGACATCGAAAGGCTGACTGTCACTGACTCAAAGCAGCTTCCTGGGAACCAGGCCAAGCTGGCTGGAGGATCCTGCAGGTGGACAGAGAGCGTGAGGGGTAAGGAGAGATGAGGCCCGGCGTGCCGTGACTGTAGCAATCGGTATCATCATTCGGGGGCTGTCTCGGTTCATTTTCCGAGTTCTAGGTGCATTTTCTCAGCTATGCACTTACTCTCCATAATTAGCAAAGTATGTGGTACCAGAATTTGTCTTTTTTTTTTAGTTTGAGGCTGACTTAAAAGTGTTCTATAGATTGGGGAAAAGAAGTATTTTATACATTGGGGAAATAATCTTTTGGACCAGCGTCTGGCCCAATGAAAAGAACCCGGATGACACTGGCTCTCAGTGTCCAGCAGAGAGCCCTGTGAGGCCCAGCTGGAACTTCTGGGCTTGCGTCCTGAGCTACCTGATGTATCTCCCTTCCATTCAGTTCATTGTCCAGGAGCACGCAAAGGTGATCAAGCTTTTAGAGGTCTCCTTCGAGGGACCCTCCAGCTGCCCTGGGCACTAGAGGCCTTCGGGGGCAGCTGATACCAGCACTTCTTCAGCTTCTGGCCGTGCAGAGTGACTGCATCGGGGACAATGAGTGCCCACAGGGACGGACAGGAAAAAGCAGGAAATGGGGGGAGTTGGACCAAAAAAGCGAATGACAAGTTATTTCTGAGCAAGCCTTCCTTAGAAAAGTTCCCCTCACCTTTTCCAAAAAAAAGGCCCCCAAAAGAGAACTTCGGCTGCATGTACAGCAGACCCAGCAATGTCAGTAAAAAAGGTGATTCAGTGGAAAAATGCTTCTGAATGGCTGTGCGTGGGTGGAGCAGGCAGATGCCCTTCCCGAGAACATCCTCATGAATGATCACCACACAAATGGATGACAGACATGCCACCTTGGCAAGGGACATGTCCAGAAAATGATTTTCGGTGGGTGCCTTTTACCTTTCTGACCCTTGAGGTTAGCAAAGCCCTGCAGAGTAAAGCGCTTCTTGGAAAGCGCAGAGCTTTCTGAGGTAGAGCTAGTGACTGTGTCATCTACAAAGGAAGAGAAAGGGACAGTGCACAGGGTGTCCGCAACCCAGGGTGGCTCTGGAAAGGGCACAGGCCAGGTCAAGCAGGGGCTCGTTGGGGGGGTTCCAGTGTCTGTGCAGAGGTCAGGGCACCCTGAACGCCTTACGAACGCTCCTTTGGGCCCACAGGAGGCTGTGCACCCCTGATACACCTGCTAATGGACACCTGTGATGCCGCTCCCAGTGCACCTGGGCTCCATAGCCGCAGACACCCACCTTTGCCCTTCTCGGGGGGTTTTGGCAATGTCGTTGAGCTCACATATCCTTCCAGACTTAGGGGGTCAGTTTTTCTTTCTTCCAACTTTTTGACGTTTCTTGTATTCCCTTTCGAAGGACTGATGACATCAGACACATTGAAAAAGAAATAGAACATTGGTTAGTTTCTGAAAACTGTCCTCCAGGATTCAAAGCATCCAGACCTAATTGAGGACAAAGCCACCTTCTTAGCCATGGAGCAGGAGGCGGTCTATTTTGGGGGGAGATGGAGAGGGGCCGTTTTCTTTTAAAACCACCATTCTATAGATTACCCATGTAGACCGACCGTACCCTGTTCCACAAATGCTCAGAGGTAGAAACAGGAACAATAATGTCAAAAAGTAGTGATTGTACAAAATAAGGAAAGTAAAGGCAGAAAGGGTTTGACAAAGCCATTGTGAAGGCTGGTGCCTGCGATGTGTCCCACGTCTGTGTGCTGTGGCTCTGGGTCTCCATCCCCAGTGGTCCCTGTCAGAGGGGCTCCTGTCACTCAAATGCCAGTGATGAACTATTACTGGGAACTGTCCTGTCATATGCTGATCGTCCTGGGAAAGAACTAACCCACAGACGGAAAGAAACGAGAGGGACTGGCCTCTGCCTGGGAATGGGGCCAGAGACCTGCAACAGCGAAGCTGGCCCAGGGGCATTGGCCCATCAGCCTGTGAATCCAGAGGAGAAGCACTCCAGGAGCACTGGGCAGACGCAAAGTAATCCCACAACCAAGAGAGTCAGGTGACAAGGGCCAAGTAAAGTTTGTGGCCCATGCAAATGCCTACTGTGACTCTCCCCACAAAGTGGCGGTGTTCCAAGTGCAGGGGTTCCTCACCTCGTGTTGGACGAGGCCGGCAGAGGCAAGCTCTGGGACTGTTCCAGGGCCCGGTGCTGGCTGGCTTCTGCAGGAGGACACAAACACACCGCCCATGCAGGGCTGATGAACTTTAACCCTGCACATTTACTTCTAAATGCTACGTTTGGTCTTGAATTGCTAAAAATTGCGAGATTGCTTTGAATTTATGTAAAAATGGCCCTGGAGCAAAAGCTAGCAGAACAGGATAGCCAAAGACAGCCTCACCTCGACAGGCCTGCAGCTGGCTGGTCAGCACCTTCCGAATCTCATTCACCCACGCTGCCTTAATCTCTGGGGTTGGTGCCTGTCCATCCAAGAGAAATGCCAGGAGGTTAAGGAGTCTCATTCCCTACAAACACATACTTTGGCCTTTTACTCTGGAAACTTCTAAGGGCAATCTTAGAAATAGGCAATGAGAGCACTGTAGGTGAGAACAGAAAAGGGAGCAAACCACGGCACATTCCCTTGCTTCGGGACTTCCCCCCACGGGCAAGGGCCTGATCCGACAGGGCTCAGGGCACTGCACCAGCAGCCAGTGGACAGAGAGCCAGCCTAAACGCTTGCACAACCACTGAGGGCTGACTCAGTGGAAGGACCCTGTGGCATACACTGTTCCTTGAGAGTAATGTTCTCTGGAAAGGGGCCCTGATGCCATTTTAGGGGACAAAGATAGCCAGATTCTGCCACCTCACAAGTGGATTCTAAACTTCCCGGGGGGAGAGAGATTGCAAAGAGCGTGAACCCTGGCCAGGGCTTCATACTGCCTTGGTGAAGTGGGGGGCCTGAGGGGCTGTGCTGGGTGGGCAGCTGAGCTTTGCAGACCCTGGGTCTGGGGAAAGCCCGAGTGTTGAGCCACGTTCTCACCTCAGCCCTTGGGGGCCCTTGGGCCTGGCTGTGCTGGTGTGTGTTGTGAATTATAGACCAGTAAGTATGGTATGATACCGGGTTGCCACACAGCCCTGGGCCCACACCACCCAGTGGGCCAGAAGTTTGATGGCAGCTGGGAGAGGCACCTTCCCATGCTGGCTGACCCATCACAGGGCACCTGGGGTCTTGCATGGGCTCACAAATGTACTATGGGCTTATCCACCTCCCACTTTCACCAGTAAGGCGAGGACAGGTAAGGACTCAGAACACACTTCCCGCCAGGAGGGCCTGGCCTTACGTGTAGGTGCGGCAGAGGCTAGCTGTGCTCCAGCGTGGCGTCCAACACACCTACAGGGATGCAGGAGCCTGAGCTCATTTTTCTGGAAGGACACTTCTAACACCCCTAACTTGGAGTGCTTCCCTGTACTTTGCTCTGGGTTCAGCTCAGGTTTAAGATGGTCCAGGGCAGTGCCCCCAAATGAATGGCGGTGTTCCTGGCCGCTGGGTACTAAAACTTCGTGGAAGATTCTAGACCCCAGGTCTCACTAGAAGCCTTTCAGTGGCAATCCTAAGAGACTCGGGAGGCCCTAGCGCCTGATCAGAGAGAGCAAGATTGGGGTCCTACCTGAATGATGTACACTTCCTCCCTGGCATTGTACCAGATCTCAAACTTCTTCGCATCACCTTTCACGTTCTCCGTTATGCCAACGGCTGTCATCTGAGAGCACACCACAGGGGGCAGGTGTTAGTTTTGAGATGGGGGTTAGGGGTGCCAGAAATCCGGGACACCCACACCCAAAGATAAGGGGCGTGTGCCAGAAGGCGGACGTCGTGACCAAGGCTCAGGTACGACGTGGAACGGTCCCGATCCTTCTCTCTAGGATCCAGGGCCGGCACCAGGAAGGTTCGCGGCTGCTGGGAACAAGCCCTACTCACATTCAAGGACTGCTTGTAGCTGTAGGACGGGGCTTTCTCGTACCCCTCCCCGTTCTCCTCTCGCTTCTTGCAGAAGAGCACGGCCTTCTCGTGCAGGAACAGATGTCGCTGCATGGGCTTGAACCTGGCCAGGTCCTTCACCTTGGTATGGCCCTTCTTGTGGTCCGTCCAGACACTGAACGAGCCCTGCATCAGCAGCTTCCCCAAGTCACTCAGATTCCCCTAAAACGTGGCGCAACATGAGGAGCATTGAAAACCCAGAATGAGCGTCGGGGGTGCCTTAGAGGCATGTTGCCAAGTGAAGGAAGCTCGTTGGGGAAAGCTGCGTTCCAGGTTCCAACTACGTCACATTCGGAAAGAGGAAAAACTATGGAGGCAGTAACAGATGAGTGGGGCTGGAGGGGTGTGTAGGCAGAGCGCAGGGGTGCTGAGGGCAGTGAAGCCACTCGGTAAGGTAACTCCCACGGTGGACGCACGGCATGAGGCATTTCGTGCAAACCCACAGAATGCGCAAGCACCCAGAGTGGGCCCTGATGCACACTGTGGACTCTGGGGGACAGTGATGTGTTGGTGTTGGTTCATTAATTGTAACAGACGTCCCACTCTGGTGGGGATGCTAATGATGGGGGAGGCTGTGTCGGGGGGTGGGGGGCAAGGAGTATATGGGAAATCTCTGTACCTTCCTTCAAATTTTGCTGTGGACCTGAAACTGCTGTAAAAATACTCTAACCTAGAATGTGAGTGCTGAAGAGACTTAGAAAAATGCAAACAAATTAATAATTAATAATTATTAATAATTGGCCTGACACAGGCATACAGAGGAGAAGGTAGAAACCTGACTTTAATGCCCACTTGTTACATGTTATCAGCCCACAAGCAGCATCAGAGAAAATGGATTTACACCCGTTTCCCGAGACATGCCGACCTCAGGGAAAGACCAGGAATGAAGAGGGTTTCCGAGGTGCACCTCCAGGAGGAGAAGACTTCCTCATTTTCTTTACACGGTGCCGAGCCCCTGTGCAGACCTGCCCAGACCCCCTGAGTCAGACTGGGTTTTGACTGATTCCTGGTGATTTGCATGCTTGTTAAAGCTCAAGGGCACAGCTCTGCTCTGGCTCTGGGCCCGCCTTAGCTTGCTGCCTGGCAGACCGCCCCCACATCGCCCCCCCCCGCCCCGCCCCCAAGCAGGCTCCTTAGCACCTCCAGCAGCATGTGGAGAACCGCAGGAGCACCCTCAGCGGTCCTTACATCATAGCCTGTGATTGCGATGAGGTGCATGGAGTCATTTACAGCCTTGAGGATGCCCAGGATGGAGCTCAGTGCCTCCTGCAGGTCCTCCGCCCCCTCGCAGTTCTTACTGTACTTCAACATTTCCTGGGAGGGGGGTGTGGGGAGAAGAAGCTGTGCTCACAGACTCATCCTGACACTGATCCCTACCGTTCCCTTGAGCGCTGCTGGAACGCCAGTGCTCTGTCCCGGCAGTGCAGACCCTGGTGGCTCCCTGCTCAGTCATCACTGGTGAGGATAAGACCACGCATGCATGTAGACACGCATACCCTCCTGGGATGTGGGGCCTGCCTGGGGACCACTGGCCTAGGAGCAGTTCAACAAGTTGTCCCCCACCACCCTGAAGCCCCTGTACCCCACCCCACAACAGCTAGACAGATGCTGCAAATTGGGGACGCTCCCTGAGCCAGTGGACAGTGAGCTGAGCTTGGCAAGTGCAAGCCCCTTGCACTCCCCCAGGGCCAGCACCCTTGTGCAGCTCTGACCCCCGCAAACTCAGACTGAGAACTCTGTTGCCTGTCTCCCCACTTCTAAACTGGTTACTTCTTCCTTTCAAATTCAACACCTGAGCGAACATCTGCTCATTACGCAGGCACACTCCATGTCTGCTAGCTCGCTCCCTCCAGCCTGTAATGCTGCCTGTGCTGGGCCCACAAAGATAGCCGACATGGGCCAGGCCTGGCTGAGAAGGCCAGTGTGGGAGCACAGGCCAGTGTCGGGTGGGGGCCCTTTGAGCCTGTGCTCCATGGGGTGGGGTTTGTCCATCTGTCCACCTTGGTGTCCCTGCCTTTGCCCTAAAGATGGCCAGCACACAGGAGGCTGCCTCAAAGGTCTGGGAGAGCCCGGCCCTCACAGAGATGGGAGGAAGGCGGCTCAGAGACCATGGGGCAGCCGTGGCCGGGCGGGTGTGGCTTGGAGGGGAATGTGGCAGTGAAGGTGGCCACAGTGTGGCCACTCCAGGAGGGGGGTCTCCAGGGGCTGCCCAGCCAGGCGTGGCTGCCCGGTGTCTCACCTTAAGGAGCAGTTGGTATTTGGTGATCCTCTGGACTGGCTTCAGCAGGTAGGAGTCCAGACTCAGCTTGTGGTCCAGTTTCTTCTGGCATTCCTAAAACCACCGAACCTCTGGTTTAGACGGTTTCCGTTATTCTTCGTTTGAGAGTCAATTAGTCGAGGAGATTATACTCTAGCGGGGGTGTCCAACCTGTGGCCCACTGGCCACACACATCCCAGGATGGCTGTGAATTTACTTCAAATGTTATGAGATTTTTTTTTTTTGTGATTATGTGTCGCAAGGCATTTAATGTGCAGCCCAAGACAACTGTTCTTCCAGTGAGGCCCAGAGACGCCCAAAGGTTGGACACCCCCGCTTCTGAAACAGAGCCCCGACACGCACCTGGAAAAATGGGCAGTCGGAGCACTGCCGCCACAGGCTCTCCGAGCGGGGCTTGTTCTGGCAGTACTTCTCGTAGATCTGGAACTCTTCCATCTGGGCCGGGGCAGAGATGTGTCAGGCGTGGCTCGGGGGGCCAGTTCGACCTCCTCCCGAATGCCCGCTCACCCCCTAGAAGTTCGCGTCTCAGGGCTATCTTACATGAAGATGCGCTCAATCCGTATAGCTGGCTTTTGCCATAGGTCTAACGGTGCAAAAATAAACACAGAACTAACACGGACTTTCTAAATGATCTCCAGAGCTCAGCCTACGAGGTGGTGCTCAAACTTGCAGGCACGTCGGAATCACCTGCAGGCTTGTGCAAACAGGCTGCTGCCCTCACCGAGGTTCTGACTGGGCAGGTCTGAGGTGGAGCCTGAGAAGCTGCATTCACAAGTTCCCAGGAGACTCAGATCTGAGCTGCTGGCCAGGGGACCCACTTTGAGAACCACTGGCCTTCAGCACGACTGCCCCACCCTACTCCTCGCACAGCACCGAGAAGCAGCACAGCCAGGCTGCGTTGAAACATCAGCACGGCTCCTCCCCTTCCCGCCTTTGGCCTCCTCATATCAATTTATTACAGCACTCTAGCTTGTTTTGGGAAAGTGACCCAGTTTTATTGCTGTTGGTAAGCTCAGCTGCATTTTCCACACTGCTACCTTGCAGTTGACGGAGATCAACGTAAGAGGGTCACGTGGGACCCTGAGGAGACGCAGCAGGCCCCGGTACCCAGCAGCCCTTGCTGCTCCCAACGCCTCTCCTCAGCCCCCTTCCCCTCCACACACACATTCAGGGGGATCATCACGCCCCAGAAGGAGGCAGACACCTACTATCTCAAAGAGCTGACACAACTAACGCTCAGAGAGAGAACAGGATGACTTGCCTAAAGTCAGCCAGCCCATGAGGGCATCTCAGATAGAACAAGACCAAACGCAAAACAAAACGCCAGCCTGAGACACGCTCAGCTTTATCTAACACCATCAAAGCCTTAGGCCTTTGATAATTTTGGCATATCTCAGAGCTCATGTTTTTTAGTTTTTCTCTTTTACAAGTAGTTACTGGGCTTTAGAAAAAAGCATATTCTTTCAGCCCCACCAAAAATCGTCAGGTCAACCTAGCCAAACTGAAACGTTGGTACTATGGGACTTCAGTTGGGGACTGTAACAGAATTTCAAATGATTATTTTAAGTGCTAGTAATTTTAGGAAGTAAGGCACAGGAAAGTACACATTTAAAAAAACACCTACCCTTTCCAGAAAACACCTTCCAACCAGCTCTGGGCAGTCTATGTAGTTTTCTAGCTCTCTCAGGAATATTCTAGATAAGGAAAGTATGCATTAGGTCGCATGATAAACAACCTGAACAAGACGGCATCTGTAGCAAATTAATAAGCTATTATTTTCCAAAGAACTCTAACCCCCCAGTTCAGCAGCCTCTGTAAGAACACAGTCTGGTTTCAGGAACCCGCAGTCCACCTCTGGCGCTCCCAGGGCTCTGGCTGCATTGCATTCTCGGGTTTAAGTAGCCATGGCCCCCATGGATCCCTACATGTTGTCGGTGTTGGTGTCCACACAGAATTCAGGACTTTTTTCTTTTTTCTTTAAGAATCAGCACAGACATGGGATGAAGAGGCCATGAGCCGATAGAGCATCTGGAGGTTCTGGAAGTGCAGTCTCACAGCTGCGTGCTCTGCCAGGTTTCTGCGGATGTAAAGGGGGCTCCTGTCTCCCCCCGAGACCTTCCCCAGTGCAGCTTTGTTCCTGAGCCATGTGCCGAGTCTTCCTCCATTTCTGACTTACATCTGCCCATGAGGGTACATTTCCCAGGGAGGGAAGCTCCTGGGAGATCAGCTCACTGCACTGGTCCTGCAGCCAGGGTCCCGGTGCCCAAGCACTGGCCAGAGCCCCCGGGGATGCTGAAGGTCCAGGGTGGCCTCTGGATTTAACTCCCAAAGGAAGACTCTGAGGCAGTGTTAAGCTGTGACCTGGTACCTCCTTTGTCAATGGGCGGGTGAGAGATGCTAAGGACTGAGGGGCAAAGTGTCCCCTGACACCCATAGGAGGTGGGGCCCGAGTCCCATGCTGGCTGGGCTCCCTGAGTCGGCTCATAGCTTTTAGTCTTTTAGCTCATAGTCTGGCCCTTTTTCAGGAAACACAGACATCGCCATCATCTTCCTGCCTCCCTACCCACTTACGTCTGCTGGCTCATTTCCTTTCCCATGGGCTCCCGCAAACTGCAGTGGGAACTCAGGGACAGCAGCACTACGAGGACTAACCACATCCCCCCAGAGCACGAGGGTGCCACAAACTGCTGTCCCAGGGTATAACGGGCAGGAAAGGAACGTCTGATGTCACCACCCTCTTCAAGAACGGGCTTGGGAACGAAACCATCTTTGCTGAGTGGCGTGGCCTTTGGTGCTGCCCCAGTGTGCTCACACTTGGGCTGGGGCTGGCTCCTGCTGGTCCTGAAGGACAGGGAGAGGCAGGGGGCGGGCTGCTCCTCCATCTTCCTGCTGACAAAAAGCTCTGAGGCATCTTCCCACGGGTGGAGGCCCATTTCTAACCAACCACCCCGGCTCAGAGAACGAGCCCTGGGCACTTCCCACCAAACCGCTCTTGGTTGGTGGCCCCTTTGAGAGCTTTTCCCATCTTGAGAGAGGGAGGGACAGATGTCCCCGACCAGGAAGGCACAGTCCAGGGGCTGATTCGGTCGCAGGTCCCTGCAGGAGGCCACGTGAAAGGCTAGGCAGTGCTGTGACCAGAGGAAGGGTCTCTCTCACCTGTTATGAAAGTGGTAAATTTCTTCCATGTTTCCAAATAAAACATCCTTCTTGTTTTGAAGGCCTGCTGTGAGGAGATGCGTCATCAGAGGATTATCCATCTCAGCAGCGTAGCCCTGTGGGAGGGGAGAGGGGTCAGCCGGGAAATCCTGAGGTACAGCTCTCGGACATTTTAACAGCAGTCCAGTCGTCCACCATCAAAGCCCCGTCTCTGCGTGGCTGCCCAGTGGGGCTCCTGGGGCGGGTGACACCGTCTCAGGTGTTAGCAAATCCACTTCGTATTTAGTCACTGACCATTTTTAAGATGATGATCTGGATAAGCACCACACAATACGAATGAATTACAAACAGTGCCAATTTTGGGGGGCGCGGGGAGAGGAGGTTCTGTTCTTCTTCCTTTCAGCCTTTTCAAAATCGAGATATTTCTATGAATGGGACAAATCTTATGCACACATCTTCATGAATTATTTATGTCTACAACCCTGTAACCACTGCCCAGATCAAGATGGAGAACATTCTAGCACTCAGAAGCCACTCTGCCCTCCCCAGGCTACTGCCGCCACCGGCAGGCTCCTCCCAGCCCTCTGCACCCGGACCGGCTCCGCACATGCCCTGGGCTTCCTCTGCAGGAATGGCACGCACGCTGGTCAGAGTCTCTGCTGGGCACGGTGCTCCTGAGGGCTGTGTTTGGTCTGGGCAGTGCTGTGATCAGCACTGGGCAGTGGAGGCTCCTTTTCTGCTATAAATATTGTCTCTGTGCAAATCCACCTAAGCCTACTTGCCCCGTGTCCCACTGACAGACATTCGAGTTGCTCCCGTGACAGACATTTGCGTTGCTCCAGCTTTGGGGCTGTTGTGAGTAAAGCTGCCGTGAGCCTTCTTTCACGTGCTTGGTGGTGGATGCGAGACCACCCGGGGGAATCCCAGCCCACGGCACGCGCCGGGCCGTACGCCAAGGGCAGGCTCACCTCCAGGACGCAGAGCAGCTCCTCCACGTAGACCCGCTCCGTGTCAAGGAGTTCGTTCATCACGTGCCTGTGAACGAGCACTAGGACTTACAATCCAGGAGCAGCTTCCCTGGCCCGCCTCCCTGCTGTGGGGCCAGCTGCACAAAACCAGCCCGGTTGCTCGAGCCTCCTCCTCTTTCAGGTCACCTCTCTGAGTCGCCTTGCCCCTGTAGACTCATCCCTACTTCCTTCACCAGCCACCCCCTCTCTCCCCCAGGAAGAGCCTCTCCTACGCATGTACACCAGGCTCCTTGCCTGGGGGCCGTCAAGGCATCACTGTAGCCAGTTCAGTTTACACCTCGCACACAGTGGGGTACAGTGATGATGTGTGGAAGTATGTGTTCATCATGTTACGGAGTCCCAGGAGGGGCAGGGGTTTGCAAACCAGGGGCTCAGATGTCTTTTTAGGGATGAGGACCACCTTCTAATTGCTTACAACTAAATATCCCATTTGCATACATAGGGACTAGAGCCCGGAGTAGGGGCGGGCGTGCTCCCAGGTTGGGAATATTGAGCACAGTCCATTCCGAAACAGTTGTCAGCACTTAACAAGGTGTTAGGCCTCAGTTCAAAGAGGCAGTGACCCTAAATGGGGAGGTGGGGGCAGAGGGAAGACAGAGGCCTCAGGCTTCCTTCTCACCATCACGAGCTGGAGGGGAGCACTGTAGTCTGGGGGCAGAGAGCTCCACGTGGGCACAAAGGGGAGGCTGTCCCTGGTGGAGAACTGAGCTGGACGCTGAGGGCCAGGCATTGTGTTTGGGACGGGGCGGGGACAGCATTCCGTGTCCGATCTCAGAGAGTGTAGACCCAGGAAGGCGGCAGAGAGCGGGCTGCCTTTGTGGAAGGGTGGACGGCCTAGCTAGGCTGGAAGGTACGGTTTGAGGAAGAAAGTGCCTGCCAATCCTGAGAAGGACTTTGGAAGTGCCTTCCCTGTCAAGAGTTCAGACCTCATCAGAGCTCTGTGCCCGGGACTGCCTCAACCCCAGGGTGGGATGTGCAGGACCCCCAGCGAGCACCATGGCAACAGCCCAGGTGTGCAGTGAGAAGAGCCGGGGGTGGGCCCTGGCTGGTGTGGCTCAGTGGACTGGTTGCGGGTCTGCGAACCAAAGAGTCGCCAGTTCAATTCCCAGTCAGGGCATATGCCTGGGTTGTGGGCCAGGCCCCCAGTAGGGGGCGCATGAGAGGCAACCACGCATTAATGTTTTCTCCCTCTCTTTCTCCATCCCTTCCCTTCTCTCTAAAAGTAAACAAATAAAATCTTAAAAGAAAAAAAAAGAGCTGGGGGTAAGGCATGGTGAAAAAAGCAGGAGGGGAAGAATGAAGAAAGAGAAGTGACCCCCAGCACATGGAGCTGGGAGGGCCTGGAAAGGCTTCTGGGAGGAACCAAGTCCTCCAAGGAGACAGAAAGCTGGGTCAGGGGGCAGTCGCGTGGCTGACCTGTGCCTGTGACCCAAGGGCCTGGGCAGGCTGGATCATACTTACCTTGAAGGAAAAACAATCCTTTTCACATCATCACAGTCCTGCCCAGGGCCCGGGGCAAATGTGACTTTTCTAAGGGCAACCCAAATTCCTCTCAGTTTCAGATGCAGACATGCGCAACAGACACATGCCCTCCAGGCCTGTGCACTGCACACTCGTGTGTGGGCCCCATGCCTCCAGCTGTGCTCCCACATTGTGGCTTTGGGGGAGAGTCTGGCATTTTCACCAACACTGGCTCATTTGTATTCAGACCGTCCTGGCCAAAGGCTGAGACCTAGGTGGGTCCCGTTCAGTGGTGCCTGGAAGGGCAGCCCACCCACCTCCTCAGGATGGCCAGGCTCTCCTCCTCTTCCCCCGTGGAGCTGCTCCGGCCTTGCCGGCCCTCACTCATTTCACTCTGGAGAGAGAACAGCACACGGCATGTCAAGATTCCAAAAGCGAGACGACACAGCCGGACGTGCTGACCAAGGCTGTGGAGTTTGAGCTCACTTTCTAAGGTGGGAAATCCGAGACCTCGCAGGATGAGAAGGGGAGGATGGCCCTGGCACGCAGGCCGCAGGTGGGAGAGGGCTGGGAGGACCAGGCTGGGTGCCCGCCAAGGAGGGTGAGGTGACAGGAGGTGGTGGGGCTCGGGGCAGTGCAGGCTCCGTGCCAGGGACAGCGGGCCTCACCTTGGCCCTCCTGTAGGGCCCCCTCCGGAGTGCGCTGCCCTCCGAACTGTTGTTCTCAGAACCTCTCCGGACACCTGGTTTGGGAAGAAGAGGAGAAAGGTGGGTGCAACTTTGTATCTTATTGCCTGGAGAGGAAAAAAACACCCAGGAGTGTCTGGGATTTATTTCTTTACTTTCGGAGGAAAAAAGCAAGAAGCCTAGAGAAGGGTGAGGAAAGCACTGCAAAACCAAAGAGAAGGAAAATGGGAGATAAGTTGGAGGTAGGGGACACCGGGGAACCACCTGGGGTCAGCCCACTGGAGTTAGTTCCCATCCCTAGAGGGGCTCCCAGCCAACAGGGGAGGAAATCCTCAGCCAGGAGACCTCTCCACACTGGGGGCTGGGAGCCAGCTCTCCAGGGCTCTCACTAACTTAAAACGTTCACCAAGGCCTCCCCACCCCCACCCCTGGAGGAAAGCAGCAGGAGGTCTCAGCTATTGGGGAAGAGTGTGTTTGGGGACAGGGAATGTGCTGGGGAGAGGGGCAATGAGGAGCCACGGCCCACTGGTTGTGGTGCCTCGGGGCAGCTGAAGTGGCTGAGACCTTCTGACACCATGCAGGGAGGCTTTGGGGCTGAGGCTGGAGCTGTGTGCAGGGAAAACTATTTTGGCAACAGCACTGAGAGCAGATGGATTGGGGAGAGACTAGAGCATGGAGAGGAGGCCCAGGAGGGTCCTGTGACAGTGGGTGGGTGTTTCAGTTCTTTGCTGCAACCAATTGGCTCTGCTGTGCTGAACACAGAAGCAGCAGAGATGAGAGTAAACAAGTAATTGTACAATTATTTACAAAATAAATCTTGGAACAGAAGGAGGGCACTCCCTGAAGGAAAGAGGTGTGCCTGCACATACCTGGGGAGGGGCAGGGCGACTTTGTGAGCGCCTCTGGCCGGGGGGCCACTGGCTGCACAGGCCTGGTCTGCTTGGCCGCCAGCTTCTTCAGGCTGGCCTGTCTCCGGTGAAACATTTCTTCCATGCTCTCTTGCTTCTGGAAGACCTTCTGCACGTGTTCCTGAAGTGTCAAGGTATGACAGACTAGTTAGCAAGATGTTTTGTAAGTGTTGGTGTCTGCAATTAAAAAACAGAACGACCACGTGTAGTCCTGCCCTCAGCATGAGCGCCCTTCTAGACACGGATGACGCGGCGCCCGTCACCAGCACGGCAGTCCTGCACTGGTGCTGCCCACTGTGGCTGCGGAGGGTGGTGGCCCCCCCGACGGAGGGAGGGGTGCTAGGCCTAGGGGAAGGCCAGCTGGAAGAGGGGGACCCACAGCTCTCTCCGTGCATCAGAAGGCTGCCTATGGAAGGGGCAGTGAACACGTGGGCTGCCCAGGGGGTGGGCTAAGCGCAGCTGGCCGAGATGGAAGAGGAGTCCCATCTCAGCACAACCCTGAGAGGGGCAACAGGAAGCAGGGCCAGGAGAATGGCTACTTCATTGAACACACGCCCCCTGCAGGGGAAGGACCTGCACCTTTTGAGAGACGCATGACTGTGACTTCTGTGTAAGCGAAGTTGAACCAGATGACCCCTCCCTCCAACTCTGTATCTTTCTCCATTGCCGACTGTCCTCTAAGAATCCATTAAATGATTCTTTTGAACATCATCAGGGTGACTCCCCACCACTCAGGACAGGTGAGCTACAGGTGAAAGGCCCGAGTTGGCATACCAGCAGGTCTTGGGTGAGGATGGGTTCGTAGTCCAGGTAAATTTTATTGAGCTCCTGGATCTTATTTTCCGCACCGGTCTCCAAAAACTTCTCAATTTCTTGGAGGGCTGCCTCAGCCCCATCTTGGGACTGGCACTTGTCCACAGGCTGCGAGGCCAGCAGGTAAATCCCCTCATCGCACCATTTCATGGACTGGACACGTGGAGCGTTGCAGAGGGAGAGAATGGCGCTGTTAACAGCTGTGTGTGGGCTCCCTTGCTGGGGCCTGCTGGCTGCCTCCCACACCGTCTGCCAACCGCTATGTTCAGGGGAATATTTTCAGCACTGCATCATCCTCCTTCTGCTGCTATGTCCAGAGGACTGCCCTGGAGGGAATGCAGCACGTCTCCCCAGGAAAGGACCCCTTTACACACACAGGGAAGCAATGCAGTGGGTTAGGAAGGTGGTAAGTTTCCGGGCCTTTAAAAGAAATTGCTAGTTGTTGCTAGTGAGTTCTAGAAAACAGCTGTGTCGGGACAGGACCAACTAGGCCACTGGAAAGGCGTCCAGACAGGAGGGCGTGGGCCAGCTTCTAATCAACGACTGGTGCATCCCACACAGAGGGAGCCGGCTGCGTGGGGCCGGGAGTGACTTGGCCATCAGGGGCATGGGGCTGGGGGGCCTACCGCCTCCAGGAGGCTGTGCAGCTCCAGTGACTTGTTGAGTAGACCCCTCCGCTGCCCGACCTCCGCAGTGAACTGGTCGCAGAGGTGCCGGAGCTCGTGGCACTTGGGGCGGATGGAGTCCACGGCGTAGTGCTTGTTGTCGATGAGCTGCTCGCCCTCCAGGGACAGGGCGCGGGCCCGCTCCACGGCCGCCTGCAGAGAGCCGCCCCAGACACACAGCACGGCTTAGGGTAGGTATAAGCGAGAGGGTGCTATTTCCTTTGAGGGATCTGTGAGGGGAGGGTGGGGGGGAGGGCGAGGGAGCAGGGGTCAGGGGTGGGTGGGCCAGGCAGCTGCCCTGCCACCTGCCGACATCGCTCGGGGTTGGGGGCTTCCACTCTGACAGTAGAAACCCCAATTCCTGTGCCTCTTAAAGCAACTTTGGTGACAACCCTGGGTACCTCTTCACTAGGCCGTCTCCCGCCCATACCAGTCCGTGTCCCAGCCCTTACGCTGGACTTCTCCTCAAAGCTGGTAAGGTCCTTCAGGAGGTGCTCCGCATGTGCCAAGCTGTTGCCCACATCCGTGAAGGTCGCTATCTTCTGAGCCAACACATCTAAGGAGGCCTTCACCTGAAACAGAGAAGCAGGTGAGAAACTCAGGCCCACGTCAAAACAGCCACAGACGGAAGGAAAGGGATTGGAGACATAACCGAAACCGGGCGTGAGGGAGGAGAGGGCAATTGTAGGATCTCCCCCCAGAAACACAGAACAGGAAGGAACCCCCCCAATCTGATAAAGAGCATCTAAGAAAACCCTATAGGCAGCATCACACACGTAATGTTGGTGAAAAGACAGCTTTGTCCCTAAGACCGGAAACGGGGCAAGGACACCCACTCCCACAGCTGTCACATGGGGGCTGGCAGCTCGGGCCAGTGCAGTGAGGCAAAAAAATAAAAAATGTGAACAAACAACAGGCATGCAGATGGGAAAGGGAGAAGTCACGCTGTTCCTGTCTGTGCGTGACCTGATCATCTGTGTAGAAAATCCCAAAGGGGACAGAGAAACTCCTAGAAGAAGCGTGGTCAGCATGCTTTCAGAAGAGAAGATAAATACTCAAAACCCAATTGTATTGCTACACATAGCAATAAATGCACCGACTCCACAACCCAAAACACGATACCACTTATAACTGCCTTTTTACAAGTAAAACATGTAAGTGTAAATCAGACAAAACATGTACTGAACAGGTACACAACATCGATAAAAAAGTCTAAGAAAAGCTAAATAAGCGGTGAGACATATCGTGTTCATTGACTGAAAGAGTCAACATAGTGATGATGTTGATTCTCCCTCAAATGGAGGTTTAACAAAATTGCTATCAAAATTCTAGCAAATTTCTTACAGATGAAGACAACATTACTTTAAATTTGCATGGAAAGGTGAAGGGACTAGACTAGCCAAAACAATTTTGAAAAAGAAAAATAAAATGGGAAGATTCATCCACCTGATTTCCAGGCTTATAATAGCTACAATCAAGGCCATGTGTTGACGGAGGGACAGACTGCAGACCCAGAAACGGACCCAAACAAATGCTCCCAATGACCTTGGACAAAAGTGGAGCGCAGTCAGGTGGGGGAAGGTGAGTGCTGGGCGTTCCAAGATCCAGAAAGCAAGCCTTGACCTAATTCTCACGCCTTGCACCAAAAGTGCCTTGAAGTGTAAAAACTGAAATCTTTCAGGAAAGGTAGTTTAGGGGAACATCTCTAGGTTCTGGAACTGACACCAAAAGTACAGTCCTTTGAAGGAAAAGTGTAACCTGGACTTCACACTGTACGCTCTGCTCTCTGAAATACCCGGTTAAGAGGGTACGAGGACAGGTGACGAGCTGGAAGAGAACATTTTCAAACCACATGTCTGTCAAGGGGCTAGTATCTAAAGTATATAAAGAGCTCTCAAAACACAATAGTAAAAACAAAACTGGAAACAGTCCAGTCAGAAAATGGGAAGTAGAAATACAGACATTTCACCGAAGAGCGCATACTGATGATAAGTAAGCACTTGGAAGGATGGTCAAGGTCATCA
Source organism: Sturnira hondurensis (assembly GCF_014824575.4). Lineage (NCBI taxonomy): Eukaryota > Metazoa > Chordata > Mammalia > Chiroptera > Phyllostomidae > Sturnira > Sturnira hondurensis. Next base: position 5,015,712 of record NW_028076312.1, on the reverse strand, counting down.
GCCACTAGGAAAATGCAAAACAGAACCACAATGAAACATCACTGCCCACCTAGCAGAATACGTGTAGAAGATTTAAAATAACACCACACCAAGTGCTGGTGAGGATGTGGAGAAGTGGGATCCCTCTCCCACGGCTGCTGGGGTGTAAAATGGTGCAGCCATCTGAAAACAACCTGGCTTTTTCTAAAAAAGCTAGACACGAAACTACCATACGACCCAGCAATTGCACGGCTGAGCATTTATCTCAGAGACATGATAACTCACGTCCATGCAAAGATCTGCACACGAATGTTTATAACAGCTCTTTTTGCAACCGCAAACCCTGGAATCAGCCAGGAGCTTTCAGTGGGTGAATGGTTCCCCGTGGCCCGTCCACACCACGGATACCGACTACTTCGCAGTGAAAAGGAACAAAGTGTGGGCACAGAACCACCTGGATGAATCTCCAGGAATCACGCTGAGTGAAAAAAGCCAACCCCCAAAGGTTATGGATTGTGTGATCCCATCTACAGCACATTTTTGACATGACAACATTATGGGGGTGGAGATGGGTGGCGGCCAGGGGTTCAGGAGAGGGTAGAAGTGGGAGGGAAGTGGGTGCGTGGGGGGGAAAGGGAAACGTGGGGGGTCCCTGTTGCGACGGAATGTTCCAGGCATTGAGTGTGCCAGGCACAGCACCTGGCGGTAATCCTGTGCTTTAGTTTACACGTCACCATCCAGGGAAACTGAGTGGAGGATACACAGGACATCTCAGAATTACTTCTTATGACAGCGCTGGAATCTACAATTACCCACAAGTACAAAGCCTGGCTGTCTGAGGCGCCTTCTTCAGTCCCCACAGAAATAAGTAATCAATGACTGTTCTTCAGGTGCTTCCTTGCCTGCTGTTCACACTGGCTGCTGTGACCGCTCTGGCCCGAGTCAGGAAGGCTGCTTCGGCTCACCGGCCGGAGCTCGGGCCCCAGATCCACAGCGCTCAGTGAAGGCTGCGGAACGAGTTTCCAAAGGTGAGATTCCTGACTCTCGGAAGAGGGCGAGAACCGGAGGACGGCCCCACAGCACCGTTTGGCGGTCCTCCTCACCTGGCACCTCGACATGGCCCCCCACACCAGTTTTTTTTTCACAGAACTTGATGTGGTTACTTATTTCCTGTGGATGCGTGATTCTTCCTTCTTGACCAGAGGTTCCTGAGCACAGGGAAGACGCTGCCCTGGGTCTGTGTTGCTCCGGACGGCGTAGCATTTTACATTCCTACGTTGTACCACTACCAGACCGCAGGGAAGTGTCAAAGTATGCATTCTGCACAATAAATGATTAACAGGCTTCTGAAGAGCTGGCCCCCTCTAAGTACCTAACACAATGACGGCCCATCACTCCTACTACAGCCGGTCACACCGAATCCAAGGCAGGGCTGTATCTCTGATTTGAGTGGACCCAGGGCCCATGCAGATACACAGTAGGTACATGTCAGAGAAAAGAGCACACAAATGACGCTGAAGGGAGAACAAAGATTGCTCGACTAATTGACAAATAATGTGGAAGCACATGCCAATGAACAGATTTTACATAATCTTTGCATGTAATGGTTTACTCACCAATCACATATTTTAAGGTTAAGCCCAACTTGATCTTGTGGCCTGCTATGGCTAATGGAGACTATCTCGCATTGAGCCACCGTCAGCTGGGCGACTCAGCTCCGGGCATGCAGGTGACCCAGCCCACCCACTGGCTCCCTGCAGTCAGACGCCAGGTGCCCATCTGCAGGTTCTGTCTATGCTCTGGGCCACTCACCTCTCGGAAATCCTGCTCGAAATGCCTGAGCTGCAGACACTGTTCAAGTTTTTGCTGATGCTTTGCCCAAAACTCATCAAAGGCAGCCTCGGTTTCATTCAGCTGGGCCAGGAGCCTAGGAGAGAGGAGAGGCACCTGTGCTGTGTGTTGGAGCGACCCGTGGGGCCTTGGGAAGAATCACCCCTGCGGTGTGAAGCAGCGGTGGGGGGCTCAGTCTCCAAGCAGCCTTCCTAAGACTCTTGCCTCCTCTTATCCTGGGAACAGAAGCCCAGGATTCGCAGGTAGGAGTTTCTTTAGGGCCCACTGACTTGAAAGGGAGGGTGGCCGGCTGAGTCTGCTAAGTTTTACAAGGTTGAGATGCTAACGGTTTGGGGTTACTATTTAAAACTTTGTTCAGGGGTAAAGGAAGCAGTGAGCTGCCACAAGGCATGTGTGGGTGAAGAACGGCGGCTACCACTTACTGTTGTCATTCCCATGGGCTCCATGCTGGACAAGTGTGAACAATCTTGTCCCACACCCACTGCGTCCGGTGTGTTCAGGCTAGCCCCACTGAATAAATGAGGAAACTGAGTCTGGGGAAAGTCGACAGTGTGCTCCAACCCCCTCCGTCAGTGACATCCCATCCACACAGGCCTGCCCAGTGCCCCAGGGCCTACTCTGTGTCCAGAACACCTGCTCGGCGTGTGAACTTCAGACACAAGGCAGGAACAAGGGCTAAGAGTCCAGGGTCCAGGCCTGGGTTTGTCTGTGAGGGTCTGGCAGCCCCCAGGTAGGCTGTGCAGCTGCTCTGTGCCTGTCACCCACCTGTCCCCGAACAAGGAGATGGGGTCTCAGCGCTGACCTGGCTTGCGTGGTGAAGAGCATGGAATGGGGAGGAAGTGTGTGCTGCGTGGACATCGCAGAGCATCACAAGGTATTAACTAACAGCAGTTAACTGTGTGGACACTTAACCCTGTGTTCCGTCATTCAGCTAGAAACCAAGGGAGGGAAGTACACAGGATCCCTTTCCAGGGAAAGAAAAGACAGGCTTCTAAAACCTGGAGCTGGAGTGGAGAAAGGCCTCAGGTGGCTCCCTTACCTGCAAACAAGCGGAGACCAGGTGTGAAACGGGGCAGGAAAGCACAGAGTGCAGAGCTGCAAGCCTGCCAGCTCCTGTCACCCCCATTCTCCCTTAAACAGCCCTTCACGCTTACGGATATGAGTGATTAAGGCATCTCCCAGAGAAGCTGCTTTCTCTGGCATCTGGGAGTAAAGCATTTCAGCGGTAAGGACTCCGAGGTCCTCTCGCTTCTCTTTGAGGTGAGTACACAAGGCTCAGAGAGGCGACAAGGCAGGTGGGCTGGGCCTCCTGCTCCTGTCTGTCTGTCCCTCTGCCCTCGGCCTATTGCCTCTCATTTCCACAGAGGCTGGCCACCTGAGAGGCCCCTGCAGCCCGAGGTCCTCACCTCTGCACGGTGGTCTGATTGTCCAGCTGGTCCTGGTTCAAGCTCTGCTCCGGGCTCTTGGCCAGAGGCTCCCTGATGCTCTCGAGGATGTTCTGCCCCTCGTTCAGCGCCAACCTCATGTCTTCCTGCGGGAAGAGCACAGCACCTTGCACCCCAAGCCCACCCACTCCCCAGGACTCCATCCAGGTTGGAGGGAATGGTGGGCTTTGTGGGGCATTCCCCTGCGAGGGGAGCGGGAGGGTCACAATGAGTGAGGTGGGCACAGCACCAGCGCAGTGGAGTCTTCCTCCCCCTGTGCTGACAGCCCGCTCACTGGGAAAAGGAGACAGGTGTCGGGGAGACTCCTCCTGCTGTGACCAGGGCAAAGCTAGGGTTACGGGTCACGCAGGGGCAGCGGGATAAGGTAGGAGAGTAACAGGACACCAGACCTCTACGTGCCTGCCTCTGCAACCATCCTCACTGCCAGGAGTGAAAGGGAGTGAGGGGTTCTCTGGGTGTGGGTGGGGGCGGTCCCCGAGGACCATGTGCAGGTCAGGGTCACTGCTGACTCTAAGCCTGTGATGTGCGGGTGGGACAGGGGGTGCAACAGGCGGGGGGAGCAGGTTCCCCTCAGAACAGTTAATGGGGGGTGATGGTAAATACATGGGCACAGTGACTACTCGATGAACTTCAGCCTTTCCAAGTCAGCCCACCACCTCTCTGCCCACCTTCCCTGGGACCTTGGAGGCAGAATTCCTGTCTCGGTTTACTACCAGGCAACAGAGACACCCAGAGGAAGGGCGCTGTTGTAAGACAGCTCTGGGGCTGGTTCGGAGAGAAGCCGCCTCTGAGAACCTGCTTCCGTCAGATTTCACAAGCCACTCGAGCCAACCACACGAACTGTCTGCATTCACAGCATTTGTTTATGCTGCTTTTAAAAAGGAGCATGTTTCAGGTTTCATCACAGAAGTGACCTGGACCATTAGCATCAAAAGGCGTCTTTGAAACCCCTTCGATTCTGTCTTACCTCCTGCCGACATCAGCTCTTCCTGCTCTGCTACCTCACACTCAGACATAAGACCCACCCCCCACCCCACCCCCGACAGAGGCCGCACATACCTTGGCTTTGACTTTCTTCTCCGTGTGCGCGCAGAGCACTGAGCTCGTAGACTGGACATCATTGGGCAGTTCCGTTTCGGCCAGCTCGGTCCCGAAGGACTGCAGCATCTGGGCCGTCTGCTTAACCATGAGGGCGAAACTTTCGATGGCCTTGGGAAGAGGGAAAACACGGTCACAACGTTTGCGCACACCGCACCCTCCTGCTGCCTGAAAAGCACCAGCAAGGATCAGATGGGCATCCCCAGAGGGGACAGAGCCACAGCAAGCCTGGTCTGCGGAAAGTAAATACCTTCCCACGGCTTTCCTAGCCTCACGACCTCCTCAGACACATACCGGACACTCTTTACATACGCTTTCATCACCTAGAGTCATTCTAAGCTCGAGGTCCCTCTCCTTGTCGGAGAGGTGTGAGTGCCGCAAACTACAACAGCATAGGCTTTTCCTTTCTTTCTTTTCTGTCTCTTGGCCCAGAGCAAGCCACTCCCGAATTTATTACTCATGTTACTTCTTTGGATGACTAAGGTCCACTGAGACCATCGTTGTTCGGGAGAAAACTTGGGTGGACACGAACACATCTTTGGAAAAGGCAGTGTCAAAACGTAAAAGCAATTCTAGGGGATTTAGTAGGGGTTATGGAGAACCACAGCCCGAAGCCAGCATCCACCGGAGAGTGCCGGAAAGACTCACCGTGCGGTGATACAACCACCTAGTGTGGCAGTAGTCCAGGGTCCCGCCCAGGTCCTCGGTCAGCTGGGACTTGTCGATGTAACCGTGTAATTCTGGTACTGAGCTCAGCATTATGACCTAGAGGAGAAAGAAAGCCGTCCCCATAAGCAGAATGCCCAGCATGCAGAGTTAGGAAATGCTCTCCCGCTGGTTGCTAAGTGTGGCGGGGTGGACAAAAACCCCTGGTTTGGCACCTGGGTTTAAACCCAGCTCTACCACTAACTGGCTGGTTGACTTGGGCAAGCCACTTATTCTTTCTGTCTCAGCTTCCTCATGCATGGAATGGGCATGTGATGGCTGATCCTGTCAGGTGACAGCCATCCGAGTATGCAATGCCCTTGGCACAGCTGGGCTTGCAACGGACAGCAGGTGTCAGATAAGCGGTTGGATGCTCCTCCGGCCAGGCGAGTGCAGCAGGGCAATCGACAGTGATCGCACTGCAAAGAAGCCGGTTTTGTCTTTACTCCCGCTGAGCTCCCGTGAGGTCATCGCAGGGATGAGTCAGGGTCAGCACAGCGTGATAACCTGCACGCGGTTACGGTGGCCAAGCAAGCTCTTCCACACAGGACAAGTTTTACGTTTTTATATTTTTCTTGCCCTGTCCGAGGTTAATCTGTCCATGAGTTTCAGATAAAAATAGTCTTTCTCTGTGAGCTGCCCACAGATACTACAAAGTAGGTCTTGAGAGGCTCAGCTTGACTGTTATATGAAACCACCTCATGTTTTATTAAATACTGTATTAGTTTAAGGCAGGGGTTCTCCCCCAGGGCGATCCGGTCCCTCAGAGGACATTTGACGAGTCCGGGGGCAGTTTTGATCGCCACAGTGTTGAGGGTGGGGTGGGGCTAGCATTTGGTGGGTGGGGGGAGGGGTGCCGCTAAAATGGTGCACAGGACAGCCCTGCCTCAGAGAGTGGTCCTGCCCAAACTGTCCCCAGGGCCGACCCTGAGATCGCCTGATTGGAGCATAATCTTCATTTTAAAAACAGGCCAAAATGTCATTTTAAGGTAGAAAACTGTTCTTAGCAGACGTGACTCCATTTTCTCTTCGTTCATCTCATGAAACTATCTATATGCAGCCAAATAACCCCGATTTGCAAGCAGTATGACCAATGACTAGTCGACTAGGCAATCTGTCAGTGTAAGCCGCCTTCCTTCATGATTTCTGTGTCTCGGTGAGCAACCTGTCTATGCTCCATATACATTTAACCATGACCAGAAGGGCACAGGGACCCACTATGCCTCTTAATGCTTCCTACTGAGCCCTGAGTGCCTCACATAGCACTGGAACACGGCCTGAACGCACTTGTCACAACAGCATCCCAGTGATGCATTCTGGGATGCTAGAGAAAGACCTAAAGTGGGCCAGTGCATTGAAGATGTCAAAGACGGTATTTGTGAAAACCGCTTTTGACAAGTCACTAATTTGGCTGATACCAGGCAGCACCCCTTTCCTAAGGCTGCCCTGCAGGAGCTGGAGTCAGGAGATGAGGTAGTGTTCTCTTTGCCAGGCCCAGGCCAGCCACCCCCACCGGCCGCTTGGGGCTCCCTCTACAGGCCTTGGGGATGCTCACACCCACTTCCCTGGCCCCTCTCTTGTCTTCAGGCCCTGGCAGAGCCTGGCCCTTCCTCGCTAGGAGGCAGGCGATGGCACTTGGCACACTGGGTTCTCTTGTTCTTCAGCTTGACTTGCTGTAAGAATGTTCTAGACTTGTGGCTCTGACAAAATGCCTGTACTTTTAGGTGGTCCATCTGATGCCATGCTTTGCACAGTCGACCAGGGGCGGGGCATGGCAGGTGGGAAAGAAGGATTGTACAGCTCCAGGCTGCACAAGATGAAATACAATACAATTTCCTGCTGAGTCATTTGGGGCTTTATTTTTGCTCACATCACTGAGGTAAGCACCATGAGGATTTCAATGATCACAGATGGGCCAAGAATGCAATTAAGTTTAGTTCTGCCTAGGAAACCAAAGCAGCATATACTTACCGGTACCTTCATCTTAAAGTCATCTCTATTGAATTTGAAAGCAAGGTCAGAGAGAGTCCTTTGGAAAAATCCTGTTGGGCGCAGAACAAGGACGAGCTGGAGGTTTGCTGGGAAGGAGGCCTGCAAGAAAACGGAGGGGTTGGGCATTGCCTGTGGACTCCGGCTAGAGCTGGGCTCAGGGTCCCCATGCACCCGCAGCTGACTGCACGGGCGGGGCAGGGAAGACCCAGCCCAGGGGTCCAGGTGTTTCCAAGACATCAATGTCATACTAAGATACAGAGACACTAACTCTGTCAGAGATCGCTGTTTCTAAAAACAAAAGGGAAAAAGTCACACAGCTTGGTGCAGCTATGTTATGCTACTTATAAACGAAAATGTCTAAAGCTTATTACACCTGTTACAGACTGAATGGCATCCTCTGAACTTCAGATGTTGAAGCGCGAACCCCTGGTGCTTCAGACTGTGACCTGACTTGGAGAGAGCGACTTTAGGGGCAAACAGGCTAAAGTAAGGTGTGGGGGTGGTTCTCTAACCCTGTGACCCCCTGTCCTCCTAAAAAATAACCCCGCCCAGTCCCAGAGCTAGGTCCAGCTGGTGAACATGGGTGACTGTACAGACCGCAACTTATAAAAAGAGGACGTTTGGACACAAACACACACGGGGAGAGGGCCACGTGAAGACGAAGGCACAGACGGGTGATGTGTCTACAAGCCAAGGGTTGCCACAGATGTCCAGCTACACCAGAATCGGGTGAGAGTCTGAGATAAGCTCCCCCTCACAGCCAGGAAGGGGATCAGCCCTACGGACACTTTGGTCTTGGACTTCCAGCCTCTAGGCTGTGAGGTCAACTTCTTTTGTTTAAACCATCTGGTCTGGGAACTTGTTATAACAGCCCCTGGGAACTAAGACACTTGTCACGTAGAAAAGCCATATAGATGCATATATGTATTACCTAAAAGAAAGATAAAAATTAGTGTGTATACACATGCCCTTAGATATAAGTGTGTGAATATGTTCAGTTATCAGCTCTGCTTACAAGGTATGGGACCTTGGGCAACTACTCAATCTCCCGTGCCTCAGTTTCCCCACCTTTGAACTGGGGACAACACAGTGCCTTCGCTGCACACTCGAGGGTTAAATGACTTGAGGCACAGGCAGAGCTCAGCACAGCGCTCACGCGAGGTGCTAAAAATGTGCCGACGGCAGATCTGCCGGGGAAGGCTGTTCTGGACGCCAGATTGTTTCCAGATGCTGGAGCCCGGGGAGGCCCCGTCACTGAAACAGGAAAGCTTGAGGCGAGTGAGTCTGATTTCCGGGTGCCCAGGCTAGAACGCACCTGAAGTATGATACACAGGAAGGAATGGCATGGCCCTAAGGCCCGGAATGGACAGGCAGCAGGAAATGGAAGTGGGGAAACAGCTTGCCCCGTGTCTTGGCTAAAAGGTCATTCCCGAGTCCCACTGTAATGTCCATGCTGGTCTCAGCAGGCCTGGCTGGGGGCCCTGAAAGGCATGAGGCGGGAGAGTCCCCCATCGGAGACCGGTGGGCAGCCCATCTGCACACCAAGACCCCACGACATCTGGGGGTATTCCTAGGCTGCGTGGCGATGTCCACGCTGTTTCTACGACCTGGCTACTCCTTGAGCTTCCACCTGAAGGTCCTTGGTACCTACTGGGCACCTCCATCCTCTTCCAGGAAACTTGAAAGCAGCTCTAAGACTTCAGTGACCTGCTGCCTCTGAGTCAGGTGTAAGGCACTATGCTTCCTGCCTGCAGCCCCCTAGACAACCCCCATACAGGTACCCCAACATGTTTGCACCACTGGCATAGCCCTGGAAGACAAGGACCATGTGTCCTTGGTCACCAGAACCTTAGCAGGTGCTTGCTAAATGTCTGCAGCTGCGTGGACAGTGAGGTGAGCTGTCACGAGGTGCCATCTGCCCAGTTGCGGTCTGCACAGTCACCCATGTTTACCAGCTGGACCTAGCTCTGGGACTGGGTGGGGTTATTTTTTAGGAGGAAAGGGGGTCACTCAGCCCTGGGCCCTGTGTCTCACCATCACACTCGGTGCTTGGACACAACACTGTGGGGGATGCACAGGGAAATGGGTGGGACCTGGCGGCTCAGTACCAGCCCAAAAGGGAACTGTGAAACCAGCACTCCTGCAGTGACCTCTCCTGCTGATCTGGGCTGATGCTCACGAGGTTTGGCTCCTTTGAGGGGTGGGAACCCAGGACCACGCAGAGTCAGAAACCCGGCTAACTTATCAGCAAGAGGACTGTGCAAACCTGCCACCCTCATTTGTGAAACTGGCCACCACTATTTAAGGAAAATGTCCTTATGAAAGCCTCTTTCTACAGGTCACAATGAGTCATGCTTTTCTAAATTTCAACATCGTTTTCATCGCCCTAACTTACACCTCCTGGCAGATGTGCTCTGCAAGAACGAGTCTGAACTTATAAGATAAAGCTGCGCCCTTGTCCTTCTGTGATTTCCCTTGGATTAACAACGCGGGCGGCAAGGGGCCTCGTGGGCAGGGGTGCTCCGTCACTCCGTCGCTGCACTGGCTGAGCCTGTGGCTGGAGGAGACTATCAAATCAGTTATTGCTCACTCTCCTCCTCTTCTCTGCCTCAGTGCCTCCGTTTCCTCCAGTTGGTGAGTCTTTACAATAAAGGGAGTAACTGCAAGATCCCAGCCAAGTGAGAAGGCCTACTGACATACACAAACACATTTTTAATATAAACAACAGTAAATTAAATTTTCTCTGGGTTGGGGCCAGCCATATGTACTAAAAGCTGGAGAATATAACAAAATTAAAACTTCATTTTAAAAGTAAAGGTAACTAAATGGAGGATTTGGGAGGAAGGCTATAAAGTAACATCTTTTTTGTAACCTATTAATCAAGTAATCATAAAATGATTATAATAGGTTTCTATGTAATATAAAAGCAATATTGTTTGTTTTCAGGATCTGACCTTGGCGGACTTGGGAGCATGTGTAATGTGATGACTGTGTACATGTAATTTGGGGATAGAAAAAGAGGACCTAACTGGCTTCTGAAGTAATATTCTTAGAGCCTTGCAAGATGAAGGGGCAACACAGCTAAAGACAACAGAAAACATTAGAAACTGTGGAAGCCGGTGCTTGGGGGATGCTGTCTGAAACCCCGCCAAGGTCAAGTAACTGCCTTCACTTCTGCTCAAAGCCACGTCTATTCAGCCTGACGTTATGTTTCATTTCCGATGGAGCAGCTGGAGCCTGACCGATGACATTTGTCTCACAGGAGCCAAACAACAAACTCAAGTGTATGCAATAAATATGACTTTGAATGTTTGGGTCTCACTGTGAAGAGACAAAAACCCAGCGTCTGAACCAGAGAAGCTGAGTTTGAGCAGAGGCCTCCGACCCTCAGGGCTGTGTTCCCTGGTCTGGACACGAGCAGCAAGGATGGGGCATCTGACACCAGCCCTGGGGACCACTGCCGGGACTGTCACAGACGTCACCAGGGAAAAGACGCTGAATGGAAAATAAGGGGAAGGGCACAAGCTCTGAATGACAGACCATCATGAGCCTGAATGCTCTCCAGGTTAGGAGCCCTGCACAGCCTGCCCTTCCTCCCGGACCCCATGCGGACCAGCGGCGCTACTGCTCACACCTTCGCCTCCACGGGGCCCTCGCCTCCTGTGCTCAGGCCTCTGGTAACTGGCACACAGTAGGAACTTACTAGCGTTGTTTAATGTAACATAATCTTGCCACGCACAGTGTATTCACTGAATGACCTAAGGATCCTGGGTCCCTCGGACGTGTCATTTTGTGTCCTTCCTGCGCCCACAGGCAGCATGGGCTCTACAGAGTCTTCCCCGTGCAGACTGAAACGGCCTCACCTGCGATTTTCTTCAGCGGCACGCGCTAGGGTACAGACTTAGCTCGGGTGAGGCTGGCTCTGAACAGAAACATGTATCCTCTGTGCGAAAAGGCCAGCGACAACTCCACAGGCTGTCCTGCACACCTGCTCACACACATACTGAATAGAAGGGGAAAGGGGGTGAAAATTCGAAATGGGACCCTAGAAGAGGCACGTGGGCATTTTATAAAAGATACTCCTACCCCAGGACAGAATCAGCCGTCGGACAAAGAGCGCTGTTTGAATAACCAGCTCCATGCCTTGCGTCTGCCCGCGTCCACCTGCTGAGATCACGGTCTGTGGCAGGTGAGGACCCCTTGCCCCCTCGCCCCGTCACAGCTGATAAAGGCTCTATTCTTCGTGGAGGCACAAGCCTGATTTTCAAGAACAATGGACTTCAGCTCCTCCAACATCTTGTGTTTCTATTCCAAGCCAAGCTAAAGGCATCCAAAAAAGAAAAAAAAAGATGCCCAAATTAAGGCGAGCTTGGCTCACCAGACAGCACGCACAGCAGCTAAAAACAGCCCCGGGGCCTTGGCACCGTGTGAGTGCTGGGCCTCAGTCTGGGTGCAGACACATCAGAGATAAACAGAGCTCTGCCACTGACTTGCTTTTGTGGCACACGCAAAGTGGCCAGGGTGCTCTGGCAGGACTGTGCGCGCCGGGGCACCGGTGCATGTGCTGGTCCGAGGGCGCTGGCCTGGCTGATGCCAGCTGGTTGTTGCCCAAAGCCCCCTCAGGTGACAGCACAGACCAGCTAAAGGTGATGCGGTCTGGCTTCCCAGCCCCAGGTGACAGCAAAGGTGCACCAGCTCTGCCCTTCCCAGCTCCCCGCATGGGGACACTGTGCCAGCTATCTTCCACCTCCTGGTCCCACCAAAGAGCCATGCCGGTGGTCAGACCCACACCCTGGCCCAGAGACGGACACATGCCCGAGGAAGGCACAGGCCTGGCTCGAAGTATCCTGACTGCCCGAGACCTGTACTCTGCCTCAGGAACCCTGTAAATCTGTCTGACGTCTTTGGGCATGACCCTCATCACAGTGCCCTGTGGACTGCCTGTGCCCTGCCTGGTGTGTCTGTCTTGCTTACACGCCCATCCGCCCCAGCACCTCACACAATTCCGGGCACAGCAGGGCCTTTGTAAATGTGTTGGGTACATGAGTACAATCGGCAGTAATATCAGTAATTTCTTATAACAAAAACATTGGAGTTCAAAGAGAATTTTTTGATGATTCTGCTGGAAAAATCCCAACTTTTGGGATTTCCAAACAAGTATTGGGGGACTCTGAGACTCAAAGGAAAAAGAATGGGAAAAAAACTATATTTTTATTGTGTATGAATCAGTGCAAACCTAAAAACTCAAACACCAACTTTTTAGCTAAGGTTTTCACAAAACGAAGTTCTCAAGCTGAGCCAGCTTGCTTCAGAAGGTAACCTGACCATGAACTTGATGACAAATGAAACTGATTATACTCAGCACCTGGAAAGCTTGACTGGGACAGCCTGGGCCGGTGGTCTTGGGCCCTACTGCTGAACTGTAGGGCGATCGAAGGATCACTTCCACTTAAAAAAAATCAAAACAATTTACCTGTTTCTTAAATAGCAACCCTATGTTTGGGAAAGTTCTTGTCTCTAACCAGGAACAACCGATGGGCTTGAGAGAGATTCCTGGTGAAGCTGCCTCACTGGGGCCTTGGCTGGGCGCCCAGCCACACGACCGTGAACAGGGCTTGGCCTTGACTTTAAGGACGCCCTGATATGCAAGTAAGGGAGGACTGTGTACCTCCACAGAGCAGAGGAAAAGCAGGAGACTCCCAGAGAAGCGCTTCTCCGTGGGAGGCTGGGCAGGCGGGTGTGGGAGGCTGGGAAGCCAGCTGGGCCGGGGGTGGGGGCATTTCGGGAAGAGGTGTGGGGCAGCACTCTCCAGCAGTGGAGAGACCTGGACCCCCCACGGGCATGTCAGGAGTGCCCTGTACGTTCCTGAGGACAGTAAAACAAGGGAAATTGGATTATAAAACAGCAATTTTCAACTGGCGAGCCCCAAGAATTTTTAAAACATACAGTGCCTGGCTATTTGGTTAGGGACCCTGACCTCCTTTCCCTCAGATTGTCAAACCAGAAAATGACAACAGCCAGCACAACAGCCAGCACAACAGCCGTTGGCAGGAGTGAATCAAAATCATACCTATTTATTTTGTCAGGTTGGCAAAACATATATCTTTTGGTGTGCCGCAGCATTTTTGTGGTCACTTTCTGTGTCCTGAGATTGAAAACGGTTGAAAATCACTGATATAACATACTGGCTTCTTTTGAAACACTCGGAAGTGTTTTGATTTGCTTCAGATAAGTGACATCACAGGAAGTGTGTGCCAGGTGGGGACAGGGACTGGGAGACACACCTGGGTGGTGACACACCTGGGCGGTGCAGGGAGAAGCTTTATCAGAAAGACACAGGTGGGACCCAGAAGCTCAGGAACAGGTTTGCACCCAAGCAACGGACACCGTAAGGGCCAGAGCGGACACTGACCCTTTAAATGTCATCAAGATGAATCTCAGCCCAGAAGCCTCCCTGAGGCCAAGAACCAAAGATGGTTGAACACAAGACCCAGAACAAGAGGTTAGGAGAATTTCACTCTCCTGGGGGGGTTGGTTTTTGAAAAATGCTTGGGAGCAGCGGAGCCCTCACAGCTGGGGGAGGACCGGGCCACAGTCGCTTCGGGTTGTCACCCTGCTGGCCAGGAATCAAAGTTTCCTTGTCCGGTGGGTGGCTGCCGGGAAGCGAGTGAGGGTGAAGGTCAGCACGGGGAGATGGGCTTATGGTGGGGAGACGATAAGCGGGGTGGACGCTACTGACCAAAATGAGACTCAGGAGCTCTCTGCCACCTCCCCTCCTCACCCTAAATCAGTACCGCAGGCTGCAAACGTCCCCAGCAACCACCACAGACCAGCGACTCTGTGGCCCTGGAGGGCAGCCTGAGAACCAACTCTACGGATGTGAAGATCAACGAAGGCCTTGGCAATGAGAGTTGCTAACTTCCCAGGCAGGAATGGGTTGCCAAGGAAGGCGGAGGCATCTGATCTAGCTGTAGAACTAAAGTATAAGCAATCCCTTTTGAAAGGAGAGGGTCACTTAGAAGAAGCTATAGTGTCAAACTTCTAGCCTGAGGATTCTCGGTAACGCACTCAACACCCTGCTTGCTATTCGGGACCTGGTGCTCTGTTTAAGAATGAACACACCGTAAAATCCTGAGCCCCTCACATGCTCAATGGTCAGAAATAAACGAGCCAGTGGAATTCATTTCAAATTAAAATGGCCCCCCTGAGTTAACACAGCTGAGAACAGACACACACACACCCATGTCCTAGCAGCTGGAGACACTGAAGAGGCGTGGAGGTGGAGCGCCCAGGTGCCCTTGGGCCTGGCCTCAGGCCACCCTGGGCAGGTGCTCTGAGCTGGCTGCACACCCTAGCTCTGCATGGCATGGTGACAGCCCGAATCCAAACTGCCACCCAGGCAGATGGGTCGCCAGAAGAGAAACACTGCCGTCACCCAGCCTTGGAGAAGAGTGGGTGGGAACCTCACGGAACCAGGGCGCTGACACTTACTGCTATCCGCAGGACTGATGCCTTCACCGAGGTCCATTTGTCCTGCCTTCGGTCTATGACCAGGATGAATCCGATGCCAGCATCTTGTAAGCTGAAATGAGGGGGAGAGATATCAGCAGTTAATGTGCACAGCAGGAAGACAGGCTTTCGTGTAATTTCTAAAAGAACCTTAGGATAAAATGATTCCTCCAATAATCATGCCACTTTTGCACCACAAGGTAAAACGCACGCCAAGTGGGTGTTGGAGCAGACTGCAGCGCTTCCAGGAGCCTCATCAGGGCGATTTCCAGAACTCACTCTCATCTAAAGACGGACCAGTGTTTTCTGTGTTTTGCTGATTTCCCAGCCTAACAGCAACCGTCTCACAAGGCAAAGATGCAGGCGGAACCCATCCTTTCTGGAGCTCAGTCCAGATCGTTCCACGGTCAGAGCCGAGTCATGTTCATCTCTAGGCTGACTAGCCGGCTCAGTCCTCCAAGACAAGGTCTGAGACCCACATGTTATGTGAGTCCTGGCATCTGAGGTCCCCCAGCTCATCCACGTTAGAAAACTGCTCTTGATGGCATTGCTGCAACTTCGGGAGGAAATCCCTGAGGCACCTGAAAGCTCACAAGCATCTCGTGGAAAGAGGAGAGGAGATACGGCTCCTTGCAACAGCATCTGTGGCAAAGATAACACGGAGTCGCTGGGTAATGACAACCTCAGTCCCGACTGAGCCTGATGCGGGAGCCTGAGTCACCGTGCAGAAACGAGGAGGTCCTCCTCCGTCGGCTAATTTTACACCCAAGCCAATTGTGTAATGCCAGCAGCTGCCGCTGCCAGCCAATCCACGCAGGCGTGAGAGGGGCAGCCTGAGGCAACGATGGGAATTGCTAATTTCCAAGTCTCTGAACCTATGGGAGCCACTTCTGGGTTTAAACGAAAGTCAGAATGACACGGACATATGTAAATGACGCTGTCTGTGAAAGCCCGCTGTAACCACTGTGTAATAAAGCCAGAGCTGCCACACCCCAAGTCCTTCCTGACGCTCAGATTCAATGGCAGTGACAGCGATGACACACAGTGCACACCTGTGTGTGCACAGCTGCGTGGGTAGGTGCACACCTGCCTGGCTGTGTGTGCACCTGTGTGGGTGTGGGCTGTGGATGGTGTGTCCTCATCCACATCTGATGATGAAGGACTCTGTGTGTAGGAAGGAGTCTGGTTCAATGATAGCAAAGGCCTTCTGGGTAAACACACAAATCAATGTTAACTTTCATTCAAAACAGCCTGCCTGCTGTTGGTAGTGCAGCCCACGGGCACGCACACACGGCGAGAAGGCGATGCTGCTGCTTCCCCAGCGTGCTCCAGCCGGACCCATCACCTGAGCCGGCTTACTTCTTATGGATGTAGGTTTGTTTCTGTTTTGTGTATCACTCGTGTTTCAGGGCCAGACACCTAGGCTCACAGCAGTCTTGCTCCCCACTGCACCCCAGCAGCAAGTGCCCCACACAGATGGCCAGCCAACTTGCTTGGTTCAGGCCAGGCTGGTCAGGCAGGAAGTTGAGACAGAGCAGAAACTCTAGTGCCCGGGCCTGGACACTCCTTCTGGGAGGAGGGGTTCTTTGTTCTCTGGGGTTGCTACTGGCCAGCCACCACACACTAAAAGCTTGATTGATAGTCTTCCCTTAATCTTCAGAACAACCCTATGAGGTAGCTGAGAAATGGGGCACAGGGACACAGAGGGGTTAAGTTGTCCGCCCACAGTGAAAGCCAGTGAGCCCAGGCGGCGTGTGCCCCGTGAGCTGGCTCCGAGCCAGAGCTCTCAGCTGTCTGCCCACTGCCTCCCAGGCCAAGCCCACCCTGAGGGACAAAGCCCACCCTCCTACCCCTCCCATCCCTGGGCTTCGTCTTGATGCTGGGCCAGGCAGAGGCCTCCTCTTCAGGGGTTGTTCCACCACTGCTGGGTGTCCGGGGACATGCTGAGGGGGTCCAACTCCAGAAGCAGACAGCAAAGATGCCCATACACCAGAACCCAGCTCAGGGTCCAGTAAAACTCTTCCATGCCCCGCTTATCTTGTCTTCACCATATTCTGGGAACAGCGACGCAGAGGCGCATAGACTTGATAAACACACAGCACCTTCAACAAGAATGTAGAGCCCCTTCAAGGCTCCCATGTGCCCACGTGACCGCAGCCCCAGAGCAAGGCCAAGCCATTCGCCCCATCCCCCAGGAGCTGAGGCTCAGCAGCCCATGGGCCCCACCAATCCACCCCCAACAGGCTAAGGAAGGTCTCGGTCTGCCCACGTGAATGAAGGCCCGGGAGCTCAGGAAGCTCCGCCGCTCCGCCTTTCACTACCCAGTATGTGACCTCATACGCCCAGGGGAGCAGGGCAGCTCATCTCCCCAGAAACTGCTCCCCATGAAGTCCCTTGCATGCCAGCCTTGGGCTGACTGTGCTGAAGGTGGTGGCAGTGGAGTTAACAGGGAATGAACAGTTCAGAAGCTGGCAGCCACACAAAATGTCCCAGCACCCTGGGCACACACAGCCTGCAACACACAGATGTTGGCCTCCAACCTCGAAACACTTGGATCAGAGGGCTGCCCTGGCCAGCTGCCCAGCAGCTGAGTGAGGCCGATGAGCTCACTTTTGACCTAAATAATCAAAAGAGGCAAGGAGCTTCCACAAACTGTTTTTGGGACTCACCCATTTGCTAATGCCATCTCTAACACCCTGGGGCTCACTGGCTTTGGGTGCCCGTGGGCCTGCTAGCTCCACCTGGGTGGCCCTCAGAGCTCTGGGGCACACAGGTCGTCAGCTGTGTGTTTGACCTCCTAATGCTGGGCAGGAGCAGTGAGCAACCTGAGGGCCATCCAGACACAAGCCTGGGCGGTACCCTGCCAGTGAGTGTGGTCTGCCGTCACCCGGCATTGTATTTGTCTAGTTCTTGGCTGGGCTGCATCTTGCTCCCCAGCCTGGGTGGGTCTGGCTCCCTCCTCCTCCTCTGGTTCAGACCCAATTTATCACAGAGCAGGGATGGGCGGAGACACAAGGAGAAAGCAGAATGACAGAAGAGGAAAGGCATTCACAGGGAGAATGGCCCTGGTGGAGAGGGCTGGGGGACAGAGCGGGTGATGAAACGGGCCTGCTCCTCCACCTGCAACGTGTACCCAGGCTCCTGAAGAGTTTGTTGAAATGCTGACTCAGGCTCAGGAGGCCAAAGTGGGGCCCACCTTACTGCATTTCTAATGAGCTCCCCACAATGCTGATGCTGCTGGTCCCAAGACCCCACCCCCAGTGGTGAGTGGCGGGTCCCATAGATGAGTCCTGAGGACTTCCTGTGTGGGGCAGAGGGGCTGTATCTGTCTGAGTGCCTTCGGTTTCTGCCCGGAGGAAGAGCCCAAAAGAGAGGTGGGGACACCTGGGGTGGCTGCTAG
Organism: Sturnira hondurensis; assembly: GCF_014824575.4. Taxonomy (NCBI): domain Eukaryota; kingdom Metazoa; phylum Chordata; class Mammalia; order Chiroptera; family Phyllostomidae; genus Sturnira; species Sturnira hondurensis. The sequence goes on along the minus strand of NW_028076312.1, from coordinate 4,997,733 downwards.
ACTGTAGGATGAGGGCAGGGGCAGGAAAGGAGGATGGGAAGGAGGGGAAGTGGTGGAGTGACAAGATCCCCCCCTCAAACATCACAAGGAGCTGTCCAGGTGGAGTGAAGCGCGGAGGATGCGGCAGGGACAGCAGTGCTGGAGGGCAGAGGGTGAGCGAGGTGAGCAGTCAGGTCTTCGGTGGGGGAGGGGAGGCGCTGACATTGGTGAGGCCAGATGGTATTTTGGGGAAAGAGGCCACTGGGAAGGAATCCTGAGGGACTGGGAGGTCGCTGCCCCTCTCCAGAGCAAGCGGGCCAGGGCCAGGCATCACACACCTTCCTGCTGGGCCTCAGGCCCCACACTTGTTCTCTTCTTCTCAAGAGGCAGGGCATTCAGGAGACGACACAAGGAGGGCAGTTGCCTGGGAGCACCTTGAATTCCAAGCCTGGCCATATGCAGTTTAAAACATGTTGTGTCCTAGTTACAGGAATAATAAACAAGCTCCAGTGAAGGGCAGGAACAGGTAAAAGCGGGAGGAGCAACTTGTAAGGCAGAATTTTTAGATGTGCTCTGATTGATGGCGCCCTCTTGTGGTTAGAAGTGAGTGCTGCATGTGGCCAAGCAAACACTAGGTGCCCCAGGCAGGAATATGAGGGAGTAGGCCAACTTTAACCAGCTGTGAAGTGGTTACTACAGAGACTTCTGGACACCACCCTCTCTGGCCCCTGGACACTGCTACAGTGTCCCGGCGACCTGTTGGGATGCGTGTGTGGGAGTCCTGCCTGGCCCAGAGATGTCTGAAGCGTTCAGAGCCTGAGGAACTAAGTCTCTATGTGATAATCTAGTACTCAAGTGTGCTTTTCTGGGCTTCTAAAAACCAGGATGGCAGGATGCTCTTAAGACAGCCCAGCTTTGGGACAAATCCCTTAATGCTGGGGCCTTTATCCTCTGGTCAGCACGTGGCTGATTCCTGTTGGGTCTGGACGTTTGAGCATGGGAGGGGCCATCACTTAGGGAGGTGCAACAGGCTGACAGCATCACAAAAGATTCGCTGGCTGTCTGTGCCCTCTGTGAGCTCCCCGCCCCAGGCTCTCCTCTCCATCCGCTGCTGCTGCTGCTGCTGCAGCTGGAGGTCGGGACAGAGCCACTGACCCAGTTTTAAATTACTGCAGCTGATGCGAAGGCTCGGCTGGCTTGGAAGCCACTGCCCTCCTCCTGGGCAGCGGCAGAGGCTTCGCAGGAAAAAGGCCATGTTAAACCCCCCGTTACAGAAATCATGGGCTCACTGCTCTTTCTTGAGAATCAGGAATTAGTGATTCTAATCCCACGGCCTGAAAGACCTTTCATATGACTGTCCACCCTCACTGGAGAGACCAGGACAGGGCTGGGTTCTGTAGCTGGTTTGGGGTACACCAGAAAGGACCCCCGTTATGCCAAGCTGCCTCTGCCCTCCCCTGGTGGCAGGGAGAGGGTTTGGTGCCATCAGATCCCTGGCTGCCAGGAGGTCAGTGGTGCTGCTGCAGACACTCTGGCCTTCCCTGAAGCCGCTGCTGCTCCAAGGCCTGCCTGGGAGCTGTGTCCACTGACCCTGACCTCACACCGGCTCAGGCCACACCCTGCCGACCTCCGCCGTGCCTGGCTCCAGTGAACGAATAAACAGGGGACAGAGAGGCAGCGCCAGCCCCCCTCGTCGGCGTGGTCCAGAGCGACCGAGCACCTCAGGCCCAGTCTCTGCCCCACTTTGGAAAGGGGCAGGTCACCAGGGCACTGCTCCCTTCCTAGGTTCCTCCAGCTCCGCGACAGTGGTGTCCCCGTGTCCTGTGTCCAGTGCTGAGGAGCCTGGAGTCTGTGCCTCCTCTGCTGGTGTCAGCCAGTCCCTTGCCTGGGTTTACTCCTCCAATCCCACAGCCTGTCCTCAAGCAGCACGTGAAGCCCTCCTGCCGTCCTGCTGGCCTGCTGGCCGCTGGCCTTCTAGTCAACAGCCAAATGATCTCTTTAATCATGGCTATAACTGTCTTTCAAAGAAGTTAAACTTGTTATTGTCACCGAGAGACCGAGTGTACAGATGGACAGTGGCCAGGCCGATCTATAACATTACAACTCTGACCCACACCCAGCACAGGAAAGCAGCCCGCCGTCTCAGCACCCAGCCCAGGCAGCCAGCCTGCCTCCAGAAGTCACCCTTGTAGAAAGTTGGCCACTATCTGCAGCAACAACATCAGAAGCCAAACAGCAACCCCACACCACCTGGCCCTGAGGGTCTGGACTTCGGGTTTCCCAGTATCTGTCCCTGCTTCTAACTCAGGACCAACCACAGAAAGCAAACTTGCTCCCCTAACTGCCGCTGCACCCAAGTGTCTGCCATGGGTGTGGCTGCTGCTCGTGAGGGAACATCCAACACAGCTAAGGCAGGTCCGTCGGCCTGGAACGATGTTTTCTGGGATGTAAACATCAGCAGGTCGTGGCAAGCCAGGGAGACTTCAACACAGGCTGATTGGGTGGAACGGGAGGAGGCGTCAGGCCCAAAGAGCAGCAGGACCAGACTGGGGGTGTCTCTGAGCACGCCCACGGCTCCAGCCGGGCCTCGCTCCTCCCTGCACCCTGGGCTCACAGCTCAAAGCTGGAGGACGGTGAAGCAGCCCCTTCCCAGTGTGAATGGCCCACAGCGACGCTGAATGCCCTGGAGAGTGTTCTCAGAGCCACCTCTAACAAGGCCTGCTCACCCTGGCACCAGGACCAGAGGAAACAAGGCCAGTGACGGGGCGGCATCAGACTGGGGCGTGCTCTTGCAGGAGGCAGCTGCGGGCTGGCGTCTGTCCCAGACCATCCCTGGCAGGTGGTGGCATAGACATCAGGTGGAGCTTGTTCGTCCACGGTAGAGCCCCAGGGTTTCATGGGAAAGGAGGTCCGGCTCCCCTGAGGGGCTGGGCAGGATGCCAGGGCCCCAGCTAAGCAGGGGGGTCCCCAGGGCTGGGCCAGCCCAGAGGGGCAGGGGATGGGCAGGCTGGGCAGGTGGCTGGATGGGGGTGGAGGCAGGAGGCACAGCTTGCGGGAGGCGGGGGGGACTACAGTGGGGGAGGGATGCACACAGCCAGACATGCAGAGCACACCGGTTCTGGCGATAGGCGGGGCCCCGCTCCCCTTCTCGGCCTCTGACTGCATCTCTTGGCTTCTCCCTCTCTTTCATCCTATATTCTGACACTGGTCTACAGAAGTTAGCAAATCTTAAGAAAGCTTTATTTCCTTGTTTTCCTTTTGTAAGTGAAAGGCTACGACCACATTTCTCTCTGCCCATCTGACTGACCTGCCCAAGTTCAAACCCTGTGACCTTGAATGTAGTCCTTGAGCATTCAATAGCGAACCGTTTTTTGCTGGCTATTTCTTCTCTTTTCTTATGATTCAAAAGCTTAACCTGTTACAATATCATTTGTGCGCTGTGTTTATCTTAATACCGGTCAGTTTTTTAGCCCAGAAAGCAAAACAGCAGGAAAAACATCAAATGCCTTTTTAAAAACTCTCCCAGACATGGTAACGTGTCTGTTCTCAAAGCCACACGCAACCCCAGTTAGAGCTGGCGGAAACCAGACTCGCACAGTGGACGACCCACCGGCGAGCAGGTGCCCACCTGGGAGCCCTTTGCTGCAAAGCAGCGGCATTGCCTCTCTTCGTCACAACCTAGAAGGAACAGCCCGTGTCACAAAAAACAAACAAACAACAGTTATTTCTCTAAAGAGCAAGAAAATTTGCATTTTTAGGTTCTTTATATGAAAGCGTTTTTTTTCATATCAATAAATATAGTCTTTTTGACAAAAATTAATAAAGAAAACCCAAACTTTGATGCTGGGGAGAATCACCATGAATGCATTTGGAATCTGTTTGAACCACCAGTGTGGGGAAGGAGTGATAACATCCGTTCCCAGGCCACAAAGAGGTTGACCAGTTCCTGGTCCCCACAAGCCTACAGAGGAATCCAGAGTATCTTATCTGTTTTTCAAAGAGTGATTTCTAATCCAGCTTGAAAACATAGCCATCGACGGATGACTGGAGACACAGCAGGCGGTCTGTCCCCACGACGGGGCACTGTCTGCCTCCGAAAGGGAGGAAGTTCGGACTGCGGCAGCTCGGACAGACCTGGAGGACATCACACTCAGTGTGATGTCCTATTTACCCACAACGACAAACACGGAAAGACAAGCTCGGTGTGATTCTGCCTCTGTGAGGTCCCTGGGGCCCTCAAGTTCACAGAGACAGGAAGGAGGAGGGTGGGTGCCAGGGGCTGGGGCCGGGGACTGGGCGCTGGTGTGTGAAGGGGACCGTGCGGGTTGGGAAGGCGTGAACACTCGGAAGGCCTGTTGCACAGCAGGGTGGACGCACTCAACACACCTCAGATGTAAGCTGGGAGAGGGTCAAGGTGGTAAGTTGCATGTGTAAATATCTCACCACATTTTAAAAAATGCCATGAAAAACACAAAAGTAACAACCACATACATTCTTTGAATGCCTTTAAAAAATTTAAAGGTGCACCCCTTGCCTGCTTCTCTGTGATTGTGAGTGACCTGCTCCCTGGGCGGGGGTGGGGAGGGGACATAAAGGCACCCCACACCTTGGGAAGTCAAACCCAAGCTGATGACCTTCTGGAATCTGCTCATTACCTGCCTTAGGTTCGCACTTCCAGCCCCAACCGTCCGTCTTTCTGCTCCTGGGCTCCCGCACAGGTCCTGGACCAGGCACCCCTCCTGTGTTCTGACTCTGCTGCTCGCCTGGAAGCTCAGAGCTTATCTGGTTTCCCCGGATCTGCTTCAGCGCTCCTCTCCACCTGGGGCTGAAACTCGACCGGACCCGTGTCTCCCCTCCTGCACCACCCAGGCCCCATGGGGCGGACGGGCTGGCAGGCAGCCCAGGCGGCAGGGGAAGGGCTTCCCACAGGCCAAGCCCACACTTCCTCCAGTTTCCTTCACTACACACCTAGAAATGGTAAAGATGGTAAGTTTTATGTTACGAACAGTTTTCCCTCACAGCAAATGTCATTATTTCCAAGTAAGGCAAGGGCTGTGGTCCCTCCTCCTGGGCAGGGAACCAAGGTAATATGCTCTTGGCCTTTTCTCCACAAGGGAAGGGCCTGGCCGCTGTGGGACCCCACCCCATCACAGCCCATGTGCTGCAACAGGTGGAGACGCTCCCCCTCTGAGCTGCTCAGTGTGGCCGCCACTGGCCACGCGTGAATTGAAATATGGCCAGCCTGAGCCAGGTACTGAACTTTTATGTGAATTTAGTTTTAATTTTTACATTTAAATAGCTATGCCTGGCCAGTGGCTGTTACACTGGATGGCAGTGACAGAGAAAGGTCACAACAACAAAGGAAGACGTCTCAAGGAGATGGGCAGCCTCTGGCTCCCCCAGGAGAACGGGAGACATAGAGGCAGGACCTGTCAATGTGCAGGAGGTCACGCACCCCCAGAGCTGCAGACCACGTGGAACCACGGGCTGAGCAAAGTCGTGCATGGCAAATGGGAAGAACGGCCCTTTACTTGCTGAAGACAGGGCTGGAGGGGCAGGGTCACAGGGCCAGAGTGTCTGAGAATGACTACAAGTGGGATCATCTTCAAGGTGCCCGATCTCATTCACAGAATGCCAAGGCCAGCTAGGCTGGACTCAAGGAGATTCCTCAGGGCAGGACTCGGGAGGGAGTCCTGGGAGGGTGAGGGGCAGGCTCAGTGAGGTCGGTCTACCTCCAGCAGAGGGTTCGAGGCAGCCACTGACAGACCCACTCGAGACGTGCGTGCAGGGGCATGTCCAGGACTCGCTGTTGACTGAGAGGAGGAGAGCTTCAGTGGCACATGTCCACGCTGGCCCATTTGGGAAGCATGTGCTTGGGACAGGACAAACTCTTACCTCTGGGGGACAGAAGCAGGGGGTGAGGTGAAGGTCTCACTTTTTTATGTACACATTTTGAATAGTTAGGGTGCATTCTCACACACACTTTTCTGTCTTTACATTTAAAAACCAACAGAAAATTCCACTGGAAATCACAGTGGCACTGAGAAGTAGGGTGCTTCCGAGGGCTGGAGTCCCACTGGTCTGAAGCTTTGATGGCCTGATGGACACGCACCTCTGGGAAGGAGCAGCTCGAACAGCGGGCAAGGTGGAGAGGGAGTCAGCTTTCAGCTTGGCTCTGGGGTCAGTCTTAGAATTCACACAGTGCCGGTGCGCGGAACTTGCCCGGGAGCCCGAGACCACATTCGAACTCCTGTTTCCTCCCATAGGCATCTGTCTGTCTCTTTTCTACAGTCCATACAAACCGCACATGGGTGCCTGTCCGTGCCTGTGTGCCCCTATGTGATGTGCAAACATGCCTACGTGTGGGCATACCTGTGTGCGCATGCCTTGTGTAAGCGTGAACATGGCCCGTCACTGATAGCGGGCTGGGAGATGGGATCTCTGCCTGCCAAGCAGCTGGGTGATTTGAAGCAGGTCCATGGAAAGTCAATGCCACTGTCAGCTTCAATTAACTTTGAGAGCCCTTGGATTGTGTTGTAATTAGGCGGAGGAGCAGTGGAGAGAGGTGATCCTCTTGATATCATCTTCCAAAGCCTGGGGGTAGGCGGTGACTAGAGTTGCCGGGGCCCACCCCAGGGCCTCCCGTGGGGGCACCGAGGGGAAGCACAAGCCCAGGGCTGCTCTGTCTGTTTTTCAAAGGGAAGCCAGAAATCTATTCCCTCAGTGTGGGCCACCCTATGCTTGTGTGAGCGCACTCGGATGTGTGCATCTCTCTGCATGTGCGTGTGTGCATGGTGTGTGTACTGTGTGTGCACACATACACGGTGCCCGTGGCAGGAAACCTGGACCCCACTCACGGGGGGCGCAGGATCAGGCCGGGTTTGAAACATGACGTTCACCACACAGAGCGTGGGGTCAAAAGAAATAAGGAGGCAGGCTGGGGTGCGGGTGCCTGGGGCTGGGGGAGATCCAGGCTCTGGAACTTTAGGAGCAGAGGGACTGAGGGGCCAGCCCTGGAGCCTTGGCGTTCCTGCCGCCCTGCCCCATGGGCTCTGTACCCCCATCACAGTGTGTCAGTGCTGGGCGGTGCACAGAGAACCCGTGCTCAGTGTAAAAGCAATCACACGTTGCCGCCCTTTCTGTTCTGTTGTCGGGTCATTTCTCTCAGCGTGAACATGCTGTTAGCGCTCTCACCTTAAAGGAAAACCCCACTTGCCTCCTTCTCACCAGCTAGCTGACCATTTCCCTGCTCCTCTGGGGAGCAAATTCCTGGAAGGAGGTGTCTGCACCCCCTCTCTCAGCTCCCCTGCCTCCCATGTTTGTTGAATTTACTCTAATAAACATTTCACCCCAAACCCTTCACCCAAACTATCCCTGGACATCCCTCAGCGTACCCAAAGACCTGCACGCTGCAGGACTCCCACTGAATGCCTCATTCTCACCATCGGTCAAGTGGCCATAGAACGCGCCGTCACAGCCAGGGCACTTGGAGGGAGGGGCCTGAAGCAGCTGCAGCTGCAGCATGACACTGAGCTGGCGCCCTTCCTGCCTGAGGCCCCAGCTGGGGCTGCCCCCTCCCTCCCATTGCCTTTCTTCTTCCCCTATGACCTCCCCCAGCTGGAACACCTGGGGGCTCCCCCTCTGCCCACCACCCCAGCCCTGGGGCCCAAATGCTCACAATCCCCAAATCCACACACCAGCTGGAACCTTGTCCCAGAGTTCCAGACTCACCTCACAGTTCCTAGAGGCACCAGCCCTTGACCTGAGAGGTCCCCTGGGTGTGCAAGTGACACCTCAAACCTAACAAGACCTTTCCACATGCTTCTCTGTTTGGGGGTGACTGCTGCCCCCAAACCATCAGGCCATCTCTAATTCCTCTGCCCCCCTCCTGGGGACCTTTATAAGGACTGTCCCTCATGAGTCCTCTACATCACTTTTCATGGGGGCTCCCCTGTCACTGTCCCTCCTGGCACCCTGCACCTCCTTTGCCTCTCATCCTTCCATCTTTGGATTCTAATTCCTGTGCATACTTTAGTTAATTTGTGGAGAATGTGAGCAGCAGGATCTTTATTTGTTCTGTTAGCTGTGGGGTCCCCGTTGCCCAGCACACAACAGACCGAAATGGGGTGAACCGACCAGAGGACCCTCCTGTGCCTTTCTCTGTCATTTGACTGTCCGTAGGGAGGTCCCAGGCCCACTCTCCAGGGTTGGACATGTGGTTCCCTGTCACTTGTCTTCTAAAGTTCCTGGGATTGCCCCCTCCTAGGCCTGGCAGATGAGGGCAAACAGACTCCACTAGGGTTTGCAAGTGTTGTAGGCATCTGAGCGTGAAACCCAGCCCTCTAACCAAGGCAAGAAGAGCTCACAGTGACACCCCCCAACTGGTGTGGCTACCCTGTTGGTGACATGCCAGCTGATATACTACCAGGGGTGTCCAACCTTTGGGCACCTCTGGACCTCACTGGAAGAAGAAGAGTTGACTTGGGCCATATACATTAAATACACTGTGACACGTAATCACCCCCAAAAATCTCATAATATTTTAAGTAAATTTATGATTTTGTGTTGGGCCGAGCTCATAGCCATCCTGAGCCATGTGTAGGGCTGCAGGTTCGACACCCCTGGCCCATAAATCACAAAGTACTCCCACATGTCCTTTACTGAGTCATTTTTCTTTTCCAATCAACACCCGAGGACATGCTCATTGATCTTAGAGAGAAGGGGAGGGAGAGAGACATCGATGTGAGAGAGAAACACCGATGGGCAGCCTCTAGCTTGTGCCCCAACTAGGACCAAACCTGCCACCCAGGCACGGGCCCTGACTGGGAATCGAACCCACTACCTTTCAGTTTACAGGACGATGCCCGACCAGGTAAGTCACACCGGCCTGGGTGAGTCGTTCTTCTGAGGGGCAACAATTGCCTCGTATTCACATATGTCTGCTAGAGCTGGACGAAGCCTGCTAGTTTCAGGGTAATATTCCACAATGATCAATAACTACTAATCAAATGTAATGGCTAAAGCTGGTGCTCCTGTCATTTGCATTAATAACAAAAGAAGGGCTAAAATCATCACACAATATATTTTTAAAAAAGGATAAAATTAACACATGGTTAACAACTGCAAGATTCAGTGTCTCTTAAGGCAGCCTTCATCAGAGTTGTCCATTTAATTTACACTGACATTTAAGAGCACACATCTGATTCTGAATTTCACTCTACTTAGAGGCTGTTCTGGCTCAGCAGCAGTGTGGAATAAATCTCGCACCAAAGACTTGCCTTGGCGAGGAGTCGTTGCTTCTTTCTAGAAGCGCCTGCCCAGCTCCCTGACTCCAATTGCTTTAGGAGGGACACTCCAGGGGACCAGCTGCAATGCCGGCTGTGTCCATCAGGTGGCGGCATGCCCTTCTCCGGTAAATGGGAGATGATGGGGGTGGGGGAAGACTCTCCCCAAACTCCGCCAGTAGAACATGGGGATTGCCCCACACTTGGAAGCAGCACCCCAGGCCACTATACATACTTGTGGACGTGTCTCTCAGCGGTCACTATCTTCCCCTGTAAAGACACGGCTGCGGGGGACCCCGCTTTACCTGTAGACACGCTGTTTCTCCCCTACATTTTCAAGGTACTAAATTCTCTAGGAATACAACTGCTGTGGGAACTGGTGGAAGACTGCACTCTTGTTTTCTTTAGTCTGTAACCAAGAACCATTCCCTCTTTCAGCAATGATGTCCCACATCACACCCGCCTTCGGGTGCTGTGACTGACGCAGCACCCTGGAGGCTGGTGGACTCGGAGTTGGACACACGGGGGCAGGTACCTGCCTGACCTTCATGACCCCTGAACAGCCTGCTGCACACGTAACACCTCGCTTCTCTCTGTCGGCCCCTCATCTGTGAGTTCGGGCACTGCAGCTGTCTTTGGAAATGATGGAGGTGCTGGATTTCCCTATTGTGGAGTTTGATTTCTGGATGGAAAGGGCACATTGGGTCTGACTGGTTCAGATCCACCACTCTGGCACTCTGGCTTCTCATCCTCCTCAACAGTGAAGACATGTGAATAAAACAAACACAAAGGAAAGCCCCCCACGCACACCACCTTCCCTGGAAACAGAGCCCTCGGGTCGAGGCTTCACACATTCAGACTGGCCTCTGGGCCACTTTTACAGCACTACGCACTATAAAGTCAATGTAATGTACAACGATCCCTCGGCTTTCAAAGGGAAACTTGTGTTTCTTGCTCTCTGATCTTATGTATGTACTGTGCATGCATTCTTGGAGATCAGGGTTTTGAAAAGCCTCCCTTCTACTGGGGATAAAAACCCCTAAAAATAAGAGAGGAACAAAGGCCACTTATTCTAACTGAAGGGGAGATAAACACGCTGGAGCAAGGAGTCACAGGGGACATCCCATGTCACATTCGGCAGCCTGGCCTGTGTGAAGTGACTTTCTGCACCTGCAGATGAAGTTTATTTGTGTAGCAAATATTTACCTAGGAGCCACGTACCCACCCACAGGACCTACATTCTAGGGTGGACAGAGACCAAAACCTGCTGCAGAGGCATTACCACCATTTCCAACAAGCCTCATAAACCAATAAGCCTGATAGGCGAGGGGTCTGGGCATGAAGGGACAATGGGCATGATGGAGGGCTTCCCTGAAGAGGTGGATTAGAGTATGAGAAGGAGCATCTCCAGAGCCCCAGCAGAGGGAGAGCAAGTGCAAAAGCCCCGAGGCCCGAAGGGCTGAGGACGAGTAAGGGGAGTGACCCCCAGGGGAGAGATGGCACCAGCCTGGAAGGTCTGGAGAATGGGAATCCAGCTGCTCCCTTCCCAGCATCCTGCCTGCCTGTGGCCTGGGGAGAAGGGGGTTCACCTCTATGTTAGGCTCAGAATGTTGGGTGTTGACATTTCCAGACATAAGATAATTCTTAGATCTTTTAACATCTCAGAGTGACCAGAAAACCTGAGTTTCCACCCACAGGCAAGCAAGGATTTACTCCACTGAACCCATCTTAGGTGGGCAGTGGGGGCCAAAGAGAGCACCCTGGGACCCCCACTCCTGCTCGTTCAGCCAGGCGCTGAGCGGTTGCTGTGGCAACACTGCCCTCTCCAGGCACCGAGTCCAGAGCTAGCCACTGCCTCGGCCAGGGCTCGGGGACTATGCCAGTGACCACAGAGATGGCTTGTGGTGCGTTTCCATCTCCAGGACTTTTAGATCCCTAAACGAGGGTAGGAGGAGTACAGCCAGAGAGAAGACGAGCTGGCGAGTGAGGAGGCCCCGGAAGGTTCGAGAGCCAGTCGGCAAGTGAAGACCGTGTTGCACATGCGCATGCTGAGCTCCCTTAGCTCTCACAGCCCCTGATCCTCAGGTCCTACCCAGTTTCATTTCAGCAAAGGTGAACAACCTTGGGGTTTTCTAAAGTGGGAATGAATGGAACGAGGTTCAATAAAAGGAAGGAGGTGCCCCAGCTTGTAGCTCAGGGGTGTAAGACCAAGAATAGCTTTGGCATCTGAGAAGTGACTGTATACTCTTAGCATTCAGTGTTCATCAAGTCTTGCTGAGCTCCCGCTGTTCCCTGAGCTTTAAAGAGAGGCCCGGGGCCGAGGGGCCACACAGGAGGGAGGGATGAGGGCTCTGGCCTCTCCTGGGTGTGGAACCACCTCCTGCCCCTCCCTGGGAGACGGTCCTTGCAGGGGAGGCTTCAGAAGTTGGCGCAGAAGCTCACCCTCTGGAAGACCAGCCAGACTGCCAACCACAGCCGTCCCCATTTCCTTTTTAAATTATTTGAACCTGTCCTTCCCTAAAGCCACTGCTGAATTCAGTGTTTCATGCTCAATGCGCTGCCCCTTTCTGCTTGCTGGTTTGTCCCAGGGAGTCCCCAGGGCCATTCAAGCGTCCCACCACTGAGCACACAGGGCTCTAGAGCAGGAGTCCTCAACCACTGGGCTGCGGACCAGCACCTGTCCGTGGCCTGTTAGGAACCAGGCTGCGAGGGACGCTCGCCTGGGTTTTGCCTCCTGTCCAGCATAGGAGGCGGCCTCCTCACCACTTCTGAGGACAAAGCCTCGGCCCTGGAGGGTCTCATAGCCATCTCTGCAGGGCAGGCTCTCTGCTGGGGAAAGACAGACCCTTTCCCAGCACTGTCTTGCTCATCTAATGAAAGACTGGACACTGACCCTGAGGGAGGGGATGTGCTCGGGCTCCGTTGGACGCCAGGAGGAGCAGGCTGGAGCTGGACACAGGCTGGAGCCGGACACCCACAGGTGAGGGGAAGGGGGCCAGCCCTGGAGCTCAAACAATCGAGCACCTGGACTCTGACCCAGCATCTTCCCCTGCTCCGCTTTGTAACGCCAGGCAGGCTCCCGAACTCCCCTTGGCCACAACCCCCTATCCGGCAAAGACCCCTTGCAAAGCCACAGGGGGCCTCAGCGACACGCACCTGGGGATGCTGGTGAGATAGGTCATGACATTCTGGAACTCCTTGTCCGGCACGTCGCTGAAGGCGGGGTAGTCCGGGAAGGTGATGACAGGGCTGCCGTCCTGCCCCCGCCCGCCTGTGGAGAGAGCAAAGGCGGCACTTAACTCGGGGCATCTGTGCCGCGGCACCAGCAGAACGTGCCTGATTTTTCACAAGCACTGACTACTTCCCTTAAAACTGACAGTGTGCTCTTCAGTGTCGCATTTTTATTATGAAATACATGCTGCATGTTGAAGGAAATACCGAGAATGTATACAACGGCGAGATGAGTGAAAACAGTCGCTTGTTATTTTCCCACAATGGGGCAGCCACCGCAGGGCTGGGCACATCTCTTTCCAAACCTTTTTCAGTGTATTTTTCTGCCTAATCGAGACTGTGTTGAATATACAGCTGGCATCCTAACTACAGTTTCCTGTGCTTTACAAATGATGGGATGCTATTTTAAGCACTGAGTGGCGTTCCATTCGGGCTGTGTCCTGATGCCACTCCCAACGCCCTGTGTGCGGGCATTTGGTGGTTCCCCCGATGTTCCGCGCGTCAGACGATTCCGTTCTGAAGGGAGTCACCCCTTTCGCACCTTAAGGTGGAGGAGGGTGCAGGTGGAACGAGAGGGGGGCTCTCCCAGGGGAGCGAGACCTCTGACGTGGCACGAGGGAGACGGATTGGTGCACAAGGAGTCAGAAACAGCAGCCAGGGGTGTGGCCTGGGGTCTGGGAAGGTGAGCGTAGCTCTAACCTGGTGGGGCAGGGGGAAGGAAGGACCCGAGAGAGGAAGGCTGTGAATGTGGTCTGGGACAAATTTGGTTTGAATTGTCCTACAAATGATCAGGAGAGTTAGCACAGAGGGCACGTGAGAAAAAGAGACAGGGCTTGCACGGGTCCAGACTCCAGTCTGTCTGCTTGCCTGTGTCCTACGCTGGAGACAGATGCCACTCTCTGCCACTGCTCCCTCCAGGGACCGGTCCATTTCTCTTCCACTGAACCTGAGACTGGCCTCGAGACCCACTCTGGCCCATCCGCTGTGGCAGAAGTGATGTGCATAGCTCCCAAGGCTGGGCTGTAACATAATGCAGGGTCCACCCTCCTAACTCAGATTCCCTCCTGGAGACCAGTTATCACGTAAGCATCCAACAGCCCTGCACCCATCATGCGCTAAGGTGCCCAGACACTGCCTGGGAAGCAGGGGCAGCCTGCGTGAAAGGGACCAAGGTACCACATGTAAGCAAAGCCCCCAGTGTTCCAGCCAGCCCCTGAGATGGAGGCAACCAGAGATCTTATCCTGAATCCTGATGGATGGGAGGTGGGATGGAGAGAAGAAGGACTCCTTCCAAGTTTTGCTTGAGAGTTTCCATGAGCTTTGATGAAAACCCACAATAGTCTGTGTTTGTTTCAGACATTGAAACTTAAGGTGTCTGCTCATTTTCTAACAAATGCCCACAGGACTGGCAGCATAAACCAACAGCCCACAATTGTGTAGTTCAGAGTCGTGGCCTGGCCCAGCAGGTCCTTGCAGGCTGAAATCCAGGTGATGCCAGGCCTCAGTTTCACCTGGCTCGTGTTCCAGGCCCATTTAGGTGCTCACAGAATTCAGCTCCCTCCATTGGAACCCTGAGGTCCCCAAGTTCCTGCTGCTGTTGGCTGGGTGGCTCTCAGCCCCCAGAGGCACACTCCTTGCCAGCTGCCCCACCCCCCATCTTCAAGGGCAGTGGCCAGAGACCTCTGTCACATCGGTTCCTCATACTCAGAATCCCTCCTGTAGGAGGAACTTGGTCCCTTTGAGGACTCAGCTGATTAGGTCAGGCCCACCAAGGCCGATCCTATGGTCAGCGGATTTAAGACCTTGATTACTACTGCAGGCCCCTTTCCTGAGTGCTGGGACAGCATCTGAATACCAGAGAGAAGATGTGTCTGGGTTGGGGGGCAACCTGGGGTCCTGCCTCCTCCCCAAGTACTGAGGAGGCAACATAATGCTGAGGGGCGGTGGGACGGCAACCTGGAGGAAGGTCAAGGTCATGAGTCTGGATCACCAGTGCATGTATTTGTGAGCTGTTTGGGGACTCAATGGTGGTGTGAAGAGGTTGGGAGCTGCAACGAGCCAGTGGAGCTGGCAAAGAGACTGCAGCTCCTTTTCTATGTGCTCTGTTGCTGTTGGCCATGGCTCGTCCTATTGGGGGGTTTGTATTTCCCCTAAGGATACCCATTCTCTCTCCTTCCTCTGTGAGGCCAGCGGCCCTCACGGTGATCACTCATAAAAATCGGTGGACTGTCTCACCGTCAACAAATCCCAGAGGCCCCGTTTTCCTGCTCACACTTTCGGTGCTCAGCAGGCTCATAAGCCCCAGAGCTACACCTCGGGTCTGAGTGTTGAGGACAGCTCGGGTGAAACCACATGGGGCTGGGCTGAGGGCAGCTGCCGGCACTGGGGAGGCCAGGCAGGCCCTGGGGAGCAGGGCTGGTTCCTGAGGTTCAAGAGGGAGACGCAGCCTGCTGGCCAAGGGGAAGGGCTGGCTGCAGGAAGAGGGTCAGGAAGACGGCACAGGTTGAGTTCCTTCACTCTCGGGACGCCCCCTAACTAACAGCAGAAGAAAGGCATGCTTGACTTTTTCTGAATTTGCCCAAGGCGGGTAGACTTGCCCGCACGGAGAGGCGGCCCACACAGCTCTGAGAAGGGGCTGCTTCAGGTGCAGCCAGCAGGCCCTCTGCAGCCTTGATGTACCAGCTCTGTCTGGTGCTGGGGTCACACGCCATAGCCAGCTGGACAGGAGGACACCTCACAGGGGTGGAGGAGGAAGCTGGACCTGAGAGGGGGACAGCACCAAGATGGGCTTGGGGATACAGGGCTGCCCAGGACAGACCCCAGCACCAGTGCCAGCCTTTGCCCACATCAGCTGCACACAGGGCCTTCTCCCAGCGGATGGAGCCACAGAAGCCAGAGCTGCTTGGTGAGGGAAGTGCCCAGGCCCTGGGTGCTGCAAGAACGAGGCCAGTCTGCCACACCGACCCGTTCCTGCTTTACCTGTCACAGGAAAGGTCTGGATTCCAAGAGACTGCAGCCAGCCCTACTTGGGGATGCTTCCCTCCCAGGACCCCAGTGCCCTCCAGCCAGCTCTCCCATGGCTGTTTGCCAGCCAGCACTGAGCTGCCCTCTACACAGGCATCGCTACAGCATGTCCTGGGTCTTTGGTTACATCGAAAGCCAGCTGCGAGGGGACTGTCCCCAGTTCCCACCATGTGGGATAGGACCACTTAGGTAATGGAGAGCCAGAGCTGAGGGGATGCCAACCACTCACCATGCAGAACCTGACCCACACTCCCCGACCCTCGACACTCACCGGACAGGTAAGCAAAGCGCTTTTTCAGCTGGTCCTTGATGTCGGCAGCACAGAGTGGGGTGATGTCCTGGTGCATGATTTCATCTGCGGGGAGAGCAGACAAACACACCTGTCACCCGGTGGGAAAACCGCCCCACGCGCTGCAGGTCTGGGTCAGCCCCACGCAGCCTCGCACATCAGCAGACCACTGAGGGGCCGGCGGTCACGTGCTTGGAAAAAATCTGGTTCCAATACGCAGAAACCTTTGTTTCTCAGAGCACAAAAAGCTGAGTGCTCAGTGATTCATCAATATTTAGAATGTGGTGTGTGTCAGCGGCACAGAGAAGGGCAGAGAGAGAGAGGAGGGGGGAGGGAGGGGGACAGAGAGGGACATGCAGGCAGAAGGGGAGAGGGGGTGAGCCGGGAGCTGCAGGACTGACCCCTCCAACCAGTAGTCAGTGAGCAGCACCAAACACAGACACGCTGTTCTCTGAGTCTCCGAGTCTCCACCCACGCTTTGGAAATGGTCCAGGCAGCTCCTGGGGCCCTTACCTGTCGCCTACGCAAAGACTCGCTGCTTAGAGAGGAAACCTGGTCTCTATAGTGGGTCCACAGCCTCCACACACACAGATGTGCGGGGCCCCCCTGCCTGCCTGACAAGGACACCGACGAGGGTGTTGAGTCAAGTCCCCGAGCCTGGTGCTGAGAGGAAACACGGCTTAGCAGGCTGCAGGCTGCAAGTTCTAGATGAGGAGTTGGGGAGTGAATTGGCAGTACCTCAAGCCACACCCTGGTGACATCGACCAGGAGCAAGGTTTTGCAAGACCCTAGGGGAAAACCTGGAGACTGACTGAAGACGTGAAGTCACTGCGTAGTGTGTGTGGCGGGGTGTCGGCAGGGGGGCCAAAAAGGCGGGTGTGCTCAGGTGTCTGTTCTGAGCCGACGCCAGGCTAGCAGTACGGCAACTTTCGCAGTCTCAGGCATGGACACACTCTCTCTAAAGACACTCACAAATCACACTGATGCCTTGCAAACGGCTTAAACGGTCAAGTCTCCTACACCCGGTGCAAGACCCAAGCCATGAACAGCCAGGAAATACGGCCCATGGAGATCTTTTACCCTGAAAATTCCAGTGGTGGAAGCAAAGTGCTATCTGCACAGATCAGCCCCAAATCCTGTTTTTCCGGTCTTGCAAACAAGCAAGTGTAAACAGGTGACACACTTAAACACAGAGGCGGCTCCCAAAGGTCCTGGCTGCGACATCTGTGCAGCTACCAACCGTCAAGACTGGCTGGCCCTTCAACTCTGCTGGTGTTGCGGAGAAAGCGACAAGAGATAGGGCTACCGGGGCTGCTGGGGCCCGACAGAGCGGCAGCAGCAGCAGCATTTGGGGGCAGGAAAGGAATGATGGTGAATGCTCATTAGACTCAGAAAGGCAGGGATCACACCAGGACTCCCGTGCATGGCTTGGTGGTGTGATGCCGTTTCCGGCTGTGCACTTAGATGTCTCAGCTGCAGTTTTCTCTTGTGGGAGAGAAACTGGACTGGCAACAATCACTCCGGGAGAGATAGGATATATATTTGTAATTTCAGATGAGGTGATTTAAGGCAGTCAACACTCATTTGTTTGGGATGAGCGTCTGGTGCGACTCATGCAGCACATTACGTCCCTCTTTTCTTCTCTTGACAGAGAGGAAGAATCGTGCCATCAGAGGTGCTCCTCTCCTCCAGTTCAGCCCTGCAACCCTGGGAGAAGTGTGTCACTGAAACAGAGACCACGGGAGGTCAGGTCTCCCTGAGGTAGGGAGGCATCCCAGGGCAGCAGAAGGTGGCACGGTCACAGTGAGCTGGCAAGTCCTTTAACAAGTGGGGACCCGACGGCAGTGACAAGCATAGATGCTGGTCCAGAGCCGCTGCCCAACCCTGCCGTGATCCCGGAGACATCCACCCCCCGTCTTGTCATCTCCCACCGGGCCTCGACTTCCAGATTTCACTAGCTCATGAGGAAATAAAACAAAGAATATCACAGCCTCTGATAGTGAACATTTCTACAGGAATTCTTGGACTTGACCCTGAAAGGCTGAGGCGTCAAGGCACCACTTCCTCTCACGAGCAAACGCTCGCATTCCTAAGCTCACGTAAGGACACCGAGGGTTGTTCTCTGTCCAGCTCACCCTCTGGCACACGGCTTTCCTGCATACTAGTGACGGGGCTGATATTACTGACCACCCCTATACTTTCTGGGACAGAGTGACAGTCTCGGAGGACCATTGTTAATGTGAATTTGGTTCCACCGAGGGACGTTCGTGGGGCCTCCTCGCCTACTCTTCTCTCGGGGTTAAGGCTTCCCTCAACTTTCTTACACGGGCCAAGGCCCTGCTTGCACAAGCTATTCCCTCTGTGATGCTTTTCCCATATCTGTTTGCCAGGCTAATCCCACTTACTTCCTGGCCAAGATGTCACCCCTCAGGGAGGCTCCTAGCCTGGGCCAGGCCTCGCAGCAGCCTACCAGCACCCGTGGAGCACCCTCCACGCCCGCCACTCACAGCTGCCCTGCCCCCAGGGCCTGGCTCAGTGGTTCTCGTGGAAGGAGCTGAGGGAACACGTGTCGAACAAACATGGCACGAGGAGAACAGTGGCATGCCTTCCCAGGGCATCACTTAGCATCCAGCTGGTTGGGCCAAGTTCCTTCTGGCTCGCACCTAGGCTGGCTCTGGAACCTCTGAGCAGTCGCGGGCCACGCGGGGTGCAGAGCCCCAGCCTGCCGACCGCTGCAATCGTTACCCTGCACCAGGCTGGGGAAGCCAATGCTTGAGAACTTTCTGGGGCAGAACTAATTCTAATATTGTACCTTAGACCAAGCGCCCCATTTTAGGTTTGAAAAATGGGGTGACTCTGTGACAGTCTGTTGGAAACTGCACAAAGGTATGTTCATACAAATGGACTATTAAAAAGCAGTCATATCTTCAAAGGTAACTGGCCACTCCTCGGAAAATAAAAAATAATGAAAAACATCGCTGGCTGGGGTTAAAGCACGAGATTTTCAGTTTGTCGTGCGATGCCTTCCGTGGCAACCGCCTCTGGACATTTGCGCTGTTTCATCCTGCCTGCAGCCTTATTCTCATTCAAGGACTGGGCAATTTTGCACTTTGTGCTGACTGTTTCTTTAAGGTCCTTGTCCACTGTGTTTAATTGTGTAAAAGATTACGCTGCAGCCACTGGTTCAGAAGGACATGGCGGTGCTTGACGGTGACACAAGTGCGCCTTAGACCCTCAGGGCTCCTCCAATGTCAGAAGTCTGGGACAGGAAGTCGGGTCACCCAACCCACCAGTTCACCAGAAGGGTCAGGCAGGGCCCCAGTCCCTCACAGAACGTCTCTGTGAGAGCACAAAGCCTTACAGACAGCCACCCTTGCCAGCATTCCGGTCTCGGCCCGACGTAAATGGAGACTCCCCGGCAATTACCCGTCACAGAGTCACTTTTGAGAAGAAAGGTTAAGAAGGGCCTCGAGCTGGAGGGGCGCAGGATGGGAGGACAGTGCTTCTCTTCTGATCTCCTATGGGGTGGCGAGGGCCTGGGGGTTGGGCGTGGGGCCCCAAGGCTGAGTGGCCTCCCAGTATCAGCCCTGGGAGCCCATCTGGGAAGGGGACAACCGGCCCCCCTACCCCTTCTGTGGGAATTATCCCCGACTTGCAGCATCTCATCTGGCCTGGGACGCAGCTCAGCTCTAGAGCTGAACAGGGTGACACCCCAGTGGCTGAAACGAATTCACACGAAGTCGTTGTCCAGATCCCGCCTGGTTTGGGCAGCGCCCTCGGCGTCCAGGGGAGGCATCACACTTTGTAAATCTCTCATCCTAGCACAGTTAGACTGCCGCAGCAAGCTTCCTTCCTCTTGCAAACCGACTAGAGGACCTGCTTCCATGTCAGACAACTTTGTAACGGAGTGGGGCAGCACCTCACCGCGCCTGTCCACTGAGGGGGCACGGCGTGCCCCGGCTCTGCTCAGCGGAGGCTGCCTGAGGCGGAGAGGAGACAGGGCACCGACAGGGGCTGCAGTGGATGTGGAACACATGGGTCCCCAAAACCCACCGGCCAGTGGGAAACGTCCCAGGTTAAGTGAGCCCCATGCACGAGGAGGAGCCGCGAACTCCATCCAGTTCGAAGGCTGGTCTCTGAACTTCACTGGGGACCTCGGACCTCGTTCAAAGGGAGACAGGAGCCTGAGAAAGGCTCCTACAAAGGGGCCAGCAGCTGGTGGCAGGCCCCAGGCCACAAAGTCTATTATGTGCCAATTCTCTTATTTAAATCTGTCTGAAAGTCTATACCCAAGCCTTTGGGGCGGGGTTTGTTATTGTTGTTTTGTAGATAATTAAAAATTTAGTATCCTGCTCTTTTTCGAAGTATGTTTTGTTATGTTACTACAGTTGTCCCAGTTTTTCTTCTTTGCCCCACTCTGCCCAGTACCTGCCTTCCCTCCAGCAATGCCCCCCTTAGTTCTTATCTGTGAGTTGTGCATATAAGTTCTTTGGCTTCTCCATTTCCTATACTATTCTTAACCTCCCCCTGTCTATTTCGTACCTACCAATTATGCTTTTCAATCCCTGCACCTTTTCCCCCCTTTTCTTCCTTCCCTCTCCCAGCTGGTAACTCTCCAAATGATCCTGTTCTTGTTCTTTGCTTAGTTTTTTTCCAAAATAGCTCTTCAGTTGTTGATAGTTGTGAATTTGTTGCCTTTTAAATGTTCATAGTTTTGATCTTCTTTTTCTTAAATAAGTTCCTTTAACATTTCATGGGATAATGGCCTGATGATGATAAACTCCTTAGTTCGACCTTGTCTGGGAAGCACTTCATCTGCCCTTCTATTCTAAATGACAGCTTTGCTGCACAGTCATCTTTGTTGTGGGTCCTTGCTTTTCATGACTTCAAATACTTCTTTCCAGCCCCTTTTTGCCTGTAAGTTTTTGTTTTGAAAATCAGCCGATAGTCTCACAGGAACTCTGAGAGAGTCCGCTTTTCTCTTGCCACTTTTAAGCGTCTCTCCTTATCTTTAACCTTTAGCATGTGGTTCTCTTTGTGTCCATCTTGTTTGGGACTCTCTGTGCTTCCTGGGCTTGAATGTTTATTTCCGTCACCAAATTAGGGAAGTTTCCTTTCATTGTTTTTTCAAATAAGTTTTTGATTTCTCGCTCTTCCTCTTCTTCTGGTACCCCTATAATCAGATGAGGCATATTTGGAAATGTCCCGGAGGCTCCTAAGCCTCTCCTGATTCTATTTTTGAATTCTTATTTCTTCTTTCTGATCTGGTTAAATGTTTATTTCTTCCTTATGATCCAAATTGTTGACATTGATCCTGGCTCCCTTCTCTTCACTGTTGGTTCCCTGCAGATTTTTCTTTATTTTACTTAGTGTAGCCTTCGATTCTTCCTCTATGTTGTTGCCATACTCAGTGTGCTCTTTGAGCATCCTAATCACCAGTGTTTTGAACTCTGCATCTGATAAGTTCACTATCTCCTTTCTGTTTAGTTCCCTTTCTGAGGTCTGGTTCTGTTCTTTCATTTGGGCCACATTTCTTTGTCTCCTCAAGTTGACAGCCTCCCTGTGTTTGTTTTCGTGTATTAGGTAGAGCTGCTTTGACTCCCTGTAAAAGACACCTGTAAATTGTGTGGTGTGGAGCCTTAGGTAATCGCCAGGGTGGAGCAACCTGCTTCACTGCTCTGTGGCTCTGTGTGGGGGGAGGGCTCGGAGAGGGGACTGTGCTGCCACCTGGCTTCTGGGGATCTGCTCGGAACTCGCCCCATTTCCAGTCCCTTTACTCGCTCCCCACATGCGACTAGCACCCTTCCAGCTGTTGTCCTGGTGTTGCATCCAAGGGTTTTGTTTATTTTCTTTTTTTAAAGACTTTACTTGTTTATTTTTTAGAGAGAGGGGAAGGGACGGAGAAAGAGAGAGAGAGAAACATCAATGCGTGGTTGCCCCTCATATGTCCCCAACTGGGGACCTGGCCCACAACCCAGACATGTGCCCTGACCGGGGATCAAACCGGCAATCCTTTGGTTCACAGCCCCATGCTCAGTCCATTGAGCTACACCAGCCAGGGCGGCTTTTGTTTATTTTCAGTCAAAATACAACAGTGGTGTCTTTTCAAAGTCCAGGGTGGAGAGTCAAGTGGGGTTATTTCAACAACTCACTTGGGTAGGATTCCTATTTCACCGAGCCCACCCCAGGAATCTCCAAACCAAGAGCAAAGTGTGTGTGGAAGGAAAGAGAAGAGGCCACTGGCTCCAACCAAGCCCCATTTGAAGCCCTACAGGCCAGGGTGGGATGGATGCCTCTTCCACCAGCTGTTGAGTCCTTGTGGTCCGGATGGGAGCGACGTCTCCGTTGCTATTTATAATTTATGTGGAGGGCTCTGTGGTCTAGCCTCTCAAAATGTTTGAGATCTCTACTGATTTGGGCAGCTGACTGCTCATTCACAGCACATCCTGGGTTATTAGTTACTGAATTAGGCATAAATATTTCACATCAGATGCAAAGCATCGTTAACTTACTCAGTTCACCAACTGTTCTTGATTTCCTAATCTCAGAAAGCAAATCCTTACAAAGTGTAAAATAAAAGGCCCCATATGAAAGGTGCTTGACTGGAACTGTCATCAAGGAAATGCACCTCCCTCCACAAAAAAGTTTCGGTTCCCATGCCCCCCGTTGGAGGAAATCAGGAAGCCAGACCAAATTGGGCTGGAGCCGCCGTACTCTCCTCTGTGGGTAGTGGGGGTCACCCGCCACACAGAACGGGCTGAGTGGGACCACAGTGGGACACCAGTTCTGCAGACGAAGCTGTGCCCACCAGAGGCCCTGTGAACCTCCTCACAGTGCAGTCTCCAGAACTGCATTTTCTGAGAATGTATGCCTACTTGCTCAGCACATCTGTGACTGAAGTCCGCATAGGAATCACGTGAAAACCTCACTAAGGCACACATGCAGAATGGCCAGTAAGCCTCACCTGAACGCATTCAATGTTTTCTATTCCATCCTGCTGCCTGTTGGCTCCAGCAAGCCCCAGCATCCTCCTTAACACAGGCTCCAGGCAGCCTGCCCACGCATCCGAAGATGGCACATGAGCCAAGGCCCCTGAGCTGCTCTGACCTATATCAGAGTATCAGCAGTGCCCATAGCCCGTCTGGCTCCCCCGACCAGCATGCAGCCTTTTCCCAGCAGCCTCGACTGCCACTGCTGGGGCCTCTGGGGTCAAACTCCCAGAAAATCATTTTTCTGCACATCCCACAGGGCCCTCTTCCATCAGGGAGAGAAGGGTTCTGTGGTCAGACAAGCTTGGGAAGTGTTCCAGACAAACCTTCTATCGTAGAGGCTCTAGGAATGCCGGCCGTGCCACCCCCAAACTTGACTGGTTGTGAACTCAGAGGGTGGGGGACAGGGTGTGCACAGCACCCCCGACGACTGCAGAACTAATGCTGAAAATAACATTCTCCGGGCAATGTTACTCTAGCTAGCTTATCAAAACAAAACAAAAAGTCTTGAATGAAATTCCAACCCAGGACTCACTAAGTCAATGACACAGATTCAAGTAAAGGAAAAACAAACCCCAAACTCCACCAAGGTCTTAAATCAGCCAAGAAAGCAAGTGTGCCTTGGACATTTACACTATGACCAGTTGGCATAATGGAAAGGACGAGAGAAATATAAGAATTTCTTAATCTTGCAGGCTGTCTGGAGCAACTAAATTACATTTTTCACTGGTTTGCATAGGAAATCTATAATCATAGTGGAAATAGCAGTCACAGCACAACTATTACTAAAATACCTGTTATGTATTAATACACTTAATTGTCACAACAAGCCGAGAGGTGAGAACACTGTTATCCCATTTTTTGGAGGAGCAAAGGCACAGAGAAGTTGAGTGCCTTGCCTGAAGCCACACAGCAGTGACAGAATGTGGGGGAATTCTAGATGCAGCAGCTGGAAGAAGGGAGGGGCAAGGGTGCCAGCCAGTCTGCAGCAGCATCGAGGTGGGCATCTCTCAAGGCATGCGCTTTAGGGAACAGAGGTGCTAAGAGGGGGCATGTGTAACGTAGGGGAGAGGCTCGGCGTTCCAGGAGGAGGGGCCATGGAGAAGAGTTCCAAAATAACAGATACAGAAGCTGGGCATCTGGTGTCTCCCTCACGTGACTCAGATGGATTATAGTGATAACAAGGTCCTCACTTCGACATTTGATTTCATAAGTCCCTTACCCTCCCATCAGTGGTTAAAGAAATAAATAGCAAACCTCATTGTAATTTTGTATCAATTCTTCTTTTCCAGGCTAAGTAGTCTTCTGATTCAAGATCTTAAACAGACTCTCCCTGCTGTGGGCAGCGAGGACAACACTGTCAGTGAACGGGAATTGCCTTTGCCAAGCCCGCAGACCGTGGCTGTGGCGGCTCCGGGTTGGGGCTTCCCAGAAAGCCAGCAGGACACAGACAAGTGAGCTCACTGTAAGTGTCTTCCAACCTGAACACTGACTGCACATTGTCCCCGAGGTTCACAAAGACATGCTGTCTGCAGAACTGCTCTCGCCTCTGTCAATCTTCTCCGAGTCGCTTTAATGGGGATGGGGCCCAGAGGCTGCATTTCACTTCGCTGAAAGCACCTTTTATGCACAGGGACCCCCGGTTTCCCAGCGAGTGAGCCAGCCCTCTGAGGGCAGTTGGGGCTGTGTGACCTTGGGCACGTTACATAACCTCTCTGAGGCAGCCACTTTGTCTGTAACATTGGGATAATCATGGCGTCTTAGCTCCCAGGGTGGCCGTGCACTTCGCGAACACCTGCAGCACGGTGTCTGGCATGTGTGCGCAGAAATGGTCACTAATGCCCGGGGATGAGCAGTCTGTGCCGTGTCCTGGCCGCCAGCATTGTGTGCTGTGGCTTTGGTTTGGTTTTGAAGAAAAAGCCATTTTGATTGAGTNGCAGCCACTTTGTCTGTAACATTGGGATAATCATGGCGTCTTAGCTCCCAGGGTGGCCGTGCACTTCGCGAACACCTGCAGCACGGTGTCTGGCATGTGTGCGCAGAAATGGTCACTAATGCCCGGGGATGAGCAGTCCATGCCGTGTCCTGGCCGCCAGCATTGTGTGCTGTGGCTTTGGTTTGGTTTTGAAGAAAAAGCCATTTTGATTGAGTCAAGGGCTCCTTCAGGGCTCCACAGGGGAAACCACTCTCATAACACAGCGGACTTTTGCCTTCCCCCCTCGCCCCTACACGAGTGTGCAGGGCTTTCCAGCAATTACATCCGGTGCCACACCACCAGGAGAGCAGGCGTGAACCCAGCCAGTTCCCATCTTGTCAGAGATTAAGGGCACGTGCAAAATGCAAAACAACACCTGTTCTTTCACATTTTTTTGTTCTGGTGTTACTTGTACTACCATAATGGATTTATCATGGTTATTTTTATTTACGTTAATATTTTAAGAATTTGTTTTTATTTCCAATACAGTCCATAATGTAACACAATGTTTTCCATGACCCTCAGTAAAGTATTCACAGTGGAAAGGTGCTGAGACCAAAACGTCTATGAAGCGCTGTCCGGAGCAACATGGAGGCTGGGCTGGCTGTCTCACAGGGGTGCGGGACTGGGGAGACAGGTCCTTCCTAAGTTTAGAGACCTCGGCCAGCCCTCTCCTTTTTCAGCTGCTCCCCCCCCCCCCGCCCCGCCCTGCCTCTCCTGCAGGGTGAATGCAGGGCTGGCTCTGGGTTCTGCTGCCTCAGGTCACAGCTCCCACTGGGGGCTCAGCTCTCGTCTTGCCACCACAGGACTAGGCTGCCCATGGAGGGGTCATCCTGCAAGGGGACTTTGAGATCTGCACATGTTTGAGGCAGGGGGCTCCAGGCTGCACCTTCTGGGCCATGGGTGCGGGCAGGGCTCAGTGCACAGCTGCACGGGGAGTTCGCAGCACAACGGTCACCAAGCAGGCAGGTGGGAGAGACCCAGCCCTGCCCCTGCAAGGAGCATTCCCACACAGTACAGACCCTGAAGGTCTTTGCATCTAAGAGGCGTCCCCGGGCTCCAGGAGGGGAGGCCAGTCCTGGGCAGATGAGCAAGACTCTCTCTCCCCTTCTTACCCCTCCTCCCCTGGGCACTCTAGCTTTCAGAGGCCTCCTAACGCCACTCTTGCTCTGATGGCTATTGAGTGGGCTCACACCAACCCACCACCTGCCCTGCTGGACAGGGACCCACCAGCTGCCACATCCCAGCATCGCATAGCTAGCTATCTGATGGGCGTAGGTCCAGAGACCTATCCTGACGGAAGGGCAGGAAGAGACCCAATGACAACAGGTTTCATGTAGCCACATTCTCCTTGGGGTTTTTCTGCCAGTGGTCAGCATGGCTTGGGGTCACAGATGGACTGGGGGATGGGATGGGGTTGGGTGCTGAGCGGCTCAGAGGTACCTGCTTCCTCCTCACTGGCCTGGGTGGTGGGCAATGGTCTCCTGAGGCCAGTCTCCCTGCAGGGCGATTCCCCCCTCATGTGCTGCATGAGGTTTCGGCTCTGCCTGTCTCTGTTCGGGAACATTCTAAGCAGGCTGTTCAAGAGCAAAGCTTCTGTGTTTGAAGTCGAGGGAGCTGGCACTTGTAAAGAGTCTGATTTAGGGATACAGTCGTCCTGCCCTGAGGCAGAACTGAGGCTGGATTTAGGATGAGTGTGGCCACGTCGTCATGACCCTGGGCTCCTTAGACCTTTGCTCTTGTGTCTCCTCAGCAGCCTCGTTTCTGCTTCCTGGGTGGGCAAGGCCTCTTCTGTCGGCCCCGGGATCAGCCATGAATGAGCATCTTCAC
This sequence comes from Sturnira hondurensis, assembly GCF_014824575.4. NCBI lineage: Eukaryota > Metazoa > Chordata > Mammalia > Chiroptera > Phyllostomidae > Sturnira > Sturnira hondurensis. The sequence goes on along the minus strand of NW_028076312.1, from coordinate 4,971,132 downwards.
GCGGCTGCTGGAAATGGGCAAGTCCTCGCAGGAAAACATGGCAGGGCTGCTGGAAGCACTTCTGTGAGCTTGCTCCATCCACCAAGGACCCTGAAGGGCGAGGCCTCCTCAGCTACTTCAGAAACAGGGAAGGTCAAGGTCAAGGACCCTAAATGGCAGCTCAGGCCATGGAGGTCAGAGTGCCAGGACTGGAACCTTCATCAGCTGGGAAACTGAGGTCTGAGGAAGGTGGAGGTGCTGAGGGTCATCCAGCAGCAGCACCATTGATGTCTGCTGGGGTCCACGAGGATGGGCGTCTCCCAGCAGTCAGGACAGNGGCCTCCTCAGCTACTTCAGAAACAGGGAAGGTCAAGGTCAAGGACCCTAAATGGCAGCTCAGGCCATGGAGGTCAGAGTGCCAGGACTGGAACCTTCATCAGCTGGGAAACTGAGGCCTGAGGAAGGTGGAGGTGCTGAGGGTCATCCAGCAGCAGCACCATTGATGTCTGCTGGGGTCCACGAGGATGGGCGTCTCCCAGCAGTCAGGACAGGGCAGGCTGGGGAAGAAGGCAGGACACTGCCTTGCCCAACAGGAGAGATGACGAGGCAGCTGTGCACCTGATTGTTTCGATTACACCATCCTGTTCATTAAACTCTTCCCTGCGTGGCCATCGTGAACGTAGTCTTCAGCTGGGCGAGTGCTTTCTGAGTCCACAGTTTCTGTTTTGTCTTAAAGGTCCACAGAGGCGATCAGAGAAATGGGTGCAAACAAGGGCCCTAACAGCAACGTTAAATGCAGGTCTGTCTTGCGCTTGGCACCCGACACCGTGCAGATGGTGGCAGAGCAGCTGTGGCGCGTGGACTCCAGGCCAAGCCCTGCAGCGAGTGCATCTGCGCGTGTGCTCTGGCCACGCCCTGGCCACAGTCTCTCAGAGCTGCATCAGCCGCTCAGGGTCGTAGCTTCTCTGCCCAGGGGCTCCCCTGAGCCACAGAGGAGAGGGACCTGGGCTGCAGTGCAGGGGGGGAAGGGACTCATGGGAGCTGGCTCTCCACAATGCTACTTCACTTACACCTCAGTTCTTTGATGCCGCCCTCCCCTGGGTTTGCAGAGCTGGGGTCCTGGGCTGTGTGGCCAGTGGCCAGGCCCACCGCTGGGCTCAAGGCAGGCACTGTGGCTGGGCTGAGAGAGCTCACTCAGACAGAAGGCCCAGAACAAAGAGAAGGGGACCGAGAAGGAACCCTCTTGCCATAGGTGAGGGCTTTCCTTCACTGGTACCTGATGCAGTCACACACCTCATCCTTCCAGACACACTGCTTGGCCAGCCTACTTGGTATCAAGCCATCCCTCACTCCTCTGAGGCCTCCTTGTAGCCCCTGCTTGTCCCAACCACAGGCCTCTCCCATCCCCTCTGCTCAAGCACCACCCAAGGGAGATGGTGATTCAGCCAAGGATGGGAGACAGCAAGGAGCTTTATGGGACCTTCTCAGCTTGCATTTCCCATGCTGAGAGTCTCATTTCTGTTTAATTCAGCAGAAGCCCATGTCACTTCCACAGCCATGGGGCAAAGTGTGCACATGCATGGGTTTGGACACCAAAGGGGTGGGAACAAACTTATGTCTCAGAAGTTTGTTCTCTGGGGTGCTGGGGAACAGGCCAGGAGGGTGTCCTCACCTGTGGGTGGGAGCAGGGACCTGGAGCTCAGGGCTGTTCCCCCACCCACTGCCCAAATGCCACAAGCACGGCCAAAGAGAAGCAAGCCGAAGGGCCTGGGGACCTGAATGTCCACACTGTTGCCAAAATGAGAAGTAAGTGCGGGGAGTCTTGCAAGAAAGGGCTGAAAAGGGGCTCTTGGTCACGCTATGGGAAAACACACCTTCAGACCTTTTCTGCAGCAGTGGCTCAGAAACCCGATGGTGGCACAGTGAACATCGGACCTATTTTCACGTGCGAATATCAGGGGATGTGAAGGTGATAATAAAACTAAGTGCACTGTTCGCTTTTAGAGTCATCAAACCACACTGGGCCGCACAGCATCACAGCAAGGTCCCAGATGAACCAGAGCTCCGAGGCTGCGCAGCTGGGGGGAGTGAGTTAGGTGCTGGACTCTGCCTACATGGCGTGGGGCCCCCTGGGAACAAAGGATGGACTGGCGGTCATGCCTGTGACTTTGTAGCACAGACACCGGGCCTCACTGACATTCCCTGGCAGACGCCTCTCTGGAGACGCAGCGCGTGATGAGACCTGCAGAACCAGGTGCAGGGTAGAGTGAGGTAGGGCCTGGGGAGCCCGGACACAGAGGCCTCCTGGGCACATCAGGGATTGAATTTATTACACGCTGCTATGTCTGGTTGGTTTTCAGGGCCCAGAACGGGCCAGGATGGGTAAGGGCAGTTCATGGAGATGTGCCAGGCCAGTGGGAAGCTAGGAGGATGGGGTCCAGGTAATACGGAGGGAGAACCAGCACAGATGCTGGTGGGCACATGCTCAGCAGGTGTGACTGAAAGCCCTCCCCAAGTTCGTGCGTGGGTCTGAGGATCTCTAGTGGGAGTCGCAGCAGGAGATACCTGTGGACCTTTCACTACTGATAACCTTTCTCTTCACGAACTTCCTGCCTAGTTCCAGGAGTAGGCTTGATTTTTCACAGAAATCAGCTTATGTGGCCCTGACAAGCCCACAGACATGACATCATATGCATTTCTGGCTGAGGTCAGGATGGAGCAGGGGCAGAGGTCTTGGCCCAGCTGACCCCAGTTGCAGAGCTGGCATTTCCCATGCCCACTCCCTGCCTTCCCGAGGAACATTCAGAGCCCGGCAAGCTCCTAAAAGTGGGAAACCATCTGCGGGAGAAGGGTGCCGGTGCAGGGCCCCGCCTTGGAGTGCCACCCAGACAGGGGTGTCTCCACCTCTGCCAGGCCCCTGATGTCACTTATAACACACTATTCTTTCAACGGACTAAACATTAAAGAATGTCCTAAGGAATTAAGTCATGTTTCCAAATGTTCTTTTTCCGAGTGTCCCTGTGCCTGAGAGAGCAGCTGGCTAATTCAGTGAAGCTGCCACTTAAACGCACTCACCCACGGACTCAAGCTCTCGAAGGAAAGAGCAGAACTTACGAGCAGCAGGGCCGGCGTCCGCGCTGGGGCTGTGCTCTCCTCTGAGCCCGTCCCGTGCTGCCCTGTTGGGCGGAACCTGCCAGCTGCGCTGTTTGTGTTTAATCCACCTGGGCGGCGCCTCCCTGCACACCTCCTTACCGGCAGTCCAGCCCTCGGGGCGGAAACAAGCCGTCCACAGGGGTCAGGACAGGGTCAGGATTAGAAAGCCACCAGGAGATTCCAGTCTCCCCAGAGATGACAGGGAACAAGGTTGCCCACGGTGGCCGGTCCAAGGGCTCCTTGGGGCTCACGCTGGCCTGATGTCTCCACAAAGAGGAAGCCCCAAGCAGCCAAACCGAAGACAGGCGGCCATTGCGAGAGAACCGGAGCAGACTTCCAGGGGTGGGCAGACAGGCAGGAGGAGAAAGCAGGGAGGAATACTGGTGCCATTCCAAGTGTGTCTGGTGACCACCAGCGCATGCACGCCCTTCACAGTTAACCCGCTGTCTCGTCCCCTCTGCAGAAGCTCCGATGCTGGGTTTCAGTGACAGCCAGTAATGTCAGCCCTGAGCAGTGTATGTGACAACAGGACAGTCCCCTCACTCTGGTTCTGGGCTGAGCTTCCTGTCACACTGGGCCCCCAAGAGCATGTTGTGCTGGCTGCTTCCTGGGCCCTTCTGGAGCTTAACCAAAGTCCCCAAACACCAGGCTCCCCAAAGTGCCACAGTTTTATGTTCTGACTGCAGCATCTTTGCTTCCTCTGAAGTGGCAGATAATGGCTTATGCATCTCACCCAGGTGCACGCACGGCACACACACCACAGACACAGACACAAACATCACCCCCCACCGCCACAGGAGTTCATTGCTGTTCGGAAATAAAGGAGATTTTTCTGAGAGCCTTTTTCTTTTCTTACTCATTCTAAAATAACTATGTGACAACATTAAAAACAATAACTCAAGGTCAGGGAAATCAATGCAGTTTCTACAGACGTCATTCCTTCCTGGCCCCACGCGGTGGAAGGCACGCTGGGGCAGGTGCTCATGTGTTCGTCCGTCCAGATCTGCTCTCAGAAAGCTGCGCACAGAACACAGCACGCAAGGAAGGGCAGAGGTTCCTATCACTAATACCAACACCAACACCAACACCAAGTTCCTTCCAGAGACTCCAGAAGGTCTCCAAAATTCTTCCCTAAACTTCAGGTGTGCATATTTATTCCCACGTTCTGGTAACAGAATTCTGTAAGTCTAAAAAACAAACAAGCAATTGTCTAAACCTTCCTCAAAACGCCACTGTCAAACAAACACCATGACTCACGGTGTGGAGAAGGTCAGGCAGAGGGGCGAAGGGGGCCACAGCAGGGCACACTTGCCGCATGCCAAGCCTCACCCAGGTGCCCCCCTGACAGGGTCCCTGCTGGCCAGACGTCGGGCACAGAGCCCCGTGGGGGCACAGGGGCTTCATGGACTGCCTCATGGGAGCCCGGCCTCGGAGCCCTCATCCTGCTCAGGTACATGCAGGAGACGACAGAGAGATAAACAGAAAGACGAGGCAGAGTGAAAGAGGAAAAAGAAGGAGGAGGCTTATGGTGGAGAGTGAGCTGGCAGGCTTAGGGTTTTGGTGGTGGCAGGTTCTGCACAGGTGTCAACCTTTTCAATTGGATGACCGCCAGGACAGGAGACCTCTAAGCTTGGAGAGATCGTGGTTCAAGCCTGCCATCTTCCTCAGCTTGGGTTCTCGGTGGCCTTGGACAGAGCAAATCAGCCTGTGGTCTCCCTCAGGCCACTCTCATCCCATCCTGAGTGTGTTCTGGGCCCAGCTCCCGACCAGCCAGGGGCCAAGCTTCCCATCCGGCTCCCTCCCCATCCGGCTCCCTCCCCATCCAGGCTGCACAGAAGTGACTAAAACAGAAGCACGTGACCTTGTTGGTAAACAGCAGGCTCTGAGGAAAATCAGTACCCACTGCACAAACCTATGCGGACCCATAGAAAAGGGCCCCCCGGCCCAGAAGTATTCCACAGCCATCACAGAAAGAAAGATTCACTATCACGTGCACCAACAACTCTCTTGCTTCCTAAATTCAGCAAATGGGGATTTTTGGAGGGGAAAGAAAACAGATTATTTCTAGAGAGTGGGGAGAAAGCCCTCCAACCCTTAATTACACAAACTCCCTTAGGATATTAATTCGAATGCACATTTATCTTAAAACAAAGTACAGGTTAGAAAAACGCTGAGCATATTTAGTGGAAAGTTATAAGAATTACAAGTGGTATTTAGCTAGGAAAACACCTGGAATGATTACAGATGGTCACAGTGAGGTCTCCCCCCACCAATAAAGTACACGTGGTCTGGGACGGCGAGAAGACACCTGTCAGGCTGCGTGTCTGAGGGATCACCGACATCCCAGACCACAGCTGCATTGTGAGAATGTGTTCTTTTCGGGGGTCCTTCTAGCATGGTCACTGCGACACTGATTTTGAAACAAAAACCACCACTGCTCATCATACATTCAAGTGCTTACGTTTCGGGTTCAGAAATGAGCGAATGAGCTTTCCAATGTGGCCACCTGAGCAAGCATTCATAATCCTCTGAGTCTCATCTGGTGGGGAAATTTGTGCACTCAGCCATTAGTCCCACACCGAGTCTCTTCATCACCAAACTGGCAACTTTAGATGCGTGCCGTGGCCACTGATGGCTGGGGTTTAATCAATTCATTAAAATTTACCAAAAAATGCTTATTTGAGGAATTATTCATCCATCCTTGGCAGAAGCATCTGCTGGAAACTGCACTTATGACAAATCACTTCCAAACAAATGCTGTTCCATCCTCAGAAACGCAACAAGGTAACCTGCACTGCCCCCTCTTCTTGGGCCCTGGGAGGGATCCCTCCTCAAGGGCCTTTGTTCTCAGTCTCCAGTGGGAGTGAGTCAGAAGTACCTGCCCTCTAGTGAGGCTGGGAGCAGGGATGACAAATAAAGATCACAGAGAACCACCCAGGGCTGGCCCCTCACTGTCCACGGGCTCCAACAGCCCAGTCCTAAGCCCTGCCCCCCAGAGAGCCCTTGACCAGGGAAGGCAGCCATGGGAAAGCGCTGTCTGAACCACTGCCAGGGGCCAGTCGCGCACCCACCAGGCTCTGGCGCTCCCTCTCTGTGCCCCACCGCGCGTCTGCAGGAAAGCTGGAACAAAGGAGCCCCGCGGAGTTCATTCCAGCTTCCAGGGGGACCACAGCGACTGTGCACCTTTCCTCCAAGAGCAGGGACACCCCAGGCAGGGGGCGAAGCCAGGTGGCCACAGCGCCAAACCAGCTGGGGATGCCAGACATCCCCCACCCCTGAGGTGCGGGACTCCCCTTTCCACCTTCATAGGCACCTCCCCAGCCTGCATCCCTCTTACAAGGCCGGCAGAGCCTGGTTCCTCGCTGTAGCTCGCCTATGTAGGTGACATGCAAGCCATCCCCAGAAGGTCACCCGGCCTCTCTCTCCCCGAACACCATCCATTCACAGAAAGAGCAGGCTTGACACACCTGTGCTGGTCTTCAAGACAAGCCAGAGCCCGGAGATATCCTGGGACAGCAAAGAGATGAGGCTTAAGGTCATGCTGTCGCCCGCCAACGCGCCGGCGTCAGGAGGCGGCGACCTGCCTCCTGGAACGCCCGTCCGGGGCGCACAAAGGAAGGCTGCAATGCTCCATCTTTGGGCTGGCCGCCCGCAGCCGGCGCCAAGGGGCTGCGAACCCCTGGGGCTCTGCAGGGCTGCCTGCCCAGCAGGCTCCCCCGGGGCCTAGGGCTGGCCGTCCCTGAAGCAGGAGCCCTCGGCGGTGGCTCACTTCTTCTGCCTGCGGACTGTTAACTGTTGAGACCCCAGAGGCACCAAAGCTTCTGCAGCGGCGGCTCCAGCCTGTGTACCGTGTCGCTGGTCCAGACCCTCCCTGCAGGAGCCCTGCGCTTAGCCGCTGTCGGTCCACTAAGCCAGTGGGGCTGCCACCAAGGGGCAGGGTCTGGACCCTCTGGCCCCAAGACACCTCATCAGGATGAAGACGCACTGGAGAGCAGCACACTTAGGCAGCTGCTCGGTGCTGCTCTTTCTGGGCTCTGAAAACTGTGTATGCCCCGCTATTCCTGTGTGCGAGAGGGTCCTCGGCAGCTGGCTAGAGAGCGCCCCCCAGGGGCGAAGAACGTGGAAGGTGTAATAAATGGGATGCTTCATAGGTGGGGATCCCTGGGGAGCTCGTTAAACAGGAGGTTTTGATTGGAGGCCGTGGCGCTGAGACTCTAACAAGCCCCCAGGGGATGGGAAGCCGCTAGTCTGCAGGCCAGACTTTGAGCAGGTAGAACTGGAGTGGTGAAGGGGACCAGGCGCTGAAGTCCAGTGCTGGAGCTGACACACCTGGAGAGGACGGTCCTTTAAACTGGATTAGGAATTGGCTTTGGCTCACGCGTAAGGGCCAGCACTGAGCAGAGGTGTTCACAGCCACTGCAGGTTTTGTTCCTACATCTGCCATCGGCATGTGACGTTGCAGACACATGTTCTCCTGTCTGTGCCCTGGGGGGAGAACCCAAGCAGAGGCCACGGAGTCCTGCTGGCTCATGCTGTTGGGAGCAGCAGTAGATGACACACACCCTGATCCATACTGCCCCCTTCCTGTCACGTGGCTCTGGTTCCAACCTGGTCTTTGTTGGGTGGTTCCAATTGTTCTCTTTCTAATGGCTCCTTCTCAGCCTGACACTGCAGATGCATTCTGTAAGCACAGCCCTCTCAGCGTTTCCCCAGGGGACCTCAGGACATTAAAGTAGATCAGGGCACAAGCTCCTGGGGTGGGGGACAAGGCCCATTAGAGCCCAGCTCCTCCTGTGGCCAGACTGCGCTCACATCACCCAGCCCCCACATTCCCCAGCTCTCAGCACACGTCACCCCCCCCCNTCTCCGTCCCCCCCCCCCCCCCCCCCGCTCAAATGTGGACAGGAGCATGGCATTAATCCTGCCTCATACACAGATGCAAGAAAAGCTAACTGAGGCACCAAACAGTCTTCTCGTAGGCAAAAGTGTCCCCTCAAACCTTAGGAAACGATTTGTGTAAACTTTAAAATGGGCTCAGGGCCCTGGACCATGCAGAGAAAGGAACCAAAGTGGTGTGTGCTCTCCAGTTATTTTCTGCTGGATGACAGACTGGGAGGAGCCATCCTTGATCCACAGGGTGTGCCCTTATTTGCTGAGGCCTTTCCTCACCACCTGGTCTTGTTTCACTGTCATGACAACTAGGTGAGGCAGGTGTCACTGATCAAGAGTCAGCTCAGCAAAGCCTCTGGAAGAAGGGAAGGCTGGACACAGTAGTCACTTAGCCCTTTCCATGCCCAAGGGCTGCAGCTGGCCACTGTCCTCCTCCCATGTCCTCCTCCTGTGTCCTCACCCTCCTTCTCCCATATCCTGCTCCCCACTCTCCTCCTGCATCCTTCTCCTGAGCCCTCTTCCTGCACCCTCCCCCATGTCCACCCCCCATGTGTCCTCCCCACAGTGTCCTCAGGGACCATCTTTGGGTCCAAAATCATCGCAGCTCTAGTTCTCCCTCTCACCGGCTGATTCCCCCTGGGGGTTATCCCTTCCCTTCTCGTGTCCTGCAGGCCCAGTCCACTCAGCTCTCCTGAGCCGAATGAACCATCCCTTCCCCCACTCAATGCACTGTTGCAGAAAATAAGGCAGACTTTTGGGGGTGGCATGCAGGCCTGCAGGAGGAGCTGACCGCAGTGGCTGTCCTGCCTGCCTTAACCACCCCACTTCGGTCTCCCCACTTCCACAGTGAGCTCTAGCCATGGAGCATGGCAGCGACCCCAAGCAAGGTGTGCTGGTGCCTCTCCATCCCTGGGCCATGTGCCGCCATGGCCTGAGGGCCTGCAGAAAGGGCTCAGAGGGGCAGCACTTTCCCCCAGAGCAGCTCTGGGCACGCACAAGCACCTCAGTTCCAGGTTCCTGCTGAAGTGTAGCTGCAGACTTTCGTCTGGTTCAAACTGACACCCACCCAAGAACTAAGCGGCCTGAGAGAAGACAAGGTGGACTGACAGAGCAAGCACAGATGAACAAAAGATGATGGGCAGTCCAGTAAAACCCGAGAAAGCAGTGCGCAAACAATGAAAACTCCGGGTCAGTGTGTTTAACTACTGTAAGTGAAAAAGCGACAATAGTGTCCACTAAGCTGAGAGCATCTTCCCAGATAATTTTACGTGTGCTATTTATAAAAATGCATATGCACAAAAGCAAGTTTCTCAACAAAATAATCTAATTAAATAGTTAGTGAGTTTTGAATCCCATAAACACATTGAAGCATGAAAATTTAACAACGCCTCCTTCGTTTGTCAGAACAACAGATTCGCATTAAGATAGGCAGATGGTTAGCTCCTTGACATCCAGGAAAAGGGAAACTCACCAGCCGAAATCCAACACTATCTGCATAACCACTGAAGGAACCAGGACCCAGGCAGGGACCCCAGGCCCCTGCACCTGCTCCCCTTCCAGCCCTGGTGGCCGTGAACACACTTTGTTAGAATGGAAACATGATGAATATGGAATCTGGCTTCGACTCCCTGTGTTGACTGTGGAAACCCCACGAAGCCTGTTGAATTGTGACTCTTCCTAAAACATATTTTTGTAACAATAATGAAAATATTTTTTCATACTATTAATAACACTAGCCCTGGCTGGTGTAGCTCAGTGGATTGAGCACAGGCCTGAGAACCATACAATCGCGGTTCGATTCCCAGTCAGGGCACATGCCTGGGTTGTAAGCCAGTTCCTAGCAGGGGACTCACGAGAGGCAACCGTATATTGATATTTCTCTCCTTCTCTCCTTCCCTTCCTCTCTAAAGATAAATAAAATCTTTAAAAAAAATAACACTACAATGCATCCATATTTAACCCCTCACCATTTGAGCATCTTGGATCTTTGCATATACAGCCGACCCTTAAGCCAGTGGTCCCCAACTTTTTTGGCATCAGGGCCTAGTTTCGTGGAAGACAATTTTTCCACATACAGGGTTGACAGGGGGTGGTTTCAGGGCAATTCAGATGCACTACATTTTTTGCTCACCTCCTGCTGTGCAGCTGGGTTCCTCACCGGCACACAGCGGTACCACGCCCCTGCCCAGGGGTCAGGGGCCCCTGCCTGGAACAGCACAACGTGCGTCTGAACTTCAAGGGTCCTCCTACACATGGATATTTTTCAGTAAATGTATGCAGCACTGTGAACTATTTTCTCTTCCTTGTGCTTTTCTTAATGACATTTTCTTTTCTCCAGCTTACTCTACTGTAAGAATAGACTATTTGACACATATAACATACAAACATGGGTCAAATAGTTGTTTATGTTATCTATAAGGCTTCCGGCTGTTGGTGGTTAAACTCTGAGGAAGTCAAAGTTATACGCAGACACTTCACTGCCTGGGGGGGCTGGCACCCCCACCCCGGCACTGTTCGAGGGCCAACTGTACTTCATAACTAGCAGAGTGGTACTTGTCTGCAATTTACAGGCCACCACACACGGGTGGGGTGTGCCCAGATAAGCTTTCCTGATAAAGAATCACCACCCCCCCCAGGCTTGGGACCCTCCACATGTGCCTCCGCCTCTCTGTGCCCCTGGCCTAGTCCCTGTGAGTCCACTGCCAGGCCCCGCAGTGCTTCCTGACCCTGAGGTAGGGCTGGGACCAACCCACCTTCCCAAGAGGACCATCAAGTCTTGGTTCCTTTTTTTGAAGAGGATTCGAGAATGGAAGCCAGGTTCTGTCACCAACGATCCCTGCGACACTGAGAGCTGTCTCCTCTGCTCTGCACAGACATGGTCACCTGTCCCTCAGAGCCCCTACCAGCCCCCAGGTCCCATCTCCTGGCTCGGGGATCTGGCTGGGCCCCTTGGCCCCATGGAGCTCTCTCTTCTGGATTTCTTTATCTGCCTCTCGAGGTTTTCTGTTGGTTCCAGTTTTGGTTTGAAGCCTGGACTGCAGTCTTCTGTACAGGCAGGTCGGGTGGCCTGCCCTCCCACCGGCTCCTCACACGCTGGCCCTCAGCCTCTGTTGACGGGCACTCAACTCACAGAAGGACCTTCCCACCAAAGGCAACATGGCTCTTCTTCCTCCTTAAACTCAAGGTGGCTTATACCTCGTGGTGCAAGTTCACAGTGAGCACAGCCAGTTGTGATTGCCTTTCTCCTGGCTTTCCCTGTGCGTTTTCCCTTCTGCCAGAATTGTCAGACTGAGCATGGCCTCGCTCACTCTTAGCACGGGCACCTTGGAGTCACAGGCTTCCTGTGACATTGTGATCACAGACGGCTGCCTGGGGATTGCACTGGGATACAGAGGTCCAGTGATCTTCGTCTGTGGAGTTCAAGTGGCCAAAGTCACCTTTTTCTGGAGGGCTGGTTTCTGTCTAGTTCCCACATCACTTACCATTATGGGCAGTCCAAGACCAGGACAGTTGAAATCAGGTGAACACACAGAAGCCGAGTCATATCCGTCCGCCCTCCCTGCACTGGCTGTGGCAGTCACTGGGCAGAGCCCCCGTGGGGCCAGGGCCCCTGCTGAGGGCAGGCTGGTTCTCTGCTTTCTCTCAGGCTCCCCTTCTACCCAACTTGAACCAACTCTGGCAGCCTGACCAGTTTGGTAGAACAAGTCACCAGGCCTCCAAGACGGCGCATGGCCAACCTCCTGACCAGGCCCCCCCTGCATGGGGACCCAAGGCCCTGGCGGGCCTCCTCAGCTCTGCCTGGCTCTGAGCGGCCCGTTCTCGGAACGCCACCCGGTCTGGTGCTCTGCTGTACTCTTGTGCCTTGTTCATGCCTTCGGCTGTCCCTTCCCAGTCACAGCAGTGATAAATGCTTTGGGGTTTTCTAGAGCGGGATCAAAGCGGGCTATGGGGCTTGTTCCCCTTACATTTATATTCTGTTTGGTCCTTGCTTTTATTTGTACAGTGTTTTATACTGCACATAATAAATATGCTGGAAGTGCCAGTGTGGGTGCATGCTGATGTCTGAGTTGGTGGGTACAAGTACATAAGGACTAAAACACGGCTGGAGAGCCTGGGTTAGAATACCTGACGACTTGGACAGAACTGAACAAATACCAGCAACCCAGGACCCTCTCCTGCAGGTCCCCGAGAAGTGTCCCCCGCAGGGGCTGTGAGCTGGGCCTGGACAGCACCCCGCCTGATCTCCACAAGCTGAACAGGAAGACTGTCTTTGTCTGACTGGAAAAACGGACACAGGGGCTCCAGATACCAGCTCTCAACAACGAGCTTCTCCCTTCTCCCAGGCGGGGCCCGGCACCAAATTGTTTATTAGAGCCGGCCCATCGGTCCCCACCTCTCTGGAAGCGGTAATAACTGCTCTATGTTTTTCCACACAAGCTGTCACCTGGATGGAAACAACCCGGGCAGGGAGCAGCCTTCTCCTCCTCCTAGATCAACAGCTTCATGTCACAAACCCACCAATCCAGGTGGGTGCTGTGGGGTAGGTACACACTGCAGAGAGCAAACACAGCTGGAGCCTCAGGTTAAATAAAACGCCACCATAGCTGGACGTGGGAGGGTGTAGAGATGTGACACGGGCTTTTCCGAGTCGGACCACAGTAATCGTGGTCTCAGGACCCACCAAGGCTCTCGACGGGAATTCTGGATTCTAAATTCAACCACTGCGCTGGCCTCAGTTTCCTCCGTGGAGAGCAGCAGGACAAGGCGGCTTCACGTTCTGAGGCTCACAATTACCTCTCCCTCCACACAATGCCGGTGCCCTGGCCAAGGGCGCAGAGGAAGGCAGCCGCAGGGATGGACCCCTGCGGGGGTGCCAGCCCACACCCGGCATGTGGAGGTGGGGACCAGCCGGAGCTAGGGTGCCAGGTGTGCCTGAAGGTCTGAGCTGGAGTTTCGTGGGGGTGGTGGGAGAGGGAGGGGCAGCTCAGATTCCAGGAAGGAGGCTCGCCCATACGAGCCAAGCTGTGGAAACACAAACAGCCCTGCGCTTGCAGCTAGGTGGGTGCTGCCAGGTGTCTGCACTCGGGAAAGCTAAGGAGGCAGGGGCCAGACCTAGGTCCTGGGCTCCCCAAGGAGCCTGCACCCAAAGGCCCATCAGATCCGTATCTGAGGAACATGGTGTTGGGATGCCAGGACAACAGATGGAGGGGACACACGCGGCAACGGGAAAACCCCTTAGGAGGGGTGTCATGCACTTCTTTAAAGCTATTTTCCAAAACACGGTCCATATCATGGGAACACGGGGAAATCGTGGTACAAACGGTGCCTGGTGTGCTCACGGCTCTGCCACCGCCACACACAGCTGGGCGGGAAGGGGCTCAGGGTTGGCGGGAACGATCCGCAGCTGGTTGCACCACAGACACGTTAGGACACTTTGCTGCTTTATTTTAAAAGCTCTCTGAAGTAGACGTGCTTTATATTTAAACTTAACCTTTGCATTATAGAACATGTTGGGTTGGCCAAAAAGTTCATTTGGTTTTTTCCCCTAAGATGGCTCTAGTAACACTTAGTTGTCTTTAACTTCATTTGAAACGATTTTGTTAGACTGAACTGTGACAGCTGTCATATCAGTGTGCATTAAAAAGTTATTCAAAATTGGTGAATTTTTGTGCAGCCATTTTAATATTGAAGGGGGAAGAAGATATACAACGTTTTTGGCATATTATGTTTTATTATTTCAAGAAAGATAAAAATGCAAGTGAAATGTAAAAAGAAAATATCTGTGCAGTGTATGGAGAAGGTGCTGTGTCTGATCAAATGTGTCAAAACTGGCTTGTGAAGTTCTGTGCTGGAGATTTCTCCCTGGACGATGCTCCAGTCGAGCAGACCAGTTGAAGTTGATAGCGATCAAATTGAGACAGTAATTAAGAACGATTTATGTTATACCATATGGGAGATAGCCGACAGGCTCGAAATATCCAAATCAAAGTGGTTATTGGTGAAAATGAAAATTGTGTTTTTTATTTGACAGAGAAAACCATATGGACTTTTGGCCAATCCAATAATGACAATGTCTGAGAGCCTCAGGCCAAACCTGGGGGTCTACAAGAGACTCTGATCACGCTGGGAAAGACGGAGGGAGGCACAACCCTGCAAGGGGAGTGGGGGCTTTTGTGGGAGGAGGATGGAGCTTGTTAAGTTCATGTCAGAGTCCTGCTGAGACAGGATGGAAGCCTGTGCCATGTGGACGGGTTTGGGGACAGCTGGGAGGCACTCAAGGGAATGTCCTGGTATTGCCTTGTTCGTGGGGGGTGTGCCCAGGACTGAAGGGGCTGTGTGTGGGCCAGGACCGCCTGCTGCCTTGGAACTCAGCGGCCCCGCACATACAGCACTAGTGCATGGAGGATTCTCCACTGCTCCCCATCCACCTCAGGTGACACACAGAGGATGTTCTCCCCCTCTCTGGGACCCCCACCTTCTATCCCTGAAACACTCCCAGGTAGTGAACGGGAGCTCCCTTCTGCGGGCGAACAGGGCCAGGAGCTGAGCTGATGCCCTCTCTAGCCAGCTGCAGGGCCAGAACCTGCTTCCCCCTCGCAACTGCCTGCTGCTCTCCCTGCCCAGGTCACCAGGCAGAGGGGCAGCTGCAATGACTGAGAGGGGACAAAACTAAAAGGCCTGGAGGCAGACCCTTACACCAAACAGGTGACGGGCTGGGAAAGATGACAGTAATGACTGAAATGCTAGCGGTTCCTGAGCCCTGGCTGAGAAGTGACTCTCCTTCCAGGACCAAGGGGATTTTAAGAAACTAGGACATCTAGATAATAACGAAGATAATAAATATCTAGAACATCCAAGAAAGATTTCTTCAAGTTGGCTAATCATCTAGAAAAGGTCTTCTTTTATCCCAGAAATTTTCTAAGGCTCCACTTTTGCTCTCAGATAAATTTGAGACACACACTAGCCAGAGTGCAGATGGAGAGGCAACTCAGGGCAGGGCTGGTCCTCTCCTCCAGGAAGTCACAGGTTCCTGCAGTCTCCGATCACCTGATCGACAGACTGAAAACAGGTGACACAGTAGTAGCTTTGGGACCATCGGTCTGTTCTCTTTCAAAGTCAAGCTTTTACTTGGAGGTAACTGTGGACTCACACGTGGTTGTGGACAGCGATGTGGAGGAGCCCCGTGGGCCTCGTTTCCCCAGTGGGGACATCTTGCGAAATTACAGCATGAATTACAGCATGGCATCAAGACACAAACAGTCCCTCTATGGCCACGCCCTTGTCTTTGCAACCCCCCCCCTTTTTCTTTCAGTGAAATGGTGTTTATTTTGTTGTTGTATTTTATGTGTGTTTTTATGTCAAAGGGAGAATGACTAGTCAAGTGGGCTGGTGACCTTTCCAGCGCTCTCCACTGTCCCTACGCACCTTCATTCCACGTAGGAGAAATACCGTATTCGACCGAACAAACCCATCTTTTGAATTGAAGCAATTTCCCTTGTATTTGCAATGTCATCCCTGAGGCGGATTTTTTACCCATTTAGACCTATGGCCCAGCTGTCATGGACACTGCCAGCTCTAAATGGGCCCCAGTCCCTAATCTCCCCTGACATCTGTCTCCATCAAAGGCACCATCACCCACCCCCCAAATCTCAAGCCAGACATCTTAGAAGTCCTTCATGACTTTCCCTCCCTCTCTCTCTACAAAATACCACCAGTTCTGCCTGTTTTTCCCCTAAGTCTCTCTAGTCACTCCACCTCCCAGCCCTTCCTCTATTACCACTATAGTTCAGAACCTCATTATCTGTGAGCTGGACTGTTCCAGAAGGTTCTAAGTAACTGCTTCCCCATCTCTAGTCTCTCCCTACCTCCACACTGTTTCCACATTTCCTTACTGAAAGAGAAGCCTAAAGCCCTCAAATCTCTGGTTAAAAGTCAAGTTCCCAGACCAACACCCCCCCCACCCGACTACTCCCCCTGCCGTTTGGAACCACCCCCGTGTTCATACACCATGTAGGTTCCTTAACCTGGGGCGTCCCATCCCCCTGCCTCCCCCGCCCTTCCCGGGTGCACTGTAAGCACCACAGACGACAAGCCCCTCCGGGACCAGGAGCCACCCGGACCCCTCACCTTCGCAGCCCCCAGCCCGAGCAGGATGCCTGGCACACGTGGGGGAAGACGGCGCCAAGGCTGCCATGCGAGCATTTTTATTTTTATTTTCTTTTGGATTTGCCCCGGGGCCCGAGCCCTGTGCAGACAATGTGAGATAAACACCAGTTGCTGACACAGAGCATTTTCTTTCATCTTGTTCAGAGCTCAAACCTAATTTAAAAGTCAGAGTTTTTACAATCAGAATGTAAGTGAACTTTTTGGCGTGTTAGATGTTATGCTGCTTTACAATACATATAGAAGTCCTAATGCAATTTTAAAATAATTGATGAGTGGAGCGGCTGTGAAATGTTAGGAAGACGGGGAAATTATGGAAGTGGCACGTGCTTCCCTCTCCCCCTACAAAAAACCCAATCCAGAACATTCTGTATCAGTTTCATAAAGAAGGAGATCGGGGAGGAATTATCTTCCAACTCAGCTGGCTCAGCTCACTGGTTCAACACTTGCCTTCTTAGGAGTTGTGCTTATTTCCAAAATCTACCCTCAAGGGACAGAGACTCCACCACTGACAGGGGCCAAGAAAGAGCCGCTGGAGTGTGTCCCAAACCCTTGGCGGCTCCATCAGACAGGAACGCGACTGCCTGTGTGTCTGCCGCCCTTGGGACGGACAGCTCGGGGTGCGCTCACACTTGGCCCGTAGCACACACAGCGACTCAGGTCAGGCACAGTCCTAAGCACACGCTGGTTTCTATTAATAAAAAGGTAATACTGTCCTTATTTAAGGAATCATTTTGAATACAATGAGCAGATCACTAAGGAGTATACCAAAAAAGGAACTTTTAGCAAGAAATGGCACTCATGGCCTGAAATCCCACATGCAGGCTGAGCACTATTGAGTGGGCATGAGGTCAAGACCAGACAATCCAAATCCTGACTTACAATAAGTTATTTCTGGTAACTTCAGACACGAGGAGGTCTCCTGACTTTGGAATTCACAGCATTCTTTACAGGCCACAGAGGGCAGCCAGCTGCAACTCCAGGTCTGACCCGGCTGAAGGACGGGGCATGAAAAGCAAACGTCTAATGAATGGGTGGTTTTCCTCGCTATTTTGTTCATTAGATTCCACGTATTAGTGAGATCATATGTATTTGTCTTTCCCTTGCTTATTTCGTTTAGCATAATGCTCTCCAGGTCCATCCATGCTGTCGCAAAGGGTAAAGGTTCCTACTTTTTTACAGCTGCCCCTAACCCCAACTCTAACCTTAATCCTATGCAAATTTCAGCTCAGCCGTGTAGCCAAGTTGGTTGAAGTGTTGTCCCATACACCAAGAGGCTGCGGGTTTGATTCCTGGTCAGGGCACATACCTAGGTCGTAGGTTCAATACCAATGTTTCTCTCTCACATCGATGTTTCTCTCTGTCTTCCTTATTCTGTCTCTAAAGTCAATTTAAAAAACACATATCATTGGGTGAGGATTTTTTAAAAATGCAAATTTCAATTGTATTCTAAGATGTCATCTTTAGGGTGACTTTTTCACCTAATCCATTTACAAAATCTGATAGATCTTTTGGAATGCTTCTGATAAATTTTCCAATGCTCCAATGAAATCACAATTTAAAAATATCTGCTTTGCTCCACAGAATGAGTCATGCAACTGGACATGTGTCTGAAAGGTGTTGGTGTCATTTGGGAAAGCACCCACCATAACAAGGGAATTAGATTACCCAACATGTGGGACAAGACCGACCAAAGAGGAAGGCAGGCTGGCCGGCTTTCTTAGGGACAGTAAGGAAGTCCCAGGCAGACTTCTGGGCTCACTTCTAGGTCTACTTCGGATGGTGCTTTTTTCAGCTCAGGTCCCTGTGCAGAAGCCTTCGGCCAGCCACCAGGTGAAATGGACCCAAGGGCCAGACCTGGTCTTCCGCTGGATGGCCGCCGGAGCTAGCTTCTCAGAGTAGGAAGAAGCAGGTTTCAAGAGCCCCATTTCAGCTCAGGCAGCTCATCCCACCCGTCTCTCCCCCTGAGGCTGACTGCTATCCCCGGCGGGTTCTCCTAGCCCAGTTGTTTTCTGTCCCAGTTGTTCACAAAGAGCAAGGGTTAGCTGTTGCGGCTTTCTCTCCAGCAGTGAGCGCAGGCTTGGCACACAGTTGATATTCGGTCCCTGCTTCTCAAGGAATGAATGAAGAGGAGCACTTCTTAAGTCCTTGAAATCTTTGGTTAGTTCATTGGTTCTCAGCTTAATACAGGAAAGTTTATTGTTCTGACTATTTGTTCCTAGAGTACTCCTGGAGAGTGCTCTGATCACCTCGCTCCGGCAATCTTAGGAAGTAAAAGTTTACTTGGAAGAGTAGATGTATTTCACACATACTCTGAATAAAACTGCAAATGGGCCTTGTCAACCCATGGCCTCCCACCTTGTCTGGTCTGGCGGTGTATTCTTTTATATTTCTCAAGGCTCCATAGGCACGATGAGCACTTGTGTTCATTTTACTTAACACACTTTTTACCTTCTGTTCTTTTTTATTTTTTATTTTATTTATTTTTAGAGAGAGGGGGCGGGAAGGAGAAAGAGTGGGAGAGAAACATCAATGTGTGGTTAGCTCTCATGTGTCCCCCCCTGGGGACCTGGCCCGCAACCCAGGCATGTGCCCTGACTGGGAATCGAACCTGCGACCCTTCGCTTCACAGGCCCATGCTCAGTCCACTGAGCTACACTAGCCAGGGCTACCTTCTGTTCTTGAAAAACTATTCTCTAGAGACGTAGAGGAAGTGGTCTCCCTGACCTCAACTTTTCTGATGTCATAGGATTCCGAATACAAATTCCACACCAGGTTTTTACACTAGTGTGGCCCACGCATTTTATAATCCTAGTGATCTTTCGACATAAAGCAGTGACAAAGGAGGGTTTTGTTGTTCATGCTTCTTGCAGGGTAGTTAAGCTTTCCTACAAATCTGAACTATGATAAGATTCATAAATGAAAAGGAAACCATTACTGAATTATGAATCCCTTTGCATCTCACACAGGGCCTATGAGTTAAGAAAGGACTCCAGACATGGAGCTTTATTTACTGCTGAGCTCAGAATGCTCTTCACAGGTCTCCACGGAGCCAGCTGCCCGCAGAGTGCACAGTGCACCCCCACGCAAAGCCCCCCACTCAGGAAGGGTTGCACAGACCTGGAAGGCTCTAAGGAAGAGGTTCCAGCTCCTGCTCCCAGATGCCAGGTGCAAACACGTGGCCTTCACCCCTGCTTGCTTTCCTTTCCGGTTCTTTTGTATACTTTAAGTACACATTTTTATAATGGTAGAACTGTGCCCCACAGATACTAAACAACCTTTTTTTCCTGCCATATAATACGAGGGGGAAAAAGTAGTAGATAAAGAATATATAAAGTATCATGAGCCCTGGTCTGGGGCAGCCATACCCACATAGCAAACAGCGTGTGCTGCCGGATGGCACTCATGTTTCCTCCGAGTCACCACACACTGGGCAGCACCCACGCCCAGTCGTGGGGCAGCCACTTGACCTGCCGATGCACCGTGCCCACCTCCCTGAAAAGGAGCTCCCGCCCTCCACTCCTTTCCCTGAAGTTTTCTTCTAGACACAAACCCTTAGCTCAGAGCAGCCTGCCTGACCCAGGCCTGCTTCCCTAAGGAGCACGCACATGCCGCCGGCAGCCAGACCTCCGCAGTTGCAGGCAGGACTCCCATCTGGGCGTGTGCCCTCCCCGTGGCATCTCTCAGAGACCGGCCGTTGACGCAGCACTCCCGGTGGCGATCCCGTGCACGCTCCTTACACCCTGTCAGACGTCCCACTTTCCCAACACACTTGTCTCGATCTATATTCTTAACGTGACTTCCACGGCACCACATCAAACATCCAGTTCGAACAAGCACTCCTGTGTGAGCAGCACTCTGAGCACAGGCTCTGAGGCTCCTACCTGCTGTCCACGGGGTCGCTGCCCCCGGCCACCGCTCCCGGCCTCCTGCTCTTCCAGGCTCAGCAGCCAGTCTTTCTGAGACTCATGCCTCGATCCGACGGGTCCAGAAGGACAAGTTTCACTTCCCCTGTTTTGCCGCTCTGACTCAGTTTTAATTTGCCAAATGAGTATTTTTAACCGAATGGGGGACAAGGGGCACCCAGCTCGTGCCTTCCAGTCTTGCGGCAGCCATCCTGTGTTGGATTTCACTATCACGTGAACAGCAGCTCGGGGGAAGCCAGGAGGGGAATTTGGATGTTAAGTGAAAAACAAAAGAGGAAAAGGACTGAGAATCAAAACAGAAACCCTATTGCCGGTTAATAACTTGGCCCTGGGAGGTTTGGGAGGACACTGGGCTGTGTCCCGCGCAGCCCCTGCCCCACACTAGGGGGCTGCGGCTTCTGCCTGTCAGTGCAGGAGGGAGCACGTTCGGTTTACATAAGAGCATTTCTGAAAAGTGTGGGAAGGGACTGGTGGGGAGCCTGGGTCAGACACAGAGGAGACCCTGGGGCCCCCAGACTGCGTGGCTGCTCCGGCAGGTGGCTCCACGCGGCTCCACTGTCCTCTGGGGAAGGCCGGGGCTGCGCCCCAGAGTTGGCCCATATGGCTGACTCTGCTGAAGTGAGTTCATCCCACGTCCAAGCCACACCTGTGCACCAGAACCAGTGGCAAGGCCACTGAGGGGCTGTTCCTGACTCTGTGACCTTAAGTGTCTAGGGGCACGGTGGCTGTGGGTCCCAAGTCACCTAGACATGCCTTTCTTGGTTCTCAGACATGAGGACAGAAGAGCAAGAGAGGGAAGAACCTTTGAGAAGGCCTCCCCAGAGGCTCCCAGGGGGCCCTGAGGCTTATTTTCTTGGTAAAACCCGAGCTGGACATTGGCCAGAAGTGCTTCCTCCAAGGCCCAGAGTCCCCTGTGCCCCGGAGAGGACCCGAGAGGGCGCAGTGTGAGAGGTGCAGGGTGCCTGCTCGGGCTCTAGTCTCTGTGATGCAGGGGAGGCTGCTCCAGGAACAGGGTGTAAGCGAGGGGCTCAGCGGGCCAGGGCTGCAATGACCAGGAAGAGAACAGAGGCCGGAGGGCACTGGTCGGGTGGCCGCTCAGACAGCCCTGCTGCACGGTGGGGAGGGGCAGCCATCTTGGCTCCAATTCCTCCAGATTCCTAGTCCTATTCATGTGGTTCCCTCCAAACACGCTTTAGAGCCAGTGAAGTGTCCTGGAGATCACTAAAATGGTACACTTTCTCAGCCCCCAAAAGACCTTTCCATCTGGTCTTGTGTTTTAAATGCGGCTTTCAAATTCTGAGCCTCTTCCTCTGGGAGGCGGGTTCAGCACAAAGTGCTCACTTTGCAGAGACCTGGGGAGGGAGTGGAGAGACCAATTCGGCTCCAGGACAGAAGGGGGCGCAGTGGTCCCCTCCAATGGGTCACTGCCAGGCAGTGCTGGACCACGCGGAGCAACGACGGGAGACTGACATGATTTGCTCCCTGGGGGTGGCTCTGGCTAGTGTGCAGGGCTAGTTTGTCCAACTGTGGATTCGGCCCGATCACTGATTTCAGAACTCAACCTCCACAGAAGCTTCAATTACCCTGAACAAAAAAGCATTTTACGGTTTTACAAACAGATAAACTGAGGCAGCCACCAATCTCCTGGGCAGAGCGCCAGCCCCAAACCATGCAACCAAACGCAATTCTGCCATCAAGGTTCGTCCCCCAGGCTGCAGGACCACTGATTTCTGAGAATTCCACCTGCCAGCCTTCCTCTCTGCTCCAGCCCAGACATCCTGAACCTCCCTTCCAGCTGGCCCATGGGGGTCGTAGGGTGGACTCCGTGGCCCACACACCTTCTATGTGCCCTCCCCGATCACTCACTGACCCAGCTCCTGTCCTTGGCATCCTGTGGCTACCGTGACAGTAACAGGAGCAACTGGGAAGCCTGGCCAGCCTTCAGGTCCACGCAACAAGCCCAAGCTGCACTCTCGAGTTGCCTGTCAGCACCTATACCCGCATCCCGATCACTGTAGCTCTCTCCTGACAGCCTACCAGGACAAGCCGAGTTAACTCTGACAGCTCCTGCCTGACCCTCCTGGTCTGTAGAACGCATGACATTGAGATCAGACAGTGAGGCTAAGCTCTCTCAATAGCAAAGCTCTAAATCTGATGGTGAGAACTCAGAACCAGGGCCAAATAAAATGCCGCAGAAACAGCTAAGGGCTTCTGCTTTCACTGTGGCTGTGTCCTCCCCAGCAGGCCCAGGCCCAGGTCACAGGGATGCCAAAGTTCTCATCACAGAGAAGTGGGGACTCAGCCAATTAAGGAGCAACATGCACCACCACATTCCAGGAGATTTTCTGAATTTCAAGGTTGGCTGAAGGCAGCCCTTCCCAGACAGGGGACTTGCTCAGCCTGCCCTGGCTCTGGGGCTCTGCCAGCCCTGTGCCAGGAAGACCCGCTGGGATCTGCAGCTCCCTGAAAAGCTGACAACGGACACAGCTTTGTGTCGTGGGACTGTACTTAGGGTACAACTAAGTCATCACCAGGCTTGCATCACTCTGTTAAGGAGCTAATCAATGCCCTGTAGCTGACGGCTTTGGTTTTGTTTTGCATTTCCCACGTGCACTGCCTTGTACTAGGTGCCTGTAGAATGAGCTCTGCCTCGGCTCTGATGGGCTTGCTGCTGGCTGAGCTCCCTCCTCTCAAGTCCAGACCAGAGCCCTGGAGCTTGCGCTCGCTGGCCAGAGGGAAATCGTTTGCTTTTGGTCTCTGAGGCCGTGACTTAGAGTCATCTACTGATAACTTCGGGTGAAAGACTCATTCACTCATAATCCCCGTTCCCTGAGCTACTCCAGACTCCACGGGGACAGAGATCGCACGTCAGTCACGAAGACATCCTCCGCCACCCACACAAGGAATCTGTAAGAACTATCTCCGCAACGCACAACTCAGGCAACTGCTGCCGTGAACAAGGGCTGCCACGGCCAGGAGCTCAGACCATTGCTGGTCCTCCTCCCGTGGGTGACTCTGGAGGGACGGTGGGTCACGGGACCCAAGGACTCACCGTCAGCAACAGAGAGCAGCCAGGAGCACCACTCGGAATAAAGGTAGTAGCTTTTCATTTCAGACACGGAGATTCGGGTAGCATTTCTCTCTCCCATAGCTGATAGGCAGCCGGGGAGGCGACTCCCCTGCGGTCAATCCTGCAGCCCTCCTGTGGTTACCCATTAGCCCTCTCCCACTGAACTTTGCTCCCTAAAATGTGCACGAGGGACCAGCTGACTTTTTACTTTCGTTTTTAGTAAGACGAAGCATTGAAAGGTGATTACTCTCTGCAGGCTAACAGCTGCCACTCTGCCCTGCACATTTACACAGGACTGCAGGCCAGCTGGCCGAGCCAGGGTGACAAAGAAAAAGGAATGTCTAGGTCCGCCTTGGCCTCAGTTCAAGGCACAAGGGACATCTCTGCTGGCACAACTTGCCCGTGCTTTTAAGGGAGATCAAACACAGCCATGCTCCAAACCACTCGGGGAGAGAAGCATATTTGCTGGAAACTTTAAATCGGACAAATACTGTCCAGAATGTCTCCGCGTCACTACCTTCCTCCATCTGATAAAATCCAATTCTCTGGATCCTAGAGACATTTGCTGGAACAAACAGAGGTGGGGCCTGTCTTTGTTTAAAGGAAGGTGAGTGGAGCAGACATACAGGCACCATATTCCCAGGTTCCTCTCTTCCCTTCTCAGCTTTTCATTCAAGGTCTGTGCGTCTCTAACAGTTTGGGGTGTAAAGCATGTGCCCCCACTGGGACACCCTCTTTTAAAGCCCAGAGAAAGCTTAGCTGCCTCAAATCCCATCACAGCTGGGCCTCCCCTGCCCGTCACATGGTCTGGGCTCCACAGGGGCAGTGGGAGGGGTTTCCCCTCACTCCACGCTCGGAGATCAAGGCAGTGAACGCGGTCCAAAGACCCCAGCCAGCAGGCGCCCAGCGGCGTGCTCCGTTACACGGCGAAGTCCAGCTGCTTAGACAATGGGCCTGGGGGGCTGGGGAGTTCTGAGGTTTGGGCCTGTAGTTCCAGGACTCCCAAGAGGGCAGAAATCTCAGCCTCCCAGCTCCGTGCTCTCCTAGGGCCTGAGTCAAGCAGGCCTGGCAGGTTGGGGTAGGAAGCCAGAAGCAGTGACTTTTACCAAGTTGCCCGGTATTTTTTAAAATTTAGTAATAACCAGATTTCTTCAAACCATGAAATATCTTTTTTTTGTAAAGATTTTACTTATTTTTATTTTTAGACAGAGGGGAAGAGAGGGAGAAAGAGAGACAGAAACATCAATGTGTGGTTGCCTCTCACATGGCCCCCACGGGGGACCTGGCCCACAACCCAGGCATGTGCCCTGCCTAACTGGGCACAGGAATCCAACTGGCGACCCTTTGGTTCACAGCCCTCACTCAATCCACTGAGCTACACCAGCCAGGGACAAACCATGAAATATCTCATACACAAGTTGACTAGACCCCCTAAGGAAATGTCTCAATGCAAGTATTTCTCTTCCCAATAAGCACACTTTGAATAAAACAGTACACTCTCTCTCGTCTTTTCAGGTCTCCCTGGCTCATCTGGGAGTTTCAAACAAGTCAAAGAGAATGGAACAATGAGGATAAGCTCTTCCCCTCTGCTTTCTACATCTCTTTAAAGATAAAAAACAGGTTTGCAAACAACTGTATTTCCCCAGATGCTTGTATTCACTTAAAACTACTTTGAATGAAGCCTGGGGCTCCTCAGGCACCCTCGCCTCTCACTTCTGGCCTCAGCACAGACATGGACCTCTACCTCGCGAGGTCAAAGGGAACGTCGGCCCCACATCTGGCAGCCGTACGCTGTAAGGTGCGACTTAGCACAGATGGCGCTTGTCTTGCGGAGCGAGACAGTGTAAGTCGCCGGTCAGATCTCCACTTGTGTCAGGCCACTGCCCTGGAACAGGCAGAGGGACCGGGCAAATGCTAGAACCACACTGTTGTCTCCGCTTACTTGGGAAAGGGCCTCACTGAAATTTAGTCTTACGTTTCCAACATGTTCACATGCACTGATTTTTCCAAAAGAAAGGAAACATTCCAAAGGTGCCACCTGTTGAATGACCCAATGTCTCCAGGGCACATGGCTGAGGTACTGGTTTCCTCTAGAATTCCTTCTGGCGGAACGTTGTTTTTTTTTTAAATTGATATCCAAACCTTTCCTCTTTCTGTATTAGCTACCAGGAAGTTCAAATTTGTGATCACTTGCAATAAACAACTCACCCAGTTATCTGAAATACATTTATTTGCTTCTTTTAATTAATTCTGATTCAGTTTAAAATTGTCCATGCCATCCTGAAACACGTTTCTAAAAAGAGAAATTTTCAATTCTAAGTCAAACTACCAGTTTTTTGGCCTGTTGACACTATATCCTAGGGCGGAAGAGCCTCCCGTGCACACCAGCGCCCGCTGTAGGCGGTGTGCTGTTTCTGGAGGTAGGACCCATCAGAGGTGACAGTCAAGAGATTATCTGTGGTTTCCACTTAATTCATTGATAGCACATCCACTTCTGGTTATCAGGGAGAACTACCCTCTTGCAACTGTACCTTGTCCCCATGCCCTCCACTTGCAGCGACAAGTCTGACTATGGGATCATCGCCTGACCTGAAGGGGCTTCTTTCAATGCATAGCCCAAGGGAGGAGCTGCAGTGCGGGGGGAGGTCTGTCTGCCAGCCGGGCCCAGATGCACTTGAACCTGCTGGGTTTTCGGGGAAAGAACCAGGCCAAACTCACAGGCAGGAAAGAATGCCCAGGCCGGACCACTTCTCTGGGAGCAAGGAGAACTTAAGCAACAGGTGTCTGAGAGCTTGGTCACGGGTGCTGCTGGTGCTGCTGGTCCTGGGGATGTAGCTGGGAAGTGCCAGGCTGCACTCATGCAGGGAGGCCAGACGGTGAAGGAGGCCAAGGGAAGGACAGTACAGGGGCTGGAGGACTGGACAGTGCCGGCACCCAAGAGGGCTGCGTGGAGCCACACTGACCCAGGGCCTCGTGTGCCACACAGCACTCAATCACCCACTGTGCACAGTGGGTCCTGGTCACCAACAGGCAGAACCACAGCAATAAAGGCATCTCATGAGTGCTGATGATTAAAAGAGAAGCCACTCAAGTCAGACGGCAGCACCCCTGCTCCTTACCTCTGCACGGCTCAGCAGTGACCCCAGCAGCAAGGGCTCCTGTTTCACAGCAAGGGGAGGCCCCTGGGGGCCCCCATTTCACCATAGGGGGTACCTGGGGGACCCATTTCACAGGAGGTACCTTCGTTTCAAAGAGAAGATGCCTTGAAGCTCTACTTACCCCGGGGGGACATCCCTGGAACAGTAGAACCACTTGCCCAGGCCTTGCCCTTGCCCTCTCCCTCTAAGTCTCCAGGCTCCGAGATGATAACTTGGACGAGTCCTTTCATAGTTGGGGTCCCTGGGACCACCCTAACAGAGCCTGGGCACAGACACCCCAGGGCCAGGGCAGGTCTGGTCAGAGAACTTGGGGACTCCCTGTCCCTCTCGGACCCAACCAGTGTGGGGAGCTTTCCTGACAGCGGGCATGGCGGGAGGATGGAGAGGCAGACCAGAGCCCGCCCAGTCCCAGCCTGTGCTGGGCAGGGGCAGGGCCCACACACAGCCTCTGGTAGCCGCCCCACTCACTCTGAGTTAGGGCAGAAGTCAGTGGACTCAGTGAGAAGGTTGAGACCCTGTTATGTTGACCCTGAGTCGTCTGTACTGATGCCACTGAGCTCAGAATCACAACCAAGAAGCAGAAGCAGTATGGCTTTGGCGTGTGGGCTCTGTTTCTGCCCCAGAGGGAAACTGGGTCTGTGCCTGAGTCCACCCAGGCTCGAGTCCGCCTGGGGCCACCAGCCACACCTGGACCACACACTCAGCCCTGGTCCAGTCCCAGACACCTGGTGTCAGGGCAGGCTTCACGCAGGTTTCCCGGTGCTGCGCCAGGCTGCTGACGTCCGCTCCGCGGGGCCATCTAGGAGAGAGCCCTGGGGTCCCCAAGGCATGGAAAGGCATGGGCCTGGCTCTGACCTGTTATTTCTGCTGTCCTGCACATTACATTAAGGGCATCTGTCCAGGGAACGGATGCCACCCTGACACCCTAACAGTGTCCCACAGCAGGCCAGGGTCACAGAGTCAGAGGCTGCCCCAAATTCAACAGCAAACCTGCTATCGGGTTTCTGAAGAAGGGAGGGGTTGCTCAGGGAGGAAGGAACAGACATATGTGACAAGGCTCTTTTCTCCAGCCCACTCTATTAGAATACCCCCACTCCCTTGGAAGTCAGTTTGTAAAAACATCATTTTGAGACCTGTGAGAATTTCAACTGTGCCGTCTGGCTGAGCAAATGCTCCAAGCTGCCATGCCCTTCTTCTAGTAAAAACAGTGCTTGCTATTCAGAGAGAAATGCTGCCTGCTGACTCCCTGATGTCTAGCTGCAGACGACAGGGGCTTGGGGGCTGGGGCTCCAACCCTGCGGCTCGGACACCCCTCGAGGCAGAAAGGGCACAGCACAGAAGCCTCACTTGCAGAGTGAGCTCCCCTTACAAATGCGCTTCCCTTGTGTCTGCCCCCTGTCATCCCAGCCACAGCAGAAACGGATGCATGAATCCAGATTCCTCCAAACCCGAGCACACAGTAAATCAAATACAATCGGACTCGAAAATTGCCCAACATGTCCTTTCTAGCTTTTGTAAAAAGTCTTGCAAACGGCACACGTTTTTTAGTTAAAGAAATATACAGGGAAGTCTCCCCACCCCGCTAAGGGGACACTTGGAGCCTGTCCCTGTGCACCTTGGATGGCGCTATCCCATCCCGCCTCACCCGACTGTGGATGCCTTGAGGTTCCCCGGCGCCTTCGGCTCAGGGGCCAGAATCGACGTTGGAGACGCCCTGGAGCTCCCCGGGATGCTCCCTTCTCGGCCATCACTTTGTCTTTCCACCAGAGATGCGCGGTTGCGGCAGCAGCAGCAGAGGTGGAGGCTTCGATTCTTTGGATAGGCTTACACAAGGGCCAAATGCGGCCCCTGTGCCAGGGTGACGTGGCCGAGGGCACCCAGGTGCTGCTCCGCACGCCAAGTCAGGCACACAGTCTCTAGTGACTAAGTGCCGAGTCTGTCCTCTGGAGTCCCTAGCCTCTAACTCCAAGCCTCACTGCGTAATGACCACTTGTACCGACAGTCCACTCTGGGCAGCTCAGACCGTGCCCTTGCCCCTGGCCTGCCTCCTGCTGCCAGTGCAAGGGGGGCCACCTAGAGAGAACAACTCCAGCACTTGCCTGCCCTCCACACCTTGCAGGACAGGCAGGGGCAGACAATGCCTGTGGTATCAGAGAAACACTCCTGCAGAGTGGGGGCAGGGCCACACCCTACCAATCTATTTGCAAGTTCTAGGCATTTCCTTCCTTAGAAAGGGGGGCTTGTGCTGGCTGGAGCTCCGAATGTCAAGGAGCTGCTTTGACTGCCCAAGCCAAAAACACCTTCCAAGGCCAGGAAGTCTCAAGTTCAAACAAACAGCTATACAACTACAAGGCAGGAGGAAGGGAGGGGAAGTGGCCCCAGGCTTTCTTGAAATAAACTGGAAGTTCCTGCGCCTGTTACTCCTGTCTGCTGTCCAGCTTCAGAAAAAGGAAATGATAATGCTGCTTTGCTTGGCAGGCTGACACTTTCCACACAGAGACGTTGAACTGCCCCAAGCCCAGAGGTTCCAGAAGCTGGTGCCCATGCCACTGCCCCCATGGAGGGATGCTCGGGACTGCCTTGGGACAGCAGGGGATGCTCCTCTTGCCCCAGATCTGGTGCCTGCTGTGGACACACTCTGCTGTTTCATTCAGATCCTTACTTTTGATTCGACAGGCAGTGAATTTCAGTGCCATTTAAAATACAATGCTGTGGCTTGAAGGGCTTAGGCATGCTTATTGTATGCGGAAGGACCCATGATAAGGGAGTAATGGAGGTTGGCACCTACGTCTGTCCGAAAGACCACGCTTCACCCAGTGCACCACGGGCACCTTTTTATGAGCCAATGTGATTAGAGCAGGTGTCTCTGGTTTATAGCAAATAATGTTTTTATTTCATTTTAGTCTTTCAGGGCGCACCCCTCCTCCCATGAGTGTTAAATAGGCTGAGGGGACCCTATGAAACTGGGGTGCGCTTCCCACTGGAGAATGTAAAGCCAAGGGGACAGGCTTGGTCCCGGGAACATGTGCTTCCTCGACCTCTAAGAGGCAGCAGCTCTGGTACCCATTTCAACAGTACAGTGACTCTGCCTGGCACTTCGCTTGGTTACGAGGAGATTTGTGCTTCTGTGCACCAAAGTTGCCAAGAGAGTGGAAAGGGCAGGAGAAGCCGGTGCTGGCTGCTCAAGCCTCCCCTCCCCCACCCTCCATCCCCACCGGGTACCATGGGGTGTGGCAAACTGGCCCCTAGGGCCACCTGAGAACTCAGGAAGTGAAGCTAACTCCCTATTCTGCATCCTTAGGAAGGTACAAGAGGAAAACCACGCAGGCGCAGAGCCTGGGAAGTCACAGCCTAACACTTCCTCTACCCAGAAGCACAAGAAAACCGTGACTGAGAGTCAAACACTAGCAGTGGGTGCTGTCAGGCTCTCGAGGTGGCATTTCTGTCCCTTCACGCTGGCTTTTAAGCAGAGGCCAATCCCAACACACAATTGGGAGGAAACAGATGGTGTTTTGATACGCATGTCCAGGACGCAGGTCCTCCTTCTGTGGCTGGGGAACCTGCAGTTAGGTTCAGTCCATGGGACCCCAGGAAACGACCCAGGGAAACGCGAGAGCTAAGCCCCCCAGAGGCTGCCTGCCAGGTGATCCTTGCTGCAACAGCCGCCTGTCAGGTGCCGTTTCTGAGGTGAGCTTGTTCGGACTTTCTGCGTGTCTTTCCCTTCCCCCGCGTGAGTGTTAGGGTATGCAGAGAAAACGGTGACAATCTGGAATGTCAGGACCGTTCCCAAATGGCTGGTAGGTCAGAACACTCACACGTGTGCATGTGATGTTTACGATTCAATGTGCTCTTTCATGGAGTGTATCTGGGTCCGACCGATTTCCCCCAAGTCTCTAAATAAGTTTTAACAATGTTACTAATTAAGACCTTTCCCAAAAGTCAGTTCTGAAT
The DNA here is from genome assembly GCF_014824575.4 of Sturnira hondurensis. NCBI lineage: Eukaryota > Metazoa > Chordata > Mammalia > Chiroptera > Phyllostomidae > Sturnira > Sturnira hondurensis. The sequence goes on along the minus strand of NW_028076312.1, from coordinate 4,940,842 downwards.
GTGAACCTCACTCACAATCTGTCGGTTTCTTCATCTCACATGTTTACAGCCTCCGGGGTTGGCAAACATCTTGAAAATTCTACGGGATTTTCCCAGCAGTCAGTGGGCATGTCTTCCTCTAAGATCTTCAATAGCTCCTTGGTGAAAAAATACAGGAAACACTTGAGATCCAAGTTCCCCCTCACATGACGCTGGCCCTCGCCAGGTGTGCTGAGTGAGGCTGGGGGAAGCTGAAGGGCTCGGGCCATTCGAGGAGTGGACTGACTTTGATTTTGTGCCCCAAGAGTATATTTTATACAACACGATCTCAAGTTATTGTTAATTTCATATCAATAAATGGCATGAATTTTGGCAGTAAAAGAGTCTTAAATAAATCATGTCAGGAGAGCAGGGAATTATTTAATGTAGTTTTCAACCAAATGAGATGCTGGGTAATTTAAAATTCAATTCTTCTGGGGCTTAATCAGGCAGCGAAGGGACCACCTGTTGACCTGCCTCATTGAAGCCACACTGGAGGACTCAGGTACAAAAAAGCCACATACAGAAAGCCGCACACGGCGCTGACACTCAGTGGGTGTCCACGAGGCTGGCACATGCTGGCACCGCACACCAGCACTGGGGAGTCCCCGCATCGCCGGCATGCCTCGCTCCCAGGAACAGGTGCTGCTTCAACTTCTCCTCACTTCATCCTTTCCCCAGTTTTTTGCCGGATGCGGTACCCAGCACCCGCCTGGCTATGCGTAGATAATTCATTCTCCTTTCCTGTGGCCGGAAATCCCTGAGGTCCACAGGCAGCCGCACACCTGGAGAACCCTCCTCCTGTTTAGCGCCAGGTACCTGCCCCATCACCTGGCACTGCTCTCAGCCACAATGTCGAAGCCTTACCTGGTGGCACTTCGTGGGGAGCCACATTGCTGGTCACTACTAAGTTGTTCAGTGTTTCATAGGGGCTTCCAGTCAGATGCTTCTTGCCATTTTCAATGATGACAAAGGCAGAGTGGTCCGGGAGCGGGGCAACAGCGTCACATGCCAGACACTCTGTGGTATGAAAAAGCGATCCCGCCAACACTAAGGACTGGATCTCAGAAAACAGTAAGTATTTTAGCCCTTTCGGAACTGATGGGAGCATAAGATTACAGAACTGATAAGCTGTTGAGACCTAACATCTGGGTGCATCCCGTGACTTCCTGTATTTTGTTATCACTTAAATACAAAATGATACACTTTCCCTTCTAAAGGACTCAGAACTCAAAACCCTCAAAAAATTTTTTTGTCTCTAAAGACAAAGCATCCTTACCAAAGTGAAGTCACATTTGGGGCATTAGTTCAGCATTCCTGAAATTCTGCCAAATGTGTCATCAGTGAAAACTTAACACTAGTTCTTTCCTTTGGTGAGTTAAGTGCCACAGCCACCTGGTGTGACTATAAAAATAAGAAAATTGGTTGTCACGCTTCGGGGACTGGATTCATTTCTTTAATACTATTAATCACGAAATAAAGCAAGAAGCTAGAACATTTGCTGAAACCCTACTGTAGACACACACAACCACTTAGTCTCTGAAGTGTAGGAAGAACACCCCCCTCCCCCTTTGCAGGGTTGGACTCAGAGCTTTAAATGCTATTGAAGGTCTCCTCCGCAAAGTGACATTTCTCCTCAGCCTTGGTGTATCTTTCAGGATTGAAGCTGGGACAAATGTTCCTCTACGGGAAAGACGAAAAGGCTCCGCCATGAAACTCCTCCCTGAGGGGCGGTGCGCCAGAGCCACGCCCACGGGCCGGCAGTGTCGAGGGCACCCCTTTGGAGAATCGCCTCTAGGTGGCATGGCCCCTAACACGTCCCTTCCTTTCCAAGCCATGGCTTCTCGTATGCTTCTTTTCCTTCTCGCGTGTCTGGAAAATCTTCATGTTTCATTATTGTGATTGTTAATGGAAGAACACAGTTATTAATATGTAATAATAATGGCTACAACACATACTAAATGCACGAGCAAGGCACTCATTAAGTGCGTTCCCGTGTGACAAAGGCACAGGTGGGCGTTCGCGGAGAGCCTCCTGCAGGCAGCTCCCGGTGCCTTTACGTGAATTTAACTTACTCGTTCTTCACAGCAACCTGACAAAGAAGCTGCTCTCGTGGACCCACTTTACAGGTGGGGAAAGGGAGGCACCTCATGCTGATAGATGGCAGAGCTGGGATTTGAACTCCAAGTTGCGGTTCCACCTGATGATTTCAGTTTCTAATACTCACTCGCTCTCTGCAGGGGCTCTATGATTACCGCCCCCCACCCCAAAGAAGAAAACCTCATTTCACATTTTACCCAAATAGAACTACAAGAATGTTGCTATAGTTCAACTTTGGCACTTAACGAGAATTAGAATTTAGGCAATTAGGTTTTTGTGTGTGCATCAGACAACCGCAACAGCTTGTTCTGAGAGCTACAACAAATGCTTCTTTCTCTAAAACCAGAGGTATAAAACAAATGTGATCAGAGAAATTCTTAGTTGATCAGAAATACAGGAATGTGAAAATACTACTTGTAATAGTACAAACCCAGCTGCAAGGGTTAATGATCCACGCAGAGATGGCTGTTCTGGCAAAAAGGTGAGTTTAGACACGCGGACAGCGCTTCCAGCCCTGGCTACCTCTGTACGTCAGCCCCAGGGGAAAACAGTAGATAGACCGCAGGCGGCCTCACTGTGTGGAATTAAGCTGCAGAAGACCACGTTTGGTTAAATTGTGAACCAACGGACCTTAAGGGACTGTTAAAATTATTCTCTTCTCGAGAAAATGTGTTTACCAATTTGTCGAGTAGCTGAGGCTTGGAAAGCTTTTCACTGCAATGTTTACGCATTGTTAGTAATTACAACAAAAAAAGAGGTTGCTCAGATCACGTTCTTTTATAGACACTAGATCCTGAAAGTCTGGTTCTGGGGAGGATTCTCAGTTATCAAACTGACCTCAGTTACTAAGTTGGTCATCACTCAGATGACCAACAGCAAAGGTTCTCTCACCAGGGACGTTTGCCGAGGGAGCTGCGGAAAACACACACATTGAATAAAGACTGGAGCAACCTGGCCACCCTCAGTGGTCTCAGCAGAGGCAGCACCACGTGGTCCTAAGGGGAGGCCCACAGGTGTCCGAACATGGTCATTGTTCTTTACGGAGCTCTGAACGTGGCAGGGAGGACAACACTGATCTGCCAAGCGATTAACAGACAATGCAAGTGGCACACAGTGAAATGTTATAAGGGAGCTATGTGGAAATAAAGGGAGGTGTTGGGAAACACTCTGACTGGTTTCAGGAACTGTAACTACCCCCCATGGCTAAGGATGAGTGAATGACCTCTGGAATGTGAGCCACAGGGGACAAAGCTTGTCGCTGGTAGCAAACGCAGCCTCAGCTTCCTCCCCCTGCCCCCAAAAGCATGGTCGATGTTGATGAGGGTACAACACCTCACAGCGAGGGGCAACCTAAGCCAGACTCGATCGCTTGGGAGGTCATCATGGAAGGACTCGGTGGGAGCAATGGACCCTTGCCCCCCGGCTATGTGACATAGCCTGAGTCCCCATGTCCTCTGGGAGAAATGCTTCCTGGCTCTGATCCATTTAAGTCTGAAAGCCTGATGGGGAGGGGTGCAGCTCCTTGCCTTGCTAGAGTGATTTCTGGAAGAAATCTGGCATAAGAAAGAATTCCTAAAAGTGCTGTGAAGCCTGCTTTGCTAAGAGTATCTTCATTTGTATGTTAAGGGTCCAAGCAGGAAATGAGTATGTCTCCCAAAGTTTCTGCAACCCCATTTCCTGACAGACACTGACTCAGACTAAGCCCTCAGATTTCTCTGAAATGTTATCTACTGTTTGATCCTTGCTGCCCGTATTCTTGCGTATTACAACCCAATAAAAGCCCCTGGAGGAAGGGGCTCCAGGCCTTTTTCCTCTGAGAAACTGGTCACCTCTCCTCCCCAAGCAGATCATGTCTTGATAGTGTTTTTCATCTGTGGCAGACAGGGGGACTTGAGGGCAAAGTCGCCCCCACAGGGAGGCAGGCCAGCTGACTTGTCCAGGCCTTGGTTCTGGCAGGAGGGAAGCTGTGTGTTAGTAAAGGTTAGGAGGATACTGAGCATACAACTGTCATCTGCAGACACCGGACACGACAGCCCAAGGAGGGCAACCCATGGCGACAAACATGTCGAGTTCATGGATGTGGTCCCACCAACACAAGTCCCACTTACGTCAAAACAGTTTTACATTTGTTTGTTTGTTTTGCTTAAACAAAGGGATAACTACCAAGCAAAAGCAGAAACATAAATGGGATCAATGTCTACAAATCCAAATTAAGCTTGTTCTCTTCGAGATGGTCAAAGCCTGCTTTGTTTGAATTGCCTTCTAAGACCCTATTATGCAGCAGGTTCTGATAAGATTGTCCAGTACAACACTGTTTGGTTGTAATGTTGATGAGAGAACATAGGAAGTTCAATTTCATTTATGGTCTTAAAGTCACAGGCACTATTGAGGACATTGCATGAGGACCTCACTGGAAAGTATGTGCAGTGCCTTTGGCACACCCTTCTTCAACCACCAAGAGTCTTTATTTTTAAAGACTCATTCTTTGTAACCACGTCCATTGAAATTGGAAATCTCAGAGATGTTTGCAAAACATTTTGAGCAAGACCAGCAATTTTTAAAGGCACGGAATCTGAGAAGTCACTGGAGCTGCCAGGGCCACTACGGACCCCCAGCTCCCTTTGAGTCAAGAGGACAGCACGCACGAACTCCACGGCAACAGCCTAGGAGCATGCTCACATGCTCTCCGGGAGGCTCTCTGGTTTCGGAGTCCTTTGGAAGAATATTTCCTTTCAGTCAAAATCTGACTTCTGTAATTTCTACTCATTGACTCACTGCTCTCAACTGTGCCACTTGGAAGCCGAAAGAACACCTCCGCTCCTTCTCTCACTGGGCAGGAGCTGGTATGCTGGACAAGCACGCACGTGTTTCTGGTAGGTCTTCTGTTTTCCAATAGGCAAAGACAACATTTCAATATCTATTTTAAAAAGTGAGAAGATAATGGAGTCACCCTGCAGAGTATCATTCTCCCACTCACTCATTCATTAGGGTTGTTCAGCTCCAGTCAAACCTCTCTATCTGCGTTAGTCAGCGAGTGCCATGCTAATGCTGCCCGACGAGCTGCCCCCAACTGAGTGCCATATAAATGTAAGTGTTATTCTCATGTTTACAACTTTGTGGAGGTGGCTCTGCTCCACATGCCTCATTTTGGACTCGGGCTGGAGGGGCCATGGCAGCCTTGGTTATAGCCTCACGAGGGGTCTCTGGGGAGTGGGAAGGGCCAGCCCACTGTGCGAGCACACAGAAGCATCAGATCTGCAGAGCCCAGTCACATGGTCAAGTGCAAGTCAGAGGGGCACACGTGCTCCTCCCGCAGTGGAAGGGGAGAGGGAGTGCTTGCTAAAAGAGGGTCCAAACAATCTCAAAATCCTAGTCACTCTCTCTCCTCTGTTCATGGAGGACAACACAGAATGCAAAAAAAAAAGGCCTTTTTCAAAATGCAGATACCAAAATATGAATAAAGTTCCTTTGACTTTTACCCTCACACTCTCACAAAATAATTGGTTTATTAAGAATTCAGTGTATTGAACAACAATAAAGTAATTTAAAAAATTTAGTGTATCTTTGTTGCTAGCTGGAGATGATCATTTTCCTTTGAATGGACTCACAATTTTTTCATTCATTTATGAAGGCTAAGATAATTAAGTTGTATTTTCTCAATAAAACATTTTCTTTCTGAAAATCAGAAAAATATTCACAAATATTTCATCTTTAGGTGTTTCACCGCCTGCCACAATTTCTCAATTCACATTAACATGTGCTTTCTACCTCTTGCTAGTTCCACACATATGGAGCACATTTCAGAGCCAGGCCTGGGGACCCAAAGGCAGACGGGGCACCCCCCAGGCTCAGTGAACGGATGGATGTGGTAAAGGAGCCACCAAGCAGACGGTAGGGTGGGGAGAGCACCGCACCCAGGGCTGTGGGCACAGGACCCGGGAATGCCAGAGCAATTCGGGCAACAGGAGAAGGTTGCCTCCCGAGCAGCCCCTGAGCAAGTGCCCGAGGGAGGGCCTGTATTAGCTGAAGGGTGAGCAGAAGCCCCAGGCGGGGATGGCATAGGCCTTAGGGGTCCTCCCTGTGTCCCAGTTGATTCCATTTCTGGAGTCCACTGAAGGACGTGAGGGCCCAGCTTTCATCTTCTCACTGACCAGAGCCGTGCCGTCCTCCCAGAACCCCTCGGCCTCAAGCTTGGGCAGCAGACTCACCTGGCTAGGCTGGGCCTGAGAATCTGCATTTCCAACAAGCTTCCAGGTGATGCCTGGTCCAGGGCCATACCCAACGAACACTATGTTAGATGGAGGAAACCAGGAAAACCTCCAATGGACAATTCAAAAAAAAGAATAAATCACTAACTGCCTCCCACAAGCTTCTCTCTGTGCTCAGTTTCTCCAAAACTCATTCTCCAATCCCTGCTAACAAGAGTCACAAAATATTTCCTATGTAAGCTATTGGTTTATTTTTAAAACTAGTTCCCATATTTCATAGTCACACCAGCAGGCATGGGTGGGTACTAATGCCCGTGATGGCAACCCTGCTGGACAGAGTGTAATGCTGCCAGTGCTGTGACCCCTGCATTTAAAGCTCCCACGTTCAGTATCATGAACCTCTCTGTGCAGAAACGTGTGCACCAACACGCCGCCGGCTGAGTCAGCCTAGAAGGAAGGGACTCTTTCCTCTGACCAGTGCAATCGGGTGGTGTCAGATCACTCCACCTTTAGGGACGTCCTGGGAACCTTCTTGTCCCTGAAAGCCCATACTTGATACCCTGGTCCTTCAGCCCCCAGCCTGCTGCCACACTAAGCACGTCTCAGCCAGACACCACCTTCCTAGGGAGGGTTTATGGCCAGAGAGTGGCAAGCAGCCCGGGAGGTTCGGGTAACGGCAGATGGGCCTCACAGTCCTCCTCTCCTCTCACTGCCCAGGTCCAGCTAGGTCAGCCGACCTTCAAAGCATGTCCAGTGCCCCACTGTCTGCACCACCTGCCACCCGTGCTTCTGCTATTCTGGTCCCAGTGGCCGTCTACCTTCTCCTGGACCTGAACTGGAGGTGGCCTCCCTCTCCCTTAGATTGCTCTGTCTCTTCAACAAGCAGTCAGACAGCCTTTAAAATTCTAGAGGAGATAATATCACAATTCTGCTGAAATGTCTCAAAGGCGGGTGATTCCCCTCAGAGTCTGAGCTGAGCTGGAGCTGGGGCCCCACAGTTCACGTGCAGTGTGGGTGTCACGGATGAACTGTGTCCCTCCAAAACCTATAGGTTGAAGTCCCAATTCCCCGAACCTCAGAATGTGACTGTATTTGAAGATAAGGTCTTTAAAGACATAATTAAGGTAAACTGTAGTCATTAGAGTGGGCCCTAATCCAATGTGACTAGTGTCCTTATAAGAAGAGGAGATCAGCCCTGGCTGGTGTGGCTCAATGGGCTGAGTGCCCGCCTGCGAACCAAAGGGTCACTGGTTCAATTCCCAGTCAGGGCACGTGGCTGGGTTGTGGGCCAGTAGGGGGTGCACGTGAGGCAACCACACATTGATGTTTCTCTCCCTCTCTCCTTCCCTTCCCCTATCTCTGAAAAGAGATAAAATCTTTTTTTAAAAAAAGAGGAGGAGATCAGGATGCAGATCTGGGGGGGCCACCCTGCGAGGACACAGGAGGAGGAAGATGGCCATCTACATACCAAGAATGGAGGCCTCAGGAGAAACCAGCCCGGCCAACACCTTGACCTCGGACTTCCTGCCTCCAGAACTCTGTGAAGTAAAGGTCTGTTGCTTAAACCTCCCAGTCTGTGGCACCTTTGTTACAGCAGCCGATGTGACTAGTGTACTGGCCGAGCCCCTCTGCTCTCACTCGGGGCTCCTCCCCACTGGCCCAGCCGCCTCTGTGCTATTCTGACCTCATGCACCAAGGACTTCCAGGCTTCCTAATGCAAATGTGAATAGCTGCATTACACACAGAAGAGTCTTCCAAAAGCTTGTGAAAATTTTACACAAACAGTTCCCAGGGTGTGTTTTGGAATTTCTGGGTTAACTATTTATTTTCGTGTAGTAACCCAAGCAGACCCTTCATGGGACTGCCTGGGGTCGGAGGGGCGAGGCAGGGTGGCCAGGCTCCTCGCAGGGCTGTATGGTTTGGGCTGGTACAGAGCCAGCTGGGAGGGTCAGCCCCGGCCATGCCAACAGCAGGTTGCGGACCTCAGCTGGGGGGCCCGAGGGAGAGGTGAGCATCAGGGACCCTGGGGGTGGGCAAGTCACAACAAGCCCTGCTAATGAAGAAGGAAAGGAAGCCAGACACCAGCGCCCTGGTAAGCATGAGGGAAGTGTCCTTCCTGGCAGGAGCAGGGCACATTCCAACAGGGGACCCGAGATGACAAGAGGGCAGAACTCTCCATGGGCCAGAAATGGGGGATGACACAGGCAGAGGGGGGGTTGTCCTCAGCTGGACAGGCTATCCTACTGGGGGACCCAGGGACCCTGAGGGCAGAACCACAGGGTTTCATTGAGACAGTGACAATCAACAGCTGTGGAACTGAACGGTTTCTTTAGGGAAACCCAGGACATGGACAACTAAGACCCCTCAGAAGGGAAGGCTTTGTGGGGTGCAGGCTCCACAAATTAAAATCAAGAATGAGGCCACATCATCTCCCTCACGGAGCACTGTCTACATATCTGGGCTTGTTGTTCTATGTTCTTACCTTTTCTATCCAACAGCATCTATCTATGCTCCCTAGAACTTCACTGGTCAGGTCTGCCACCAAAGCTACCTCCACTTTCCGGCTTCCAGGTTCTCTAGAGATCTCAGCAATGGAACTTGCTAAAGGAAATCTCACTGCTCCTCACACCTGGATTTGGACATGGCGCACAGAGAACACTGCTGTGGTTTAAACTCCTTTAAAAGGTGCCCGTCAGGAGGATGGACACGAATTACCCGAACGTTGCTATAGTGATAGTACAGGGCAACATCCCCATCCTCCCAAAGTGGCTGAGTTAGCAGCTGAGATAGTAGTTGATATTTAGCTTCTTGAACTGTGGGATGCTTGGTGCAGGAGATGAGAGGATGGGACAGAATGGGTGGGAAGGAAGATGTTTGGTCCATAGAGTGTGAGTGCCCTGGCTGAACTCCAACCAGAGGAGTGAGGCAGGCTCACAGCACCCTCCCCCACCATCACTCATGTTCTGATGTGAACCGGGATCTGTTCCTTCAATATGTAAAGAGCTAAACATGGCTGGTCTTCACTGGGGAAGAACCTTAAAATGCAAAATATGATGTTGCTTCTACTTCTATCGTCTCGTGTGCAGCCCCATCCATCCATCCATCCACCCATCCACCCATCCACTCATCCATCTACCCATCCATCCTCATCCACTCTTCCATGACAAGAGTTAACATTTTGCAGACAGTTAATTAATGGAGGAGGTGGCACTAGATTTAAAGACTTCTACTGCAGTGGTTCTCCAAGTTTGGTCCCTGGGCTAGCACCATCAGCATCACCTGAGAACTTAAAATGCAGATCCTCAGGCCCTGCCCCAGACTTCTGAATCGGAAACCCTGGGGGCGGGGCCCGGGAGTCTGGGATGGTTCTCTACAGATGTATCAGTTGCTCTAGCTTGAGGACGACTGCTCTACATTTAAAAAAATGCTTAGTTCATCTAAATCCATTAACATTTCTCCCTCAAATATTTATTATTTTTTCACCAATTTTGCAAATATAAAGAGAAAACCAAAACAGTGCACATGCTGGGAAAGAAGCCCTACCACAGAGAAGGGGAGCTTTTCGCTACTGGAAAGTGCTCCTGGCCTTGTGGTTAAAGATGAGGTTCAAGAATGTATACAATGTACATTCTCAAGGTCAAAAGATAAGATTCCCAGACCACATGGGCAGTGTGCTTTGTCCTCCTTTACGTACAGACTAACCTAAATAATGCATGTCCTTGCAGAGGGGGAGCAGCATATTTGAAATCTGAATTTCAAATAGGGCAGCCACATGTCCGAACCAGAGGACAAAGATAAAATGCCTACCAGAGGTTCAGCGTAGAGGCAGGGAGGGTCCAAATCTGTGCAGGTGAAATAGCCACAAAGCTCTACGCAAGGTCACTGAACCCAAGTCCTCAGCTGTGACCCTGTCCTAAGTGGGCCAGGCCCCCTGCCCTGAACGTCTACACCAACATGCAGACAAATGTCCTGGAGCCCCAACCCACACCTGCCATCTATCCCAAATCACCCTGGAGGTGGGACAACTCTATTACCTCTGGGTGGAAGCCATTCTGCTACAGATGGGGAATTCTTTTGAGGATGGACCTGGGCTTTAGGCCCCAGTTGGTGAGTAGGTTTACATCGACCTATGTCCCCGTCCCCACGCTTAGCGGATGGCACTGTGTCAATACACAGCCTGGGATACAGCCTACAGCCCCTGTCATGTCTCACAGCCTCTGTTCAGTGTTGCCTCACGTGTAGAGTCAGTGAAAATGGATTCGTGCTGAAGGGAGAAGCAGTGTTAGCGGGAGGTAAGCAGGGGGATGGATGCAGGATGCTCGCCCCTCAGAAAACGACATTGGATAGTCATAAGGCTGGGTATCTGCTGACCTGGATTTAAGAGTCTTGGTGAAATCTGCAGTAGCTGGCAGCACACATGGGTCAAGGGACGCCCACTTGAGAGTTTCTGCTTAGAATGAGATCATGGTCAAGATAAGCACCTGGCTCGCATGCCACATACATTCAGTGAGTGGTCAGCATCATTCCTGCTTTCTGGAGACAGCCTTTAAACAATTCAAAATGCACATGCGTCTCTCAGAGCTCAAGGAAAAAATCTCCATCCCTAAAACCTAGGGAATGACATCACTCTTGGAACAGTCCCCACTCTGTAATTCCGACTCCAGGCCCAACGCAGTGGGTGTGGAGAGCCGCCCCTCCCCCTCAGGGGCCGGGGGAGAGCAGCCCTGTGAGTCTGCGGTCGGTCCAATGTGCCCTTCACCTCAGCCACTCGCCAATTCCTGCACCAAGCAAAACGCGACTCGTGTTTCAGAAAAAGGGAGCCCACTACCTTTCTAAGAATAAGGGGCCAGATGGCATAGAATGGTTTCATTTTCTTTTGACCCACACACAATAAATCCAGTAGCTTTAATCACAAAAATCAACATTAAAAACAGAATGTCTCTGAAAGTCTTGGTTAGACCATCACGCAGAATGGTGCGTATGCCGATTTAATCACTGCTTTGCTCTCAGAAGCCACTGGGATCTCCCACTTATGGGGTGGGGGGAGAGAGAGAGAGGAAAGAAAGATTACCACACCTAAACCACATAACGGACAAAATCAAATCTTTCAGGCAAATATTATTCAGATAATGAGGTAACGGCATATAACACAACATATAACAATGTCAGGCAAACATTTGGCGACTTACTTTTAATGACACAGGATTATTTCCTCTTCGTTTCAAGGAGAACTAGGGAATGCCGACCCTCTCCACCCGCACAGAGCAGCAGGGAGACTCAGCTGTGACCGGCCAAAGCCAATAGCAGGACGCTGCCAGCTCAGCTTCTCCTGAAACCTAAACGACTCCATCCCACCTGCTCCTAGAGGCTGGTCTTAAGCCATCTTTTCATTAGTACTGAAAACAAATGTCTGAGGATGCTGTCCTTCCACCCTGCACCCGTATCACTCTCAAACATTTGTCTCAGGTGAGATTATAGGTGGTGGAGAAAAGCACCACCTGATTAGTCTGGATTTTTCCTCCTCAAAACAAGCAGGTATCGCCACCATACCCAACACCAGGCTCGAAAGCCCTCGGCTCAGATTATTTTTGACCCACAAATACTTATGCTTTCTCCATCGCTATGGTTACAAATGCAGGTTGAAAGAGCAGATTTCAGACAGCCGCTCCACGCACAGACCGCGGACCTTCTAGAAAGCCTGTGGCATCAACCGCAATTTTTCGTTCTCCTAGGCAGAATAAAATCACGCTGACTGACCATGGAAATTTATCGGCGGCTGATAAATGCCCGTCTTAGCTGCCCGTTCCTGCTATTACTGCTAGGAAAAGAAAGGAAGGCTATTATATAAAAATTAGACACATGTCCCTATGATTCAACATGATGTCAAGCTTAAGAACATAGAATTCAAGGCCAGCAGCTCCTCCTACCAGTGTGCTTGGAAACCGCATTTAATCTCTGCACCATTTCTTCCAAAGCCATCTCTTCACTTCTCAGCCAAAACCTCATCCTCCGGCAGAACAAAACGATCCTCTGCAGCTGCTTTCCTCTGCACCAGAAGGTGCTTCAAGGGTGGGGTAACACAAGTGGGGAGGGGGGCGCGGCAGCGAGGCTGGGGGGGCACGGCAGCGCCTCCCTTCCCTGGATTGGTCCCCAGCCCCGCCAAGGGGCGCGCCCTGCGCCAGGGTGGGGGCTGCTCAGCGGAAGCGGAAGCCCGCCCGCCCCGCATGTCCCCACGGCCACTAGGGAGCTCCGTGTGTGCCCCTGCGGTCACCTGGAAGGCTTGAATGTGCACTCCCGCAGTCACCTGGAAACCCCACGTGTGCAAGCCCAAGGTTACCTGAAAGCCCCAAATGTGCACCCCCAAGGTCACCAGGAGCCCCGCGCGCGTGCACCCACCCCAGTAACCTGGAACTCAAGAGTGTGCACCCGCCGACTGCCCGACAGTCCCCTGCGTGCACCCTGCGGAGATCTCAGCCGGCAGTCTTCCCCCGCAGAGAGGCAAGCCCAGCCCACTCTTCCCAGACCCGATTCTCTATGTACCCCTCCTCTCTCCCCTCCCCCAAGAGGAGGGAGGGACTGAGGAGTGGCCACAGTCAAGGGAGCCCTGGAACCTGCCGGCCCCCCTTTACCTCCAGCAGTTCCGGGGCAGGTGCAGAGGCTGCAGCAGCCCACCGCACCCTGCCCACGCCGCCGCATGGCGACCGGGAAGCCCCGCGTCCTTGGGTCCTTGGTGGGTCCTCAGGTGACTGGGTGGACCAGCTGCTCCCGCAGAGCGCCGCCTGCCCAAGGACGCAGGCGAGGAGGGAAGCTGCCCTGCAGGCCCTCGGAACTCACCATGGTTGGCACGAAGCCACTACGTGCATTCTACACCTCACTGCCCTGCAGAGGAGAGTCATGTGTGTGCAAGGCTATGGCTGCTGCATCCCAAGGACGTGCAAGAACACATGTGTGCACAGTGGGCCCTGGATGGGGCCTCTCCTGCCCAGGGGGCTTGCAGCCCTTTTGTGGTTGACATTACAGGTGGCGTGCCTTTCCTTACGTGAGTATTTCAGGGAGACGCGCCTATTTCCATGCATAGTCTGGGAAATTCAAGCAAGTAGTGACAGAGATTTGAACTGTCGCTCATGTCATTACACTGTGTGTGCCGACAGCTCGGTGTGATGACGGCCAGGCACCAAGAGGTGGGCCCATGGGGTGGAAAAGTGCAGGTGACATAGCATCTGCCCTCAGAGAGCTCAGTGCCACAGGAAACGAAAGTGTAATAACCGCACAGGGAAGATGTGGGGTAAAACTAAGAAATTACGGTATTTTTAAACATCAAAACCTATTGAATATCAGCAGTTTTTCATGGTTCGAAATACGGCCCAATGAGGGGAGAGATCTGGAAAGGCATCACCTCAGGGCAGCCTTTTCCTTGTGGGCCGACATCCTGGTCTGACGTTCACGGAAGCAAACCCAGCTTTGCTATGGCCACTCGAGCCAGACTTCAGGAAGGCCAGCCACCCGACAGGGTGTCTGAAAACACAAGCCCTTTCCTCCCCACAGTGAAGTATGTGGCATCTACCTTCCTGCCTCTCCAGTGGCAATGACACCCACACTTTTCCTTGGCCAGACTGGCCCCAGGAGGCCACATTCCATCGGGCCTGCGCAGACACACGGGCCCAGGATGTGCCCTGTCCCGGGCAGCTCCACCCCCTCCTCCCTTCGCCTGGTCCCCACCGTTTCCAGCACAGGAGTACCTGAGTGGCACTCAACCCTGAGGCTCATTGGATTTTCCCATAAAGGTTTGTTAACCCAGACGACCAGAGTTGGTGGTCCCATGGCAAGGGTGCAGGAATGTGTGTTTCTAACAGGACCCCCGGCGGCTGGTCCATGTTTGGAGAAACTCTCACTGTGAGAGCGTGTCCCACCTTTAAACCAAAAGCAAAGGAAAAGGCACAACCTTCTGCCCACTCTGTTCTCACGAGCTTCCACCATCCAGTCCTGCTCCCGCCTCTTCCCTGGACCCCGAAGCACCCCTGGCTGGCGCCTCCAGTGCTGCTTCCAGGATGGGTCTGACGCCCCCGTGATGCTGGCTCCCGTGGGTCCACTTGGCCAGGCCTCGGTGCCCAGGTGTTTGACCAAACACTACTGTGGTTGTGGCTTTGAGGGTCTTTTGTGGATCTGATGAACATTTAAACAAGTTGACTGTGAGGAAAGCAAATCATCCTTCCAAATGTGGGTGGGCCTTGAGCGGTCAGCTGACTGACCTCCCTGGAGGAAGAGGGCATCTACCTCTGGACAACTTCAGACTCGAGCTGCCAGGCTGGCTCTTCCTGGTCTCCACCTGCAGCCCCGACTGACCAGCCCCCACAGCTGTGTGAGCCACTCACTTAAGATAAACCTCCCTCCTTCCTTCTTTCTCTCTCCCAATTCCTAACACACCTTTACTCTCTCCTTAAATTATAGCACAAATGGCACTTTCTATAAAACTCATTTACTATTTGCTTAAAGTGTAACAATGACAAAATACTACCCAATGTACATTGAGTACTCACTAAGTTCCAGTGACCCACCTAAACTCATAGAGTGTGCAGTGATTTAATCTTCACAAGGACCTAGCAGACGGGCACTGTTTTTATTCCGTTTTACAGAATAAGGCACAGAGAGAAGTTCAGTAGGTTGCCCAAGGTCACACAGCCGGTAAGGGGCAGAGGCAGGATCCAAACTCAAATGCGCACACGCAGACCTAGAAAATAAGTGTTTGCTTCAGAGAAATGTCATATCCCAATTGGGACACTATCCCCAGTGTCCCTTACAGTTAGATGGGGACAGTTAGGTAGGGTCCCAAACCCAGCAGGGTGTGAAGAACCTTAGCCCAAGTATTCCAAGAGCACAGGTCTGCTTTCTGTACTGTGTTGGCCCCTCCCAGAAAGAAGCAGGACAGGCCGCTCATCCCTCTGCCTGAGGACAGATGGCGCCCAGGTGGGAAGGTGGAACGTAATGTTACACCTGGATACCCAGCACATCCTCTTAGCAACTGTTCCGGAAAGTTAGCCATGAAAGGGAGGTGAGAAACAGGAGAGCTGGAGGGGTGCGCAGGTCAGGTTCTGAGAAACAAGGAGCCCTAAGGAGCCCTGAGGAGCCCGCCCTATGAGACAGGTGGGGGGGAGGGGAGGCAGAGATGCACCTTTGTAAGAGGTAACAGGAGCCAGGAGCAGCCAGGCCTAGGTGCCGCTGGATGCTGGCCATGGAAAGGGAGCACCCGTGTATTTCCTGCACTGCCTTATCCCACTTCAAGGGCATGGGGACAGGCAGCAAGGAGAAGGGGGAGACTCGGGAATGGCCCTCTGAAATTTGCAGACATTGGAGCACAGCCTCATTCCTGAGCTGCCGTGTGAAGCAGGAGGAACCTCTGACAAGAGCACCCTGAGAGGTGGGGAATCAGACCGCTCCTGGACTCCTGAACAACTTCCTGGGAGCTGGGAGCCAGGCCCGGAGCTGGTTCCAGGGTGCAGGGCTGAGAAAGGCAGGCAGGCTCCCTGCCCTCACAGGGTTCCCACTCCAAATGGGGGCCAGCCACTGATGGTGACACATACTTGACGGCAGAGGGTGAACAAGCTGGTGAACAGGTGTGCCAGTTGGTACGATGCCCTCGGGAACTGATGTGACGTTGAATGACAAAATTGGAGAGAGGCATAGCCCTGTTGTGGCAGTGTGCTCTGGCACGTGCACACACCGGGGTCTGTCCACTGACACCTGTGTTCCCCGCAGTGTCACTGACAATGAAGGAGGACGGGGAGAGGAGGAGGGAGAGGGAAAGGAGACAGAAGGGGAGGGGAGGAGCAGAGAAGGAGGGAGAGGAAGGGGTGAGGGGGAGGGGAGAGGGGGACTGGATAAACAAGGAGAGGTGTGCTCACATAATGGGAAGCCACACAGCAGTGGAAACAAAGTGACTTACATCAACTGAGCTACAACAGCAAGTTGCAAAGACTATATGACACCACTTATACCTAACTCAGAAGGAGGCCATACTAAGCTATGCAGTATTAGGGACATACGGCATTGGTCCCCCAAGGCCTCAGGCAGTGGTGTGGGGAGCTGCAGAGACACAGCGACCTTCCTTGAGCAGGCATGGGGTACAGGGAAATGAACCACGTTACAACACGTTTTTACGTAACAGCACATTTTACACGATGAAGAGGAAGCTGCAGGGTTCCTCCGAAAAGGAGCAGGTTGTGGGGGGCCGGGTCTTCGTCTGTTCGTCCCTGAGGACGGGATTCCACAGAAGGGCAGGGTCTGGGGAGAGGTGAGAGGCTGGAAGAGTAGAAGAAAATGGACAGGGGACTTAAGCCCCCAAGGTGCAGGGCTGGCGGGGCGGGGCAGGGGTGGGGAGCAGGCAGCCCGTGAGGAAACTGACCCTGGAGATGCCGGACCACTCGCAATGCAAATCAAACCCACAAGGGGATGTTGCCCTCGCACCTGTTAGAACCGATGTCGTCAAGAAGACAAGACATAACCAGTGTTGGTGAGGGCAGGAGAAATGGAACCCTCCCACACTGCTGGTGCGAATGAAAATCAGGGCAGCCAGTGTGGAAAACAGTACAGAGGTTCCTCCTCTAGGTACCTGCCAGGGGAATGAAATCAGCATCTCAAAGAGCCATGTGCGCCCCACGTTCACAGCAGCCTCATTCATAGCAGTCAAGATACGGAAACAACCCCATGTCCTTCCAGGGATGAATGGATAAAGGAGATTGGTGTATACATACAGTGGTTAATTATGCAGCCATGAAAGGAAGGAAATCCTGACATCTGCGAGCACATGGATGAGCCTGGAGGACATGATGTTAAGTGAAAGCAGCCAGACAAAAGACACAAGTTCACAGAGACAGAGAAGAACAGAGCGGTGGTTGCCAGGGGTGGGGGTGGGGTGGAGCGGGAAGAGGGAGGTGCAGGTGGAAGGGCACGGACCCCCAGGATAAGACGAATGAGGCCCGAGCACCCAGTGCACAGCGTGGTGGCTGCCGTTAATAATAGGGTATTGTGCATGTGAAAGTCGCTGGGAGCAGATCTCAAACATTTCCACTGAACACACAAAAAATAGTCATGTGAGTTGATGGATGTGTTAATTATCTTGATCCTCGTAATCACTTCACAATAGATATAAAATCATCACACCGTACAGTTAAAATACATACAATTATATGTGTCAATCATTCCCTAAAGAAAGTTTTTAGAGGTGTGGGTCAGGTTGTGTGAGGATGAAAAGTCTCCTTGATTCGGCACTTGGACCAGGCATTTCCTCTCTGCTTGGACGTGCACGAGCCCCAGTCTTGATACGTATCCCGGGCTTCACCGCCCCCCGCCCCCCACCCTCTTTTTAAGAACTTGGACTTCTGTAGAGCAACAGCCCCCATGAAGAGGCACTCCCAGTTTGCACCTGCAGGCCCCGGCGGGGCACTGCTTGGACTTGTTCCACGGTGGGAACAGCTGAAGCAAAGGTTGAGACGGGAGGTGGGTCAGCCACCTCGAATGCAGCCCTCGGAGAGCGTCCCGCAGACAAAGCCGGGCAGGGGCATTCTGTGTCCGTTCCTGTCCGTTCCGGGGGCATTCTGGCGGGGACACTGGAGATGGAGCTCTTAGGTTTCTGTCTTTTTCATGGCTTTTCCGGTGAGGGTGTCTGAGATCCACATTAACACAAACTATAAAAGGACACTGAGTAAGTAAGTTTCCTTAGTTGGAAGATGGCCTTCTGGTGAGAAAAATCTGATAGGATGGGGGATTTTGACTAACGCTCTTTCCTACAAACGATGATTACATTTTGATGGCTCAAATAAGTCCCTCAGGAGAACATGTATTTTTTGCGAGTGCAAAGATCATTGTGTTCACTTTAGAAAGGGAAACTAAGCTGCAGCGTCATGTAGAGTCTTTGGTTTGTCCTCCTGCCGCACTTCTGTACGAACTGTAACTGTATATCGTTTGTAACAAATTTTCCGCTCCAACTTTTTTTGCTGCTGCTCTTCCACACGGTCTTAGTAGCTGTGTGAATATTACCTTGTGTGTTTCACAATTTAATCACATTTTAAAGTAATTCTTACTTATTATAATGATAAAAAAATCCCACAGGCATAACATTTTTTTCTGCATGTCTGATTGTTTCTCTGTTACATTCCTAGAAGTAGAATGACAGAACAAAGGGCATAGGCCTTTATTTCAAGCTTCTGAAACATCTCCTTGGTGTGTGCATGTGCAGACATGTGTTCACATGCATCCTCACCAAGCAAATGCACAAAGGGCTGGGGTCAGTAGTTCTCTCTGGATGGGGGCCCATCACAGGTAGCATCCTGGTGGGCTCCCCCAGTCCCCCAGCCCAGGGCCAGCCCAGCACCGCTAAGAGCTTACATGGTAAGGGTTCTCTTTTCCTAAAATACAAAATTAGGGGAAAAATCACCCCCAATTAGAAACTAGCCAAAGACCACTGCCTGCAGCGAGGCAGGAACTGCTCACACCAGTCCAACGGCAGCGCAAACCGCATCTCAAAGCCCCACACAGACTGGGTAACGGAGGCACCTGTGGTCCAGGGCTACGGCCCCGGAATCTCAGCAGATGGAGAGGTGAGGGTTCGGGCTGTGCCTGAGAGCTGTCCGCCCAGGTCCACTTGCCCCTCGTTGGAGCCCACCACACTGAGGGTGCACCTGTGGGGCCAACGCTACACCCTTGAAAAGCATGCTTGTTTAGGGCGATTCTCAGCTCTGCTCGAGGAGGCCTGAGGAACGCAACTTCCCCCCATGCTGGCCCTGTTTAAACTACATGCCATGCACAAAATCTCCCGCCCGGGCTACAGGCCAAGCCTTCTGGTGTCCACAGTGTCTCGGGGGAAAGAGGGGCCAGTGGTGGAAGTCTTGGGGACAGAAGAGGGGGGTGTGGTGGCCTCCTGGGGCTGCTGTAACAACACGCCATGAACTGGGCGGCTCGAAACAACAGGAAGCTGTCCTGTCACAGTTCTGGAAGCTTGAAGTCTAAAATCAAGGTGTCCACAGGACACACGTCTCTGAATCCTGTGGGGGAAGGTTCTTGTGTGCCTCTTCCAGCTTCTTGGTCGGGGTGGGCCGTCCCTGATCTGTGGCCGCATCACCCAGTCACAGGGCCATCCCTCCCTGTGTGTCTCTCTGCTCTTTCCTTACAAAGACACCAGACATTGGGTCAGGGCCCACCCACCAACAGCGTGACCTCACCTTAGCTAAGTGCACCGACAACAACCCTATTTCCAAATAAGGTCACGTTCTGAGGTGTTCGGGGTTAGGGCCTCAACATATCTTTTTAGGGGACACAATCCAACCCATAACGATGGATAAAGAGCTAATAAAATTTACCTAAAAGACAAACACAGAGAGACTGGGACAATTCCTAAGGGACAGAGGTCGGCATTGGTGACCAATGATGACCGTTTTCCCCACCGACCACCCTTGTGGCCCGCCCTTCCACTGTGCTGCGTGGGGGGCTGTAGTCCCCACACAGCTGGCCATTCCCTCCCACCCCCTCTAGTTGAAGAGTTGAATGAATACAGAATTCTGAGATGGCCGACGAGGTTTAAAAAACAATCAGAGAACCCTCACCTCAGGTTCCCCTTGTGCCCATGACACTCTGCCAGGCATCAAACCACAGGCCCAGAAGGAAAGTCGAGACATATTCTGCAGAAGAAGGACAAGGCCTCTCCTCCAGAGCTTCGCATGCCCCGTGGCGTGCCCCGGATGGCAGGACTGCATGTGGATGGGTGAAGCGCTTGCACAGTGCTCCGCTGATGGGCGCTGCTGGAGGGGAGCAGCTTTCACAGCTGATGCCTGCGTCCCGGGTATCAGCTGGTACCAGACACTAATGGGGTGCAGCCAGGGGCCTGGCACCTGGCGGGTATGCTCCAGAACTCCTGGGTCCCATGGGCTTGTGGAGACCGATTCTCATGCACCTTTGGGATGAGATGAGTGAGTAAGTGGATTTGTAGGATGATCTGAATCTTAGACCCACTATGCTTGTTCTGTGTAAAGTGACACATACGGAGAAAGGAAAATTAATGTCCTCAGTGCTAAATTACTGTAGGAAAACCTCCAGCCCACCCAGCTAATTAGATTGCTTATTCATTTCCCAGCCTCTTCTCCTCAGGCGTGTTTTGACACCTTCCCCTGGTTCCTGCCTGCCCTGTGGGACGGTGGCAGGGAAAGCAAACTGCACTGGAGGCATCTGTCCAGCAGGTGTCTCCTGCTCTGCAGCCTCCAGATCAGCCTCAGGAAGAGACTTCAGGGGCCCATCAACAGCGACACTGCAGGGCTGTGCCTGTGCTTTGCCCAGCCCTACCCCAACCTGCCCCACGCCAGTCCCTGATTGTGCCAGCTGCTGAAGACACCATGAGCCCCAGAACCGATCACCCCCGCTGAGTTCCTACAAGCACCTCCTCTTGCAGGGGACATACAACCCGTTCCCACACATCCCAGAGGCCCTGGTCCCAGGACAAGCCCTCACAAGTGGGCTTTCTCCTGTCTCCGCCCTTCACCAGCAGCTTCCAGCTACTCAGAGGAGGGGAAGCACAGCCCTGGAGGTGGGAAGGAAAGGTGCGCAGGCCCAGGTGAGGGGTAGATCCTAAAGTGAGCAATGGAATGGCAGGTGGGATTCTTCCTGTTGTCCCAGAATTTCAGCTAACAGCCAAAGATGTCCAAATTCTGAATTCAGAAAACTGGGGTGTGCTGGGGACAGCTGCCTGCCGTGGGACTCAGAGGCCAGCTCCCCGCACACCACCCTTCCCCCACCCACCCTTCCTGCACCAGCCCTGGAGAGAGGGGGCAGTGCTGGTGCAGAGATGATGCCTTTCTCCCACCCTCCCAGGGCAGGGGACAGAACCTCTCCTCCCCAGAGCCTAGGAAAGAAAGGGTGATTCACAGTGCTGCGGCTTGGCTTAACAATACGTGTTGTGTGCTTCCTTGAAAGCTGCTAATAGAATCTTAAATGTTCTCACCACAGACA
Source organism: Sturnira hondurensis (assembly GCF_014824575.4). Classification (NCBI taxonomy): domain Eukaryota; kingdom Metazoa; phylum Chordata; class Mammalia; order Chiroptera; family Phyllostomidae; genus Sturnira; species Sturnira hondurensis. Next base: position 4,919,525 of record NW_028076312.1, on the reverse strand, counting down.
AAGGAATGGTGATTACGTGGCATGGTAAAGGTGGTAACTCACCTTGTTGTGGTAACCATTCTTATTACCTACCTAGATCGCATCATCACATCATCTTAATCTTATATAATGTTTCTTATATGCCAATTATATCTCAGTACAGCTGTGGAGGGTGGGGGCAGGGAGAACAGTCATGAGAAATGGCGGAAAAGGGACAGCCACCCAAACAGTTGAGAGCTCCTCATTGCTGAGACTGGGTAAGGCGGGTGAAGCAGGAGGCACCTGGGAAGGCGGCGACCACTGATATCGGGTCCCACACAGGGCAGTGAAAACGGTCAGCTCACACCAGCATGTGCTCTCGTGCACGTGTGCATGCATCTTCCTGCCCTGCCCTGACCTGGAGGCCACTGGAGAAAGGGCGGTGAGTGAAGACCAGTCCCACTCCCATCCCCAAGCCTCTGGTGCAGCTTTGGGGGCGAGAGGGAGTGGCAGGAGAAGAGATCCAGGTTGAAGTTTTTAAATAAACAGGACTGAGCCTTACAAACTAACCTGAAGCTATTTTAAGGACTAAGAAGAAGAGATAAGTTATGGAATCAGACGTTATCACCAAGATCCCCTCTGTCAGGGTAACAGAAGGGGCTGGCTGGGCCACATCCGCAGGAGCCTGGTGAGAGTTCCGGGAACTGGAAGAGATAGGGCCCCGCTCTCACTGCAGGTTTCCCAGCAGAGCGGTGGGAGGCTCGGGTTCATCAGATAACCCTGGACAAAGGCCCCTCCCACCCCCAGGCCCTGCTTCCCCAAGCAGGAGCCAGTGACAGGCTCTGAAACGCCATTCCTGAGCTCAGCAGAGGGCTCAGTCCCCTAGAGACGAGGAGCGGACTTGCCAATGGTGTCCTTCTGTAAATATCCTTCCTGAATGCTAAGCAGAGATGCAAAATCAGTGTGTTTCCCTGTAGCACCGGTTGCACAGGGGCAAGGCACAGCCTCAGCTTCTGTCAGTTACTGGGGATTGTTTATGGAAATTTCACATGGGTCACCCAGCAGGCCATAAACGACCTCTAACTGATTGGGACAAGGACTCTGTGACACAGGGCTGACCTTCCAGAAGGACCCTACGTGAGAAATAATAGGCTTCTGGAGTCTGAGCCCTGCCCTCCGGCAGAGAGTGGGCAAGCAGGAGGAGGAGCCCCTGAGGGGACCCCTGTTCTGCTGAAACCATGAGAATGAGAACAGGAAGGGCCAGGCCAGGGCCTCAGGATGGGGTGGGGCCTGCGACCTCACACCAACCCGCTCACAGTGACCCAGAGCACTGGCTACCTCAGGCCCCAAATTTATTTAAATATGTCACCAGACTCCGTGGCAGCCCTGCCACCTCCCAGCTGTGCACCTTGAGCAAGTCATTTGGGGGCATCAGGCCTGTGCACCCACTCACAGGGCAGACCAGTCTCCAAGTCAGAAAGATTTTGCATGGCAAACATGCTCCCACAGACATAAAGCAGTAAAGAAACATGAAGTGGAGAGTGGCCGCTTCCCACTTGCGTGTTAATGCCTGTGATAGTCTGTGCAGGGTGCTATGCAAAACAGCTTGTAAACAAACAAGTTCATTTCTCATAGTTTTGTAGGCTGGAACTCTGAGATCAAGGCATCCACATGGCTGGGTTGTGGAGGGAATCCCCTTTGTGGGGCCTTCTCTTTGCATCCTCCCATGGCGGTGGGGCCCCTGGTGTGGAGAATCCTGCTCCTGATGCTCCGCCCTCATGACCTAATTGCTGCTCACAGCCCCGCCTCCTGACACCTCTGAGTCAGGCATGAGAATTTGAACACATGAATTTCAGGCAATGTGGACGTTCAGGCCACAGCAGCACCCACGTCTATTTTATTTTAATGGCAGGGGAATGGTAACGTAAAATTACTTCACGTTTCTCATTTATGACTTTAAGCCACATTTTACGTCCAATGTCTAACAGATGAGACCTTCGGCAGATCCTTTAGAAGCTCAGCCACTTCTCTTGCCCACACACACCTGAGAGCAGAGGCAGCGTACAGCATGCCGGAAGCTCCCTTGGCAGGGATGCTGGGCGAGCCAGACACCCTGTTAAGGGGAGAGGAAGTGGAGGCAAATAGAAGTTTAACATACCTTCATATTTATATGCATGCCTAAGTGACAACGGTCACTGTGACCAAAAAGACAGCCGACCCAATGGGGCTCCCACCTGAGCTGATGCCACAGCTTGGAACAGGACAGGAAGAGCCTGTGACCCCAAGTCTGTAAAGGGCTGAGAAAGCCACTGTGATGGGCTGAGTGACAGCTCCCAAAGACGTCCACAGCCCAGTCCTCGAACCTGAGGATGTATTACTTCACATGGACAGAGGGACTGTGAGGACGTGGCTAGTTGGGGACCTTGAGATAAGGAGATCACCCTGGCAGGAGGGCAGGGGGGCAGGGGAGAGATGTGCTGACGGAAGCTGAGGTTGGAGCGATTGGGGCCACAAGCCAAGGAAAGTGGGTGCTCCCAGAAGATGGAAAAAGGCAGGAAAGGGACTGTCCTCTGGAGTCTGCGGAAGGAAGTAGCCCCATCCACACCTTGGTTTTGGGTGTCTGACCTCCTGACCTGGGAAACAGACAATAAGTGTGCATTGTTTAGGCTGTGGTGTGTGGTTACTCGTGATAGCAGCATGATGTACACATGTACACCAAAAGCTCATGCCCCTTCCTACCCCCGGAAAAGAACCTGGCCACCCACCGCATCCAAAGCCCCCACAAACTGACTAAAATGAGCAGGGCCATGAGGACCCACTGAAGGGCCGACAGTAGGGACAGGGCCACCTCTGGACGCGGCAAACTCAGGTGCCTCTTACAAACCCTCTGGCATCAGGAGGAAGAGCCCTTCTTTGTGAGGACACCACGTCCGCTGTCCTTGGAGATAAGCAGGCTAAACACTGAAATTGCTCCCCTCTTACCATGGAAACACTCGTGACTATTCAGAAAACCTAGTGCACTCGCGTGTCCACTCCCAATATTGCAAATCTGATCGTACGGTCTTGCCAGGAGCGGAGAGTCAGACCCAGTGTCACGTGTGCTCGGGAATAACAGAGACGGTAGGCCAGGCCACTGCGGCAGTTCGATGTCATTGTGCGAGGTTGTGTGGTTGTGAGGAGTCACTTGCTTTTTAGATTTGGACACACTCGTGCCAACCGACATCCTGCCTCTGCCTAGGCTGGGAGAGCACAACAGTAGTTCCCATCGTGAGAAGACAGGACTACGAAGACAAACACTCTGAGAGGTGGAGAATGCCTTTAACAGCTGAGGTCCAGGAAAACAGTGGGCAGTTTCCTTTATCGCCTATTGTTCTGGGAGCCGGCCTCCCCAGGCCAGCACCCCCCCCCCCACGGGATGACTCACCTACCTCACTGCAAGAGCAAAGGACACCGTGTTCTCAAGAAGGAACAGCCCTTCCCCTGGAGAGGTCACCCCCCAAATGTGGGAATCTGTGCTGGGAGTGGGGCAAGGAGTGTACAAGACCCTCCTCGCACCACGCATTGCTCTTAAAAAAGGGTGTTCTCATGTCACACCAGGTCTGAGAAATTCTCCACAAGGGCCCCGGATGGCAGGGTATGTGCATGAAAAGAACTGCCGCACAAGCTGCTCAGAACAGAGGGGAGACGTGGTAGGTGCCTGCATGCATCAAAGGGGGCGTGGAGGGGAATGCCGGGCGGCATTCTAGCATATTTGTTAAATTCCTTGTAAAAGGGGCATTAGAAGAAAAAGCAGCATTGGAAGTGTCTCAAACAAGCAGAAGAGACTTCAGAATTAAACCGGAACTTTAGTAACCCCCTAGGTTTCCATTTGATAACAATGCCACCACTAAGTAGGAATGCAACGGCAATTTATTGGGGATGACACGTTCCTCATCAGTTTAGGAGAGGCTTCTCAAAGATGACACAGCAGGTCACAGCTCCCTCTGGCTTTCTTGCTGCCATTCCTCGTCCTCATCTCCGAACAGGGGACAGTGGTGCTGCTCGGCCCTCCTGTCCAGGGTAAGGTTCTCAGCACCTGCCACATTTGTGTGTGGCTTTGGGTCCATCAAAACCCGCCGAGGTGAGGGCTTCCAGGAGCTCACCACGGACCTCCAGGGGCCCTGCAAGCCCCAGGGGAACAGAAACGGAACCCCACCATGCAGGTTGCTTTGGCACTAATCAGCCCATTGCCCAGGTTGTGACGCACTGAGGACTGTGAGAGTCCTCACAGTGGACTGTGAGAAAAGGAGAAGCTCATGAGGCAGTGGAAACACACCTGCCCCTCACAGGAGGTGCATGGGCGGCAGGAGAAGGAAAATGACTAATGTAAGAAAAATAAGGGAGTCGAGTCCAGGCGAGACTGGGCCATGAAATGGTCAGTATACACGTCAGGTCACGAGGTTCTTGGCCCATCATGCAGACCAGCACTTGCCTAGGAGCTACTACAGAGGTGTTTTGGAGATGTGGTTAATTGACCACCACCAGTTGGCTTTAAGGAGAGCAAATCACTCTCTATAACGTGGTGGGCTGTGTCTAATCAGTTGCAGGCCCTAAAAGAAAAGACAGATTTCTCTGAGGAAGAGGAATTCCACTTCAGGACTGTAACACAGAAACCCTTCCTGAGTTTCCAGCCTGCCTCTACCCTACAGATTTCAGACTCTCTCGTTCCTACCATCGCATAAGCCAGTTCCTTGAAATAAACCATATCAGGACATGCATATGATTTACGTGTGTATCTCTCCTACTGGATTTGTTTCTCTGAGAGCCCTCATTGACCTGGTCATGAGAGGCCACGGACGGCTGAAAGCCTTCATGCATTGACTGATGAGGCATCAGTGAACTAGAAGCATATTAATAAGTTATCAGCCCAGGAAGACTGGTGGTGAGGGCACAGGGCACAGGGCACGTACAAGTGTGTGGGACCTCTTAAAGGGATTCGGACGAGTTGAATGCTGGGTGTGAAGAAATTTCAGAAAAACATTAAACAAGTTATTTTGCATATGTTTTCCATTTGCATACATGTACAATTGATGATAAAAGTCTGCCTTAAGTCAAACAGGGCTCTTCAAGTATAAAATAAAAACTCTAAGAGATAAGAAAAAACCCCAAATTTACTAAGTTTGAGCTGGCCAAAGCATCATCCTAAATTAAATATATATTCATTAACTTCATATAAATCATAAGCCATAGCAAACTCTCCACATTAGGATATAAGCAATGGGAAAATGAAGAAAACTACAAGAATCACAAGTTAGAGATAAGGTAGCCATAAAAACTAGTGAAAAAAAGGTGGTGTTGTAAAAATGCACATACAGGAGTGTACATAATGCATAAGCCATATTCCACTTCTTGGATAAAAAACTGAAACAACAGCAAGAAAGACGAACAGAGCCTGGAAACAGATGAGTAGCCGAGTCCGCCCAGGCAGAGTGCGCTGCACAGAGCCCGGACTGGAAGCCCGCTGTGCCCAGGACGAGGCTGCGTTCCTCTGCATCTCCGGGCCCCCGACCCTCATCCACAGAATAAGCTTCAACTAGGTGTTTCAGATCCTGGATCTCCACAGCTCTCAATTTTTTAAAAAATCCTCACTTGAGGACATTATTTTCATTGCTTTGAGAGAGAGAGGAAGGGGGGGAGGGAGGGAGACAAGGAGAGAGAGACAGAGAGAGAGAGAGAAGCAGACAGACATCGACTGGTTGCCTTCTTGAACTTGCTCTGACCAGGAATTGAACCTGCTACCTTTTGGTCCATGGCAAGCCACTCCAACCAACTAAGCCACACCGGCCAGGGCTCCCCATAGTTCTTTATACACATCATGGAGCTAAAAGTACAGAGCTCTCTATAATTTAGAGACTTCATAACTGGGCTGCTACTGATTCATGAACACAAGCATTAGCTCCATGTCTGAGAACACTGCATCCTCTAAGAAGAAAAACACCAGGGACTCCTGGAAAATGCTTCTGCGCTGATCAGCTGTCCTGTGATGGCAACTGTAAAAACACATCTGCCCGTCTATGAGCAGCAGTGAGCCTGTGGAGCAAGGATCTTCCATCAGTGCGGTCCAGTAAGACTTTGCCAGGCTCACATTATCACCATTGATCCTTTGCTCTCTGTTCTCCTTCTCTGGGGGGTCAGCCTATAAATAAAGACTTCAAACACAACATCACAAAGCCGTCCATCCATGGAATATGAGACGAGGAAGAGGCCTGTCAGCAGGCACTGATGTGAGGAGAAATAGGTGTACTTCTAAAATTTACACCAGAGACAGACCATGACTAGAGCCTCTGGCTGTGGGCACAAAGGATTGGTCCACCTGGGGGCTAATAAAGCCCTGAGATGGTATATAGATCCATGTAAAATTTGACAGTCTCACAGACATGCCTGATATTTAAGGAAAACCTCATGCACGGTGTGTCCTCTTTTGATAGATATACACCCGTGGTCAGATAAACAAGAATTTGAGATCTCAGGTACGATGTTCCTGGCTTTCCAGGAGACCTGGTTTGAAAGCCAGGCCTGGGACATACCTGGACCCAGGATGCACCAGGTAACCTCCTGTGAATCCAGCAGCAGGAGATGCCAACCAAGAAAAGTGTGCAGGCAGTGAGACGTGAAAGTGTGCAGGTGGTGAGACCTGAAAGTGTGCAGGTGGTGAGACGTAAAGGTGTACAGGCAGTGAGACCTGAAAGTGTGCAGGCGGTGAGACGTGAAAGTGTGCAGGCAGTGAGACGTGAAAGTGTGCAGGCAGTGAGATGTGAAAGTGTGCAGGTGGTGAGATGTAAAGGTGTGCAGGTGGTGAGATGTGAAAGTGTGCAGGTGGTGAGACGTGAAAGTGTGCAGGTGGTGAGATGTAAAGGTGTGCAAGGCGGTGAGACGTGAAAGTGTGCAGGCAGTGAGACGTGAAAGTGTGCAGGCAGTGAGACGTGAAAGTGTGCAGGTGGTGAGACGAGAAATGCAATGCTTGTTCAAACCACTTCCATGAGCAATGCCGGATCCTAGAGACAGAGAGGGGGCTGCATGCTGCCCCGAGGACAACGGCCTGTCCAGACCTCACCACGCTGTCATCACATGGGTCAAGTACGTGTAAACAATGTGACAAAACAGTGAGTGTTGTGAACATACCAGGTGTTCTATTACATAGCAACAGACCTCGGCTAAAAGAGGAGGTTCCAGAATGTCAGTGCAACTTGATCCTAGAAAACAGATTTTCATGTGTCTTTTCCAGGCCATGTCTCCTGAGAGTTGGCCCTAAAAATAGGCTCCACTGTATAAAACAGGCACAGGCTGAAAATCCTATCATTTGTAAAAGGCGAAATACTTAAAGCTAACTTATACTTGGACTGCTAATATTCTCCCCATGTTACCCGAACGTGAGTTCAGGTTTTCAGTACAGAACTGTGCCTCCTCAGCTCAGAGCAGGGACTCTCGTTGGTTGGGGTGGCCGTGCGGGGACCGGGCCAGCGCCACTTGGTCCTGGCTTGTATTTGGCTGTGTGGGTTCATTGGTAATCATGCCCCCTGGGAAGTAAGAAAAATAAACCAACACGCTGCGGCAACCGGACTTTATTGCTACGTCTCAAATACTTTCTAAGAAACCAAATAAAACTAGAGAAAAACCTATCATTGGCCTTAACGGATCTGGCATCAGTCCCTTGGGATGCAACGCGACATCTCAACTCAGTTCTGTCACCCTGAGTTGACGGGATTCTCCAGAGCATCGGGGCTTCCTGGAGATACTCCTATGTGCGTATGTTTGACAGGCCCAGGCACTCAGGATGTGTGGACCTGGCCTCGCCCCACAGTGAGCCAACGACCCTGGTCCTCTGGGATGACATTTCACATTCAGAATGCCAAATGCTTGAAGGTGTTCTTTGTAGTGATGGAAATGCCTGTTCAGGAAACGTGGCCTTGCAATGTGGGTCAGGGTTTGGGTTCCAGAGTCAGCTACCTGGGTTCAAATCCAAGCTTGGCCACTTACTGGGTGGGCGACCTTGAAGAAGTTACTTAATGTTTGTCTGCCTCAGTTTCTCTGTTTGTAAAATGGGGCTCACAAAGTACCTACGTCATTGGGTTGTTTTGAGGATTAAACACATACAAATGATTAGAACAGTGCCTGGCATGTGGTAAGCATTCAATAAATATTAGCTGACATCATAATACTCAGAGAGTCAGCCTGCGAAAGCCAGACTGGACCACAGATAGGGTCCAGACCCAGTCAGATCTATGCCCACGCTCCCTGCGTTGCAGAGTTTGCTCATGACTTCCCACGGTACTGGGCGGGGACCCAGTGCTCCCTCCCACTCCCGACCCACGAAACCCTGACTGAGACTTGAGGTTTGCCATCCTCGCTCTGTGTAGATTTATTTATCCAGCACCTGCTTGAGCCTCCACCTCTGTGGCTCAGATCCTGGCCATGCCACTCTTCATTTGTCCCTGATTTCTGAGGTCTGAGGGTGCAAGCCCCGAGCCTGGCGCTGGCCAGGTGTGACACAGAGCAGCTGTGAGTGTCCCGGCATTGGTTCTCTTGGCACAGAGCAAGGCAGCTATAACGAAGAGCACCTGCTGTCTGCAAAGTGGTGTGCCCGACCCTTCAAAGAGCACACACAGCAGCACAGCAGAAGCCAGAGCATGGTCCTCCCGGTGCCCCGCTTTTGAGCCAGAGACTCTGGGAGCCCAGGGCTTGCCAGAGGGGTCACCCTGAGAGGCTGTGCCAAGGGGGAGAGGCAGAGTCCAAGGAAAACAATCTTTCGGGGGACCATTTTGGCTCCTGTGGATGCCTAAGTTAGCAGGATAACCAGGTACAAAAGAGTAAAAAATAAAAGTGGTCCCACTCACATCTCTTTACATTTTTATTTCAATGATTTAGCTTTAAAACAACTTCACTGAGGTTTGGTTACTATATGGAGCACTGTACCCGTTTACTGTGCACGGGCTGAGGAGTCGATACCTACAGGAACCCTCCCCACGATCTTCCCAGACACGCCCCTCACCTCCAAAGGCGACCTTCTATCCCACCTTTTCTGTGCTAAGAGCACGAGATTTACCCTCTAACACATTGTTAAGGGCAAGCACAGTGTTGGTAAAAAAGGTAACACGTTGCCCACCAGCCCTCTATCCTACTCATCTTGTACAACCAAAACTTGTACCCTCTGAACACTATCCTCTCCCCTCTCCCGGCAGCCTCTGCAACCAACCATCCTGCTCTCGGTTTCTATGCATTTGACAATAAAATCTCTCTTACAAGTGGAATCACGCAGTATTTGTCCCTCTTTGCCTGGTTTATTTTACTTAGTATAATGTCCTCAGGGTCGACCTACATTGTCCCAAATGGCAGGATTTCCTTCTTTTTTAAGGCTGGACATCTTAGGGAGCTGTTCAGAGTACAGACACCAGTTTAAGAATGTAGATGGTGGGGGTGCCAAGGGCCCCAGATCCTTTGGAATATTAGGAAAGGGCCACCTTCTTCAAAGCAGTGTTCTTGGCCACCTTCCTGTCTCTGGGAGGTGTCGGACGGAGCAGGGAAGTGGCACTGAGAACAGTAAGATGTCCTGGAGCCCCGCGTCCAGCTCAGAAAGAACCCAGGAGGGAATGAGGCAGAGAGTGGGGATTCGACAACAATAAGTGACAGAGCTGGAGAATGTCATTCTCTTGCGGCCACTGCTTTTGAAGCCTGGGATGACTGGTGTTACAGGAAAATAAAATATGACCCCTGGCTCCAAGGCATGCACAAGTTCATCGGGTGATGAGACAAATGCAGTAAAGTTCAACAATGAAAGCAAACTGAAGTAGCACTTCAGTCACACTTAGAAATGTCAGGTGACCACACGAGACTGTCAAACAACGTAACATTCAGGGAGCACCGGGGAACAGGGCTCAGAGCACACATAGGCAGCCTCCTTGGTCCTGCCCTGCCGCTGCCTGTTCCTGTCCTAGCCCCGTGGGTCTGGGTACAGCTCCCAGATTTCCAGCTGGGAGGCCGAGAAACAGGGATCATGGCATCCCTGGTGGCTGGGGCCTGGGTGGGCCGAAAGAGGGACATGCCCCAGTAGACTGGACTGACCTCTCTCTGGGGACAGTGGTTGGTAAGATCTACAGGGGGGATCTTTCCCACCCACACTTTCTGCCACTGAACTTTGTGTCTGTGCAGAAGTAGGCCCTGTAAAATGACAGAACACGTCCACCTTCTGTGAGTGCCTCCCCCCATAGGGTTGGTGGCTCAGCACGTATCCATTAGTGCGAACACCGCCTCTCAGTCAGTGAGCCTCACCCCTGTGAGGGGTGGCTTCTGCTGCTGACCTGCCATGTCCCCTACCCCTACCCCCCTGCAGTGAGCTCCTGAAGTGAGATGAGGTGGCCACCTTCACCTGATGGAACCTGGAGGACATGGCACCCCTGGCTAAAATGTGCATAGATGTCATTGTCGGATGGCTAGCCCTTCACATGGTCCTACAGGAAATCAGAGCTGGAAATGTACCTTCCAACTCACCGAAAACACTTCAGATAAATACTGATTCCAAAACAGGGCTACCAGCGAAGTGTGGCCTTCTATGTACCTCCTGCAGTGAACAGAGGTGATTTGAGCTGCCACTGGATGGCTGCACTCAGAACACCGGCCCACAGGACAGAGTCACCTGTGGGAAGCAGCCCCTCACCCAGGCAATGCCCATACTCACACTTGCCCCTGTTAAGTATCCATGCCCTTTGTAAAAATAGAATATATCCCCCAAACAGACAGGTAACTGTCATCTGCCTCATTCATTTTCACACTGAGTGCTCCATGCCCCATACTCTCTCTGGCTGTGGATTTGACATTGAAGTGGAAAGGAAACCGGTAACAATAGAGCCACCGATGGGAATGATAACGTGGTCTGTAGCACGGGGTCATCCCCGTTCTGACGCAGATTGCTGTTTATAGTCCTGCTCCGTGTGAATTCAGTCCAAAACAGTAAACACTGGAGAACATGCCAATTTATAATTAGGAAGTTGGTTTACTGCTTTGCTTAGCAAACTGACAAATTTAAATTCAATTTTATCATACATTTTCAGACTCTCCCCATCAATATTCCCCACACAGACAATCCACAAGAGACCAAAAAGGCCGAGAGAATGGAGGCAAAATGAAGGAGGTTCTGCAGAGCTTGGGTTTTCAATGAGTCCCGAGGGTCAGGAGCAGGCATGTGGGGGACTTGCGTGTTTTGAAGCAAATGGAACTCCCTCCCTTTTCTCTGGAAGAGGGTGTGGTTAGCAGGAGAAGACTCAGTGAGGACACCATTGCTGAGATGTCCGGAAGACAGAAGCTAGGGGACCCGGATGTGTGTGTGAAACAAACCTACCAACATCAGCCCAGGCAGTGAGACAAGGCAGGTTGCCTGTCTACCTTGTCTGTCCTGAGCTTACTTTGAAGGTCCAGTTGAAACTCCAGAAGCAAGAGGAAATGATGTGCAGGGCCTGGCACTTACCTTGGAACCGCTCTGCTGCCTTCCACCTTCCTTAGCCTGGTGCTGAATATTTAAACACTCCTGATTCAATTTCAGAAATGTCGTTTATTCAAGCCTTAAATTAGAGGCGGTATTTTCCAAGGCTCAACACCAAGGTCACTGAAATTGAGTTAACCTACCTTGACATCTATTTAAACTTTTAGATCTAGACTTATGAATCTGTAGCAAATACTTATTTTAAGCTAGTCAAGGTCATAGCTATCTAAAGGGCAAGCTCCTTTTCCCTCTCCTTCCCACACAAATATGACTCCACGAATTGGCGCAACACTTCGATGCAGCACACACGTGTGGGCTTGGCCCTAGGCTGTTCCATGATCCATTTCCGGTAGAATGCAATGTGGTGGTTTGTGCATCTGACCCAGTTGTCAGTCGTGGGTAGGTTTGTTCAGTCCATCCCCCTTTTTACCTTTTGATGTCTGTAGAGTTTGCAGTGGTATTTCCTGTTTCATTGCTGGTATTAGTAACTTTCTTTTTTTTTTTTTTTTCAGTCTTGCTAGAGATTCGTCAATTTTATTGGTCTTTTCAAAGACCCAGCTTGACATGTCATTTTCTCTATTGTTTTTCTGCTTTCAGTTTCATTAACTTCCATTCTTGTTATTTCCTTCCTTCTGTTTTTGCTTTGGATTTATTTTGTTTCTCTTTCTCTAAGTTCTTGAGGTAGGAGCTGAGATTATTGACTTGAGAATTTTCCGATTTCCTAACACATGCATCAGGTTGACTCTATACATTTCTCTCTCAGTACTGCTGTAGCTGTGTTCCATAATTTGGTCTGTTCTATTTTCATTTTCATTCAGTTCTATGTATTTTTTGGCCTACCTTTTCCCTCTTCGTTTCTTGTTTTTATTGTTGTTCAAGTACAGTTTTCTGCCCTTCCCCCCCACCCCTCCTCACCATCCCAGCCCACTCCACCTCCTTCCTCTCTGTCCATTCCTCTTGTTATTGTCCATGTGTCCTTCATCATTATTTCTATAAACCCTTCAACCTTTTCCCCCATTTTCCCTCCCCCCTCTCCTGCGGTCACTGTCAGCTGGTTCTCAGTTTCAATGTGTGTGGTTATATTTTGTTTGCTTATTCGTTTTGTAGATTAGCTTCCACTTATAGGTGAGATCATATGGTATTTGTATTCACCCCCTGACTTACTTCACTCAGCATATGCTCTCCAGTTCCATCCATGCTGTCTCAAAAAGAGGAGCCCCTTCTTTCTTCTGCTGCCTAGAATTCCGTTGTATAGATGTACCATAGTTTTTTGACTCTTTCATTTACTGATGGGCACTTGGGTTGCTTCCAACTCTTGGCTATTGTAAATTGTGCTGCTATGAACATTGGGGTGCATAGGTTCTTTTGGATTGGTGTGTCAGGGTTCTTAGCATATAATACTAACAGTGGAAATGATGGGTCGAAAGGCAGTTCTATTTTTAGTTTTCTGAGGAAATTCCATACTGTTTTCCACAGCAGCTGAACCAGCCTGCATTCCCACCCACAGTGCACTAGCGTTCTCTTTTCCCCACAACCTCTCCAACATTTGTTGCTTGTTGCTTTGCGTATGATGTCCATTCTCAATGGTGTCAAGTGGTAGCTCCTTGTGGTTTTATTTTGCATCTCTTTGATGGATACAAAAACTGAGCATCTTTTCATATGTTTCTGGACTCTGTATGTCCTCTTTGGAGAAGTGTCTGTTGAAGTCCTTTGTCCATTTTTTAATTGGCTTGCTTGTCTTCTTAGAGTGGAATTGCGTTTGTTCTCTACATATTTTGGAGATCAAATGCTTGTATGAGGTATCATTGACGAATATATTTTCCCAGATGATTGGTTCCCTTTTTGTTTTCATGCTGTTTTCTTCAGCCATACAGAACATTTTTATTTTGATGAAATCTCCTTTGTTTATTCTTTCTTTTATGTCCCTTGCAAGGGATATATCTGTAAAAATATTGCTCCATGAATCAGTCTAATGTATTTTTAAAATTTCCCTTGAATCTTCCACTTTAGTCAATACATTATTGAGGAGGATGCTACTTATCAGTTTTCCTATTATCTTTCTGTGCTTCAATTTTAGTTTCATTTAACTGTGGTTAGAGAACACACTCTGTATGATTTCAATTCTTCAGACTTGTTGAGGATTGTTTTATAGCCTAAGATATGGTCCCCCTTGGTACATGTTCCATGAACTCTTAGAAAGAATGTGTATTATGCTATTTTGGGTGGAACATTTTATGGATGTCGATTAGAGCTTGTTGGCTGATGGTGCTGTTGAGTTTTTCTACATCCTCGATGATTTTCTGTTTAGTTCTCTCAGCTTGTCAAAGTGGAGCATTGAAACTTTACTATATGCGTGGATGTCTGCTTTAAGTTATGTGAGTTTCTGCTTCACGTATTTCACAGCTCTGCTGCTGGGTACAAACCCATTTAGGATTGCTACGCATTCCTGCTTAATGGAGCCATTTATCACTGTGTGATCTATCTTTCTGTCCTTTAATGTCACTTTACCTGATATTAATATAGCTACTCCTGCTCTCTTTTCATTGGTGTTTACCTGCTATATCTTTTCCACACTTTCACTTTCAACCTGACTATGCTATTATATTTGAAGTGAAATTTCTTGAAAAGAGCTGGGTCATATTTTTTAATCTATTCAGCCCATCCTTGTTTTCTAATTGGCCTATTTAGACAACTTACATTTAATGTAATATTGATATATTAGGGCTTAAGATTGTTTTCATTTCTCTGACTTCCTGTGGCTACTTTTACATATTTGAGAATTTAATTTTGGTTTGCTATTATGTTTCTGTATATGCCTTTTTTTGCACAGGTTTTTAACATATATTTTTAAAGATTTTACTTATTTAGTTCTTTAGAGCAAGGGGAAGGAAGAAAGAAAAAGAGGGAGAGAAACATTGGTGTGTGAGAGAAACATCCATCAGCTGCCTCCTGCACCTGCCTCAACTGGAGACCAGCCCCCAACCTAGGCATGTGCCCTCACCAGGATTCGAACCAACAACACTGCATGCCACTGCACAATGCCCAACCAACTGAGCCACACTGGTGAGGGCTCCGCTTATGTTTTTTCTTTTACATTCTATGTTCTCTCCGTTGCTCAGACTGAGCAACAATTGTTTTATCTTTAAGTTTGCTGATTCTTTCCTCTCTTCTCTCCCTTCTGCTGCTGAGACCATTCATTGAGGGGTTTTTTTTTTTACTTCAATTATTGTACTTTTCATTTCCAAAATTTCTCTTCTCTCCTCTCTGCTTCTACTTTGCTGAGACTTTCTATTTTTCCTTTTTTGAAGTATGTTTGCAATTGCTCAATGAAACATTTTGTGGCGGCTGCTTCAGCATGCGTGTCGGAGGACTGCCGTCTAGTCTCGGTCATCTCAGCCTTGGCATCTATTACCTTTATTTAAACTCAGGTTGGGAAGTTCTGGTTCCGGATATGACAATGAATTTCTGATAGAAACTTGGACATTTTGTATTATGTTATGGGACTTTGGCTCTTACTTAAATCTTGTATTTAGTTGGCTTTCTCTGGGAGCTACAACAGGGAGGGAGAGTAAGGGCACCACCTCCTTAATGTTAGCTCGTGATAGAAGTCCAGGCTTCTTCCAGTGACATGTGGGGCTGGGGGCAGGGGAAGATCTCCTCCTCACTGCTGGGTGGGGCCGGGAGCCTTGTCTCCCCACTAGGCCTCACTGATGCCTCCTAGCTGGGGATGCACGAGGTGCCGGCCTCTGCACCCCATAGGTCTCCACTGTCACTGTGGTGGGTATGGCCTTGTTCCTCCTGGGTAGTGGTGAGAATCCTGACCTCACTAGGACTCTTCTGCTGTCACCCCAGCAGTGCGGGGCGGGGAGACCAGGCTCCCCATGTGGCCTCCACGCACCAAGTGTCAGCATCAGGGGAGGGAACTCACTACCACCCAGTGGGCATGAAAGTCAGGCTCCTGCCTTGCTCTCTCTGCACCACATTGTGGGGTGCAGGGGGGCCTCATGCAGCCTCTCAAGGGTGGGAGTCTAGGTCCCCCACTTGTCTTTGGGATCTGGGGTGATGGGGCCACAGTGCTCCTATGGTATCCGGCTAGAATAGACACTGCCTAGCAGTTTTCTGCCGGCTACTCATGCCCCCTCCCTGGCCCTTGGGCAGGGAGAGCAGGCTTTCTGTACCGGTTGGTGTTCCGAGGTGGCCAGCTTCTCGAGCATCCAGACTGAAGTGCGTGAGGTGGAAGAAATTCCAGAGACACACCACTGTGTTCTTCCTCGGGCCCTGGGTCTCTGGCTGGTTGCTTCCTCTCTCTCTACCTTTCAGAGTCTTCTTATGTTTGTTTTTTTTTAAGTTTTTTTTTTTTTTTTTTAAGAAAGAAAGGAAGGGAAGGAGAGAGGGTGAGAAACACCAGTGTGTGGGTGTTCCTCATGGGCCCCCTACTGGGAACCTGGCCTGCAACCCAGTTATGTACCCTAGACTGGGAATCGAACCAGTGACCCTTTGGTTTGCAGCCTGCGCTCAATCCACTGAGCTACACCAGCCAGGTTCTTATGTTTTTTCGTATACAAAGTTCAGGGTTTGTCATTTCACTTGGTAGAAAGATTAGAGAAAAGTAGATCTGCTCTCTCCTCTTCCTCGGGCCCTGGGTCTCTGGCTGGTTGCTTCCTCTCTCTCTACCTTTCAGAGTCTTCTTATGTTTGTTTTTTTTTAAGTTTTTTTTTAAGTTTTTTTTTTAAGAAAGAAAGGAAGGGAAGGAGAGAGGGTGAGAAACACCAGTGTGTGGGTGTTCCTCATGTGTCCCCTACTGGGAACCTGGCCTGCAACCCAGTTATGTACCCTAGACTGGGAATCGAACCAGTGACCCTTTGGTTTGCAGCCTGCGCTCAATCCACTGAGCTACACCAGCCAGGTTCTTATGTTTTTTCGTATACAAAGTTCAGGGTTTGTCATTTCACTTGGTAGAAAGATTAGAGAAAAGTAGATCTGCTCTCTCCTCCCAGAAGCAGTCTTTGTTGGGTTAATTTTTAATGTTATGTCATGGCACAAGCATCCTCTTAAGCTGCTCTTCTGACCAAAGGAGTTCTAAATATACACCTCAGGCTGGCTCTCAGGCTGAATTCATTCAAAAAGAATTCCTGAGACAACAAAGGATGTTGCTGTTTCAGTGTCACAGATAACAGAGAACCTTGACCCTGAGGAGAACTCTCGCCCAATTTCATAGCAAAATCTCAGGAGGGCCAACACAGCTCTAACCTCCTCTGACCTTCGTGGAATAAAAGAGCGACTTGTCACTCTTGTTTCTATTTTAATTTCAAAGTGTTTATTTTGCTGTAGTAGACCATGCACATCAACATAGGTTTCAATAAAATAAAGCAATATATTGGCTTGCAAGGCATCTAGCTAGGAATTATGTTTATATGGGTCATAATGACATCTATTTTACTTTAAAATTAAAATTGCTATAGTTTTAATGTGAAAGGGAAGAAAAATTATCCATAGCGATGTCTACTAGGATTTTAGCTAGCTTTAGTTAGAATAATTTGGCTGGGTAACAAAATAATGCCTACCTGAATTGTGACATTTCAAATTAAAAGCTGATAAAGCAAAAGAGTGATTGAATTTTAACATGAGTCATCAAGAGGTCTAGAATTTCAACAAATACAAATGGAAAAAAGTTTTAGAATTTCAGCGAGAAAGCCCCCCCAAGCACAATACCCTGGAGGAGGCAAGGCCCAGCCACCGAGGGGTGAGCTGAGGTTTTTCACAGCGAAGGGCCAGCGGTGTCCAGCCCGGCTCAGACCACACGGAAGCCACGAGAACATCCGTGCGTAACCCCGGGAAGTATGAAGAATACAATATACGGTGAATATTCATGTCCCAATCAGGTGCAGTCTCCTCAGTTCACCCATCTCTGTTTCCTGTTTGCAAGTCTACGATGGGTGTTAGGAGCAACCCAAGTACTGATTTTAACAACCTCACTCACTGAGGGTGTAGGAGGTGACAGGTGGGCAGTGATGAGCGCAGCTATTTGAGTGGCTGCCTTGTCATTTTATCACATGACCGCCCTGCTCAAGGCCAGTGTCTGGATGTTTAGATAAAAGCCGAACTTAGGATTCCCACCTCACATTCCTGCTCTGCTTTTCTGGGGGCGCCTTTTAAAATGACCACTCGGGAAGAGGGCAGAAGGGAGATAAATGGTAATGAAAAAATACAATAAAAATTTTTAAATAAATTAAAAAAATAACAACTCAGAGTTGAGCCTTTGAAAAGTTAATGCCCTCCGCCCCAACCCCCTTGTAAGTCAGTACTAGGTGCCTGCCACCCTGCGGTCTGTCTCCTGCCTGCTCCTGACCTGTGAGGGAGGGCTGCCCGGCCTCCCCTGCCCCGCCCCTCTGTGCTCACTGCATCCCATTCTGCCATCTGTGAGTAATAGATATTGTCACGACTTCCCTTGTGTGAGCAGAATGAAAATGAGCCTCCAATGAAAATGCCCCCCAAGTGTTCACTTCCCAAAAGAGGGAGCTCAGAGGCTGAGGGACCGACCCGCTGATCTTGCCTGGGTGGCTTACGCCTCCTCATCCAGCAGGTCATAATCTGCACATCCCTAATTTAATATACCAGCTACCGGCTCTATCCCACTGAAACAAGACCCTCGCTCACAGGACACCGCCCGCATCGTACAGGTGCAGACGGGGACGCGGCTACTCAGGCAGATCAGGAGCTGTGTTCACACTCGCCCCAGGCTCTTCCAGCTCAACGAGGCGGGCAGGGCCTCAAGGTCAGAAAGGTCCCGCAGAGGGTGACACTGCAGTGACATCGCTACAAATCCACCACCGCTGCTTTAAACACCTCCCGTGGGAAAAGGTCCCAAAGACAGTGAAGTAGAATCACTTCCTTATATAGCAGGCACTTAAAAAATAATACACTTAATTTTTAGAGCAGTTTTAGGTTTATAAAAAAACGACCAGAAGATGAGAGTTCCCGTACGTTTCCCCTCTCGAAGCAGATTCTCCTATTACCACCAACTTGCTCTCAGTCAGCTGCTACTCTGAGGCCCGCCCCACTCAGCGCTACCCGAGCCGGCACTCCAGTGGCCAGGGCACCATGGCTCCAAGGTCCCTGAGTCCCACGCCGCACACACCATCCTCCTCGAGTGCGTTTTAGAGTCAAGATGACAAATGGCTGCACTATGTACATAAATGGCGTGGCATCGATTTCCTTCAGAGCCGCTTTGAATAGAGTGATTTCCAGGCACCCTGGAGGAGGCTGTTAGTCAGTGCCGTCCCCAGCTGTGTTACACACAGGTCCCTCGAGAAAACACAGATGATGGCCTAGTCCAAAAATTCACCATCTTGAGTAACTCCATCTTTTTGGAGAGACCCTTAACCTTTGTGATTTTTCTCTCTCCTCTCCAAGGTGGCATCTGGAGGAGGGGAGGAAGGGGGGGGTCTGTGTGCTGCTGCCCTTTGGCTCTTGAGGGGGCTGAACTCTGTCTCAGGCAGACCCTGAGGGTCTCTGTGGCTTTGACCCCCTCCCCAGCCCTGCTCTCAAATGCTGGCTCCCACTAAGTTCTGGTGGCTACCATCCTCTGAACCCCCAACATGGGGCCCCCTCCCCTAAGCATCCTACCAGTGCACCCCTCCAGAGGCCTTGGGAAATTTCCAGAAGGTGCACTCAGGCTGTCTCACTGCCTAGCCCATTGGCCCCCCTAGGTTGTTTTGGGGGTCCCTGTGATGTGGTCCTTCCCAGAGCAAGCAGGGAACCTGACATGCTGGGTGAGGAAACTCAGCCTCTGTCCATCGGCTTGCCCCTTCCACTTCCCCACAACTCCCTGTCCCACGCCCCCACGACTCCCACAGGGGTGTCCTCTCACTCCCAGGGCCCTTCTGCAGACCGCACCCTGGAGGACAAGAAGACATGTGCTTTGGGGCGCACAGATCTGCAGCACATGACAACCCTGGACATACACTGCATTAGGAAGGCATCGCCCTCCTTTTGTTTTCTCCACGAAAACAGTTTCCTCTGAGGAACTCCATGTTTGAGTTTAAACACATACATCTGTGTGTTCACATAGACCCAGGGACACACACAGACTCATACACGCAGGAAACCCCAAACACAGTGAGTACATTTAGCGAAAGCAGCCTCTTACGCGGAGCAATTCTGACACCTAGGGGGCAGTCTTGGTTGTCACAAGCTGGGGAGCTACTGGCCCCTAGTTGGAAGCTGGATACCACGAAACACCCTCACAGGGCACAGAATGCCCACAGCAACAAATGGTTTGCCCAGATGCCCACCGTGCAGAGGGGAGACCTGAGCTAGAAGCCAGTGAGCTCAGAGGGGCCCAGGAACGCGTATCCTGAGCACACAGAGCACTCTCCGACCAAAAATCACAAGGCAGATGCCCCACTGAAAAGGGAACAGAAGATCTGAGCAGACTTCTCTGTAAAGAAGATATAAAATGGCCAGTAAACACAGGAAAAGATGCGGAGTGTCACTAGTCAGCGGGGAAACGCAAAACGAAGCCACAGTGAGGCGCTACTCAGAAGGGCGGGCTGGATGACAAGGGCGGACGACAGCAAGTGCCAGCGAGGATGTGGTGAAACCGGACCCTCACACTCTGCTTGTGGGGATGAGAAACGGTGCAGCCACCGTGGAGAACAGGGTGGGAGTTCCCCCAATAGTTAAACGCAGAATTACCATGTGACCCAGCAATGCCACTCCTAGTTATAGACCCAAGGGAAGTGAAAACATATTTCCATACATAAACTTGTACATAATGTCCATAACAGCATTATTCAAAATAGCAAAAAAAAATAGGCAGGAAAAACTGTAAATGGATAACCTGTGGTCTCCCCGTACAATTGAGCACGCTCTAGACACAGGAAGGGATGAAGTACTGATGTTCACTACGACACGAATGAGCCTTGGAGACATTAAAAAGACAGACACAAAAGGCTGCATATCAGATGAGTCAAACTCCTTGAAACGTCCAGAACCCTGAGACAAAACCACAGAGACAGGACGCGGGTCAGTGGTTGTCCGAGGTTGGGGGGAAGGGGAGAGGGGGAGCGACTGCTAGTGGGTGTGTGGTTTCTTTCCAGGGTGATGAAATGTTAAAATGAGTGGTGATGGTTGCTCAGTTCTGTGACGAGACTAAAAACCACTGAATTGTACAGTTAAAAAGGTGAGTTTCATGGCATGTGAATTATGCCTAAATAGGCTGTTATTAGAAATAAAGTGAATAGAAGACCAGACACTCTGTACAGGCACACACTCACACACACATTTATACCCACACACAGACTCGCACACACACACACCAGCCCCTCCTGAAATATGCCAACCCTGCTCACAAATCGCTTTCGCCCGCTTTCTCTGCCACAGTCCAGGAGCTGATGGAGGAGCTCGTGAGAACACTGTGCTCACTGAGGCATTGCTCAGAAGGGCGGTGATTCCTAAGCCGGATGCTCTGTGCCTTGATGTTGCTGTATGACGTTGTATCACAAAGCTTGTGGGACATCTCTCGGGCCTAGATGCGTACTTTTCTAGATCTTGATTTCCCTGTGTTCCAAGTTGTATTTTTCTAGAGTTTCCACATCATTTTGACATAGCATATCCTTACACACTTCAATCCTAAATGTGCAAGGGAAAAATAAAACACCTCTCACCACTGTGCCCTCCAGACTTTGCCTGCTCAGCAGCACCACCTGCTGGCACATAGGGGTCATGCAGGGGTGGTCTCCATAGAAGAGGCCCCTCCACAGGTGGTGGAATGAGGGAATTTTAGGTTGTCCATTACAGGGGCTCAAGACTGCATGAAGAACTGTCCACGTTCTGCACCCCTCTGGACACTACTGTAGGTAAAAACTTGTTTACATGTGTCTCAGCCTGGAAATCCACTCCCCTTTACACATAACCAAACAGTATTTTTGCCCAAGTATTAATATGCACTAAATTTTCTTACAATAAATTATTGTGTAAGTCAAAGTAAAAGTGTACCTTGGTTCTTAAGACCTGCACCCAGACCTTTGTGCCATTTTGGAAAACTCCATGGCCACACCAATGCTGTCTGGGAGTTCGGTCACCAATATCCACGGCTGCCCGGTCTGCACCTGTGTTTCGTTCATGGTGTTCTGCAGGGTCACCAACATCCACACTTGCACCCACGTTAATTCCCAGGGTCCCTGTGTACCTCGGGGCTTCAGTATGCCTTCCTGGAGCCTGCCAAGCACTTACCTACAAAAATACATTGTACTGTCAGCTGCTTTCTTTCTTTTCTACTTGTAACACAGACGAGGCATACTATCTCTTTTAGATGGTATTTAGGTAGGTTTGTCATCTATGACGTCAGCTTCAGAAGGTGAAAGGAGACACCGCTGCAAGGTCTGCTGTGGAAAGGATGCTGGGTTTGACGCGGGGACCACTGTGCTTTTCCGCTACCTGTCCCATCTTTGGAGCTTCCCAGAGGCTCCACTACGTCTGTCAGCTGTGCTACTGCTCCTCTTCCTAACACTTCCCCTGGCTGGGATGGGAGGCTCAGGGAAGCGCACAGGAAGCAAGCAGCCTGCCTAATGAGCAGCCCGTTCTGCACTGTCAGAGTTCCTGAAGGACTGTGCTTGCCTGCAAGAAACTTGGAGCTGCTGCAGCCCACTTTCTACAAGAGGTTTATTTCTGTTCTCCATCAAGCACTCAGTAGGCAGCCCAGAGCTGGCATTGCAGCTACACCTTGTCTCAGGACCTCGGCTCCTCCTAGCTCCCTTCTCACTCAGCCATGTCAGCTGATTGCTTTGGCCCTCATAGACACAAGACAGCTGCTGCCCTTCCCGCAATCACATCTTACTCTAAGCGGGGGAAAAAGAAGGAGGAAGCCCCAAAGCCTCTCCACATGGGGCTGCCTACAGAGCAGTCACGTGGCTACCTAACCGAAAGATGAGTGGGAAGACCGAGCATTGCTAACAGGTGTGGAATCCTCACCACAAGGGAAAAACATCCAGGTACTGCTAGAAGGACATTGGGGATGAATATGAGCAGGAAATTGCAATTCTGTCTCCCCCAGGGCCGGGGCGGGCAGCATATGTCACGGGCTTGTCAAGGTTACGTGCCATTGCAAGGACATGGCTGTGGCTCTCCCCCTTCTTTCTTAGTTAAAAATAAACTTGTATGCCTTTAAACGCAACATTTCAAACAAAGAAATTTTTTGCCTATTAATAATAACAACACTGAGAGAGCTGGCCCCCGCCCTCTGCCATCCATTTAGCGAACCGTTCAGCTCTGGTGCACATGGAGAGCGGCATCAGAGCTGCTGGCCTCTATCCCCGGGGGAAACAACTGCCGACTAGAACACGGAGCTTGTGCGCGGCTCCCACCGCCGTCGGTCTTACAGACTCCACTCATTCCCGCGGTGACCTCAGTGTCTCAGATGCCTTCCCAGGATCCTGCATTCCTTCCCAGGATCCTCTGACCACCTACTTTCATATGCATTAAGGTTCAGTCTTTGTGCTCTAAAGTTCTGTGGGTTTTGACAAATGTGCAGTGTTACGTATCTACTGTTACAACATAAACAGAATAGTTTCACTGCCTATAATCCTCTGTGCTCATTTGTTCTTAGCACTGAATAAAACCATTGTCTGGATGTACCACAGTTTGTTTATCCACTCACCTGCTGAAGGACATCGTGGTTGCTTCCAAGTTTTGGTGAGTATGAATAAGGCTGCTATAAATACCTGAGTGCCGGTTTCTATGTGGACACACGTTTTCAGCTTCTTTGGGTAAACACCGAGCAGTGTTACTGCTAAACCAAGTGGTAACATTATGCTAAGCTTCATAAGAAATTGCCAAACCATCTTCTTTTTTTTAATATTTTATTTATTTATCTTTAGAGGGGAGGGGAAGGAGAGAGGAAGAGAAACATCAGTGTATGGTTGCTTCTTGTGCATCCCCTGCTGGGAATTGGCCCCTGCGGGGAACTGGCCTGCAACCCAGGCATGTGCCCTTACTGGGAATTGAACTGTGATTGTCTGGTTCACAGGCCCGCGCTCAATCCACTGAGCTACACCAGCCAGGGCCCATCTTCTGAAGTGGCCATACCATTTGCATTTCCACCATTTCCATCATTCCCAATGAATGAGGTCCCGTTGACCTGCCAACAAGTCCCAATGTCCAGTGGGAATAACAAATGTCTAAAATGGGTCTCCTGATACAAGGAAGCATGTGCACAAGAGGAAGGAAACCAGCCAGTGTCTAGGCACTCACTAGAGGACTCGGGGCAGAGACTGAGCCAGGCCCCTTCCCCGCCTTACACTCACGCCGTGAGGCCGGTCACCAATCTCTCCCTGCCAGTGAGAAACAAGCTCAGAGTTGGTCAGGCGCCCAAGTGGTGATCACAGCAGGCTCCAGATCCTCGTCTGCTGCTGACTCTGTCTACTTCTCACTCGACATCATTGCGTGTCAGCCTGAAGGCAAAGATAAACTCTGCCCACTTCATAGATTTCATCAGGGGCCTGGAAGACTTAACCTGGACCTGAGTTTCAAATCAAACCCCCTTTGTTTTTTTCAGACTTTGCTGATGCCTTTAAGAGAAGGCGGAAATGGCAGGCTCACATCCCCGATGAAAGATAAATGGCTTTATTCCATTTCCTGACTTCCAAGCGGCTGGACTCCAGCAGATCAGGCTGCTGACTGCATCCAACAACACGTTTCAAGTTCAGACCACGTTGAACAAGCAGCTGTGTTGCCGGGGCGATGGATGCAGGGATGGGAGAACAGGGACACATACAGGACCACCAAGACTGCAGAGCAAACACTCCAGCTCACGCACAGACCCAGCTGCCATTTACGGGAACAGCAAAATCAATGAAGAGAACCCCTTTGAAGGTGATAAAAATGGACATAGCAAGACTCCACTCTACCTACTCTCCTGGTGGGATGCACGAGGAAATGCGTGTCAGAGGAGAGACAGACTGTGCCCTTGGCCAAAGTCCGCCAAGCCCGG
The DNA here is from genome assembly GCF_014824575.4 of Sturnira hondurensis. Lineage (NCBI taxonomy): Eukaryota > Metazoa > Chordata > Mammalia > Chiroptera > Phyllostomidae > Sturnira > Sturnira hondurensis. The sequence continues at coordinate 4,895,064 of NW_028076312.1, read as the reverse complement.
GTTGGCACTTGTGGTCCAGGAAGCTGGATGAGAGGACGTGGGCAAGGTCCTTCCTACCACCTGTGTTCTGAATGTCATCCCAGCGAAGGCTGGTGAGTGTGTCTTGGTTCTGCGCTAACCTCAGACAGCTACCTCACTTAGCAGAAAGCCAGGAGGGAGTGAGCACCCTCAGGCTTCAGGTGCCCCGAAAGGCCACTTGGCACAGAAGCTTCCAGTGGGGAGCCTGACACACACCTGTCCATTTCCACCACAGGCCAGCACCACGAAGCTTCTAAGAGACTCTTTTTCAACTCACGGCCCTTTCCCAGTGCCAAAGCCATGACCATTCCACGGTGACTCTGAGCCCCACGCTTGCCTGCACAAGTGGCAAACTAAATAGCTCCACACTGCCTACTCTAGCAGTGAAAAGAAACTAAAAATGCCAACACTCTCCTCCAGGAGGAGATAGTCATCACAATTTTCTGTAAGGAGGAAAAAAGCACTGTATTTATTTGAAAGGTCAGGAAATAGTTCTTTTACATTCAGGTCACGTCTTCTGAAGCCACATTAACTTCCGGTGTGGCTAGCTGGAAATGACCTCTATGACTGTCTCAAGGACAAAATTAGGCACATCACACAGAATTAATCCCGGTGCCGAAGACCAATGGCCACCGCAGCACTCGGGACACAGATGAACACAGGGAGGAGGGAAGTCTCTCCCCCCGCGCACAGGAAGAACGTGAGCAACAGAGCATCAAACACACACAGACGCAGTGGGAACGCCGCACGGACGGCAGGACCTCACCGTGCGGCCAGCCGGGCCTCAAACGTCCCCGCCCACGGATGCCACCGCCACTCGTCTGAGGCAGACCCACCATCACCACACATCCCCATGAAAATCACTCAGGGCATATTTCTGAAAGGTGGTGACTTTTTCTCAAATCCGAACACAACACCATCAATAACACTATGGCCACACAGAGCTGATAGTGCTTCAGTGCAAAACGTCTAACCAGCGTTCTCATCCTTTACTCTGTATTTGCTGAGCCCGGTTTGTGTGTTTGCACTGGGACCCACACACGGTCTGGTCCAGTCCTCATGCTGCCACTGGCTGCTATTCCCTGAGGTGTCCTTTGATTCACAGGTTCCCTTTCCAATTTTTTTCTTTGCAATTTTTTTGTAAAGAAAAAATTGGTCATGTGAATCTCACAGCCTGGGTTTGCCAATTACATGCCTTCTGCGGTGTTTCTCATGTACCTCTGTCCCCAGTATTTCCTATAAATTGTTAATCCAGAGGCTTGTTCAGATCCAGTTTGGCCGTTTCAGTTTTTTACTTGGTTGTGACAGCCCCTCCCCAGGGGCATAGCTTCAACTCTTCCTTTGTGTCCTCTCTTTCCCCTTCCCTTCCCGTCACCCCACGTCTGCTCTGAGGTGAACACCTCCCTATCCATAAGGCAATGCAGTCCCCGTTTCGGCCCATGTCTGGGGTTGTACTTGCCCTGAGCAGAGAGCCGGCACACACCACACCGCGTCCCTCAGCCTGCATGGGCCTCTTCTCCCCACCTGCTGCCCGCTGTCTTCTCTCGCAGGCCCACAGGAGCGCTGGCCTGTGGCACCCACCCCCATCTGCGGCTTCTGCCCTGCTTAACAGCTGTCTGTACTCACGCGGAGACAGGACAGTGGGAAGCTAGGAAAATTTCATGGCAGGTGGAATAAGGAAACCAAGACAGCTGAACCCAATGGCTGAGCAATTTACAGCCAGGTGCAGTTGGTCATCAGGGTGGAAGTCGACCAGTGCCTGGCAGGGGGTAAAACTGAGAACACAAGAACCTCACTCCCACGGTAGCTTTTCCTCCCTGGAGAAAACATCCAGGCCTCAGCTGTATTCAGCTCCAGGCCCAGAAAAGCAGCAAAACCAGGTGGGCGATGCCAGAACCAGCGGCAGCGACTGAAGACCCCCTGCCCTGTCACTGACCGATCAGTGGAGACCACGACTCTGAAAGGGCACAAGGGGAGAACCGATGACTATTCTACCGAATCCTCCCCTAAGATTCCCACCTGTGAGAGAGAGAGAGACTTCAGTCAAAGGACCCAGGGTGGGTGCCCTCCCTCTGGGGAGCAGCCCAGGCCATTCCCGTTCTCTCCTTCCCCCACATATTTCCTCGCAGGCACCGTGTCTCCTAAACTCTACAGCTATGGGCAGCTGCCAGCTCGTCCCAGGCTGATCCCCTGAACCCGTCCCCAGAGCCCCCTTTCCTCTGACCTCCCAGTGAGCTCGGGCAGCCCAGCCCAGGCTCTCCTGCTGCTTCCTCTGTGCTGAGCCCTTCCTCGTTTCACTGTCCCAGCTTTAATAAACGTATTCTCCACAGTTCATTTATGTTGTGAAATCCCTCCTACACAAAGTCAGGAACCCACTCACTACCGGCTGCCCCTAGGCAGACCCCCTCAGGGCAGGCCCTGGTTCGGTAACCACGTGACACGCACCCAACCCCTATCCTATCCTGAGTCTCTGTCACTAGGCCTGGACCTCGTCTCCAACCAGGGAGTGAGTTCTGGTCATTCTGTTCAATGTCACACCTCAGGAATCCGGCTCAGCCCAACAGACACGTAAATGCCCCTAAGTGTCAGAAAACTGACCACATGCACACATCACTTTTCACAGCTACTTACCAGGAAAAATTTTCTTCTGCGGCTACAAACAAAACATTTTATTTTGGTTAGACAACCACAGAGACTCAGCGGCCTCCTCCAGCTCCCCAGTGCACAAATCCACGTACCCTCCCCTCTGCGGGACAGTGAGGCACAGTGGGGCTTACATGCAGGCCCCCTTTCCTTAAATACCTAACTTTCCAGATATTGTGGTTATCTTCCTTTGTCTAGCTTCAGGGAACAGAAAAAGTCCAAACTGCATAACAACCTAAGAGCAGGTGGGAAAAACTTAGCATAGTAACTTCAGACACAGGAAAACACGGCATTTCAGGAAGAGGTGCAAAACGAATACTTGGGGTGTCTCTTTATCTAAGAAAAGAAGGAAAGAAAATGATTGACCATGCATAATTCAGCCAAGACTTGGGGTCTGAAGGAGGAGAAATTATACACAGGAATCATGCTGGTGGCTGGGTCCTTCAAAGCGTGGAGAAATGCAATATTGCATCTCAAATACATTTCATGGTCTACTTAATTTAATAAATAAAAAAATTGCATTTCAGAGTCACAGATGGCTCTGATAAGATGAAGGAATACATGAATACTGTTACCAACAGTGTAACTGAAAAAGTTATCTAGCTCAGTAGTGAGATGAAATTTTCAACTATCTAAAATAAGACTACCAATACAGACTTATGGGAAAAACAAACACATATACAATAAAACAATAAAAATTTGCATATTTTATATGCTTCCTATGTTTTCAAAACAAAACAGTGGTTTCTAGCATTTTTATATGAAAACACCATTTTCATATAAAAATGGCAAATTCTTACTGGATAAGTCACATTTAAGAATATATAACTCAGAAAATACCCAAAGACTGAGGGTTACATTGTACAGTTTCACTCCCTCCAGATGAGTTTGGATGACTGCAGTGGTCTCTGGCACTGAGAGAGAACGGCTGAATCTGACGAAGACGCAGGTCCCATGGCAGAGGCCAGCACCCGAGAGGCCTGGCCAGTGCCGGAGGGCGTGCAGGCAGCCGGGGTCTTCACACCTGGTATGGATATGCCCCAGAGCAAAGAGCAGTGGGTAAACCACGTGTGAAAACAAACCCCCAAACTGCAAATCACAGGAAAGTATTTCTATATCAGCGTCGGTGACTGGGAAGCTGCAAAGCTGGGCCAGTAAGACTGTGAGGGGACCCACTGTGGGTCACAGAGGTCCCAGCATTTGCTTCCTCACGGAAGAAGAGGGCTGGGCCTGACAGGGAACCAGCACTGTAGGCTGAGGCAGGGGAGCCAGGAAGAAAGCCACAGAAGGTGACAAAGGGGCCGAGTTGTCAAGGTCCTGGCAAACCACCACAAGGATGTTGACTTTGGCTTTTGCCCTGAGTGAAATGGAGCCGTTTGGAGGGTTTTGAGCAGAGAAAGGGCCTGACCTAACATCTTAGGAAAAGCCATTTCCACGATCTTTTGAGAGTGGGCAGTAGGAGCAGACAAGCATAGAAGCCTTTGACCCGTAAGGAAGCTATCGAGGTGATCTCAGTGAGACAAAGGTGGCAGCCTGGGAAATGGATCAGGACAGATGGTGAGGAGGGTTGGGATCCTGCGTTTATTCTGAAGATGCAGCCAACAGGGTTTCCTGGCAGAGTAGAAGTAAGTGTGAGAGAAAGCACAGCCAGGGCAATAAGCTTTGTGGCCTGTGGAACCAGAGGATCCGCGGTGACTAGGGCACAGGAGGCTGGGGTTGAGGCGGGTGTGGAGCCAGCCATGACTTCCACAGGTAGAGGTGTTGAGGAGGCAGTCGGGTGTGGTTCCGGGGGGAGGGCTGGGCTGAAGATGTAGAGTTGGGGGTGACTGGATGGCACCAAGAGTCAAGAGACTATGAGATCACTAAGGGATTGAGTGCAGACAGAGATGGGGAGAAGGTTCTAGAATGGGAGAAATAACAGCATCTTTGAGCTGACAGGAATCTGGTGGAGAATAAAGACTCTACGATGCAGGGAAGACAGGGAGGAGCAGCTGGAGTGGGTCGTAGTGTGGGAAGAGGGGGTGCTGGGGCCCAGGTGGCAGGGCCATGTGAGGACAGGTCCTTGTCGCAACGGGCAGGAAGGCAAGTGCGTGGTGGAGAACAAAGGGGTGGGCGGTAGGTGGAGAGACAGACAGGAGGCACTCTTCTGGCAGATGCAACTCTCCCTGTAGAGTAAGAATCAGGGTCTTCCACAGAAAGAGTAAGGAGGGGGGAAAGCATTAGGGCTGAGGAAGGAAGGGCTGAGCTGCCATTTGGGAGCCGGTGGAGACACAGCAAGATTGACTGAGACACTGAGGACCCACTGAAGCCCATGGTCAGGAATTTAAAATTGAAGCAGTCTGCAGGGTAGAATATTTTGTATAGCTTTGCTGAGACCTGATTGACACACGTAACGCCCATCTTCATCTACCCAGGTACACACCTGGGCTAGGCAGAGAGATGGAGTCAGCGGGGTTCTGGTTTTGCAGTGTTGCTGCAAGGAAGCAAGAGGATATCCAGGCTGAAGTGTCACAGGTGTATGAGGCCTGACCATGGATGGAATACTGGGTAAGGGGACAGAGGACATAACAGGGGTGGGGGGAATGGTAAGATTAACAGATTCATTCCTTTGTTTCCCAAAAGACTGAATGAAAAACAAATGAATCTTGAACACTGGGGGTGGGGGTGGGCTGGGATGGGAGTAAAAGACAGAAAACTGTACTTGAACAATCAAATAAATAAATTTTTAAAACACCAAATGAATCAAGAAAGATCTCAAAAGATTTTTAAATTAGAAATAAAGTACAAGAAAGAGAGACAAAGCAAAAACAATTAATCAGAAATTGGAAAACCAAATTGGGAAAAAAAAGAAATTGGAAAACCAATAGAACTAAAGTTAGAAATGGGTTGCCAGAAACAAAAACAATTAAAGAAATCCATTTGCTAACCTAATTAAGAAAAAGAGAGAGAAAGTAAAAACATTCACACTAAGAAGATGGCAGGATGGATTCCCAGCCAAGATGCAGGCGTAGGTAGACACACTGTACCTCCTCGCATAACCAAAAGAAGGACAATAACAAATTTAAAAACAAAAAACAACCAGAGGGACAGAAAACTGAACTATTTAGAAGTCCAACAACCAAGGAGTTAAAGGAGAAACATTCATCCAGACCAGTAGGAGGGGCGGAAATGGTCAGCTGGGCAGAGAGGACTTGGGCAAGGCAGGGGCTTTCGGACCCGGCGGTACCAGATTCACCTGCAGATAAACCAGGAGGAACCACCAGGGAGCGAGACAGACCGTGCAACCCAGGGTTCCAGTGCGGGGAAATAAAGCCTCAAAACCACCAACTGAAAACACATTTGGGGGTGGGAGGGCCTGAGAAAACTCCCAGCATCACAGAAGAGTCTGTTGGAGAGACATAAACAAAACTGCCCACCCAGGAGTCAGCACCAGAAGGGCCCGACTTGCTTGTGGGTAGCAGAGGAAGTGACTGAAAGCTGGCCAAGAGCAATGGCATTGTTCCCTCTTGGACCCCTCCCCCACTGACAGCACCACACCACAACTCATCAACTTGGGTTGCCCCACCCTGGAGAATACCTAAGGCTCTGTCCCTTACTACATGACCGGCACACTGAGACCAAAAAGAAATATCGCCCAAATGAAAGAACAGATCAAAGCTCCAGAAAAAATACAACTAAGTGATGAAGAGAGAGCCAACCTGTCAGATGCAGAGTTTAAAACACTGGTAATCAGGATGCTCACAGAAATGGTTGAGTGTGGCACAAAATAGAGGAAAAAATGAAGCCTATGAAAAGTGAAATAAAGGGAACCAACAGTGAAGAGAAGGAAACTGGGACTCAAATCAATGGTTTGTAGCAGAAGGAAGAAATAAACATTCAACCAGAACAGAATGAAGAAGCAAGAATTCAAAAAAATGATGAGGGGCTGAGGAGCCTCCAGTACAACTTTAAACATCCCAACATTTGAACCATAGGGATGCCAGAAGGAGAAGAGGAACAGCAAGAAACTGAAAACTTATTTGTAAAAATATTGAAGAACTTTCCCAATCTGGTGAAGGAAATAGGCTTCCAGGAAGTCCAGCAAGTTCAGGGAGTCCCAAAGAAGTTAAACCCAAGGAAGCACACACCAAGGCACATCATAATTATGTTACCTTAAGATTAAAGAGGAGAAAATCTTAAAAGGAGCAAGAGGAAAGAAGAGAGTTACGTACAAAGGAGTTCCCATAAGGATATCAGCTAATTTCTCAAAAGAAACCTTGCAGGCAAGAAAGGGCTAGAAAGAAGTATTCCAAGTCATGAAAGGCAAAGACCTACATCCAAGATTACTTTATCTAGCAAAGCTATCATTTAGAATGGAAAGCAAGATAAAGTGCTTCCCAGATAAGGTCAAGTTAAAGGAGTTCATCATCACCAAAGCCTTATTATATGGAATGTTAAAGGGACTTATCTAAGAAAATGACGAACATCAAAAACTATGAACAATAAAATGACAACAAACTCACAATTACTAAAAACTGAACCAAAAAACCAAAACACAAACTAAGCAAACAACTAGTGCAGGAACAGAATCACAGAAATGGAGATCGCATGGAGGGTAATCAGTGGGGAGGCAGGGAATGGGGGGAAAGGTACAGAGAATAAGTAGCATAAATAGTAGGTATAAAATAGACAGGGTGGGGAGTGTTAAGAATAGCATGGGAAATGGAGAAGCCAAAGAACTTACATGTATGACCCATGGACATGAACTAAGGTCAATCTATGTGAATGGACGTGGAAAGACATCTAAGACATATTATATACAAATATCAAATGGAAGGATGGAAGGAAGGAAGAAAGGAAGGAAAAGAGGAAAAAAGAAAGGGAAGGAGGGGTATTAAATAGAACTGGCAACATATTTAAAAAGTGATATCATGACTGGAATGCAGAGAGAAGGTTGCAAAAATTAAACGTGAAAAATTTCATTAACATATTACCTCATAATTAATATCTAAATAAAAATGTTATGATCATCTCTACAGACATTGAAGAAGCACTTGATAAATTCAACATTTATTCTTGATTTCTGAGGCACTCAGAAAGGAAATTGATGGATATTCTATCTAATATGATATACGCACACACACGTACACATGCACTGAAGTATATACATCTCAGCCCAAAAGCCAATACAATGTTGAACAGGAAAATTATAGGAGGCATGTTCACCAAAATTAACTACACAAGGATGCCTACTGTCTCCACTACTATTTAATATTGTCCTGGAGATATTGGACAATGCAGTTGGATAAGGAAAATAAATCAGAGGTATTAAAAATTGTAAAAAATAAAACAATAATTATTTTCAGGAATTATGTAATTAATTGTGTAATTACGTAATTGATTTTGCAATTATGTAATTAAACAGAACTTTGATTCATATAAAAATAAAAAGGTAGCATGAATGGCCAGGAAACCCTACTGATGAGCAATAAAGTCAAATGAACCTGATCAGAATGAAAACCTGCCATAAAGCCCCAATAATTATTGTGGTGCCAGAAAATGAAAAGCAAATAGACTAATGATAGAGAACAAAATTTTTGAAATTGAATCAAGTGCAAATGGAAATTTAATGTATTTTCATGGTGGTGCCTTTAATCTGTGGAATGGAGATTTGCAAAAACGGCATTAGGACCACCAGACTAGAAAAAAAAAATGTTGAATCCATACTTGACACTATACAACAAAATAAACCCAAATGGGTCAATAAATAAAAGTACTAAGAAAAAAATGGGTGGTTTCCCTATAACCCTGGAATAAGAAGGCCTTTTACAATTTTGACTCAAAATCCAAAGCCACAAAACACTGAATTCAATGACATCTTTAAAATGGCAAAAAGAAAAGTCAAAAAAAGGACGGTCTGAAAAAAATACTTTTAACTCAACTCTCAAGGACTAGCCTGCATAATTCATAAGGAGTTTCTAGAAACCATTAAAAGATTAGCAATCTAATTTTAAAAATGGGCTAACAAGAAATATAAATAACAAACAAATGAGAAGATGCCCAATCTCACTTGTAAGACAAATGCAGTTCAAGCCCAAGATGACACAGCCTTTTTCAATTCTCAGACTGACAAACACAAAATAGAAACCAGATCCCACTGGGAAGTCTTTACAGAGGGCCACCCATGACTACCTGTTGGTAAAAAATGGAAACTATGGGACAAAATAGTAACTTCAAGCAAAACTGTCAAAAAGCATTTGCCTTGACTCAGCTGCTGAGAACCGGAAATCCAGCACATGTACAAAATAAAATATGAACATACACAAAGGGTCATTAACTACGGCACGTATGCAATAGCAAAATCAAACAAACAAACAAACAAAAACCCAAGCATCCACCAATGACTGATGAGCTACAGTCTATTCACACAAAGCATTATTGTGTGACTAAATAAAGAAAAAAAGACACTATTGATACGGAATTATCTCCAAGGTACATTTAAAAGGGGGGAAGTACAGAACAGCATTTGTAGCATGCTATTTCTTGCATAAAACAGGAGAAAACCGAGAATATATCAGTGTCTGTCTGTACGTGGGTAAAGACCCGGGAGGTGGTCCATCAGATACTGGTGAAGAAACTTGGCTCCTGGGATGAAGAACAGGCACCTAGTGGCAGGACCAGAGCAGGAATTTTTAAGGTGTACCTTTCATATTATAGATGCTCCTCAATTTATGAGAAGGTTGTATCTTGATGAACCCCTCATAAGTTGAAAATATCCTAAGTTGAAACTACATTTAATACACTAACCTACCAAACATCATAGCTTAGCCCAGCCTACCTTAAACATGCTTGCAAATTAGCCTACATTTGGGCAATTACACTGAGTTTCATCTCAAGACTAATTGCCTTCCTCTGCTTCTTACCAAAAGCAGGAGATGTGCTGTGATGCCAAAACACGAAACACAATATCCCAAATCACTGGCGACCTAGCACTCTGTAGAGCATCAGTGCCCACCCCTCCCCCACCCCGTCGTGGGTGTGGGGCTGCCTGGGAGCCGGGGCTCACTGCCGCTGTGCAGCCTCATGGGAGAATGTCCTATGTATTGCTAGCCCAGAAAAAGGCCCAAATTCAAAATTCAAAGCAGTTTCTACTGAACGTGTATCACTTTCACGCCACTGTCAAGGCAAAATACCATGAGTCAAACCATTGTAAGTCAGGGACCACTAGTATTTTGACTTGAACCACAAAGATGTTTATTATTTATTACAAATCAAAACACAGAAAAAAGGAAGATGAAGGAAAAGGGCGAGAAAAGAACTGGGAGAATAGACTGGAACACTGAAGGATTCAGTACAAATACGAAAATTAAACTTTGGACTCAGGATAAAAACCGAATGGGGCATCCTAAAGTTATCTCTCAACAGCCGGGAAATAATATATTCCAATGCCCTATATGTAGAGCAACTGAGAAATAATCTGCAAGGTTCAGAAAAGAGGAGATCTGTTTAAAAAATAAATGTTAGTAGAATTCCTACACAGCATACGAAATTCCAATACAATGCAATGCACTGTTACTAGCGGCCCATCTTCCCGAACCCCGGGGTCCAAAAGTGCTTTGTGAACCATTCTCACCTGAATGAACAAAGATCCCATTTGTCTCCTGGAACAAAGGAGCCAGACACATTCCACAGAGGTCAGGATTAAGGTAATCTCAGGAGACCTCTGCAACTGAGATGCTGCAAACCTCTGAGAATCTCTCCGTAGCTTTTGCTTTGCCAGGTGAGTTAAACCATAATGCTTTCCCATGGCCTTATTCCTATCTAGCCCTTTCCTCAAGGGCCACCAGCGAAGTTCCAGGAAAATTCTCCCGAGACATTTCTCCTTCAGAATTGCTGGGTGAGCTCCAGCCTTTGGGACAAGCACAGGCGCAGTGCCAGTGAGACAGTGAGGATGGGGACAGTTCCTGCAGAAATGGCACCTGTATGAGTAGCCGGTAGGGCAGCAGGGAGAGACCTCCATCCCTCTGTGAACAGGGTCAGCCTAGGACTGGAGACCGGTCCTCATGTCTACAGGGTACAGTCTCACAACCTGCTTCTGAAACCCTGTGTTCTCACAGAGATAAATAATAAGGTTCCCCAAGTAGAAAAACAGAGGAAAACAAATTATAAATGTGTGATAATAAATGCCTACATTTCAGTGCATATTTTGTCTTTTATCAAAATGATTCATACTTTGTGTGTAGAAAATTGTTATCGTATTACATCATTTTATAACTGGCTATTTCTCTTACAGCATAAGACAGGAGAATGATCATCCCAACAACTAAATAATTTCACCAAACCCCTCATCCTGTAATTTTGCTTTTCCCCAAATATTCATCATCATAAATAATGGCCACCATAAACGTCCTTGTTCATGAACCTTTTCAACAATTTCTTTTAAAAATTTTTTAATTTATTTTATTTTTTATTTATTTATCTTTTTTAGAGGGGAAGGGAAGGAGAGAAGGAGAGAAACATCAATGTATGGTTGCCTCTCATGAGTCCCCCGCTGGGAACTGGCCTGAAACCCAGGCATGTGCCCTGACTGGGAATCGAACTGCAATCGTGTGGTTCGCAGGCCCGCGCTCAATCCACTGAGCTACACCAGCCAGGGCAACCATTTCTAAAATTAATTCCTTAGTTTAAATTTCTACAAGTGGCCTGGCTGGTGTAGCTCAGTGGATTGAGCGCAGGCCTGTGAACCACACGATTTCGGTTCGATCCCCAGTCAGGGTGCATGCCTGGGTTGCAGGCCAGTTCCCAGCGGGGGACTCACGAGAGGCAACCATACATTGATGTTTCTCTCCTTCCCTTCCCCTCTAAAGATAAATAAATAAGATCTTTTAAAAAGCCTTTAAAAATAAATAAATTCCTACAAGTGGAAGTTGTTGATTGAAAACAAAATATCCAAAGATTTGTACCCATTCCATCAACCTGTTTTCCAGTGCAGCTATAAGGACGGGCATTCTTCCCAGCAGTGAGTTTTAACTTTGTCCACACAGATGGGGGAAAAGAGACCTGGGTAAATTCATGCTTCTCATTTGTGAGTGTCTCTTGTCTCCATGGTGGTGTGCTACCTCTGCAAGCCTTGTAAGGAGCTTTCTGCTGAAGCTTCATCCTGTTGCTTCTGCTTTGTAAGAGAGCTGCATACATAAAGGCCGTATCTTTTGTCATGTGGCGATCTTTTTCTAGTTTTTTATTGGTGGTTAATCTTCTTCCTGGAGATCTCTAGTGTTCAGTTTTAGTGCTCAGGTAGTAAAATCTCTTTCTTCTCCCCACTTCACTCAGACCCTTCAGCAGAACGCATCTTCACAGAATCACTTCCAACCAACCAAGCACCACTTGCCGATCAGTTTGCCCAATCCATCCATCAGCTGCCTACCCTGTGTTAGGGTAGTGCCTCCGGAACATGTCCACAATGCGCACATGGAAGATGAAAACATCCGCACGGGACTTGGGGCTGTCCCAGGCCCCCGAAGTAGACCGAGGGGAACAATGCTGCAGCCTGCCCTAACCGTGCTGGGCACAGCAGCCAAGGAGCCTGCTGCTATAGGCCCGAGGTTGGGGGGGTGGAGTGGGGATGAAGATATCCCCTGCCCTCACACTGCTTAGTGACTCTAGAGATACAGGAACCCAGAGGGCCAGAGATAAAGACAGCAAGCCCTCTCTTGGAGTCCAGGCACATCCCCAGGGCAGATGCAGAAACAGCTGATATTTTTGCTGGTCTTGGACAGATGGACAGGGTTTTGACCAGGAAGGAAGAATTTCTATGACGTGGGGATGGTTCAGACAAAGCAAAGACCCTCTCCCCAGAAGATCTGCTCAGCACGGCTGGGAGAAGGTGGGGGAGCACACGACAGTTCCGTGTCTTACTGACCAGCATGCTCTCCACTGGTTGTACGCTGACAGACGCACTTTCTCTGGGGAAGAGTTTGGCCCCTTAATAACCTTAATCATACAGCATTTACTATAAAGCGCACAGTTACACAGAAAACCCATTAACTCTCTGATCAAACACTGATTATACCACTGCTGCTCCTGGACCTGCCACCAGGGGGTGCTGGCTGCCAGAGACAGGGGGGGGGGGATGAGGAGATTTGGGGCTCTGGTAGCTGAGCTGCTTTCCACGCACCCTCAGTTCACACGAAGAACATTTCTTCACAAGCTCAGAGTCATTATTCCCGGTTCTAAGTAATATGTCACATCCATTTCAATCAACGACGAAAATCACCCAGACGATAGATAGCACTTATAAGAGTTCATGTAGGAGGTCTTGGGAGACCAGAGGACTCCCTGGAGTCTCCTAAGGCCTTGCAGAGGTGGTTGGGGAACTGATCTATTCCAGGGCCTTCTGACCTGCGACCTGGAGAGTCCTCCGTAGCCCCTACCTCCTCCCTCTGGTGACCTCCACACCTGGCCCTGGCCCTTTGAGAGCTGCTATGAGAGGAATACCGTTTGTGCTCCTGGCATCAACCAGTAACCCACCAGCTAGTCCCCAGTCATTTGTAAATTCACGTGCAGTGAATATGTATTCCAAAGAATTGGAACTCCTGCTAGCTTCCTGAATGTTATAAAAAGTCAAAGTGAAAAAGACCAAGATATCAGGAAAAGTTAAAAAGGAGAACTAAACCATTCATAGCAACGATGAAATCTCCGTTTCCATAAGCAATGAATTCACCTTTTGAGAACGTCCCATTTGGGACTCCTAAAACCACAAAGACAAGAGCCATCAGGCGCAGCCCCTCCCGTACTCTTCTCTCACGGTTCTGCCTTTCCTTGCCTGTGTGGGGCGTTCTCGGAACGGCCGCTTCCCAGGACAGCTTTGCAACATTCGGTGGCATACAAGGAAAAAGCAATGACTCTCCCAAGAAAATGACACGAGCTTTGGAAGACAACATCTATCATACTCTGCACAACTCGACCCCCGGAAAGGCCACAATCACTGCGATTCACTCAGTCTTCATCAAGCCATGATTACCATCCAAGCCAGAAACACTGGAGATAATCAAAGAGCCAATTTCCTTTCAAGCAGCAGTTTCCTGTGGTCATTTCTGCCTTTCCCAAAATACGTTTTCAAAGCCCAAGCTAACTGCTTCTGCAACGCCCCCTGTAAAAATCTCTCATAATGTGGCCTCTGTTGCTACAAAGTTTTCAAGTCTCCCTCTTCCTGCAGTTCTTTCCAACCCCGCAGACTTCTCCAGGAGGACACGCTCACACCTCCGGGTCCACTCCCAGAATTCTATGGAATCACACATCACAAGGCATTTAGTTCAGCCACGTGAAATCACTGATATTCAAAGGTGTTTGACTTGTACAATGGCAACTTCATGATTCAACTTAATATTTCAGATGGTCTTTGTTTAAGTCCAAGACAAGGACTGCATTTCATTTGTGGGTTTCTTTCCCAGTACCGGTTCAAGATACTCAAGAGGTTTGCTTGTTGGGGGAAAAAAATGGTTGGCATCATAAAAGATACTACTCACTGATTAGAGTACATAAAACCTTTTAAAGAGCAAACATGCATGGCAGTGGGATTCTAAAAACAGGAGCGCTCACCCGGGCCACCTGACAGTCCATCCCAGCCACTGGCACTGGTTCTGCCCCCTCACCTCTGCCGTCACACGGAAACTGCTAATCCGTACACGTGCGCCGTCCCGATCTCTCACGCTGGCGTTAAGATGAACAAAACGTTCCCAGACCATTGCTCCCTTGCCAGACTTGCAGCTCGTTGGGTGAAGTGTCTCCAACTGACACTGGAGGAACAGGAAGTCCAGCCAAAACTTGGCAGCACAGAACTGCTGTTACCGTGGACATCAGGTCACCTACCCTGTCCGATGGGGAATGTGGGCACGTGTGAGAGACTGGAGCAGGCCCCATCAGTCACGCACATTAAGGCAAGAACAGCAGTGGCAGCGCACACATATCTGGCATTTACATGCAAAAGCACCATATAGAATCCAGGGAGCAAGAACTCTGGACAGCCAGACAGGCTTTAATGCCCTCCTTGCTAAAATGTACTGTGTGTGCATGTGGGCGTGGCACCATGTCACCCACACAGTGGAGAGGTTTCAAGACTTGCCCACACTCGTGGGGCTGGAGAGTGACAAAGTGACAAACTGGAATTTGAACCCGGGTGCTCTGCTCTCGAGTCATGCTTCTCAACACACAGGGTCTCGTACTGCTCAGCCGGGGAGACACAGCAGAATCAGGGAACAGTTCAGGCAGCCAGGCTGGTGACCGAGGCTCTTCATTTCCGCCACAGGTCAGCTCCCTCATAGGCCGCAAACCTGACACAAAGCAGGTTCCCTGGTGCTTGGGAAAGCCCACCATTGCTGGGTTCCAAGTGGTTACAGGCAGCTAATGGGCAGCTGTGCTGAGGACTGAAAGACTAGACAAACTTCCAGCCATATAAGCTGATGATAAGTAGGGACTAGCACCCTTTCAATCATCCTCTTGCTTAAGTTGGAAGCTCGACTCCTTTCTAAGTCCTTTTCATGGCACAGGAGCAGAGGTTTTAGGCAGCATTTTCCCAGGAACCCTCTCCTCCCTTCGCTCTCCTAAGTGGTGACCATCTCAGCACCGACTCTGTTCCTCACAGGGGTGCATATCAGAGAACCAGAACTGCGACTGGTTCGTAAATAAGAAAACTTATTGGAAAAACAAGGTGCTCCCGTCACGAAGAGATGAACTTAGAGGTACAGGCTTCAGCCTCTTGCTTGAGAACCATCACTAAGGAGGAAAGTGACAAAAATCAAGTTTCTCAACCTACAAAACTAAACACATTGCCGGTGGGGTGACCACGCTGGAATTCAACTCGCCAGCCAGCCAAGTTCAAATGGCAACCATGTTCACAAGTGCAAGGGCCCACCAGCAGAGCTGTGGCTCAGAGCTGCTGGCTCTGGGGGTATGCACGGGACACCCCTCAGGAGCAGACATGCAAATGCCAGACGTCCGAAGATGGCACAGCTATGACCCTCACCCATGGATGAACATCTCAGGGTGGAGACCCTGGACCAGCCCTGAGGAGGAGGCCAGGGGACAGCAGCACAGGCTCAGAATGAAGACCTCGCTGCCCAGCCAGTTCAACCGTGCAGGTTAGGCACAGCGAGCGTCAGCGCAAGGCAGGGCGGAGAAAGTTCCAGGTTTAAAGAGCAAGCAGTTTCATCAAAGTGCCCAGATGAGCCTCTGGCTGCTGGCTTGGGGGGCCTGCCTGGTTCTGGCCCAGCCCCAGGTGGGCACTGTGGTACCAGGCAGCACAACTGCCACCAGATTCACCCCTTCCCCTGGGCAGTCTGTGACTGCACTAGCCTTGCCTAATGAAAATGGTAGTTTTGGAGTCCTTCCATTAAGAAACACATGAAAGCTCTCAGATTAGCCAGGAACAAGGGGAAAAGCTTCCCCAGGCTGGGACCAAGGGGCCAGGCTGAGCTCTGGGGAGTGTGGGTCCTTTCACCAGGGTGTGCCCTGCTCATTCTGCCGTTGGGCAAGGGTCACTGATTCCGAGACTGGTAAAAGCTTCCTCCCCATCTCAATATGACAGCAAATTTAAACAAAAGCTCTTGTGTTTTTGAAAACTGAAGCAAAGGCTGGGAATAGTTCCCTTCAGGTGCACTGTGCTTTGTCTAAAACCCAAACAGACATTTCTCATGATCTCTCACCAGAGCCAACTTCATTTTAATGTGCTAAATTAAATAACCACCAGAAAGGCAAATGAGCAAACACCTTGAGATGTCTCACCTAGACGTGTCAGGTCACAGCTGCCTGAGCTCAGTATACACACCCCCAGTACACGACCAGTAAGGCCTGCAAACTGTTCTCCCAGATCCAAAACACTTCAGTCCCCACAAAGACCAGAATAACTAAGAACAAGACGTTTGAGTCCAATTAGTAGTAAGAGCTTCTGCATCAAAATGAAGTTTAAAACTGGCCTCTACCTGTTCCTGCCTCCTCTAGGTGATCTTGGACAAGCCTGATGACGTCAGATACATCAATCTGATGATCACTTTCTTCTGTTTTGGCCTCATTGGATCCTCGTGGGCAAGAACAATCCTTGCCTCCGGTTTTCGTGCAGAAGATAAATCTCCAACAGTCAAACATTAGTCTGTGGTGTGAAAAACAGATTTTAAAAGGAAAATGAGTTCACACTGCCAACACACATCAGAATTATTTCTTTGAACAAAGCTAAGATAACTAGATGCAGCCTCCAGTAACATCTATTCTGAAATGGATATTGTGTGTTTAAAATTAAATTCATTCTTTTCCAACGAGTTTCTACTATGTCAATGTTCAATGAACTGGGCCAACTTCTTATACGATATTGAGGCGAAATCGAGTTGCATAAGGAAAAATATTTACTTCTGTCGCTTACAAGAAAGCAAAACCCAGATTTTGCCCCTTGACCTTCAGTCTCTTATTTCAAGGATATAAAAGTCTCGATTCTCCTGGTCTCAATGTCACAGTCTACTTCACTGCACTGGCAAACTTTCAACACCATCGCTGATGGCTTATTTAGATTACTTAAGAACATTTTAAATCCCCTAAGTAAAGAATGCCCTGAGAGTTCCAGAACAAACATTAAAATCTTATTCCTCCAGTGAAAATTTGGCAAAGAAACTTAAATCAAGTGTTTTGGAAGCAGTCTTGAATTTAAAGAGATGACTAATAACTATATCTCAAACAGAAGCCATCTGAAATTATTTGCTGGACAAAGGATTCGCCTGCATTAGGTGACTACCAATACACTTCTTTGTACTTCGTCTTTTAGCGTATTTATGGTTCATTATTATTTCCCCCTGTTGGCTTAATACCTGGCAGGGTTCCTTCTTCGAGAATGAAGGTGTAAATACTTTGACTGGTATACACCTGACTTGTGGACCCACCAGTGATCCCACCTTTCCATTTCACTGCTTACACTCTGCTCTCTCCATTTCGGGTTTGCTTTAGTCCCTGCCTCAAGTGCCACCCACAGGGAAGCCCTTAGTGGCCCTGCAAGGAGAACACTGGGAGATTAGAAACATCTCCCCCTTTTGGAGGCCCTCACCTTCCCCCACTGTCCTGAGACAGGCCCCAGCCACTCGTTCCCTCCCTGATCCCTCGCTGGCCACGGGATGCCAGCCTGCACTCAGTGAGGTTCACAGGTCTGGCCACATTTCGGACACTTGAGCACCTTCATAAGCTCCCCCAATGCTGGCTGGCCCTAGGGAGGGGTTCCAATACACCACCTACAGGAGCACCTCAGCACTGAGTCTCAATGATCATTCCAGAGAGAAAGGAGTCACCACCGGACATCAGGAGCGGGGTCACACAGTTCAGATCCTCCATACTTTGGGATGTCACTGAGTCCACATCTGTCCCTAACAAGATGTCACATTTCTCCCACCCCCTCCTCTTCCTGCTGAAGCATGCAATTCTGCTGGGCTTCACTGCTGATCCTTCAAGACACTCCATCCCTTTGTTTTTATTAATGCTATTGTTGGTCAATAACTTGCTTGTTACTCATATGTGTCTTTCATGCCACTTTTCCAGGAATGTTTTCCTGATTCCTATAACCTTATTCCTTAAACTCCTATGTGCAACCCCATCACCAGGACCCTTCACAGTGAAAATGAGAGAAGATGAGCCGTATCTCACATCCACTCTCCTCTGGCAAGACCTCGCGCCTCAGTATTTGTCACGTGTCCTTGGTTCCTGCTCTTTCCAAGAAAACCGGAGAATGCCTGGTGCTCCCGGGAAGGCGTGGGCTGTCGAGCGCAGCCAGGCCCAGGTGTACAGACTTCAGATTGCTTAAATGTAGTTTTGACATCAAAAGGAAAGATTTCCCTGATTAAAAACAAAACAGCAAGTCCTGTTTTGTCCTCTTTCCTGCCAGATTCTACTGGGAGAATCTCAAACATGAGCAGGCTGCTTGTGATCGTAAACCTCCAGAAGGGACCAAGAAAAGGCCCAGTGTAGCCTTGCCCCTCTGTTCTCACTTCCCGAGATCTGCCCGCAGGTCCCAGAGAGCTGTCCATTGTCTGAGCCCTTCCACCAACCAACCTGAGAAAGGTTCCTGCTGCTGCTGTCCTCAACTTGGCAAGATTTTACAAATTATCAGTATTCACTCAGTCTCAGGATACGATTGAGAAGATCCAAGGCTTGGTTTTAATTTAGTTTGTTCTGAAAAACAGAACAAACGTGCCCTTCTCCTTACTGGACAGGGAGGCCATCCCCCACTTGGGGAGGACAAAGTCTGACGCTGCCTCCCCTCCGGGGCAGGTCGGCCGTGGGCACCTGAGACTCCTGGGTTTTGCTAAGGACAGCTGGTGCCAGAGGCCTGGGGAGGGTGGGGCTTCTGCCCTAGGATCACCCCTCCCACTAGGATTTTTATTTTTCAGCTGCTCTGGACAATCGCATCCCCCAAAGTGAAGGGCATTGTGGTCCAAACAACTCTGAGACATGCAGGCGGGCACAGGTACAGGTGAGGGGGTGGCTTCCCCAACAGCGGATTTTCTGCAGCTAAGTAACCCCTGGGGCACAGAGGACAGATCCAGATGTCAGACCCACCTCAGTTGTCACTGATGTTCGTTCATTTTAAAAATCTCAAGGTGGAATTCTGGCTGGTGGCTCAGTTGGTTGGAGCATCATCCCATAAACCAAAAGGTTGTGAGTCTGATCACCGGTAAGGGCACGTGAGAGAGGCTACCGAGTGATGTTTCTCCTATCAATGTTTCTCTCTCTTTCTCTTTCTCTCCTCCCTCCACCCCCCGCCCACCCCTCACCCTTCCTCTTTCTCTAAAATCAACAAAAATATCCTTAAAAATAATAATAGTAAACTAAATGAAAATCTCAAGACTGGCATACCATAGAGCAGCAAACTGTGTCAGTACCCTTTGGGCATTCTGTCTCCCACTGGACAAGTCCCACTAAGCACCCAGGACCAAGGCGAAATGACGGTGGGCCCAAGGCTGGCCTTCATCTCTCAGAGCTCTAGGTATCTCGCACAGAGCACACAGATGACAGCTCCATCACTGGACGGCTAGGACTCGACCAAGCCCAGTGGGAGACCCAAGTCAACTAGCTTCATGTCTGCTTGGCCAAGATTCCAGCCCACCTGCATGGTCCACCTGGGTGCTGAGGGAACAGTCATCAGGGCAGCCCCCACCACCCAGGAGCTCAGAGTCCTGGAAGAGCCAGTTGGCATGTGGGCCAGAGTTCCACACAGACACACATTCCCATGTCCGGCTCAGGGGCACTCCTGCTCAGGGCACAGTCACAGGGCCCTTGGGAGAGTCTAATGGAAAGAAGCGCAGAGGGGGTTCCAGCACTGTGCGGCCTCTCACTAACAGGAGAGGAATTGTGTTAGTGTGAAAATCTGACTCTGCTGACTCCAGCTGCTTCTCTATTGAAGCAGGAACCCTAGAAAAATGCATTTATAGAAGAGAAATATAGCACTGGCTGGTGTGGCTCAGTGGATTGAGTGCCGGCCTGTGAACCAAAGGGTCACTGGTTCAATTCCCAATCAGGGCACATGCCTGGGTTTCAGGCCAGGTCCCCAGTAGGGGGCATGTGAGAGGCAACCACACATTGATGTTTCTCTCCTTCTTTTTCTCTCTCCTTTCCCCTCTCTCTACAAATAAATAAATACATAAAATCTTTTAAAAAGAGAGAGAAATATCCCAAACTGGCTGCATTGTCGTCACTCATAACACATAGCTTCTCAGTTAAGAACTGCCCATGTTCAATATGTAGTCGTCTTCCCATTCAAAACAAAAAGGAGGTGGGCCTAGGAAAGGGAGAGCCCAAGGTAAGGGGGAGCTGCTTTCCCTGCCCGTTTATCCCCCTACCTCATCTCCTCCTCCCTCACTGCTCCACCTCCTTCCCCTCCCCCATCCATCTCCAGCCTCTCCCCCTCACCCAGATGCTGCCTCTCACACCCACTGTGTGGACAAGAGCGGGGCCTTTCCCTGCAGGAACCGGTCCTGTTCTGCGCTCTGGCTCCAACCCTTAATTCTGAATAAGAAATAGACACGGGAGGAGGGGGACACTGAGAAGGTCTTAAATGCCTGCCAGCTGGTACGCTCATTGGCAATCACATCACTACTGTCTTATTTGTTCAGCATTTTCTCTTTGTTTCAGTTTAGTAATTTGAATAGTATTCTTCACTTTCTCAAGAGATTAGGCTGAATGGCCCCCAACTGTGAGTTACAGACAACAAACATGTCATCTGACAAGTCTCAGAGGTCACCTGCCTGGTGCAGGCTCTTCAGATGGACACTTGGTTGTTTCAGGGCCACCTCGGTCTGGTAGGGACTGGTCCTTTGGAGGTTCTGGGAGGGGCCTGCATTTCCTGCGGATTCCGGAGCTGACTAGGTCGGCCATGATGCTTCATGAGTCACATTCAGGATATGCCACAAGCCACAAGGTCAAAATGTCCAGCCCCCGAGATGTCCAAGAGTTTCTTGGTAACCACGGGGTGTCTGGTAAGCTATTGTGGGCTGGAAGTTCTGGAAGTTTTACTCGAGGAAGCCGGTTCTGTGGCTGCAGCCAGGCCACACCAGCACAAAGCCTGCGAGGACACTATAAGCACCTGGGCAGTCCTCAAGGGGTGCCGTCCTGGGCCTCTTCAAGCTACCCCGTGACGACCGAGAAGCCAGACTCCACCCAGCTCCTTGCAGCCTTTGCTGTAATTCAGGCGCTCAGCCCAGGGCAGTTCTTTCTGCAGGTATTTTGGTACAGGCACCCCACCCCGCTCCTCTAACTGCCCTCCCCAAGGGAGAAAAGTCACTGAGCACCATCAGGCTTGCTTTGGGTGTGGCTCCAGGCCCAGGCCGGTCAGGCTCGGGGCCTTGGCGGACCCCGGAGCCTGCGTTCTAAGGAGCAGCCCGTGAGACTGCACGGAGCTGGGGGCCTCTCTCCCTCGAAGATCACTATGAAAACGAACCTGTGGGTCCTGCGCATTCAGCCCAGAGTCTTCCTGCTCTGTGAGCTGACATAAAGGGTGTAATGAAGTGAATTTAAGAGGAAAAAGCTAAGCTTTACACAGAATGTTACATTTCTGTGACTGTTGCTATTACTGTACACTTCTAACTGCTACTTCTCTTACAATCATACCACACCAACTAAATTGGGGGCCAGCTACTGTAAATCAGAAACATTTTGGAGGATACTACAGTATCCTCTATTTCAATTTCAGCCCCCCCCCAACATGTTACAAAAGCTAATAACCTAGGGGCAGAGGTCTCTCCTTTTGAAGTGATTGTAAACTCACTGCAAGTCACTGAGAGAAATGTCCAGATTTTATTTCAAGTCTTCAACCTCAGAAAAGGAACATAACTAGAAAGTTGATCTTGGACCACCGGGTTATAACATGAATGCAATAAAGCCCAGCGGTGGAGTCTCAAAATCAAAAGATGGGGTTTCCCGCGGAGAAATGCCCCTCCGCAGAGTCAGTCACCTTTGTAAATTGAACTACGGCCGCCCTCCTAACTGTCCTTGCAGGCTTCTCATAAGAAAACTTCGCCTCTACCACTGTTTGTAATTGGGCACATGTAACACAAAGAGGATTGTAACTATGCTTCCAGGTCCCTAAGCCCACCCCCCTTAGTGGCACGCCCCTTTATGCAAAATTTTACAGCCTTTCACACAAGTCACTTTTTTTCACTGTTCTGTGAGTCAGCCAGGGAAGGCGTCACTCCCATCTCACATAAAGCAAAACTGAGGCTCACAGAGGCATTGGTGCTCTTGACAATAACTGCACCCAGGAGTGTTAGCTGCAGGCGCCCAGGCTCCTGCCCAGTTGTGAAGTCAGGACTTGGAGGGTGCTGCAGGGCCCAAGGAGGGGAGTGAACAGTTAAGGGGGTCCTAAAATAAAGCAGAAAGCCCTCTCTTCCTATTGGTCCCATTTTACCAACTCAGCCTCCTCACTACACATCCAGGACTGCAGGGCAGGACTGTGCCCTGTCCCCTGTAGGTGTGAGAAGGTTGGTCCCTCCCAGTCGCAGCTGATCTAAGGACAAAATTTTGGTCTGAGAACTCAGGTCGCAAAACCAACTTCGGACCAGTCAGTCCATCAGACTTGCACATTAGAAGACCCTCCAGTGTGAGGACCCTCACCCTCCACACTTACCAGCCAAGGGGGGTCTCCTGCCTCCACCAGGTGTGGGCTGCAGACACTCCACCACCAGCAGTCCCTGGGGATGAACTTCTATTTTTGTGGCTCAGCCCTGACACTAGGTGGCCACACATCCTGGGGCCTCCCACGGCCCTCCCCTGCACATCCTGCCTGGGAGCTTACGGTCACCTTAACCCCTTCCCTGGCCAGGGTTCACAGGCTGTCACAGGCATTCTGTTAGGGACAACATCGGGCCAGCTGCCCCTAGATGGGGACCCTTCCAATCGAGTTAAGATTGCAGTTGCTCTAGGAAAAAAGTCTCCCCCGGTTGCTCTCTATCCTCACCCTCCTCCGTTATGGCTCCTTTTTAAGTGTTTAGTGCTACATTGGAGCCAAAGGGATGAAGAGCAACAAAGGCGATTTTAAAAACACGCGGTAGGAATAGCCTAGGAGTTGAATGAGAAAAGGATATTCTGTCTTTTAAACTGCAGGAGTCTTCTTTTCCGTACCCGTTTGAAGGGCAAAACGGCTAGATTTCTGTCCCTTCCCAGCTGCTGAGCTGGGAGAACTTCCCAGAGCGGCACCGCCAGGGGACACCCAGGCCACACTGCCTGTCCCCACACCTGTCCCAGAAATGATGCATCAGCAGGCTCCGGGTGTGGCTCTGAGAGGCATCAGGGGACCTCTGGAGGAGAGAGCCCCCTCGGGTGACACCTGTCGGGATGTGAGAGGACGCCCTGACCATGATCCTGAGGAGGGGCATCTGTGCACCTGCAGCCACATTCTCAGGCCGCATGGCTCCCTAGGCAGGGATCCCCTGGGATCCCAGAGGCCAGAGGCCGGGCGGGGCGGATGGTGGGGGAATCGTCCCAGACCGCCCAGGCCACAGTCCCTCTGCCTCCCCGACGCGGTGTCCGCACCACCTCCTCCAGCCACCCTCCTCGCTATCCCCCCACCCCCGCGCACCTGATCCGGCCGTGGGACAGTCCTGCCCGCGGTCTTCGGCTCTATGTCCTCCACGCTCGCAGGTGCCCACAGGTGTCAGCGCGCTGACGCCACGGTCTCCTCGCGTCCCCGGGCAGGGGAGGAGGGGGAGGGGAAAGGGGAGGAGAGAGAGAGGGGGAGGAGAAAGGGCAGGGGAAAGAGGGGGACTGGGGGAATTGCCGAGGGGAGGGAGAGGTCGGAGAGGGGCCGGAGAGGGAAGGACGTGGGGAGAGGCCGGGGTAAGGTGGACCTCGGGGACAAGTTAGAGGGAGGAGAGGGCAGGAGGCAGGGGAGAAGTCCCGGGGAGAGGGAGAGAGGGCGGAGGGGCGGGGTGGACAGCTCGGGGGAAGGGGAGGGGCGGGGAGGGAAAAGGGGAAAGGTCTGGGCGAGGGGCGGGAAGGGCTGGGGTAGGGCGGAGAGGGGAGGGAGCGGCAGGGGAAGGGGCGGGGTCTCGGGAAGGGGCGGGGCCGCCGCGAGCTGGGTCCTCCTCCCCCCCAAGAGAGCGTGTCCTGTTCCTTTGCCAGGGGTCGCTCCGCCCCGGGCCCAAGCTGCGTGACCGTAGGGCACTGGACGGAGTTGGGGCTCTGCTCCAGATTCTCCCGGCCGCGACCCCACATCCCGGGGCTCACCTGCCAAACTGGGGTTCCGCCCGCTCCCTCGAGGTCGGGGCCGAGTCGGCTGGAAACCAGCCTGCGCGGCCTCCCCAGAGCGCGGGGTCCCACGCTGGGCCTCGAAGCAGCCGCCCTGGGTCCCCTGAGCTCTGAGACTCCCCTGGACCCGGGCCAGGGCGGCAATCCTCGAGGAGGGAGGAAGCGGATCGCTGCTGCGCGTGGGTCAGAAAACGGGAAACGAGGGCGCCGAGACCGCTTGGGATCACGGTGCCCGTTTTTGGTTCTTTGGGCGCTTGAAGTCGGCCACCGCGCCTCCCGGCCTTTCCGCCGAAGGGCTCCCCGGAGAGGAGCTCGCAGGGCCTCGCGCCGCGCAGCCGGTTGCGCGGGTGCCGGACCTTGAGACACTTGCAAGGAAAGGAGAAAGACCCTGCCTTTTCACTCTTGTGTCTTCCAAGGTTCCGGGGAAACAGAAGTTTTCTATCAGAACAACAAAAAGAAAGGTATAGAAACACTAAAACATCCCCAGTGTTGATCTAGACAGAAACTTTAATTGGAGCTTTAAAATGTCTGCATTTCGTGGATAAAGATGGGCAGCCCCTTTGAATAAAACAAAAACAGAGGTCTGCCGAATGGGAAACACTAAATATAAACCCAAAAGGCAACTCCAAGTGCAGGACACACCACATTGAGGAGCCACAGCGCTGCCTAAGCCCCGCGCGAGCATCCGCGGACACGGACCCTGGCGGAGAGTGCGGGGGCACTGACCCGCTTGAGGCCAGACCGGCCGCGCCAGCCGCCGGGGGCCTGGTGGGAAATCGGGGTGTGCGCCCTGGCGCCACCCTGAGGAGGGGCCCGGGCTCTCCCCGCCTGGATGCTGTGTCTCCAGGCTCCACACTCTCCTGCGAAGGTCCTGGGGGAGGTGGCGGGCGGGCACGCACAGCGGGAGAACAGGGGTTACTGAGCGAACAGAGCCAGCAGGGTTCACTGAGGAAGGGGGCAGGCCGGGCTGGAGAAGATCTGGGGCAGTTCGAGGGGGGTAGAAAATTAAACGGACGGGGAATTCCCTCAGCCCAATAGTTTTCCCTCACCGAATGAGCCCAGGAGACAGGAAGGGCCCATGACTGGAAACACCCGCAAAAACCTGCGAGAAAGAGGTGAGAGTGGGCTAACGTGGTGTTCTTTACCTTTTTTTTAAAAAAGACCAATTCCCCATTTCCCATGGAAGCATCAAAGACTATCGTAACAGATTCTTTCTGACAGGCTATATTAAATATTGTTTAATTAAGCAATAAAAGTCCAAACGGAGGTAGCCCAGGGGGCCCGCCAGGGAGGAGCTCTCTGCAGGATATGCGAGCAGAGAGCTCCACTGGTGCAGAAAACGAGAGGAAATGGCCAGTGACCTGAGCCTCGACCCCGGCAGGGGAATGCGTGCAGGCTGCAGGCTCAAATCCCACGGCGGGGGGTGGGGGGGGGGGCGGCGAACAGCATCGGCTCCAACCTGAAATGCATTCTGCTATAATTTGAGGACTGCCACCAGGATCCTGAGCAGTCATCTCAGTTACACACAGCCCCCGAACTGGCAGGGAAATGGGAGGCACCTCCCTGGGAACCAACAACTCATTAGACGCAGCCTGTTGGCCTTTCCTTCTCCACGAAGGCTTACTGTTTTGGGACACAGTCACCAATGCAGTGAAAATACAGAGAACACAACCCTGAGAGCTCTGTGCTGTTCAGAAAAGCTTAGGGCTAATTCTAAAGTGGAGGTAATTCAAGTAATTCAAATGAATTCCCCTAAGAACAAAAGCCCAGCTCAACTTATCACTGTCTGGAGTAGTGTCCGGCTGATGTCTAGCTTGTTATGGCCAGAAGAGTTCCTTGTGACTCTGTGGCTCTCACAAATACAGAAGCCTCAGGGAGGCACAAGGAAATTACCATCACAAAAAGGGGTTCTAGAAAGTGCAGGGGGAGCCCACACTGACGGGATAATTCCTACAGGGCTATATCATGCGCTTGCAGTGGAGGGCAGGGCTCCTTGCATCCAGCCATCATTACACGTTCAGAGCACATATTTAGTGTCTTGGCATGTGCGTGTCTTGGGCTCTGTCCTGAGAGGTGGGACTTAGAAGTTTACCTGCAGCAGAGCCCACGTCAACCGCAGACCTGGAGCAGTCGTGCTGCATTTAGCTCCTCTGCAAGCTTGTGAGAACGGTATAGGTGGCCCCTTGTGGCTGGACCCCTAAAAGACATCCCCATTTGGTCACTGTGCCCAGGAAGTACCTGAAAAAGGCTCATCCACCTCCCCAGTTTTCCCCAGTTTCTCTCAGTGTTTGAGATTTTCTCATTTGAGATGAAATCCTTTATGTACAGCGTGACTCTGCAAAATAAGCAATAACAGCTTAGCTGGTAAACACCCTTCTCCATATGAGATGAAGGGAGCAAGGTGACAGGACACCCTTCCTCCCTTCAGAAAACTGAGGGCACCCTCAGAGCGTCTCAGACTGTGCCCCGCCCAGCTGGGTCTAGGGTGGGGAGGGAGCAAACTGGGACACACCGGGAGCAAGTGAAGGGCTGGCTGGCTGCTGGGAGTGCTGAGATGCTCTGAGGGGCCAGCCCTTCAGGAGGGGCTGCTGCCTATCCCATCCCTAGGGCTTCAGAGAAGGAGTCTGGAAAAGGAAGGGGGGAGGAAACAATGTTTTCTTGTCCTGTCCCCCAGATCAGCAGCAACCTGGCCTTGACCCTGACGGCAGGCATCCCTCACTCCCTTGCTGCTCCTGAATGGAGGCAGCAGGCATGGCCTCTGGGTTTAACTGCTGCTCTTCGATTCATCTCTGGCCCCATGGCTCCTCCTACCTGGTGCCTCAGCCCCGCGAGGGGAGGGCTCCTACACCTCTGCTCCTGACAGCTGATGGCCAGGCCTGGCCTGGCTGCCCACAGACCCAGCACCACCCTGTACCCAAAAATGCTGGCTCAGCAGGGCGGGTGGGTTAGCGCCTAGGGCCCTCCAGCTATGGAGTTTGTTCAGGCAGCAACATGGTGCCAGGCCTGTAGCTGGACCCTGGGCATTCACAGGGAACAAAGCATAGTCTGCAGTTTTGTGGAGTTTACCTCCCAGTACCAAGTGGGGCTGTGAACTAGGCCACAGCAGGGGAAGAGGAAGGCAGGGTCCTGAGTGATGGGACATCCCTGGGCCTGTCCCAGTGGAGCAGGAGACAAAAGCCTGACTGGGCCGGCTGAGTGGCAGGTGACAGAGACAGCAAATATGGACACCTTTGGAAGATTTTTAAAAAGAGGGCACTGAGCAATGTGTCAGCAGCTGACAGGAATCTTCCATTTCGGATAGGCTGTCTGGTGCTGACGGGGACAACTTGGCAGACAGGGGACACCGGTGCCACACTGGAGGGAGGGGAGATTGCTTACCTGCCGCAGAGCGCCTCTTCTCTGTTAGGGGGAAAACTGAGTTTTGAAGAAACGTGCAGCCATGAGAGGTGGGTCACATCCTAATGTCTACCCTTCCGTTTCATGAGGACTCTCTGTCAATCAGGTTCTGCCTGCCAATGAGATGCCCTCCCAGGCTCAGCGCCCCGAGGAGGCGTTGCTCTCCAAGGAGGACCAGCTGGAAGTCCAGGTGAGCAAGCACTTGTGCAGCTCTGGGCGGGGAGGTGAGCCCAGGCGCAGCGGAGCCTGCCCCTAGTTAAGCACCGGCCCATCGTCTGCTGCTCACCTCTCCACTCGGACCCTGCAGGCACAGGGGTCTCAATGTTTCCCCCAAACACTGTTATGGCTTGAATTGTGTCTCCCAAAAAGATATGTTGAGATTCTAACCCCCACTGCCTCAGAATGTGACCTTATAGAGGTCACTGAGCTCAAATAAGGTCATTAGGCACCTAACCCAATATGACTGGTGTCTTCATAAAAATGGGAAGCACGGACATGGACGTGAACCAGGAGAATGCCGTGTGAAGGTGAGGGCAGACATGGGTGATGCGTCTGCAAGTCAGGGAACACCAAGAGTCCCCAGCTACACCAGAAGCCAGGGGTAGGGGAAAAGCATGGACTGGATTCTCCCTCACAGCCTCCGAAGGGATGGACCTGCTGGCGCCCGCTCTGGGACTTCTGCCTCCAGAACTGACTGTTGAGACAATCAATTCCTATTGTTTAAAGCCACCCAGGTCACGATGCTTTGTTGCAGCCATCCCAGGAAACAAACACAATGAGCAAGCACATACCTTGTTTATGTTGTTCTCCATTGAGTGCTGTCGAAGACAGGGTGATTTCCAAGCAGGGCGGCCATGTCTGTGCTGCCTGATGACTCTTTTATACCGATTGTCCACATAGTAGCTATCTACTCTTAACTGTTGCAAGACAACCTACACAAATGCCGAAAACAACTGCAAGTTCTTGGGTTTGATACGTTTATTGTCACTGGTCAATATTTTAATCTTCATTTACCCCATCACATATATATATATATATATTTGTATTTTATTTATTTATCTTTAGAGGGGGAGGGAAGGAGGGAAATATCAATGTATGGTTGCCTCTCATGAGTCCCCTGCTGGGGAACTGGCCTGCAACCCAGGCATGTGCCCTGACTGGGAATCGAACCGCGATCGTGTGGTTCGCAGGCCCACGCTGAACCCACTGAGCTATACCAGCCAGGGCCACATATATATATTTAATATTTTATTGATTATACCATTACAGTTGTTCTATTCTCCTCCACCCTACACACCCCTCCCCCCATTCCCCCCCCTTTAGTTTATGACCATGTGTCTCAAGTTCTTTAGNATGCCGAAAACAACTGCAAGTTCTTGGGTTTGATACGTTTATTGTCACTGGTCAATATTTTAATCTTCATTTACCCCATCACATATATACATATATATATATATATAAATATATATATATATTATATTTTATTTATTTATCTTTAGAGGGGGAGGGAAGGAGGGAAATATCAATGTATGGTTGCCTCTCATGAGTCCCCTGCTGGGAACTGGCCTGCAACCCAGGCATGTACCCTGACTGGGAATCGAACCGCGATCGTGTGGTTCGCAGGCCCACGCTCAACCCACTGAGCTATACGAGACAGGGCCACATGTATATATTTAATATGTTATTGATTATACCATTACAGTTGTTCTATTCTCCTCCACCCTACACACCCCTCCCCCCATTCCCCCCCTTTAGTTTATGACCACGTGTCTCAAGTTCTTTAGATTCTATATTTCCCATACTATTCTTGCCCTTCCCCCTATTTTTTACCTACCATCTATGCTATTTATTTTTTGTACCTTCTCCCCCCTTCTCCTCCTCCCACTCCCCTGTTGCTAACCCTCCATGTGTTCTTCATTTCTATGGTTCTGCTCTTGATCTAGCTGTCCTATTGGTGTGCTTTTGTTTTAGGTGTGGTTGTTAATAACTGAGTTTGCTGTCCTTTCACTGTTTATATTTTTTATCTTCTTTTTCTTAGATAAGTCCCTTTAACATTTCATATAATAAGGGCTTGGTGATGATGAACTCCTTGAATTTGATCTTATCTGAGAAGCACTTTATCTGTCCTTCCATTCTAAATGAAAGCTTTGCTGGATAGAGCAGTCTTGGATGTAGGTCTTTGGATTTCATGACTTGGAATACTTCTTTCCAGCCCCTTCTTGCCTGGAAGGTCTCTTTTGAGAAATCCGCTGACAGTCTGATGGGAACTCCTTTGTAGGTGACTGTCCCCTTATCTCTTGCTGCTTCGAGGATTCTCTCCTTCATTTTCGTCTTGGCTAATGTAATTATGATGTGCCTTGGTGTGTTTCTTCTTGGGTCCAACTTCTTTGGGACTCTCTGAGCTTCCTGGATTTACTGAAAGTCTATTTCCTTTGCGAGACTGGGGAAGTTCTTTATTATTTGTTCAAATAAGTTTTCCAGTCGTGGCTGTTTCTTTTCCCCTTCTGGTACCCCTATAATTTGGATGTTGGAATGTTTAAAGATGTCTTGGAGGTTCCTAAGCCTCTCCTCATTTTTTTTGAATTCTTGTAACTTCACTTTTTTTCCGTTTGGTCATTTTTTCCTTCCTTCTGGCGTACCCCCTCGATTTGAGTCCCAGTTTCCTTTCCATCACTATTGGTTTCCTGTGCATTTCCCTTCATTTCAATTAGTTTAGCCTTCATATGTTCCTCTAATTTGTGACTAAAATCAACCAGTTCTGTGAGCATCCTGATCACCAGTGTTTTGAACTGTGCATCTGAGAGGTTTGCTATTTCTTTTTCCCTTAGAGTTATTGGCTCTGGGGCTTTGAGTTCTTCTTGAGCCTTATTTTGGACCATTCGAGCCTATTACCTATGGGGAGCGGAGCCCTAGGTGTTCACCAAGGTGGGGCAACTCAGTCACTGGGTTGTGATGCTGTATGTGGGGGCGGGGGTCAAAGGGGAGCAATGGCGGCCCCCTCTGCTGCCTCCCGCCACTGGGCCCTCGAGATCCATCCCACTGCTTGCGAATGTGCAACCGCAGTCAGCCTGCTGCCTCGCGTCCTCGCTGGGTTTGCCGCTGGGGCCTGCGGGTCCGTCTCATTACTCACTCCTCTGCTTGGTTTATCTGCACACGAATGTGTGACCCCAGTCTGCCTGCCACCCTGTGCCCTCACTGGGTCTGCCCTGCGCCCTCACTGGGTCCGCCCAATGCTACCCCGGCTGCCTGGGCACCTGGGGTGGGGAGATCTTTCCTGCCCGTCCCTGCTCCACTGCTGGCTCCGCCCCTCTTACCGGTCTGGTTGAAGGGTTCATTGTTGTTGGACTTCCGTATAGTTCAATTTTCTGTTTTTTGGCTGCATCTTTGTTTACTAAGCCTTTGTTGTATTCAAACTTGGTTGTAGAAGGCACAGTGTTTCCACCTATGCCTCCATCTTGGCAGAAGTCCCACATATATATATTTTTTATGTAACTGGTTTATAAAGATTGAGGAACTGTAATCATAAATGACACAAAATCTTAGCTAATGAAAAAGCATTATGTTTATTTTGACATTTAACTCATATTTTGAGACTATTTTGAAAAGATTTATTGATTTATTTTTAGAGAGAGAAGAAGGGAGGGGGAAAGTGAGGGAGAGAAACATCAATGTGAGGTTGCCCCTCATTTGCCCGCTACTGGGAATGTGGCCCGCAACCCCGGCATGTGCCCTGACTGGGAGTCAAACTGGTGACCCTCTGGTTTGCAGACTGGCACTCAATCCACTGAGCCACACCAGCCAGGGCTATTTTGAGAGTATTTACAGCAGGTATTAAAACTATATGCAATTCTCAAGAGCACATTTATCCTTTTTGTAAAAAATTTCATTTATTTATTTTTAGAGATAGGAAAATGGAGAAAGAGGGACATATTGATGTGAGAGAGAAGCATTGATTGGTTGCTTCTCCTATGCTCCCCAACTGGGGACTGAACCCCAGCCCAGGCATGTGCCCTGACTGGGAATTGAACCAGCGACCTCTCACTTTTGGGGACCACATCCAACCGAGCCACCTGGTCAGGATGACGTTTATTTTTAGTTTACTTAAATCTCCTTCCCTCTCTCTCAGTCTTGTGAAGACCAACTGAATAAGAGCATTGATGAGTGTATTTTTCTGAAATTATGAATTTGTATAATTTTAAAGGATAATATATATTCTTGATAAGTAATCCATCCAGGAACCCATATTTTTCATTAAAATTTTAACAACTACATTAGGACAGTGTCTGTCAATAGGCCCCTACAGTGCAAGGCCCGACCTTCTAAGGCACAGGTGGTAAACACAGGCCCGCGGGCTGAATCTGACCCTTCTCCGCCTTGTTTCTACCCGGCTGCAGCACCAAGCTCCTTGCCCCTGGTCAAGGAATAGTTACATTCACACAGTCCTAAAATTACATTTGGCCCTTTGAAGACAACCAGGAGGCTGATGTGGACCCCGGTGAAAACAAGTTTGACGCCCCAGTTCTATGGCTCCCAGGGCATGCGATTTCCCATGTCTTGTGGGCCCACAGAGCAAAGTGATGTAAAGATCGGTGAGCCTTGGACATCTGCTGTGTGCAACGAGTGTACATTTCTCCGGACATTGAGCAGCAAGTGCTTACTCGAGATCCACCTGCTTTAGCCCTGACACCTGTCCACTGATTGTGGAGTTTGATAGCTTCGGTGTCTTCATCTTTGGTAAGCTCTCCATCTGATTTGTAGGTGCTGGTTTCCTCAGATGTTCGTTGGGCCTCTGTCAGGCCTGATTCAGACTCCTAAATGTCAATGACGAGTTAGAAATTCACTATCTGATTAGATGTTTCTGAGTGATTCTAATAACTCTCTGAATAATAAAAATGTCCAAAGGTGAGCATTTCCCTTGAGGAAGTTAGTGTGACTGTACAATTTTACTGGTATCCCATAGTGCAAGAAAGGAATTGAGAAATTGTGTTCCAGGACTTTTCCATGAAAGAGGAAGCTTAATAATGTATGAGTGTTGCCTGGGCTGGGTAGCTCAGTTGGTTAGAGCATTGTCTCGATTTGTCCAGGTTGTGGGTTTGATCCCTGGTCACGGCACATATAAGACTCAACCAATGAACACATATGCAATCAGACAACAGATTGATGTTTCTCACTCCTTCTCTCCCCTCCTCTCTCTGAAATTAGCCAATAAATTAAGGAAAAACCAAAACCAAGTCAGTTAAGGAAATAATGTATGGGTGTGATCAAGCTGGGAGAGACCCGTGAAGTAAACAGTTGTGCACACAGGTGGATGGCAGTGGCTGCTCACACCTGCCAAACCTTGTGCCGGTGTGCAGTCCCTGGGCTCATCTGAGTCACTTACTGCTTACTGCTCGGGTCACTTACGTCACCCGAGGCAGATGTGGAGCACATGCAATCAAGCTTGTGGCACTGGGACCTGGATTCACCTGTGGCACTTACTGCTGCAGCGCACTTTGCAGAGTTCGGCTGCTACTGGGATTTGACCTGGGACAGCAAAGGTCATTCATTTGGTGAGTGTTACCCAGTGCTAATGGTGTGCTTGCTTGGTGGTATTCCAGAACTGGGGAACCAAGTCCCAAATTCAGAATTGCACAAGTAGAGCCTGAGGCCTGACTCAGTCCCTCCTGAGTCAGGGGGTTCTGCCGGTCCCTGAGGAAGTGACACCAAGCTGAGCACAGCCAGCCTTCAAAGGGGCCTTGTGTGCTCAGGGGCCTTGCACCTGACTCCACATTTGTCATCCCAGCTAGTCAGAATCCCAGACCCTAGGACCTGGGATCAGGTTTTGTGAAGGGGTGGCAATGGCCAGTGGGTGGGGAGGCAGGTTGTCACCAGAGGAAAAGTATAGGACAGCGGGGGGGTGGGGGTGGGGGGAGATGGGGTAGGGGCTAAGCCACAGGCCCTCCAGAGCCAGATAGGGAATTCCTGGGTGTTTAGGAAGTGCCCAGGATCTGACTGAGTAGGCGAACAGAACTCTGTCTCATCACAAGAGTGGGTGTGACCAGCAGAGCCCTGGAAACCTATGTAGGGCCTGGGGGCCTGGACTCTGGACAGGAGGAGAGGGAAGAATCTAGAAGGGGAAGCTCAGGCATGTGGCTGAAGGCGTGGGTCTCAAGCATGACAGTCAAGGAAGCGGGGTGGGGATGAACAACAGAGTGTCAATAAACCCAACATTGCATTTTGTTCTTTGGGCCCCTCAGCCCACAGCTGGGCATCGTGGTTTCAGTGAGTGGGGGGTTGGGAGGGGCAGGCGCCAGCAGGGGCAGGAGGGGGCCGAAACCACCTGACCCCACACACTCTCAGGGAAGCTGTTTCCATAGTATGTTTTCCACTTCATCTGAAAAGGAAACACTCACACTTCGAGCGTGCTTTTCTCTGTAGCTTCAGTTGGCAGAAATTTAAGTCCAAATTCTCAGATGGTGTTTATTTATAAAGAAACTAAACCAGGCATTTTTTCTTCTTTATTGCAAGCAGATTCAAGTCTCCTGTTTAGATTATCTGCAGAGAAGTCCAATATAATTAACTCATACTTTATCGACAGAAATAAAAGTTAAAAACACCATACAAAATAAACTTTACAGAAATGTAAGATTTGGTTTAATTTACAATTCAATTTTTCAAAGCAGGTTACTGAAATATTATCAATTAAACATGACTGTTTGGAGGCTGATTTATTATTTTAAATGCACCTACTATATTCAATAATTTAAAAATAAATTCCAGTACTTGTGATGAGGACAACTATAGATTCCATTCCTGTTTAATACATTTTTAAAGATTTTCTTTTATTACATTACATATTCAATGGACATTTTAAACAGCAATGCAGACACACATAATTTTAATTCAGAGACAATATATGCATATTAAAATTCTGCATGTTTTGATATAAGGTAAAAAATAAAGCTATATAAACTGATCTTTAGATTTTTTTCTGCAAAAGTAGAATCACGCTTTAATAATACTTCCAACATATCTTCATGAAAACTTTGTTTATAGACAACATCAGAATGATTCTCTTTCTTATTTACCTATCTTCTAGCTTTAAAGAAAATGCATGTGCAAACAGAAATTTCTCCTGGTTTTAAAGTGATGGGAAATCTCCAAAAGAAATGTGGAACACAAGAAACTGCATACCAAACTGTCATATTGAGTTGTCAAATAAGTAATATTAATTTAAAGATAATGTAGTAGTGGTTGCTTTAGGTTATTATTAGTCAGTGCAAAACAGGTGAAATTAGTGGTTTTAAAGAAAAAGGCCAGAAAACTTCCTTTAGGTTGCACTGAACATTGGGTTGATGCCCAGCAAGTTAAGAATAGCTGTAACAGCATGGGTGAGACGTTTTTGTAGTTAGTAGTTACAAAACCTCACCAGGCCAAACTACAATTCTCTAAGCCTGTTATTGCAGAAGCAGGTCATCCCCAGCCTCCTTCTCTCGTCCAGGCTGCACCAGCACCAGGTGTTATCTGGTCTGCATTCACCCTATTGAGTCAAATGCATAGGGGCGGGTTGATTGGGTCCTAATAGGAACTGCCAAGAGAGGGACGCCTTTTCTCCCAGCTGCCCTGAGGCGGAGGGCCTGCCTGTGCTCCTGGACACATGTGAAGACACTGCAGCTGGGAGGGTCCAGATGCCACTTTCTGCCACTTGTCCTAAGGATGGAGCTCTGGGGAGGTGTCAGAGGTGGGAGCTAGACTTCCTGAAAAGGAGGAGCTTGTCCAGGGCACTGCTGCTTGGGTCACCCAGCAGCTCCACTACAAACCCGGGGGCTTCCCAGCAAAGCCTCCTGTGACCTGCCTGGGCACTCTGCACGAAGGCCC
Source organism: Sturnira hondurensis (assembly GCF_014824575.4). Classification (NCBI taxonomy): domain Eukaryota; kingdom Metazoa; phylum Chordata; class Mammalia; order Chiroptera; family Phyllostomidae; genus Sturnira; species Sturnira hondurensis. The sequence continues at coordinate 4,859,406 of NW_028076312.1, read as the reverse complement.
TAGGAACCTTGCCTTCTGGAGGCTCCTTGCAGGACCCCCTGGAAGGAGGCAGGGATGCTTGGGCCTAGGGGGTATGTATGTGTGTGTAGTTGTGTGTGTGCATGAGAACTGGCACATATGCACAAATGTGGCCATGAGTGGACCTGGAGCTGCAAGCGAGCGAATGCGCCATGGTCAGACGGACCTCTCACACACAAAGGACTTGCTGTGGCAGGGGGTGTGGGTTCGGAAGCACGTATTCTGACCAACATGGGAAATCAGGAGTTAATAATCTATTAACATATGCAGTCATGAATAAGATTTTCAAACTAAGAAAAATGCTTAAATAAGTTGACTTTACTTGCTTTAAAGTTAAAGGCAAGTAAATACTAGTTACTATAAGGTGAAAAATATCACATTAATATCTGAATATCAGAGACATATCTGAAATGTCATTTCAGCGGGGTTCTTCTCTTCCTCCCATTATTTTTTATCTCACGCCCCTTATCTATTTCAAATTATCAGGCTCAGTCCCTTCATTTCCCAGACAACTTTTCAAAAACATTTTGGAGTCTGTAAAGATTTAGTGGCTTCTATGAGGAGACCTGGATTGTCCGAGGTAAATGGCAACTATTTCAATACGGGCGGAAAGAAGATATGGAACCGTCAAGTAAGAAGCTTCTGTTTTAAGGCTGAAGGATAGAAATTAAGAACAAAACAACACACAGATGAAAATGCAATGAATTGTGAAGAATAAGCATTGCAAAATACACTCTAAATACGCCTTTCAACTGATCACTGCCGCCAGAAACACCACAAAACAAACAGGCGCAGAGAATTAAATCAAACCTGAAAATTCACATTCATCAGATACTGAGACATTCAGTGAAGACTCTCACCAGAATTTAAAGTGGCCAAAATTACATCAACTTAAAAAATAAAAGCTTTAAAAACATACTTTAAAAATTAGATATGATACATTAACAAATGAATGAGTAAGAGATATAAACGGCTATGAAAATACTTCAGTGCAAAGGCAATTTTAGGATTTCTAAAAAAATACATTACAAAGAATTTGTTAACTAAACATACAGAGAATCTGTCCCCCCTACAGGTATTACATTTATACCCACATTAGGTTCTTAAAAACGGCTGTAAAAATGCACACACCAGTTTGCGGGGGCTTGTGTGGACCGGAATGGCCAAGGGCGGCCACCACACAGAGGACACGGGGATGTCACAGGAGGACGAGACAGGGACTGGAGCGTGTGGTGAGGAGGCCCCTCGGGAGGGACGTGGTGCCCTCCTCACTCCGTCTCACTCTAAACCAAATGTTCATCACCTCATCTTTGGTATAGTGTCTACACTCACCTCAGTTTATCCCAACTACTTTATGTTCCCTGTTCTTACTGTTAATTCACCCCTATGTCAAATAAATATTTTAGGTGAAATACTATACAATCAACTTGTGAAATCTGCACTTTCAAAAATACCTAAATCAAGCATCTCTGAAACAAACTGTGTCCAGTCACCAACAGCCCCAGGTTCCACGGCACGGAATCTGGCAGCAGACCACGTGCCTGCTGTTGGCTTAGCTTCCAGTGACGCTTCTCTGCAAAGGCATCCAATTCAAGGTCTGAAGTTTGAATCTCAAACTGAAATGTTTTCTTTAAGGACCATTAAGGCTATGTCAACTAGGTTATTTCTAGAAATAGAAACACCAGTACAGAAAAGTGACAGGAACTCCGCAACAGAGCAGCCTCCCGATGGCTCACCTACCAGACAGCACGCCAAGACGAAACAGAGATGGAACAGAAGAACACGCAAAGCAGGGCCTGGTCAGAGTTGCCAGGGAGGTGACAGTCCAGGGTGGCAATATTGCTTTTTAGAACTCACAGGCCATCTCGCTGGCAGACCCATGATGGCCCAAAAGAGATCCTGGAAGGTGAACGCCGCCCCCAGAGACCGCTTCTCCGTGAAGACACTGAAAGCAGTGGACTACCACAGCCGTATCTGTCCAGGGCACCCCAGACCACCACCCTTCCCCTGACATTCACAAGACAAATGCTTCCCAACAACAGGAAACTGATAAGCTTTACTCTTGGGAGAGTGAAAACAGGTATATCAAAACTTGTGCTGGGAGAGCTTAAATGGCCAGGATTACCTATTCCTTCCTCGCGATATTCCTTTTTTATTCTCCACGGAGGCAGCTAGGGGTTGGGAAAAGAGGAGACATGGAAACATTCAAAGACACTCCCAAACATACAGGGATAAATCGCCCTAGAGAAACAAACCTGGAGTCAGACACAACCCTAAAAATCAGCGTTGAGAGGTGGAGGGCTCTGAACAAAAGCAACAAACAGCACAGTCTGCAACGAGAACGGGAAATGGACGCATGATTATTCGAGTGTTTGGTGTTGAAAGCGGAAGTATCGGAGGGCTGTGGAGAAGGCGGGGCAGAGGCCAGACCCATCGGTCCCACGGCCAGGGCGAGTCACGTCTGTGCTTGCAGGACGGTTGGTGGGTGTGACTGCCTCTGGCTTGAAGCTGGACGGCCCATCTGCAGGCAGATGTCCTCCTCAGGTGACACACACATGTGGTGGGGATGACGGAGGGTGCAGACAGAGACCCTGACCCGTCCTGTGCACGGCCCCCTTGAGCAGCCCAGCTGCACGCACGGGGCCGCCAGGCCTGCGAGAAACGAGGGCGCAGACTGCCTGCCCATGCACTCCAGCCAGGTCCCGCACCCCTTCCTCTTCCTTGGGGGCAGAGGAAAAGCACTTGCGTGCACAGCACACACTTGAGGTGCGGCTCTTAAAGGCTTGAACTGGTGATCGGTTCGCCATCAGTCTCCCCGCAGGGCCCATGGGGGCAGGGCCTCGGGCTGGGATGGCGACGGCTGTTTGAGACACTGACTGTGGGAGGGAGGACCGAGCACTCCCTGCTTTCGGGGAACATAAGTGTCACCTGTCTGGAGCAGGAGCCTGGCTGTGTGGCCGAGGGACTGGGGCTGTGCAGGGAGACGAAACGGCTGACTTCGGACAGGTGGTCCTGACTCTGTGTGCGCGTGCTCTGTGGAGGAACAGAAGAGACGGGGTCAGGACCCTCATGAGAAGCCCACTAACCACGATGGTGCAGTCGCTGCCATCACCGCCGTGGCCAGGGACTCGCACTACTGGACACGGGTCAGAGGGTGTGCGTGCCATCTGAGCTGGGCACAGAGGCAGCGTGCGAGCCTTGGCCTGGCCACGAACTCCCCTTGTCGGTCCCGTCCTGGGTCAAGACAATGTCCATAAACACGCAAGGGCCCCAGCGGCTGAGCGTGATTCCTCTACTGTACAAGTGTGGAATGACCCCTCCAAGAGCGGGGTCCGCACGGCACTGACCGGCTGTCTCGCTGCCTCCAGCCTGTGCTCACCTCTAGACACACAGACAAATGGGGCCTGTTTGGTTTCTTGTCAACAGCCCGAGGAGACGGGCGACACATTCTAGACGTCCTTACACTTAACAGGCAGGGCGGGAGTGAGGGGCGGCTGCACAGAAGTCCACTTTAAAGGAAAAACCATTCCAAGCGCGCCTGCTTCTGGACAGAGAAGGTGGGTGAGCGTGTCGGGCCTGTGGAGTGTGGCTCGGAAGGCTTTTGGACATGGCTGCGTCTCCTCTCTGTTTTTCAGGCACTGGCTCCGCTCCCTGTTCTGGCTGAGGGATGACAATGTGTCCATACCACACATCACTGCAAATCACATGATACTCCCTATTTTATTTCCAAATGAAAACGGCCTTTCCTGACAGACCTTCGGGGTGAAGTCAGTCTCACCACCAGGGACGCTGAACGCGGGGCGCACCAGGTGAGCACGCCACATCAGTGCGTGTGGAAGCACGTTCACCACCGCAGGTGTGTGTACGTGTCGGGGATGTGTGCGCATACACACGTGTGCATGTGCGCGTGTGTGCACGCCACTCAACCATACACAGTCCAGCCACTCTGAGGCGGGTCACTTACCTGGGATAGAGATATACCTGTGTGTGTAAAAATCATTTTGTTTTTTTGAAAAATGAACCTTTGTTACTGAAATGGCACAGCACAGCAAAACTTTGGAGGAAAAACAGACAGTTTGAAAGGCTCACAGCACACCCAGGAAGCCTGCCACCGTGGTGGATGCCGTTACCTATCCTTGGGCTAATGGCGCCTGGGCCCCGGCAAGACGTCCTTCAGAAGTGGCCTGTCCGTGCTTGGCGCGGCACCGACCGCTGTTTTGAGCTTCGAGCTCCTCTGCAAGGTGAGGAAAGACACTGAGACAGCTGTCCCATCGGGGACCTAGAGAGCTCTCCGGGCGGAACTCAGCCCAGCGTGCGGCTGGGGCGTGGGGACACACCCACAAGGGCATGAAAAGAGAGCATCAGTTCATGTGGAAGTCTGTGCAAGAGGTGGGCTAGTGGGGTGGGCTAGTGGGGTGGGCCCCTCCCAGGGCCTCCGCTGAGGGAAAGGGTGGTCTCTCTAACAGGGCCCTTCACGTGAAGGAGACCCAGGGGCAGAGCCACTGCTGAGAGGACTGCGGTGGGACAGCGGGGCCTCAGCGGGAAAGGCTGTACGGCCGGTTCCCAACACAGCCTCAGCCAGCGGCTGCTGAGAGCACAGGAAGTGCTTCTAGATCCCCCAAGCTCAAAGTCCTACCTGCGAGCTTTTTGAGTGTCGTTTACTGATCAGCTCTCCCCACCACAGAAGAGAAGCAGGGGTCTCTGACGGGAGGCACTGTGTGCCTGCCCAGCCCCACCTGTCTGTGCCTCTGTCTCCCCCTTTCCTCCTGACCCTCAGCCCCCCCCACCCCCCACTCAGCCCCGTATGTAGTCACACAGAAGAGGCCTGCCCGAGGCCAGAATCCTGGCAGTTCGAGGAGTCACAGTGCTGCAGGTCAGTGGGACTGGGCATCTGAACACTAAGATTTTCCAGTCAAACCATATTAGTTTCTCAGTAATAGGAAGANCACTGTGTGCCTGCCCAGCCCCACCTGTCTGTGCCTCTGTCTCCCCCTTTCCTCCTGACCCTCAGCCCCCCCCACCCCCCACTCAGCCCCGTATGTAGTCACACAGAAGAGGCCTGCCCGAGGCCAGAATCCTGGCAGTTCAAGGAGTCACGGTGCTGCAGGTCAGTGGGACTGGGCATCTGAACACTAAGATTTTCCAGTCAAACCATATTAGTTTCTCAGTAATAGGAAGAAGGGATTTTAAAACGTGAAGAATTTTAAAAGGTTATAATTGCAGAATGCCTTCTGGGGAGAAGAATGAACTAAACAAGAGGTGGAGTTGTTGCCCTTCAAATTATATATAATTCAACTATATATAAAAATATAGGTAGACAGAGATATATAAATACATATATAAGTTATATATGCATATACATATATACACACGTGTATATATATGTCACCTGGTGCCAGTGATGCTTCACTTTTTAATAGAACAGATTCAGAGAAAAAAACATCCATCTGAAGTACTCTGTATTCCACATAAGGGTTAGTCAGATGTTTATTCCTCCAAAGTTTTGCCGCAGTCTGGGTGGCCTTACAGCAACACAAGCATTCACCTTGTGTGAGCCAGGGGCGTGCTGGCTGCAGGGACTCTGTGAAGGTGTGGCTGTGGGGACACCTGTGGGCCACGTCCCCTGTGGCCTGGACACCACAGAGCACTCAGTGCCGACCTTCTCCGAGCAGCTCAAGCCTGGCTTCTGCAAAGGTTCAGAAGCAAACCAATTCTTTTAGAAATATTCTATTTATTTATTTATTTAATTTGTTCATAGAGAGAGGGGATGGGAAGGAGAAAGAGTGGGAGAGAAACATCAATGTGTGGTTGCCCCTCACGCGTCCCCTACTGGGAACTGGCCTGCAACCCAGGCATGTGCCCTGACTGGGAATCGAACCAGTGACTCTTTGCTTCACAGACCCATGCTCAATCCACTGAGCTACACCAGCCAGGGCGCAAATCAACTCTTAATAAACCACATCAACAGTTAGAGTATATATTTTTAGTCAGAGCTGGCATGGCTGAATCAATTTCATAGGCACCTCCTGTGACTTACTGAAGTGTGAAGTGTTCCTAATGATTCCATCCCAAATGTTTTCAAGTGCGTAAATAATGACATGAAGTTATGTTATTAGTTCTAACAAATTCTGATGGCACCAGGTTAGAAAACTTTTGATTACCAATAATTACTGTGGTAATCAAAAAGTACCATCCTGTTAGCTAAAAAACATCGTTTAAAATGTATAGAAGATAAGCTGTTATTTAGTGGGAAAAAAAAGCCTTTTTCTTGCTTTAGGTACTTTCCTATTAAACAAGCTACACTGGTAAAATAGTATTACAGAAAAATGTCTTTTCAAAGTATCAATAATTTTGGCTCTATATGGCTAAGAAGCAGACCACGACAGCCATTTAAAGCAAAGTAGAAGGTTTCTCTAGAACTTTGACCCAAAACATGTCTCTCCTGGCTTTGTCCACAGCCCTGACGGCTAGCCTGAGTCCTGCCATTGTGCAGTGCTCTGCAGGGCCCCGAGCACACCTCACTGTGGAGGCCTCAGTGTCCCTGTCTGCAGAGTGGGTTTACAGAGGTGAGTGAGCTAGGAGTCTTGCTACCCATCCTGTCTGGGATGCGGAGAGAAGGACGGCACTGTGCTCGCTCAGGGGCTCCTGTGACTGAGGAACCATCACACCCACACCTTCGGGGGTAGGAATTAGGAGTTTAAGGCAGCACAGCCCGGTGCTCTCAGCTGGGCCCGAGTGAAGACACAGCTGCCCCTTGCAGGTGGGACGGATACTTCAATGGACGCTGAGAGAGAAACAGCGGTTAGTAGAACAATGGTATTGATAGAAAACACAGCCCACGTGCCCTTTCCGCATCTCAAGGGACACGTTATCCACGTATTTCCCGGTGTGGTGGCGGTTAGAACAAGCACAGGAGTCATCAACACCGGGTATGCGTTCGATGGCTCTGGATACAAAAAGCCAGCCCTCTGTTGTTGTGTGACTACAATCCCAAACATGCAGAAAGACAGAAAGGCATCACCTTGTTCCATCAGAAACTCAGACTGCTGGAGGTCTGAGAAAGCATAAAGATGGTTGACTGTTCAACAGAAAGGCACTGGTTCTTAGTCTGCCAGTCCCAGAAGGTTCAGGAGGCCACGCACATCATTAGACAAGGCAGTAGTGGTTATTTAGGCAAAGCAGTCAGAAGACGGAAGGGAGCGAAGAAAGGAAAAGAGAAACAAGGAGAGACTGTGAGTCTGACTGAATGCCAACAATGTCCCGCGCACACCAGCGCTGCCCTGCGGCACTGGCTTGTAGCACATGGAGACCGGACGATGCACCGTGGACAGTCCGGCCCCTGTCCAGGGGCTCTCACTTGCTGGAGGGCACTGTGGACCTCCCATCCCTGCTACATTTCTCTTTCTTGCCACCAAAGCCCCGAACACGTCCCTGTCCTACACTGCTCATTTAAAGGTGGTGACACGAGTCAGTATGCGGTGAAACTGGACATGCGTGCTCTCACTGAGCTTCCCGAGTTTGTGGCAGCACCGACTTCACAAACATGACAGGTGCTCAGAGGAACTGGTGGCACTGGCTTCAACATTTTCCACTGCACCAGAGTTCTAAGGAAGCTCACCAGCCCGGACCCCATTCAGCTGCCAGGATTGGTGGGGGTGGGGCCAAGTCAGGGCCGCACCACTCCCACTGCAGTGCTGGGGAGGGCTACCTGCCTGCTGGCCCAAACATGGGCCAGCAACACCCTCCCACCCACCTTCACCTGCACAGCCACCTGTGCTCTAGGAGGAAGGCATGCTACCTGCAGGGACAGTCCCAGCTCTGGCTTCTGACCTCTCAGCAGGACCTTTCCTTCTCATTGTCGAGGTTCTGCACCCCCACGGGCAGATCGCAGGGGTGAGGAGATGGGGGACGTGCCCTCCCTGAGAACTCCGGGAAGGGCCAGAGTGTTTTGGGAAGCTCTGACCAACACTTTCTGGTGACCTATGCCAGTTTGGGCATTTTGCATCTCACTACCTGATATGCAAATCCAGAATTAAATCCAGAATTCAACTTGTTGGGATCAATTTGGAAGCATGGAAGTAGACCTCCTAATTATCAGAATTTCCCAATATAAATGTTAAAGTTTAGAGCCAATTTCACCATTCCTAAAAAATGCAATTTTACCTTTAAAGTAATGATTAATTAAAAAAATTTTTTAGATTCACACAAATTTCTTTTGTGTTGGCATCATCTTTTCCTTATTTAATTAACTGCTTAGGTGTAAACATTGGTCACCTTGAATTTTACCTAATGTTTAAAACAATCTATTATAAAAGTCATTAGTAATACTTGCACTGATGGTATTCTCAGCCCAAAGCTTTCATGCCACCCTTTGTCGTGGCCCTCCCCACTCTGAACCTGGGGGGCTGCAGCGCAGCCCACCCCACCCCTGGGAGCAGCTGGGTACCTGGACTCTCTCTGTGGCGCTAGGCCACAGCTGCCTGCACAAGACTTTCTTGAGAACATCGGGAAGGAGGCTGACAGTGATGAGCAGAATGATGGCTAGCCAGGCAGGGCCACTGGATAGCATCTGTATGAACACATAGTACATCCTTTGATAGCTGAGGAATGGCCTGGAATGTGGAGGGAGAGAGAGAAACATGAGGCAGGTCAGAATCGTCAGGAGGAACACTAGAATCCCACCCTGTTTTCTCTGCATCAAGAGCCCATTTGTCCGGGCAGTTTTTACTTGAGGCGCGGATAGTCACTGGGCAAGCCATTTAGCTGGCCTGCTGTGAATTAAGCAGTTAAATAACTGGACGTTGAACTTCCTCTGCAATGTTATAGATGGGCAACAGGAGGAACTCTATGAGATCATCCCAAAGGGAAAATAAGTCCCTGAAGTGCAGTTTCAGAACAACAAAAATTATTTTAAAACATTAAAATAGGTGATTTTTTTGTATTGCAAAATCACAATGGTTATAATCATGAAGATATACAACAGTTCTGATCTGCAGAGCTAGTTAACTACCTAAAGCTTATGCCATAAAAATCTTAAAATTTCTCTATAAAAATACAGAGTATAAAATGACTTCCTCATCAGGCAAATCTATAATTCGAAGAAAATATCTATATTGGGCTCCATGAGAGAAGTTGAAAAGGATGAAGCAATTGATACGATGCTGAATTTAAGTTATACGGTTTCATGATCCCTAAAGCCCAGGAGCTAGTCAGAGACGTTTTCAGGATGGAATCTTCCTCTTACACAGCCATAGCTTCAGAAGTTCACGAGAACTTCAGGGACTTTTAGCCTGGGGCAGGGTTGTTGGAAACCCAGCAAAAGCTTATCTAATTTTTCTGTACCTATTTCCAGGTCTCAAAGAACGTGTAATGCATAGCTCTGGTCACTAGAGGGCAGTAATGTAATGAGAGGTGGTGGGTATCTGGGATCACCAACAAACCTATGGGTGAGACTCATCACAGAGGCTTTCTATTTTCAGGGCCTGCCTGTGTGTTTACCAGGAACTGTGCTCCATATTGAAGATGCAAAGTGGAGAGGACATTGCTTCTGGCCACACATCCAGCCAGGCCTAGGGCCAGGCCAGCGCATCCAGTTGAAGGCATTCCCTCCAGATCACGGCCCCTGGGGCCTGCTCACTGGCCTTCTCCCAGTCCCAGCCCTGCTCAGGAAATGCTTGGTCTTACAGGGAAGGTAAAAATGTAAACAGGAGAATTACAGAAAAGTACAGTACATGTTTGACAGGAGAATGATGAAATGTGTGGGGACGAGGTTGGAACCATCTGTCTGTGATGTGGTTCAAGGGCAGCACTGAAGAGGACAATGAACCACTGGGTTTTAAGGGATGAATAAGAGCTCCACAGGCACGCTGGCTGGAAAGGACATTTCTGGTGGGAAAGCGTGGGCAAAGGTGTGCTTGTGGCAGTACCGGGATAGATGCCAAATGCAGCCCCTTACTGCCTTCTTCAGGGGTGACCAAGCCAGCACCACAGCTTGACCACTTTGTTGCGGTAATATCCAAACCGCAAGTCCTGTTCACTCTTGGCTCACATGTCCATGTTCAGTACAGTGGTCTTTTTAAAGCAGCAACTGGACTCTGCCACCCTCTCTGTTTACAATCCTCGGTGCTGTCCCACCGTCATCAGATCGGGGTCAAGGTCCTACCTGGCCCGTGGGCCCCCTGTGGCCTGCTCCTACGCCCTTCTCCAGCTGGACCCAGGCCCCTGGGCCGTCACAGTGGACTTCCCTCTGCCTGCCACGGCCCCGCCTCGGGCTTTCGCACGTGCAAGTTCCTCCCTTGGGAGCAGGGCCCCGCCTGGAGTCAGAGGGCCCAGGGGAGCCGGGCTCCCTGTCCATCTTATCGTTTGTAGGGGCAGGGAGTGTGGCTGTGAGAAGACGGAGTGAGACAAACCCTGTCGAGTATTTAACTCATCTCATTCTAGGAAGCATTTAATGAGTGTGGCCTATTGTGATAATGATGGTGATTTTCTCCCGGGTTTCGGTTTAAATAAAAACTTTATTTGCGAAGCCTTCTCTGACCCTCAGTCTTGCTATGGCATCCAGTTCGTTTCTCACTTGTCAAAAGCCCGAGTAGTTATTATCTAGCATGTGCCCCCACCCCACTGAAAATGTGGGGTCAAAGGAGCAGGGACCGCACCTGCCTCATGCCCTCCATGGTCCCCCAGGCCTTCTCACAATGCCTCGCACACACCAGGCATTCGACAAATATTTGCACACAGGAATGAGGGTGTACGGAAAATGTGTTTTGAGCCCCCAGTGAAAGATACTGCAGGACTATAAAGGTAGTGATGATTACATAATACTTCTAATCCATACCAGATAATTCCTCCCCAGAGGAGGGAAAAGACGACGTAGAACAGCAGCGACCCCCAGATAACAAAATGGTTTATCCAAGTCCAGTAGTGTGTATCTAACGCCAGCTGAAAGAAAAGATCATGAATGGTGATGTTATCTAGACACGCCAGCGTGAGCCATGGCAAGGAAACAGAGCCGGGAAATAATGAAACCAACCAAAAAACGCTTCCCTTTTAGCCAAAATGCCCACACGAAACTGCTTAGGGAAAACAAAACCTTACTCTTCCAAAGAAGATAAGGCACGTGAGCATCAGGTGTGCAATCACACCTTCCCAGTAATGCTCACGCTCATGGGGACCTGGGAGGCTTTTGGGGGAGAGGGGGTCTCAGGGCAATGGCTTAAGGCCTTGGCTATATTTTTACTAAGGAAATTACTTTGGGATTTTCTTTGTGACATTTAAAAAAATTCAGATTGATAGGTGTGGGGATTTTCATAATGCCATTTCACGTAAAATTTGACTTTGAAAATAATTTAAATCTGAATCCTTTTCTAAAGACTCATTGACAGATGGGTGGATGAGGTGACAGGGATTAAGAAGTACAAATTGGCAATTATAAAAATAGTCTAGGAGTACAAAGTACAACATAGAGAATATAGACAATAATACTGTGATAACTATGTATGGTGTCAGACGGGTACTAGACCTATTGAGGCAATCACCTCATAAAGTATATATTGATATGTGTACATATTGATAAATCACTATGATGAACACCTGAAACTAGCATACTAGCGTATGTCAACTGAAATTACAAAATAATAAAAAAATGAGTTAAAAAAGAAAAGGCTAAATGCCTTTACCTGTTTTCTGTGTATTCCAGAAATGTGCATACTGGATCCTGGGGTGGGTGACCCCAGTCTGCGCCTGACTCATTTGAAAGGTGGTAAGAAGACCCCCCACCGGGCCCTGGGGCTGTCTGAGCGGCATGCAAGTGTGGGTTTGTGATTTGCAACAGACTGGTAATTCACCGACTGGGAGACTGACACACGCAGGGGCCTCCTAACTGGGCCAGGAGAAGAAACATCCACGTGAGACAGTTTACCTTTAGTGTAACTGTAAACACCATCACAGTGAACACCAGTGTCCCGAAGGTCCAGTTTCCAAATATCTGTGGGGGCAAACAGTCCAATCAGTCCCTTGGGAATAAGTATTTTCCTCTTTTCACATTCAAACGAGAGCGCCTAGAGAATACATCTCATTGTTCCTGTGTGCCAACACCTCACACCCCGAAGATGCAGGGACTTTGTCCTGTTTCTACAAAGTAAGAGGAAATGGCAGTAAACACCCTGGGCCGCTCGAGACCCCCAGCTTCCCAGCACCACCCCTACACTGACAGTCCTGTCACCCCTGACATCGGCCCCTCGGTGCTGCCGACAAACATCAGCCCTGACATCACAGACTGGGAGCAAGAAAAATACTGAGGAGCTGGCATCACTATTGGCAGGGCGCTAGCTGTTTTTTCTGGTTCGTGTTTCAAGTGGAAGCCACATTTACCCGTTACCTAGTTCTATGCCTTCTGCGCGTTCGAGAATAAACCCCATGGAGTTTCTGTCTACTCTCTTTTGGACTCAAGCCAAACCCCCGCCTGCTTTGCGAGAAAAACAAGTGCTAGAATGTTTGCTAGCAAGCAATGAGAGAAAATCGCCCAATCATGTAGGGGGGACACATGGAGGCGACTTTCCTCAGGAAAATCACAGGGAAGGGAGAAAGGCAGGCAGGCAGGCAAGATGGTGGCGCAGGAAGGTCCCCAGCGGCCAGTCTGATGGCCAGAACCATAGACACGTCAACAGCCCCTCGGAAAAGGCCACCGAGAGGAGAGAACACAGAGCAGGGCTTCGGTGCTCCCGAGGGCTTGGCAGGATGCAGGGAAACGGGAATGTGGCGGAAACACGTAAGAGTCGCATCGTGAGAACAACACATTTCTTAACTACAGACAAAGACACAAGCAAAATAAAACACTGTTACTTGAGACTCTTTCTGTTAGAGGGAAAAGATTCAGTCTACAGGAACTCGTACGCTATGAGAGTAAGTTTCTTCAAGATTTCCACACAAGGAATCTGGCATGCCAGATACTTTGAACCCATGCCTCTCAGAAAACACTCCTTGTACTTCTTTTAAGAAAATAAAGCTGTATTTCACAAAGAATTTAAAAACTGGAATACAAACGGCTTTCTTCTGTGGTTAATTTTCAACCACAGAAATATGCCTACACATAACTCAATGCAGGTGAATGTGTAGGCTACCCGTTGTGGGATGTATCTCGTGAGTAAGAACCACTGGTAGAGTTCTCCTCACTAGGAGAAAACCTAACTAAAGTATTTGTACTTCACAGTGGTAAACAGACTTCTTAAGGGCCAACCTCACCCCGCCCCGCAAATCAACATCTCTTTACAATTCATTCCTCACTTCCTCGCTGTGACTGAAACTGGTTGTCACCCCTCAGACCCACCTACGCCAAGAGCGCTCACTGAGGAGTGGGCGCAGGGCAATTCTGTACCCAGGGGACATCGGCAATGTCTGGAGACATTTTCCGTTGTCGCAGTGGTGGGAGGGGCGCTATTGGCATCTAGCCAGAGGTTAGGCAGAGGCCAGGCATCTTTTAACTGCAATGGGCAGCGCACAGCCCAGGGACTGTCTGGCTTTGAATGGCAATAGTGGTCAGGCTGGAAAACCCTCAAAAAAGTGTTCTCCCTTCAATGCTTAGCTTTTTTAAATCCTCACCCAAGGATACGCTTATTGATTTCAGAGAGAGGGAGACAAACATCAGTGTGACAGAAAAACATTGATTGGCTACCTCTCGTAAGTGCCCTAACCAGGGCCTGAACCCTAATCTAGGCATGTGCCCTGACCCAGAATCGAACCTGTGACCTTTCAGTCTGTCGGATGACATTCCAATCAATTGAGCCACACAGGCCAGGGCAATGCTTAACTTTTAAGGGAGGAAAATTTGACAACTCTGAATGGGGCTGCAGTTTGGCAGAGACCCACGAAAACGCTCGGCCAGATGGATGCTGGAGAACAGAATGGCTCCGTGTTGTTTTCACCGGAAGCCGAGGTTAGCCAAAAGTGAAGGGTGAGCCAGAGGCAGCTCTGAATCCCACATGGGCGTCCTGGTGGGACTGGCAGTCAGACCACCACCCTGCCCTGCGCTCCACTTCCTTATACCCCAGGCCTACTCGTTTGCCACCCCTGCTTGGCAGGAAACCTGAGACTCTTCTTAAAAAGCAAATTATAGAATTGGAGTTGCACAGAAGAGAGTGATAGGACATTACCAAGGGCACCACAAGTCAGGGACAAACTCAGTCATTCAAGTGACTTCTCTCTCCCTCTCCTTGAGGGTAGGCGTGCTTCTCTAGAGCATTGCTGGGCTTTCTCAGATTTGGTAGGTTATGGTAAACCTGGGATCGCAAGTTAGGCATCCTAATGCCTAGTCTAGTAAAATACATGGGCCCTGCCCATGGCTCAGTTGGTGGGGCATCATGCCACAAAGAGAAAGGTCGCCAGTTCGATTCCTGGTCAGGGCACATGCCTGGGTTGCAGGTTTGGTCCCTGGTCCGCACATACAAGAGGCAATCGATCAATGTTTCCCTCTCACATTGATGTTTCTCTCCCTCTTTCTTCCTTTCTCTCTAAAAATAAATAAAACTTTAACACACACACACACACACACCCCCACCCACCTCGGCCTCAGGTGTAATTTTACAGGTGAATAGCAACAAAGCACAACTCTCTTGAACCCAGAGCTGAGAATTTTGGTTAGAGCCCTGGGCAATGTTGGAATCTGCTCCACCCTCGCCTGTGCCCTTCAGCTATTTCTGGCTCACTGGCATAGAGAGTCATGGTGACATCTCTGTAAGTTCCTCTTCATTTCCTTTTTTGTTTTAAGGGAGCCCTCAGGCTCATTGCTAACAGTTAATTCATGATTAAAACTGCCATCATCTCTACAGATTTTAGAGGCGGGACATGGGGTGGTTAGTTGGGATACATTCTCCTTTCTCAAAGAGTTGTCCTGAAGGATGATGTTTTTCTTAAGCAACATAAGTTCCCGCCCCTCCCCCACGAAGCTCTGAGCCTGATTTCTTCGCTGTTACCCCCACTGAGCCTTTCGCTGGCTTTACCGGCTCATTCAGATGATGACGAGAACTCAGTAGATGTGGCGCAGCCACTCCACCGGATCCGAACCAAGTCCCTTCACACACAGTCTCTCTCTTCCGAGGTTTGTATTTTGCAGAAAACTTTCCTGCTTTTTAAAGCCCTAAGATCCAGACCAATTTAATTTTTACGTGTAAAAATATTCCACAACGGACATGATTTGAGTTTCTTTCAAGATCACAGTCATAAGAAACACCTACTACATTCCCTTCGCACACAGATTCCGTACTTCTACCAAGTCTGCTGGCATAATCTGCCCTTGCCATACCGGCTGGCAGTGGCTCAAATTTCAGCAATGCTGATGCCAGCCGGCTCACACTGTACCGTGCTCCAAACTCTCCAGTTTTCATCTAGGAATACCCTGCTGTCGTCTTACTATTCTCACTTGAGAAATAACTGGCTCCTGATGTCTGTGTGGAAAATGCCCCAAGTGAATTTCTCTTTTTCAAGAGTTACCTACGATTCTAGTGTTCCCTCAACACTATGCGTGCTCCATAAACATTCCTAGCGAATGACTTAGGTCTTAAAAGAAAGTGGTCCTCAGTAGAACATCCAAATTACACCACCAAGAAGATGCATTCTTGTCCAGCAGGGAGCGCCACCAGAAAGGGACGAGCACTGTAGTCTCCACATTGCCCTGCGAACTTAGAACCAAGGGCATCATCACTGGTCACCCAAGACCACCATATTTACTTGCACTTTGCAGGTTTACTTGAATTACCACAGAACTAGCCTATGATACCACTTTTAGTTTTGCAAGTGATCTCATACTCTCACCCCCAAGCAAACAAGAGTTTAAGCGTCAACAGTCCAGGATAAGGATATAACAGCAGACATCCGGCCCTGGACTTGCCCTTGACCTGGAGTGGCCCTGGGTTAGCTCAGCCTCCTGGAGTCCTGCGCTCCCGGTGACAGGGGGTAAAAGCGTCCACATTAGGCCCTCGACACACTTGTCACTCATAATGAGGGGTACTGTATACTATTCATCTTGCCCTTACAACTCTTAAGTCTTTAGATTATTTAACTTCTATAGAGCATTAGTGAGCTGAAGCAAACTCCACATCTCAAACGTGTAACTACAGACAAACACCTCGAAATAAACACCATGTGCTGCTAGATAATACTGTCAGGTAGGACAGATAGTAACCCAGGCAGGGAGGAGGAGGGAGACATGTCTCACCCACGGACTCCGCCGTCCTGAGTTTGGTCCGATAACATTGCCAGGTGTTCCCACATCACCAGAAACACTATGCTAACACAGAAGGAGGGAAGCCCTGGAAATTCTATGTATAATTTCCACTATTTGGGAAAGAAGGGCTTGAAACGGTGTATTCCCCCCAAGGCCTGGAACTGGGAGGGGGACTCAGGGGGCTCAGGGCACCCTTAAGGAATCAGGAAATAGGAGATGTATAAGGATTTTATAGAAATCCTTGGACCATACGAAGGGCCTTGAAACACCACTGCACTCACAGACCCACAGCAGTCTAAGAAGTGGCTGGACAGAAGTTTGGCTGGAGAACTGCAGGAATCTGAGCAGGAGAGGGAGATGCCAGGAAGGTCTCTTTATGGTCTGTAGCCCAAAGCCACACCACACTGGTCGGTCAGCACTCCCATTTCTGGGTGCATGAGCCAAGCATGCCTTTTTTGGGGTATCCTTTTCCCCACTTAAGCCTTTTAGTAGTAATTCTTGAGACATGCCTATCATTTTACCATGTAACACTGAAATTGAAACAATTAAGAAGCAGCATAGAAAAAAATAGTACAAAGTTTGTACCAAACATCTTGGGCTTGAGTTCTAATTGTCTGACTTTAATTGATGTGAACTTTAATCTCTTTGAACTTTAGTTTCCTCAACCATGACTACGTCCAAGGGCGAATGAAGTTGAGAGAGGGTAAGACTTGTGAAAATAAACTACAAATAAAGTGTCAGATGAATGGCACCTATTTTAGCTACTATGATCCTGGAATTTCAGTCCTTAGGACACAAAATCTTAGTTCTTTTTAAGATACATGCAAGGTGCTCACTGAAAGCCTAACCATAAACACATTTTATAAAAGAAACATAAGAACAACAAGACAGATCTTTTTTTAAAAAATATTTTACTTATTTATTTTTAGAAAGAGGGGAAGGGAAGAAGAAAGAGAGGGAGAGAAACATCAATGCATGAGAGATGTTGCCTCTCGCATGTCCCCAACTGGGGCTCTGGTCTGAAACCCAGGCATGCGCCCTGACCGGGGCTCAAACTGGTGACGTTTTGGTGGATAGGCCCGCACTCAGTCCACTGAGCCACACCAGCCAGAGCAAGACAGCTCTCTTCAATGACGTTTATGACGTGTTCGCATCCGGAAATTATTCAACTAAAATAAACTAAGACAAAAAATAAACTCTAGAAAAATGTAAAGTTTGTAGAAGAGTGAAATAAAACTTTAAAAAATTCCCACGATCCATTGAGTGAAAATTGTTTTTCATTATAATGAAAGATAATAGCACCTTTTAGTAATGAGGAATAAGAAACAACTATATAAATGGGTACACAAGTTCTATGGGACCTGTTGCAAGACCTTTCAATCCAACAGTTTTAAGAGATAAATGATACAGGAAGACAAAATGGGAGGAAGGGGGTGTTCTGTCACATGGGAAATGAAGTGAACCTCTGTTCTTAAGTTACCCTTCGTTCACGCCAACAGCAGGGTTTATTTTTACGGCAGGTATACATTCAGGCAGGGAATGATGCTGAAGTGTATTCCGTGTCTCTCCCAGGGAGCATGGGTTTCCCACTTTCAAAACAGTATCTCAGCAGGCCTTGCAAGCCTCTGTGTGTTGCCTCTCATTGAAGGGAAAGGGAGGTTCAAACAGGTCAGGTTAAGAAACATCACTGACTCAGTGACGATCCTGACACAGAAATTCAGAGATAAACACCGAGTGCAAACGGTCAGATGCCTTCTCCAACACACGATGCACAGACTTCTCTACGCAACTCTCATCTACAGGGAGGGGAAGGGAGCAGCGGCTAATGGTGTTTCTACTGACAAAGCACACGGAAGAAGGCACACTGGAAAATATTTTCGAGAAATATTTTATCTAGAATGCACTCCAAAAACATAGAGGACACACCCACAATCGTCTTACCATGTGTGTGTTGGTGGTCATTATCTGAGAGTGGGAAGGAAAGCGAGTCGCAAAAAGAAAAAAAGCAAGATACAAATAAAACAAACCCTAGAAATTATGCAAACAACCAGAGAGCTGATGTCTATTAGAAACTATCAACCTATTCAATGCAAGGAGAATAGATACTTAAGTACACGTGGAAAAATGCTAAAATGTATTAAATACAAAATTAATTCTCATATTAGATAAGCCATGCCTGAACGATCTAACTAAACCACTAGACACATAGCTGACGGTGAAATATAAGTTACAGAGGTGAAGTCCGCACACCCTCAGGACGGGTATTTCCCAGTCTGCAGAGCTCCGCAGAGCAGGGCATTTGCGGATGTACTATGTCCTTTATAGCGATTTGGTAGCTAGGTCCCCAAGCATCAGGAGACCCCACAGGCTGTGCTGAGTGACTGCACTGAACAATAATCACACGCAGTTATTCCCAAGTAGCCAAGTCAACAAGACCCAGTTCCGTACTAACCTGTCCGTTGCTGGTCACTGTTGTATTTTCAAACATGAAGTAAGCACCAAAGAAAAATACTAGCGCATCGAATACTCCTAAGAATGTCCAGTAAATGAACACTCGCCAGCGGAGTAGAGCATTCTTGGCAATATCTCTGTGTAAATGAAACGGTGGGAACACAGTGAGTGCATTTCAGTGAAACCAGCCTCACCCCATGACCTGGCCACCCCAGTGTGCTCTGTAGTGACCAGTCTAGTAGGGGGCTCTCAGTCACTGGAGAGATTCCCTCAGTGATGACATGCGACAAAAATTCACCAAGTTGTAGGGCAGTATCACAACCAGCGTCCTGACGAGGACACCACCCACCCATCTTGCTTGGTATCCCAGTTTTACAGCATCTACCTGTATTTTTTCTCACAACTCCACGTGAATCTAAACTTTTCTGATGTAAGTTTAATTTAAAAAGCCACAAAATGCCCACGTTGAATCCGCCCAAGACCCTGGAGTGCAGTGCTGAAACAGCAAACATCTCTTCCTTATTATTAGAGAGTACTTTGTAGCAGAAAAGAGCACACCAAGATGTGATCCGTTAACTCTTCTCCCCCTTCACTTAATAGCACATATGTGGTTTTTAAAGACTAATTTAGGCCACAGATCCACTGGGGCCACAAGGGGATAGAAACTCTTCTCCCTGGTCCTTTCCTAATTATTAAAAAACATGGCAAGATACTAACTGGTTTAATAGGCACATTTCAAGTGCAACGTAAATCTATATAAATCTGAAGTATGATCAGTTGGTAAAAGCAAGTGTACCAGCTGACACTGAATGTTTTTGGTTTTTAAATAATTCAAGGGGGCGTTTATTTGAAGGCACTGCTCTACGGCTACCGCAGTATTCCCTGAGCGCTACAGCAAGTGTGTCTCTGCGGCCCAGCACCTGTAGAGAGAAGGGTCCCTCTTGAGCGTGTCTACGCTCACGTGCTGCTCCATCAGGCTGTACAGGAGAATCGGGAGGGAAGTGAAACTGATGTTGTACAGTGTCAGGTAGGCCGTGTCGTACAGAGTCTGCAGGAAGGAAAAAACCAACTGAAAACAATACTCGTGCACCTTGATAAACTTTTTTGGTGTTTTGTTAAATATGTATTTTTTAAATATATATTTTTAAATTTGCAAAGACCTCGTAACACAAGCATTCTGAGATACAGACAGAGCCTTCTTTCTACAGATTCAGAAGGATCAGGACCATTTTCAAAGCTTCATGATGTCAATCAGCCAGAATTAAAATCGTGGCCAAGAGAAGGCCCAACCATGACCCCCTCCATTTGGCCACTGCAAACTTGCAACAAAAAGAATTGTAATTGCAGAAAGTTTGTAATTTTTTTCTGCCCTCTTCAAGCTTCAATCTTCCCCAGCCCCAGACCCTTCAGATGAAAGCAGCTGGCCCACAGTTCATCTGAGTAGGACGGAAAAACAAGTGAGTGACAGAAAGAGGGTGCCCGAGGGTCCCTTTTCCTGCCAGATGGTTTCACTCCTCCACTCTGCTCTTGAAGGTGTCAGAAGCTGATGGTGAGACAGCAGGAGAAGATCTCAGATTTAGATTCGGTCCTTTTAGGCTCTCCTGGGCCTGGGGTAGGCAGGGCATGGGAGAGCCTGCAGTCAGCAGAAGTGGGCCCCGCCACGCCACGCCACTCCTTCGCCCTACCTGCTGGTGGCACTGCTGAGGGCAGAGAGACAGGGCAGTTGGGCCCCCCTCATCATCATGACCTGCCTGCCCCCGCAGTCCACTCTCCCCCCCATGCAGCCACCCACAGGTGGGAGGGAGATGAGGCTCCGGGGAGCTTCTGACTTGAGATATTAGGACTCATCTGTTGGAGCTTCCGGCCAAGATGGAGGTGTAGGTGGAAACACTGTGCCCCCTAACACAACTAAATTTAAAGACAACTAAGTTTGAGAAACAAAGACGCGGCCAAAACAGTGAAAACTGAACTATACAGAAGTCCGACAACAACGATCCACTCAGCCAGACTGATAAACCAAGCAAAAGAGCGAACAGTGAGACAGACCGCTCAGGCTAGAGCCCCAGCGACGGGAATCAGAGCCTGAAAGTACCAACTGGAAAGACTTTCTCGGGGTCGAGGGGCCAGGAGAGGCTCCCAGGGTCACAGAGAGTTTGTTGGACAGACCCACAGGGTCCTGGAGAGTACACGGGCCCACACACCTGGGAACCAGCACCAGAGGGGCCCAATTTGCTTGTGGGAAGCTGCAGAGGGGACAGAAATCTGAGAGAGAGCAAAGGGGAGCAAAGCACCATTTTTTTCCCTCTCTGACCCCGCCCCCACATACAGCATCACAACCCAGTGACTGGGTCGCCCTGCCCTGGTGAACACCTAAGGCTCCGCCCCTGATACATAACAGGTGCGAACAGACCAAACATTATGACTCAAGAACAGCTCAAAGCTCCAGAGCCCACAATTCTAAATGACCAAGAAATAGCCAGCCTTTCAGATGCACAGTTCAAAATACTGGTGATCAGGATGCCCACAGAATTGGTTGATTTTAGCCACAAATTAGAGGAACATATGAAGGCTAAACTGATTGAAATGAAGGGAAATGCACAGGAAACCAATAGTGATGGAAAGGAAACTGGGACTCAAATCAAGGGAGTGGACCAGAAGGAAGACAGAAATAACCAAACAGAAAAGAAGGGAGAAACAAGAATTCAAAAAATGAGGACAGGCTTAGGAACCTCCAGGACATATTTAAACATTCCAACATCTGACTTATAGGGGTACCAGAAGGGGAAGAGGAACAGCCATGAGTGGAAAACTTATTTGAACAAATAATAAAGGAGAACTTCCCCAGTCTGGCAAAGGAAACAGACTTCCAGGAAATCCAGGAAGCTCAGAGAGTCCCAAAGAAGTTGGACCCAAGAAGGAACACACCAAGGCACATCATAATTACATTAGCCAAGATTAAAATGAAGGAGAGAATCCTAGAAGCAGCAAGAGATAAGGGGACAGTCACCTACAAAGGAGTTCCCATCAGACTGTCAGCGGATTTCTCAAAAGAGACCTTACAGGCAAGAAGGGGCTGGAAAGAAGTATTCCAAGTCATGAAATCCAAAGACCTACAGCCAAGATTGCTTTATCCAGCAAAACTTTCATTTAGAATGGAAGGACAGATAAAGTGCTTCTCAGATAAGGTCAAGTTCAAGGAGTTCATCATCACCAAGCCCTTATTATATGAAATGCTAAAGGGACTTATATAAGAAAAAGAAGATGAAAAATATGAACAGTGAAAGGACAGCAAACTCACAGTTATTAACAACCACACCTAAAACAAAAGCAAACTAAGAGGACAGCTAGATCAGGAGCAGAACCATAGAAATGAAGAACACATGGAGGGTTAGCAACAGGGGAGTGGGAGGAGGAGAAGGGGGGAGAAGGTACAGAGAATAAGTAGCATAGACAGTAGGTAGAAAATAGACAAGGGGGGGAGGGCAGAAATACTATGGGAAATACAGAATCTAAAGAACTTGTGACACACGGAAATGAACGAAAGGGGGGGAATGATGGGGGAGGGGTGTGCAGGGTGGAGGGGAGTGAAGGGGGGGAATGGGACAACTGTAATGGCATAATCAATAAAATATACTTAAAAAAATAAAAATGAAAATATTAAGTTAAAAAAAAGGACGCACCTGTTGTGAAAACCCACAGAAGAACTGGTATAAAAACTGAGGGAAAATGAAGCAGACATTCTGAAAGACAAACCACATGCCTGTTAGTTCCAGGGCATACTGTAAGAGGAGTCTAATCTCCACGAGGTTGTCCATGTGCCACCATTTATCTGAAGAAAGGGACCCAAAAGTGTTCTAAGTTCTCAGAAGAGCAGGCAATGGGCTTTACATTTTTCTCTTTTTTAGTAGCATCTGCAATGCATATGTGACCACATTCTGATCACTCTGAGAACATGTACTGTACAGGGAAATTGGTTAGAGAGAAAGGAAGAGGCAATGTTTTCAGTATAAACAGAAAAGAACCACACTGCCTAATGAATAAAAATTATGTCAAGGAATTTTAAAAGAATGCCCCATCCTCATTCCTTTCATAACTGATATCTTCTTATTGGTTCCACCTCAAACTGGGTGAAGTTGCTAGGACCAATCCCATGCGTGCTGACCGATACTTCTTGTAGCGCTGGGGTATCTGTCAGATGTGTCACTCTGTTGTGGACCTTGTATGTCACTGAAACAGTGACAGGAGCAAGGGAATCCTTCCTACCTTATAAAAGAAGTATTGCACAAGCTCAGATATCCTAATGTAATAAAAATGCCCATGAACGAGTAGCATCTTCTTTAAATGCTTAAATTTCGGTATTGCATAGTCACTGTTCCTTGCAGCCTGACGCCCTTCCTTTCCGATGACGCCTGTAAGAAGGAAACAGATGTGCTGAACACAGCCTCTCGACACCATGCATGTGAAATGGGGAATAAGCAAAATAAGGTTAGATCCACCCACTGATGAGACATTTCCTAGTTATGAATGTGCGAAACCACAGACGCTGCTCTAAATGTGCCACCTGAAGCTTACGGTCTTGCCCTTTGGCTGAATCCCCTTTGTGGTCTAGCTGAAGTGATAAATCTCAGCCACTAAGGTGTGCAGGCAGGCAAAAAAGAAGAGGCTTACCTATGCCCACGTGGGCCTCCAGAATCATGCTGACGTCGTTTGCACCGTCACCAATTGCTAATGTAATAGGGTGCTCTTTTGAAAATTTGATTAGTTTAACAATCTGGAAAAGAAATAAATATAGAATTGATCTCTGTTTTATTTTTGCTCAGGTTACTCCTTAACTAGGCATAAATAAGAAATATATAAAGTTAGGCAAGAAAAATGAAAAGACTATTTGTTTAGAGTGAAGTTACTACATTCAATCTATTTTATCAATATATGAGGAAATCTATTTCATTTCAAAGGCAAAACAAAATAAAGCAGAAGTAGCTAAGGCATGACTACAATGAGGTAAGTTGGAAGGGCTGGTGGGCAAACTCTGAAGCTGGAGACGTAAAATATGGAAGCAGTTTTCAGTAACTGCTACACTCACATATTTAAAAACACGGAAAAATCTGAAAATTGCATTCTATCAGAAAATACTGCTATTCCAAACTGTTTGATAGCAAGCATCTACTTTTTAAAATAAGCTATCCTTAATGCTATTTAATTTTCAAATTTGTCACGTGGATAAAATGAAATCTGACAATCTAATAAAATTGATAAATTTCAAATGTTTTAGCCAGTTTCTTTATAAAATATATATTTTTCCACTTACATGTCTGTATGATGGTTTGAGTATAAGACTAAAAAGACGAGGGAAAAAATGCAAGGATTGCCTTCTTGTGTCAAGATGAGAGACTGAGACACAAATTAATTTGTGCAAAAGTTTGCTAAACTAAGAACTTAAAAAAAGGACCATGCAGCACATATAAGGGTCACACAGAATCAAACACATAAGTTGGAGGGCAGGGAATAAAAGCACTTTTACCTCAGATACAACACTATGAATTTTTGAGTCTTAGCTTGTCCTCACGTAGGTTTCCCCAGGGACACCCAGTGCATATTTTGGGTGACCCGCCACCTAGCCGATGACTGCAGCACACATGGGAGAATGCTAAAACAAGCTCTTGCATGTGGTTTTTAGCATTTTACCTTAATCACTGGGATACTCGGAGAAGTTATGGTTTTCTCTCATGAACAGTTCACTAGAAATTGATCTAGCCTATCTACAATGTGGTTTAACAAAATTGGAACTGTTTTAGGTTTACTGATATCAGAAAGAAAC
This sequence comes from Sturnira hondurensis, assembly GCF_014824575.4. Lineage (NCBI taxonomy): Eukaryota > Metazoa > Chordata > Mammalia > Chiroptera > Phyllostomidae > Sturnira > Sturnira hondurensis. The sequence continues at coordinate 4,834,903 of NW_028076312.1, read as the reverse complement.
CCACGTTCATATATATATTCTATAATGCTTTAAAAACACTTTTTAAAACACCATCAGGTGTGTGTTTCCACATGACTATGTTGCCGTGGGTAGAACATGAATTTGGAGTCTGACAAACCAGAAACAAAACTCTTTCCAAATCCATCGTTTTAGAAAAACTCACCCTTAACACCACTCAGCTAACAGGGTCATTCTGACGGTTAACTGGGTGGGTCCACGTGTGCGTCTGTTCTGGCTCAGTGGCCCTAGTGCCGCGTCTGTCACCTGCAGTTAACATCTCTATCACTGACACCTTTGGGACATGGTTTACTTTATAACAGACGCCAGAGACAGGTCCTCTGGCCTTTGCACAGAAAGGGTCATTCACTTGATTCAGTTAGCTCTTACTAATCATGACAAGCAGAATAAGACATGTGTTTTAAATTTCCATCCTATTTGCTTCTATGTAAAAAAAGGTGGTAATGTGCTAGATTTCAAAACAAACAAACAAAAAGCCACAGGCTGTAAGAACTGATGAACCGCCTTTGGTATGTAAACACCCAGCAACCAGGAGCCAGCTCCGAGGAGGGGCGGGCGCACGGACCTGGGCCTTCTGCAGCGGGGCCATCCTGCAGCACAGCACGGCGCTGCAGTTCCGGCAGATCTCAAGAAACAGTTCTCGGTAGTTGCTGGAGCTTCCGTCTTCTCGGGGCTTCATTATTAACGAGAGTGCCGCTCCGTCAATAATTAAGCCATAATCATGCATATCTGTTGAAAGTCTGTTAGACACACAAATCAGAGAGTTACTCAGAACTAAATTTACAGATTTTAGGAGACTCTGTAATGTCCCCTAGTACCTACAGGTGCTACAAATCCAGGATCAGGGATTAAGAAACCAGCACAGTAAGTCCTCATCTGATGTCAGTAGGTTCTGAGACTTCCAGCAAAGCGATGTGTCAGGAAACCAGTTTTACCACAGGCTAACTGATACTCACGGAAGTTAAGTTTCTATGGCACCCCATCATAACAAAAACAACACTGCATGAAACAATGTTATTCGAGGACCTGCTACACAGTAATCCCCTGCTTTACCGGGGGTGGGGGGGTGGGGTGGGGGACACACACACGACATTTGAAGAACCCCCCACCCCCCGTGGATGCCTGAAAAGGAAGGTAGTACTGAAAACCCTATATATACTATGTTTTTTTCCTATACAAACATACCTATGACAAAGTTTAATTATATAAATTGGGCACAGTAAGAGGTCAACAATAAAAAATAATGAAATAGAACAATTATAACAATGTACTGTAAACAAGGTTATGCAAATGTGGTCTCTCTCCTGTGACATGCTGAACAAAGGGACAAGTCGCATTCCGGGTGGGATGGCGCAGGATGGCTCAGGATTTCACCGCACTCCTCAGAACGGCGCACAGTGAAAACCTATGAATTACTTGTGGAATTTTCCATTTAATATTTTCGGACCATGGCTGACCGCAGGTAACTGAAACTGTGGAAGGCAAAACCACGGGTGGAGGAGAGTGACTGTATTTCTCGTTTTATCCATACAGTCTTTAGAGTATTGAATGTAGTGCCTTTGACTAAATTTTAAAATTGTGTTTTAATTAAACATTCACATTTCCCTTAGGCAAAGCAAACACAGAGTTCTAATTGTGGATTCATGGGCCATCCCAGTATTTCTCAACAACAGAAGGAGAACATTTATCTTGCAGTCTAAAGAGGTCAGTCTTTATTCCCAAACTTCCTGCCACATCGACCGACCTCAGTCTTCATGTTTACAACTACTGTCTCCTCGGTGTTCTGGTGAATGACCTGAGTTGGGAAGAACATGGTCATAACATTTGTCTTTGATGGGTTTTGAAATTATAAGGAACATCTCTTGTCCCCAAAAGGAATTCTGCAGGTCAGGTGAAGGGAAGGATCTTTGTACTATTTATGAACAAGTTAAAACTTGCATATGATTACAGAGACACTTTTGTTTTACCTATAATAATGACAATCTAAAACAACTCAATCTATTCTTACATCGTGCATCTAACACCAGCAGGGAGAACATGGATAAAATGTGTCAGAATAAATTCTGAATATTGCTGGTGAAAGCCAACTCTGGCCCACGCACTGTTTTGTCTTAGATAAGCAACCACACTTTATTACTATTTCCCTCCTTGGTCTGGCAGATGCACCCAGGAATGTAGAATACGGCCCACTGAATGTCTTAGAAACAGATGAGAATTATCCCATGCACGATATTTTGTAACTGAATCAATCAGGTCTTTTGCATCCTTTACCCAGCAGTTTGATAGTAAACAAACACATACACCGTCTTGTGTAATAGGACATGCTGTAGCTGCAGAAAGAAATAGCTCGGGTCACGATTCAGGTGGTCCCTCTCACCACGCCGCGGGGTGATGGTGGGGGAGAGCAGACCCACGCTCCCAGCAAGGGTGCTGAGGCACTCTCCTTGCACCTGGGGGTCATTTCAGTCCTTCTGAAAACATCTCTTGCGGTGGGGAAGGGGGGCTGCCACCTACCCTGAGAGGTTGTCCCTGGTTAAGCTGCCGCTGTAGCGCAGGACAGTTTTACTCAGCTCAAACAGGACATCGTGTAAACTCTGCTCCTCAATTTTCTTTGTGGTTAGCTCAAGCAGCTGTGTGTTTCTCCTGAAAAGCTTGCAGGCGTAGCAGGTGGCGGCTGCCGTCTCCATCTTGTCTCCGGTGAGAACCCAGACTTTGATCCCCGCCTTCTGCAGAGCTTCTATGGTGTCGGCCGCCTTCTCCTGCAGCCTGACAAGGCAAAAACGAGACAGGACACACCCCAGGGCTGGCAAAGGCAAATCTAAACGAGTGCCTCAGAAACCTGTGGTCCATGAACATACTCAGGCCCTCCAACTCAAAAAGCATCATAGCGCTGGCAAGTGATCTANCCATCTTGTCTCCGGTGAGAACCCAGACTTTGATCCCCGCCTTCTGCAGAGCTTCTATGGTGTCGGCCGCCTTCTCCTGCAGCCTGACAAGGCAAAAACGAGACAGGACACACCCCAGGGCTGGCAAAGGCAAATCTAAACGAGTGCCTCAGAAACCTGTGGTCCATGAACATACTCAGGCCCTCCAACTCAAAAAGCATCATAGCGCTGGCTCGTGATCTTAAAGTGCCCGAATCTGTTTTTAAAATGTGTTAATTTTTTACAAAAAACCTACTTCCTAATAACAAATAGATAAACAGAAAATAGATTAAGAAGCAAGTGGCCGTCTTGTGTAGCTGTCATATGCCAGGATGGACGGCAGTTCTCTGTCTAGCTGGGACTCATTACCTGGAGAGGAGTTTAGGCAGAAGGACCACGTTTCCAAGACGACAACAACACAAGTCCAAATCTGGGGAAAATGAGATCTGGAAACGAGTGATATTCATGATCTTTTCTTTTGGCACAAACTATCTGAATTCTGCACTTATCAATTTGGAGCCCAGGCGCCTCCAAATCACGGCAAACGCTGACAGCGCCCGTAGTGATTCTGCAACTGGCTGACAGGCACTGCAAGCTTAGGGTGGCAGCTGCTGTGTGAAGGGCTTTTCCTGGGACATCTCACTTTTACAACCAACGGAAGGGTCGAGGACTTCACTATCACCCCATTTCACGTTTGGAAGACCCAAAGCTTGCAGAGGTTACAAAACATATCTGAGGATACATGGCTCTCTTAACGCGGGTCCAACTGTCTCGCTGTCTGAGGAAGCCTGGCATCAAAACCATGCTTGTCTCTTTTCATCAGGAGGGGGGAGTTATTATTATTTTTTTTTTAGATTTTAGAGTTTTGGGTTTTGATAGATCATGTGCAGGAATATACTGTGTCTCTGCCAAGCACTGAGCAAAAGAAATGGGTTCAGATTCTAAATGAAATGATTTGGCTGGATTCTGGAACCAGTCTCCTGGGTGCAAGTCTGGAGACTGCACAATCACAGCATTCTAGATACAGAAAAAACTGACTCCATCATTGTTTTGGACAAAGGAAACTTGGGCTGAGAGCAGTCTTCAAAGATGCTGGCTAGAAACGTTAAAGACGTAAACAAATACCATCACTTTCAAGTCACTGGCGCCCATAAGCTGCCCCCTACCCCAGTATCTCCTCCTCAATACTTAGAGCTCCCATCTCCCCAATGAGTTAATCTGCTCCCGCAACCTTCTTGAGGGGCCCCTGTGCATCAGCCCTGCCCGCTTCCTTCCTTCCTTCCATTTGTAAGAGCCTTTCGCTTTCCCACCACTTCCTCCGAGGACCAGGTCCAACCCTGCCCCAGGCAAACACCACCCTACCGCGTGTCTCTCTCCGTCCTAACACACAGCCCCGTCCTACGGCTACGGCTCCCGTGCTAAATCTGTGTTGTACACATTATGCGTCTCATGTTCATGCCTGTGTCTGTACCTGTTACAGTCTGGACTAAATGAGGAAAGGAATAACAACAACGAAAGCCCCACACAAACTCAAAACTTCCTACATTGTCCGATCTTCCGCTGTTGAGATCGAGAATGCAGTAAGTGCTCGTTGAAGACACCAGAAAAATGTAGATTTCAAGCTAAGGATTTAAGTTTTGGATCAATATATAGATCATAAAGACTTTCAAATTTTATGAGAAATAAAGGCTCAGTAAATTTCCTGAAGCTTGTTTCACTCTTTTAAATCGGGATTGTTTCTCTTTTCCAATCCTTCCAAATAAATTGTCATCCATTCCTTTCACTCTGCTCTTAAGACAAGACCAATGACCATTTCTTAGTGCATTAAGCCTTAAATAACTTTTCGTTCTTCTTACAGGCTTTGACAAATTACAGGCTTTTTCTTTGGAGGCATTCGAAAGTCTGTAATCAGTAATTTTATCAGTTATTAATATTATATTGTTATTTTTTGCAATATTCCACTCGACTATTTTAAATTTCTTCAATGAGCAGTGACCAATACCCTGAGTTTTAGGTGAGGACCTAAACTGTTACACCTGTATTTGGAAAGAACTAGGAACAAATTCAGGAACAGGGTTAGTTATTGATTTCATTCTAAAGAAGAACTTACAACCCTGCGCCTTGACGGCACACAGTGTAACGCAAAAGTGCTGACTTGTCTGGCTCCTTCTGGGAAAGCGCGAACGCAGGCATCTGATTCAGGGGAAGTAAAACATCATCCCGCCGTGAGCTCCCCGGGACAGCACGCCAGGGCACGCAGGCAGACAGCCCGCCTCTCCCTGTGGCGCAGGCTCGTCCCCTTTGAAACAGCCAACATACTTCCTCCGAAGCGCCCAGTGCAGCCCAAACCTTCCCATCGCATTGTGCTTGGCTTCTGGGGACAAGGCATAGCGTTTACTTTACCGATCCTCAACGGCGGTAGCACCAAGCAAGATGAGATCTTTCTCTATCTGCTCATAGGCTTCTGCTAACTTCTTTTCTCGATCTTGAAGTGCCACCTTGGCAGCCTGTAGCAATTTACAAATGCCTTCATATTCTTCCGGGATGAGCTTTTTGTAGGCAACGCACAAAGTCCGAAGCCCCTCCTATGGGACACAATGCATTTCACATGAATTCAAGGGTCCCTGTGCTGAAATAGTATTTTTTAATAGCTTTTTCAACATTTCCTTTCTTGAATTAGAATGACTAACCAAAGAATTATAAACCAACCAACCCTAAAAGGGGTTGATATTTTACAATGGAGTTATTCATATCCTCATTAAATAGAAGAATCATGATAGATTGTATAAAAATTCAAACTGGTAAGCATGGGAATAAATAATACAATCAGGGCCACCAAAGATAAGCCTTTTTTCTTTTATTTGACAAATGTAGAGAGTTAAACTTTTCTGAGGATAGTAATATGAAATTTTATGGTGACTATAAAATGATATTTCTAAAATCACGTTTTGTGTGGGAGTTTGTAACACAATTTGATCTTATTTAGCACTCACTGAATGAAATGGCTGTTATTTATTAAACCTACCAGGTCCACAGAAGAGTGAAACAAGAATCTAAGAATGACAGATCCTCTAATGTGACCATAATTCTGGATGTCACCACAGAGAATGTGCCGTCCCAGCCAGGGAAGCACAAGTGGGCTGGATTCTTGGAGCCTGAAGGCACCATGCCCGGAGCACTTTGATTCCATCAGTGTGTTCGTCTGGGGCTTTGACAAGAGGATGTGCCTGTGCCTTCCTCACTGTCTAGCAGGATGGCTACGGGGAGACGGTTTTCGGTCCCCTCGAAGGGGTGCTGCCAGATTCCCAGGACGGAGAGGAGGCTCACGGCACGAGCTGAAGGAAGTGGGCACCTTTCCCTTGTGAAGTGCGGGCAGACAGAGTGGCTACAGCAAATCTCAATGCCAGAAACAAAGTCATTAAAAAGAACTGAAAGAAGAGTTTAAAGCTAGTTATAAGGGAAAAGGACTACATGATTAAGAGACATGTCATGGACTGGAAGTCCTGTTCCCACTTCTGCAGAAGATCCTAGGTTAGGAGATGCAACACCATAACCACATAGAAACAGCAAGTTTTAGCGTCCGGATTTTTCCGGGGCCCAAGCAGCCGGTGTTTGCTAGAACACACTGAATGCCAGTGCTGGGGCCACGAGCTTCCTCTCACCCAGATACAACTCCTCTGAAGGAGTGGGAGGGAGGCCCAGGAGAACTGGGGGGCAGAGAACACGGCCTCCCCGGTCCTGGGCCGAGATCCCAGGGTTCAACAGGGAACATCCTCTGTCCAGAGGCCATCCTTTGCACTTGTGTGGTGATCAGTGTGGCCAGTGTCACACAGCCATCTGGCCCAGGGTAAAAAGGCCTCAGGGCCATTGCAGGTGGGGGTATGGAGTGACTTGCAGATGGGGCTGCCCCATCTGGGGACACCTCACACACCCTGTGTTAAAACTCATGGCCTGCGCCCTGGCTGGTGTAGCTCAGTGGATTGAGCTCGGGCCTGTGAACCAGGTGATCGCAGTTCGATTCCCAGTCAGGACACATGCTTGGGTTGCAGGCCAGTTTCCTGCAGGGGCCAGTTCCCTGCAGGGGATGCACAAGAAGCAACCATACATTGATGAAAAAAAAAAAAAAAAAACTCATGGCCTGCACGTGGACTACGTTCTGTGAGTGCACACATAAGGGCTAAGAAGCGCTTCATCTTCCACTCCAACAGGCTGCTCACCTCTGTGGGTAGGAGACATTAGGGACATTGATATTTTTATGATCCCACGCACAAAAGGTTCAATAATCTTAAACTGGCTGTTTATTTATTAATTCCTGCTGGTTTAATGGCAACTGCTTTGTTTAACCAGCAGGTAATACTAGGTGCTTTAATAAGAACTTAAGGCCAAAGGATCTGCACACGACAGCAACATTTAACAAAGTTTAAAATTGCAGTAGCTGCTGCAGGCATGCGTAGAGTCACGCTGAAATGGGTGCATCTTGGACAACAGAGATTTATAATGCTGCGATATCTAGAGTAAAGATGGGGGAACGTGTCTGGGAAGAGCCCGCTTAGGGTCTGGTGTGGAGGGGAGGAGGGTGGCAGAGATGCACAGCTTGCCCCACACCCACGGCAGCCCTGGAAGAGGGGGCACTGGAGCCACGGGTGGGGTTGATGGGAGGGGAGAATGCTGAGACAAACAGAGCAGTGTTGCTGAAGTTACAGAGCAGACTGAGCTACGTGCTTTAGAATGAGGTGAGGGGAGAAAACCCAACAGGTGAAGATACACAAAGCACAGGTGCCAACTGATGTTTGAAAGGAATCACTAGAAAGCCTTCAGGGTAAAGATCTATTCTCTCCAATACATCATCACAAATATGCTTATTATTTGGACCCCCCCAAATCATCAACCAACTGACCTAGCCCCCACCTCAAAATTAAAAAAAGCAAAAACCACGCCACAGTCTCCTGAGTGAGCGTGCGGGGGCAGCGCCCAGGAAAGGAACGCGGCACCACACACGGCCCGTTCTGACTTGCGAGTGGCCCTCTGAGGGAGCAGCACACGGCACCCGCTCCGGGTCAGGCGCTTCCCTTCCTGATGCGGGGGCGAAGCAGCATGACCCGGCCTGCCCAGCCCGCCAGCTCACCACAGCGTTGCGCTCCACTCTGGACCGGATCTGGTCCACTTTGCCTTCTATCACTCGGGGAAATATTGAAGAATCTGCTCCTTTGCAAAACAGATAAATTTCTCCTATAAAACAAGAAAATAAAGGTGTTTAATTTAATCACAACTTGGGGAAGACCAAATTATTTTTTATATTATGCTATTCGGAAACGAAACAGGGATACCTGTGCCGAGACCACTACGGGGGAGACGTCAGTCGATCAGTGAACCCGCAAACTCAGGAAAGCAGATGGCCCCCAAGTCACATTTTATCCCTACAGCCCTAGGACTGCACAGGAAAGCCCCAGACCAGGAAAAGACCTAGCTCCTGGGTGTCCTTCCTCCTGTCACTCCTGCCGCTCCTCTGGTTGGGATATGAGTGAGGACCACAGTGACCTTGGGCCCGGCGAGTGGGGTAAGATAGCTAAGGATGCAGTTGACCAAAAGTGTCCACAGCAAACCAGAGGCTAAACATCTAATCCCATTAAAATGCAACGCATTTTGACATAGAAGACGCCATCTGAGTCATCTTTTGCATTAACACCAGTTACAAGAAACATATTTCATCATTTCTGCCCCACCCTTCAAGTAATGTCCCAGTGACTTCGCACATATTTGTACTCTAGACGGATGCATACTTCTCCTCCCTCGAGATAAAAAGATTTCCTCTTCCAGATAAGCAGGAGGAACCTCTCTGGTATGTGACAAAAAGGAGGTCAAAGAGACAGAAGGCACTGAACCCACAGGCCCCGGCACACGGGGGCTCCTCCCCTTTCAGTGGGGAATCTAGCCTGCAGAGCTGAGTGGCACTTTGCCAGGTGGGCTTCGTCTGTATTCGGCTTATGGAAAGAAATACCGTGGTGGCCCACCACAGCAACTCACGGGCCTTGAGCAGGGGCATTGCCATGGTGATCTGTGTTGTATTCTTAGTTTATCTTCAGACATTAAGTGAGTGCTGAGCTCCCTGGCCTGGGGTTGGTCCCTAGAAACCCTGGATGCAGACGGCCCTCAGAAGTATGTCTGGGAAACCAAACCCACAGGCACCAGGAGAAGAGGACAACTGTCCCACTGCAGCCAGTTCCCCAGGTGGACGTGTCAGGAGGTGCTGGGCAGGGATACTCCCGGGCCTGTGGCTAGTGAGACCATAGCAGCTGGTGCACATGGCGGTCCCACACAAGGGCCCATGAACTCAGCTGTAGCATACAGAGCCCACCTTGGCTTACTTCCTTAATCCCAGAAAGAACTAACTCCTGTGGTGCACACATAAACACAGCGAGAACATTAAAAACACACCACAATTTATGCTCATGTAAGTCCTGAAAATACACTGAGGGTAGTGTCAACCTTTGGGCAACATGGATGGTGTCTGGTGAGGTCTCTGCCGCCAGCACAGGAACTGAGCTGTGGCTGAGCAAAGGCTGGGCCAGCACCGGGAGCACGGCCAGCTGCCCTGAGCAGGAACTGACGAGAGCAGGAAGTCCGATCCCCAGAAGACACCTACGCACCCACACAGGTTTGTGACCTGGGATTCTTAGTCACATACCAACTGATCTGATGTCAGAATGCATTCCTGACTACCACATCACTTCTTGCTAATGCTCCAGGGCCATCAGATACAGTTTAGAACAACAACTGTAGTCCAGACAACACAGGGATACAATCTTAAACAACAATACATTCTTTTCCCTAGGAAAATCATGGATGACTGGCGGTAATGGCTTAAATTCCCCACTGTCACAACTTGTCAGTTCCTCTACTCCCACTTCAGACATGGGACATGTTCGGCCTTAGGTCTGGGTGAGGAGAGCCGTGGACATAAAACTATCCACAATAGAAAACAAAATTTAATCTGCAAAGGACAAGAGCAGGTAGTATTTGGCACCAGCTTTAGATCCTGCTTCTTCTGGTTTTGTAGACAAGCAGGGAGTTACTACCAGTGCACACACAGGTGATGGTAAGAAAGCTGTACACAGGTGACGTGATCTCTTAACCCACAGCAGAGCAAGCTGTGGCACTGAGGTTCAACTTGATGACCGCAGCACACTTCTCGTAAAGGCCCCTCCGAGATAAGTTCAAGTTGTCAACTGGCTGCTGTGGCTTAAGGCCTCCAGTCTCCCCTAATGGAGTCAACCCTCCATTAGGCTCTGAAACCAGTGCAATTAGCGTCATCTCCAGGGATGTGTTCCTGCTTAGAGAAAAACTTGTTGAATTGAATATTTAGACTTCTCTTAAAATTAGTTGGTGCAGTGGCCAGTTTAGATGGCCTCAAAGACGCCTTCAGAAATATGTAGTATCTCGTGGAAGGGATATCCTAATGATGTGAATGCCTGGGGCATAAATTCTTAATGTGACCCAGCTTCTTTTTGAGCTCTTGTGATGCCCTTTTTGATAAATGGAGGCTGTTTACAAAGATTCCCCGGTATGTCCCCAGGTACCAGGGCTGTGGCTGCACGGTTCAGGAGAAGGTGTGCATAGGGCAGAAGATGGCTTGTGGGTACTTAGGCATTGCTTCCCGAGATTGTGATCATTACTGCCAGCGCAGGGCCTTTGCTGAAGCATGATTCAGCTCCGAGACTTCACATTTGTAAGGGGGAAAAGAAATCACAAGACAAAAAGTTTTCCACAAGGCACTGCCTTTCTTCTGGATAATTCTGAACGGCTTACATTCATTCACACACAGTGGAATGATTTTCTGCCCTTCGGCGAGCATTAGCGCATCTATCTGAACTCGTTCCACACACCACAGGGTGTATGCTCCCCACGTCCTGCTGACCCAGTGGTAAAACCTGTTTCCGTGTGCACGGACAATATTATATTGTATGTTACTTTGTGTCCCATGACACTCAGGGCAGGTCGCATTGAGCCACTCCTGCCCATGTTTGACAACTGGTTCAGAGCTGAGGGAAGCGCGTGGATAAAAAAACCAGCTCTGCGACAGCCGGCACCATCTCAGCGCAGAGCCCTCACCAGGCCCGTCATCCAGCACGTGCAACTCAACTCCTTGAAAAATGATTCTCGAAGTGCTGCTGAAGACAGGCCTTCCGCAGCCTCCACAGACTTGGATGAGAAAACAAGGGATTGCTGGTTCTATCAGAAGAAAGTCGCAATGGCTCTGTTTAGGAAAGAACACTTTGTTTACTTCCCATTAACACAAAAGTCTCTCAATGTGAGTATGAGATACAGGCTCACGTAAAATTCACCAACATGCCCTCAGATCTCTATTTTAGGCTCAGTCTGTTTAGTTCCAGGTAGTGGCTGCACTTGGTTGCTTACCAGGCAACTTTCCAAAGAGATAAACACAGCCTGGTATTGCCAAGTTTTAAGAAACCAAAAAGAATAAGATCCTCCTGGCTGGTGTGGCTCGGTGAATTGAGCATTAGACTGAGAACCAAAGGATCGTGGGTTCGATTCCCAGTAAAGGCACATGCCTTGTGGGTCAGGTCCCCAGTATGGGGTACATGAAATGCAACCACACATTGATGTTTCTCTCCCTCTCTTTCTCCTTCTACTCTCTCTAAAATAAATAAATAAATGAAATCTTAAAAAAAAAAAAAAGATTCCACATCTCTCGATATAAATGCCATTTTGAAATTGCATTAGTAAACTGAATTTAGCAGTATTTACTGAGCAGTCAGAAGCACTGTGGTGGTATACTGCTGAGAAAAGTGTAGGCTCTGTGTCTAGGATGCCTGTAGTCTAGCCAGGTCAAAGACAAACAGCTCATCTGACTGAGGCAACCAGGCCGGGCTTATCAGGTGGCTATTGAGCTGTGCCTGAGAAGGTACACATGAGTAAGAGAGCTTCTAAGTGAAAAAGTCCCTGCCAGGTAGAGGCCCCCCAGCTGGAAAAGCCCACACCAGGTAGAGGGTCCCCAGTTGGAAAAGCTCACCCAGTGCACATTCTGAGGAGGCCTGGGAATGAAAGCTAAGAAGACAGTTCAGGGACTCATTGAAAAAATGGGAGATGTGGCTTCCTCACACAGAACAGGAGCCCACCAGGCCCTGGCCAGGGCAGTGAGCATTCAGGGGTTTTAAAAAGACTGACAAGGGAGCAGGATGAAGAGGGGCAGACAGTGCTGGTGGAGCCCTCTGCAAACAGGTGCCCTGTGTGAGGACTGAAAGGGCATGAGCAGGGCTTCAGTCGAGGGGAAACCAAAGGTGAGTGACCCTGCCAGCCCAAGGTGCCTGGGAGAGGAACAGGCACTGAGCCTAGGAGTTTCGTCACCTACAGTGAGTGTGAGCAGTTGCGTGACCCACCATGGGGGTGAGGAGTTGTGTGACCTGTAGTTGGTTCATCTATGTTTTTTAAAAAAGGGAGTAAATGGTTAATTCTTTAAAGCTCCTAAAGAATGTAAGTGTCAAAGTAAAACACAACCACAATGTATAATTTAAGAAATTGAGGTAAAATAAATTTCTACCTGTAGCAGATCTCACAATTACACTCATTCTCCTTCGTACCGAGTCAAAACTCAAAATTTCCAGCAATTCAAACCTGGAGAAAAGATTAAAATGGCTTTTAATATCCATTTCGCTTCGTGTGCCACGACATCTGGGCATTAATCAGCCTTCCCAGAGGAGTCTCTGGGGCAGTCCCCTCCCTGCCCCGCCCAGGCCATCCTGCCCCACCCCCACCTCTCCCTGGAGGGCAGCCACACCGAGCATCTCTCTCAAGGAGGAACCTGGAGGCAGAGCGGTTCCCTCCACACACTCAGTGCAAGTGTCTGGGTTCCTGTGACCGGTGATCCTGCCCCTGCTGCCCGTACCAGTGTCCTGCAGGGCCCAGAGGAAGGCTCTCCTCTCCCTACCGCTCGGACCCTGGCCCGGAGAGCCGCCTCCCAGCCCCAGCATGGTGCTCACGGAGTCTGCACATCGAACAGACTACGTACCTCACCTGCCGATTCGCTTTCCTAAATTCTGTCGAACACAAACCCACAGGTTGTATAACAGAGCTTTTGATCCCTGATAATAAATCAGTGCCCTTTAAATTAATGAAACTCATTTAAAAGCAGATTGCTGACATTCAATCAGCCTCTGCAGTCTCACTATCAGAAGATGCATGATTTCCGCCTGGCACTTCAAATTCTGAAAATGGCTCAGCCGCCCCTGACACCACCTCTGCCAGCTCCTTGGGGTCTGGAGCAGGGGCGTCAAACTCATCTTCACCGGGGGCCACGTCAGCCTCGCGGCTGCCTTCAGAGGGCCAAGTGCAATTTCAGGACCGTGTAAATATAACTATTTCTTAACAGTTAAGTGAGAGCTCGGTGCCGCTGCCAGGCAGAAACAAGGTACCAGGCTGGATAAAACAAGGATTCAGCCCTGGGGCCTTGTGTTTGCCACCCGTGGTCTAGAGACTCCAGCCAGAAGCTGCAGAGTGCGTGAAACCTCTGCCCTGTCAGTCCCTGCTCACAAGCTGGTGAAGGGGGTTCAGGAAAGGGCTTCCCAGGAGGTGCATTTTGAGCTGAAGACAACAGAGACCCTGCAGGCCCATGAGAAACTTTTACCTCTCCCTTAAAGAATCTAAATTAGGGGCCTGGCCCACAACGAGTGTTACACCAGAGTCACCTTTTTATGACCTGTCTATACGGCAAGGGGAACAGCTAGCGAACATGTGCTCTTCTCGCCGTCCTGAGAACGAGCCCCTCTGAGGCCGGGGCCTTCAGGGTAACACACACACCCCATCCGTTCAGAGTGTCCAGAATACCTCATTTACCCGCCTCTGAACTTCCAGGGCGTNATTAGGGGCCTGGCCCACAACGAGTGTTACACCAGAGTCACCTTTTTATGACCTGTCTATACGGCAAGGGGAACAGCTAGCGAACATGTGCTCTTCTCGCCGTCCTGAGAACGAGCCCCTCTGAGGCCGGGGCCTTCAGGGTAACACACACACCCATCCGTTCAGAGTGTCCAGAATACCTCATTTACCCGCCTCTGAACTTCCAGGGCGTGGGGTGGGGGCGGGATCCCACTCTCTTATGTATGTGGGGTTCCCAGACACACGCATGCAGTGGAATGTGGTTATTTACTCTCAGTCTGCCCCACATCTATCTCACGCGCATGTAGTGGAATGTGGTTACTTTCTCTCAGTCTGCCCCACATCTATCTGATTATTAGACCAGCTGAGACCACCTCGAAGGCTAAAGGCCAGTTTCTTCCTCCCTCACCCTGGCGCAAGGGTTCCCTGTGGATTCTGAGGCAGCACTGTGCCGTGTGCTGTAATTCCAGCAGCACCTGCGTTTTCAGTTACAAAGCAGAAGCCGGACAGCAGCATGTCACTCTGCCCCCGCTCCCAGGGGTGGCCTCACAACTCCTAGGAAGCCCCTCACTGCAGGGAGGAACCCCGGCTACTCGGGTCTAGGCCCCAGCAGCCAGTTCTGGAGTCACGGGATTCATCACTTCTGACAACCTGGGTGTTTATTTTTCACACGAAAAATTTAAAATCCATTTTTTTTGAAGCCATCACCACTAAGTCTTATGTTTTTCCCCACCTGTCTTTGCCTATATCCATTCCTGCTTATTTATGTTTATCTACATAGGGCAGACGGACTACCTGATCTTCTGAGTCAACATTCAAGACAGAACATCTTTATCTAGGACCAGTAATTTTAGAGAGACGGTTCCTAAAAGTCAAAGCGTGTGGGCGCTAAAGACTTGGAAAGGGAAACCACGCAGCGTCGGTCCCGCTGGTTAGTCCAAGGCTGCGCTGCCTCTGAGGGCCGCCCAGCGGGGAGCTGGCGCTCTGCGGGCACTCCCAGGGGGTGGCGTTTACTCCCCCCAGTCAGGGGGAGTCAGAGCCTGGCTGGGGGAGTGCTAGGACACGCTGGAAGCTCTGAGAACCCCTGCAGTAAAACCTGATTTTAGGTGACTTAACCCGAAACCTTTTCAATGATGTGGCATCACCCAACCAGCTTCTCCTCTAACTGTCCAACTCAGATTCTCCAGGTGTTTCTGTGACATTTTCGGGGCTGTTACTGAGAAGAGGGGGGAATGAGTTATGGGAGGAGTGCAGAGAATCTGGTTGGTTTTTCCCCCAGTGGATAGACTTTGTCAGAACAATTTTTGATTACCATCGTAATTTAATGTATAATAATATGCTTACCTTTCAATGTCATCGTCCCTGTTTAGTATCTCCATGTAATTATCCTTCAGCCTGAGGTATGTGAAACCAAGTCTGCAAAAGAGAAGACAGACCCAGTGGTAAATTCGAAATTTTGATATTTCTCTTTCACAGAATATTTGTTTTACATTTTGGTAAAGCTTTCTTTTTTTAAAAAAGGATTTCTGGTCAAACAAAGGTAGTAAACTGAATTATAAACTTAGGAAATTATAATACTGAATTTATTTGCCATCTCAAAAAATTCCCCAAGAACGTAAATAAGTGTTGGCTTCCTCTCCCAAGCGCCACACGGATGAGGCGCATTCCTATTGGCAGGTGTCGGCGGCTTTCAGGGAGACCCTGGGTCTGCGGGTTGGTCCCTGTCTGTACTGACCCACTAATTAGCGGGATGGTTTAGTAGAGGTTACATGTCAGAATTAGAAGGACTCTGAGAGACTGTCGGTCTCCACACTAACTGTCATTTTGCTGATGAGAACACACGCCCAGGGCAGGCAGCCAGTCAACAAACGTCTGCAGAGACATCACGTCGTGTGCTGGTTGGGCACCTGCTGGGACTGTGAGGAGAAGGGCATGGCTTCTGGCCTCTGGGAACTTATAGATATGGGAGGTGGACACGTACCATTTTAATACAGCACGGAGCCACAGTGGTATAAGGGTGCTATGGGACCCTGGGGACCCAACCCAGGCAGGAGCTGGTAGGGCGGGTGCGGGTGAGTCTAGAATGACAGGCAGGAACAGCGAGTCCTAACTTCTTACATCTATGACTGAATGTGATTTCATTCTGAAGACTCATTTTCCAACGAGAGAGAATTCTAGCTTTGAGAAATCTCCCATACGTGTGTGCGCATTTCTACATTCAGTAAGGTCTGAAGTGGCATGACTTGCATACCTAATGTCACGACTTAAACTGCACGGAAAACACACATTAGTTCAGTCTACAGCAAAGATGCTGTTCTACCTGGATGAGAGGTGCTCGACGCCTGCTCGTCCATGGCAGCAAACAGGGCAGATCAGTACCATTAGTGTTAATCCCAACTGTATGCTGTGATAACCGGGAGAACATTTCCCTTGACTTGAAATTATGCCACATAGCTGGAATACTGGAAGTATTTTTCCAAGTGTTTGTTTAAATGCCACATGTCATGAGGCAGCAAGAACTCTCAGTAAAAAGATGTCGAAGGCGGGTGAGTATTAAGTCTACGCACAAAGCACAGACTTAACGTGACCGACCCAAAGAAAGGGAAGCTAACGGCAGCAAAGCCCCAGCACTCAGGCCTCGTCCCTTCCCACGCTGCAAGACTCTGGGAAAGCTGTGTGACATCTCTGGGCATCGATTCCTTAGCACAGATGAGAAAGACTTTTCATAAGGGTGTTGAAGATTATTTGCATCTTTAAAAGCCTGACGTTATTTGGAATGGCCTCTAACCTACTTATTGAAGAAGTGAGGAGGAAAAACTACCCATCAGACAGTGACAAACCCTCTGGCAGCTGGGACCAGGCTGCTGCTCACACCGATGGCAGGTTGTATTCAGGAGAAACTGCTCTGCCAACGTGGAGGTCGAGACGACACTGAGAATGAAGGCAGTACGCGCTTGGCTCACCCCCCAGCAAACATCCCAGGCCCAGGGGCCTGACTTGGATGCCTCCAGTAGGAGTCCAGCAGCACATTGTTGGGGGTTGAAAAAGACTCCACTACCAGATTGGCACACCCCTCACATCTGGGACCAGACCCGAGTGCAGCCAGACATACCTCTGGATACCCTCGACTAAGGCCACCTCATCGGGCGAGGACGATATGTACACACAAGATTTCCCCGAGTCTGGTGACTTCCTGGGCCCATCCACGTCATCGTCATCTTTCACTTGGACGGTGTGGCACAGACAGAGGGCCCGGAAAAATAGCTCTTCTCGCTCCTATAAAAACACAGTACAAAAACCCCATACATCTATGGATATCAGCTTAAAGGAGTCAGGAAATAAACAGAAGACAACAAAGCAGGACAAGCAACTTTTAGGGTTGGGGAGTATTAGTGTGCCGTTGGTGGTCGGGAGATAGAGTGTAACTGTGGCTTTCATTCATTCTTGAGCACTTCGATGGTAGTTACAGTCAAGACCACTGGGCCAGGAAGACTGAAAGGAAATGAATGTTTAGTAAGATGAGGTGATAGGTTCAAGGTCACAAGAGGAGAACACGGCAGGATGGAGCCTTAGACCAGCTGAGGCAGTATTGCAGGGCTTCTGGATCCTGGATTCCCTTGGAGTCCAGAAAGCTTCCTTGGGGGTCCTGGATGCCACATGGCTGAGGGAGGCCAAGAAAGGCTGGACTCACATCACACATGCCAGGTGGGGGGAGTTCCAGCAGGTGGCAGGAGGGGGCAATGCCTGTGGAATGCTGCACAAAGGCCAAGACCACCTGCCCCTCTCCTCTCAGACTGGGATGAAATGGCGGTTTCTGTATTGGAATCACCTGAGACTAATGTGGTGGG
This sequence comes from Sturnira hondurensis, assembly GCF_014824575.4. NCBI lineage: Eukaryota > Metazoa > Chordata > Mammalia > Chiroptera > Phyllostomidae > Sturnira > Sturnira hondurensis. The sequence goes on along the minus strand of NW_028076312.1, from coordinate 4,817,220 downwards.
CGTGCGGTTTGCTTGGACACAAAAGGCTATCACAACACAGCTCACTAAGGCGGGCATCCTGGTGCCCCAGGGGATACCACACAGGGCTCTGCAGTCACCAAGCATTCTGGAATGGCCTCTGGCTGACCACTGATGAGGGTCACGGCTTCCTCCTAGAAATGCTGAGATCTGAGGCCACAGCAGATGGTGTATGTGTGCACCCCACATGTGCATGCATGCATGTGCATGTAAATGCAGTGTGTGCCTGTAACTGTGTGGACACATGAGGGTACAGCCACGTGCGCATGTGTGTGGACATGCATGCATGAGGCACGTCTGTGCACACATTGGGGTATGTGTGCGCACGCAAGGTCACGTGTGTGCATGTGTGCTTGAGTGTGAGTGTGTACATGTTTATGAGCACAAGCACATGTGGTGTGCAGGTGACTTTGACCACAGTCCACCATTTGCCATGTTGGTCCACACTTCTAAAGCTGTCCCCAGAAATGTGACTGGCCAGATTCACTGGTGAGAAATGGAGGCATCTCACTGTTCTCACTCAAGTTGCTGGAAAATTCATGTCTTGCCTGGGTCCCAGAACAAGAGGTGACACCAGGCTATCTTGTAAACTGGGACAGTGTGACAGTGACGGCCTCTAAAGGGAAAACACCTGCCAGGAGAGGGGCTGCCTACCTTCCCACTGACGCCAGGGGAAGAGTCAATCATGTCGATTCCAGAGGCGCTGGGGAGGACCTGCCCGTTGCAGATGGCATGTGGCACGTAGACGTGGCCCTCAATGCAGCACTCCTTGAACTCCATGTTGTTCTCCGTGAGGGTGCCGGTCTTGTCTGTGAAGATGTACTCCACCTGCGGGCACAGGGCTGTCTGGGCGGGGTGCTCTGGCTGGGAGGCTCCCCAGAATAAAGGCAGTTGTCCTTCTCTCTGGATATGAAGCTCAGAGAACACATCCTCTCGGTCACTTTACGGTGGGTGGGAACAGTGGGTGGAGCTAGCCTTCTAGGGGCTGTAGACTTAAATCTTATCCAACAAAAAACTCAAGGATGGAAATACAATAAACTCATTCGATAAGGTCTGGGAGCTCAAAATCACCCTACCATTTAAGGTTTAGCAGATACAATTCAAACACATAAAAGAACAGAACAAATGTCAGATAGAAAAACCATGAAAAGTGTGACAACTACAACTAGCTTTGAATCCTGAATTTAGATAAACTCAGGTGTGTATTCCTCCTGAGTAATTGAAAAAAGGCGAGGAGTCCTGGCAGCCAGGCAGCACAGCGAGGAGGTGGCAGGAGCGAGCGCGCCTCACCCTGTCAGACACCTGCTGGTCCAGGGTGCCGAGTCCAGGCTCAGTCCCTCCAACACATGGACACAGAGGCAGAGTTTAAAATAATAAAGTACAGGGTGTGGGAAGCATGAAAGACCTATAATAAAACCAGCTAAGTGTTTCACGTTTTCAATCTGGTCTCAGAAAATGTTCTTTTCTGCTGTCAATCCCACAGCAGAAAATGCCTTTTCCAAGTATGCTTGGCTCTAATATGTAATTGATAAGCACAAAATAGTGCCCTATGAATTATTTAAATAAATCTGCCATTAAATGCTTGCCTAAAACACTGCTGAGTCTCTCCCCGTGATCTGGGAGATTAGCCACACGAGCACTGTCCACATGCAAGATCACTCCCTAGCAGAGACGGCCCCGTTGTTTGAAGTGAACGACACCTGACTTCTTTCAAAGTGAGGATTCACAATAATAATGAATATTTCACAACGTTTGCTCCTCTAAAACAAGCATTTGCACAAATCTCTGGAGCACTGGTGTTATAAAGTCATTCTCAGACTTTGAGTTGGAATAATTTGCTGCTGCTCTGCACACAGCTCTACATTTTTCTTGTTACAGAAAAAAAAATCTTTGCTCCACGAATTTCTCAGGAGTACACAAAATATGCCATTTATTATTGTAAAGGAATAAAATCCATAGAGGTAAATATATTCTAGTAATGAGCATTCAAATTGCGATTTATGCCTTGCTGACTGAGATAATACGCCACACCAGGGCTGTGGGATGTCCTAGAGGAATGCATTCAAAGTCAAATTCATGAACAAGCAAAATATGTATCTAGCAGAGTCTAAGCATCTATTACAGACTGCTGTTCTGGGGCCACAAGGGAGTGGATTTCAGCTACTAGTCTAAAATAGCTCTGTTCGCAAAAATACTACTCAACATTTCTTCCTGTTAAAAAATAATAATAAACTAGCATTTACCAAATGCCCTTTCTTGCAACTTAAAGGCTGGGAAAGGTTAGAATGGGGGCAGTGGGAAGGCTCCCAGTAAAGGCCAGAGAACCAAAGTTGGGGGAACAGGCCTCTCCTTAGCTCTCTTTTTCCAGGGAGAGGCTGAGTTTGGGGTCAGGGAGACAGGAGTGAGTGTGGGCTCTTCCCTGCATCCAGGTGATCCTGGATGGCAATGATTCCCAGGCATGGCAGCTCTTATTAGACACTACAATGGGTGCCTCACCTATTACTTCATTCAATCCCTACTACCCTCTGGCAAGGCAGGTACCTGTTGTTATGCCCATCGTACAGACTGAGAAGCTCTAGGTGCACCGAGCCCTTGTCCCCTGCCCCCTGCCGTGAAGTTGTCAATGTGCAGCAGAATTTCAATGTGGGAATTTTGAACCCTGCAACACAACAGGCAATTGAGACTGCCTGGGGTCTCACTTTGCTCGTCTTTAAAAAATTCACTTGCTGTCAGAAGTGAAGGAAATCAGGGATCAAAACTGAGGGCAATGCCTGTACAGCAGGCACTCAGTGAACGCCAGCTCACTTTTACCCCTTCACCTCAATGCACAGCATTACCCTAAATGAGCACCATTTAGGCCATGGATGAGCTGGTATCCACCAGGTAATGTAATTCTGCACAACTTGTAAATAGAAAAACTACCAGTTGTCATATAATGAAAGTTAAAAAAAAAAAGCTTGTTGTTTTTTGCCAGTTAAAGGCTATATCTCTGCACAAATTAAAGTGGGAAGGCTGTCATTTGACCAGTTGGATGATGTGCCTACATGACAGAAATCACTTAGAATCTAGCTGCCTGGGAACAGAAAACGGAGGGGCTCAATCTGCAGAAGATTATGAAAGACAATTCGGGAGAAACTGACCTGTCCCAACTCTTCATTTAAATCTGAGGTGTTGACCAGAGGCCCTTCCCCTAGTTCTTCATCAAACATGTCTTCATCCCAAGTGATGAAATAGGAGCCAAGGAACTTCTGCATCTCCACTGTGACGTACATGGACACGGGGATGATGTAGTTGAACAGAACCATGAAGGCCAGAAAGTCCGTGAAGGCCCTGAGAAACTGAGAGCACACTGTGTGATCACCCACATCTGTGTAACAGCAGCACCACCACTAAAACTTTGGAGCAATTCATACAAGTGCAGCTTTTACATACAGATCTTTCAAATCCAAAGATAAGGTTTACTTGCCTGTCACTGCAATTTTAGCACTGCAGTGGCCTCAGGGCCCGTGCTGGGCCGAGGATTAAGTCACCTGTTGGACAGTCCCACTGTCAGGAGACAGGTCTCCCAACAGAGAGCCAGTGGGAAACTTTATATTTTGAACACTCCAAGTTTTCCTGGAGACTCTGACAAATGTCCCACTGGCTACAGTGTAATAACCCATAGATGACAAAAGTATCAATCTGGTACAAATGAGTTTTCTGTATAGTTTTGTCCTTATCTCTAAGCCATCTAGATTATGGGAGGCCCAACGGAACACGGAAGTAGGAGCCCTAGTCTGGATTTACATAAACCCCACGCTGAACTCAGTCAACTCGGGTCCTACTTTGTAGGACTTTGTACCCGCCCTGCTCTGGACTCAGTGGGCCAGGATCTGGATTTGCACAAAGCCCCACTCTGGACTCAGTGGGTCCTGGTCTGGATTTTAATCAGACCTGATCTGGACTCAGTGGGCCCTGGGTCAACAGTTATACGTAGTTCAGGTCTGCACTGAGTAGACACTGGTCTGGATTTGCACACAGCCCCACTCTGTACTGAGCTGACACTGGTCTGGAGCTGCACACAGCCCCACTCTGTACTGAGCTGACACTGGTCTGGATTTGCACACAGCCCCACTCTGTACTGAGCTGACAATGGTCTGGATTTGCACACAGTCCCACTCTGTACTGAGCTGACACTGGTCTGGATTTGCACACAGCCCCACTCTGTACTGAGCTGACACTAGTCTGGAGCTGCACACAGCCCCACTCTGTACTGAGCTGACACTGGTCTGGATTTGCACACAGCCCCACTCTGTACTGAGCTGACAATGGTCTGGATTTGCACAGTCCCACTCTGTACTGAGCTGACAATGGTCTGGATTTGCACACAGTCCCACTCTGTACCGAGCTGACACTGGTCTGGAGCTGCACATAGCCCCACTCTGTACCAAGCTGACACTGGTCTGGAGCTGCACACAGCCCCACTCTGTACTGAGCTGACACTGGTCTGGATTTGCACACAGCCCCACTCTGTACTGAGCTGACACTGGTCTGGATTTGCACACAGCCCCACTCTGTACCAAGCTGACACTAGTCTGGAGCTGCACACAGCCCCACTCTGTACTGAGCTGACACTGGTCTGGATTTGCACACAGTCCCACTCTGTACTGAGCTGACACTGGTCTGGATTTGCACACAGCCCCACTCTGTACCGGGCTGACACTGGTCTGGATTTGCACAGTCCCACTCTGTACTGAGGTGACACTGGTCTGGAGCTGCACACAGCCCCACTCTGTACCAAGCTGACACTGGTCTGGATTTGCACACAGCCCCTCTCTGTACTGAGCTGACACTGGTCTGGAGCTGCACACAGCCCCACTCTGTACTGAGCTGACACTGGTCTGGATTTGCACACAGCCCCACTCTGTACTGAGCTGACACTGGTCTGGATTTGCACACAGTCCCACTCTGTACCAAGCTGACACTGGTCTGGATTTGCACACAGTCCCACTCTGTACCGAGCTGACACATAGCTCAGGTCTGGACTAAGTAGGACCAACCAGAAAACTATACTGTTCTCAGGAGAGGAGATTCAATTAAATCATTTTAATATACTGATTTTGGGAAAAATACTTTTGATAAACATGGGCAGCTGAACTGAAATCTTCTAAGGAAAAATGAAACCAATTTTTACCCTAATTTCCATATAATCAAGATTCTTTTTTCCACGTACATACCCTAACCACCATTTACCTCACAACCATTAATGAGCATTCACTGCGCATCCTCTAAATACGGGTCACTGCACTGAGTTCTGGAAACACCAAAAGCATTTGAAGTGTGTCCGTATGAATTTACTATGGAAATGAGTACCTTTCCGGACCTGTATATTCAAATACCCAAAGAAGGCAAGAGCAACCAGTATCTACAGCTAGAGAGGCAACTGATACTTTCAATATCAATGAATGAATCTATCACAAAGACTTAATTCATCACACCTTCACCAGGTTCTCATTAACACATTTTCATAACAATGGCCTACAGGGCATCTTTGATCACTGCAAAGGATATCACTTTCCATACCAGGTTCCGCTGTCTTTCTGCTTCGGTTTTCTGATTATACCACGGCTCATCTCGGAATGGTTCACTCTGCCACACATATTTCAGGGCAGTATTTATCAGCGCTTTACTGATCAGAATGCAGAGGTACACAATGAGGAATACATTCATTGACCTGAAACGCAAGACAGGGATGTATGTGACTGCGTTCTTGCTCTCTGAAGAACTGAGAGCGACACAGCTGTGTGTCTAGACGAACACACGGTGACAGAACAGGTCAGCAATAGCACAGCTGAGTTTTAATGGCACCCCCCCAATCAACTGACACAGTGAAACAGAAATGCATCTGTCTCTCCTCTGTGGTCACTGGCTGTGATTCTAGATGCCACAAGGGAAACAGCTAAGTGAAGGGAAAGTTCTGTAAACAGGAGAAAGAACACCACCACAACCACATTGCTGACTAGGGTTTCTGCATGGTGCAAAATTCTATCATTTAAAGAACATCCAGAAATCAATTTCTTCTACCACTAAGCATCAATCAGTGAGTTCCAAATTTAGAGATTACTACCACAAAGGAAGGAGGGGGGGAGGAAAGTCCACGCTAAAGGAAATGCTCTCAGAGTAAGAATAATGCTGACTCCTTGGCCAACGTCCTAGCAGACCTTGTAAAGAATCTGTGATTTTCCAGTATCTATTTCTGAAACCTACTTGTCAAGGTAGACTTCTGGAAATAAAGCATTCTTGCTTAAGAACCAAACCTGCATTTTCATACTTGATGTAGCCAGAGATGGACCAGGAACCAGGATCGCATTTTGAGACTGACATTTCCAGTGTACGCAGAAAACACCCTAATAGCCTTACCCCCGATCTCTACATAGTGGGCAGAATTTTGTTAAATAATTTGTATCCACTCAGTGGTCCACTGCAAGTCGAGGATACGCTTTAACATGAAGCAAAGACAAAGAAAATCTGGGCCACATTTTCTTATAAACTCGACTTTCTCCTTGACTTAATTTTATAAGGATTTCCTGATTTACTAAAAGGAAGACTCTGTTCTCTCTACCAATGCTTTCCTTAGCAAAACGTGGTTTTCAACACCCCAGATTAAAAACAATCCTATTTGGACTTTTTCACGAAGTGGTGGGAGGAGCTGTCGAGCATCTGCAAATGCCTTGGAACCGGGGCTTCTGGGCGTCCACATGAGGGAGCCTGCGGAAGGGGGCCGACGGTGTGAGGCCATCCACACCCCCACAAAATAAGACCATTGATCTACGCAATTGCCTCTACTGTCTATGGAGACACCATGAAGAAATTGCTAATAAGGCCAAGAGAAAAACGTTTTCATATGGACAGTGGTCTGGGATAGTGTTAAGTCACAGATTTTTATGCACTTCAAACAACAGGGGGCTGGAACTTACTTTTCTACAGCAGATCGTTTCTGGGATTTTGACTGGTAATTTAACGCCATCTTGGTTTCCATGCCTGTGTAAATAGCAACACCTATAACATAGAAGAATAAATGTCAGAACAATAACATAACTATATTTGCCTTTACACAGTAAGTTACACACAGCTAAAAATTAAAATGGAATTTTGGATAAATTCCAAAATTCCATTTTATCCAAAATTACATATTTAATTTAATTTTACTAGGCAGCTAGCTGTTCATAAACAGTCACGCATCAGGATTCTTTAGACTAAAGGAATTCTTTTTCATTTCCTGCATAGAGAAAATCTGAATTATTTTTTAAACTTCAGATTTTAATAAGTTGAGTTTTCCCATTATAGGCCACATCTACATATTTGTTTCATTTTAATTAAAATATAAAAATAGCTCACCAAAAAATGGGAGACACTAGCAAAGAAATGCAGCCACCAGAAGAAGTTTGTGACCAAACATACTGTGTGAACTCTTCCAAAGATTCACTTCATAATTCTGAGTCAAAAACTATAGGCGCTTAATAGAGACACAGCACCCTCCGAGGCCGTTGCCTTCCGGGCTGTGGTGACACATCAGTGCCAGTCTTCTCAGGGATGCAGGACCGTCACTGCCATCGAGTCCACAGTGCCTCCACGCACACGAGATTCTTTCACGGCACCACTATTTTAATTATGTAACGTACCTTAATTTTAGAGGCTATTATTAACAACTGACTAGTTCAAACATTTACCAAAGATTTTCTCAGTGTTCTTTAGTGTGGCTCCTCTAAGAAGCAAGTTTTCCGATCCTAATGGCCTGCAAAGACAAGAATGGCCAGAAACAGGGCGATGAAGGCATCGCGAAGGCATGCTGCAAGGTAAGAGTCGATTCATTTGCAGACAGACTTCATTTTAAGAGGAAACTGTCTAAATGCAGATTTGCTTATATTTACATTGGCAAAGTTGGCCTGGGTCCAGGTGAAAGTGTGTGATCTTTACCTGCAGGAGGCTAAGGACTTGCTCTGCTGGAGGAGCTCCGTGGAGTCCCAGCCTTGCAAGCACCTGCTGTCCGAGCATGGCCCTTGTCAGGAATGCAGGCTCCCGGCCCCACCCCAGGCCCACTGAGGCAGATCTGAAGGTCTTAACAACATTCTGTTAAGAGATTGCTCATGAGGGTGGTGGGATGACAAGTGGGGTCCCCGCACCAGTGCCACCAGCAGCACCTGGGACTTGTCAAAAGTGTCGACTTGACAGACTGAACCAGAAACCTGCCTAACAGGCCTCAGGTTTGAGGATCAGTAGAATGGAGCACCCCAAATGCTCTGGAAAAGTGGAAGGGTGGTGCCTGTGACTTAGGTGGCATCAAGCTGTTTCTATCCCATCCTTAGGGAGACTCGGAGTGTCTCGTGTCATACAATCATACAACCAAGATGAAGGCTGGGACACTGTGCATTTATAAACACTGGCTACCAAGTCCACAGAGACCCTCTGTATGCAGGTGCCCTACAAATCGAGAACAATTCGTGCATTCCTGCCTTGGGGGGAAAGAGGCAACAGCCACGAAATCAAAAAATCACTCATGTAAGAACAAGCACTGCCCTAAGCACTCAGCACTCCAGGGGGAGCGACAGACAGAATCTCTGCCTCTAGAAGGTTCATATTCTAGTAGTTCCCTTTGCTGGTGGAGTAAAAATGTCTTCTCATTTCCCACAAATAAAACAGAAATGGGCAGAATTCAACTCTACAAATTTTGCTGTTGTCACCCTTCTACTGATTTTCATTGGAAGGGAGAGGGAACGAGTTGAAGGCATTTGCTGAAGTTTGCTTTTTTACTTTTTCAGTATATTTAATTTTCTTTAACTATCAAATGTTGAGAACTTACTGAATGCTATGAACTTAAAGCGTATTCAGTAAACTTGGCTGATATAGCTCTGGACTGTGTCCAGCTGAAGACGAGACCGAGAGGGAGGAGTTGCCCCGGACACCTGACTGGACACACCTGCCCAGGGCTGCCGGAGGGTCTCAACCCCGCCCTTCAGCCTGCAGCCAGGAGCAGCCTGCCTGCCGGAACTCCCTGGACTGCACGCTTGCGGCTGTCTGGCTGCATCGTAAGTGCTGTCAGCTCCTGTGAGCAACACTCCTACAATAATTCACGTTGAACGTGCTTATGGAAACAAATGGCCCCTTTAAAAGGTGGCTCTCGGAAGTCTGAAAGTAATTTACTTTAAAAAGTACGTTGCTTCTAGTCTGGACAGGAGGATGAAGAAATATTACCCTGAATGGATTAAGAACTTACATATATAATTCATAACTATCCATACCACAAATTTACAAATATCTTTAAATACCCAAATATTAAAAGCCTAAATAATATAAATACATAAAAAGCTAAGTAGAATTGTTCTCAAAATACAAAACATATTAGTAATTACCTTCCCAAGCTGCTCAGCATTAAACTTTGTCTAAGTACAAAGCATGAAAAGCCTGCTCTATTTACTTTTTTGGATTCATCCCATTAGTAGTACGAAGAAATCTAACCCTATTACTTGTTCAAACACTAATTCACACAAGACACAGAAATACACATTGTTTCTGCAAAGTAACTAGGAATTAGCTGTGGACTAATATTTCAGAAAGACCATGGCAATGCCTTCATAAGTTCTGAAAAGAACCAACTAACCAGCGGATAAGTAATGATGCTAAAAACATGCTAAGAAGTGCACGGATTATTTCCTTAAGACAAATCATTTCAGGGGCCTCCCAAGGGGATAAGCCCTAATGAACTATATTTCAGTAACATTATTTTGCAGCAATCTCCCATTGACTTTATTTTACATCTAGGTACCTTTTTTAAAAAAATATAGATAGATAGATATGAAGTACTATCAGGACATCAGCAATTGGGAGACTGCTTAAATTGGAAAAAGATAATTAGTCTAACAACTGAGGTTTACAAAAACGACCAACTTCTAAACCCACTTAAAGACAATTTCCTAAACTGTAGACCTTGAACACCTCAGCAACAAAGAGCTGCCAGGATCTTGAAACAATATCCAGGCAAAATGTCCACAGGCCCAGGGACACAGACATAGCACAGAAGCAGAGAGGTGGGGGCTGGATGGGAGCAGCTCACACCTGTCCTGACCACAGGCATGGGGGCACACCTGCCTGTGACTTGACCTGCACTGGTCACAACAATGCCTGGATGACAGGTTCCTACATCCCCGAGTGAATGTGAGCCTGGGCCAGGCTCTTGTGAGGTACACGCTCTCAAGCCTAGATGAAATTCAGAGCCAAAAATGTATCCCAGTGATGACCTTGACTAGGCTCATACATTCTAATAAAAGGACTTCCAAGTCAGAAATCTCTCAGCTTCATGGTTGAGGACAACATACCTGTATGTAAATTATGAAAGGGAATTTCTAATGGGGGAAACCGCACCCTCTCCTTTGCCTTGGAACTGTAAGATGCTCCTGAACTTTCCCTGCTGCAAGAAGACCCTCAGCAGAATCTTGTGAGAGAATATTTCCCAACAGCGTCTTAATTCATTAACATATACAGTGTGCACACAAAAGAAATCAGAAAACACTAGAGCCAGGACTTCTGGGAAAGTTGAATTCTGTTTGCAAAACCCAATAAGCAGCAACACCGCCCCCCCAACTCTTATCAGTAAAAAAACTCACTTACAACTTAAAAACCTAGAGAAAGAAACCTCCAGAAGCGTTTAGAAGAAGCACATCTCCTTACCTCACCACGGGGTCATTCTGATCATTGTAAACATTTATGCGGCCCACAAACCTGGCAACAGAAAAGTGAGGTCACTGAGATGGCAGCAACTGGGAGGCGGAGGCAGACCAAGTGTGTAGATTACTGTCCTACACACCTGCCTTCCTGTCTCTGAGAAGGAAGAAAATGTGGGCGCATGACCGGGGATTCTTTACTCAAGACCATATCCACATGTGGCTAAACCACTCCACCTTCTTCCTCTTCTCTCAGTTTACTTCCTATTCTTATTAACCCGTGACTTGCATGATTTTCCTTCAAATCACTTTCTCGAAATACAGGAAAAATGTTATTTCCGCAACCAATTTAGTTCCATTAAGTCACTTCTAATGTTTATATAAGTAGCTATAGATTTAAGTGTTGCTGGACTCTGAAAATATGTATGCAACCTATTTTTAACGTGGTCTTAACTGTTTAGCAGTGATTTACACTCTCTTTCCTAACCACTGGGCAGCTGGACTATTTGGGGCGGAGAGCAAGAACCCCGTTGGGGATAAAGAGACACTGACGGGGAACACAGATCCCGCTTACTTGTAGAGGTCGGGCTGGGGCTGCTCGCACTCAATGGTGGCGTGTAGACCATCTATATCTTCTTCAGTATGAAATCCCTTTGTGTCTTGAACGGCATAATGTGTCTACAGATAAGAAATATGAATTCACAAGAAAATGAGAAACACAAACCAACCTAGCAGCCAATGCCTCCAATCCTAGGGCAGCCCCGACATCTAATATTTTGTGCATGTAAACAAGACCAACCACAAAGCCTGAGGAGGCAAGTATAATAAAGAGTGTCCAAGTGTTGAAAAGTTATCGATTTATAGATTACTACTGTTATTTCTATGTCTATTAGGTGTCAGAAAGTTCTTCCATTCTCACCTAGTGTCTTCGACTTAAAACTAACAACAAGACTTGGAATTCTTCTTCAAAACTGGACACCTCAATCTATCAGTCATGGTGGTGACTATTAATTCGGCAATGAATTTAGAAGCTAAAATATTCCTTTTTGTCCACATAACACCCTGTTGTTTACAGAGCTGCCGCCAGCATCAGGAACTGCCTCGCCCGGCACTGTTAGGGGAGTGTGGGCCTTCTCAGAGCTCCTCACCTGGCCTCCACCCAAGGGCCCCTCAAACCTGAACGTTCAGCAGAATCCCCATGGGGCCATAAGGCACTGACTCCTGGATCCCAGGCAGGATCGCCCAGGAAACGCAATTCTTGGGTCCCACCCCAGAGCTTCTGCTGCCCTGGGGCAGGGGTGGGCCCGAGGATTACATTTCCTACATGATCCTGTGTCATGCCTGCACTGCTGGTCTGGGGCCCTCCTGGGAGACCACTGGCCCAGACAGGATTAGTCAGCACGACCAGGTGGGCTCACCTTGGGAGGAGGGAGGAAAGAAACGCTTGTGCAGGAGGGCCTGGGGAAGGAGAACACATCTTTCAATCTCTCTTATCTTTCTCTCCAATAATCAAGTGTTAGACAAATTGAAGGGTTCAATAAATCCACCACAGGAGATACAATCATGTCAGCACTATCAGCATTTATAACATCTCAGAGGCATCTATTGTGTGTCACACACTTCGGGAGACTTGCTAATTATGTCCTCACAAGAGCCCCTGGAAGGCAGGTCTGTCCCTGTTTACAGATGTGAAAACTCCAGAGAGGTCGAATGTCTGCCAGGGTCACACAGTACGTGTTACCAGTGTGGGAGTCCCACTCCCTACTCCTCTTTTAAGGAAAGGGCTCAGATCCACCCAGCCCCTGAGCCAAACCAAATGCACAGAAATGACACCAGAGGGCACATATTTAAGATGCTGGTCACAACACACAGAAGGTCAAAGTGAAACATGGAATCTATAATAATGCCTGCCAGCCTGGACTGCTACAAAATTTTATCCTGAAAAGAGTGATGCACATGCAGGCCTGCAGCATCTGTTCAACAGCGATGCTGAGAAGCATCTGGACAACAGCATCCGTCCCGTGGGACGGGATGGGGAGGGCAGCCCGCTGCCAACGGGGGACGGGAGGGGGAGGGCAGCCCGCTGCCAACAGCGAGGGTGTGTGGCTCTACTTGTTTTGTTGATTTATCACACACTTCATTTGTCCAGCATTCGATGATTAGAGAGAAAGATAGGAGAATATTTAGACACATTTATTATCGGGAAAGACAGGAACATAAAGTTCCCACACTCCAGAGACCTGTGGCAGGTTACAATAAACACCTGAGACCTACCCCGGGATTTCCAGGCCCAGAACCACTGTTGCTCACAATTGCTTGTGCCAGAAGGCCCACTCTCCTGGGGAATGCCACACAGAAAATGTGAACGTAGGTGCTGGAAAAACTCCACGGGGCCTTACACAATAATACCTTGAGTTATTCATAAAATATTAGCATATCCTTTAGCCTTTTTGCAAAGAAAATTTCTTTTTTCCATTCTAGGAATTACCTATATCCATAGGTATTGCTTAAGTACTGTGTTAGAATTCTAGTTTTGTGAGCTGATGCCTTAGAAATAGTTGAATCCACTGAGACATGCTCACTTTTATAAACCTGAAAGCTCCCAGATTTTTAAAATAATGAAAACCTTAAAATTAACAGTGATCTGTCCTATTCTTTCATGATTGTTAATTAAAATTTTGTAGCATCAGCTACCGGTACAGAATTCCATACTGAATGTAAGACATTAATTATACCCTCAGATATTATTTAAGTATTTTAACAAAAAGACACTCATTGAAGTAACAGTGAGGCAAAATGCAGATTCATGAGTGACTTCTCACAGAATTCCAGGGTCATGAAGACACTAATTTTGACCGGTAAAATGAAAACTTTCAAAGCTGAAACAATCTATTCATTACATCCTTAACTTTGTACCTCCCCTAAATGACACAGCTACCTAAGTAACATGAAGTCATTCCTGTTAACTCAAGATGGTTCCATATTACAAATACTGAGGGTGGAAAGAAAAACTACAAAATAGAGAGAAAGAAACAAAAGTCAAAAAACAATTTGGTCAGCACGACTCCCTGGGTTTTCACTGAAAACACTGATTTTCCAAACATGATGACTTCACTAGTTTCTAGCCACACGAGCACAGCTGGGGATGGCAGGTAAGGCCCCGCACAGGGTCTCCAACAAAAGGCACGTTACTTTGTGGCTTGATTCTCCATCTAAGCTGGCGGTGGTCACATGGCAGGTCCCATCTCCATGGCTGCTAGAGAGGAAGATCAGGTCGCAGGGGAAGGTCTCATCCTCCTTGACCATGACGATGTCCCCAACCTGCAGGACAGACAGACAGTGCCATGAAATAAACCTGCTTCTGTGCAGCAGGTTTTTCTTTTCCTAAAGTGCCAGTCGATACTCACAGATACCATTATGGTGTTTGTTTACAGGAGGATATGTGGATGCTAATGTAACTCTAGAGAAAGACCATTTCCCAGGCATTCTGCCCAAAACAAGGACAGACCAGGTGAGGTTGCAATGTACCAATTTTAGATCTGTGAATTATCAAAGTGCATTATGATTAAATACTTCACAATGGAAACATAGACAAACATCCATAACAGGCTTATCCTTGATTCAGCCTAGCGGGATGAATTCTAGTGTCTTATTAATGTGTCCAAGTGGGAATTATTCTCGTAAGAAGGTGCTGATTTAAAATTAGGTTCTATAAACCAGGTATAAGAGTTGTAAAAGCCAGCTGAAAAACAGAGCCAAGATACTATCCACGTAACTCAAGCACGACCAAGAATAAAGCAGAAGGGACAACCACACACATTACAAAAATTAGAGCAAATATGAGCCAAGGATTTTTAAAGAAGATGAAATCATCCCAGTTTTAATACCATCACCAAACAAGACATCTGATTTCCCCAAAAGGCCCATTTTCTCCAATTGTGACTTTAGACTTTGGGTCTAGAGGGCAAGTAACCATCAAAACCCCACCAATCTGGACCCCACGAAGCTAGAGGGTTCAAAATCTTTCCAATGGCTTGGATGTTCCTGCTGCCACGTGCAAAGTGCTCCCAGAATCAGGACGTCACCACGTTTCTGACTATCCCGTAAGTGGAGTTCCCTGTCACACTCCACTACTGTTCCAACTGAGTGTCTGAGAACTTAAAATTGGAGGACTGATCCTCAAACAGACCTCTGGGTTCAGTGAAATTCCTATCAAAATCCGAGCAAAGATTTTGTAGACACAGATGGGCTTATTCTAAAACTTATGTGGAAAGGTGTAGGCCCTAGAACAAGCTCCAACAGTCCTTAACAAGAAGAATGAAGTGGGGGTATTACCCTGCCGACAGGAAGGCTTTCCATGCAGCCGCAGTGGCCGGGACTGTGCGGAGGACTGGCCAGAGGCCCATGAAATAGAACACAAAACACTGAAACAGACCCGTACAAACATGCATTCTGACTTCTGACAGAGGGACAAAAGCAATTCAGTGGAGGAGGGACAGCCTTTCCAAAAATGATGGTAGGACAACTGGGCAGTCATAGGTAAAAAAAAACAGGGAATTTTGCCCTGGCTGGTGTGGCTCAGTGGATTGAGGGAAGGCCTCCCAACCAAAAGGTCACCAGTTTGATTCCCAGTCAGGGCACAGGCCTCTGTAGTGGGCCAGGTTCCTGGCACAGGGTATGCGAGAGGCAAGTGATCGATGTGTCTCTCGCGCATTGATGTTTCTCGGTCTCTCTGTCTCCCTTCCTTCCCCTTTCTCTAAAAATAAATAAATGAAACCTTTAAAACAAAGGGGGGAACTTTGCCCTAAACCTCACATTTTTAGATGAAAATTAATTCCAAACGAATCATGAACTTAAATGTAAAACTGTTAGAAAAAAGCACAGGAGAACATCTCTGGGCTCCAGGTTAGGCAAAGAAAAAAAATCAATAAACTGGACTTCCCCCAAATTTTAAAAATTTTGTGAAAACCTCATTAAGGGATTTCTGACAACTAATATTTAGATGATATGAACATTCAAAATTCATCAGTAAAAATCCCTGCCCCCCCAAGAGGACATAAGATGACAAATAAGTGCTAGGAAGATATTCAACATAGTTAGTCACTAGGGAAATGCAAATTTAAACCGCACTGAGATATCAGAATGCCTAAAATTAAAAAAACCAGTGCCAGCACCAAATGCTGACGAGAATGTGGAGGAACTGGATCTCCTATATATCACTTATGGGAAAGTAAAACTGTCCAGCACTCAGGGAAAGTTTTTGACAATTCCTTTGAAAACTAAAAATGGATTTACTCTATGACCCAGCAATTTGACTCTTGAGCTTTTATACCAGAGAAATGGATGTTTTATTCACTCAAAAATCTGTACACAAATGTTCATAGTAGCTTTATTCATAATAGCCCCAAACTAGAAAACACCTAAATGTCCTTCAATCTTTTTTTTCCTTTTTTTATATAGTTTATTGATTATACCATTACAGTTGTTCTATTCCCCCCTTCATTCCCCTCCACCCGCACACTCCCTCCCCCACCCTTCTCCCCCCTTAGTTTATAACCACGTGTCTCAAGTTCTTTAGATTCTATATTTCCCCCACTATTCTCGCCCTCCCCCTATCTATTTTCTACCTACCATCTATGCTATTTTCTGTGCCTTCTCCCCCCTTCTCCTCCTCCCACCCCCCTATTTCTAACCCTCCATGTGTTCTTCATTTCTATGGTTCCACTCCTGATCTAGCTGTCCTCTTGGTTTGCTTTTGTTTTAGGTGTGGTTGTTAATAACTGTGTGTTTGCTGTCCTTTCATGGTTGATATTTTTCATCATTTCTTTCTTATATAAGTCCCTTTAGCATTTCATATAATAAGGGCTTGGTGATGATGAACTCCTTGAACTTGACCTTGTCTGAGAAGCACTTTATCTGTCCTTCCATTCTAAATGAAAGTTTCGCTGGATAAAGCAATCTTGGCTGTAGGTCTTTGGATTTCATGACTTGGAATACTTCTTTCCAGCCCCTTCTTGCCTGTAAGGTCTCTTTTGAGAAATCCACTGACAGTCTGATGGGTACTCCTTTGTAGGTGACTGTCCCCTTATCCCTTGCTGCTTCTAGGATTCTCTCCTTCATTTTGGTCTTGGCTAATGTAATTATGATGTGCCTTGGTGTGTTCCTTCTTGGGTCCAACTTCTTTGGCACTCTCTGAGCTTCCTGGATTTCCTGGAAGTCTATTTCCTTTGCCAGACTGGGGAAGTTCTCCTTTATTATTTGTTCAAATATGTTTTCCACTCATGGCTGTTTCTTTCCCCCTTCTGGTACCCCTATAATCCGGATGTTGGAACGTTTAAAGATGTCCTGGAGGTTCCTAAGCCTCTCCTCATTTTTTTGAATTCTTGTTTCTTTACTATTTTCTGGTTGGATGTTTCGTTCTTCCTTCTGGTCCACTCCCTTGATTTGAGTCCCATTTTCCTTTCCATCGCTATTGGTTTCCTGGACATCTCCCTTCATTTCAATTAGTTTAGCCTTCATATGTTCCTCTAATTTGTGACTAAGTTCCTCTAATTTGTGACTGTACTCTACCAATTCTGTGAGCATCCTGATAAATAGTGTTTTAAATTGGGCTTCTGAGAGGCTGGCAATCTGTTGGTCGCTTAGAGTTATTGGCTCTGGGACTTTGAGTTCTTGCACCATCTTTTGGGCTGTTCGTGCCTGTTAAGTAGCAGGATCAGAGCCCTAGGTTTTCACCAGAGCAGGGCCAGTCAGTCGCTGGCGTGTGACGTAGTATGTGGGGGCGGGGTCAAAGAGGGACAATGGCTTCCCTCCGGCGCCCGCCTCCGCGACCCCCACCAGCACCGCAGCCACCACCGTCACCAGGGCCACGCACCCCGCTCCACTGCACGCGAGTGTGCCACCGCTGTCAGCCCTCCACCACTGGGTTCGCCCCCTGGAGCCTGCGTGGTCCGTCTCACTGCGCGCGAATGTGCGACCTTGGTCAGTCTGCCCCACACCCTGACTAGGTCCGGGCTGCCTGCGTTCCTAGGTCTGTCCTTCCCGACCCTGCTCCGCTGCTGGCTCTGCCTCTCTTACCGTCCCGTTGAACGGTTTGTAGCTGTCGGACTTCCGTATAATTCGGTTTTCTGGTCTTTGGGTGTGTCTTAGTTCTCCAAAACTTTTGTTGTATCCAAACTTGGTTGTGGGAGAAGGCACAGTGTTTCCACCTATGCCTCCATCTTGGCGGAAGTCTTCAATCTTTGAATGTAAACAAACTCCAGTCTACCCACACCACGGACTCCAATAAAAGCAAGTAGCTAGTGATGCACATGTCTGGGCGAAATCAAGGGAATCAGGCTGAGCGAAAAAAGCCAGTCCCAGAAGGTTCCAAACTGCATGATCCCATTTATGTAATGACACTCCTGAAACCGACAGACAGGTTGCAGGTTTCTTCTCCCACAGCCTGGTGCAGCCTCTGGAGGCCTGAGCCAGGAGGGCCTGTGGAAGAGGGTCCCTGGAGTTGCAGGGACAGCCTGATCTCTCTTCCTCGTCTCACACAGTCCACTTAGAATCCTCAGCTTAGAACAGGCTGGATACAGAGCAGACATTTCCCATAGGAGAGCAGTGCATTAAAAATTCAATTTTCTGCTGGTAGACACTGTTTAGGTGTGTTTTTAAAGAAAGAGACATTTATTAAAAGTAACAAATTGCCAGTTATAAAAACAGTCATGGGGATATAAACTCTAGGAACACAGTCAACAATAACTGTAATAAGGATGGTTACTAGACTTATTGGTGTGATCAATTTGTAAGGTATATGAGTGTCATACACCTGAAACTAATACAGTACGTCAACTGTAATTTAAAAAATAATGAAAAAAAAAGTGCAGAAGGCTTTACAAAGGAAATAGAAGTATTCAAGGAAACTGCATTTAGGGTCTGGGATCCCTTTGCAGAAGCCCATTAACACATACACCAGGTCCCCACTGCTATTCTGACAGCTGCGAGGCCCGTGCACCCAGCCCCTCACCTCCCTGACCCCATGACCACCGGGAAAACATCGCCAATACAGACTGAGGGGACGCTCATTCAGAATTACTAAAACACCTGGACAGTAAAATTTATAAAGCAAAGAAAAGGTTGTTTAAAAACTTTAAAATACATACAATAGCATGTGTAATACACATAACATCTGAAAGCAGGTTAACAAAGATGGATCACATGCTGATGACATGTGAACATGCCTCTTCATATGTATTCTTATATCCTGGACCCTGTCCTTCCCTGAGACAACCACTGATCCCTAGGCTGACGGGGCCACCCCTCTTCAGGATGCACCTGACACTGAAGGCCCACTTTTCTGTCACTTTGTGATGAGGGCTGACAACACTCCTTTACTGCAACTTCCTGGTGGCCCCACCACAATTTCTGGTCAGGAAAGCAGCCCAGAGAGACAGTGGAGCTGCCAGACAAGGAAGGAAGGTCGGTGGGTGGGGGAGAAAAGGTGTGGGCAGGGTGACAAGGATGGGAGAAAGTGACGAAGGAGGACAGTTGGGCTCCACCCCAGGGTCACAGCTAAACATTACCCCAGACAAACTGTAAAATTACACCTATGATTTTTATACATATAGGTACTTCTAAACAGCTAGTAGAGATATGAATGTAATCCACTTTAAACACACATTTAGAGACATAAAATTACATTAGTTAATCATTCATTGGAAAAAATCAAAATGAAAACTTTAGTGAGGCCAAAATGGACGTGTAGGTAGATATATGTTGCCTCCTTGCACAACCAAAAGAAGGACAACAAATTTAAAAACAAAAAATAACCAGAACTGCCACAAAATCGAACTGTACGGAAGTCTGACAACCAAGGAGTTAAAGAAGACACATTCATCCAGACCAGTAGGAGGGGCGGAGACGGGCAGCTCTGGCAGAGGGAACTCATGGCAAGGTGGTGGCTGGAGAGACGGTGGCTGGTGGTCACACATTTCCGTGAGGATAAACCGGGAGGAACAACTGGGGAGTGAGACAGATCGTACAACCCAACATTCCAGCGTGGGGAAATAAAGCCTCAAAGCCTCTGACTGAAAACACCTGTTGGGGTTGGGGCAGCGAGAAACTTCCAGCCTCACAGGAGAGTTCACTGGAGAAACCGACAGGGTCCTAGAACATACACAAACCCACCCGGGAACCAGGGCCCTAGAATATACACCCACCCAGGAACCAGCACCAGAAGGGCTCAGTTTGCTTGTGGGTAGCGGAGGAAGTGACTGAAAGCCAGTGGAAAGCTGAGCAAGTGGCATTGTTTCCTCTCAGACTTCTCCCCCGACATACAGCGCCATAACACAGCAAGGTGGGTTCCACTCCTCGGCGAATACCTAAGGCTCCGCCCCTTACTATGTAAAAGGTACTCGGAGACAAAGAAATATGGCCCAAATGAAAAGAACAGATCAAAACTCCAGAAAAAGAACTAAGCAATGAAGAAATAGCCAACAAATCAGACATGGAGTTCAAAATACTGGTTATCAGGACACGCACAGAGATGGTTGAGTATGGTCACAAAATAGGGGGGTAAGTAAAATAAAGAAAATATACAGGAACCAATAGTGAAGGGAAGAAAACTGGGACTGAAATCAACAATTTGGACCAGAAAGAAAAAGTAAACATTCAACCAGAACAGAATGAAGAAATAAGAATTCAAAAAAATGAGGAGAGGCTTAAGAACCTCCAGTACAACTTTAAACATTCCAACATCCAAGTCACAGGGGTGCCACAAAGACAAATGAACAAGAAATTGAAAACTTATTTGAAAACATAATGAAGGAGAACTTCCCTAATCTGGCTAAGGAAATAGGCTCCCAGGAAGTTCAGAAGCTCAGAGAGTCCCAAAGAAGTTGGACCCAAGGAAGCAAACATCAAGGCACATCATAATTACATTATCCGAGATTAAAGATAAGGAGAGAATCTCAAAAGCAGTGAGAGACAAGGAGACATTTACCTATGAAGGAGTTCCCATAAGACTATCAGCTGACTTCTCAAAAGAAGGCTTGCAAACATGAAGGGGCTGGAAAGAAGTATTCAAAGTCATGAAAGGCAAGGACCTACATCCAAGATTACTCTATCCAGCAAAGCTTTCATTTAGAATGGGAGGGCAGATAAAGTGCTTCCCAGATAAAGTCAAGTTAAAGGACTCCATCACCACCAAAGCCTTATAATGTGAAATGTTAAAGGGACTTATCTAAGAAAAATAAGAAGATCAAAACTATCAACAGTAAAGTGACAACAAACTCACACCTATCCACAACTGAACCTAAAAAACAAAAACAACTAAGCGAACAACTAGAATAGGAACAAAGTCACAGAAATGGAGATCACATGGAGGGTTATGGGGGGGGCAGGGAGAGAATGGGAGACAAGGTACATGGAATAATAAGTATAAATGGTAGGCACAAAATAGGCAGGGGGAGGTTACAAATAGTATAGGAAATACAGAAGCCAAAGATTTTATATGAACAACTCATGGATATGAACTAAGAGCAGGGGAATGCTGGTGGGAAGTGGTGCAGGGCAGAGGGGAAGAAAAGGGAGAAAAAAATGGGACAACTGTTATAGCATAATCAATAAAATATACTACAAAAAACTTCAGTGAGTTTTTAGAGCCAATTTCCATAATTTCCAACTACTAAAGTTTATATTCATATGATTTTGCCTTGCTCTAAAACAGATTTTTAAAAAATATTAAATTTTTATTTATTTATTTACTTTTAGAGAGGGGAAGGGAAGGAGAAAGAGAGAGAGAAACATCAATGTGTGGTTGCCTCTCACATGGCCCCCACTGGGGACCTGGTCTGGCCTGCAACCCAGGCATGTGCCCTGACTGGGATTCGAAACAGTGACCCTTTGGTTTGCAGCCCAAGCTCAATCCACTGAGGTACACCAGCCAGGGCTAAAACAGATTTTCTAAAAGTGTTTAGAGCTTTTCTCTTTTTGACTGGTTAGTACAATTCAGCAATTTTCAAGTGGTGTGCTGCAAGAATTTTTAAAACAAAACAAACAAAAAACAACAACAAAAAAGGATTTTTAAAACACACAATACCCAACTATTAGTCAGGGGCACTTGACATCTTTTCCCTTAGATTGTCCAGAAAAAAAAAAGACAACAGCCAACACAAAAGTCATCTAGAGTGAATGAATCAAAATTATACCTATTTTCTTTTTGTCAGATCAGCAAAAAACATACTTTTGTTGGAACACAGAATTTTAGTAATTAGTTGATGCGTGCCATGAGACAACATTAAAAATTGCTGGTATAACCTCATAAACTTCAGGTGACCCTGGTGGAGCTGCTGATAGTGGTGGGACAGGGTGTATATGGGAAATTCCTGTACCTTTTATTCAATTTAGTTTAACTGTGAACCTAAATCTACTCTAAAACAAATAAAGTTTATTAAAACTCTAAAAAGTAAGTAAGTAAAAAAAGAAAAGCTAGTGTAAGAGTTTGCCTGAAATATTTGGGGAAAGAGGTTAGAGTTTGGGTGTCTAATCAATAAAAAAACCTGTCACATTGTTTTTTTTTCTTTAATTGTTACTGGTTTTAGGCCAGGTAATTGTGTCAATTATCACTCACTCTCAGCTTTCGGCTCTGCTTCCGAACTAGCTTGCCATGCTGGATGAAATGGACAGGGCACTGGTTCATGGCGTTATCTGCTTTATGGCGAAGCCAGTCTTCATAGCCCTAAAAGAACAAAAAGAAAGAATTCCATGTGACAAGTGACAGAAACATGGAGGGTCCCTCAGCTCTGAGCCCATCCTTCTGGACTTTGCTTCGAGGGGCCATGAGTGTGAGTAAGATAGAGCCAGGCTCAGCCCACTGGACAAGTGAAGTGGCCAGGTGCCCTGCGGCCCCGCGCTCCGAGCTGTGCCCTGAGAAGGACTATGAGGCTGCAGTAAAACCACAAGGCACCTTGTAGTCTCGTTTTTCTCACACCTGAAACCCACCCACTGGCGAGTCCTGGCACTTTTCCCACAAGTGGGTCCTAAATCTTCCACTTCTTCGTGTCCCCTGGTCACCATGCTCGTCAAGGTCCCACCCTTCCTTGGCCCTCCCTGGGCTGAATGCAGACATGACTAAGCCGGTCACTCCTGGGAGCCTCAACTCTACATCATCTAATGGTGTTTTCCCACACTTTATCCTGGCTCCACATATGGAATGGCCATTCTCCAGTCCACTGAGGTGACACACCAGGTGGCTCACTGTCAGGGCCATGGTCTGGGGTCCCTGAGGGGCCAGGGTCTTTCATGGTCTGAGGTCTGGGGCAGGGGCGGTCCTGTTCCCCTTCCACTGCACTCACCTGGTACCCCATCCAAGTGCATGTACCAGAGAGGCCCCCTCCACTAAGACCATAATGCCCTATAATGCACACGTGGGTATGTGTATGTACACACATGTGCATGTGTGTACATGTGCATGTACACAGGGCTTCTTGGTGTCTGCCTCCCTCACTGGAATGTCTCTTGTTCAACATTATCATCTCTAGGGCCTATAAAAATTTAGTGCATGAAAGAAGCTCAGTCATATCCGTAGAATAAATGAATAAAGGATATGTATAATGCAGAAAATTAGAAAAGAAAAGCAGCTTTTGAACTGTGTATCTAGGCTGTATCCCACTGTGTCTTCTGCCTGTTTTCGTATCTCCACTCCGCAACTCGTGCAGAAGAATGCGTTTTTGAAGATAAAATCAAGACATAAATAAAGGAATCAGAAATAACTCCTGCAAATCACTTTTTACCTTATATACTACAAAAGTATTATGTGGTCTGTGGACAGAACTAAGAAATACATAAGTCACCCCTCCCCCCAAAGAAACTAATCCTATCATTCTGTAAAATATATTAATATAGAAATTATCAACATATCGATATAATTATACATAAACATAATTTTAGCCTATGGGGTGTAGTTTTCAAAATTTGAAACGTACTGTACATACTATTCTACTTTGTACCCCTGTGATATCATAGACATTTTCCACAGCAATTTGGGTTGTAGTTATAAGTATATTTTTGATAAACATCTTTACAATTGTATTTTTGTGCATATTCATTATATATTCTTAGTATAGATTCTTAAAAAGAAAATGTTTGAGTCAAAAGATGGATAAAACTTTTAGGCTTTTAATATGGAACTGAACAAAAGTCCTTAAGAAACTCAGTACCAATTACATTTCTACCAGATGAACTTAAATATTCTACCTGAAAAGCACAAGTGAGACCGTACATAGTTGCCGACTATGTCTTTTACTGAATCTGGCCACCTAGATTCTTAGCAAACTGAGTAAAATTCTTGATTCACTGTGATACTCACAAAAAGTTGGGTATAGTTCTCCATGCACATATACATTTTATTGATGGCAATGAGCACTGGAAATTACCAATATGCGCTGTTCCTGTGTCAACTCAGATACCAGATCAAGCCTTGTAAAAGCAGCCGGACCTAATTCTCATAACTAACAACTCCGCTAAATCCTTTTGCTCTTAAATAAGCATACTTTTGAATTCTTTCCCCAATGGGAGAAAACACACTTTCCAACCAAGCATTTGGTGTTTCCTAGATTAACATGCCTTTGAATTGGATTTTGCTGGATGTGAAAGGGCATTTGAGTTAAGGGGGATGAACTACTACTTCTCTGTAGTATCTCCCAGCACATGAAAGGGAAGCCAGCTGCCCAAAGAGCTGTCTACAGCTTCAGAGGTGGCTACACCTCAGTGCCCATGAGCTGTCATGGAGTGGAAATTTTCTGGAACTAGATAGTGGTGATGGCTGCCACACTGCACTGGCTAACTGGACAGTATAAATAACTGAGATGCATTCTTACTGTTAGTCACTGGCTTTACTCCTCTGGACCAGAAAGAACAATTTGATCCGCACTGAGTGAGTCAGGACTTAGCATGCTATTGTGAAGCCACAATAGCATCCCAGACCCTCTGCAGGTAGCCACAGAACCTTGCAGCTGAGATGATGGAAAACGCAGTCAGGTTAAGCAACTCGTCTGAAATCACACACCACCTCTGGCTGACTCAGGTGAAAACCATAGTTTCCTCCTCACACTCATGGGGTACCAAATTAGTAACGAAGTTATATAATCTCTATTATTTTAACTTGAGTTTCAATCTATAGAAGTATGGAAATGAATTTTTAGAAGACAGTTTAATTTTTCTATAAAATGGCTAAAACAAATCTGATTGCTTTGGCTAAGAGGCGACATGACACAACAAAAATCACAGCCTTCTCCATCTGTCTGTAAAATCCTTACCTGTTTGATAGCTGTGACAGTAATGACAAAGAACAGTGGAAGTCCACTCGTTACTGGACTTGTGGGTGTATCGATAATCAACTGCAAGTAGAAGAGAATGTAGAGCCATTTTCAAAAACATGCGTTAGTGACTTTAGACAGACTGACAGGCCCCATATACCACCACCTAACATTTGCTTTTACTTATTTTAAGTTGCTGTACTGTTACCCCACTTTATCCCACCACTAGAGATAAATTGGCTAAGAAGTAAATCATCCTATTTTACTATAAAACTGAGGGGCAGTTCTTTTAAATTAAGGAAAATGCTTAAGAAAATGACGTTAGCTGTGGCAAAGACACAAGTCTGATGCCAGTGTACATTTTATTTTAATTTACTACCCTGTTTCTGGTGCTACACTTCAACTACATTATTTGCATAACTTACTGTGGGGGAATTTAAAAAATCCTTCAGTTGTATTTTGAATGACTGAGAAAAACTGGGTTGCTGTTCTTAAAATATATCTGCTCTATTGCTCCCTAATTCAAACCTCATTGTGGTTCTCACTCTCCTTCCCCACTGCCTCTCTCCTTCTCTTAATGCTTTTGTTGGAGAATCTGTGCGTGCTTAGGAAGGGTAACAATGCTTAGCTGGGCTGGCGAATTTCTCCTAAAGATTAGGAAGCTCCTGACCGCCCCTCCAGTGCTGGAAGGTAGCCAGAACCAACTCAAACACCGAGTGCTCCTGTGTGTGTTTTAGCACACAGGTCTCCCTGAACCAACACGCTGTCCTGGAAAAAAATAAAGGAGGAAACTGTAGATGAGCGGCACTGAGTCCCTGCTCCTTCCTTATTAGCAAACCACGGTTCGTCACCCGAGACCAAAGGGTCACTGGCCTCACCTGTACCAGAAATATGATAAGAAAATAAAAGTTGGCGATTCTTCTGAATTGTTCAAATAAGTTCTTGGGTATGAAGTTCCAAAATGTGTACTGTAGAAAAGAAAAACAAAGAGGGGTCATTTTGATTACATTTTACTCCACATGATAAGTAGCAGCACCAGATCTCAAGGTACAAAAAGTTTCATTTTAGTTACAGAACTCATGGTTCAACATGTAGAGTGTTTGTGGACATTTTGTCAATTTGTTGACCACAAAAACAAACTGCTAACAGAGAATGCATTCTCCAAAAGTAGGAAATGTGACTTACCTTATTATACATTAATCAAAGTAAGCAAAGTAATGCAAAGTAGCTTAGTAATAGTTTTTATTATCAAAATGTCTCCCATAAAATATAAACCTATGATTATTAAATGAAAAGATACACGTTTAGCATTTTTCTGGATTGTCACTTCTTCATAAGCTCTTTTGGTGTGTGACGAGATGCTAAAAGGAAGCTAAACCAGAAGCCAACGGTGTTAGGTGCTCCCCAGCAGCACACACAGGAACCCTTCCCCCTTACTTAGAAGGAGTGGAGGACAAGCGGGCAGAAGGGGCCTGGTGTCACTTATCATCCAAACCCTTCCTTTTTGCCACGGGAGGAGACGTTCCCTAACTCTCGTGCTGAAGACAACAATGTCCCAGATGCCATTAATCTGCAGTAAACACTGAGCTGGGAAATTGTTTTGAAAATTCCATTTGAAAAGTTTTGTCTTTATGAAGATAGTCTACTGAAGAGTGAGAAAGGGCTCTGTCCAGTCTGTATGGTGACCCTGGCCCTCTGTCCGTACAATGAACAGAACCTGCATCAGCTCCTGCCAAGCGCGTTTGCTGGCGTTGCAGACCCGGAGGTGAGTTACCCAGGTCTCCTACCAAGAGATCCTTTAATGCCAGAACCTCAAACACAGGTTTTTGAAAACAGAATATAGTAAGCAAAGTCTGGCATAGTCCTAATATCCAACGTATTCTGAATTTGGTTTTTACATCAATTTTACCATATAGCCACAGTTTAAATAAAAAGGTCCTTTGTCTCAAGTTGCTGACTGCTTAGAGAGAACACAGGGAATTTCCATTTTCTATCTAATTTACATTCACAAATTCATAATGAAGTTCATTAGTGAGCAGGAAAACAAAGGAGTAGTTCCCCCATCCCATGACAAGTATGAATATATTTTTAGTTCTCTCTTAAAGTTGGCCCCAATAAAATACTCTAACAGGGTCTCTAGAGGTTTAGAAAAGAAATTAATTTTCTAGGTGCTAAACCCACCACACTGTACCCACCCTGATCTCCCATGCATGATTTCATACCAGTCCTTTACAGGATATATGTTTTGGAAATATCTTCTCTCAGTGACTTGTCTTTCAATTCTCTTAACAGTGTCTTTTGAAGAGCAGAAACTTTTAATTTTAATAAAGTCCATCTTATCAATTTTAGCTTTCATGCTTAGTGTTACTATCAAAAAACTCATTGCTAAACTCAAGGTCACCTAGATTTTCTCCTGTGCTATCATCTAGGATCTTTATAGTTGTGCATTTTACGTTTAGGTCTATGATCAGTCTATTTAGAGTTAACTTTGTAAAAAGTATAGAATCACTGTCTAGATCAGCGTTTTTCAACTTTTTCATCTCATGGCACACATAAACTAATTATTAAAATTCTGCAACACACCAAAAATATATTATATTTTTTTCCAATGTGACAAAAACATAGGTATAAATTTGATTGGCTGTTTGTTAGTTGTTGTCATTTTTAAATTTGACAATCTAAAAGAAAAGAGGTTAGTGCCTCTGGCTAAATAGTCAGGTACTGCATATTTTAAAAATTCTTGTGGCACACTGGGTGATAATCACTGGTCTAGATTTTTTTCCTTGCACGTGGATGTCCATTTGTTTTAGTGCCATTTGTGGAAAATACTTTTTTTTCTTCACTGCACTGCCTTTGCTTCTAAGTCAAAAATCAGTTGCTTATATTCCTGTGGGTCTAGGCTCTCCATTCTGTTCCATTGATCTATTTTTCTGTTCGTC
This sequence comes from Sturnira hondurensis, assembly GCF_014824575.4. NCBI lineage: Eukaryota > Metazoa > Chordata > Mammalia > Chiroptera > Phyllostomidae > Sturnira > Sturnira hondurensis. The sequence goes on along the minus strand of NW_028076312.1, from coordinate 4,789,266 downwards.
CAGCGGCACCATATTACTACTGCAGCTTTATAGAAAGTATCAGGTCAGGCGGTACCAGTCTTCCAAGTATGTTCTTCTCTTTCATATTGTGTTGGCTATTTGGGGTCTTTCATATAAGCATTAGATTTTGATTAGAATCAGTTTGTCGATATCTACAACATAACTTGATGGGGTTTGGTTAGCACTGTTGAATTTATAGATTAAGAACTCACATCTTAACAATGTTGAGTCTTCCTACTCATGAACATGGAGTATTTCTCCATTTACTTAATTCCTCTTTGACTTCTTTCATTGATGGTTTAGTTTTCCTCACACAGCTCTTACACATATTTTGTAGTATTTATACTTAAGTATGTATGTGTTTATTTTCTTTTGGGTGCTAATGTAAATGGGGCTGTGTTTTTAATTTTGAGTTCTGGTCTTCCAGGTAACCAGCACAAATTTGGAATTTAAAGTCAGTTATTTATTCTAATTGTGTGTGGAAGGCCCATGCTATTGCTTTGACATTGAGTTTTGTAATTTTCACATTTCACAAAAAAAATTACTACAAGATATTACTCTGATTATTACTATAAGGTGATTAAAAAGAGATAATTCCTGATAATGTATGATAGTAAAATTGAAAACCAAATGAGATAATTTAAACATTCATGACTGCATTAAATAGTAACATGGATAAAATAAAATGAACATTACATAAGAGCTGAAAAAGTGATAATGGTGGGTCAATTGTACATTTTTCATCTTTGACAAGTGATCTAAATATTTGCTTAGACATGCGGGCCACAACATAATGTAATGCTTTGTGCATTACAAGGAACAATAAAACACTTTGATCTGTACTGGGCTATTAACTCCTGCCTTCTGTTGTGACACAGTCACCAGAACGGTACTTAGAGTCAACAACCCCCCGGCATTCGGCCACAGGCATGGAGTGAAATGGGGTTTTCTCACTGTAAGAAAACTGAGAAGTCTGAGTCTGTCAGAGAATCTCTCTTTATGATAAGGCATTTTGGGAAATGTTAAATTACACAAGGCAATTAGTATTCCTGGCATTTATTTAACATCACAAAAAACTACATACCCGGAGTCTTTGCATTTGTTCTGTGAGTCATTAGATTTCCCTGAGACAGGAAATCTACAAGAGCATCTGAGCTCATATTTGTCCAATCTCTTCTCCTTTGTGCATGTGTCCGCTCTGGTTCTGAGTCACTCACCGAGAGCAGGGCTCATGACAAAGAGAACAGTCTCACTTGGTCTACCTTTAGTCATGTGGTGAAAGAAAAACTCTAAGAGAAAAGCCCTGCATGCTGTTCTTCTTTGCCAGCTGCCAGGAAGTAAAACGAGAGCACCTGGAAACCGCACTAAAGCCTTGGCTACTACGACCTGAAAGTGGATCCCGCACCACAGCCGTGCAAGGGGCAGCATAAAGGCACACCGGAGGCCAGGCGCTGCTTCCTAGGAAAGGCAATCAACTCACACGGAGTTGAAGCTTCTCTTTATGATTGGGAGACAGGAGGGTAAAAATAGAACGTTATGCTCAAATTCTGGATGACTAATGTTGGAAACTGAGTGAGCAGAACAGTGCGAGAGGCAGCGCGGGCTCTGCAGCAGGGGTGCAGGGCTGAAGGGTCGGCTCATCCATGTCGTTCTGAGTCTCGGCGTCTCCAGGAATAGGCTGGGCTTAACAAGTAACAGTGACCTCACAGGGTTGCTTTGGAGCTTAAATGACATGGAAGTCACTAAAACGCTGCTCATATCTAACGGGTAGAGGTAATTTTCCCTCTCCAACACTCAAGAATTACTTGGCTTTGTTGACGGTTGAAGTGACAGCACAGTCTGAGCCCACTATTTAATTATGTAGCGTCTTAGGGCAGAGCTGGGAGCAGCATGAATTTTGTGCCCCAAAGTACAGTTTTGTGAAACTGAAGAAGCGCTCCATTGCTCTCTTGAGTCCGGGATCTGCCCGCAGGCTGCGCTGAGGCGGCCCTGGGTGGGTGGCAGTTCTGCATGTGGTCAGGAGGTGGGAAGGGGGTCATGCTGGGGAGTGATTTCACGGTTTTCCTTTTTCTATCTGACGCCTGTCCAGTGTGTCTCCCCCAAAAAGGAAATGGAACTCAAATCAGTCACTGATCACCCTAACTGTTCTATGCTGCAGGTCCAGAAGTTTAACATAATTAGATTGGCCTTTTCATCCTTTAGTACAAATATGCACATGATAAATGGGACTTACTGAGCATTCACTTCTGATTTCTGTGAACTTCGGAAGTGTTAGCTACCAGTCTTTTCCATTAAGATAGAACTATGACTTGTCTTTCCAAGAAAAGGTAGATACCTTACCACAAACATATTCTCCAAACTTGTTTGTAAACTTATGTTTTATAGATTCAATCATATTTTTATATACCCTGAGCTGTGTTTAAATGAAAACAATAATGTGCTCTACATTTCCCCTCCAGCTGATCTAAATCAATGCCACCGTCCACCCAGCTACCAACTTAGATTCTAAACCCTCGTCTTTCGCAGGTCCTCTTGTAAGCAGAGTTCGATTAGCAGTAGAGGTGATGCTGTACATAAGTTTCCCTTGAAATTACACACTATCATCTACTGATATAAAGCCACTGATTCTGCTCTTTGAGGAATGAGGATCATTCTCTGCACACACATAAATTGGAGAGCAGTCCCCTCTCTAAGCTGAGATGAAAGTCGGTAAGCACTTTACCCGCCACTTGTCCCCTCTTCTGTGGAGCCTCAGCTGACACGCCTCCTGGAGGATGTTGACTTAATTCTACTAGTTCCTACTGTAGAGTCTTCTGGTATGAAGGCGTTTTCTTAAGAAGAAACAGTTTCAAAAAGGCCCCCAGGAACCCACGAGGCTTTCTCATACCCCATGTCCAGCACAGGACTTCTTTTGTCAAAAACCAAGGAGGCTCTGGAGGCTCCAGTTCATGTAGGGCAGCTGGGGACAGGAAGGTGCCACCGCAGGGAGGGAAAAGGAGGAGAAAAGGTGGTGAATTGCAGAGTGAGGAGGTAAGACAAGGCACCTCAGACTTATTGTTGGCTACAGACTACGGGAATATTTGAAAGAAAAATAGAAGAATACATTGGCTGTAAAACTTGAACCAGATAACAAAGGATTGGATTTAGAAATCACTGCTTTCAATTTTCTTGCCCGAAACACTGACAGGACCTTTTAGAATAAATAAGGCATCCCCCAACTTCCAGCTACATTCTGCCAATTGCATCAAGAAGGCCCTCTGATGTCTCCAGTCAACCAGGTGCTCTGTGCTTCAGAGAGCTCCTCCACAGAGGCTTGTAGAGAACTTTCCACATCTACTGGAAGAAACTGGGGGCTGAAACACTCAAGGCCGATCTTCGTCCCCAAAGGGAGAAAGCAGCTGCACAGGGATTTAGATCAAAGGCCTGAAGTGCCTTTGACAAACATCCCACCCAAATGAGACTTTAGGTAGTCAGGGCAGGTCACACGCTTTTTCACCTTATCCCAGATTCCTGTCCTGACAAGTTCACACGTGGCACAACATTTTAAATGCTTTTCAGTGCATTGCCCCCTTTCTTTCTTTTTTAAAAATTAAAAAAAAAAACTGATTTGAGAGAGAAGAAGGGACAGAGAGAGAAATGCCGATTTGTTGTTCTACCCACCCATGCATTCATTGGTTGATGCCTGTAAATGCCCCAACCTAGGGTGGAACCCACCACCTTGGCGTATGGGGATGATGCTCCTACCAACTGAGCCAGGGCCCTGACCACTTTCTTGAGGCATTTGTACTGCGAAGAAGTAGATTTTTAAGAAATGTTTTTGATAGAAACAAACCTATAGATACAGAGAATAAATTGATGATTGCCAGATGAGAGGGGTTTGAGAGGAAGTGAGTGAAAAAGGTGAAGGGATTAAGAAGTACAAATCGCCAGTTATAAAAATGGACGCAGGGATATAAGGTATGGCACAGGAAACATAGTCAATAATATTGCAATAACTATGTATGGTGTCAAATGGGTACTCTATAAATTACATAAGTGTCTAACCACTGTATTGTATACCTAGAACTAATATTATACTGTATGTCGACTATAATTTAAAATTTTTTTTTAATTAAAAAAAGAAATGTTTTTGAGATTTTTTTCTTTGGCCACACTAGTAGGTTGACAGAGTACATACACTCTATTCATAAAGATGAATTAAGATCATCTTTAGTGACCTCTACTTGGGACTGTGTCAAATTTATAAATGTCACTACTATTCAGACTTGTCATATCTGAGTACCATGTACTACATCTGTTTGGTTGAGATTTTGTTTACAAGCAATTATTTACCCACATTGTGTTCTGGAGATTAAAATTGCTACTATGATTATGATGTTACACTGCAGTTTTAAAATAAAATAATTCCATTAAAAACTGCCTTGAAAAGCAAAGTTTTTCTATGCGCAAGTATTGTTAACCAACACTCTTTGATAACTCAAAATAAGTGTGTCTCCCATATGGATCCACACATCCAGTGAACCCAGGGGTGTGCGTGTTCCTTCATGACACGTGTGTGTGTGTGGCCCCTAAAGGGAAAGTGCTCCATAATCTGAAAAGCCATCATGTACCTTTCTCATCAAAGCCAGCTACAAACTTCTCCGCTCATTCTCAAGACCCATTTTCCAGGTTACTCTCAGTGTGTACAATGCGGCTCTGTAATACCACTTTCCAATCAGCGAACACAAGGCACTTTGTTGAAATGATGACATTTTAATCACGTTTCCTCCTCTTTGCATTTATTGCTCCTAATTGACGGGCTCAGTGTTTTTGTTTACAAGGGGGTTGTGCACACACCCTTTCACGCATGACATCCCATGTCATCTCTATTTTATAGGAAACTCTAGCCTGTGATTGTTCATGGCTAGTACATAGTCAGAGAGCAGATAAGTAAGTGGCAGTAGTAGGAACTGAACACCCTAGACTTCAAATTGGACACTTTATCTGTGATGTCACTAAAAGAGAAATGAAGACAATCTTGTGCTGTGACATCCTGGCAAGCCTGAACAGTGTTTGGGGGACAACCAGAGGGATAGTGAGTTCACGATTTGCCCCATGCAATCTGTAATCACAGCCCTCGTTTGGGAGTGGATAGCAGCTGCAACAGCAGTTCTAGGAGCAGTGTTGCTGGCTGCTGTCAGAAAGTCCCAGTGCTCCCCAGTGGCCATCAGTAAACACTCAGACGCAAGGTTACCTTGGAGGAGACGATCCTGTTGTCTGGGTACCTCTGCGGAATGTAGGCCTCAGCACCTGGAGGGGGCTCCTTATGTCCCACGTAAATGGTCCGACTGTCGACCCAATTCTCTTCTCCGGCACACTATGGAAAACAGAGAGATGTTAGCACAAGTGCCTCACACTCGGGGTGTGAAAGTTCCTCCCTGAAGTGTTCGCTTTAACACTTGTCCATATGAATAGAAACTAGTGCCATCTGACTTAGAGCATCGAGCAGGGCCACGGGGAAGGGCTGGGACCACCTGCCATCGCCAGAGCTGCCCCTGATTTAACTAAGCCCCTATGGGCTGAGTTCTTCAAATCCTTGCCCAATGCCTGAAGAGAACAGTCTGAGCAGGTGTTCAGTACTCCAGTGAGAGTTAACAGGTAGCCATGAAAAAGCTGATTGTCAGTGGAAATAACACAGGGTGGATTCATGTAAAAAACAGAACACAGCAGCAAAATCTTAAGGCTTCTAGAAGAGAAATGACAATGGGGGTTAGAAATCTGGGGAAAGAAAGGTCTTTAAAGAAGAGAGTAAAACCTTGAGTTCAGAAAAGAAGGACTGCCCAACCATTTTAGGTATTTCTATCAATAAGGCTTTCCTGGAAAGAGAAGACCGGGGTCTGACTCATCTTTGTATTACTCAGAGTGGAATCTGAGTACACACAAGGCATTAAGTAAATATCTTCTGAATAGAAGGATCTTTAAAAAACACCCAACCAGACCATGTGCTGTCAGCACTTAAGTGCCTCCTAAAAGCACTACAGTTACTGATTAGAGACTAAAATGCAGCCTCTTACAGAAGCTCCAGCTCAGGGTCCTGGTCCCCCAGACACTAGCACCCCAGAACGTGATCCTAGGTTCCTCCTTAACTGGCTGCCCCAGGATGAGGTCCGAGGTCCCCTCTAGACTAACATCCCAGCACAGGGTTGTGGGCATCACATCCCAGGTCCCTCTGAAGGAACTCTGAAGGTATCAGTTCTCTGGGGGAGAGCAAACAGTGCTGAAAGGGGGATGGAGGAGAAAGTCAGTGGAATAGGACAAGAAGAATGAATGGGCATCAGAGAACATCTGGCTCAGTTGTTACTGAGACATTCATGGCCTGAATGAAGTGAAATGATGACATTTTAATCACGTTTCTTCCTCTTTGCATTTATTGCTCCTAAGTGACAGGCTCAGTGTTTGACACCCATCCCTGATGGTGGCGATAGCACTTTTCTCAGAGTTCTTGAGAATGAACTGGGGCAACAAAACAAAACATATGGCAACGCTCCCGGCCTGGTCCCATCACTGTTCTCCAGCACTGGGTCCACCCTTTGTGGCTGGAGAGAACCCTCACTTTCTGACCGAACAGACAGGTGTTAACAAGAAACCCAGCATTTCTGCTGTTTAAGGTTATTAGAAGTCTTACATTGCCCTTTTTTCTTTTTTGCTTATACTATCATCTCCTTTGCTCATCTACCAATGTCTTGGGAATAATTTTAGAAGACTTTTCATATTTCCCTCCCACCCTCACCCTTTGCCCACCCAGTACATTATCCACAGTAGCTGCACGCTTGCACATTCTCTTTGTAAATTCCACCTACGTTTCCTCTCTTAGGGCCTCGCTTTGCAGGACTGTCCATGTGACTTAAAGGATAAGGAGCAAATCAGTCTCTGTAACTCCACCCATGTTTCAGAGATGCTCGGCAGGGACACAGGAAATGGCACAAGGTCCCTGGAACAGAACGGGCACTGGTGCCACCTGCCTCACTCCCCATGAGCAGAGTGCTTCCTCCTTGGCATGTACTTGGCATGTGGCTCACTCCCAGGAGCCTGCTGCTCTGTCGTAACAAGGAGATGCTGAAGGCCAGGCGCAGTTCCCTGGCAAGCCCGAGCCCTCCCTCCTCAGGCCGGCTCAGTGCCCACAGCCCTCCCGTGTGGTTTTCCTATTTTGGGTGAGGCCGCCCATGAGGGATGTTTACTTTAAAAACCTGCCTAAGGACTTCATAAATAATCTCTGGATATGAAAGTTAAGAAAATAGAACAAGTCCCTGACTTCCCTTTATTTCTCAGAGCGGGGCCAAACGTGTGCTTTTCATTCCTGTGGATTCAGGAAGTTACATTGAAAACGAATACATAACAAATGAACCAGAAAAGGAAAGGAACAAAAATACATAAATTTTAGTGCAAAAATTGAAAACATTTCTTTCAAACTTCAAAGACAGCAGTTGGCTTTCAGCCTTATTGCTAACCTTGGAAGCTCAAATCTTCCCACAGGTCATGCCATGGTGCCCAGTCTCAGGAGCTCGTGCTTCCCAGGCCTGGGTGGGACAGCAAGGACCCGTCTCAGGGGGAGCAAAGTCAGAATGAATCTTATTAAGGCTCATTCATATTCTCAACACTGTCTAGTAGGTGCTTATTGTTTTCAACGTAGTTATTTAATACCTCCAATACAAGGCAACAGTGCAGTGCCTTTTAAACGAATGCAAGTCAGAAGAACACAGAGTGGGGAAAGGAACCGAACACCAACATGCAGTAGGACGGCCAGGATCACCACCACACAAACATCATTCGGGAATGTGTCATGTACTGGTTAAATGAAAGCTGAACCCCATATGACAAAGCTGCCTTTGTACAGGTCCCTGAGGATAAAAACAGAAACAATGACCCAGAAGTTTCTTTACGCATCTTGTTTCGATTAAGAGGTTACAGCACAATGGACTGAAAGCGTGTCGGTGAAGCTACGCTTCCACCTGACTTTGCTCACTGCCTGGCATCGCAGACCCAAGCAGGGACACAGAGGAACGACACTTTCTGAAGTCATAAAGTGACCGGGTGATCTTACACACAACACTGGCAGGCAGGGAACATTTTTGAGTTCAGGTTAAGACCTAGGTGAGCTCTGTATGCTGTTCTCTGCACAAATGTTCAATTCGGAGAAGGCTAAATGTGTAGTGTTCCAAAGGTGTAGAGACTACCACAGACAGGACACTCCTGGGGAACATGTGGTATGACTGCTGCAGTCATACCTACTCCCACATGATCACATGTGTGACCTGCTGCTGATGGGCTGTGCGACTATGCAGGAGGTACTCAACATTTTATTTGATTGTATTTTTCCCATTCCCTTTTAGTTCCTTTATACTCCCCCACCCCCAGCAATCACCACACTGCTGTTCATGTCCATGAGTCCTTTTTTGTTTTTTGTTCAATTCCTCTACCCTCTAACCTCCCCATCCCAGCTGTCATCCAGCTCTCCATCTATAAGTCTGTCCCCATTGTCCTTTTTAGTTCGGTTCGTTCATTAAATTCCACATACAAGTGAAATCATTTGTCTTTCTCTGCCTGGCTCATTTCACTTAGCACAATGTTCTCAAGGTTCATCATGCAGTTGCAACAAGTAAGAATTTTCTTTTTCACAGCCAAGTAGTATTCCATTGTATAAATGTCTCATAGTTGTTCTTTCCACTCATCTATTGATGGACACTTGGGCTACTTCCACAACTTGGGGATTATAAACAATGCTGCAGTGAGCACGGGGGTGCTGGTGTTCTTTGGAATCAATGTTTTGGGTTTCTTCAGATATATTCGAGAAGTGGGATCACTGGGTCAAAAGGCAGATCCATTTTAAATTTTTTAAGGTATCTGCATACTGCTTTCCACAGTGGCTGCACTGATCTGCATTCCCACCGACAGTGCAAAAAGATTTCCCTTTCTCCATATCCTCACCAGCACTTGTTTGTTGAATTATTGATGACAGCCATTCTGACACGTGTGACATGGTATCTCACTGTGGTTTTAATTTGCATTTCTCTGATGAATACTGAAATTGAGCATCTTATCATACATCTGCTGGCCATCTGTATGCCCTCTTTGGAGAAGTGTCTATTCAGATCCTTTGCTCATTTTGTAATTGGGTTGTTCATTTTTTTGGTGTTGAGTTTTGTTAAGTACTTTGGAAATTGGACATTAACCCCTTATCAGATGTATCAGTGAATATGTTCTCCCATTCTGTGGGTTGTCTTTTATTTTGTTGATGACTTTTTTTGCTGTGTAAAAACTTTTTAGTTTGATGTAGTCCCACTTGTTTATTTTCTTTTGTTTCTTTTGCCTGAGGAGGTATATCTGATAAAAAAACTGCTACAAGTAATGTCCGAGATTTTGCTGCCTATGTTTTCTTCTAGGATTTTTATAGTTTTGGGTCTAACATTAAAGTCTTTGATCCAGTTTGAATTCATTATTGCATGTGGAGTAAGAAGGTGGTCTAGTTTCATTATCTGCCCAATTTTCCCAACACCATTTATTGAATAAGTATCTTTAGCCCATTGTATGTACTTGCTTCCTCTGTCAAATATTAATTGACTATAAAGGTGTGAGTTCATTTCTGGGCTCTTTATTCTGTTCCATTGATCTATGTGTCTGTTTTTACAGCAGTACCATGCTGTTTTGATTACTATGGCCTTGTAGTATAGTTTGATAATAGGTAGCATGATTCCTCCAAATTTGTTCTTCTTTCTCAGGATCGCTGTAGCTATGTGGGACCTTTTGTGGTTCCATATATATACATTTTTGAAACAGTTGTTCTAGTTCTGTGAAATATGTCATTGGAAACTTGACAAGAATTATACTGAATCCAAAGATTGCTTTGGGTAGTTTTTACTACTTCCTTTCCAATTTGGATGCCTTTTATTTCTTCTTCTTGTCTGACTGCTGTGGCCAGGACTTCCAGCACCATGTTGAGTAAGAGAGGTGAAAGCAGACATCCCTGTCTTGTTCCTGATCTTAAGGGGAAGGCTTGTAGTTTTCGCCTGTTGAGTTTGAGGCCGGCAATGGGTTTGCCGTGTATGGCCTTTGTTATGTTTAAGTATGTTCCCTCTAATCCCACTTTGCTGAGTGTTCTTACCATAGATGGGTGCTGGATTTTATCAAATACTACTTCTGCATCTATTGATATGATTGCGTGGTTTTTAGCCTTCATTTTGTTTATGTGGTGAATCACACTTACTGATTTGCAAATGTTGTACCAACCTTGCATTCCTGGAATAAATCTCTCGTGGTCCTTTTGATGCCTTGCTGTATTCAGTTTACTAATATTTTTGTTGAGGATTTTTTAGCATCTATGTTCATCAGGGATACTGGCCTATGATTTTCTTTCTTTGTAAGTGTCTTTATTTGGTTTTGGATAATACCATATTATCCAAATCTGGCTTCATAAAGTGAGTTTGGGAGCCTTCCCTCCTCTTGAATTTTATGAAACAGTTTGAGAAGAGGTGTTAGTTATTCTTGGGATGTTTGGTAAAATTCCCCTGTGAAGCCTTCCAGTCCAGGTCTTTTATTGGGAACCTTTTATTGGGAGCTTTTGATTAGTACCTCAACTTCACTAAATATCATCTGTCTATTCAGATTCTCTGATTTTTCCTGATTTAGTTTTGGAGATGGTATATTTCTAGGAATTTATCCATTTCATCCAGGTTGTCCAGTTTGTTGGCATACAGTTGTTTATAATATTTTTATAATCTTTTGCATTTCTTTGGTGTCAGTTGTTATTTCTCCTGTTTCACTTCTGATTTTATTTATTTAAGTCCTTTCTCTCTTTTTCTTGATGTCTAGTTTGTCAATCTTGTTTATCTTTTCAAACAACCAGCTCTTGGATTCATTGATCTTTTGTATCTCTTTTAGACTCTATTTTGTTTATTTTTGCTCTGATCTTTATTATTTATTTCTTTCTACTCACTTTGGGCTCTGTTTGTTGTTCTTTTTCAAGTTCCTTTAGGTATGAAGTTAAATTGTTTATTTGAGCTTTTTCTTGTTTTTTGAGGTAGGCCTGTACTGCTATGGATTTACTACAGATTTTGGATTGTTGATCCTTGTTTTCATTTGTTTCAAGATATCATTTGATTTCTTCCTTGATTCTGTTGTTGATGCATTCATTGTTTCAACATTTCTTGTTGAATTTTGTCAGCAGTAACACGAAGTGATTAGATTAGATAAAAATCTATGTTTTAACATTCTGGGTCCCTGTATATTTAGCAGTGAAAACAAGCCCCGATTGTGCGATTCTTAATCTAGCCAGTCTTGAACCACACATCAGTCACACTGTCCCCTGTGAAACTGTGGTGTAGATAAAAAGGAAGTCATGCCACGTGCAGCTCTAAGAATGAAGACGTGCATCCTAACAAAATCTCCCGAGGACAGCAACACGGAGACACTAGCCTAGCCTCATTTTTTAGGTATTTCTCTCAGGATGGGTGATACCAAAAAGCTTTAGGGGACTTCTACCCTCAGAACCCTGGAGATGGCCAGAGACATTCATCAGCAAGGCGAGGTTGAAACCTGGCACTCATCGGCCCTTCACAGATAATAGGCCTCCTAATGATTCACTCGAACCAGGTGTCCAGACTACATCAAGAAGGCACCCAGCACACTCCCCTGGAAGGCTGGCATCGAAGTTCTAGCCAAAAGTACAAATCTAATCCTTAAGGATGGGGCTGAACCCTCAGTTGCTTCTAAAATGCAAATTTACCCCTCATCACACGCTGAGCTGTTCCTAGAGCAACCCCTCCACCACTCCCCTCTGCCTCATGAGGCACAAGAGCTGAAAGGTGGCTACCGCCTGGGGAGTTGCGAACTGCCAGACGGTACCGGGTCAGAGAAGGGAAGACAAAAAGAGTCCAACGAATCTGTTTTCTTATTATTTTTTCCCTTTTTAATTTAGATGATGCTATTATAGTTGTCCTATTTTTTCTTATTGTTTTTACAAAATCAGATTGTCACATAAAGACATAAGGAAGACACACATACACGAAAGCCCAAACCAACAACACTGGCTGGAAAAAATGTACCATCAGAGAGACTGGCAGAGGGAATGGTGGCCAGGTGGGGACTTTGTTCCATAAAAAAAGTTCCAGGAAGAATGTAAGTTTGAGAGAAGAACCACAAATAAGGGAACCTCTCAGACAGTGAGTGAGACCAGGGATGGAGAGCGGACCGCACACGTGTGTTGTGGAGGCTCTGCTCTCACAATCCCTGGTGCAGAGATAAGCACTGCTAACAATGCTGTCGCCCTGAAGTGCCGAAGCACATCCACACGTGTACATACACTTTGGAGCCCTCAGTAGCTGTGTCCCGATGAGCTAGAAATACAAACTTGCATTTTTGCTGTGTAGTGTGGAAAGCACTACAAACAAGTATCATTTCGCTAACATATACAGTATTTTACAACCAATCTAATCAGATGTGTAGGTAGATGGTATAGTTTACTTTGGCAAATTCCACATTGCTAATAAATTCTTACAATATTACTCATTGTATAAACAGATTCTTTTACACAGAAATTGTGTATGAAATCCAGAACACGTGTAGATGTGACATTTGTCAATAGCTTATGTTAACAGCAAACCCTCCTTACTCTACTTCCGATCCAATGAAGCACTCAACCCTGACATGGTTAAAATTCCTGAAGGATCTAATGTCCAGTCGGTTCAGGTCACAAAGACGAAAATTCAATAAACTGTTATTTAACAAAGCACATGGATGTTGAACACCATTAGTTTTGAAGAAATGCACATCAAAACCACAAGGAGACACAGCTTCACACCCAGCAGCATGGCTATAATAAAAAATAAGAAAGAAGGACAATAACATGTGTTGGGGAAGATATGGCCAAACCGGATCCCACATACATTGCTCTTGGGAGTAGAAAATGGTGCAGCTGCTTCAGAAAAGTTTGTTGGTTCTTTGAACAGTTAAGCAGAGTTACCATATGACCCAGCAATTGTACTCCTGTATATATCCTCCCCACAAAGAAAAACATGTACATGAATGTTCACAGCAGTATTATTCATAATAGCCCGAAGATGGGAAAACCCAAATGTCTATCAAGTGAAGAACGACAGACAAGGTGTGATATAGCCATCCAATGGAGTATTACTCACCCATAACAAAGATCCATAGGACATCATGGATGAACCCTGCAAACGTGTAAGTGAAAGAAGCCAGACACAAAAAGCCACATGTCTCTACTCCTTTTTCTGCTTCTTCTTCAATGCAAGGTTCATCCACGCTGCAGCATGTTTACGGTGAATAGTACTCCATTGTGTGGATACACTAATAAGCAAAATAGAGACTCATCCTGACATCCGCAGGGAGCAGGATGACAGCTGAAGGGGGTGGCAAGGGACTGAGCAAAAAGGAAAAAGGACTCATGGGCATGGACAACAGTGTGCTGATTGTGGGGGGCAAGGAGGGTATAAAGGGGATAAATGGTAATGGAAAAAACACAAAAAATAAAATAAAATAAAAGCTACATGTTGTTTGAGTCCATTCACCTGAAATACCCAGTACAATGTTTGCCAGAGACCGGGCAAGTAACGGCTTTGGCCTCTCATGGTGGCGACGAGCGTGTTCTGGATCAGGGGTGGTGACGGCTGCACAACTCTGTAAATACATTGCAGCTGAGATCAAGGAGTCAGAGTATGTGAGCTATATCTCACTAAAAATATTTTAAGTATTTTGCTTAAATGAAATGCATATGTAGTTTGTGTGCATGTGAGATAATGATTTCTCCTCCTAGAAAGTTAATAGGTGACATTTACATCAAAATTCATGTAACTCGTATGACTAGCATTAGATAACTCCTCTTATTTTCAGTTTGCCTTTGATTCTGTTTTTCTAGTGCCTTCTGTATTTTCTTAGAGGGAGCAGTCGTTCTTCGGTATCGGAACTGCTTTCGCTTTTCAGTCTCCCGAGTGAATTCTAGAAACTTAGGCAGAAATCTCTCTCTAAAACCTTTTAGGGAGTAAAAAATTTACCAGGGGACGTATCTCATACAAAAGACCTCTTGTCCAAAGTGAATTAGTTCTTTTTCTTATCTATTAATCTACGAGCAAATGACAAATTACCTCAATGAAAAAAGGAGGATGTGTCATTAGCTACATCGGTAGCTTTTTAGTCTAACTCTGAAAACTAGGATTTGGTAGGGTCTTATAAACACTCCTCACCTGGTTCAACTAGATGGGAGGCTAGTGTTTGCAGACACCTTGGAAGCTACTAAGCTGGACCCTCTCATTTTGCGGAATGACTGAGCTCACAGAGCCTTCCTCTTGCCAAAGCCTGGCACTGTTAACCAGAGGCATGACTAGGCTGATATAAGGTCTAAGGACCCCTCAAGCTTCTGGGTGAAATAGCCACCCATTTCACCACCTGCTCACCTGCCCATTAGCAATGTACATTTTTGTCAAAGGTGTGTGTTTGGGACATAGGACATTAAATATGCCCACCAGTTTCCTTTTTGTGATACACACGAAAGAGGGTGACAAAGACTGAGGGGGACAGAAAAACCAAACACAGTGAGCCTTACAGGCAAAAGGTCCGAGACCCAGGCTCCATCTTTCCGTCTGCCCTCTTTCTGGGTGGGGGAGAGTGTCCCGGGAGAACCCTGTGTGCAGCTGCAGGAGGAAGGCCGGGGCAGGCTGGGGTGTGGCCCCGCACGAGGACAGGTGGCTGGAAAGCCACGTGAACGGCAGAAAGGCCTGGTTCATGCCACACAGAGGGAGCATTGGCCCGCCACCTTCCACCTTTCCAGAACAAGGGAGGATGGCTGCAATTCCATCAAACAGGGACATAGAGAAAATGTCACCATACATCATGCTGACATAGCTCTCTGAATATCCTTCATGGCTCCTTCCCTTAATTCTTTTTGTCTAAAGATATCCTTGACATTTGGGGTTGATCCATTGCTGTCTGAGAGAGTCTTCCTGACAGGTAGGGCGCCTGTGTTGGTGGCTGAAGAAACCTTCTGAGCCCCAGGGAAGTGTTATCTGCGGGGGAAGTGCACCCTGAAATATCCCGTGCCCCTCCCTGCTCAAGTGACACTCAGGCTCAAAAGACCTACGGCGTACACTCCAGTGTGTGCCAAAGCATTCCGTTAAATATTAATTCCTGCTCTCCCGAGCCTCTGAGCCCAGGGCTCGGAAATGCACACCCCACAAGTCACTTGACTGATTTTCTCGCTTTAAATAGACTTTAATATAACCTCCCTCTTGACAGAGAACCACCACCAAGGAGGCCTGGATCATAACAGGAAAATGTCATAAATGGGCAATTAGCAAAATGGCTTAAACAGGGTTCAATTAGCTGTTTAAAAAATGAGCACTGATACCAGTCTAGCCCACCGTGTGATCTTACCCACAACCAACAATGAAGTACCGGGAGGAGTGAAACAGTAATTCCGAGAGGACAGGCAAAGCTGAGGGCACTGAGTACTCCGCTGGAATTCAGTGCTTAACCCAGGAGGGTAAAAGGAAGGGTGCAAACTCTGGGCTGCACTTGTACACGAGTCACCCCTTTGTCCGGCACATCTGTGGTGCATGTGCTCCCCACCTGGTGGTCACTCAACAGCATCAGACCGACTGCTGTGGTGTTCACAGTGGCTGTGTTCATGTAGCCCTTATTTTACTTAATAATGACCCCAAAGCACGAGCAGTGATGCTGGCAATTTGAATATGCTAAAGAGAAGCCATAAAAGGATGTGGAAAGGATGCATGTACAGGAAAAAACCATAGTACATATTGGGTTCAGTACTATCCGTAGTTCAGGCATCTTGGAACATAATCCCTCAAGGATAAGACAGGACTACTTACCGTATTTGGTGTCTGGCTGCTCCCAGGTTGAAAGTGGGGGCAAAACCTAAGTGTCCTGGACAGAAATCTCAACAAACTATTGATATTTCTAATCTGTTTGCCTTGACACATACATAGGTAAGGAAAGGTCACTGTCGGCACAGAGACTGCTTGCTCTTCAGAGGAAAGTTACTGAAAGGTGCTAAGCCAATGCACCTTCACATTCGCAGGAGTTCGGAACGATGAGGGAAGCACTTTAAGAGCTACGTGGGAGAAGGGAGCATCTCCAGGGATGGAGAGAGAAGCTGGATCAGGAAAGACATGGATCGATCTGGACTGCGTGGACTGGTCTGGCACAAATTGGGGCAAATGAGCTGGATCAGGGAATCTTCTAAACACCTTGTACCCCTTCCTCAAGTACCAGCCCTGATGCCTCCCTTCCTCTTCCAACCCCCTCAGCCCCCGGGGCCATGAAATCTCCCTCTCATCCCCGGGGCAGTAAAGGCACAGTGCAGTGCTTCCCCAGGGAGTGTGGACAGGTTGGAGGTGGAGTGGGCTTTAGAACCCGCACATGTCCCTAAATGGCGGGCACAGCAAGCATGGCCCATGGAAGTAGACGTAACTGTGCAAGTACTTTAGTGTGGGCACCTGCAACCCAGAGGGCTCTGCAGTGAGAAAGGTAAACTGACTCCCACAAAGGGCTGAATGCAGGTTATCATGTAAAAGGACTCCTTAACGAAAGTGCTGTCTATCTCCTTCTGTCTCTTCCCTAGTATAAAGTTGCCTGGCAAGTCTGCAGGGAGTTAAATCTACAAAGTACTACAGTTTATCTAGTGGCTCAAAGGGCTCTATTCTGGTAGGGAGGAGAGGCAGGGGAGGAGTGGGAAAAAGCCCCCCCACCTCACCTGAACCTGAGAGGTGACAGAGAAACTGCCTGACACCCTCCCAGGGGACTAGAGAGGTGGTGGGAGATGGTCTTGCAGGCCTCCACCTCCGTATTCCTGGGGGAATCACGAGACACTCTGCCAAAGACACCAGTGAACTAGGGCTCAAGCCTTTGCTTGACTCATATCCTTGGGGACCAGTGAAAGGTCCCTGGGGCTCCATGGTAGAGCCGGTCCCCTACAAAAATACTGGAGAATCATATTTCTAATAAGGGATTTATACATGGACTACATAAGAGACTCTCACAACTCAATAATAAAAAGACAAATAATAGGACTTAAATAGACATTTCTCAAACAATCTACAAATCACCAATAGCTCATGAAAAATGTCCACATCAACAGTCATCACCAGGGAAATGCAAATCAAACCTTGGCCAAGGAAGAGAAGCCAGACACAAAGGGCCGGGCGTCACGGGACTTCGTGTTGTGAAACCTCCAGGACAGGCGAATCCACGGCGGCAGGAAGAGGACTGGCAGTTGCCGGGGGCCAGGTGTGGGGGTAACTGTTCACTGGTTTTCTTTTGGGGGTAATGAAATGTTTTATAATTAAATGATAGCGGCGGTCCCATAACCTGGTAAACAAGCTAAACACACTGAATTGCACCTCTTTAAACAAGATAATTTTACAATATACAAATTATATCTCAATAAAGCAGCTGGTGGCTTCCCCCGCCCCACCAATTCTGGGTTCCGGCACTGCACACCACCTGTTTCCGAGTCAGTGTGGTCCTCCCCGTGGGGCAGCAGTGCCCCACTTCGTCGAAGATGCTTCCACCTGCCTGCCTCTCTCACCACAGCAAGGAATGGCCTTCATCCAAATGCAGGATTCTCTCCATTTTAGGGAAAACGAGTAACATTTCTAAGGTCTGGTTTTCACTACAGAGCATTTCCTAATGGACAAAAATGAGTTGAAAGCATTTCCAAAGAGTATGTTTAATAGTGGGTAAACTTGAAAAATTTATACCCAAATACAACGGGTTAAACACAGCTGAGAGCAATCAGGATACCCTCACACTCTGCGTGGAAACCAAGGAAAATAACTCACTCCCAAGGACACACAGTGGCTGCCAATGATTGTGGACACAATGGCTGCGTCTCTCCCTGAAATGCAAAGCCAAACAGTCAAGGGAAGAGGAAGGGACCCTGCAGCTGTCTCATTAGTGCAGACATGCTGTCCCCTCCTTTCTGCCACTCCAGTAAGGACAAGGTTTTTCTGAATTTAGAATTCAATCAGAAAGTGGCTTGAATTACCAAAAGTAACCAAGTTTCGGCAGTCATGGCTTTACCAGCTTTGCCATCAACTTTGTTACGAGTTGGAGTATGGCTGCCTGAGTATTAAAAAGCACACAAGGACAAGAGAGATGTTTAAAAGTATGTTGAAATCAATTCTAGCCAGTGTTAGTCACCTAATGGAAGTTTTGAATTTCAGCTGAAACAAACAAAACCTATTAGCGGAATTACATTGTGGGACTAGGAACATAAGCATGTAACCTAACCTCGAATTATTAGATGAATTTTTAAAGAGGTGGTTCCTCCCAACAACCGTTTTTCAAATTTACAGAGATCCAATGACAAAGCAATTCCTTGATCCGGTATCCGTTTATAGCTTCAAAAGGCAACATTTCTTGTTTGATGGGTAAGTAGACAATACAGGGCTTAGGTGTTCCTAAAAATAGGCATTTTCCTGTCTCCCTTTTCACAGGTAACTCCAGCATTTTTGAGACAGTGGTGACACTGGCTCCTTTGTCCTTCCAGACACATCGCACACACGTCTGGGTGCGCAGAGCTGGTTCTCACTCTTGCTGTGGTAAGCCTCACTCAGGCACAAAATAGAATATGAAGGGGAACCTGTGTTGATAAGATCAGAGTTGTGCGCCACGAATCACCAGACTCTGATGGCCAGTAAGCACGTAACAGGGTACAGGGCGAGGGCTGCCCCTGGGAGTACAGGGGAAGCTCCCACAGCCCTTAGTTGGGGAGTGAGGGGAGCAAAAATATCTTAAGATATTTTTCATAACACAGGCAAGACGATAACTGTGCTGCCTGAGTCATGATGTAGCAAGGGGGGCGGTCCCCCTGGATTACTGAGTCACACTTGTCCCGATAGGGGATGGCAGCCGAATGAATGTACTTTATACAGAAATCCTCATTCTGGCAAATGTAGTCCATTGTGGGAGGAGTCAGAGATGAGGTCATGCAGGAGGCTCCAGGTCAGGATTTACTGTATTTTGCCATGTATAATGTACACCCAGGTTTTGGGCCCAAACTTTCAGGAAAAAAATCATTTTAATTTTTAATTCAATTTTTATTTATATTGAGATACTTGGTTTTTGTATCATAAAAGAATTTTAGTGTTTACTTTTTAATGTATTATGGTATAAGAAGTTTTATGTAACAAATAATTATAAAACACAAGAACAGACACAAGGTATTTCAGGTACTACCCACGTATAATGCTTATCCTTAGTTCTCTCTCAAAAATCTGGGCAAAAAAGTGAGCATTATATACAGCAAAATACGGCACACTAAGGGCAGCCAGTCGGGAGGGGGGGCAGCCATGTGGCCTGGAAGGGAGTAGAAGAGCCACAAGGGAGGGGTGATGTAGCAGCCAGGTGAGAGGGAGAGGTAAGCAACTGTGCGGTGTGTAGTCAGGACCCGGCCAGGCGGCCTGGTGCAGCGAGGAAGGAGACATGTTGCTGCTCTGGTCGTGCCTGCTCTAGCCGACTCCGAAGACTCCTTCACAAGATGCTGACCTGCTGCCTTGCAAACCCGGACTCCATCTGGACTCTCGGGACTTATGTCTTTCCTGAACTTGTGCACCAGTGCACCACAGCACCTGCTTTCCTGGGCTGTTACATGGAGGCTGATGACAATGCACCCCGGATCCTAAAGAAGAAAGCTACTGCATGAGAATGGCAACTTGGGTACATCCCAGGGGGACTGGAGAACTGTTTGTGCAACTGGCTGAAGATAAGAATACAGGGAACTATTGGGTTTGCTTTTGGCTTGCAGCCTCTTGGGGAGCAGGGGAAGTGCTGATCTCATGGGAAAGGAGGGCTCCGAGCATAAGTGCTGTGAGTATTCCTCAGGCTGGAATATTGTAAATAAAAACCCGTTCCTTCCAGTACTGATTGTTGGGTCATGCACCAAGGCACCATGTGGATGGGCCCCTATCTGCCTGGTTACAGGGTCTGGACCTCAAGGCTTCAAAGCCTCCCACGGTGAGGCAGAAACCAAGGGCATGCCCCCTCTTCCGTCCACACTGGACCTGAGCCCCAGACACCTGCTGGTGCCCAAGATAAAAACTTCACTGCACCCTTCTCATTCTCACCACAATCAATGATAACAGCTGGTTTCTCCTTCCCAGAAAATTGAGGTATTTACCAGGCTCTCAGTGGCATTTATCCCCGGTGAACATATTTCTAATACACAATCACTTGGATCACAAAAGCACAAGGGATGGCCCACTTCACCTGGAAACAGCGACCATCTGGAAAATGTGAAACATCAGCTGACCTAAATATGTAATTTACTGGGTCCAGAACTGATACAAAAACATAAATTGGACTCAGAAAACTATAGAGACTGAAGATGCTTGCATGGGCAGTAAGCACTGAAAACTGATTCCCTAGTTTTTGTAAAATGCAATAGGGAAAAAACAGCACTGATGTCATCCATCTGACCCTACGTTTTTTACAAAAGTAAGTTTCCTGATGAGGTTGTATATGAAGAAACCACCATCTTTACTATGATGTGAAATCCAGAACAGCAGGAAAGTGGTCAAATGGACCAGGTTTTCCATCCAATTTCCCACTGTGGCTCTGAGCGACTTCCTTATAGCGCTCTTTATTGCCGCATTTGCAGAAATGGAAGCATGGGCATCTTTGTCATGGGCTCTCAGGAGGGTTCTGAAGCTTCACCATGGGGAAGGCAGCTTCCTGTTAAACTCTGTAGGTAAACTACCTTCACAGCCACTTCTCAGGTGTGTACCACAGAGGCTCAGCTCACCTAAAATGCCAGGGATGGGCTAGGATTCACATGTCTCTGGGCCTGGGGTGGGGCAGGGGTTGGGAGAAGAATAGCAGGGCAGTATCCCTGCCTAGAAGGAGCTGCACAGAACCCAGCTCAGGAGACAGATGCACCTGTGCAGGGTGTGTTCCCAAGTCAGAAGTCAGGGAGCCAGGACCTGTCGTTAACAAGAACCAACAACTGAAATGTAAACTGGCATTAAAAAATGGGGAGGGGGTAGTGGGGGAAGATAAGCCAGAGTGAGTGACAAAGTGATAAAACAAAAGAATTCTAAGAAGCCTCCAGGAAGAACCATACAGTAAGGTATTAGAATTTGAGGCCAGTCCCACCCCTGCCCCAGGGATCAGAGTGAATCCAGTTGGGTCCTAGCCACAGAGGAAAGCCCAGCATAGAAGCCATGGTGCCCAGCTCCAGCCCCATCATCAAAGATGCAGGCCACTGTGGCCCCGCCCTCTCGGCTCTTACCCCAAAGAGAAAAGGACAGGAAATCGTG
Organism: Sturnira hondurensis; assembly: GCF_014824575.4. NCBI lineage: Eukaryota > Metazoa > Chordata > Mammalia > Chiroptera > Phyllostomidae > Sturnira > Sturnira hondurensis. The sequence continues at coordinate 4,767,943 of NW_028076312.1, read as the reverse complement.
AGTCGCTAGTGAAAGAATTACTATCCTTCTGTGAGCCAGAGGCCAAGGGCTCTCATGGCCTGCAGCACAGTACTTCAACCCCGTGTCCCCTAGAAACCCACAAAGGGACGTGGAGATGGGAGGCCCAGCAGCCCCCCCTTCCCCGGTGGTCAGCAGCAGCATGCTGGTGCTGGAGGACTCGGACACTGGTGCCAGCTGTGAAGAAGGAAAAAAGGCACAGGGAAAGAAACCAGGTTCCCAGGAGGAGAGGGGCGAGGAGTGGGCGCACTGCTGGTTCCTCATCCAACTCCTACATCTGCTTCCCACCTGGCTAAACTGCACCTGAAGCTGCCACTCCTGTCCAGACAGCCCCTGAGAACATCCCACTCATTACGACAGAAATCAATCAGGGTGTGTCCCCAGCTACTAAAATCGCAATGCACATTCAACAGCTTCTCAGTAGTAAAATGTGGGTTAAGATTGCAGAACACTGAAAAGCCAAAGAAGTTAGCCAAAGCACATGGGTCGGCAGAGAACACTGCACTTAGGATGGTGGATTAAAATCAGTTAGCAGGAGAGATGCTCAAATAACCAACTATCCAACTCCCCAGTTCTTTATAAGGCTGTAATAGCTGTCACCCAGAAGGCCGGCGTGAAAACCATGTGATTTCTATATTTACTTCCCATTACTGAGTCTCTCTTTCTAGAGATGAATTAGCCAGAAAGCTAAGCAAACGATGTACCCAATCCACAAACAAGAACATGTTGGTATATATACACAGGCTTTTAACAGCTGAAATTATATACCTTCAACTGTCGTGTAGGCATATTTTCTAAATACTGAATATATATCTAATGAAGGCAACTGCGGGACTGAGTCAGGAATTACGGCACACTGTTCAGTGAAAACACTGACAAATTGGATAACAACATACACAGCACAGCTTCAGCAGTCGTGGTTCAGCTGGCTGGCTACATTCTGGAACCAGGCTGCCTGAAACCCAGCATGAATCTCAGAAACAGAAGCGAAGATTCCATTTGGAGAAGATAACCACACTGGAGCCCAAGGCTGAGGTCAAGCCCTCAGCATCAAACCTCACAGAGGGCTGTGTCTTGGGACGGGGGAGATGACCAGTCAAAGACGTCCAGCAAGTCCTTTGACCTGAGGCTGTGCTTGGGTGGCAGAAACCAGAGCAGAAAGTAGGGGACGCTGTGGGCAGGGGTCCCCTCGTGGCTGCCTCTGTTGTCTGAATGTCGCTCCCAATGTGGGGCTGTCATGGGCTGTCCAGGACCAAAGGCCAGAAGAAGGGAAGGACACGTGATGAGGATGCAGGATGAGGCAGAGAGGCACAGCCCCAAACGCAAACCTGGGCCTGGGAACCTTTCAGAAGAAAGGACTGCGACTCAGAGCTCAGCCTGAGGGGAGAGGGCCACCTCAAGCCACCTAAGCCACCTAAGCCACCCAGAGAGCTGTGAGCTGGAAGGTTGTGGCAAAATTACAGCAAAATTCTGGCAGTTAATTGTCATTTTTGTTAATGTAATAAAACAGCCAGTGAAACATTTCCAGGCTACAAAGCTCATGAATTTCTAACAGGTAGTGTAACAAAATACAGGAGCCATGTCCTTCATAACGCACTCTGGTTACCGAACTCCACTCCTCCCCGCACCTCCGTAAGTGCTTCCTATACCAGGGGACTGGGTGAGTGAGAGAAGCTTCCAGAACAGGAAGCTGCAGGCCTGGAGGGATAGTCAGCAACTGTCCCAGCACCTCTGTAGGAGGTGAGAAATAGCACCCCCCCATAGATAAGTGACAGGTGATCATAACAAAAGTGCACACCTCACAGAGAAAGGAAGCAAAACTAATCCTCCCCACTCTTACTCGGTGACGAGCTGATCTTCCCGATGACTCTGGGGAGGCAGCTGTCAGACCTTTTAGCAAAAGATGAAGAACAAGCAAAAATGCAATGAGGACGGCTCCGAGGTCTCAGCTCCAACAGACCCCACAGGCGGAGACAAAGATGCAATGCTGGCGATGTATCATTTGGAGACAGTGGCAGGGGCACACACAGGCCCACTGTTCCTGGGCAGCAGGCCCAGAGGGACACTGGCAGCCAGAGGAGTCATTATTAAAGCCAGGAGATAGGAAAGCAGCAGCCTCACAACTGGCTCCCACAGGAAGAGCATTTGGGGACCAGGACGACGAGGCCCAGTTGTCGTCTGGAGGTCCTGAGGAGCAAGCCGCCCTCCCAGACCCTGGTCCTTAGGAAGAGCGCTGTGGGATGCAGGGCACGCATCTGCTGCCTTCTCTGCTGGAGGAAGCTGCCCCTGGCCGGGGAGCCACGTGTCCCATGCAGGCCACTAGCCCACATGATGACAATGTGTAAAAATGTATAAAAATGATGGGAAATGGGTAGCCACACAAAGAACCTCCACATCCTGCGCTCCATTCCCTGGAGCTACAGGGGCATGGCCCTGTGTAGGGGGGCAGGAGAAGCTGTGTACTGTGGAGCTGGCCTCCCACTCAAAGTCAGGGAGACAGGCCAGACCTGCCAGCTCCTGCCCTCTGTCGCTCCATGGCTACGTGACCTAAGTAAGGCTAGAGTAAAACGCCTCTCTCTCCTTATGAGGCCAACTCTGACCCACAGCAGAGCAGCAGCCCTGGGGCTGTGCCGCCAGGGGCAGCCCGTCCATACACACGGAAAACAACAAGCGTGGTTAATAGTGCCATGTTCCTAGAACTTTCAAAGTGCTAACAAAAAAATCACCGAATAGAACTTTGTTTCCATGTGAAGTGGAGCTAGGTCCTGGGTTCAGATAACAGCAAATGTGGGACAATTTTCATGATCTGAGTTGTCCCACACACTGCAGAATGTCAAACACCACTCACTGTCTTGCCTCCTCATTGTCCACAGACCACCTAAGTGTCTCCCGAATCCCCCAAACTCCCTAGGCAGGGGGGCTCGGCCTCCATTGAGAACTGCAGTGTTGGGCAGCACCTTGGTTCTCCCTCCCCAAATAAATGGAACAGAATTAAGAAGCGAAGTGCGTGTGCCCTCACTGACTGCTTACCAAGGGATTGGTCACTGTCACCTCCTTTCTAACTCCCAGCTTGCAAGCGGCTCCTACTGGTGGAAGTGGGAATTGTGCAATTTGTCACACTCCAATTAAGAACCCACCCTACTCTGTGCCCTAGGACACTATGGCTGGAATGTCAGCCCAGTCGGGTTGCAACAGCTATACTGAAGTGGAAAAACACAGGGCAGGAACTGAGTAAGAGTTGTGGGAACATGGGTGAACAAACCCACGTAGTCAAGACTTTGATGTTTCCAATCTCAGAAAGAGAGGAGAAAGGAAAGGAAAGCTTTACGCAAAGTGAGAGGGTAGGAACTGTGTGCAGCTCTGGGTAAGTCATGTTTATGTCTGGGACTAAATCACTGATCAGCTTCCTTCCACTTCATTTTATTTTTTTCAATCCTCACGCAAGGATATGGGTACTGATTTTAGAGAGAGAGGAAGTTGGGGGGAGAGAGAGAAACATCAATGTAAGAAACACAGATCAGTTTCTGCCCATAGGCACCCCTGTCCGAGGAGTGAACCCACAACCTAGTAGGGACCCTGACCGGGAATTGAACCCACAACCTAAGTGTATGTGTCCTGACCAGGAATTGAACCCACAACTTAAGTGTATGTGTCCTGACCAGGAACTGAACCTACAACCTTTTGGTGTGTGGGATGATACTCCAACCAACTGAGCCAACTGGCCAGCGCTCTAGTTTGCAAATTGTATTATACCATGAACATTTTTCAATAAACACTTTTTACTTCTGATGTTTTAAGTTATAAGATCCTGAATCAAATTATTCCATGGAATGTGCACTTTGAGCATAAATGGGTGTGAAGGTCACTGTGTTACAGTGAATGATTGAAGTTTTTGGACAAGGACACAGAAATCAAGTCCCACTAACTGCTCCTTGGATACACCACTTGTGGTACATTCCCTAAAAGATCCCATCAGTGGCTTTCTCTTGTCTTCAGGTAACAAAATTACTGAACAACATGCTGGAAGATTTGATCAAAATCCACCTTGAACTCCTGTTAGAGACTGAAAAAACAGTCTTTCAATCAAGTTGCTGAATCCGGTGCAGAGCAGTTTTATGGGCCATGGTGTAGTTTGCTGATGGAGGCCTGGCAGGTTCCTGCATTCTAACTAAGCGATAACGGCCCCAACTCACAATCTCAGAAACAGCCCCTTTGACTCTGACGACAGCAAGAGAAAAATTTCAAGGTGGAGCATGCAGTGATTACTGGTTCTGCTGGGATTTCACAAATCCAAAAGGAGACAACAGAAAGAGTCTTGAGGGTTCTCCATGCCTTTAAATTCTATGGAAACTTTGTTTCTAATGAAGAATACTACCTAGCGGCATGTGATAAGCGACCTTGTCTCTGCTGTCCAAAGTTGGCAGATGCTAACATTTTATGATTTCTGACTTAGTGCTTATTTAAGAACTAACACCTCAGTTTTCCCTCTTCAGCCCCTCCTTTCACTCATCGGTGAATTTGCTTAACTCCCAGAACTATGAGATTCCTGTCATTTACCCAGTTGACCCATTGGGCTTCCTTTTTCCCAGAGTCTTGAAGTTGGCTACAGGTGATACCCACTGATAATTTAGGTAGAGTTCTGCACATCCCTCCCTGAGGTTAATCACCTCTCTCTTTTAATTTTCATAGTCTTATCACACAGAAATTTTACACTGTCATGCAAATTTACCAATCTTTCTGAAAACACTTCTTTTATCTTGATAGTTTTAAAGGAAGTGTTATCTGACTTCAGCTCTTAGGTGATAGGAATTTGATGGCTGACTTTTCCAATGAGGTGACAACCTCCAAAGGAGGGAAGGAAGGAACAATAAAGTCCAACAAGACAAGTGACTTGGCCGAAGCAGCATGTCCAGGGCAAACCCCAGTGGGTCCGATTCCCTGTCAGTCCCCTAGCCTAGGGGATCAGGTGTGCTATCCCCACTGGTCAGGACCTGGAGCACTGAAATAAGATTCCAAGCAGTCAAGCTGTGAATAAATAAATGATTAGGAGAGAATAAAAAACTTGCATGTTAGTTTTCATGATCGTGATTAGATTAAACTCCTTGATAACAGGAATTATATTTAACGTTGGTTTCTATCTTCTATCAGGGTCAGAAACTCAAATATCTAAAGGGCCAGGTGGGTAACTAAGTGGGGAAGTGGGCGGGTGTGTCCCAAGGCCAACAGCCTTTCCAGGGGCAGCTGTGGGCAAGCAGGAATAGAGGCTCCTGTCCCCTGCTGCAGGGCCACTGGCTGAGGTGAGGAGTTTCAAGGCCTTTCTGAAAACACAACTAGCAGGAGCCATGGCATCTGGCCTGTGGGCCATGCTGGCTGATGAGCTGGCTGTTTGCCAACATGCTACGGTATCACCATCCCAGCACCAGTAACTACTTGTCAGAACTATCAAATGAACTAATAAAACACTACATAAAAAATTAACTTCCACGCTTCCCAGGCCATATTTGAATATCAGCTTGATTTGATCAAATTCATATCAAAGCAATAAATATGGACTGGTAGCGCTGTGAGCACCACCTTCATAAGTCTCTTAAGCAATTGTGAGTCAGTGACCTGGAAGTTCAAGTGTCTGAGTGTGAAGGAGCAACCTTCCCAGCTCTGAATGTGTATTTAGCTGCCTGGACAAAAATCAGGCAAGTATGTTTGAGATAAATCTTTGTAAAAAGGAACATGAAAATGACAACTTAATGACCCGGTTGTAAGACAACACTGATACCACTTGTGCAGGTTACAGCTGAAAATTCTTTGCACTGACTGATCCCACCGGGCAGCACGTGACTCTGCACTCGGTGGACGGTTCTGTGGTCTGGCTATGGCTCCACACTTGGTGCCCAGTGCACAGTAGGTCTCAATTCCCAATTGTGGGATGACTGGAAGCACAGAATCTTGCACGGAGCAACCTTCTAGGACATTCTCTCCTAAATTCTAGAAGTTTGAGAAAGATAAGTAAGTGGCTTTGCTCCTACCTTTCGGACTGCATACGTGGGAGAGGATGAGGAGGGAAAAGGCTTGTGCTCTGGTCATAAAACCTTTGATGGACTCTGGCTCAGGGATGCCATACTGCGTGCTTCAATCAAGTGAAGTCTTTATATTTCTCTCCATTTAAAATCCTGAGCTGCATCTGTCACTGAGGCATATGGACAGAAGGCTTACTGTAGTTCTTACTAAGCTGATGATGACAGGAATTAGTACAGCCATTGATTGAACAAGGCTTTGTTTTCTGTTGTATACAATTCTTAAGTGAAAAGCAACTCACATAAAAAATACATAACTTGTTCCTACTAGGTTACTACAGTTCTCTAAGAGAATAACTTACACAAGATGTTTTTTCCAACTGATATACCATTAATTAAGAATTTGCCATTTCAGAACTGATGCCATTCTGTCTCCTTGGCAAAAACACAAACAAAAACTCGCGCCATAAAAAGGAAAAATAAAAGCTTACAAAAAAGGCTTCAAGGCCCTTTCAGATAATCTTGGAAGCATCTTTAACACAGCAAGTAAAAGATAAAGAATGCCCATCTCTGTCTTTTATATCGATACAGCAAATAAACTGGCTAAGCCACTTATGATGACAGACATATTACTGGTGCACAGACTCAGTGTGCTGTTAGCATAACCTGAGAAGCAGGAGTCATGGCTGGCTTGACCTCTCTGTTGCACATATCAAGTAGCTGCACCCACACATTGCAGGGAAGGAGTACAAACATCACAGTGTAAATCTGGTCTAGACATCACACAATTGCCTCAAAAATTAAGATACACGAAGACAATGGGAGTTAGTCCTGAGGGAGCCCAGACTTCGGTTCTTTTTGTATTACGGTGCCATCATTCAGTTGCCCTTGCTTATCCTGGAGCGCTGTGTTTGCCCATATTTTGATAAGCAACACTGTCCTAGAGGCATATCCCATAGGTCCACAACGTAATTATATTTCTTATATACAGCTCTGTGTCCTCCACACAATTATACCTATAACTTTTTAAAGTAAGTATAATGCATATACATTAAGTTCTGAATTTTAATCATTTTAATACATTTTTGCTATCAGTTTTCTGTAGGTCTCTTGAGTCCATCATCAAAAGCAAAAATATACCTAAATGGAAGAAATATATAATAAGATTATAATAAAAATAATTAAAAATTAAAAAGTAAATATACTCTGCAATGAGACACCACTAACATAACTCAGAAAAATTACCATAGGACCCAGCAAATATACTCCAAGGTGTATGCCCAGAAGAACGGAAGCGTATGTTGACACAAAAAACCTACATAAATATTCAGAGCCACTACTTTCTACTCAAAAAGTAGAAGCCTCCCAAAGGTGCACCAGTTAATGAATGGATAAAGTATGTCCCACATAGTACAGTGTTATTCAGCCCTAAAAAGCAACAAAGTGCTGACATAGGCTATACCATGGAGGAACCTTGAAGACATTATGTTGAGTGCAAGAAGCCAGACACAAAAGGCCACATACTCGATTCCATCTGTATAAAATGTCTCGCACAGACAACTCTAAAGAAACAGAAAGCGGATTAGAAGTCGCCAGGGGCTGAAGGGAAAGGGGGATGAGGAGTGACTGGTAGTCGGTGCAGGGCTTCTGCTGGGGAGGTGAAAAGGTTCTATGTCAGACAGTGGTGACTTGTGCACAACTCTGTGAATCCCTAACACACAGTGACTTGTAGACACTTTAAAAGAGTGACTATATGATATATGAGTTCTATCTCAATAAAGTTGTTGTTTAGCCCTGACCGGTGTGGTTCAAGCTGGTTGGGCAGCATCCTGCGAAGTAAAAGGTTGCTGGCTTAATTCCAGGTCAGGGCACATGCCTGGGATGCAGGGTTTGCTCCCCAGTCAGGGAGTGTACAAAAAGCAACCAATCAATGTCTCTCTCTCTCTTTCTCCCTCCCTTCCTTTCTCTCAAATAAATAAATATTTTAAAAAAAAATTTAAAAAGCTGTTATTTACATATGAAGTCTGTAATATAACAAGAATGGTTTGCACAACATCAACGTAACTTAGCAGCCAAGGAGAGTGGGCTGGAATATGCATGCATAAACGATGACTTCACCATACTAGTCAGAGGGGGAGGTACACACTGTTGAGTGAGCATATGTACTGTGTGGCCATAGCATTCAAAATGACTGAGCAAGTAGAGCAACAAACCTGCATCAAATTTTGCATTAAGCTTGAACATTCCTCCACGAAAACCATTCAGATAATTCAGAAGGCCGCAGCTATGGGCAACTGGTGATTGGCAGCTTCATCACACCAACATGCCTGCTCATGCATCAGGTCTAGTCCAGAATTTTTTGGCAAAACATTAAATCACCCAGGTGACTCAGCCCCCTACAGCCAAGATTTGGTGCCCTGTGACTTCTGGCTTTTAACTAAAATAACCTTTGAAAGGGAAGAGATTTCAGACCCTCGATGAGGTTCAGGCAAATACAATGGGGCAGCTGATGGCAACTGGGAGAACTGTGCGAGGTCCCAAGGTGCCTACCTTGAAGGGGACTGAGGCATCATTGTCCTATGTACAATGTGTCTTACATCTTATATCTTCTTCAATAACTGTCTCTAGTTTTCATATTACATAGCTGAATAAATTCTGGGCAGACTTCGTTATGAAAAAAGACAGTGTACCATAAATTCTGGAAAGGAAACGAAAACCCATTCTTGTTTTTTAGCAGTCTATCCAAATTTAAAATATGTGTAAACTTATTACTATATCCTTTTAAATTTTATAAAATCACTGAGCATTTTGGCATAAAAGACGATGCTAATATAGCACTACTGGCTGTGTTCCTAGTGACTGAAACAGTGATCCAGGATGCCTGTGAAAGGAAAGAACAAGAAGTCTTCCCTACTCACCACCTGGGGCAGCCCCCAGGACACCTGCTCCAAAAGTCGCCCTCACCGTCATCTTCTGTCAGGGTTGAATCCCTCCCTGGAGCAGCTCTTCTCTCCTAGCTACAAACATCCATCATCGGCTTCTGCCCCCATTACTTAAACCCTCTCTTATCTTTCCTACAAGACTTTTAACTTCTTGAGACAGGATCTGGTTCTAATTCTTTCTGGAACAAACCCTCAGCTCCAGCTCAAGACCTTACGCAGGATAAGAAGGAAGCAAAAGGTGTGAAAGTATGAATGGCATGTTGCCAATTTTATAAGATTAGAGAGGAATTTGGTATTACTTTGTGAGGGAAGAAGAAATTTTCCTCTACTGTTCAAGATTCTTTGGTTGGTCTTATTAAAACAACATGAGACAAATTAACAAGAGGAAATGAACAAATTGAATTACACATGGACACACAGGAACCCCACATGCATGAGAGAGTCAGAGGCCTTACGTATACGAGAGGTTCAGAGACAGAAGGGATAATGAGGTAGATGTGACATTCTGAGCCAAGGGTCACCTTAGGGCTTCGAAGAGGAGAAGAGTCATTACAGGATGACAAGAGAGATGCTCAGTAATTAGCAGCTTGCCCTGCCATATAGATAGGTCAAAGAAGTTATTTGCTGTGATATCTCTTACTAGAGGCAAGGCCCATAATTTAAATTGTTCTAAGTAATTAAGGAAAGGCAGAAGTTTCTCTTGAGCCTGGGTCTTGGTTGCCTTCAGCTCAAAATAATACACATACTACACAGGAACATCTTGGGGTGACTTATTCTGAAGCCATATGGTGTTTTGTATTGACTGAATACATTTGTTCAGTGATTTTGTTTTGCATTTTAGCTGATAAATTCTGGTACCTTCAGCTACAGGGCTAACCTTGGTTGAGATCTCAACAAAAAAAAGGACAAGGAGGAAGAGAAAGGGAAGAAAAAAGAAGAAGAAAAAAAGGGGGGGAAGAGAAAAAAGAAGAAAAGTTCTCCTCATGAGAACTTATTGGGTTATAAGTGAAAGGAATGCCTTCCTTCACATTTTCTTCCAGCTTTGACTACCAAACTGAATATTCTAAAGCCCATTTCTTCACCAGGTGCTGCATCTGAGTCAAGCTTATTTTTATGAAGAACACACACCTAACGTAACGAGCCCTTTGGAGATAACGCGTTTTGAAAAGCCGTCAGGTGGGCGACAAGTGTAGTTATTAGAGTGACTGATTTCATGTATGAGGCACTGGCACGGCAGATTACAGCAAGGTGGGGATGTGTACTGACCCACTCATCTTGAGTCAAGGATCTGCAGAAAGCAAAGGCTAAAATCAAACGAAATCTAAGTAGTGTGTGTCTGCGTATACCCAGCTCTGATAAGAATCCTGATGAGTAATGTGGAGTTGGCTCCGGAAAAACTCATAGCGCTGCTGTGCTGGGAAGGCTTACCAGCCAGTTCTCTGGGAAAACCACCAGCATCCGGCTGGTTTCTAGCTACCCTGACGCAGAGCTCCGAGGGATGGATGGCAGCCCATTATTATGTCTTATTTCTGTACCCAAGCCACAGACAACCCTGGAGCATAGAGAGCACAAAACACAGCAAAACAACGAGGAAGTAACATGTCTGGAGGTTTACCACCTCTTTTTCGTGCAACTTATTTAAATGTAAGTCTGCATAATTTATTTTGTAATCATGGCTCCTAAGACGCCTGAACACATAAGTCAGCACAGGCTGGCCCGAGCAGACCGTGGGCTCTTCCCAGTGCAGGCAAGCCCCCCCAGGGGCTCTCTGAGAAGTCTGCATTGCTCTAACAATGCTTGCACAAGGGGACACCATTCCTGGAATGTCGTTATTGACAACTGTCCACTTCTGTGACAATACATAGGCTCGATTGCTGGAAGGTAGAATATGCAACTTGCACATTTTTAATCCCTTGCACTTAAAAAAAGAAGCCACACAGTACAGATGAATTGAATGAACAAGGATACCTGGCGCACGGTGGAGGCCCAATTATTATTTTCTGAGTGAATAAATACCTGCATACTGCCTCCATACAGACAAATAAATGCTTTAACCATACTGGACAACGACCCCATGCTGGAAATGAAGTACTTGAGAGAGTCTGGGAGTCTTATAGGAGCTATTAACTCTAGACTGACAGGAGGTGTATTCACAAATAACATTAATGTCAAAAATAATTGTGTTAATGCTATTTGACATTATGCTTTACAGTTTGCAGCTCATTCATATGCATTATCACATATGAACCTTATGATAACCCTGAAAGATACCATCTCGCTTGCTGACAAGGAAATTGAGAAACGATCTGGAAAGATGAGTCAATTGTAACCATAAACTAACAATCAAGTTCCACGGCCTCTCAAGCTAAGACATGCTCTGGTCACCCATCAAGACTCACTGAATATATGGTGTCTGCTGTGGAATCCGTAACAGCCACATATGTGGACAATATACCCATTTTTAGGCCCGCTTTAAAAACTCAGACCAAAATCTAAGACAGTAACCACTGCCATTTCTGAATGCCTAGCAGGCAGCCAGAAACTTTAAATTCCAGCCTTTGCAACAATCCTGAAGAGCAAGTACTTCTTGTTCTCATTACAAATAAGAAACTGAGGTCAGAGTGGATATGCAAATACCACACAGGCCATTTGGAGTCGCTTAAGTTAGATGGTAGGAACATGTATGTTTGTTATCTTCTCTGTATTTTAACTTTTTTATAGGCATTTTCAAACACACACAAAAAACTTTTTCAGGGTATAGATGAAACAAGATAGGTCATAAATTAATTATTGCTGAAGCTGGGCTAGATCATGTTCATTATGCTATTATTTCTATATTAGAATTTTTCACATCAATACTTTTATCTATATATTTTTTAATCTTCACCTGAGGAAATTTTTAAAATAAGGTTTTTTTTTAAGATTTGATTTATTTATCTTTAGAGGGGAAGGGAAGGAGAGAAGTATCAATGTATGGTTGCCTCTCTTGAGTCCCCTGCTGGGAACTGGCCTGCAACCCAGGCATGTGCCCTGACTGGGAATTGAACCGCAATCGTGTGGTTCGCAGGCCCACGCTCAATCCACTGAGCTACGCCAGCCAGGGCATACCTGAGGAAATTTTTTTGAACTGATTTTAGAAATCGAGAACAGGAGAAATAGAGAGAAAAACATAGATCGGTTGCCTCTCATATGCCCTGACTGGGAACTGAACATACACCCTTTTGATGTATGGGATGATGCTCCAACCAAGTGAGCCACCAGGCCAGGGCATTTTTATCTGTATTCTAATGGCTTTATGATATTCTATTATATTTCACAATTTGCATTTTAATTCAAAAGCAGTATAAAAATCCCACACACATCAAAAAATGACTTCAAACCTGAAGATACTTCCCTACTAAAAACATAATGTTCAAGCAGGCATTAACCACAGCACTAGAGACGGTTTGCCCAGGGTAACTCCCCCATCGGGTCTGCCCTGTGCATTGTGGGATGCGAGAAGTAGCTTTGGCCTTTGACGGGAGTATCCTCCAAATCGTCAAATGTCCCTTGATGGCAAAATCGTCCCCCACTGAGAAATGCTGAGTTAACCATGTAGTATTAAAACTTTAGATAATGGACCACATATAATCTACATGTTCACATGGTAATATAATCCTACAGCTGCATTTATTTTTCAAAATTTGGTTCAAAAATTATAGTCCACCACTAAGTTAGTCATTTTTCTTGAAGTATTTCTGCTTTCAGACTCACATGTCATTATTGCAAGTTCCAGTTACTGATTATAGTTCTTTGTTTCTATAATAACAATCTAGCTTCCTGATGGCTACACAAGAAAATACAAAATTTGCTAATTGATATCCAACACTATTTACTGTATAAATCTGTTACGTTGTAAACATTATCCTCACTTTCAGATCAGCTCATTCTCAGGCACAAAAGTCACAGCCTTTCACCCACTCAGGCATTTCATTTCTCCAAACAGGTGTCTACGAAGTAAGTTAATTTTGGAAAGAAAATGTTGATGGTGTTAAGTTACCAGTTTTGGCCCAACTGTATTCCCCAGACTATTACTGGCCAAGAAATATTTTTCATAACTGCCATGGGAATTCACCGTAGACCTGATGTTCTTATCTTCCACCTTATCTTCTATCTCTTGTCATGAAACTTTAGGAGAAAAATGAAAAGACAGCACTTAGCTTTTGGCTTGTCTGTGAGCAGGACTTCTCCATCATCTAGCACACATGTAAATCTTCCTGTCTGAGTCCAGAGAAAACGGCCCCCAGGGAACGCCCAAGCAGGCAGCTGCCAGAAAGCAGGTGGAAGCCTCCCTCATGCATTGGATGATCCTGGAAATTCTCGATGTACGCGATGCGGACCCTGGCCCTCGGGGCCCATGTGCTGTGGCTATGACAAACAAATTCACACAGACTACAGAAGTCCTGTGGCGAGTAAGGGACAGCATGGCTACTCTCTAAGTGAGAGAGAAGGCCCCAACCCCAGCCTGGACAGGCTTTTATCGTTTTTTTCTGGGTACATCACATCGAGGATGGCCTCATTTACTATGCACAGGTTTGCTGTAGGTGATTACCTTTCACAGATAACAAAGGAAAGAATGTTGCTAATTACTTCAAAGAGAAGGATGTTGCAGATCAATGGGAAAAGTGGTTGAACTGGTTACACTCCATCTTTGGGACGTTAGCACAGACTTTAGGAAACCATTTTAGAGATATGCAGTAGACATTTTATGCCTCAATTCAGGGTAAGGGAGTTTTAGCAAAAGGAAGCCTCAAAGCAGCCTAGGTACAACGCAGGCCTGAATCCCCATGGGAGAACTTATCTGTGGGTGTGGATCTTGTGTGCCGACCTTGCTCGCCATCGGTTTTCCGAATCAGGGCCTGGGCTACATTCCCTACACCACATGGAATGATCCCCTATATATACATTGGTGACTACATTTTTCTTTAGCAATTTTAGGCCAGTGAGAACATACTGCAGTCATCTGTGATAGAAAGTGACTTGTTGGCATTCCATTGGTATTCCAGACTACTAAACTATATTGTGGCATTCTGTTTGGTAGAGACACGTGTAATTAAAACTAACAAAAAATTCTCTTATCAACACTCAGTCCCACCTGACTTCCTGGAGCAGAGAAGGGTGGCCTGGCAGAGTAGGTGTGGGCTGCGCTGCCAGGATGCAGCGAGGGCCTTAGCCCCTGACTGCTACCCGTACCATAAAAACAGCAGCCCTTTGAAAGGAGCCACACCTTTTTATGACAGAACTAGATACAAAGTTCAAAGTGAAATGCCCTGGGAAAGGGAGCACATCTTAAATTTCCTGGGAAGAATAACTTTATGACTGTGGAAAGGGAAATAGTCGTATAAAAAAGCATGTGACCCCCCAGGGGGCATAAAAATATTATCTTTTGGCCACATAACTGTTGTGAAAGTAATATTACAAATACATACATATGTATCATACGGTATTTTATATTGTAAATATAGGCATACATATACCATTTTATACATATAAGCACATATACATACATATTCATATATCTATACACACACATTTAAACATACACACACACCCTAATGTCAAAAGAAATGAAAAACTGGGAGAATATCTGCAACATGCATATTAGTCAAAGGAATAATTTCCTTAATACCTGTGAAAAGAGCTCTCATAAATCAAGAGAAAAATTGAACAGCCCAATAGACAAACAATAAGGCATATTAACAAGCTATTCACACCAGCCTTAGTGATTAAAATTCAGGCTCAGTATTTGCCGCAAAGCATGTCTGTATTTCTGTTTGACCCAAGTGTATCTCCTTTGCCCTCTTTTACCTGTAGGGCTCATAATACTTTCTCAATGAGTTGGAACTCTCTCATGAAAAATGTATTAAGCCTTTGACCAACATTGGGTGTATTTCATGAGAACACTGTTAATTCAAAGAGTAGTTATTCGGTGATGAAAGACTTTAAAAATGAATGTTATTAAAAATGCTATGGCAGAAGACGGGATTTATATGGTCAGGAAGGACACACAGGAGCTGTAAAAGTATTACTGATAATCTACTTATCAAGCTGGATGTCTGTGTTATCAGTTTCCTTAAACATCACAGATATGTCACATATACTCTTGTATGCATGATGCTTACAATCCCTTCCACCAAAAATGCTAAAAATACCCATAAATGTTCCTCCCTCCCTCCTTCCTCTCTCTCTCTCTACCTCTCTTTCTCTGTCTCTCTCTTCGGAAAAGTGCAGCATCGCAAACAAAATGTTGGGGGCAGGGTGACAGACTCCAACTTGCTGTTCACTTTGACACTAGGGGCGTGCCATGGGGCCTCCAGGGGCTGGGGACACAGCGTCAGCATCTTCACACCCGGCCTCATCCACTTACCCAGGGCATGGTGCAAATGCTACTACTCTGTACACATTCTGTGGTGTGAACAGGTTGGAAAGCACAAGACACAGGACAGTAATGGTTGTCCTTGACAAACTTAAGATGTGGAAAAGACACCAGCATGACCTTGGGGCTCTTCCAGCAATTAGAGCTGACCACACTGAAAGTTTTATGGTACAAACACTTTACACACTGACTTATAAGTAGCATTTTATGCCTGATAAGTGGTTTTAAAATATTTCTAACATTATCTGTATAGCTGACAACACACCTGTTTATTCAGATGAAAATTAAGCATAAATTCCCATAAATTTAAAGTTGCATTCATACTCACGGTTACTCCTCAGAATAAATATGCCAACTACATGCTTGCCAAAATTAAAAGGTAATAAAGACCCATCTTGGTTTGGGAGTCCTGTAATAGCTTCTAGCTTATGCCTGTAAATGTTTTATATCTTCATTCTATCCTTTCAATTTTGTCTTAACCTTTCTTTCTGCACAGTCCTACATAATTTTTTTAATTGCAAAAGGCAACAATAGTACTGTGAAATGTGCACATAATGCACTCTCTAAGAAAAGCATTCTTTCTTTGAAACAATGCCAAAAAAACTATTTTGTCTTTGCAGTATCTTGGCATAACCAGCCCACAGGCTGAGTGGGGTGAATCCCTGCCAGTCAAAGGCAGGGTGCCCCTGGAGGCTGCATCAGTGTCTGCCAGTCTGCAGGGACATCCTGCACAAAGGCTTCCCCACCCCCATCTCTCTCAGTGTCGACTTCCTGCAGGCCCCTAATCGGGGGCTGGGATCAAGGTCTTTTCCCTTAGTCTCCCTCAAGGATCCACTTACTTTCAAGCTTTAAATATCACCGGTCAGTGAACCGCTCCTGAATCCACACCCTGGCCCTGACTCTGAACCGAGTACTTGTTTGCTAGACATCTCACTGTCAATGCGCACGGCAGTTACCCGACCTCCTACAATCGACCCATCCAGAGATACTCTCCCACGCCTCCCCCAACCTCCTGAACACGCCAGTGTGTATGAGGGCACATAACCATGATGTAAGATTAGATCTACTACTTACGTGCTTATTTTATATCTAGATCAGTGGTTTTCAAACCTGGCAGCTTATCGTATCACTTAAGAGGCTTTTTAAAAAATGATACTAATATAACTCAACGACAACAAAAATTACCCAATTAAAAAATATGCCCTGGCTGCCGTGACTCAGTGGACTGAGTGCTGGTCTGCAAACTGAAAGGTCGCTGTTTGATTCCCTGTCAGGGCACATGCCTGTGTTGCAGGCTGGGTCCCCATTTGGGGGTGAACAAGAGGCAACCAATTGATGTTTCTCACACATCGATGTTTCTTCCCCTCTTTTTCTCCCTTCTCTTCTGTCTGAAAAGAAATAAAATCTTTAAAAAAATAGTCAAAGGACTTGAATAGACATTTCTACAAATATATACAAATGGTTAACAAACATGAAAAGATGCTCAACAGTACTCATCATTAGAGAAATCCAAATCAAAACTTCAACGAGATACCACCTAACACCCATTAGGATGGCTGCTATTAAAAAAATAAAAAGAAAGAAGAAAATAACAAGTGTCAATAGGATGTGGAAAAAGTGTGCACTGTGGGGGGAGAATGTAAAATGGTACAGCCGCGTGAAAACAGTACGGAGGTTCCTTAAAAAATTCAGTATAGAACTACTGTACGATCTAGTAGTCCCACTTCTGGGTATAGATCCAAAAGAATTGAAAGCAGGATCTCAAAGATATATTTGTACACCCATGTTCGTAGCAGCATAATGAACAGCAGATGAGATCTGGAAACCCAAACATCCATCAGCAGACGAACAGACAAACAAAATGTGGTTTATCCAGACAATGGAATACTACTCACCTTGAAAAGGAAGGAAATTGTGACATACGCTACAACATCCATGGATGGACCTTGTGGACACTGCACTAAGTGAAATACGCTAATTACAAAGAGACAAATATTGTACAATTTCCCTCAAAGTCCCTAGAGTAGTCAGGTTCGCAGAGACAGAAAGTAGACAGATGGGCACCAGGAGACAGGGAGGAGCACAGCGAATTCAGATGGGAAGTTAGTGCTTACGAGATTGAGTTTCAGTTCTATAAGACGAAAAACTTCTGGAGATCTGTTTCATACTAATGTAACTATAGTTAACACTACTGGACTGTACACTCAAAAACAGTTGAGACAGTTAATTTTATGGTATGTGCTCTTTACTACAATTATAAAACATTTTAAAGTAAAAACAGTGCTTGGGCTGTGTCTCTAATTTAACTGGGGTAGGACCTGGGTATCTTTGTTTTTTTAAGCTTCTCATAGGATCTGAATGTACAGCCATGCTAAGAAAATTTATAAATTATAAAAAAACATAAAAAGTCTCTTTAAATAAAGAATATTTATTCACTGCATGTATTTTATCCTTTGCATACTGTGTACACAGTACTTATTAGATGTTTGCATGACTACCACTGAAGGAAAGAATGAATGCTTATCTCCGAAGTGATGACACTCTAACTATTTTGAAACCCTGGGCTGAAGTCATAAATAGCTCAATTCTGCTGCCAATTCACCTCAAACCTTGTGAGTCCTCTTTGGCTACGCAGTGCCCTGTTTTCCTGCCAGTGAAACAACAATGCTGACCCACCACTATACCCCAGGCACTGATCTGTCCCCCCATCCAGAGGGATTCTCAGTATTTTTCACTTCAGAGTTGAGGCAATGCAAGCCACAGCCTAAGTAACTTCTGTGTGGGGCAGGGATCGGAACTGGGATTTCGTGACTACGTGCTCTAACTTGGGGTCATAAAAATGTCCCAAGAAACAGTAATGATTAACAGAAGTTAGCAAAAGCCAGTGTCACATAAAAGTTTATGTTTTATGTCCTTTCCTTTTTAGTTAAGGTGACAAAAATGAACCTGCAGAAGTACAATGGATGTGCTCCTGTCATCACAATCTGTGTGTCCAGCCCAAGGCAGGCCACGCTCTGGAGGGACACGGCTGACACGGCCACAACCACGGGGTGTGCGCTTCGGAGGAAAGCCAGACTAAGGTGCCATTGGATGGATGATGGACAGCTGAGGTGTCGCAGCACCTCGCCAGCACCCCGCCAGCACCAGGGCTGGAGACCCATGATTCTGTGGTCTCAGGGTCACGACTGAGCCCGGGCACTTACAGCTTGCTAGACAGCAGACATGAAACCCACCTGCTAATTCTCTATACAAGCCCTACTGTAGGCTTCCAAGCTTCTGACTGGACAATCTTTTCTCCCTAACTCTCACCTGGTCAGAGTGCTAACTTCACATCTAAGTGAAAAATCAAAGAGATTTACATCATCACAGCTTTTTCCTATACTTCTTACCCCATGGAGCGTTGTGAACTTGGATGGGTGGGAGGACTGGGTGGCAGAGGTGCAGTGTGAAGGGAAGTAGTGGGGAGAGATGGCTGCTGTCCTTCGCTGGCCTAACCCCAGTCCTCCCTCCGGAGTAAACCCGCGTCTTCGCTCCCTGATAAACTACTGAAGCTAGTTTTAAGTCAGGCTCCTTTCACTTGGTTTGAAACACTGCAATTTAGGATGACTTTTTCAGATATAATTTAACTCATTTTAAGGAATTTTACTGTAGACTCTACCTTAGGTTAAAGCTGATCTATATATGGAAATTTATCTTAAAGCAACTTAGCAGCAACCAGACCTTAGAGGTGTGTTTAAAGCTCTAGCTTTTCGGAAAAGAGCGGCATGGGCTTTGTGTTTCCTGTGATTGTGGCTTGCAGGATTTAAATTTAAAATGGTTCCTGGTGCTTCCTCTCACACGTTTCTCACTACAGCTGCGTGCTCGGGGGCACACCACACGGCACTTTGTTCCCCAGGAGGATTGCTAAGAGTTGGCGGGTGAAAAAGTGTGGGGAAATGTGTGTCCCCGACAAAAGCTAAATGTGTTCCCACAGGGAGATGAGAGGTGAGCGTGGTTCAGCAAACGTCACAAGACTCGCATGTCACTGGCTGTTATTTTAATTTCAAAAATGCCTCCCTGGATTACCCAAGAAAATGAAGTATTATCTAGCAAACAGTCTAAAGTTAAACAAAACTCAGTATAAGGAAAGTTAAATATAAACCACACATGCTACAGGAAATGTCCGAAGCACAGATTTTTTTTTAACTTAAGCACTGCACATCTTACAGTTTCCCTATGAAATACGCGTCATGGAGAAAACTTGCCTTTAAAAGATGGCATCTTTTCCACATCTGGGGAAGGCCTGGAAACCTTGGCAGGCCTCAGGGCCTTCCTCCAGCTGGCCGAATCCTGGAGCGTCTCCTCAGCGTGGTGGACTGAGCAGGCGGCATGCCAGGCGGCTCGCCCAGACCTGCCTTCCGGTCCCAAGGCCTCAGAAGCACAGCTCCAGCCTTGTCGGCTGAGACGCCAGGCACAACCAGCACCCAAGCATGCCGTGGGCTGGCTTTGAAACCATTCCTCCCTTTCTTATTTCAGCAGCTGTGCTCAGTGTTCCTGGCAAACACCCTCCAGCAGAAATGCCCCCAACCCCCAAAAGGCCAGGCCTTCTGCTCAGCTGGCCTCCTTCCTCCAGCACCAGAGTAGACAGTCCTACCAACAGCGGCAGGGGATGGGCAGAGGCCACCTCTTCTCCCTCCCTCCTCTCTGTTCTCACGTTCAATCGCTCCTTTGTGGACACACAATGTAAATGCCACACAAGTTTGTTCAACACTTAGTGAACAGAGGACTAAATACCTTTCTGAGTTGCTAATACTTTCAATTCAATGTGACAATGCAATTGCAGCTATTACATCTGAGGATTTGCTTTGGAAAGCTGCCCCAATGAGCTGTGAATTCTGGAGGGCTCTGAGAGCAGTTTGACTCCAGGAAGGAGTGGGAATGGCCACTAGGGAGTACCTCTGAAGCTCACACAATAGCTTCAAATGGCAGATCTTAGGCCTCTTAGAAAGTTCTGGAAGACTGTACTAGAAGCAGCCCTTCCTGGCACTGCAGTGAACTGGTTATGGAGAACATGCTCAAGAGCATTGCCACGTGACTGCAGGGCCAGTGCAGCACGAGGGACTGCTGCCGCCCGCCCCCTGATGACTTGCTCCACACCAACCAGAGTGATTCTGCAGAACCAGATCTCTTACAGTTTGGCTCATTTCACTGCTTTCCTCAAGTTCTCCAGGGTTTCCCATCCAATGCAGAGCAAGAGTGACAGGGATGCTGAAGCCCCCATCACCTCCCTGACCTGACTGCACATTGCTCTCCTGGTCGGTCACTGCTCTAGCCATTCTGCACTCCTCACTGTGCATTCGTCAAGGCCTTCGCTGTGCTATTCCTCACCTGGACCGCCTGCCCCCACCACACACAGGACCCCTTCCCTGCCCTCCCCTCCTCAGGTCTGAATGTTAGTTCATCAAGGCCAGCCCTCACTCTGTTTAACACTGCAACCCAACCCCGCCCAAGTCCATCATTCCCTGGCACCAATCCCCCTTGGAGGGTTTACCATAATACTGCTCACCTGACCTACCCTATGCTTTGATGAACACCTCACTGAAAAGTCCCTTACATACAAACTGCACCGATCCTGGGGGTGCAGCCCAGCCTTCGGCAGGGGACCCAGACCGAGGTCAAGAAACAGAGCATTGCTCCTGCCCCAACAAGTCCCTCCTGCTGTTCCCAGCCACTCCCACCTCGAGGACTGGCATGTGACCTCTGGGCCTGGTGTGAACTTCATGTGAATGGAATTGTAGAATATGCACTCTTTCCACCCAGCTTCTGAGGTTCATGTTATTTCAGGTACACTATGCCACTGTATGAACATATTGTAAATTATTGTTTTTCCCCCTAATGTTGACAAATGTGTGGGTTGTTTTCAGGTGCGGATATTTAACTTGACTGGATATTGCCAAACAGTTGTCTGAAGTGGTTCTTAGTTTCACTCCCACAAGCTATATGCATATATGAGTTCTGACAGCTCCACACCTTTGCCACCACTTGGTACTGCCTATTGTGTAATTTTATAATTGATTTGTTTACTGTCAGTCTCTCCTTTTAGAATGGACACTCTATTGGGCATATAGCATTAGGGCACATATTTTCAAAACACCTTTGTCAAGCTATAAGGATAGAAAACCTGCACACTATAAGGTATTATAAGCACTATTTTAACATGCTAGAAACTATTCAAATTCTAATTTAATTTGTGGTGCCAGGTTAATACACTTTTCTTGTGAACAACTCAAAATAGAACATTTTTTATGGTTTACAGCTTCACACTGATTTTTGTCCTCTTTGATTCCAGCAAGCTACTTCAAATCCATCCTGAGAGAAGAAGGAACAGAACTTTAGCTGTCTCTTCTCTTATCAGCCTGACCCTCCGGCTGAATGGCGCTGCTGACTTATATTACTTATACTGCTTCCTAGAAACTGAAGCGAAGCTGAAATAACACTCACCTCCCAGCGCTGCTATCTCAGGAGGAAGCTGTGCTGTCTTTTACCACATTTTTCCTGTAAAACTAGCTACTACTTTAGTCAGATACTATTTGGCTGCTTCACATATATCTTCTCATTTAATCATCTTAAGATTCCTATGAAGAAGGTATTATTATAACCCCCACTGTACAGACAAGACAACTGAACTAAGAAAAACTGAACAGCTTGCCAAAGGTCAAACCTGTGTGAAGTGACAAGAGTCCAGTTTGAACCCAGGGTGGTTGGGTGGGGCTCCAAGGCTCTCCCTCCAGCCACGCTGCCTGTGCTTTCCTAACCAGCATCCTAGCACCATGGTCCACCTGTAAGCAACCTGCAATGCAGGGCATGGCACACCTGCTCCGCTCACGCCCACATCAAAGTGCGAGGGCAAACACACAGCACGAGAACAGATGCATGTGGCTGAAAGTCATGTTTCATCTGCAGTGTATCCAGTGTAGCAACTATTCTAAGATTTGGGTACACTGTTTGACTTTTATCTTTAGAAGCACAGGCAACTGTTAGGTGACATCAAGCAGCTGTTACAGAATTAAGCTCAAGACATGCCTCTTCAGGGTTCTGGAACTGTTTGGATGGCAAAGGGAAGGGCTCTGAAACCTGTCCCCATCTACGAGCACTTGTTTACGTCACTAAAAACTCCCTCTACACGATGGAGCCAACAGCACCGGAAACAAGGATACCGACTCCAACAGGTGCCCCCACCTCCACTTTCCAATCTGTGTTCACTGAAGTCTCCCTTTCTCACTGAACTTATAGTAAGGAAATGTTAAAACTTGGAAATTATAAATGTATACAAATAAAACACTTTAAGAAGCGGTTCTGCTGCCAAGGATCTGACTGCTGTGGGCTCCCTACTGCGCAGTCTTGGACGAATCAGACAACCAGAGAGCAGAGTCCAATTAGCACGCAGAGGGCGCCAAGTCTTTAACATGCTCACAGAATCACTTCTCATCTACAGATGAAAAGCTCAATCTGAACACTTTGGTAACCTCGGCAAAATCACAGTTCAGGTATTTAGATCCCCAGTGTCCTTTTATAATGAATTCTCACTGGAATGGAAAAGTGTGTTTCGCCGAACAAATGCATAGAATGTCTTATCAGACCCAGATGGACATTTCCTTTCTTTAACTGCCAGAAAACGAAGGGCTAACGTTAGCAACTGTCTGCCAGCATTTATCTTTAATGTCCTGCCTTATGTTGCACTTAATCGCATAAGCTCCTTCAAATCTTTCCTGGAAGCAAGAAGACTAGCGCATCTCGCTAGCAGCTCTCTTCATCAGCCTGACCTCCTAGCCAAGCAGCGTCAGCAGCTCACACCACTTCTGCTATCTTCCGGAAACTGAGGTCTACTGAAAATAATGCTCAACAATTGGGGTTACAAGCCCAGGAGGGAGCCCATACTTTCCCCAAACGCTCTGATGATGCTCCCACATGCAGGAGTGGGGGGTTTGCATGGTGTCAAGGAAAACAAAGGGTCACCAACAAGGCACAAATCCATATTGCTATTCACTTTGAAAACTACAAAGTCATAAGAAGGAAGTTACATAGAGGAGAAGTATTGGGTCACATTTGTTACTAATATTTACCATACTAGTAAATTTACTTTGGGCCCAAGACAGATGGGGTTTGGCTGTTCAAACAGTCTGGCACTGGACTCCCGCTGGACGGCTGAGGTTTCTGACTGGGCAGCTGAAACCTCCTCTCTGCCCAGCCTCGCTTTTTTAGTTTGCAGATCAGAAATAAAGATAAGATTTCCTACTTTCATCTTAAACTTCTGGTTACTACAAATTCCTTGAAGACAAACCTATTTCAGTCCAGCCTGGGGGAGTGTGTATGTGTGTGTGTATATATATACACACACAATATATATATATCAGATTTTCTAACGTAGGCAATTGATGAAACCCTCAAGAGGGCTGGATGAGATGTAGGCTGTGAGATTCCAGCTGGGAAGCTGATCAGTGTTAAGTAAATATGTTGTTCTGTCATAGTAAGAGTTTGAAACTTTGCCTCTGTCTTTGCTCAGATGGCATTTCTCCTTTATTTTGTGATAAAGCTAATTTTTAGCCATTTTACTTTGTTTTATTTAAGAAAGAATGCATAATAAACCCAACCACCCTCCCACGAGAAAGTGCTGTTTCAACACCCTCTTGCTCCGCGTCCTCACGATAGCATGGAGTTTAGAGAATCCCGTCACGCCACTTGTGCCGGTCATCTTTGACTCGGGCTCTTCAGGAGCTCCTGGGCCCATTAATCCCTCACCATCTGACGTATCAGATGTTCCCCCCTAAGAACGCTGCTCTTTGGGTGATGAGCTGAAACCACGATTGTCTCTGGTATCATACAAAACCCTGAAGTGAGGGGGGGGGGTCTGTGAGTAGTTACTACTTACCCTAATGAAAATTCATGCAAACAAATCAGGAAATACCTATTAACTTCCACTTAAAAATTGATTCCCTTCCAAATATTTGAAAGTCTCCCCTCTTATAGAATTATTCACAAATACTGTGAATAATATTTTGTGAATAATAATTCACAAAAATTATTCCCATTGGGGGTTATATACTGGCCTGACCCCACAATCCAGTATATAACCCCCAATGGGAACCTAGCTCTGTAATCCCATCCACCCTAGGCCTGCATGAGGCCTCCAGCGTCTGCACTGTGTCTCACTGTCTGGGATACCCCCGTCACTGTATGTTACTGCAGACCAGCGGTGTGGGAAGAGGAAATGTGTGCATCTCCTGAGAAGGAGAAAGTCAACCGCACTCAAATTGTGGAACCAGTACTGAAATCACAAAACGGTGTGGACCTGCGTGATCTTGCTGTGAGCATGAACTCCGTACATCAGGAACTGGCCGTCCTCACTTCCCTGGTCAACACCACTCCTCCCCCAGGCTTCAGGGGGCATCCCTGCTCTGTGCATATGAAGACAACACATCCAGTAAAGAAATCTGGAGGCTTCCTAAGGGAGGCCACCAAGTCCCTCCTCACGTGGAGATCCAGCAGACCGGACCCTGAGCCTTGCCTCCTCACTCTGCAATGCCCTCCCACTCGGGGTGGCTAGCCCAAGGACAGCCAACCCCACATTCTACTGCCTGTGTTTACCGCTGCTGAGGTTTCCCGCAGGTTATCTTATTTCCCATCAGCGAACACTCGCCGATCATCCGGAACACACACGTAACACAGAAACAGAAGATGGCAAATGACGTGGCCTCTGTGTCCCGCTCTGGAGATCCAAATCTGCAACTAAGAATTAGGCTGTTAATGTTCTGAATGCGTGTCGGCCAGTGGAGAGGCATGACTGCTGTCCTAACTGAAGTGTTTGCTGAATCACACTCAGGAGCCATTTAAGAGTGATCGTTTTTTCCCCAATCCACTCCAAATCAGATTCATTACTGATCAAAATAGCAGTTCACGAGACTTCCCAAAATAGCAGCGTCCCAGGTTTCCTTCGCTGCCTTTTTAAGAGGTGGCGAGCCAGCCTCACGACTTCCTTAAACCTCCTGTGAGAAGGGCAGCCTGCTGGCCCCACAGCTTCCTGACTATGTCAGCCAAAGACAGCAGGATAACTAAGACTAGCTGGGCACTGTGGCAGTCCCTCTGACGTCACTCACTCGCAGGCACACTGGCCTCTCTGAGGCTGCTGTCACAGAAGGCAAACAGGCTCGTGTGCCACCTGGGTGGGCAGAGCTAAGGTAAACCCATGACGGCTGCAGGGAGGAAAATGTGGACTCAGTAACACAGAGTTACGAAAAGTGGTATCTGACCAATAACAGAATGGCGTGCCACAGAAAGACACACTCAAGCAGAGACTGGACGGAGATCCGAATCCCTGACCGTCCTGGATGCCACCCTACCAAAGGCACCTTCCAATCTTAACATTTAACCGCTCAGGTTTTTAAGATGGCTGGACTCTCTCCTGGACGTGAGAGGGAAGAAGTCCTTGCTTTAAATCCATTAAATAACAATGCACCCCAAATGCTGCCAGTGTGGAAACCTGCTTTAGCCAGACCCCTCCATCACTCTAAACCCGTGTGCCGCTCACCCATCCCTCCACGTGTGGAGAGGCTCCGGCAGAACCTGGAGCAAGGTGGCCCCCTGAGAGGCAGGCTGGGTGGCTGGAGGCAGAGGTGAGAGGGACGCTTTCACTGTACATTCTCTTTCACGTGTGAATTTTGAGCCATGTGTATGTACCATCTATCCAATAAACCCAACCAATCAATAAGGACATCCAGTTAAAGACGGAGAAAACAAACACCAGAGGCAAGCAATAAATAATACTTTTGGTTAAAGCCACATCGACGCTGCTGATGTGATACAGGCCAACAGCCACCCCTTTGGTCCAGGACAAAGGCAAGAAACTGCCTTGCACGGTTTCACTGGCACATGGCCACACTCATTTGTCACCTGTTGTCCACAGCGCTTTCCTGCAAGGCAGCAGAGTTCACTTGTTGCCACAGAGCATGTAACCTCATAGCCCTAAAATATTTATTATATGTTAAATGCTTAGGCCCAATAAACCTAAATGATTTATCCTTTTCAGAAAAAGTGTGCCAACCCCTGGTCTAGGAAAATGGTAGGAAAAAAGGGAAGTTTCTCCTTTGCCCCTCAGACAAGGGCCCTAGCTAGAAACTTAAGTGTAACTATTGCTTGTTCTGGAATTATGAGTGAAAGAGATAAATCACGTGTGCAAAGAACACGAGAAGGGTGGGCTCCCCTCTAACAGATGCTCCTGCAGCCCTAGTTACTTATCTAACCCCCCACCATCAGCTGAAAAAACCAAGGCCGACTGCCCTGTGGTGGGTTGAAGTTTCCTTCTAGAAGGACAATTGGTGTGAGGTGAAGGCCCCGGCCATCCTCAATGAAATGGGCTGACTAGGTGACTAGGGATGTATGCGTCCTAGATGTGGGGCTGGGCAGGGTCTCCACAC
Organism: Sturnira hondurensis; assembly: GCF_014824575.4. Lineage (NCBI taxonomy): Eukaryota > Metazoa > Chordata > Mammalia > Chiroptera > Phyllostomidae > Sturnira > Sturnira hondurensis. The sequence continues at coordinate 4,741,107 of NW_028076312.1, read as the reverse complement.
TATGTAAAATCCTTTCCACTTTACAGGACATGATTCCTTCTCGTGCAACGAACAGGAGCATGTTCTCTGTGGTAACGTGTCATCTATCGAACTTTCTGAGAAGTGCCCTTTTGTTGGATTCTCTGACAAGGTTTTAAATTCCATGGGCAAGAGACCAATTTTTATTTAGTTGTCTGTTTATTGTTTTTTTCTTCTTTTTTTGATACTCCTAGCAACTGTGGATACCTGGTCTTCAGTGGGAAATCAGTAATTACTGGTTGAATAAAGGGAATAAATACAGAGCTAAAAGTGCTAGAAACAGAGGAGGAAGACATCACTAGAAACCGCGTTCAGACTTACCTACACCTCTAACACCGAGTCCCTTTAATGAGTCTGAAGAAGATAGGCAGGAGTCTCAAAGCCGCAGACGGAAGGAGAAGCCTGCTGTGTCCCAGAGTGCTCTATGGGGTTTTTCCGTGTCCCGAGGTTCGGAACTGCGTGTCAAAGGACACACAGCGCTATTAGGATGGCGTCTGTATTCTGATTAGGACTTTCCTCAGGGCACAAACTCGCCAGGCCTAAAGTTTACACATTAAGCTACACAGTTTTGCGACACTCTTTACCACCACCGACCCACTGATTCCTACCCCTGTGAGCCCTTCAAATCACCAACATAAGTGGATTTTTCTTCCAGTTGGAAAACCTCTGGCCAGTGGATGTCTCTGCCCCCTGCCGCCCCAGCATCAGCACACTACCGCCAGCAACTGGTCAAGAGGCCACGTAAGTAACACAGACGGAGACCCACGCAGAGTTCCAGCCTGGGGCCCGGCTAATGACCACTGTGGGCTCATTTACTGGATGCACCTGGGAATCTGCTGCGAAAAGCTCTCAGAAGTGCAAGCACTAGCAGGCCTGTTCCCTGCAGCAGCAAACACTGTAATCTGCAGAAACTTCGTTTCTTTGCTGTGACCCTTTCTCCTTTCTTTCCTTTTGATTCACACTGGACTCACCCAGCACCCTGACTCACCTGCTTCCTTCTCCATTGCATGTCCATTCCCTTAATCATTAAGCCCTCAGGACAATGAAGTTCTGATCCACAAGGAATAACCTTAGGAATAAAGCCTCAGGTCTACTGACCTCAGAGACAGAGTTTTGATGACATCCAGGCCTCAGTAGTGTTTCAGCTCCAGGCCCCAAAGAGCAACCAAAACCCGATGAAGAGATGCCACAGCTGACATCAGGATCAGATGCAATCAGTGATCAATTACCCCTGGCACCCACCAATCAGCCGAGACTACAGCCCTGACCAGGCCTCTAATTCCCTTTTTCACTAGGATTAATGGTTTTCCCCCTGTATGACCCATTCCCTGGAAGCCACTGGGGAGCCAGATCTTTGAGCATTAGCTCACCTGTCTTCAGGCATGGGCCACTTCCTAAAAATATACCTTTCTTTCTTTCTTTTTGCTGCATGTATACATTGCATGTATATATTCATATACATGAATATATGCTCATGTCTTACTGGGCTTTGATGCATGAAGGCAAACCCCTTACTTTCAGTAACAACACCCCCTCCCTGCTGGCAGACAGAATCCCTCCCCTCTGTCTGCAGGAGAAGGTGCCCCCAGCCCCTCCTCCTGCAGAGGCCTTGAATTTCATCTCCAGGCAACAGATGACTGCTCCCTCCAGGGATGTCTTCTCCCCCTTCTTTATTTTCAGGGCCACACTGGGACTCTGGCACCAACTGAGTTTACAGGAAAGCAGGGAGCTCGTTTGGTGCGAGGGAGAACCTACCAGCACTCGGGCCAGCAACAAATGCAGGGCAGGCTGCCTCACCCACCAGCGTCCTCATCTTCCTCACCTACACAACCACCTGAGACAAATGGTCCATCCCAGACCTGGAAGACTCTGATAACCACCAGGGAGACCAACCTCGGGACACAGTCTCCAGTCCCTCATCACAAACAGAGGCTCCTTAAATTGTTGAAGATACCCAGGGATGGGCATTTCACAGCTACAGTCTGCAACTAATCACACAACCCACCTGTCTGGGGGGATGAGGGCCTTTGCTTTGCTTTGTATGATTCTGTGATTTATAAGAAATACATACATTTGTTCATCTATTCCTGGCACAAAACTTCTAAAACCCCTAAAATTCCCTAAGTGACCAGGGGCGGGGGTGGGCGGGAGTGTGTTATGTTAATGAGGTGACTTTTAGAAAGACCCCTTGGATGTGTGTTGGTTGCCAAGGGGACCAACGTTTAATTTGGGGTTAATAATTTTCAGTCCACTCTCCTGACCTCTAGGGAGGGGAAAGGGGCTGGAGCTTAAATCAATCACCAATGGCCCACGATTTAATCAATTGTGACTATGTAGCAAAGCCTCCATTCCAGGTTGGCAAAGATGTGCAGATTAGGGGAGACTGACGCCCTTGGAGAGGGTATGGGAGCGCCTCGCCCCTTACCCATACCTTGCCCTACGCGTGTCTTCCATCTAGTCCATCTGCCCGTTCCTGCTGTCTACAAGTATAAATGAATCAGGTGGCTTTGTTTAGAACTATTTATTCAAAGGGTCTTAGCACTTGCAAAATGGAAACACAACTAGGCAATATCCTGCATTTAAAAAAGAAGGAAGAGCCAAGAGTTCTTACAGTAAAAGGTCCACTCTTGAGAAGAATCAGTTACACATTCTTAGCTTCTAGATTGGTCTGAGATAGTAATCTTCCAGATGTCTGGGGATCTGGAAAATGGATGCCAGGTGGACCTGGTACGTGAACATTCTTCCCTAAGTCCTTCTAGAGGTAATCAGAGAGTTAACTCTAGGACATGCATATGTCTCCAGGCACAATTGAAAAGTCAAAAGCTCAAGTTTCCAGGCTAAAGCAAGAGCAGAATCATTTCTTCATGCCTTAGCCTACTTGATTTTAGGAACTCAGCACTTTGACTAATAGTGACTCCATTTTACTACTTTACTCTTTCCTCACTAACTTGTATGTTTTTATAATGAACTGGTAATCTAATAAGTGAACTGTTCCCCTGAGTCCTGTGAGCTTCTCTAGCAAATTCATCAAACCCAAAGTCAGGCTGTGAGACCTCTGACTCATAGCCAGTAGGTCAGACTGGACAACCTGGACTTTCCATTTGCATCTGAAGCAGGGGGAGGGGTGTTGGGAATGGGGCGTGCACTACTTTATGACCGAACCCTTAACCTGTGGAATCTGATGCTTTGTCCCGGGTAGGTAGTGCTAGAACTGAGTCCGAACATCCTGCTGGTGTCAAAGAATGGCTTGAATATGTGGGGGAACACCCCTCCCCCCAGTGGATTTAGATCCAGAACCTACTTTATCTTGTGTCTATGCCATTACATCACTTGTTCTAATTTTACACAGAGGGGGAAAATGACGTATACTTGGTCTGTAGGGTTATTAAATCCATTGAGCACTTACTCTCTGCAAATCATTCCGAAGTGAGGATAAAGACAAGCAAAGAGGACCTCGTGTAGTGACTAAGGCGGGGGAAACCCTATTCACACCTCCAGGGAGGAGAGGCAGCCATTTTTAACACACACATGTATTTGTAAAGCTTTTAAAAACAGTACTGTTTTTGTCCCTACCACCACTGTTTAATGAACTCAATGTCAGACCTTAGGGATTTGATTGGTTTTGCCAAGGCAAACAGTGCAAAGAAGCTGAAAATGATTAACAAAACCTGAAGCCTGTAAACTTAACAGTAGTGTTTTACAATACAGCAACATAAAGACCACAACCAGATGCACTAAAATCACAAACATTTACAAGAGTATCTGAGGATGCAGAAAATATTGAAGAAAATATTCAAATGAAGAAAATACTCATTTTCAATGCAATTAGGTTTGGTTGTTAAAACACTGCTTCCTAAAACTGTGTTTTCTAAAGAATTCCATGTGCCTCCTTGACAGGAAAGCTAATATCTCTTCTGGTTTCAAAGGTACATTTTGAATAAAAGTAGCCAAATAGGCTGAATGTGATTTGGGAGAAAAAATATAATATATATAATGTATAATATAATATATATTATGTACAATGTATTATATATAATATGCATGATTTCTATATAGTACGTATAACATATAGAAATACATTTTGTATATATGAAAACTAAGCTTTGAACTGTTCATGCACCTACTTCACCAGCCTTTTATTACATATAAATAAAACCACAGTTTGCATTTTACATTTTGTCCTGATCATTCGAGTTTCTATACTTTAAAACAAGTTTTTTCCCCAGGTAGAAGACTCTGTTTTGGTTCTCATTTCTCAGTTACGTACAATTGCTAGCAGAGTCCCTTGTTCTCAAAATGTGCCTGCACCCTCCCCTCCCGCTTGGCCCCAAAGCCCACCATCACCAGGTTTGTCGTCCATGGACCCCGTAGGCCCAGAAAGCACAGGAGTACAGGCTGACCCTGCTCCCAGCCATCCTCTAAACTGCTATTATTTTATTATTTAAACTTTATGATGCTTGTAGTTTGCCAGAAGCAGAAAGAGAGGATCAAAAGTGGGGCAGGGAGAAGCACTTGCCTTCCACGGAATCCCCACCAACACCACGGAAGGGCCTCCCTGACGTGCTGGGATGGCCACGCACAGTTCCACTGAATTCCCACCAGCAGAACCACGCTGGCTTCCTAGCCCTGCACCTCCTGTCCCACTTCCCAGCTGCCCACACATCACTATGTATGTTTTAATCATGTGACGTGAGCAGTATAAGAACCAGGGCCAATGAGCAGGAGTCAGGCTTTGGCCTGGATGAGAGTGAGTGAAGGAGTTTGCCCTGGTCCTGGCCGCCCCCCATCTCCCCCCCCCCACCCCGCCACCCAGAAAGCAGAGTCAGTACCTATGGGATGATGGAGAAAGAGGGCAGACAGAGTGGCTCTGGAGGGGGTGTCAACCACCATAGATCAGTAGCACCAGGTGGCTTCCACTGAGTGTCCCTGAGCTGTGGTGGAGTGAATGTGAGGTAACAGCCAAGGTCACAAGCAGCCACCAGTAGTAACACCTTCAGTGGGTTCAAACTTCAGCTCCCAGAGCAACACAGAACCCCCCAGGATGGACAGGTCAGGAGGCAACCTAAGCCCTCTGAGAACCCTAAGATCTGGAACCCATACGATCTGGAACCTTCGGGCCTGAGGCCACTGCTGTGTGCTGATTCAGACAGGACTGCCAGGGACAGAGAGCAGCCCTTGTTGGCTCTGCCAAGTAGTTCACTGCAGGGATACCAGGCAGTATACAGCATCTCTAAGAGGCTGGGGAACCAGGCTCTGAGAACAGGCCACAGGGAATTCTCAGTGGAATTTGTCCCCAGTCTCTGCATCATCTCCCCAGTATTCAAAGTTCAAAGAAACAGCTTATGGGCCACCCCCTGCCCCCACAAGACTCAAGGCTGCTGGGGAGCAAAACATCCAAACACTAGGAGACATCCAGCTTTTCTGGCATGCAAATGATTTCAGTGTGAACAAGGGGAAATGTACAGCATTTCTAAGGAAGAGATGCTTTCAATTCCTGCATTCCATCCCTCAGGAGCAGACAAGTCCCTCCCCAACCCTCTGAAGTCAAGGGCAATACCCACACAGGGGAAGCACGGAGCGTCCTGTCCCTAAGTAACAACCCAAGTTACTTAGGAATATTCACAGGACAGCAGAGAGGGCACAAATTAACACATGCAAAGCAGCCACACTTGCGCCAAAAGGGGACAGGTCAAGCCTGCCTTTGAAAAAAGTTAATCTGTAAAGAATTCCCAAAGAAAGGGAGATTTTAATCAAGTGTAGAAAGACCAGATGGGGCAGTGCTGTGGCAAGGAGAATGGCAGACCAGGTGTGGAGGGAATACAGCCAGTGCCCTACAAAGCTGAAACACACAGGCCCAAGTTCACCAGGATCCTGCTGCCTCTTTCACAGACTTAGAGCTGTGCCAACACGGTCTTCTCAGGTAGCCTGGGACAACCTGAGGGCACTAGTCCTTTCGGCAGGTTTTGGGTCCATAAAAATTTCTTAAGGAAACAACCCAAGTGTCCACTGACTAATGGATAAACAAAATGTGTGACATATATATACAGTTATTCAGCGTTAAAAAGGAAGGAAATCCTAACCCATGCTGTAACACAGGGTGTCAAACTCATTTTCACCCGGGGCCACATCAGCCTGTGGTTGCCTTCAAAGGGCTGCATGTAATTGTAGGACTGTGTAAATGTAACCCCTCCTTGACTAGGGGTAAGGAGCCCGGCATTGCTGCCGGGTAGGAACGAGGGGCCGGGCCGGATAAAACAAGGTGGAGGGTGGGATTTGGCCCGTGGGCCTTGTGTTTGCCACCTGTGCTGTAACGTGTATGAAACTTGCGGACCTCATGCTAAGTGTAAAAAGCCAGCCATAAAAGGACGAATACTATATGAATCCACTTATATGAAGCAGTTAGACTAGTCAACGCCATGGAGACAGAAAACAGAACGGCGGTTACCAGGAGCCACAGGAAGGAAAATGGGGAGCTAGAGTTTGACGGGGAGAGCTTCAGTTTTTACGAGGAAGAGAGTCGGGACGGATGACAGTGATGGCTGCACAAGAGATAAAATACAATTAATGCCACTGAGTCTCAGATCATAAAATGGTTAAGATGATAGGTTTCAGATATATTTTATTCACAATGAAAAATACTGCTGCACAACTATGTATCTACCTGGTCAGAAACTTCGGAACAAACAGCTTTGGGTGTGTGCAGCCATCCTGTGGCCAGAAGCTATCTCACCTTCACGTTCTCTTGTATCTCCATCAAAGCTTTATCACAAAGAACACTTGTTAATATATATTATCGAAGCATACAAAACAAGTGCAGGACGTGGGGCTGGAAAAGCAATCTGCCCAAAGGAGCAGCCAGGCCTGCTCCCTGACCCCAGTCCCTCGGCTCACCCGTGCCCCTGTGGCTTAGCGCTGGAGGAGTGGCAGGGGTGGGGGCCCCTCATGGGGCAGCCTCAACCACATCCATCAACGCAGGAAAACCACTCCCAGCACGCTCTCCGGTTGAGATGAGAATGTACCTAGTCAAGTCTCTGTGGCTCATGAGGGACCCCGGGACCCAGAAGATGCTCTCAAACGAACGGGAGGTGAGGGGTGGAAAAGGCAGGGGAGACGGGGCTTATCGTGGAGGAAGAAGAGACATCAAGGGGAGGGGAAGCCCGGGAAGAGCCAGAGAGAACACAGCTGGAAGAACGAGAGGTAGATGTAATTAAAACCGCACATCTCATCTCACTGCTCGGGGCTACACCAGCCAGCCTGGCTATCACTCTTCATCAGCATTCCTGGCTTTCTTTTTCCTCGGTTGGGTACAGCCAAAACTGATATCTGGTTTCATTTCATCCTTATCAACAGTTAGCTGACAGCAAAAGATTAAATGGCCAGAATGAGATCTTCCCACAACTGAATGGGGAATGAAATTTCCAACCTGCTGGAACATCGGGAGCTGTGGAAGCCACAACATCAAACAAGAACTAAAAACCCACTGGGGTCCTCCTCTAAAAGAGAGGCCTGACGACGCTCAAAGGAGACGACAAGATGGCCATTTACGCAGTTTCTTTTTATTCGAATATGCTCAATAATATGAATTCTTACATTCCCAAGAACCATGAAATTTTTAAAAACCATTTCACAAATACTTGTACGGTTTTGTGGACTGTGTTACATAATTCTACGGAGAACACTAAAACAGATACATTTATTGTATTACAAGTCCACCGAAATTCCATTGAACTTGTTTGGAACCATCGTGCCTCCATTCACATTACCCAAATGTGTCTCGTTCCCGTCCTCAACAAGATGCCAACCCAGGGTCTAGTCAAAGGCTGAGTTCCAATGTGGCCGCTAAGAACCCACCCACTCTGACAGTGTTACAATAGTAAAGGCACAGCCTCCCATGGGTACTTGTTTAACCCCAAGCCCCAAACAAGACTCAATGATAAATACCTCTTTGTTAGTTTGTCCAACACACATAAGAAAAGGCAGCAGTGGGCACCATCTGGCCAGAACTGGTCCTCAGCCTGACTGCGTTCACTCCAGCCATAGCACTGCAGGCTGGAATTAGGCTTTTAGCCTCAATTGCGCAATACTAGGCTGGTCCATGAAAGGGGTTCCAAGGAAAAGGACAGCCAGGGCCTGGGACCAGCAGCAGCAGCAGCAGCATTTCCAGCAATAAAGACAGGGCCTCTGTTCCAGGACTGCCCCTGGGTGTTTCTCTCTCTTCATGCACCCACTCTTTATTAGCCCAACTATAGAACCTAGCTGAGTTTCCTAATGAAGGTTCATGAAAGAACCTGCCCTGGGAACAAACCAGCCTCTGCCGCCATACAGCCCAGGGGTGATCTGGGACTGGTGGCCTGCACCCTCTGGGCCTCACTCTACCATCTGCAAGTTGCGGGTAGTCTAACTGATACCACCTAGGCACATGGGCTGCAGGAAACCAGCCATCATACCCTGATCCCCTGGTATGCTGAAAACCTTAAAGGTAGCATTTGATGCATCTCTGGAGGGTGGGAGGAGATAGATTTAATTAGGCTGTTCTTTACCTGTACGGACACTGCATTGCTAACTGCTGGGGAGGTACTGGCCAAATTATGTGGGAATGTGAACAAAGAAGAGGCCACACACCAAACCTGACAAGCTCTGGGTGGGGAGGCGGTCCTCTGTGGTGGCCCTTAAAAACTCAGAGACTGAAAGTAACCACAGAGGATGACCTGAACATAAAATTGCTAACTGAAAGTATCTCTTGGAGGTTAGTTATATCCTAGGTCTGTAGCTCCCTTAGCAAAGATCCGCCTCTACCTTAACTGAGCATGTCCATTGTCTTTTTGCACCCTTGGAATGTCTGAGTAAGCCCCTGTCTCTGAACCCCTCAGCACACCCCCACCGCAGCAGAAGGGGAGACCCCAGAACCCATCGCTGTTACCTTATTCCCCCAATACCATCACTATCTGCTGTGAATGTAAATGGCTAACTACCCTATACCCAACAGTGCAAAAGACACACCTGTCTCTCCCTGTTTTACTCTTCATCCAATCCCAGAGAGTTCCCCACTTTGCTTTCTGCCACCTCCCTAATTTACCACAAATGGATTTCATGTAACCCCCCTTGCACCTCCTCCTTTATTACTAATGTATAAAATAAGCTGCAAAACCGCTATTCTCCAGAGCATTTTATCAATCTGTTGAGATTTTGCTTCTAGGCAATTGCCATCCATCAGTTTGGCTCCAATAAACTCATAGACTCTACAGATCTGGATGCTTCTCATGTTGACAGGAAGCAAAAAGCAACTGGCAGTGATTTTCGAGTAGTATATAGCACCAAGCACGGGGAAAGAAGAGTGAAGAAAGCATTTGGAAGCAAAGATGGAGAAAAGGCACGTGTTTTGGTTTTTAAACTGCTCACTAAGACATCTTGCAACTCACACACAGGACCGATGTTACTGGAGTCAGATCTGTCCAGAGCTTTGTCCCCCAGACATCGATGGAGTGAGATGCCTTGGATTCAGAAATTTAATTAAAGCTTCTCCCCTCTCCCCCTTCCTCATCTGCAGCCTCCAGAACTGAGGAAGGCTAGGAAGGCTCCTTCAGGTTATACTTAGGAAAGCAGGGGAAAAGTCTGGAGCCGCCCTTCCAGTCTGTTCCTATCAACCCAGAAGTTAAGTCTGACTTCACACATTGGGCCAACTCCCAGTTCCTAGAGATCCACTCTCTCGTAAATTCAAGTCTGGAATTCCAAAAAGCCCCAACTCCCAGCTGCTTCAAAATGAAAGCGAAACCTGTAACCCCTGATACCTGACCCTGAGACAAGTCATTTTTGAGCAAGTTTGGGGGGAGGAGTTCCTTTTCCTTTCCTTCTTTTTGTCTTGTTGGGTAGAGCTGAAATTTGATGTAACTTAGCTTCTTTCTCTCTGAGGTTTTATTTTGAATAGCTAACTTAGGACATTTTTTCCCTTGACTATAAGTCATTTTTTTTAAAACCACAAAATATTACAGTCCAATTCTGTTCTAAATTCCAAGTAGAAGAGAATTGGACAACAGAATTGGAAGAGGAAATGGCTCGGACTAGGAAAGAATGTCAACCACGGATCTGAGGCCTCCGGTCAACCTGCCCTCTCCACACTGGGCATCAGAATCCTTAGAATTGCGCCCCCCCCCCCCCCCCCGCAAGCGAAGACTAGGTGTGTGTGAGGACCACCTGGAGGGGAGACTGGAGGAGAGCCATACCTGCTGTAGGCTAGGTAGGTCTGGGGGGTCACATACAGTTGGCCCCAATCCTGGCCTCCGTCACCTGCTATGGGCCTGGCGGGGCTGGGCACTCTTATTTCATTTCACCTGCCACCTGCCCTCTCATGCTGAAGTGGCACACAGTGGCTGGTCACCTGTTGGGTCCCTTCTCCTTCCCACAAATATACAAAAACACGCATAGCTCCCTTTCCTATTTCATCAGCTATGAGTGACGCTAATTTCAGTACTTAGAGAACCAGTCCCTGTTGCAGTGATGCGGGTGCTTCAGAGCTCCTGGCATGGAGCAGCACGACAGTGCCCACCCTTTGCCCCTCCTGCTCGTCTCCCTAGCAAGTCCTCCAGGCTGCCCTCCATCCAATCACTGCCCCCTGCAACCTTGACCTCCCTTCTCTGAGCTCCCACCACTCCCCATTCTAATTACAAATCATCACCAGGGTTTGCATCACCGAGCCTCTGGGGTGACGGCTGTATGTTAATGGGTGGTATTCAGGCCTCTGTTTCTACCAAAACATTAGGAGCAAACATGGGTAGGAATTTACTTATAAAGTAAGAGGCTTCACTCCACGAGTCACACAAATATAGATGCTAACTGCTCACGGTGCTGATGTCTAGATTTTGTACGTTTGGGGGCCATGTCCCTGCCAGTAACATATAATTCAAGATGTATTTGAGACTGCCTTTCCAAAAGCACGCACAAGACTAGCAGACATAACTTAAATGACATGTCCCTGCACACCCACAATAAAAAAAAAGGCTGAAAAACCTTTGTAAAATGATTGTTGACTACTGATTTAAAAGCTGGTCTGCCCCATTATATGGATGAAAATGTTGGACACCGAGTAAGCAGAACAAACACTGTCCACATCCCTAGCATTTCCAGGTCTCCACATACCCTGGATTCCCAGCTTACGTGACCAGCACAGCAACCAGGGGACAGGCGGGCAGAGGGGAGTATGCTATCGGGAGCAGATCAGCACAGTCTCCAGTGGGCAGCTCCGAGCAGGAGGGGCACAGAGGCATCGCCATGGGTCCACGTGGGCTACGGCACCAGCTGCACCTGCCACAGCGCTCTGGAGGGCGATCAATGACAGTCGCCTTCTGCCCAGTTCTGCTCTTCTCTCCTTCCCTTCAGTTGTTTGATCCTAGTAAAGAGTCTGCATTCTGAACTCCTTCTTAGGGTCTGCTCTTAGAGCCTTGCCAGTCATTAAAAAAATAAAACAAAACAAAACAGAATCTGATACACATGACCCTAAATTCCAGACACCAGCCCCGCTGGATGAGTTCACAACACAGGCAGCAGGAAAACCACTCGCTGGGAAAAGGACGGAAGGCGCGTGCACTGTCTGTGGTGAGAATGGGATGAGAACGAAAACAATCAACGCTGGGAGCCAGCCCACAGTTCCCACCTTTTCAGGCCGCAGCCTGAGTGAGGGTGCAGGCTCTGCAGGTGTAAGACGTTGTACATGACAGACAACAACATCCTGAATTTGCAAGATTAATAAGTTAATAAAAACCAATGTCAACCCATCGTTTTAACGAACTAAAATTGTGAGGATGCTAAAGAAAAGCCACGGATACTCTTTTTTATTTCTAACGTTTATTTTTCTGTCAGCTCCAAAGATTACCTGCCAAATATGGCATCTAGCCAGCTGACTGTTACAAGTGTGGTTTTAAATGAGCCAAACTATTTAAGAGATATAATTGTTCAGTTTTACAATTAAGTTTCTTGTTAAAAGATCAAAAACTAATAAAAGGGACTTGTAGCTTTTGAATCCATGCAGTTCTCTAAAAATCAACCACACAATTTATGAAATCAAAGAATTAGTTCAGTTTAAGAACAAAAAAATCTCATATCCCCTTTACAGTAGAAATACCACAAAATAGCTTCACATCAAATCAATAATTTTATAGAAAAACATTCTCAAGTATAAGTTTAAATTTTAAAAACCCATTATTAATGTTTTAGGTAGTAAAAGAATAAATGCTATAGATTAACTGAAAATAGAAAACTTATTTAAACCAAACAGTCAGTTAGTAGAATGGAGTTTCTAGAAGAAAATTTCACATAAAATGCTTTAATTCCTATTTCTTATAAATGTACTTGGAAAAAGGTCAATATAACTTTATAACATCATTAAGCAAACTTATTGTCATGCCTGTATTATTGAATGTACTGCCAACTAAACATAATTTTTATGATAGTCTGTCTCTTATTAAAATTAAAGAATTACTTGCTCTAAGGCAAATGTCAGATTTTCTCCTCTGGAACAATAATCACAACTTTGATTGCTCTCAGACAAGCACATAGCAAGCAAAATATAAAGCTCAAATGAATCCTCACATTCAAGTATTTAACTTTTAAGAAAACTTAATATCAGCAATTATTTAAAAGAAAAAAAAACCTCTTACCTGGGTACATTTTCCAATAAAACAATTAATACTTAGGTTTCAATAAGTCTTCTCATGACCCTGTTAAGGTCTTTTTCATTGATTTTTCTTTTAAGTTTCAAAAAAAGCAAGATACACAATATCAAATGTAGAATCAGCTACTTAAAATTGCTCATAAATTAGTTTCTGTTTTGGGATGATGGAAGAGTTCTGGAAATGAACATTGGTGACAGCTGTGTAACAATGTGAATGCACTTAAACTCACTGAATTATGTGCTTACTGAAACATGGTTATAATTGCAAAATTTGTTATAAATATTTTGCCCCAATAAAAAATTGCCCATAAATCAACTCATTGTATATTCATTCAAGAAATCAACACACCTTTATAATGTTATAAATTATCTATTTATCTATTATGTAGCATTTTCAGTCGCCCACATAACTTTAAAACAAATTTAAAACATCGAAAAGCAATACATATAACCTATTTCATAATTTAAGCAATGAAACTTTGAGGGGAAGCCACATATTCCTATTAAATGAGATGTAGGTAACCAGCCATCTATCCCTCTGTTCACATCCCCCTAGGCCCGCCCTCATTCCCGTGGCCCCTTCTCCTCAGGCCCTGCATCCTCTCCCATTAGGCTGCGTAGTGGGTCCAGCCTTCAAGTTTCCTCACTCTGGAACCATCCCCCAACTTGCCCCTGGCCCCCTCAAGACCTGGCTCCTGGCACCTTCCCACGGAAGCGGGCCTTTACCCTCTCTCCCACCCTAACACTTCTCCTGACCCTCCTTCCTATCTCATTTTTGTCCACATCACTGCTAACACCTAGTGTGCTGTGTGCTTATTTCTTTTCTATCATCCACCACTAAAATGCAGTCTCCAGGAGAGAGCCAGGATGTTCACGCATCTTGCTCCCCACAGACTCCCCCGTGCATCCAAATGGTGCTCAAGAAATATTTGATGAACATGTTGAGCACCCAGTATGTACTAAATACATCCAAAAGCTTTTCTTTACAAGGATCTCGCCAGGTTTACCCCTGTACACATTCTTCAGCGCCAAGAGGTTGTGTATTTTATTCCTGCGTTACACAGGAGAGGAGGTGACATGAGTTAAGGAACATGGGAAATGAGGGCTGAAAGCAACTCCCACCACCCACGACAGTCACTCCAGCTTTCTCTGTGCGCATGCGGCTTTCAGATTTATATCAAGGTTGGTTATCACTGGGGAAAAATGCATGCCTATACTTCACAGTATCTATCCTAATGGTTTGTCTATATTTATCAAAACAACTGCTTTCCAACACTTTCTTTTATAAAGGGAATTTAAATTATGCCACATGCATAGAATTTACATTCAGATATTTTATCAGGTATTTTATATGAAATGACAAATAAGTCTAGGTCTGATTTACTCTAAAATGGCATATCTTTAAACCAATGAGCATTCCTGGGTTTCATGACTATACTAGTGTTTTAGTGGACCATGGCTGAGACCTCCTTGAAAAATCACACAAAAATCCAGATGCCATTCTAACACAGAACTTCGTTGCCCCTAATCCTTTGCTGAAAATAGGTTGGAGGAAATCCTCTTTTCTCTGAGGCGGGGAGCTTATGTAATGCCCAGGCAGCGGCAGCTCCTTCCCAGGCAGCCAGGAGGTCTCTCAGAAGAGAACGGCGCAGCAGGCAAGCTGCCTCTGTGCCTGGGACAGGTGTGCAGGGGGGCTGTGGGGCAGGGGGGCTGTGGGGCGGGGGGGCCGGGGGGGGGAGAGGACACCAACACACCAGTCTCAGACTCACATCTCCCAAAGTATGCACTTGAGAACTTCAGCAAATGGATCTCTCAACTTCAGGATTTCTTTTGCACAGACAGTTCAGAGAGGACCATGTGGTGAGACGGGCGAGCTGCACTGGGTCCTGCAGCTTTAAATTCCGTCACGAACACTCATGGTTTCCATTTAAGGCTAGAACCGCTCAGCCTTGCACTTGTAGGCAAAATGAGTGAAAAGCATCCAGAACCCTTCCAACAATCATAAGAGGCCCTGTTCCTGATCAAAGATGATAATGCTTTAGGATCATTCTGATATATGCTTATGACAGCGTAAGCAAATATTTCACGAAAGATAATGAAGCTGTGATCACACATGTTACAAACAAAAAACAAAACCCGGACATGAAGAGGTAGACAGCAGGTGGTTTGGGAACTTACAGATTGCCATGCACACACATGAGTTACAGAAGTTCAGGTTACAGAGTGCTGATACAGCATATGTTGGTCCCACTCACCACGGATCATCGCAGAGATCAGCAGCATGTCCCTATTGTTTAACTAGTATTCAAGCTCTACTTCCAACTATCACTTTCTAATTCTGACAAAGGTAAAATGTCATCCTGTACAAAGGCAGGTCAATAGAACGAAGTCCCTAAAATGCAATTCCATTTACTAGGAGAACTGGATTGGCGGCGGCAGCCTCCTCCTGTAATGAGCAAATGTGTCCAACCAGTTATGTGGCATATAGTGTGACATCTGTCCTGTCAACAGCCAGACACAGTGGATTTGGATTATAATACAAAACCCCAAACACTACACTATACGGCCCTTTAAAATACCAACCACCATTCTCCTCCCAACTCATTGCAGTGGGGGAAAGAGATGCATCAAAAAGAAAAGAAAAAGATACAAATACACAGAACCTTAGACCCGATCAAATCTTGGAAGCTGTGCTCTATTATATCTAATACTGGTCCAATCACCTAAACCTGTTTCACAATTAAAAAACAACCCTTTCCCACTAAATATCTCATTCTGCTTTTGTCTTTCCAGATTTCATGGAACATCTGTTTCTGTATTTATTAGATAAAACAGGAAGCAAGTAATGTGCTTTTCCCAACTGTCCACTTTGATCACTGCCCGCCTGTTTGAATATTCACGATCTAAACAGTGCCTACTTTAACAGGATACTGCTGTGGACTGAACTGGGCTCCCTCAAAATTCTTATGCTGAAGTCTTAATCCTCAGTATGACTGAATTTAGAGAGAGGCATTTTAGCAGGTAATTAAGATTAAATAGCATCATAATGGAGGGGTCCTAATCTGACAGATCTCTCAATCTCTCTCTCTCCCTCCTTCCCTCCCTCCCTCCCTCTCTGTGCACACAGGCACCTCGAAGCAGATGATGGTGATGAACCCTAATGTCTCTGTATTTCACACCTGAAGCCTCCAAAGAATGCCCTTATCTATTCTTGAGTTCACTACTGAACTACCATTTCACTACTGGTCCATTAACTTCTGCCTCCACATCCTTCTGAAAGGATTATGGCGACGTACAGGCAGACCGCTCCCCTCAGCAGTTGCCTAAATCTGATCTCAAGGGCAAAAGCGGGTCCACCCAGGTACACCTGGGAATAAATCCACCAACAAACTAAAAGAGGGAGGAACTTTAATGAAGTGATCACCCTAGTGAACTGTGAGTGAGAAAGGGCACTCTCAATTAGTACACTAGGACAGCAACTAAACCGGGGCTGAGCTAGCCAAACTGTGCGCATGAGCACCGGGAGCCATAGACAAACCCTTCACAGCAGGGGTCCCCCACTCCTGCGGCAGACACAGACCAGGACAGGCCTGGGCTTGTCAAGAACAGGGCCACACAGCAGGAGGTGAGCTTGAATGTAACGCGCTTCAGTCATCCCGAAACCATCCCCCAACCTGGTCCGTGAAAAAATTGTCTTCCACAAAACCAATCCCTGACACCAAAAAGGCTGTGGACCGCTGCTTCGCAGGATGCATAGCCCAGTGGACACCAGCAGAGTTAGTTTGACAAAAGGTCTGCCTGTGTCTGCTATGTAGAGATCAGCTTTCTCGCACAGAATGAACACAGCGCTCCTTCACAGGGCTGATGTGCAGATACAGCGAGAGATTATGACTACAGCTCTTGGCAAGGACCCAGCACATCAGACACCAATGAGTGACAGCTCCCTTTGTCCTCTGAAAAGGCACCAAGATGTCCCAGGCTGCTTTAGGGAGGCACCTGTCAGCACAGTCATCGGGTCCCCTTCACAGCAGCCCTTTTCTCTACGCCCTTTTTGGAAGCATGAAGAGAGGGGACAAGTAGAACAACGATGGAGCCGTATTTTCCAAGCTAACACACTCCCACCTCTGTTGAACTCTTAATTTACTGGCCTTTGGCCACAGTCTCTTTCACAAGTAACAAACCTTCTCTTGAAATTCTTGTCTTCTAAACCAGGAGAAACGACCTTATCTTCATTCCCTTTCTGAGTCAAAAAATATTACCTTTGTCATATGAGATACACAAGAAACTGACAGCCCTTTCCTGAGTTATTTTTACAGCCCCTTGCAATGTACAAAATATCTTCACGTACATGAGTTCATTTGGTCCTCAAGACCCAGACAAGCAGAGACAACAAATGCCATTAGTGTCATTTTACAGTTGTCTCTGGGGGTTAAGTGAATTGCCAGGAGCAGGGCTGGATTAGAGGCAGGACTGCCATCCAAAAGGCTGCTGGCACCTGAACCTAGGAGATCATTGCTGGCATGAATCTCAAACAAGGCGCTGGTTAACTTTGGCCTCTACCAATTACATAATCCGTGAACATTTTGAAACAGGTGATGCCCACAATACAGCAGAAGTAAAATGAATAGAAGTTGAAACACTTCTTGCCAGTGGCAGCCTAACTTTGTCAAAGTTTTTTACATGCAAAACAGATTGCAAATATCTCAATGGACCACCAACCATGAGTACAGCCAGCTAATGGAAATTTCGATATTAAGTAATGCATGGCATACTGCTGTCTCCCAGGAAAAAGTGATTTCTTCTATTGTCTAAATTGTAAACCCTTTAATATGCCTCCCAAGAAGTGTTGATGCTGCAACCCATAAAAAATAAAATTAAAACCAAAGAGAAAGGGGAAACACTGTTGACAGAAAATCAGGAGGGCTTGGAGGTGGCTCCTTAAGCACATTCAAAGAATTTAAAAATATATCCACCTAAATTAAATTAGCTCTCTCCTTAGAGGATGACTAACTCAGTTGAGTTATTTGTGACCAAAAAAAGGAAAGGCAATTGCAAATAAGTATAAATATGTTACTAACAAATTCCTTATTAGGAACATGTTGCAATAAAAAAGAAGTATATCATTTTTATTTGTAGAAAATGAATTTCCTCCCACTCCACTTAAAAAGGTGAAATAGCCCTGGCCAAGGAGCTTAGTCGGTTGGAGCATCATCCCATACACCAAAAGGTAGTGGTCTGATTCCTAGTCAGGACATGTATGGGGGGGCAACCAATTGATACTTCTCTCTCTCCCTTTCTCCCCCAAATCAATAAACATATCATCAGGTGAGGATTAAAAAAAACGTGCAAAGAAAAAAAACTATTTAAGGATAGGTCTGCAGAGGTAACTACTGATTAACTTGCCCACAGTGCTCATGTGTTTGGGTTTGGCCTTCACCCAGGTTACAAAGGCGACAGGTGACAGAGGAAACCTAAAATCCTCTTTTGAGTCTCACTCTAATGCTTTGGTTTTTTCCTGTCCTAGCATGCCAGCACGTGCAAGCCAAAACAGCCTACTCTGAACAACGCTGAAAAGAGCGTCCTTCTCAGGACATGTACTAGAGGAAACAGAGACCTCCTCCATCCATGTGGACCAGAGCCATGGACACCTAAGACAAGCAAGCACACCAAGGGATGGAAGCAGATAAAGCACACTGAGAAACTTGCAAAACAATGTGAACAGTTTGCACTGGGCTCCTCAAGTGCCCACCCAGACGGGGAGGGCCTGCATGCTTCCTGGAAGAGTTAAGAGGTCATGAGCAGCTCAGGTGCAGTGACGGAGGCGGCCAGAGGACAGGGCTGAGTTCTCTGAATGGCTGCTCGCTCCAGGGGCCGTGGTCATGGGGAAGCCATCCAGTGCAGCATTGCCACATCACGCCATTTTTTAAAAAGTGGGGAAATTTCTGTTACTCATCCATACTTAAACGCTGACAAGAAATACAAACATTTTGAAGCCGCTGAGTGGGCCAACACCGTCACACGAGAGGGCTGGTTCCCTGTGTTCTCGGACAAGGGTTCTTAGCCTTAACCGAGGCAGCCACTCCTCTGAGAAGCTAACAGAAACTGGGAATCCCTGCCCAGAAACCAAGAAGTATATGAGCAGAAAGTTCTACACACAGTGTCAAGGGAGCTTGGGTCCCATCAGGGGCCAGAAAAAAGCACTTGCTCTTGACCAAGCTCCAGAACAGGGGCACTGCTTCTGGTCTCTCCTTTCCAGGCCCTTGTGGTCCAAGGAACAGGGGAAAGAGAAGAGGACACAAGTCCCAGGGACCCCTGTTATGAGGGGTCAGCCCACAGTCCAGACAGAGCACTGTCTCCAAACACGGGGATGCAGTGCACATGGAAGCCACGCACCTAGTCAGGTTGACCCATTAGCAGTGCAGGGACCCTGAGCTGAGACCCTGGGGACTTAATTTCCTCCACCTTACTGTCTGTTAAGTGAGGGGTTGAGCCAGAGACCTTCCCAGTCCATTTCCGAATGTTTACAACTCTATGAAATGTACCAAGGAAAGAGAGTCCAAAAGTTTGAAGTGACAGTAAAATGATTTTCAAAACGGTCAATGATCACTCAAGTCCGTAGAAGTACCACAGAATTTCCTTCAGAAGCACCAAGGTTCTTATTAACAGCAAGGATAATAAGTGTAATCACTCACTGAGCAGATGCAGGTGGAGAGCCAGCTATACCCTGCACTGGGATTGTCCCAGGCATAGTGGGGAGAAGCTGAGATCCAGAAAGCAATGTGGGATCATGGACATGGAGAAGGTATCTGGGGTCTCTCCTGGTGGAGGTGTTGATGGAGAAGGGACAGGGGTGACCTGAAAAGGGACCTCGGCAATGAGAAAAGGCCCCAAGGCTGCTAATGCTACTGCATGGCTTTTCTCTCTGCCTGGGATGCACCTTCCAGGCACCAAGAAGCTGGCCGCTCACCCCTTCAAGCCACTGTTCAGTGAGGTATCTATAAAGCCTCAACTTACACTCCCCCATTGTACTCTCGTGTTTCCAGCACATACACCTTGCAGGACCCTTTAACACTTGTTTATGTGATTTGTTTCCTTCCTGGCATGCCCTAATCTGAAGGTGAGTGCCACAAGGACAAGGATTTGGGTGTCTTCTTCCTGTTCGGCTCACACTCACTAAATGTATGCTATATTTAAGTACACTGAGTGTTTCCTGAGGTCCAGCATGAGGGCAGAAAGGTGACAACTGGAGAGGGCCACCTGGGAGGTGAGGGAGATGGTGATGAGAGTGCCCCTCTGGAGCGAGATAAAGATGCGCCAGCCGCGTTCCAGAAGTGCGCTGTCTGGGTCAGACAGATGGTGATGGGAGGAAATCTGACTCCGGGAGGTAGACCCACAATGCAACACACAGATGATTTTCATATGGAACTGTACACCTGAAACCTGTATAATCCAATGTCACCCCAGTAAATTTCATTGAAAAAATTTTTTAAAGAACTACATAAATGAGTGAATATTATAACCATCTTTTAAGAAAAAGAAAGAAATTTAGCTGTGAAGGGAACAGAAGAGGGGGTGACATCAGGAGAGGGACATGGGGTTGAGAAAGTTGATATTTGAAAAAAAGGATATTGGAGGCAAAAAAGGTGATGGAAGCCATGATCACATGTGCCAGGGACTGATGACATCACCCTAAAGAAGGAGACATTGGTGATTCAGGAAGAAGAGGAACGGGGGTGTGGAGGGACAGGGGGTGGTGGCCCGGAGTAAAGCTACAGGACAGGCCTTTATTAGACTGAGGTCCCTGCCCTACAGCAGGAGGGAGGCCAGAGCAGAAAAAGGGAAGAGCTGGTGGAGGAAGTGGGATGGGGCGGGGGTCCTGTGTGACCACTGCTCTTCTCTCCATGAAGTGCAAGGCCAGGTCACCCACTGCCCACAGGAGAAGGGGTGCAGGAGGTCTGACAGAGCGAGACTGTGGGGCTGCTGAGCAGCACTAAATCCCCTTTCAGACTCCATGTCCCTTGACTGAGCACCTGGCTACGCAAACACAGCCCCCACTCAATTCCTCCAGTTCCCACCCCCCTGCCGGGGGGAGGCCCATTAAGTACCTCCACTTCTAAATGAAACCAAGCGTGAAGAACTCAGCCAGCTTCACACCGTGGCTGAGGCAGGATCTGAACCAGAGCCCAGGTGGCTCTTATGCTGAGCTTTGACCTCCACAGTCTATTTTGTTTTTCTCAGATACCAACAACCGAATGAAAGCAAAAACAGTCCCTATTCAATCTTGTCAAATTTCTAGTGCTGTAAAAATTGCTTTTCATTGATTTTCATGACAAATAAATAGCACTTTTGCCTACATTTAAGTTGGTTAAAAAAGCATGTATAAGTCTGGGACTCGGAGATCTAACCACATCTTAACTCTGTTTCTATTGGAACAGACAGTCCAAGCACCAAGGAACAATTAGTGTTGGGTTTCAGAATCCAGCACATCTATCAACAAAGGGTTTCCTGTGCAGTTAAGCAGCTAGGTGTGTTTGCCAGTGGATTCGGTGCAGTTTTACCCAACCATAGGCTGAGGACAGTGTTCTCATCCCTAGAAATTTAACCCA
Organism: Sturnira hondurensis; assembly: GCF_014824575.4. NCBI lineage: Eukaryota > Metazoa > Chordata > Mammalia > Chiroptera > Phyllostomidae > Sturnira > Sturnira hondurensis. The sequence continues at coordinate 4,719,819 of NW_028076312.1, read as the reverse complement.
ATGATATAGATTCCTTTTCTCCTATGTTATTAAATTTACCCTCTGGCATTAAATAAAAGCATCTCAAGGTCACTTGTTTCTAATAAGCAGATATTAAATAGGGTTTGAAAGAACAATAGAAGAAAGCTAACTTAATAGCTGCAAACATCAAGGTTAAATTGCACGTCTAGGCAGATGATTTAAAATGTCCAGTTAAAAGAAGTATTCCAAGTCATGAAATCCAAAGACCTACAGGCAAGATTGCTTTATCCAGCAAAACTTTCATTTAGAATGGAAGGACAGATAAAGTGCTTCTCAGATAAGGTCAAGTTCAAGGAGTTCATCATCACCAAGCCCTTATTATATGAAATGCTAAAGGGACTTATATAAGAAAAAGAAGATGAAAAATATGAACAGTGAAAGGACAGCAAACTCACAGTTATTAACAACCACACCTAAAACAAAAGCAAACCAAGAGGACAGCTAGATCAGGAGTGGAACCATAGAAATGAAGAACACATGGAGGGTTAGCAACAGGGGAGTGGGAGGAGGAGAAGGGGGGAGAAGGTACAGAAAATAGCATAGACAGTAGGTAGAAAATAGATAGGGGGAGGGCGAGAATAGTGGGGGAAATATAGAATCTAAAGAACTTGAGACACGTGGTTATAAACTAAGGGGGAGAGAATGGTGGGGGAGGAAGTGTACAGGTAGAGGGGAATGAAGGGGGAATAGAACAACTGTAATGGTATAATCAATAAAATATATATATTAAAAAAATAAAATAAAACACATGAGACCTGCAAACAGGCGCTGGGCTTGGTAGACTCCTGTGTAAACACTTGACAAGGCTGTACTGCAGCCTTGCTTCATACTACCAGAGCCTGACCAACTACAGTCTTGGATAATATGCCTAAGGGTCACCTATTTCAAACACCTGAAGGCCTGGGTGGTTAAAAGGCTTAACTTTGTGGTCCTGTGGTGTAGACTCCAGAAGCTGGGCCGGACTGGGAAAGACAACAGCAAAATTACACAGCTTTTGAAGTTTTTAAATTAAACAGGACTTGTGTCCAACCTGCGGCCCACAGGCCACATGCAGCCCCAGATGGCTATGAACGTGGCCCAACACAAAGTCGTAAATTTACTTAAAAGATTATGNTAAGGGTCACCTATTTCAAACACCTGAAGGCCTGGGTGGTTAAAAGGCTTAACTTTGTGGTCCTGTGGTGTAGACTCCAGAAGCTGGGCCGGACTGGGAAAGACAACAGCAAAATTACACAGCTTTTGAAGTTTTTAAATTTAACAGGACTTGTGTCCAACCTGCGGCCCATAGGCCACATGCAGCCCCAGATGGCTATGAACGTGGCCCAACACAAAGTCGTAAATTTACTTAAAAGATTATGAGACTTTTTTTTGTGATTAAGTGTTGAAATGTATTTAATGTGTGGCCTGAGACAACTCTTCTCCCAGTGTGGCCCAGAGATGCCAAAAGGCTGGACACCCATGTTTAAAACAAAGTGGTATAACTGAGTCAAATCAGCAAGTCTGTCTTTCAGAACAGGAAACCTCACAGGTGAACAGTGATGTTCCCATCACAAACTTTTCGGTGATTAAAAAAATAAATAAATAAACGCAGGCACAAGTGCCTGGACAAAAATGGTTGAACTTTTTAGAAGGTTTAAAGCACTCTAACATAGCCATGCCTAAGGTTTTCCAGGGACCAGTGTTTTTTCTCTTAAGAAAATCCTAATGTAACAAGCTGTTTCAAAAGTAAATACCTACTGTCCTCAAGGAAAACTACCAGATTTGTTTTGTAAGTTTACTACTTTAAAATGTAAAAAAAATTCCTAGAAAGCAAAATGATAAGACGGAGTCTCGAGTGGGTAGATAAGTTGGTTAGAGCATTGTTCCAATACGCTGAGGCCGAGGGTTCAATCCCAGTCAGGGCACACGTCCGAGTCAACCAGTGAGTGCAGAGATGCGTGGAACAACAAATTCTCATTTTCTCCTTCTCTCTCCTCCTTCCCCTGCCTTTCCTCTTTCTCTCTAAAATCAGTAACTAAACAATAAAATAAAAATAAACCTTACCTTAAAAATTTGTAAGATTGAAATAAGTAGAAACTCTGATAAGCAGCAAAACAAAACTAGGAAGCAGTATCCAGGCTGAAGTATTAAAAACAAATTACAGAGACAAAGTTAAGCTGTTGACCTATAGAACCTGAGAGTCGGACCTACTAAAGTGGAAGCAGGATGAGAAGGAAGACAGGAAGTGTCCTGCCAATGAGGTTGTATGGCCATGCGTGGCCTGCAGACTTTTTGTTTGGCTTGCGGAATTTTAGCACACCTTGTTTAAACGCTGGTCAAATCCCATCTAGGCCCCACACACTGCTCAACAGCAGGATGCCCAGTGTACCCCTCCACCGTGACCTGGGGCCCTGCTGGCTGCTAATGACTGACCAACAGAACTGCTTGCTCTCTCCTTGTCAACCTTCCCAGGGACAAAATTATGTTAACAGCTAGCAGTGGTAAATTCACGGAGCAATTCCACAGAGCCAGGCACCATTCTTAGCTCCTGGCCTGTATTAACCCATTTAATCCTCAAATAAGTCTATAAAAAAGAGTACTGGTACTATTCTCAGGTGAGAAAGTGGAAAGAGAGAAAATGAAGCAACCTGCCCAGGTTACACTGTGAGTGTGCCTGTAGAATTTATAGGTAACCCATGAAGCGACACTAGTTTCTCTCTGAATTTAAACAACCTGAATCTAAGTTTCCCATTGCATACCTCCAAAAGCTTTAGCTCTCTATCCACTTGGGTAAAATTTTCTTTAAAAAACAGATCAAACTACTTCATGATACATAAGCACTGTGCCATTTATAAATACGAAAAATCTCTGAATGTCTTATATTCATCAAACGTCCAAAGAACAAATTAAGATACCCTTCGCAGTATATATTGCCTATACTGGAACAGAATTCTCGCATTTGTTTGCTGATTCTCTCTCTCTCTGGAATTAACCCAGAATAAAATACCTGCAGTAATGTTTTCTAAGGAATTCTTTATCAGTTGGCAGCCCTCATGCATCAGAAGGAGCCGAGAGTTTTCTTCATCCTGGAAATTCTGGCTATGTGAACACTCATGGGTATAGGAGGGTATGGGATTTAAGCCACTGACTCAAGTTTATAAAATAAGTCACATTTTAAAAACTGTAGGAAATACAAATATTCAACCCCAGACCTTCCCCCTGCCCCTAGCAGAAGGAAATATAATTTGGTCCTATGTATTAAAATAACCAAATTATAAGAAAACAGATCCTGACTGTTTCTGGAAAAGGACAAATCAGCTTAATAGCAAAGACAAGCGTTCAACAGCATAGACACGAATGATTTGGTATGTGAATAAGGGGAAGTAGCCAAATGGTTAGACTGCAAAAAAAATGTAGAAGGAGAAAAATACAAATAATAGTAATCATAATAATATCCAGGGACATCGCCGAAAACTCATATGCTGGGAAAGTTCATTAAAAATATTTATCACTTGGATAGGAGAGAAATATTTTTTTTCATACGTCTAATAACACAGCAAATGGGATTTTTAAAAAATGTAAATTACACTGAAATTTATATTCACATAACATAAAAGAGCTGAAGGCCTGGAGGAAGGACGTAAAAGACAGCATAAAAATTGGACATATCTGCCCCAGTTCCAGGATGAAGGAGTCACGAACCAGCAGAAAGGTCAGACGCACCAGCCCTATAACCTGGGCCAGGACAGAGGAAGCGGAATGAGGGCCCATCCACTCTTCGCCTCTCATGGAGACAAAACCGCACGGTATTTCTCACCATTCAACCTCCTCCCCCTGCTTTTTAAAAACTACCAAATGTTGGAAGAGAATTGGTATCGGCTGAAAAATATTAGTTGGGCACATTTGAAATAAAGGCTAATTAGTTGGTCCGAAGGTTGTGGGTTGTTGTCAAGCTGAAATAAAGGTTAATTCCATTCTCCCCTTTTCCATTTTCTCTTTGAGGAAGAGAAAGGCAGTGCAAAATCACTTGCCTGGGGACCCACACCTCCTGGGTGATACCATCTGAGAAAGAAGGGCCCTGCCCAGATAAAAAACTGTCTCTCACAAATCTGGTTACCGGTATCTCTGTTACTGGTTCTTCTAAAGCTTGTTACTACAGAAAAACAAAGGAGTCCTGATGTTTAGCACTCAGATCACAATATGGACTTACGGGAATAACTTGAGTCTTTCATCTGCTAAGCTTTTCCCCATCCCTTGAGTGAGAGAGAGAGAGAGAGACAGACAGACAGACAGACAGACTCCACTTAACTCCACGGCAACTCAGATCGACCTTCCTAAGGGCAGAGCCATGAAAGGTGCACACCGCTCCCAAGACTCGGGAGTCCTCCAGACAGTGAAGAGATTCAGGAGAAAAGCTGTGATTTGGCGTTCCCCTTAGATGGAAAGAAACACTTTCGTCTTCTGCCAAGGGCTCCTTCTAAAAGAAACCTCATAAATAGGAAAGGCTGCCTAAGGTAATTCCTACACCTGGAAGAAAAATAAAGTTCCCATCATAACACCTTCTTCTAGTCCCAAACCTCTGCGCGTTGGACTTCTCAAACCTGTGTGACTAACCACGGGCCGGGCTGCCAGCCGCTGGGGAATAATGGTCTTTTGTTACAGACAGTGGCAAGGAAACAACACCCTCCGGACAGTTTTCTTTCTCTTCTGCACACACATCCCCTTTTTATACCCAGTGCCAGCGGTTACTGCCGCACACTGTTTCCCCTTGGTCTGATGCAAAACGAAAAGAACTTTTCCCCTCCCAACCTTCCCCCTGATTTCACCACCTGGGCACCACCGACGGTGGATTCCCGAGGAACTTCAGAACACCCGGGTCCTCTAACCTGATTGGTTACTTTCAGAAAAAAAATATATTCCAAACTTCACTTCTGAATCCCCCAGTGGTGTGACAAACAAGCAAAATCACCGCCTTTCCTGTAGAAGTGTAACACCCCCAATCCCTTAATCCTCGGGCCGAGGTGGTGGTCGGAGGCCGAACCTGAACATCCCTCCCAGCCCTGGGCCTTGAGCTAAACCAGAGGAAGATCGTTGCGGGGATTGCTCCAACCCAGCGCGGACTCCAGGGAGAGACGCGGTGGTGGACCGAGAGCAGGTGGGGGCCGGGGAAGAGCGTGAGCGCGCGGTACCCGTCGGAAGCCCAAGGGTGCAAACTCTGCAGGTCTTTCCTTCGTCCTGCTCGTCCCCCGGGAGGCGGCAAGCACGACGAGGCCACCCAAACCCGCAGGGACCACGGCGGCATCAGCAGAATCCGGGGCTGGGGGCGGTAGCGGCCTCTGGTCCCCAGGTCTCGTCCCCGCCCGGTTCCCGGTCCTCCCGAGGGCAGCACTCACGTATCTCTGCACGAGCGTCCGCACGAGGCTGCAGTCCATGGCTCCTCCGGCCGCGCCGGCCCGCGCTCAGCGGCCCCGCGCCCGGCTCAGCGCGCCCATGGGCCCGGGCCGGAGTGTGGCCGCGCGCCCCCGCCCGGGTCACGGCCTGGGCGCGCCGGGAGGTGCGGGGGGCGGCCGCGGCCCCTCAGCGCTCATGCCCGGCCCGGCCCGCGGCGGCCGGCGCGGTGGTGGCTGCTCCGCGGTAGTGGCTTCGCGCCTGGGCTGCTGGCGGTGTGTCCGCGGGTTGGGAGCGGTACGGCCGGGGCAGATCCCGCTGCTGCTCTGCTGCTCAGCTCAGCTCCTCTGCTCTGCTCTCTTCCCCTCGCCTCCCCTCCCCTCCGCCCGCCGCACCTCTCAGCCCTGCCTCCGGCTGCCGGTCCCGGCGCGCACGTCACTAGCGCGTATGAGCATGCGCCCCGCGGCCCCCGCCCCCCCGCCCCGGCTCTGTCGCCCTAACACACTAATGCAAGCGCGTGCTTCGGTCGTTCCTCCCTCCTTCACTTTGCCCGGTCCTGCCCCCGCAGCCTGGAATAGGAGAGGAGAGGACCCTGGAACGGAGGGCAGAGGGCGAAGGCCCGCAGCTGGGAAAGACTCCCTGTTGCTTCCGACTCAGGGCGCCCTGACCCGGGGGCCAGGGCAGGGAGGACTGTGTTCCCCGCACAGGGCCCGTGTTGACTGGGACTGAGCATTCTGCCAGGAGGATCAGCGCGCGGGGACTTTGTGCCCTGCGGGAGCCCACATCAGTGAGCGCGCTGGGCCTCTCACTTCCACCTGAAACTTCAGTCTTTCTCCCAAAGGTCCAACAGTGGGAGAGAGATCATAGGGGTAGTGGAAGGGTGCTCGCGGGGCGAGAAGGTTGAGGACCCTTTAACCAGGGTCGGGGTCGCGCCCCCGTGGGAGTCCAGCTCCCACGTATCGCCTCTCCTGCTTTGCAGGTAAGAGAGGGCAGAGGTGTGCCTCAAGTGGCTGCCCAGGGTCGCGCAGCTTTTCTGCGAAGGTAAACACAAAGCCGAAACGGGATCCCTGCTCCTTTTAAAAATACAATACCTAGCCCTGGCCTTCCACCCTAGGTCTTCGGAGCTGTAACAGTCGCAGACACTTGTAATGCAGCGGGAGTGAGGGGTTGGAGTCAGCCTTAGAACCTGTTACACCAGCCGCCATCCCCAGCGGGTAGCCCTCTCCTGGTCCTGCCCGTCCAGCTCCTCTCTTCGCCCAGGCTTGGCCTGAGTCTGCCACCCGGAGGCCAAGCCCGGCCCAGCTGAGGTTGGGAGAGTTCCTGGTTTACGCGGCCACCAAGTCCTGGGGAGGGGGGCGGGGCACACACTTGGCGCAGCTAGCTCTGAACCACCGCAGGAGAACTGCTGCATCCCACAAACACTACTATGTCAATCCTAGGGAATGTTTCTGTTTTCCCAACAGCGAAACAAATGTTCTCCTTAACTATACAATCAGCCTTGAATTAATTGGTATACTTTGTTTCCAACTTCCCTTCTCCTGGTCACAAGTCATTGACATTTGTGAAACTGACAGGCACAACACACCTTTAGCAGTCTTTAAGGAGCAGTAGCAGGTTTGCAATTGAATGTGAATGTTCCCCTGACTGGCTGAGGGAGAGAAGCAGTATTGGACACTTTTTGGATTAGACACAGACTAGAAATGAGTTCTAGTGAATGCTAATAGTCACTGAACTATCTGGATTCTGAACTACTTTCTTTAGTAAAATGCTCCAATTGTTGTTCAGCTAATTCACTGATTCCCCACTTTCTATCCAAATATACTCTCTGCCTTCTCTGTCCTGCTCTGCACACGAGAGGCCTGTGGCCATCATCACTGGCTCTTTACCAAAAGGGGTGCCAGCTGCAGCCTGGAGACCAAGGAGAGCGAAAAGCAGGTGTATGTCTTCCCTCCTCTCTGACCTGGCTGCACCCTGGGCCTGGCAGTATCTGTGTGCCTCTGTGACAACTGTCCTGTTCGGCTTCCTTTTCCATTGCATCAATTCATGTCAGGCTCCAGGAACTCAGTTCTCTCCCCCATACCCCTTAAGGCCTGGCAGTGGTGGTGTCCGCCTCCCGCAGCTGCTGGCCCCTGGGTAACAGCACCCTTTGATGTGTTGTTGAANTCTTCCCTCCTCTCTGACCTGGCTGCACCCTGGGCCTGGCAGTATCTGTGTGCCTCTGTGACAACTGTCCTGTTCGGCTTCCTTTTCCATTGCATCAATTCATGTCAGGCTCCAGGAACTCAGTTCTCTCCCCCATACCCCTTAAGGCCTGGCAGTGGTGGTGTCCACCTCCTGCAGCTGCTGGCCCCTGGGTAACAGCACCCTTTGATGTGTTGTTGAACCATAACCACACTACAGTAAATATCCACTTCATCACACTCTCTCCCAAATCTCCCAAGAATGACTTCTGTCTCCAGCCGGAACCCTGATGGCTAGAGCTGGATTTTGACTAGCCTTCTACCTTTGTAAACTGTGACATTTGGATGGGGAGTGGGAGGGCACAAGGAGATTTCACTTAAGGCTGCTGGACACAGGCTGCTTGTCTCTCAGGACTGTCTGTTTCATTCAATAGCGAATGGTAAGTTCATATTGTAGTAGATACCACAGCTGCCAGTGCAGCAACCACGCCATCTTTTTTCCTTGCTGGTAGAAACCCACCTTGGTCTGGCTATCCACACTCCAGATGGCTAGTATAAAGTGGTTCATGTAAGCTAATCTTGGTAAGTCCATTTTTCTTCCTATAATTGGTTTAAAATAGGTTTCAGTCCAGTTTCCTCACTCTTAAAAAGTCACATAAAGAAGAAATACTCCTTGTTTCCCGTTGGATGTGATGTCTGTTTTTTGAAGCCTTCTTGCATCTTCGACAGGAAGTAGCCTGAGGAACTTCCTCACTCTGGGGATGGCAGCGTGGAAAGGTGGGAAGAGCACGGTCCTTAATGACACCATTGGGCCATTAACCAATCCTACCGTGGCCCTAACGTGGAATTTCATATCATGAAAGATAATAAATATCCTTATTAAGTTGGATTTTTAGTTACTAGTGACTGACAGCCTTTTAATTTTAAACCTACGGAAACAAACCAGTTAAGACTCTCTGAAAGCAATAAAAAATCCAACTCACCCTGTAAACCAGTTATTTCTGTATAACAAACCACCACAAACTGGGGAGTTTAAACAACATGAGTTACTATTTGTCAGGACTCTGGGGTTTGGTGGAGTGGTTCTTCTACTCCACCTGGTGTTGGCTGCAATTGTTCATGCATCTGCATCCTTTGGGGGGCTCAGCTGAGCCTGGAAGGTTCAGATGGCTTCAGTCACATGTCTAGTGTCTCAACAGGGTGGATGGGAAGCTGGGGGAAGATTGCCCTCTCTCTCCACATGGTTTCTCATTGCTTAGTGGTCTAGACTAAGCTGCTTTCCATGGCAGCGGGATCCCAAAGGGGTCAAGGTAAACATGATACCGCCTTAAAAGCTTGGGCTTGGACATCCTGGAACATCACTCTGTCAAATTCTATTGGGAAAAGTAAGTTCCAAGGCCAGCCCAGATTCAACGGGAGGGGGCAGGACAGATTTCACTTCTTGGTGGGAGGAGGGCCTTGTACATAAAGGGATGAAGAATTTATTAGTGGGCACCTTTGTGAATAATGCACCATACACAAACAATAATGGAATATCTTGGTGCAGTGTTGGAATATGTTGACAACATCACAGTAAGTTCAAAGTGCAATGGCTGCCAGAAATGCCAGGGTCTCCATGTCTCTTCATTCACTTCCAAAGGGAAAGAGAATTTTCACTATGGAAGAGTTAAGTCCTGTGCCCGTTCCTGGTCAGTCAATCACTAAGCTTTGGAATGCCATCAGATGGTTGCCTTAGGCCTGGGTTGAGTGGAGATCTCTGACTAGTAAATGTCTAAGAGGAATGGAATGATCTAAATCAGCTTCGGGTCAAGATCACTGTGGCTGCTTCACCACTGGGGCTGATGTGATAAATCAGGAGGCGGAGGAGGAGGCAACAGACAGAATAAAAATCCCAAAGCTTAAATGAAATTGCCGGTCTGCCGCTGGACGCTCAGGCTACACCCACACTCACACCTGCGCAGACTCATAAACACCTGCTGTCCACTCCTCCCCTGCACCTCAGAGGAGACCAGGGTGGGAAGCAGAAATCTTGGATACATTTACTTCTAAGGGAGGGCCAAAAAGTGGAGCCTTCTTCCAAAGACAGTTCAAAACAATTATTGTTACTGGGCTCTCAAATGACAGACCTGAAGCTAACATTGATTCCTGAAAACATAAAACAGGAGAGTGAGAGCTATTAAAATGTTTCATTTTCAGGTAGCAGAAAGAACAACTACTGTACATTAGGGGGCTTGGCCTCCTCAGGTGAGCAGTCTTCCTTCTCCAAGCTGCTGGAGCATTCCGTACACCTTTCTCAGGTCACTGTTACAACAGGTTCAGAATTCTGTAGTTGCCATCTTCCCGTGACTGGTTCCAGAATTCTTCAATGGCAGAAATTCTACTTCCTGTACCTCCCACAGGCTACCCTCTCACCCTGGCCTCCCTTTTGTCTGGAATCTTCATTCCCACTCCTTACTTGTCTCACAATACCCTACTCATCCTTCAAGGCACACTCGAATGCCATTTTCCCTATGCACCCCTCCATTCCCTCTCGGTTGTAGTTACTCCCCCGCTTAGCACTCTTAATGCACCACTTAGTGTCACTTAGTTATTTACCTTAAACAGTATTTCTAAAACCTGATTATTGATTAAAATCACCCAAGGAGGAAAAATACATAAATCACTCAGAGAAAATTTTTTTAAATAGCAGTTTTCCTGGATCCCTCCTGCCAGCCCAGACATTTTTTTCTTCAATCAGTCTAGAGTGGCGTCCAAGCACCAGGGTGTTTGCAAAGCTCCCAGATGCAGATTTTGAGACCCCCCTAATCTAAATGTCTGTGGCCCTCCTTGAGCGTGAACTTGGGGATGACTTCATTAACTGACTCCCTTTTCTCTTCCCGGGGCATAGCACACAGCCCCTTGCACCCCTAAAGATGCTCAATAAACAGCAAAAGGATTCAATGGACCTAAACTGCTATTTCGTCCACGAAGCATTATTATGATAGAATAAAGGGAGCGCATAAAGTCTTAGCATGTGCAGAGAGAAACGGTGTACAGTCAGAGAAGTCAGAGAACGGATACCTGTGACCCGCGGGAATGCTGTGGGGAGCCCCGTCCTGGGTGAGGAACGTCACTGAGGTTATCTCTCTCCGCCATGCTCCACAGGCCCGTTTCTGCTGGAATGTGATCAGGAAACCTTACCTCCCACGCCTGGGAGGAGCTTGTGGGACAGTGCCTCTGAGTTACGTTTGAATGTCTAGATTACCTTGGCCATTGTCCAGGTGTCGAAAAATGGAGTTAACATTTCGTTATCATTCTTAATCCAAAATATGTGAAGCACAAGTGGCAATCACAAACTATTTGCAAGATTCAGTCTTTCAGGTGAGGTCGGTGTGAGCTTTACTGTGAAAACGGTCACCAAACCCTGCGAGTCCAGGTCGTGCGGGTTTGTTTGGCAGGGGATTCCTATCTGCTGTTTCCTCATCCATCCTGAGAGACCACCTGTCCTTTGATTCTAGGTCTTTGAGACTGTTCTCTCCTCTGTCATTCTGAGCCTCTTAGAGTTCCTTCCTTCAGGAATTGAGATGCAGCCCAGGAGCAAGTCCCAGGACTACCAGTCTCCAGGTCCTTTCCCTCCGCAGCGAGGCGTTCATTTCGCGAGCGCAGGGGGGCGAGGCGGGGTGGGGGGGGGGGTGCCGTTTCACGAGGCTCTGTGGCTAATCACCCCAAGGGATCACTCCTCCAAAAATGAGCCCAATTAGGTTTACTGTTGCTTCCAACTTTCCCATTTTCTCTTAGTTATTTCTCGATGAGAGCATATAAAAGGAAAATATGCTAAGAACTCTTTCCGTATTTATTTTTACAACCCCTTCCCTACTTTCTAATTTTTCCTAAAGAGACTATTATTTTAATTTCAGATTTCTTTTAGGGGGTGGGGAACTGTTTTCTGAAATTACCAATAAGTCATGGGGGCAATTTACTGTTTCATTTATTTGAACAGAAACTTTAAAATATTATTTCTCCAGAGTAAATAAAATGTTAGGGTATCTGAAATAGGAGTTAAGCAATAATTGGATATTTAGCATTGTTCTAGGTCATTCTCACCTTTGCTCCCGCAGGTTACTTGGACATTACGTAACATCACTTTACTGCATATTCTATTTATGGACACTGTTTAGAAAACTAGAAAAATGCTTCCTCTTGTCCCTTTTTGTTTTTACAAACAGGAAGACAAAATGGTTTGCCTTAAAATATCATTTGTCTATCCTAATTTTAAGAATATTTGATCAGTGTAAATTGCAAATTATCTAATTCTAATCGGAGAGGCGAAAGTACATGAACGAACTTAATGGTTTTGAGGACATTATGCTGAATGACATAAGCTAGACAGACAAGGACAAAGACTGCAGAATAACTCAGAAACCTGCTCTTCCCTGCCTCACAGACCCTTGTACTCCACTGTCCCACTAGGTCGCTCCTCCAGTGACCTTTATACCATTACGTGACCTGGCTAACTAGGCGTGACCTTGTCACACTGTCCACCACAGTAGACTTTGCTTTGTACCTGCATGGAAGAAGCCCAGGTTTGTGTGTCTGAAAGGCTGATACCCTGATTAAGGGCCAGTGCCTAGAACAAAACCAGGACACCTGTGGCCAGCACACCCTGACAAGGTCCCAGAATGCACTGGTATTCAGGGCTGTCTGGAGAGCATCCTCAGGCCTTGGTTCAGACTCTCCGAGACTGCTGCATTAGAGCCTTCTGTGGGGGTGGTATTTGGATCACTCCACCTGGAAATGGAAGAAAAAGGGCAACGAATGGGTGGTTTTCTTCTGTGTAACCCTATACTGGTGCATCAAAAGTTTACTTTCTGCATTACAATAAATGCCTTGTGTATATAAAATGTGTTTTAACTTTAACCGAAGACATGCATTTGCATAGCTTTAAAATCATATAGAATTAGGTGGCTTATAATAATAACCGAACATCCTCCCCTCAACTCCAAATCCTTTTCTGCAGAGGCAATTGCATATACCTCTTTGCTTTTTTTCCTTTGTTGCATCTGTATTTCTAAATAATGTGCTTATAATATAATTTTTTTAATTTAGAAAGCATTCATTAATTTCCTACTAAGAAAGATGAAGTATTCACCTCTTCTCTACTCTCATGCACACCTCCCCCACCACTACTTATCCACTTAGAGTTTTACCACAGGTCTTCATTAGGTCAATATTCTGTGTTTTAATAATATCATATTATTATGAGGGAGTAAATATTGGTGTATGCACTGCATGCTGCCCCTGCATTGTTATGTGTAGTGACTATATTGCCTTTTATATTCCATTTTTTAAGGTAACCAGTGCTTCCCTTTTTCTTAGCTTTCTTTTTTAGAAAAATCTTTATTGTATTTCTTTCTTCCTAGTTCTCTATAACTTACCACTAACACACAATCAACTCTGACTGCTGTAAAACTGCCCTCAATGTGGTCACATCGTTATCGGCCAGTTCCATCTTGTCCCCTGGAGACATCCTCTGGTTACCCTCTGAAGTCCTGCCCTGACCCAGACTGGTGAGTTTCTGAGTGTGTTGTCTGCCCATGTCCTCTGGCTTCCCTTCACCAATGTCTTGGAATTCCTCCCACCTCTCTCATGATCTGTTTTTTTCCTCCCATGGATCTCATGATGTCTCCTTTCTTGATTTATTTCTTTATTTTGGTGACATACATTCTCCAGTAGCTTCCTGGGAAAGGGTGCATAGAAAGTAAGTGTAGGTACGTTTTCTTCCTGATGTTATTCTTGATGGATAATTTGGCTGGGATATAGTCACAGGTAGGAAATACTCGTCCGGAAAATGTTGAAGGTGGAAGGTGGTGGTGGCATAGTTTTTAATCTTTCCAAATCCTAACAGTAAACCAGAACAGTTAGACAGCCAATCCCCAAACCCATGAACTACATTTACAAGAATATTAGGTGACAAGATAACCCTGGGACCCCCAAATACAACCAGTATATTACTAACAGAAGCTCTCATAGTCCACCATGGATACTGGAACTTTACAATTTAGTTAATAAACAACCTTTAAAAATTAAGCAAACTGAATGTGGAAATTTCTTAAAAATGATTTCTTACTTGAGGAATCTCATTTTAACTAGAATAACATGTTGTTTCAAATGGCAAGTAGATTTTGTTTAAGCCAGAAAGCTTTTTCTGTCAATTATTTTCCAATAATTGTCTCTGGTTTTTTAAATCTAAGCTATACATGGAGGAAGGCTTAGCAGTGCTGAGTGGAGATGATCACTTTGTGGGCTAACAGAGCAGGAGGGAGTAAGACTGCAGTGCTCAGCTGGTGTGACATCTCCTATGAAAAATGAATGCCTGAAGCTTCTATGCACCAGGCGAGGCTACATCACAGGTGCTTTCTTCCATCTGCTTTTGAAGGCCTTGGGGAAATAGCCATTGTGCAAACATCTTCAGCCAGAACCCAGGCATCCTGAGCAAACCCTATTGCAGTCTCGGAACCTGACATGACTTTATGCTTTGAAGATAAAAATAAATTCTTTTTGCCCCCTGACTGGTAAAATTAGAAACTTAATTAAAATGTCATCCAGTGCAATCACAAATTCCATGTAACCAATTTTAAATGTTAATAATAACAGTAATGATAATAATAACTTAGCGCATGCACTACCATCTTCAAAACTCTATAAACCTCATTTCCCTCCCGCCCCCCGCGACTGTTTGGAGGAAACATGCGCTAAGTGGCAAAGGGAAAGTCACAGAAAATGAACATGCAAAATTGTCTATGATTATGGCAAGAATATTACATTACCTGGTAGGTTACAAGAGCATCTCTATGGGAACTTTCCCAAAGATCATACCTTTTACTATTTTAAGTGCAATAGGAGATTTCAGATCTGCTTTCAAGTGTGTAGGGTTGGTAACAGAGTTCTTTGACACCTGTTTGGCTCTGATTTTATGTTGTTTAGAATTCCATGTAAATGAAGAATAGAAAAGAAAGAAATTTAACCTCTTACTGGTTTTATTGTTGAGGATCTAGAAACTATGTGAGGACAGACAAGAGGCAGATGAAGCCACGGGAACCATTGGTCTGCAATGAAGAGGACTCAGAATCTCTTGACATTTCCTGAACCCCACAGTGACCAAATGTTTCTGTTTCCTACTTGTGCTTTCTCTCTACCCTGTGCATCCTCCTGAATTTTTCTCCACCCTCTCTTCCCATCTCCTCACCCCAGGGTCCACTTGTTGAATGCCTATGCCCAAGGCATACCGGCTGAGCTGGGGAGGGCTGGGTAAATGGACCTTGTTACAATGTCATCGGATGAGTGGGGACAGGTAGGGCAGAGGAGGTACCCTTTGTTCATCCTGCTCTCTGCTGTGTAGAAATCAATACTACCTAGACTTCTTAATGACAGATAAATGCTAAGAGCGTTGTGGCTTTCTGGCCCAACTGAATACTAAGTGGCTGCTTAGGCCTATTTATAAACCTTATTGTTTGTTACAGTACAATTATGGAATAACTTTACTTTTGTGACTTCTACTACAAAGAATTGGATCCTATTTCTCAATTTATATTCATTACAACTACATTACAGTTAAATAATCTTCAGATTTAATTGCTTTTTGTGGAATGAAACCAAAACTTTTCCATCCACTTTTCACAGACTCTCATCCTCTGGCTGATCCCTGTTCAGCTAGATTCTCTGCCCTTCACTGCGTTGCTCCTCCAGTCCTCTGGAGCTTCCCTCGTCTTCCTGTGTGCTGGGCAAACCTCGTTACGTTTTTGAGAATGCCCCTCTCCATTAGGCATTTGCTTCTTTCCCTGATACTGCTGCAGGCAGACTCCCACACGGTGTTGTGCACTCTCTGTAATTCCTTCCCTTCTGGGGGGAGTTGAATCTGTGACTATGAACCCGGCGTATCTCACCGGTGATTAGTTCATCATACTGAGCAGAGATGCTCTCCTGTTGGCCTTAAAGGAGGGCCACGTGGTAGGGAATGGCTGGCAGACCCCAACAACTGAGAACAGTCTTCAGCTGGCAGGCAAGAAGAAATAGGGACCTCAGTCCCTCAGCTGCAAAGAACTGAATTCTGGCTACAACCAGTGAGCTTGCTTGGAAGGTAGTTCTGAGCCTCGCATGAGACCAAAGCCCCAGCTGGCACCTTGACTTCAGCCTCAGGAGACCCTGAGCAGAGGACTCTGCTTACCAGAATCAGTCTCCTGACCAGTGGAAACCGTGAAATAATAAGTTTCGGTTATTTTTAACCCCTGAGTTGGTGATAATATGTTATGCAGCAATAGGAAACCAATACAGGTATCCCATGGAACTTAGTATGGTCTTTTCTCATAGCACTTTTTCTGCTGTCTTATAATTACTTGTTTACATGAGTATGCCTCTCTCTTCCTGCTCTTGTGAATTCTTCAGGAAAGGCCATCACCTTCATCTCTGCACCTGGACGATAATTGCCGGAGCACATCTGACGCATGAGGAAGGCCCTGCTAGGACAGATCCCTCTGACATCTTCTGTGCCCTCCCTGCTCGTTCTGACTGTGGTACCTCCCCCCTGGCTGCCAAGACTCAGCTCAGGTTCCTCCTTAGCGAGCCTGCTTCAGGTATTTTGGCCAGTTTGGGGCTAGGCAGTGTTACCAATAAGCACCCCGCCTGCTTCCTACCAGCCCTAGTCTCCCTCTAGAGGCATCCCATCACACATGGTCTCCCGTGGGGAATAATTCCCAGCAGTCCTTTGGGTAAGAGGTTGTTCTCCACTTCATTCCCTCTATAGTACCTGGCGGGAGTGGGGGAGACTGACAGTGGATGGAACATAATGTCATCTCTGACCACAGGATAATTGTGAGAGGGACTTTCCCACTCTGCTCCCGGATACAGCAAGTGGGCCATGTTTGACCATCGTTCATGACTTTTATCCTTGAACAAGTGACCCAAAGGTGAAGCAGGTATTTGCAGATAGAATTCCTCACAGCAGAAACACACAGCCCAGGCCAACCTGGGATGCGACCACTCCGTTCCCAGACTGCATGGTAAGTACGTGAGCTCAAATTCTAAGCCTGGCCTTGTAGGCCCCTCCAGTTCTGGGAGCCCTGTATTCTTCCAGTGAATTCTCCTTGTCCCACAAGAGAATATGATTCTTGCCACCATCCCTGGGATTCACCTTCCCCATTTCTATTGGCCGTCATTGAGTGTTTCTCCACGTAACATCCACAGATGCCACAGTGTCAAGAGTAACTCTGGAGCCAGTCTATTGGGTTCAAATCCTGAGTCGGCTTCTTAACTAACTTCCAGAACTTGGAAGGTTGCACATGGGCCTTGTCTGTATCATGAGAAGTAATGACAATCCCTACTGCATGAATTATTTCAGGACTCATGGATTAATATATGTAAACTTCTTAAAACTGAGTCATTATGTGTTTTGCTGTTATTTCATCCTATTCCTTTTGATTATGGACAATGTTATGTATATATTATTTTATTTTGCAATGTAAATTTTAAGGTCCCTCAGGTAAGAGGCCATTCTTTATTTCCAATTCCTTCAGGGCCCTAAGCACACAGGGAGAATGTGGTGTGGCGTGGCATCATGGGACCCATCACCAAAGGTGCTTCCCCATTCGGGGTGGTTTCTAGGGACCCATCACCACAGGTGCTTCCCCATTCGGGGTGGTTTCTAGACAACACCGTGACAGGTGCTCTGTGCATTCTCTACTCTCTTTCAGATAAGGCTGTAGATTCTGATGATTCTAAGCCACATGTTTATTGCATTCCTGTAGGGAACTGATTGAAGCCCAGTTACCTCTACCCCACTTCCTGCCTGACTCAGCAGCTTTTGCTCACCTCCCCTAACCCGCTACACCTGCAAGTCATTTTTCAAAGCCTCAAAGACATAGTTTCTGCTCCTTCTCATAACACAGGGTGGCTTGGATCCAGTCGTGTAGCTTTCTTATTTGACTTTGAAAGTAGGATTGTTAATCCATTCCTACTACATTGAGGGGCAACTTTTGCCAATTAACATAGCTGGAGAGAGAGTGAAAATAGTTAACTATGAGAATGACATCGGCTGTGATTATCACATCACATGGACCAGGGGAAAGTGTCGGCTCTGAATACAGCTCTTACAGCCAGAACAGAACAAGAGAATTAAATAATTGCAAATAACTAAATTTGTTTTTAATTTAATAAATTAATAAACTGGTGAAATAGGTACTTAGAAAAACATAAGACTGGCTGACATGTCCAAAGAACGGGACGGATGGGATGGAAGAATAGGAAATGGAGAGAAATGGGAGGGAAGAGAAGAGAGGGAAGGGGAGAGGAGGGGAAGGAAGGGACTAATGGAGCTTGATGGGAGAATGAAAGGAATGCTGCAGTGTCGCGCTGGTGAATCAAAGCAGGGAGCAAGTTGTCGCCATGCTAAACTTGGATTAGACCTTTCTAGGTGAGGGTTTAGGAGAAATGATTTATGGTATATCAGGCAGAGAGCATGATACTACATTTTGGTGATTTGGAACCCTTTATGACCAGCCAGACATTCGAATCATGTGATGGATCAGAGGTTTACGCTGTGATTCGAGGGAATGTGGTCCCACACCAAACTTTTTACATTGTCTGAAGAGTGGGGAACAGAAGATGTCTTGGAGAAAGAAGAAGAAAAGAATTAAACTGTGAGGGGCAGGGGTCAGAAAGGCCAGCATCATTAACCCTGTGGGGACAACACCAGGGTCTCCACAGGGAGTAGTCTAGATGAAAAGATGGGTTAACCAGGAAGTTCGTCTGAGGCAGGAGTGAGAGTCGGGGCTCCGGGCCCAGACTGGCTGGGTACCAGCCCTGCTAGTCACTAGGCCCTGGGGCAGTGGTAGTCCCTTCCTCAAAAGCTGACTGTTAAACCAGTTAATCCTCACAAGTATATTATTAAAGTGCTTAGAACAGTGCCTGGGTGCCAGTACTTGTTCCATGATTAGATGTTAGCTGCTATTACCTGACACTGTTTTACAAATTGATGTTTGACTTGAGGATAAAAACCGCCAGCCTGAGAAAAATTCCTCATGATAGTTGTAAAAGGCAGCACCCGTGACACATAATTTTTGTGAACACGGCTAGATAGGACTGGCAGGCTGCAGGAACCTTCTTAAGAAGGAGTTGAAGAGTGACCGTCACTCTCTTCTTCGTCCCTTTCTTCGTCCTGCTGCCAGAACCACGAGGCTGCTGACACCTGGGGATGGGAGAAAGAGAAACTTCTTCCTAGAGAAGTGGAACTCGAGGGCCTCAGGCACCAGGCTGTGTCCCTCTGGACTGTTTATGTGAGAGAGAGTTATAAATTCTTATCTTACCGAAGCCACTGTTATGTTGAGTTTTGTCGTTCTCATCTGAACCTAATCTTAGTACTTCGGCCAACCCATCCATTGTCATCCACACCTGACATGTAATGTAGACTGCATGAAATGAGTTCTAATTTCGGCGTCTTTTCCTGTCACCCAACTTATTGGGGATATAAAAATATGAATGCATTATTAACAAACTAGCAGGCCACATAAAGCACAGATGGCTAGACTTGTTACAAACCACATGCATTAGTCATGAAGCATTTTTCATCTTCTGGTACTCTCTCATATAATGACAGTATGAGTTTCTTTTTTTTTTCTGGTAAATCTACTGACATACTGTAAATGAAATGAAACTTGAGTGAGGATTCCTGAAACAGAACTTCCAAATTCAAACCAATTTAATAAAACAAATATAACAAGTAAGAATAAAATTGAAGTTTCTGTTAAAAGTATCTTTTTGTAAGGATCATTATTATCAACTTAATAAATAATACATACATAAAGAAAACTGATATGAAAAAGAAAGTAACAATAGGTTCTAGTTCAATAGGACTCTACGTTGATAAAGACATGAAATGACCAGAAACATGAACCCAATAAAGTAGACCAAATAAGGATGATGAGAGGGATCGGGAAGGTGATTAGGGCAGGGGGAGAATAATTGGCAAAGGAGAATGGGGACAACTGTAATTGAACAACAAAATGAAATAAAGTATTAGAAAAAAGATGATAAGCAGATGGGTCATAAACCAGAGAGATAAGTTCGAATGTCTAAGTTTGATGTAATGTTATGAAGACACAGAGAAGCATTTGAAAAATGTAGACTTTCAATTTTCCACTTATGATGTCTAAAACAATGATTGACAAGAAGTTGGTAAATAAAAACGTTAATGAATTTATCTATCTGTTTACCCATCCTTACATTTCGCTCATTTAACAGCCCCATGCATGGAGCACCGGTGTGCTAGACTCTGTACCAGCTGAGGGGTGGCACCCAGTAGGGACAGTGCAGACCCGTGCTCCTTGGGTCTGTGGTCCAGGGGAGGTAACAGCAATCACTGCAGCTTTCAAACAAATATACAGACCAAAGCTGGATTAAAGGCTCTGGAGGAAAGTGGCAGCCTCCCGTGTGTCATCCCAGCCTGGAAGGGTCCGGGAGGCTGTCCCTGAAGAGCGTGACAGGTGAGCTGAACTCCTAAACCATTAACTCACTTTCACAAAGCAAGGGAAAAAGAGAAAGAAAAGAAAAGAAAAGACGCCTTCATATTTTGTGAGATTGGTTCTGCATTCCTCTTGATTTTAGAGGTCAAATAATGGCCTCAATCAAAATTATGGTCAAGGTGGCATACACATCACCCAGATTTCAGGACATGAATGACCTGTATTGCTGGGATTTTGTCATGTTCAAGTTTAGAATTATGTTGAACCAATTTTAAGGAAACCAAGAGGGGTGAATTTAAAAAAAAAACAAAAAACGTCTCCGTGTCTCCATTCTGTGTGGTTTGAATTCAGCCCTCATCTCTCTTTCCCCAGAGCAGACTTTGCCTGGAAAGGTGCTTTTCACAGGTTGCAGGGCTAGATCTGCTCCTTCGGGTTTTGTGATGGTCACACTGCAGCCACCTGAAAATTGGAACCTGCAGCCCTGTCCCCGCTGGGCTTCTGTCGGGTTTGTCCTGCTGTGCTGTTTGGTTAGCACCCACAGCCACTTCAGGTGTCCTGTCAGGTGTCGCTCCACCTTCCCTCTGTGGTTTTAAACTCAGATAACACCACCACACCGGTTTTTAGGTGCTGGTGATTTATGTTCACCTGATCGTATTTTGGGGTGGTGGAAAAAGACTTGTCACTTTGTTTTGTTATAGATGTTGTCTGTGGGCTTGGGTACAAATTACTTAACTTCTTTGAGCCTCTACTTCCTTCCTGTAAAATGGCCTAATACATGAAATAAGGTGCTGTAAGAAATGCTTACCACGTGGAACGCACTTCAATAATGTTATTTCATTATAACGTCCTATGTGGAAATGCTACAGTTTCAACACTTTACAATTATATTTTCTACCCCATTTGTAAGTTAAATTAACAGAAAGGTAATTTTGAATCAACTGAAAAGAAAAGATGTGTACATGCAAATGATGTTTAAAATTTGAAAACAGTAATAAAGTTAGGAAAATACAAAGAACTAAAGATTGTGTATTTTACTAGCAAACATATGAGTATTTTTCTGGTATAATTTGAGACAACATTAAGTACATCTATCTGCTTAGTATTAAAGTAAAAAGTAGATACCACATTTTTAAAATACAGCTATAAATATTTAAATCTGATAAGTTATCCATTAGTTTTTAATAATAAATCAGTTAAATTTATATTACATAAGCTAGTGATTGTTTTTTCCAGTAAGTTTTGTATATATTGACTACCTGACTGGCTATGATAAATTGTTCTAATAGTTTCTTAAGGAACCCAAAATTTCATTTTAATCTTCATTTGATGGTATTGATCAGCCCTGATTTGGGATGTTCTATAACTTTTAAGTTTCAAAAAGGCATACATATGGTGTTACTACTGTTTCAGAGGTGTTCCTGTCTTGGATGAGAAAACCATTACAAATAGACATATAAATACACTAATAGCTAAACCAATATTAGCTAAACTCATACACAAAGCAGTGAACACCCTTAATTGTAATAAAGAAAAACAGGCATTTTTTTTTCTTGGTCAGTTTTCTTGAAGTAACAAGAAAACTTTTGTAGTCCCAATATAACAATATCTGGTTCCATTCAAAGAAGATTAGTTAAGCTTCCATATAGCATACTCTGTTTATTTTTTAAAAACTTTTAAAAAGAGTTTGTGTATTTCCTTTTAGAAGAGGGAAAGGGAGGGAGAAAGAGAGGGAGAGACATACTGATTGGTTGCCTCTCCCATGACCCCAAATGGGGACCTGGCCTGTAACCCAGGCATGTGCCCTGACTGGGAATAGAACTTGTGACCTTTAGGTTCACAGGCCATCACTCAATCCACTGAGCCACACCAGTCAGGGTGCATATACTGTTTTTTAAAAAAATCTCTGGATGCGTTAAACAGAAACCAAAGGAAGACATTATATGGCTTACACCAGTGGTTGCCAGCTGGGGCAGACTTTGTTCCCAGGGTACATTTGGCAATGCCTAGAGACCTTGTTGGTCCTCATGACTGGGGGCAGGAGCATTACCAGCATCTAGGGGATCCTGCTAAACATCCTGCCATGCACAAGGCAATTCCCACAATCAAATCTTGTCTGTTCCAAAATGTCAATAGTATTGAGGATGCAAAATCTTTGTCTTACAGACAAATCTTTGTCTTTAGAGACAAAATCTTGTCTCTATTTGATCTCCTACATGTGAGTGGACTCATAGGCCTAAATCAGATGTCAGAATTGTTTCTTCTCCTGTAGTATGCCCACTGGAGAGGTCAAAGAGCAGCCTCACCCAAAATTACAGCCGAGACAGTATACGTAACATCACCAAGACTTATGGGCACTGATGACCCTCATCACTGGGACTTTGTTCAAGAGTAGAATTATGTTAAGCCAGTTTTAAGGAAACTAAAAAGGGTTAATTTTAAAAACACAGTTAGTAATACTTTGTCACACTGTTGCCATCCCACTGGGCAAAAAGAAGAAATGAATTAAGTTTTGCTTGAGAATCATTGGCAAAATGCTGTATGGAGCACATTTTTGTGTCATAATATGAAAGAACTTTCGGACAGGCAGATCAGAGCTGATGAATAGGCTACCTGGCAGGTCTTCAGGTGTCCCTGCCAGAGACGGTCAGGTCTAGGGTGGACAGCTGTGCAGGTCTGCTGCAGAAGGCATGCTGATTTAGAAGGAGAGTTGACTATAGGAGCTTTATGGCTTCTTCTGACCTTGAAATTTTTTATTTTAAAGTTGAATTAGGATGGCAATCAAGGCCACTTAGGGAAATGGACTTCTATAGGCCTCTGAAAATCACAAGGAGCATTTGTGGAGATCTCCAGCAGTTTTGGAGATACCATCCCAGACTTCATTTCATTTGATAATCTAACACGATTAGATTATCAAATGCACCTGGTGTTCCAGGTGCATTCCCAGCAGATAGAAGGCATGGAAGAGGACCCTTAGAGGACGAAAACCATGAATCGTAGAGGTGGAGGTGAGAAGCCAAGGAGATAATGGCAGTTATGTTCAGGGCTGGCATGAAAGGAGCAGAGACTGGTGGCGCACCGCTCTTATGGCTTACGCCTCTATCTTTTCTGTAAGTTTGCTTATTTGGAAATAAAGATTTACAAAATTTGAGTCATACAGGAACTGATCAAAGCATATGACACCAATTTGAGAGCCCTACTATTCTGAGTAATAGACAACAAGATTGAGAAACTTTTATTTACTATAATTCTTCTTTGGAAGAATGTATTTTTAGGATAAATACTTCGTTGTGCTGCCAGAGGTAGTATAGCCAAGCAAGCAAGCATGCTTGTTAAACGGCTCTGCCTGAGGCAGGAAGGACTAAATTTGCTCCTGAGGGCACACTGGCTACTCCACTCAGCGTGGAAGAGCAGGAGGAGAGGAACTAGCCACTGAATTTGGAAAAAGCAAGTGTTGCCACTTGAATCTTCAACGTGCACAGTTCCCTGGGCTCCTGTGAAAAAGGGGGTTGATTCCTCATATCTGGGTGACACCTGTAGTTCTGAAAAGTTCCCAGTTGCTGCTGGAGGGAGGGGGTGGTGGACAGATTCCTTTTTGTGACACATTTTGTTAAACTTTACCCACTGATTTTTCTAACGGTGTTTTTTTTAGCTGAGGAGACAAAAGTGATGGATGGGTGGAAAGTGGTTCTATTGTTGGATATGATGTTTAAAGATGGAGAAACTGAAGAAACCAACTCAGACACATACTCATTTGGGGGGGGTTGACAGTGATCACGTGGGGTTCCCTGTGATGTGAGGCAGTGCCGCGTCCATTTAGGGAGACGCACAGATAAAGGTCATTACCAACAATTTCAGACTTTACTGGTGCTCCCTGGGGAATGTCATAAGGGCTCTGTATCACAAGCTGTCACTTTTGACATTCCCTTTCTCTGGTCTCGTGGCTAATCATGCCTTCACTGGGCTCTTTCCCCATCCGAGGCTGGAACTCCCACCAAGACGCCCAGGCTTCCTTGCCCTCGTCCCACCTGGTTCTTCCTTCTCTCACTAGTGATTCTTCATTCACTCAGAGGAAAGTCTTCTCAACAGAAGCAGCGGGGCCTCCCAGGGCGTGTTGTAGAACTGCACATGGGGGCGTGTCGTGGCCGCGTCTTTAGTGTCCTGGTCGCTCACACAGGTGAAGAGCCTCTTTCTAGTGATCCAGGTCTGGAACTTACTTCATTTGACCTTCGAACCCAAAGGATCGTGTGTGGTCTTAGCATGCAAGCTACACACTTGTTTTTTAAATGCTTGGGTTCACACCTACCACGGTTGGGCCGTTTTCCTCTGTTTCTTACACAATATTGCTTTTGAACTTACTTTAAAAAACCAAGACAAGTACATTAAAGTAAGAATCTGACTACTTCATTATGTTTTCCATGGGAATCATAATTGGGAATTCACATACTTAAATATGTATTATTTTATTATAAACAATAAAATATATATACTACATAGATTTTACAAAAAGTTGTGTGTGAGGGTAGGCCATGTCATGTGTGATATTTCATTTCAGGGTAGCGAGGGTGGGCATCCCCAGCTTCTCTCGTGTTCCCTCCTGGGAAGGCCCGAGGTGGGACAGCGGGGCCAGGAAGGGAGAGGCCGGGGCGGGGATACAAAGGGAGAGAGGGGGAGTATAGCACAATGCAACACTTTATTTTCTTCTCCCCGGGGCACATGTGTATGCAGTCACTTTTAGACAAAACATCAGTTCAGTGCGACTTATATTAATATTGTGTTCTCTCTGGTTTCCACCTATTAAATGTATTGTCTCAAACTAGTGAATCTGGTCCCAATAGCTTCATATTTCTGTTATGTGCTAGGGGACTACATGTATATATATAATAAATAATATATAATATATAATATAAAGTTATATATATGCCTTCCTTCCTTTCATCCTTCCTTCCCAATAGAGCTGCAAGTATCAAGTTTCCACTTTATTTCCTGAAATTGACTCCAAGTAATTTCTGTTAAGCTACCTGAATAAAAACCACTAATTGAGGGAAGAAAATAGCCTGACAGCTTATCCCTTTTAACTTTATTCTTTCAAAGAGAAATTAAGAAAAAAAAACACACTACAAAACTAAGCACACCAGCATTTGCAAATGTAACTTCTTAAGTTGCTTGCTGGTGCTATAAATTATTTAACATGTGAAATTAAACCTTCACACAGAAGCCCAGGAGCTCTGATCATGCAGACACCGATAAGTCAATAGTGAAGTCTTGTCAGTATTTGAGCCTGGCTAATGCATATTCCAAGAAGCACTTACCACTACCACTACCACTACAAATACCCCTCGAAGGACAATGGAGGCCCGAGGCCGGCCCCTTTCAGGCTGGTGGTATGAATCTCGGCAGGCAGGTGGTGAATGGAAGTTGACAGCTCCTGTCCCCATCACCTGCTCCCTGCCACTTCATCCCTGCCATTGGAGAAATGGTCCAACAGGGCACATGGAGGGGGTACCTGCAGTTGGCAGCATCGTCCTCAGGTTGGTTGAGGTTAGCCCAGCACAACTGTGGTGTGACTCAAGAAGCACAGGGGTTGGAATGTTGGGCCCTGGCTTCCTCTGGGAAATCCCTCATTTTATGACAACTGGGGACAGTGGTTGCCCTGGGTCTCTAAGTCATTAGCAGGTAGGCTCCCTTCAAAACATAAGGCTTGTTGTCCCTTGCCCCCCTTTTATTCCACTCTACTGCAATGTTCCATTAAAAAGAAACATCTCCCCATCAATGCCATGTCTCAGTGCTAGTGGGGACCTGGCGTCCCAGTCCCGGGATGGGATTTTGGAAGCAGAGCAGTGGGGTGCTGCTGGAGTTGTGAAGATTGTGGGGGTGCAGGAGGAACGTGGACTGGTGAGGTATGCGGAGTGGAGTCCACATGGAGACTGAGCACACAGTCCTGCCTCTATGAAAATGCCCATGGCCCATGGAACCAGTCACTGCTCTTATCTCCTCTTCTGTGATTAAGAGAACTCCATACCGCAAGGCCCAGAGGGTTTTTATAATGGTGAAAGGAAATAATACATAGAAAGCGCTTATCATAATGCTTGGCACATAATAAATGCAGTCCCAAAACATCACAGCTTTTTCCCCCAGCTGAGCCCAGAAGACGCCTCGGTGCCCTGCACACCCAGGCTTGCACCTCAGTCAGGTCTGGCCTCCAAGTGGAAATGCATTCGCTGCTCCTTACCTTGACATATATATATTTGCATTTGAGGCAAAGTGACTCGGAGAGACAGTCCCTTGTCTGTGAGAACCATCATTTTCAGATTTGTGATTAAGCCTCACTTTTTAATTATTTAATATAATAGTTTAATTATATTATTTAATATAATGTCCTTGGATCCAGAAAGCTCTCCTATCTGATATTGGTCAGGAGGTGAGGATGAGGGGAGAGGGGCCATGGCAAAAATATGGTCGGAATCCTCTCAGAGAATGTTTTCTCTTGTGGGGAATTCCACCAATTCAGGGAAGAAGGGAGGAGAGTTGCCCCCTAATGCCTGCTGTAGGTCCCGTATTAACTGGGATATTTATTTTTAAATTTTTAAAAAGATTTTATTTATTTATTTTTAGAGAGAGGGGAAGGGAGGGAGAAAGAGAGAGAGAAACATCAATGTGTGATTGCCTCTCACGTGGCCTCCACCCGGGACCTGACCCGCAACCCAGGTGTGTGCCCTGACTGGGAATCGAACTGGCAACCCTTTGGTTCGCAGCTTGCGCTCAATCCACTGAGCTACACCAGCCAGGGCTAATTGGGATATTTATTGATCAGGACCAAGCAGCAGGACCTCCCAGCAGCTGGTCTGATCGCAAGAACTGAGGCAGAGCTGATGTTGGTAGGAGCAGAAAGCATAACTGTCTGTACAACTTCAGCTCCAAAAATAACGTGTACAACCTTTCTCTAAAGGAACCCACCAACACATGGATTCATATATATAGTGCTGTCCACAGTACAGCACTTGGTAGGAAACCAAAGAACGTATTTCCCCGCACATTGAGTCTTGGGTCTTTCTAAGAATAATTCACTGTACTACTGTAGAAAACCTCTTTGATTTCAGAAAAATGTTTGAAATAAATCATTAATTTTTTTGGAGTTGAAAATCCTATATTTTCAAGACCAAACTTTGAGAGCCATAAGGATCCTTATGTTGACACTATGTTGAATTCTTTTATGCTATTTGTTATTATGTTTTCTCATATGAATAATCTGAAACAACCCTGCAAGCCTGGGCTGAGCAGGCCCTCTCCACCGGGCGCTGGGGAGAAGTGAGGCATGCAGAGGTCGGCTGGCAGGCTGAGGTCCACAGAGATTGTGCCGGAGCCTGGCAGAGTCTGACTTTCCTCCGCCCCATTGACTTGACTGTGCGCTGATGGAGGGTGCAGCTTCTGGCAGCCGCACAGGAAGGAATCTGAAGGAATCTGCCCTTCTTGGAGCAAAGGAGGGGCCAGTCAGATGGCAGGTGTTGAAGGGAGGGGTCTGAAAGTTTTGTATCCTCTCGTAAAACATCAAATTGACTTTGGCTCACCCACTCACAATCTCGACTTTTACCGTGTCAACACAAGAATGTTGGTGTAGTTCTCAGGATTATTGTGAGGCGTGTCTAAGGAGATAGATCAGAAAATATTACCTGACTCCTAGGAAGGGCTTAATGGCATCTGAGAATAGAATTTTGTTTCATGCACTGAGACAAGTAATACGTCTCTAAAAACTATCTCAGTCAAGAGCATGTTGAGATCATGTCAAGCCTAAATTGCTAATGATCCACAAATGATGCTGCCTTAATATGGAATCAGACATTTCCATTCTACTACCAGAGTCTATTTCCACAAATGGACTGTCTGAGTTTTCTTCATCTTTTCCTACAGAAATTCAAGTAGAACACTATTCAGCTGCATTTGGTCACTACCTATAAAGCATCTGATTTGGTTGGGGTATATTCTTTATGTTAATGAAGACGTCCTTTTGTATCTTGAAAAGCATGAAAGCAAGACTCTTACACATTCTTGAGCTGTTTGTTGGGTGCATAACACTGGACACGTCCCACGACAGATGGAGCAACGGGCTGGGGCCCCTGCAGGGGACTCAGGTCCATCCTCTGCCTCAGTCAAGGCAGTTTATCTTTAGACCATTTAGGGCTCTTTTTTCCTTCCTCTTACAAAAATAGTATACATTTCCCTGAGACTGAGAAAATCATTAAAGAGCCAGGAGATAGGAAGCAACAAAAGCAATTTATTCTGTCATATAAAAGGAAAGATGACATAAAAAAGCTGTTACTATTTTAAATGTGGGAATGTATAGAAGCTGAGCTCAGCCTTCTACCCTAAAGGCCCAGGAGTGCAAGGGGAACAGAGTGAAGGACACACTCTCCGGCTGATTGCCACTGCAGGTCTGATAGTACCACCAACTAACTCATCACTTAATTTGTATGTCCTGCTGTTGTCTTGCTGGTCCAGAGGGCAGCCTATGGACGCACAAGGGAGTGGCAAGTTCAATGGAGTCCTGAGATATCTTGGCTCCTCCCTCGGAGAGACTTCACTACAGAGTAATCTTCAAATTAACTCTCAGAGCACCAGCAAGGTCATCCCATGGCCATGCCAGTTTTGCCCACTATCCCAAGAAACAGGAGGGGGTGGGCAGGGCGCTGTCCCGATTTCCTCCACGTGCATTTTCTGAGTGTCGGCCATGTGCCAGGTACTGTTCTTGGAGCCTCCTGAGACCAAGAAACTCGGCCCTCCTGGGACTCATGCTCAGCATCTCTTGATTTGGACCAAGGATAAGACAGATGCTTTGGAAAGAAAACTGTTGGGAACTCCTTCCAGAAAGCCCACCTGAAGAATGTCATGTTCATAATCAGATTCCTGAGTGTCCCTGATGCTCTCCAAGGTCTAGGCTGTAGAGCATTTAGGGGTTGGAAGAGACCATTTCACAGAGGTGTGCCAGGGCCTGCCCCAAGAAGGAAGAAGGGAGTCCGGGCATCCCCTTCTTGCTGAGATGCTCTTTCCATAGAGTCCCACTACTTCCCTGCATCCTGCATCTTCAAAGACACAGAAGGAGGGGCTGTGCCATGCATTTTGGGGAGCCCAGAGAACAGTATTTTTGGAAATGCACATATTAAACTCAATCTTGAGGCAATTAAAGGGTACAGAAGGTAAGAGATTCTTTTTCCCTAAACAGGAGACTCCCAGATAAAGGATAATGATCTTTTTAAAAATTTTTTTGCTTATTTATTTTTATAGAGAGGGGTAGGGAGGGAGAAAGAGAGGGAGAGAAACAACATGTGTCACCTCTTGAGCACCGTGCACTGGGGAACCTGGCCCATAACCCAGGCATGTGCCCTGACTGGGAATCGAACCAGCAACCCTTTGGTTCACAGGCCAGCACTCAATCCATTGAGCCCACCAGCCAGGACTGACCTTTGCTTTGAAAGATTTGAATAGATTTGGAATCTTCTCTGAGCAGCCTGGTTCACTCTCTGGCTTCAGTTACCATCTTAAGCCTATGGATAAATCCCAAAGGCAGCTGGCTCAGACCTTCCTTTTGCAGGGTGAACCAGGACAAGCAAAGGCCTCCAGACACCTCTGCTTTGACAGCTCGGCCTCAAATTCAACATTGAGCACTCAACTCCCTCTTCCCCACAGCTTACCCTCTTTCCATGGCCTTATCTTGATAAATGGGCCTAGGAAGCAGCACACCTTGGTGGGGTTATTTTCAAGGAAAAGATATTGAAAAGTATTAACTACTTTTTTATTATAAGACACATTCATGTTTTTAAAAAATGAAAGCAATATAGAGGTGTATAAAGTGAAAATTGAGAGCTTTTCCCTCCATAACTTGCTTCCTACAAACCCTCAGTTGTGCTCCTCAGAATAGTGTGTGCGTGTGTGTGTTCCTTTTGTCTCCATGATATTCTGGTTCTTGCTTTTTTATCTGATAAAAATCTTCGATGGTTTTTAATGTCAACACGTGTAGCTCTACATCATTCTTTTCTAATAGCTAGAGTTTTATTCTATAGCCCTATCATATTGACTTCTCCAATTTCCTAATGATAGATGTTCAGATTGTACTCATTTCTGTTATTGCTAAAAATTCCAAAGTGAACCTTTGTTTATGTCTATGGCCATTTGCCAAGAGTAACGTCTTGAGTGGAATCTTCAAGAGGGTGCACTGTGAATTTAATTTATATAGTCAGGTTTCTCCCCAAAGGTTGTAACACTTTATACTTGTACCAGCCCCACGTGAGAACACCCCATTGCTCATCACAGCCTCTCAAACACTGGAGGGCTCATTGAGAGGTATGAAATACTATTTATTCATTGTTTTAGTTTGGTACTTCTCTAACTCACTGTGGAGTTGATCAGTCGGGCCATTTTATTTCCTTCTTTCTGAGTGCTTATTCAGGCAGTTTTGCTACTGTGCTTTTTCTTCGTGACACTTCCTCACATCAGCAAGTCAGCCTTTTGTCATACGTATGGCAAATATTTTCTCTCTTTGACACTTGTCTTTTTCCTTGATTCTTTCTTTTTCCTGACTGCTTAGAAATGCTGTTTCTATACTTAAAATTATTAATCTTGTTTTCCTTTGTGATGTTTGGGTTTTCTGCCATCCTGAAAATGCCTCCCCCAGTTGAAACGGATGTACCCTTGTTCCTTTCCAATGGTTCTACTTTAAAATTTCTCCTCCTCTTGTATTCAAGTGGCCATAGGGATGCTGAGGGTTGCAGCGTCCCTCCTTCACCATCACCAGCCATGTCCCTGGGCCCTTAGTGAGCAGCCCAAACCTGTCTTCACTGTCCAAAGTGGCACTTCTGTTATATACTAAATGCACATATACACCTGGGTTTATATTTGGATTCTACTTTCTGCCTAGTGAGCTGTCTGCCCACACCCACACCAATTTCAGATCATTTTAAGTACTGTGGCTTTCTTCTTGTTTTGATAATTTCAGTTGATTGCTGAGCTCTCTTTCTAATAGACTGCTGTGTAGTCCCTGTCACTGCCTCCTGTGTGTCGTAAAGAGATTTGTGTCTCTGTAGATATTTCTTGGAATTGCAGTACTAGTTGCTTTGGTAGTGCAGTGGTCTGGTGCGCTAAATTAGTAAGTCAGAGATGGGACTGGATATAAAATCCATCCAGAATGATAAGATGAGCACCTCCAGGTCCTTGGTCTTGTGAACCCCCAGCCATGAAGTCCACAATAACCTTAGAAGACCATCCCTCAGGGGTATATGGTCAGTGGGATAATGAGCCAAGGAGGTAGACCAGCAGCCCTTTCTCTGCCTTCTCCACACACAGCCTGCAGCCTGTGCATTTGCACAGCCAGTCTCACTGGGGCCAGGCTGCTCTGGACTTCATGGCTCAAGCCACAGGGTTAGCACTAAAACTCCATTAACTGGCTGTGTGGAGCCTTCCATTTCCTAGGTTAATTTCCTTTTCATTTCCAGGTTAATTGTGCTTAAGTACTTGCTTAATATGTCTTGTAAGTAGCCTGCATAAAAGAAAAAGCAAATCAAATTGCAGGCTTTTTTGAACAAAATCTCCTGAATGAAGAACTCCAGGGCTGAGACATATCATCTACAGTTCTCTCCATTTTCCCCACCATTCTCTTCTATGCGCCATCTCACCTCGTAGCCCAGGGTACGTTTGTTTTAATTCATGTCCAAACAGCTCTGTGAGTCCTAAAACACTTTTTTGGTCAACAAATTCATATATGCTACTGAAAAATAATGTTAACTCCAACCCTTACAATATGTTTTAGTTATGATAAAGTTTAATACAGCAACATAGAGTCAAAGATAAAACTTCATATTGCGGTACTTATATGCTATCTTCCAACTAGTATGTTCCTTACCTTATAAGGTGAATATAATCAGGAAGCCTGTCTACACCATATTTCTCAACATTTATAAGATAGGCACATTCCTAATGAATAGCTCAGGATCACCTTCCTAGTGACAAACAAAAACTACTGGCAAGTTGATCGTGTTGAACTTTGTTTTCTGTGCTTTACATTATGAAATGGTGTGTGCTTTTCTTCTTTCCCAAATATAAACTTTTGTATTGATTGTCTTTTAGAAAAAAATTTTATTGAGATATCTCACATAACATAAAATCCACTCATTTAAAGGATACAATTCGGTTCCCGTCAAGATGGCGGCATAGGTAGAAACCCTTTGCTTCCTTGCAAAACCAAAAGAAGAATAACAACCAATCTGAAAACAATAAACAACCAACCAATTTCAAAAGTGCCAGAAAATCAAACTGCATGAAACTCCAACAACGAAGGAATTAAAGAAACATTCACACAGACCGAAAGCACCACATTGCAACGAAGAGGGTTGCTCTACCCTGGAGAATACCTAAGGCTCCACCTCTTACTACTTAACAGGTGGGCCGAGACTAAGAAATATGGCCCAAGTGAAAGAACAGATCAAAACTTCT
Organism: Sturnira hondurensis; assembly: GCF_014824575.4. Classification (NCBI taxonomy): domain Eukaryota; kingdom Metazoa; phylum Chordata; class Mammalia; order Chiroptera; family Phyllostomidae; genus Sturnira; species Sturnira hondurensis. The sequence continues at coordinate 4,687,283 of NW_028076312.1, read as the reverse complement.
GAAAAAGAGCCGAGCAATGAGGAGACAGACAACCTATCTGATGGAGAGTTCAAAACACTGGTAACCAAGATGCTCACAGAACTGACTGAGCTTAATTGCAAAATGAAGGGACAAATGAAGGCTACCCGAAGTGAAATAAAGTAAAATATTCAGGGAACCAACAGTGATGGGAAGGAAACCTGGACTCAAATCAACGATTTGGAACAAAGGAAAGAAATAAACAGCCAACTGGAACAGAATGAAGAAACAATTCAAAAAAATGAGAAGAGGCTTAGGAACCTCTAGGACAACTTTAAACATTTCAACATCCAAATCATAGGGGTGTTGGAAGGAGGAGAACAAGAGCAAGAAGTTGAAAACTTATTTGAACAAATAATGAAGGAAAACTTACCCAATCTGGTGAAGGAAATAGGCTTTTAGGAAGTCCAGGAAGGCCAGAGAATCCCAAAGAAGTTGGACCCAAAGAGGAACATACCAAGGCACATCATTGCTAAGTTACCCATGATTAAAGATAAAGAGAGAATCTTGAAAAGCAGCAAGAGGAAAGGAGAGAGTTACCTACAAAAGAGTTCCCATGAGGCTATCAGCTGATTTATCAAAAGAAACCTTATGGGCAAGAAGGGACTGGAAAGAAATATTTGAAGTCATAAAAGGGAAGGACCTACATCCAAGATTTCTCTATCCAGGAAAGCTATCATTGGGCAGATAAAGTGCTTCCCAGAGAAGGTCAAGTTAAAGGAGTTCATCATCACCAAGCCCTTATTATATGAAATGTTAAAGGGACTTATCTAAGAAATTTAAGAAGATAAAAAACTATGAAGAGTAAAATGATAACAAACTCACAACTGTCAACAACTGATCCCCTCCCCCAAAGAAAAACAATGAAAACAAAAACTTAGACAACTAGAACAGTAACAGAATCAGAGAAATGGACATCACATGGAGGGTTTTCAGTGGGGAAGGGGAGGGGCAGAATTGGGGAAGGGGAAAGGTATAAGGAATAAGAAGCATAATTTGGTAGGCATAAAATAGACAGGGAGAGGTTAAGAATGGTATAGGAAATGAAGAATTCAAAGAACTTTTATGTATAACCCATGGACATGGACTAAGTGGGGGGAGATGCTGGAGGGTTGAGGGGTGCATGGTGGAGGGGGGATTGTCAAGAGCCAACCAGCACCTGTCCCTCGACACAGTTGGGGCGAATGAGATGCATCCGCACAGCAGAGGCAACTGTGGCTGGACTCCCTATCTATCTCTCCCTGCATGTTTTTCTTTGAGATTAATAGGTGGTGGGATTTTTAGACACCTGTATTTCAGGCCCAATGATCTGCACAATTCCAATGAAGTTATACAAAATAATTTCTCAGCCATAGAACAAAGTCACCCCTAATGAAGTAGCCCCTGAACGTCTAAAAGTTGATGGAGTAACAGCCCCTCCTCTACCTTGGACAGGAATATATATTAATTAGAACTAGACAGGCAAAGAAACAGGAGAAGCTGGTTAGCTATTACAAACTAAGCACGTAGAAACTATTACCAAGGAGTCAGAGTCCATATTACATAAAGAAACATTTTAGACAAAAAGATAGATAGCTAAATTAGACGCCACAGAGGCCTTATAATAAATTTCCTATGACCTCTGCTCAGTCTAGCATATCCTTTTGCCCCATGCCCAATTCTAAAAACTTTAATAAACAATAAGACATTTAAACTCTGTACATACAAGTATTTCTAATTGTCTGATTAATGGCTCTCCTAGTCAAAACAACCTTTGTTTAACATAACTGAATCTATGGAAATTCCTGTACTTTTCCTGGTTACCTCTATATTAGTTTTTTCTGCTTAACTGATCATGCCATACACCTGTTCCTTTAATGTTAAGCAACAATCTTCGTGAAAATAAAGCCTGAATCAAACTCTGAGCGTTCGGTCAGGCCCACAGAAGCTGGCTGTTCTCCGGCATCCAATCGGGTGTCTGACTCTTCATTCGTCTCCTGCGCCGTCCATCCTTCAGGGACTCTGAGACCTGCCGAGGCTGGACCCCCGACAGGGGACAAAGGGGGAAAATTGGGAAAACTCTAATAGTGTGCTCAATAATATACACTTTAAAAAAGAAAAACATAAAGTATACAATTCAATGGTTTTAATATATTTACTGTTATGCAACTATTATCACAGAGTTTAGGACATTTTCGCCAGGCACACTTGAGACCCCCTACCCATTAGCAGTCACTCTCCTCCACCCCATCCTGCCCCCCAGACCTAGGCAACTACCAATCTGCTTTCTGTCTCTACGGATTTAATGAGTCTGGATACTTCATATAAATGGAATTATAAAGTATATGATCTTCTGTGACTTCCTTTTGTTTTTTTTCTGTGAACATTTTTAAAACCTTTTATTTTGAGATGATTATACATTAACATGCAGTTGGAGAAATAATACAGAAAGATCTCTGTGGTCTCCCAGTTGCCTCCAGAGGTAACACCTTGCATAACTGTAGTATAATGTCCCAGCCAGGAACCTGACACAGATACCGTTTATGGTATTCATATTTCACCGGTGTCCACGCACTTGTGTGTGTACATGTGCTTGTGTGGGTTTACTTCCATGAAACTCCATCTCACAGACCAGACACAGAAACATTCCATCGCAATAATCCCTTGTCCTACTCTCTAAAGATGTCTTTAAATTCCAGTTGACATTTGATGTTATTTTTATATTAATTTCAGCATAGTGGTCAGATAATTATATATTTTACAAGGGGACCCCCCCAATAACCCCAGTACACAGCTGGCACCAAATATACGTAATTACGATATTATTGACTATATTCCTTGTGTTGTTCTTTACAGCCTTGTGACTATTTTGTATCTACCAATTTGTACTTCTTAATCCCTTCACATTTTTCACCCAGTCCCCCAACCCCTCCTCCCAATTGGTAACCATTACATTGTTCTCTGTATCCGTGAGTCTGTTTCTGTTCTGTTCATTTATTTTGTTGTCTAGATTGCACATATAAGTGAAATCATATGGTATTTGACTTTCTCTGTCTGACTTATTTCATTGAGTATAATATCCTCTAGGTCCATCTGTCATAAATGGTAAGATTTCATCCTCCTTTATGGCTGAGTAATACTCTATTATATATATGTACAACATCTTCTTTATCCAATTATCTATTTATGGGCACTTAGGTTGCTTCCATATCTTGGCTATTACAAATAACGGTGCAATGAGCATAATGTAACAGGGTGTTGAGCTACAGATCTCCAAAACACGAACCTTGGCTTGGGGGATGGAGGAAGTAGAGCACAGACATTGAGAGGTATTCTGCACATCTACGGCAACTTGGCTAGCTTAATAGTTATATTAAAAAGCTGTGCTTCTCCCTCCCTCAGGGCCAGGGACATGGGCATGACTTTGACTCATGATGTAGCAGGGGGTTGGGGGGGGCAGAGCTTACAGTGCCTGCATGAAGCAGGGAGGCAGTTCCCTGTTACAGTGCCTTGAGAGAGGCAGGTTCACCCTGCATCACTGGGCCACGCCTGCACAGACTGATACGGCAGCAGAGAGAATGTGAACTGTGCAAAGAACTGGCAGACATAATCCATTGTGGGAGGAGTCAGAAGTGGGTTGCTCTGGAAGCTCCAGGTCAGAATTTAAACTAGGTGGGTTAACCATGAGAGGTCCCTGTCTGCTGTGCAGTTTGAAAGAAGTAGGGGGTCTGACAAAAAGGCCCCCCCCTGGCCCACCATGAGATCTGGTGTCTAAGGGGTGCCATGTGGTTTTGGATCAAAAGCTGGAGAACACGGCAACCTGGCTGATGGTGCTGGGAATTGTGGGAGTTGTCCAGCCAAGTACAGATTAATAGGAGATGCCCAAATGCTGAACTGTGACTGGTATACTGAGCCATGGACTTTTGTTTTTCTGAAAGATGCTGTCTCTGACTGGCATATTCTGAAAGTGGCCTGATCTGGCAAAAGGGAGGCAGGAGTGTATGTGTGTTTGTGGGTGTTTTAATGGCAGAATTCTGCCATTATCCTAAACTTGTACAACTTTTAGATAAACAATTCCTTTCCATTTCACCAAACTCTAGAACTTGGAGTCAAGCATCTTGGTGGTGGGCAGTTGGACCCCCCAACTGTTTTAGAACAGCAAAGGCTGGGGTTCTGTAAAAATAATATATACCTTTTTAATTAGTGTTTTAGGTTTCTTTGAATAAGTTCCCAGCATTGGAATTGCTGGCTTATAAGGTGGTCCTGTTTTTAATTTTTGAAAAAACTTCTGACTGTTTTCCACAGTGGCTGTACCAGTCTGCATTCCCACCAACAGTGCACAAATGTCCCCTTTTCTCCACATTCTCACCAGCACTTGTTTGATGATTTGTTGATGATAGCCATTCTGACAGGTGTGAGGTGGTATCTCATTGTGATTTTAATGATTTCTCTAATGATTAGTGATATTGAGCATCTTTTCATATGTCTAACTGGTCATCTGTAGGTTCTCTGCCCATTTTTTAATCAAATTGTTTGTTTTGTGTGTGTGTGTAGTTGTCTGAGTTCTTTATAAATTTCTTATCAGATGTATCACTGGAGAATATGTTCTCCCATTCAGTGGGTTGTCTTTTCGTTTTGTTGATGGTTTCTTTTGTTATGCAAAACTTTTTAATTTGATAGAGTCCCATTTGCTTATTTTTTCTTTTGTTCTTCTGGCTTAAGGCAATATATCAGAAAAAATATTTCTAGGAGCAATGTCAGACAGTTTACTGGCTATGGTTTCTTCTGAAAGAAGAAGTTTTATGATTTTGGGTCTTAAGTCTTTAATCCATTTTAAGTTCATTCTTGTATATGGTGTAAGAAGGAAGGTGGCTTAATTTCATTTTTTGCATATATCTGCTCAATTTTTCCAACATGTTTATTGAACAGACGGTCTTCACCCTGCTGTATTTTCCAGCCTTCTTTGTGTGACTTCCTTCTTTCATGTAGCACGATGTTTTCAAGACTCATCCATACTGTAGCAGGTGTCACTACTTTACTCCCTTTTATGGCCAAATTATGTTCTATGGTATGAGTATGACACATTTTATTTACCTGTTTGTCACTAGATGAACATTTGGCTAAAAGTGGTTCCCACTTTGGGGCTATGCTCAATAATGCTTTTACAGCACTAATGCTCAAGGCACAGTATAGACACATGTTTCACTTCTCTTGGGTATATATCTAGGAGTGGAATTGTATGATAACTATGTTTAACATTTTGAGAAACTTTCGGACTGTTTTCCAAAGACACTGAACCATTTTATTTCCCAACAGTAATGTATAAGAGTTCTAATTCCCCACTTTCCTGCCAGCATTTGCCATTGTCTATCTCTTTTATTATATCCTTCCTAGTGGGTGTGAAGTGGTATTTCATTGTGGTTTTGATTTCAGTTTCCCTAATGACTACTGATGTTGAGCATCTTTGCATGTGTTTATTGGCCATTTGTGTATTTCCTCTGGAGAAACTTCTATTCAAGTCCATTTCTTTTTAAAATATACATTGTCTTCTTATTGTTGAGTTGTAAGGGCTCTTCATAATAGCCCAGGTGCAATTTCTCATCTGATATGTAATATGCAAATATTTTCTCTCTTTTTATGGTCTGTCTTTCTGCTTTCTTAATGGTATCATTTGTAACACAAAGCTTTGAATTTTGATGAAGCTCAATTTTATCTATCTTTTTATGGATTGTGTAAGCTTTTGGCATCATATCTGAGAAATCATTGTCTAATTTTATATTTTAGTTCATCAAAGGTCAAGGAGCAAAGATGATGCCTGTCTTATTTACTATCCCCAAATTTAGCAGTGCCTAGCACATAGTAGGCTCTCAAAAAAGATTTAGTGAATGAATACAGTTCATTAGGATCTGTGTGCCCTGAGGTTTGTTCCCAGACTTAGAATTTCACCCTGACAACCCTTCTCTCATTGCTCAGCATTTGAGGTTTTAAGGGACCTTCCTCCTGGGCGCCTTCCCTGATATTCATGCTACTGAGTTTCTTGCAAAGATGGTATTTTGGTAGCAACCATCTTCCTCCCATGAGGCAAATAGTAAGTGAAGTCATTACATGCTGTGGACCCCAACAGAGAGGGTGCAACCTTCAGGGCCCTGAGTCAGAGCTGAGCCCCACAAACAATATATTGGATGAACTATGTGAAATTGCCTCTATGTGACCTATTTTACCTGCAAAAATAGCAGTTGCGTATGGTTCAACATAAAAAAAAATGAATGAGGTTTAACTTAAGAAAATTAAAGTGCATTTAATTAAAAATGTTTGTTTGGAACCTACAGAACTCCCTTTCCCTCCCTCTTCTTTTCTCCCATGGTCTTCTCTTTTTCTTTCCAGCCAAGGGAGTGCATCCTGGTTCCAGTTCTTTACGTCCTCTGTGGAAAGACACGGGGCAAGACCCATGTCTTGTCAAGACCCAAGAGCATTGGCACAGCCCTCCTTTGTCCTCAAATAGAGCAAAATGGCCATTCATGGGTGCATGACACTCAGGCACTGCCTGTCACCCTCTTTTCTCTCTCTCTATTGTTGATCATCAGCTCCCTCTTCCAATTCTCTTCTTTCTCCTTTTCCCAGGTGATCCAGGGACTGAAGTTCCCATGATAGTAGCTGAGACTTGCTAGAGACCATGACAGCTGCAGGAGCAATGGCCTCTGTCCACATTCATGTTTTACATAGAAGGCCTGATGCTTTGCTGGCTGGAGATAGAGCCTTGTTCACATCCCTTGCTCCCAAATTCCTTTGTATCCTAATAAAATGGACATTTAATTTCTGAGGGAGAACTCCTTTGGTTTGACAGACTTTTAAATGTTCCCATTTCTTCCGGATAGTTGGACCAGAACCTGGGGGGAACCCAAATCCTTTGGCGTCAGGCAGGGATCAAGGACAGGGGACATTTTGTACACGGCATACAAATGGCATTAAGTGAAGTTCTACATAAATGATGATGCTTTTAAAAAAAAATTTAGGACTCTTATTTTTTAAAACATTTTATTTATTTATCTTTAGAGGGGAAGGGAAGGAGAGAAGTATTAATGTATGGTTGCCTCTCATGAGTCCCCTGCTGGGAACTGGCCTGCAACCCAGGCATGTGCCCTGACTGGGAATCGAACCGCAATCATGTGGTTCACAGGCCTGCGCTCAGTCCACTGAGCTACACCAGCCAGGGCTGATGATACTTTTTTCTGCATACACTAAATAACTGAGAAGAATTTCTCCTGGTCAGTTTTTTTTTAATGCTTGTGATATTTTGTCATTACTGTAGATCCCAAGTACTTGAATGATTTGGAGTTCTTCCTTCCCTTCTTGTTTCACTAAATTTACTTCTTCATTTTCTAAGTCAAACTTGATAAACATCTTGCATAGTATGATACATTATTCATAGAGAGCTGGTTAAAGTGAGAAAATTTAAGTTAGCCATTTCCTTTAGAAATTCTCCTTGTATTACAAAATATATGATCTAAGTGTTGATGACGTGTGTTCATGAATAAGACATGACTACCAAGGAGGGTTTTCTGTACCAGTTTTCATATTCATTTTTGCTCTTCTGATTCTCCTTTCACAACAGCTGTGCTTTCCTCATGTACCATGTAAGGTCCAAGATTTCAATAGGATAGTAAGTTTTACAATTGAAGAGACTGAATGATAATAACCTTCAAATGGCTGATGTATTAAAACTGGATGTCATTGAAAGTTTTGAATGGCAAAATGCAAATCATTGTTCTTCTAAATGCTCTCAAGGCCTTATCTGCTTGACTAAAGTTAAAATTGGGGTTGGCAAAAATGCTGCGTGGTGGGTTCCACTGAGTCCTGGAAGGTTCATAAGCATTTCATGCCTTTGAATCTCAGGGCCTCACAGTGGATGGAACACATGCCTAATAAGAAGACAGGGCATGCAATCCAATCTGCCACCTCCCAGATTCAGAGGGCGCTCTATCACTCTGTCCTCCTCATGCTTACAAGGTCTGTGTGGTCCCTGGGAGGTACTTACCACACTTGCCAGAGGTGCTTTGGGAGTTATCGTTGTCATTGTCTTTGAGTCCTACCTCAAATTGTTCTTTGAATTTCAGAGCTTTTGAAGAAACACCTTCTGATTTATTTGCCAAGCATAAGTCTCTGCCTTTGTCCAGAGATCTCTGTTAGCAAAACAGAACAGCATGCATCTGCTTGACCTTCTCCACTGCTAAGCCCTAAACCAGCCATCTCTTGCAACTTCCACCCCAAACAAACAAGAAAACAACCACAAACATGCAGAGAAATCCATTGTCCACTTAGGTAGAAGAAATAATGGCAGAATCTGGAAAAGGGAAAAAGACTGACTCCATGCAGGCAATAAACAGCTGGCCATGAACTTCAGAGGAAGAGTTTGAATCCTGTTTGAAAGTCACGGCTCTGCGTGGATACTGAAGGGGGACGATGCTCTACCACCTGTTCCGCTGTGTCTTTACTGGACCTGGTGCACCATAGGAGGTCAGTGTTTTCCCAGATATCTTCACCCAGATGACACAGCACATGAAGGACTTATTCTGCTAGTGCACGTCCTCAGGGGGCTCCATGGCACACTGTTGGGGAAGATGTGGCCTTTGTAGTAGTATAAATAATGTTTCCCCCATTTTGGACACTGGCTGTTACACATCTACTCAGAACTACCAGTCCAACCGTGACAGTAGGCAGCTAGATATTAATGGAAAAGAAGGGAGTCAGACATCTCACTAAGCTGGGCTAACAAGGAAAAAGGGCAGCTTCACAGACACTTCAGGAATAGCCACATCCTCCACCAAAGTTAAACCCCAAGTAGGCAGGAAAGACCAACTTTCCAGTCTCCCCAGGGAACAACTGGCCCATTTCCCTAGATTAACAAGAGGAGGGATAAACAGTGAGGGGGAAATTCCTCTGCTGAGGCATGTGCAATAGGAGTAAAAATGGTGACCATGAAGGAAAGAGAAAAACCCTGTGGAAAAGGATCAGATAGAACAAGGGCACAAAACCCTGGGAGGATCCAAGAACAGAATTGGGGATGTACCGGCGCAGCCTGGAAGATCCAGGAAAGGAATTAGGTAGTTTGAAAGAAAGCCTGCTCTCTCCCAAGCCCAAGGAAATACAATCAAAACTTTACAAAGGCCTGGATCTTGCTCTCTCTCTTCAGCAACCTTGCCAGCCCAAACACAGGGCCAGTTGTGTGACGAATGGGAGCAGAGGCAGCACTGGACTGCTGGAGCCTCAGATGCTGGGCTGAGAGCACTGCAGCTCTGGGTCCTGGCCCTTCTCCTGGGCTTGGTGGGCCCAAGTATGGGCCTGTGGACCCAGCAGCTGGACTTCTTCCACCCAGAAGATGGATGTTGGAGTTGAGCCACCTGGTCATGGATGATTCACTGTTTAAGCCCCTCCTTTGTTTTCACTCCAATAAACCACGCCACTACACCTCAAATTCCCCTGTGCTTGTAGCCCCAAAATGCATTTCCTGCAACACCATGGAAGAGTTCTATTTCCTCTGGCAACATAGCCCTTCCTCTTGTAGCTGAGGAAACTGAGGCCCTGGAGGGTGCGTGATCCAGTTAAGGGCATGAAACAAGATCATGGGAGATCCTTGGCAGTCTAGAAAGTTTGACCTGATGATATTATGGAGGAAATCCCTTCTTAGCAACAGTATTCAACCTCTGGCAGTTTTGCTTGCTTGCTTGCTTTCTGTCAGTTGAACTATATGCAAGACCTTGCCATGAGACGAGGTTTGGGGGCTGAGACTGCTGAGGGACAGTCCTGAAGCACAACAGATGGTCACAAGGTGTTGGTGGGACTTTGCTTTAGCTGAACAGGGCGAAGACAGTGAACATGGACACAGATTATGGAGCAGGAGCTTCCCACCGAGACTTGGTTAGGAAGCGCAAAAGGAGGGAGGAATTGAGGAAGGGAACACAACTGCCCCAGAGAATCATGTTAAATTGCTGCTGTGTGATGAGAATGCAAATCCTTTCTCCATTAAATCCCCTGTAAAAAAGTTTCTCCTTAATGTGTGTGATGTTGAGTCTGTTTGTGGGGGAGGAACCGTGCACAGGGCTGGGTATGGGTGGCCTCAAGGTGGGGACTGGATGGAAACAGGGCAAGCTTGGCCTAACAGCCTGGGCTGTGCAGGAAGAATGCAGACCCACCGGCATTTCTCGCTTTACTGGTGAGACTCAGGAGGGGCCCAGAGTGAAATAATGGCCAGGAGTTTTTCAATGGCAGTTGGGAGGAGTCCATAAAGGTGAAGACTCAACCCACCACCTTCTAGAGGGAGTAAGTATTTCCAGACCATTATAGACTAAAGTGGAGGCTGGCTACTCAGAAGTCACTCTAGGGACCTCTTAAAATAATACAACAAAGAGTAGGAATTGTGGATGGAAAAGGGGGTTCTATGGAAAGTAACCTCACAGGGTGATCTGATCATAAATTCACTTTTTTATACTGTTTTTCAAGTACAGTTCTAAACTAGGCAGGTCATGATGGGTTTTCATGCCCCAGGCCTATAACTTTTTAGTAAAACGTTTATTTTTGTCTTGCATAAGCCCTGTGCACTGTTCTTGTACAAACTATCTTAACACCCTTTGAAATACCAAAATATCCTTCAAAGGGGGGTATGGATAACCCTCAAAGGAGCTCATAATCTTGTTAACTACCCTGTAATCCAATCCCTGGCTTGCCACCTGCCTCTCACTGCCTTACAATCTTCCTCACTGTCCCTCTTTAATTTCACGAGCATGAAAAAAGTTGCAAAAGTGTTATTCTCCAGAGTGTTTGAGCTCTTGCTCCCAGGCATTTAATGTCAGTTTGGCTCAAATAAACTCTTACAAAAATTCCTTACAAACTTGCTAGGAGTTGGTAGTGAAGCCAAGTGGAGGATAAAACATCCGTCCTCACTGGTTGCCTGGGCCCCGAGTAGTAAGGGGGGGTGCCTACAGCAAATGAGCCCTGGGGGTGTTGAAAATGTTCTAAAATCGAGTTGTGGGCATGGTGTACAATTCTGTACATTTGCTAAAACTCATTGATATATACTTAAACAAGGCTGAGTTTTATGATAGCTATGTTAGACTTCAATAAAACTGTTTGAAAATAATGACAAAAACAATTCTCTACAGGCTTGGATTTTTTTTTATGTCAACAAAATTCAGAGGTTTTGTAGACAAATGGATGCTTCTCCAATTTTAGACGCAGCAAGCAATGTCCATACAATGATGTACAGTCCTGTGTGCCTCCACCTTCTGTTATTCTTCATTTATAAATGGTGGAACTCCCACCACAAAACCAAGAGCACACAGTATGTCTCAGAGGAGTGTCAGCTGGCTCACCACAGTCGACAGCCGTGAAACCAGAAAAACCGCTGTTGGTGCCTGTCACCCGCTAGACCCAATAAGCAGAGACAGGGATCAAATTTTGGGGGGCGCCTTTTTCAGACAGCCTGTGATCTAAGAAGACAATGGATTTGTACCCTACCAGACTGCCTTAATTCCATTTTAAACCGACACTTTTTGTAAGGAAAAGAGAAGTGTAGGTAAGGGGTTTGGAACTTAGGGAACACGTTGATGAGATACAAGCCACAGCATTCTTTCATCTGTGTCCTGGGCGGCAGTCCCAGGCTGTGATCTTTATCTGTGTCCTGGGCGGTTGGTGTCTCAACTGGAACACAATGGATCAGATACCATCTGACTGCTTGCTGTCTTTCTGAGGCACAAAGGTGGAAGCTGTTTATGGTCTCCTGGAGTCAGGGTGAGTCATCTCTTCAGTTCCTGAAACAATAGCTTTTTACATACACTGATCACTAAGCTTACTAGCTACTACCTGAAACTAAAAATGTCCCAACATTTGAGTCCCCCCCATCAGTGGCCCTGACTCATCACAGAGGCACGGCAGTGAGGGCCACTCCAGTGGCCTGTCAGGGCTGTGCTTCTCTGGGCCCCCAGTGCTTGGTGCAATGTCAGCCTCTCCGTTGGGGCTTGAGAAGTACTTATGAAATGGATGAAAAAATGAATGAAAGTATAAAATGTTGATTTTCTTGATGCACTGGCCTAATGTATACTATATTTGGTGTTCCAATTGCATAAACCCTAAAGTCCCAGATAATGCAGGGAGTTAAATTTGAGTATTTATGCTACTTAAATCCTGAAACTCATGAAATTAGAGAATCAGATCAAGACCAGTGAGCAGAGTGCCTGGTAGCCTTTTTTCCTTGCCTGACCTGGCCCCCGGTTACCACCTGCATGCCTGACGCTTTGTTCCTTTAAGGCCTTAATGGTTATCTCTACTCACCATCACCCCTCAGTCTATAAGCCTGTATCCCTGTTACGCTTTCCCATGCCATTGGATTAGTCTGAGTCATCTGAGACAAGCTTAGAGGTCAGTATTGTCAGCTTCACCCAGGCCCCGGCACCTTTATGAAAGTGCTGAATCCCTGTGAGATCCACAGCTGGGTGTCCACTCCTTTCTTCCCCGAAGGCAGGAGCTGGCCATAAGGCCTTGGATGTTTACTGTGAGACCTGACGACAGAAGCAGAAAAAGGACCCTAATCCTTCTCCTGCTCATGTGATGGAATGAGGAAGTATACCATCTCTTTGTAAATGTTGAGGAAACAGAACAATGTCACACACAAACACTGAACGAATGATCCCAAACTCTTCCTGTTGGCAAACCCTTTACATAGGATTATGTTCACCAATTTAGCTGTTAAAATCACCACTTGATCAGGCCTGGTAAGGATTAGGCAAAGCCCAAGACACAGAGCCTCCCTCTGCCACGTTTGAAGCTCAGTGCTGAGGACCAGCCTGGGACGTGCACAGTGTCGCCCTTCCCTTGGGTCGGATTTCAGATTCTCAGTGTGAATGTTCTGGTTGGAAGTGTGACACAGGTCATGTCTCCAAGAAGCAGAAACACAAGAATGAAACCAGTATTTCTGGTTTATAGCACTTGTGGGGGGCACTGAACAAACTGTGGTGACCAGCATTATAAGAGAAACGGTCTCCAAGCCGAGCCCCCTTCCTTTGGACCGTGCCTGAAACTCATCAGGTTGAAGCAAAGCCACAAGAATCAACCACAACCCAAACTTCACTAATATCCCTTCGGGTAACCATTTACTCTCCAATCAGCACTACACACACACAGGAAGGGAAGAAAGCCATGTGACAGTGGGGGCAGAGAGAGACTGGAGCGAAGTGTCTGCATGGACTGGTGGCAACTAATCTGTAGTGTAATCCTGGGCTATTCATTCACCCTTTTGAGGGGAAAAACAAATTTGGTCCCTTTTTGCCCTGAGAAGAGATGGCTGAAGAGCTCTTGTCTTGGTCAGTGGGCGATCAGTTCTCTTTGATTTCCCCCACTCTAGAACTCTGCTTAGAACGCTTGAAACACCAGGTGGGGGCTTTCAAGCTGCCTCTTCTTTCCCAGTTGTCTGTGGTGCCGAAGAATAAACAGAAGGACATTTAAAAACCGAGGTGAGTGAATTAATTATTAAACAGCCCTGCACAATCAATACAATATTGCTGGTGTGTTTCTTTGTAGATATTTCGGGAGTTTGCTTCAATATTTAATTTAACCCCAAACTGTAGGTCATTAGAAAATGTATATTCCAAGGTACCACAAGATACAGCTTGCATTATGCGGTCACACCGCAGGAGGACTAAAATTCTGGATGCAGATGGAGGACTGGTGGCGGTCATTTTAAAGACCTTTCTTCAAAGGGAAGGTTAAAAGACACTTTTCACAGGCTCTTCTCATTTCTGCCTTAAAAAAAAAAATTAAAAAACGAAACACAGGTAGGGTTACTTCATTTGCAAATTCTTCTTAAATTAACGAATTGCCAAAGGGTCTGGTGTGATAGGATTTTTGTTAAAGATTGCAAGAAATAAAGTAATTAATATCAAAGTGCTGTGTCATTCATTTATTGTGACTGGCATCAAAGGGGGAGAAAAACATTTGCGTCTCTGGTGTAACTGACAGATACGAAGGTAGAGTTCTGCCCCCGGACATGTGACTAGACTGCTTTCCTGGGAGGGCACTTTTTACTCAGCCTAAAAGAACAAACACCCCCCAGCCCACTTAACTTTTATCCTTTTGAAAGTTACTGGATTATTTTATTACATGATTGAAGGACTTCGCCTCCTGCCCGGGCCTCTCCTCTCCTCCGCAGGGCGCTGAGCAGAGTGATAAATGCGATGGGTGAGGCGATCAGGGATTTCTGTTGTGAACATTACTTGGAAATAAGAAGTTACAATTTCACATTTTGACATGTTGGGGTTTTTTGAACACAGTTGCTCAGAAGAGCCATATCAACCCGTATTTGTTTGCTACAAAACATGCCCATCGAAGCATCTCTCTCAAATGTGTGTGACAGACAGAAAGGCCCACCTTCCACACGTTTCTCCCTGTCACATCACCTTCACCGGTTGAGACTTTTCCTTCAGGTCTGAGCCATTGGTTGTTCTGCTGTCAGAAAGGGCAACCTTGACCAGTCGGCAGCGCCTCCTGCATTAGCTTCCTGGGGCTGCTGGGACAGTGCACCACAAATGGGGCGGCTTCAACAACAGTTATTCTCTCGAGGCTCTGAGGCCAGAAGCCCCCAAACAAGGGCCTTGACCAGTCAGCAGGGCCTCACTCCCTCCAAAAGCTCCAGGGGGAGGATTCTTCCTTGTCCCTTCCAGCTTCTGGTGGTTGCCACCAATCCCGGCAGACACATCACTCCAATTTCTGCCTCCATTGTCACAGGGGCTTCTTCCCTCCCTATGCGTGTATAGGTCAGAATTTCCCTCTTCTTAGGAGGACACCAGTCATGCTGGACTAGGGCCCTCCCTAACTTGGTGTGACCTCATCTTAACTTTATTACATCTGCAAAGGCCCCAGAAGTCAACATTCACAGGCTCCGATTGGACATGACTTTTGGGGGACACTATCCAACCCTGTGCTCCTGCCACAGTCCTTCCAATCTGACTACCAGAGGACAGTGATGATATTCCTGAGGCAGGACATGTGGTCAGGGCTGTTGACACTTAGGGAGAAAAAGGATGGTGGAAGCATTTCCGGGAAGGGGGTGGTGGAGGCGGTGGAGGGTGGCCCTGGGGCCCACTGTGTGGGAGACAACGACAGGGCGCAGGGATCCTGAGAAGACGCACCACCCGATTCTGTCTTGGATGGTGCTTCCCATCAGCTCACGAACTCCCCATGTCTCAACCTGCCACTAAGCCGACTGAACCAGAGGAGGATCGGTGAGTCGGTTCCTGTGCGAGCCAGGGTCAGGGGAGCTCACTGGGCAGGAACCCCCGCGAGCCTTCTCAGAGCCCCACGCTGACCTCCGACTGGGTGCTTCATGTTCATTCGTAGTGATGCCGTTCAGACTGCACAGCCTAAATAGGATCACTTTTAACGAATTTTAAATAAGATTACTTATTTTTAAATTTAAATTTTAGCTTTATGGAAAACTTCAATGTGTTAAAGGCAAATCCCAAATATCTAGAAAGTACACAGTAACTCACAAATCATTTAGTAAATTTCCCTGTGAATGCAAAAATTTCTGTTTCTAGTTCTGTAACAGGATACATTAAGGAGGCATTAGGGTACTTTTTATAATAGTCAATCTAATTTTAAGAGTAAATTATTTTTAGCAGTTATGGAGAGACCCTGTGGAAAAGAACTGACTTAGGAAATGATTGAGCAGTCCCTTAGAGTCTAATGATTTCAGTTCACATGAGTTGCTGTTCCTTTCCTTGGTGTCCTGAGGGCGTTGGGGTTGCATAAAAGAAACAAACTTTTACCCTTCTAGGTTCTTTCATCCGGTCTATCAATGAAAGTGCATGAGACAGGTTAACAAGAGAAAATGGCCAAGTTTAATTACATAAATATGTATGGGAGCCCCACATACTGAGAGAGCAGATACCACACATACGTGAGAGAGTTAAAGACAGAAAGTTAAAATGGTGTAGATGTGACATTCTGAGCTACGTATCACCTTAGGGCTCCACAGGAGAGGAAGGTTATCCACTGGGTGATAAGAAGAGCAGATGTTCAGTAATTAGAAGTTTACCCTGCCCTGAAGATAAGTCATAAAAAGCTATTTCTAGTGATAACTCTTACCATGGGCCCTAATTAACATTTTTTAAAAGATTTTATTTATTTATCTTTAGAGGGGAAGGGAAGGAGAGAGGGAGAGAAATATCAATGTATGGTTGCCTCTCGTGTGTCCCCTGCTGGGAACTGGCCTGCAACCCAGGCATGTGCCCTGACTGGGAATTGAACCGTGATACTCTGGTTCGCAGGCCTGAGCTAAAATTTTTAAGAGAGAGGTAAAAGGATCTTGTGAGCCTACAGGGCCTCTATTGCCAAAGAGGACATCTTGAGGAGCCTATTCCAAACCTCTTCAGAGTCCAAAAATAATGAGAAAGCAGAATCATCATTGAAAAATAGGAACAAAAGAAAAAATATCTCTTTTATAAAAGATAGGAATGTTATGGGTATCTTCTTTTCTACTTGAAAGTAAAATTGGCACTGAGTTTACGAACATTATGGCCATTCCTCTGAATTGGCAGCTCGCTCACAAACAGCTGAAATGGCAGAGAGCGTCAGTACACTTCCAACTGCAGTGACATAAGCTTTCAGCAGGATAATTGGAGTCACGCTTGTTTTAATAATAGGTCCTTAAAAACCTGGAGGGGTAACTTGAGTTTAACTTTTGTTAATAGGTAAATTCATTAATAAACCATGTTTCTGTTGACCCACCATTTACCATTGTCTGATCTTACCTAAATTTCCTCACACAAAAAAGGAGGAAAATCTTACTGTGGTACACTGTGATGCCTGTTCAGTGACAGTTCAGTGACAGTTCTTGGGCACATTGGGACAATCTCATTGGAACAATCTCTTGCGTATGTTTTCTCCCTGATCTTGCATTTTGTTTATGAAATGGCATCCATACAACTTGTCTTCCTGGTTTGGAGGAAGTTGGTTTGAAGACTCTTGCTTTGGAACAGCAACTACAGCAGTGTCTTGATCTTCTGGTAACAATAGTGACACTTATTTGGTGCCTCCTGTGTGTCTGGCCCTAGTGCCTTATGTATATTAACTTCCCAACAATGTTAGTTATACTTGTAGGTCCACATATAGTCACATCCTACAGATGAGGAACAGGCAAAGTGACACTGACTTACCCATGAGCACACAGCTGAAAGGTAGCAGAACTATGCTGAAGAGGAACTGTGCTGATGCCTGCAGTTTATTTTGAAATACGTGAATATCAAGGTAGATTGGTGAAGAGAGTATTGGCCAGGTGGACGGATGAGGGTAAAACATTGGTTGCACAGAATCTAGGTGATGGGTACATGAGTGCTCACTAAACCATTCATTCAGCATTTCCATGTTTACAATTTCTCATCACAAAATTATGGGGGAAAATACTTAAAAGTAGCAGAATAGAGATTCAAACCAAGACAGCTTTGCTGCAGAGTTCTCGGCTGCCATGTGCCTCTGCCTCTCGAGCAGGGGGAGAGTTAGACTCCAGAAGCCTGAGGGATCTGACCAAATTCTTGCTGTAATCATGTCATAGGACTACATGAAACAGAAGGAGTCATCTGGTCAACCCCTTTCCTGCCAGATGAGGCTCAGAGTGAGGATGATCTGCTCAAGGTCTGGAGAAGCATTAGGACCCTGTCCCTGACTTCCCCTTGCTTGTCTCCAATTCCAAGTGCCATGTCTCCTCTTAGAGCAGCTAGGCACCATGGTGTGTGATTCTGTTTATCATCTACATGTTCCGGCCTCCAAAGAGGCCTTCTCGTCAACAGTTGCCATCTAACTTCAGGGCTGTCTTTCCTTTTGATGCCGCGCAGACTACCACGCTTTCCAGCTCACACAGTACAACACTGTCCTTCACCTTCAGTCGCGCCATACGCTCCTCTTGGAGTACTCAGTTTATTGAGCTGTACAGGACATTCTTACCCTTGAGTTTAAATTTCTGGTTTCATTTCTATTTTTAACACCTTGGATTCGCAGAACACTTTCCTTCCACGAGGTCAGGCACTTCACAGACATCATGTGATGAATCTTCCCAGACTGGTAGGTGGCCAGTATTGTTCACCAGAGGCCCCAGATGAAAAACAACAATGTTAAAAAACTCAGATGACTTGTATGTGATTCCTGGGCAGATGAAAATAAAAGAGAGCCGGTTATCACCCCTGAAATAGGATTTTTATCATCTGATTCCTCTTTTAGGGGCTTGGGAAATGGATACCAGAATTTGGTACAAGGGAGTGATGCCAAAGAACAGAATCACAGCATTTCAATGCAAGGAGGAACCTCGGAGATCAGCTGCTATAATCTCCTCGTTTTAATGATGGTTAAGATTAGGAAAGTTGGGAGACTTGCCCAAGTTCACAAAGCTTATTAGTGGTAAATCCTCCAGCAATGTCTTGGGTTGCATGGCTCTTGGAATTCCACTTCTCAATGATTAATATTTTATTTCCTATTAAGTCATACACATAATTCCTTGCTCTAGGATCACACAAACCTTTCTCAGCTCAGGACAATTCTGCCTTTTGAGATTAATTTGGAAGATTTACTTTAGGCCTAGAGACCTAGAAAAGGCTGTGAATTTGTACCCTTTTTCCTAGTGTATTAGCACAGATAGCACACTCTCAGGAATAAGAAACGAGCTATGCTGTAGGATCCCACCAGAATGGTCAGATCTCAAGAACTTGCAAGTGGAACAAGTCATCCACATGTACAGCACAATTAGGGGTCAACTCAAACTTGTGCTCTGTTCAGCAGGGTGTGACTGGCTGGTTTGGGCAACAGCTCAGAGCAGGTCTGGTGTAGGCTCAGAACTGCCATCAGGGTGCTTTATAATCCAGTCTTAGCTTCTGTGAGCAGGGCATATGTCTCCCCCACAGTACTATGCCCAGGATTCAGCAAACACTCCACAGGAATAAGGAGCACAGTTCTGTGCTGTTTCTAGATTCTCTCAGCCCCTGGAAGGAGCCATCCAGAGGAGCCAGTTTGTGTACCTTTCTGGAACTTCTATTAATGCTGCATATGGGTCTACCTGGACATGTAGCGAAGTGCAGAGGTTTCTAGACTGGGGACTGGCCTCTGTAATACAAGAGGTTGCTACCACAGGTGTTTATGTAAAAGAAATTCTGCCATATGTTGTTGGTTCTCAATTACTTTAAACCGATGTGCCTAATAATACTTTCTGATTTCATCTTCTATATATCACCTCTGTGAGAAATATTTTTGGTCAAACTTAATTCCATTATTTATCCATTCATCTATTAAATTAATTTATTATTGATTCCTATATAACCATACTCAGCTGTATAAACTGGATTAGCCATGATCTGTGATTTATAGTACACTTTCATGATTGGCCAATAGACAGTAGGTGAGTTACTGGTTAGTTACTTTTGATAATGTAGTAGCCATCTATAAATTAACCATCCCGATGAAAGCTAGCACTTTGACAATAGCCCACCTTTAACTATATAATTACACCCCATCCCATGCCCCCATACCACCCACTTCCTTTCCCATCCTAGGCGACCACCATCCTATATCTTGTGTCCATCATTCCCTTGCTTTCATTTTTGTATGATTTTGTGCCCACATGTATTCTTAAAGGTATGCATGTAAGTATAGTTGCTTTTAACTTCACAAAAATAAAGTATAAAAATAGTATTATACTTTTCGTAGTAGTTCTAAGCTTACTTTTTCACTTATTAAATTGCTGTTTACCCACATTGCTATGTCTTGCTGTACAGTTCATTTTTTGACTGCTGTGTAATAGGCCATTGTATGAATATAGTGTCAAGAACCATGAAGTGACTGAGATTTCACTCCACTTGCAAGCTGACACGTTAGCCAGCCATTTTCACAGCTGCTGATGGGAGGTAAGAAATTCCTGGGTCTGGGACAAAGGGCTTCGTTACTCATGGCGTAGCAGGCAGCACGGGCATCAGCATAATTGTGTTGGTTCCCCTTGTCCTCAGTCTCACGTGGGTGATGCAGGTGGGCCCAGGTGGGACCTGCACACACAGTGGGTGCCTTACACACGGTCCCTGAGCATAGGGACTGTGAGTCTGTTATAATAGGCAGTCAGCATGCCTACTCCCTGCTCCAGAGAGAGACACAATTTCTAGATTTCAGGGCTGTTAGCTGTACCGACATTCTGGAAAAGATAGTCAGAAACAAAGGGTGGTTAGTGCCTTGCTTGCAAGACATGCAGAAATGTGAGAGACCTGTGAGGAATCGCCTCCCAACATACAGCACAGATTATGGGAGCCTTCAAACCTAAAGGTACAAGCACTAATGGAATAGAAAGAACTCCAAGAATGTAAACATCCTGTGCCTTATCAATCCATTTATACCTTAAAGAAAATCAGTTTATCTGATTTTTACCACCTTGAGAAGTAAATGAGCTAAGCTCTAATTAGGGAATGGGGATGGGGAGGACTTTGGGTTCCTGAGTCACAGGATATGAAGAGCAGAGGTTATTGAAAAGGGGGGATGGGCTTAGCTACACTTAATATTTGCCTATTGGGTAATTTTACCCTGAGGTGACCATGGCCATGTATCTGATGGGGTGGCTGCCACCCACCTGTATGTCCATAGCATTGGGTAGCAATTAATTGATCTGAAGGCATTTTTAAAAAAGATTTTATTTACTTATTTTTAGACAGAGGGGAAGGAAGGGGGAAAAGAAAGAGAGAAACATCAACATGTGGTTGCCTCGCACAACTCCTGTGCCATAGGACTCTTCATTGCCCTCTAAAGATTCTCCCTGTTCTTAGGGGTACACTTAGTTTCTGGCATTGCTAAAGAGGTGGAAACACCAGGAACACCTCAGAGGAAGAACTGAATGTTTGTTTATATCCTGGGCACAGTGATTATCCACCTTGTCTATAACTGGAACTACCTGGGGAGTGTTAACAAATGCCCAAGCCAGGCTCCCAGCCAGACCAAATGCAGCAGAACCCCTAGTGGGACCGATAGCAGTATTCTTGACAAGTTGTCAAGCACATTCCACTGCTCAGTGCAAGTTGAGAACCTCTACCCTATGACCTTGCTCAGGGCTTGGTACAAAACAGGGGTTCCTTGAATTGCTACCTAATTAAACTGGACAGACGCTGCTACCCTAAACTGCAAGAAAAAGATCCAAGAATGCTTTTCAACCTTGGCTTCACAGCAGACTTTCCTGGGCAGCTTGTAGAAAATACCAATTCAAGGGCCACACCCCAAGTGATGGACTGAGAAAACCTGAGGGTAGAGTCCTGGCCAGTTTTTTTGTTTTGTTTTGAAAGCTCTCCAGATTAAACTGTGGTCCTAGGGAAAAGAAATTAAGACTCAGACTCTTATTTGCTATCTGTGCAGAGTGTCAGCCTCAGCATGATCACAGGAATACAGTGAAGGTCAGGGGAAGCGGACGACCGAACCATCTGGTCCACCTCACTGTTCACTATCTCCTCCAAGACTTGAGCTAGAAAGTTAATTGCAAGAGTTGCCTCCCCTCGCTGTAATCAAATTAAACATTTTCACAGCTCCTACAGAGCTCTACCCTGTTTCTACAGTGAGATGTTTTTCTACTGTTTAGCTGGCAGCAGAACCTCCCTTGAGCGGAGGTGGCCAATGAGTTGAGTGTGTGATACATTGAGGAATCTAGGATTTAGCTCCAGAGACTCATTCTTGGGATCTTGGGTCTTCTTTGCCTGCCGTTTCTCTAATTCCGAGGTGGATATCTCTGCTGATTTTCTCCTTCCTCTCCAGCCTCTTCCCTGGGACTCTTGCTCACAGGCCTCCTTCCCTTCCCAGGCCATGGGCTTTCCTGTAGTCTCCTACTCGGGTCCTTGTGACTCGATGATGGAGCCTGCCTGCATACAGGCTGGCCATGGAAGCAGTCATTTTATTTGTTATGAGGGCTTTTTTCTGGCCATTTCCCGTGATTTCTACCATCTTCTTGAGGTGATGCTTTTCACGGAACAATGCTGATTGCGAGGAGCACCCTTAGGCTGAGTTTGATGAAAGAATCACGTCACAACACTGGCCTGTTGTAACCTGCCCAGAGCCCTGAGTCTCACCCTAGAAGACTAGTGGGAGCTGTGGGCTGAAGGAGGATGGGTCCATGTGGAGATGGAGATTGCACCTGGGCCCTTGCCATTGACAACCCTAAACCATTTGCCTTTGGCCCCCTGGTACTTCATGGGAGGAAACTGGGAACCATGACTGGAATCTGGAAGAGCTCAGAAAATGGGTAGATGACTGTAAGTAACATTTATTGCATGCTTGTTCTGGGCCATTGCCCATAGGAACACATGGAACCGCACAGCCACCTAGTGAGGCACAGGCAGTGAGGAGTGGTGGGGTGGTCAAGACTGCGGGGATGGGGGGGGGGCTCACATCCCGGCTCTACCATCAACTCACTGGGTGTTTCTGAGTTTCTGATTTTCTCACCTGTAGCAGGAGAGTCAGTCATAGTTCACACACTGCAGGGTTGTTGTAAGACGTGGCACATGGTGAGCACCCAACAAGCGTTAGGTGTTCTCCTTCCGATCTCGGGGAAGAAGCGGGGCTCTAAGGAAGCCGCTTACTCAGCTCCCCAGGCCACAAAGTGGCACAACGCATCCTCTTGGGGGTAGGGAACCTGGATTTTAGGACAGACCGACTGAAAGGGCTGTGGTGTTTGTGGCCGCCAACCCAGCTGGTCTTTAGCTGATGGGTTCCCCTTGCCTTAACTGGGTTTTCTGTTTATTGCAGCTGAAAGCTTTCTTACTGATACAGCTGTTTTTCTTTACATGCCATCACAATCTTAAAATAAAAAGGGAAACCCAGTCTTTCTAATTCTGGATTGGCAACTTAGTTAATTTGCATGACTAATTGCAAACTCTGAGCCCTGGCTTGACAGAGAGGCCAGCCCCGAGCTGCGAAACAGAGCACAGCGCCTGCTGGCGGATGAGACAGAGAAAGAACCAGTTTGCAGGGCTGGGTAATTGAAATGCTGAATTAAGGAAAACACAAGATCTATCTTTGAAAGAGATGCTCATTTTTTTATCAGAAAAAAGTAAGGGCAGAGTGTAATTTAGAATCCATCACAAATGAGTAATCAGTTCTGTTTACTGATTTCCAGTAAATAAAAATCACAAAAAACATGTGATTTTTTAAACATTTTTAATTAAAAATAAGTCACTCGTGTTCTGTTATCATGATTCCAGGCTCTTTCATTTTTTTTTTTTAGATTTCGAAATTCTGAAATAACTAGATTTAGCCAGGGTTCAGACAGCCTGAATAACTGAAATATCACCTAAGAACTGGTTTGGGGTATTTTCATCTTGCACGTCCCCCACGGTTCTGTCTGACCAGTTCTGACAAGCTCCGGAGCAGGCGTCTGAATCCCACGGGTTTCGTCAGTGATTGCAGGACACAAAGAGCACAGGACAGCGATAGGGAGCAGATGCGCCCTCTTCTTTCTCTGTGACCCTCAGCTTCCAGGACATCGGTGAGTGGAGTGCTGCCTTCCCCCACCGGGTCTGGGGCAGGGTCTGGGGGTTCCGGAAGCCCTTCCCTCTTCCTGCTCACCTGCTTTGTCAGGGCAGAAAAGGAAGGCTGTCCAGGGCTTGAGATGTGCTCCTTCCACCTGCAGGCCTTTTTCCAGCTGCTTACGAAACGGAAGGAACTTGTAGACATTCAGGAAACAGGAGAGACGCAGGTGAGGGCTGTTGATGCCTGTGGATTCTGCCTTGCTGGAGGGAGCGGGCTGCCCCTCAGCCTGCATACATCCCACCCCAAACCTCTGCAGCTTTGTGACTGCAGCTCTCCCCTCCCCACTAGCCAAAAGCTGCCGCAGCCCGCTGCAGCAAGGGTGATCACGAGGTGAGGCGAGGGACTTAAAAAATGGAGAGGACCATAAGCTCTGCTGGCAAAATGGCGAATTTATTCAAGGAACAGCTGTCTTAAATACAAACTGTTAATGCCTAAAGCAAGACTGCAGGGAACTAGAAACAATGTTGTTTTTCAAAGTTCGAGCACTCCCTTAAGCTATCAAAAGGGCAAGAAGTTCTCATAACCATCTGGGAACATGACACCTGCGCCAGGGTCGTCTTGTGTCTTTCAAGGCTGGGAACTAGAAGGTTAGGAAAGTGTCAAGGTACCCGCCGGCTCCAGGGACCAGAAACCAAGTTCATCCACCATTCTCACAGTGGAGAACTCTGTCCTTGGTCCCATTATGGCCTGGCGGGCCCCCACAAAAAGCAACATACAATCCTAGAACAGATCTTGTACCGGAAGAAGAAAATAAGGTGAAAGACATTATTGGGCCCATGATAAAATTGGAATTCAGGCAGTAGATTAGATAAAAATATTGTGTCAGTGTTAAATATACTAAAATCGGTAGCTGCACTTGCTTATGTTAGAGAATATTCGTTTTTAAAAATATATGTTATTGATTATGCCATTACAGTTGTCCTACTTCCCCCCTTCATTCCCCTCCACCCTGCACACCCCCTCCCCCACTATCCCCCCTTTAGTTTATGTCCACGTGTCTCAAGTTCTAGATTCNGTGTTCCTCCTTGGGTCCACCTTCTTTGGGACTCTCTGAGCTTCCTGGACTTCCTGGAAGCCTATTTCCTTTGCCAGATTGGGGAAGTTCACCTTTATTATTTGTTCAAATAAGTTTTCCACTCATGGCTGTTTCTTTCCCCCTTCTGGTACCCCTATAATTTGGATGTTGGAATGTTTAAAGATGTCCTGAAGCTTCCTAAGCCTCTCCTCATTTCTTTGAATTCTTGTTTCTTCATACTTTCTGTTTGGTCATTTTTTTCTTCCTTCTGGTCCACTCCCTTGATTTGAGTCCCAGTTTCCTTTCCGTCACTATTGGTTTCCTGTGCATTTCCCTTCATTTCAATTAGTTTAGCCTTCATATGTTCCTCTAATTTGTGACGAAAATCAACCAGTTCTGTGAGCATCCTGATCACCAGTGTTTTGAATTGTGCATCTGATAGGTTGGCTATTTCTTGGTCGTTTAGAGTTATTGACTATGGGGCTTTGAGTTCTTCTTGCGCTATAATGTTTTGGTCTGTTCGCACCTGTTATGTATGAGGGGCAGAGCCCTAGGTGTTCACTAGGGTGGGACAACTCAGTTGCTGGGTTGTGATGCTGTATGTGGGGGCAGGGCCAAAAAGGGGCAATGGTGGTCCCCTCTGCTGCTTCCCACCGCTGGGGCCTGTGGGGTCTGCCTCACTGCTCACTCCTTTGCCTGGTTTATCTGCGTGTGAATGTGTGACCATGGTCAGCCTGCCACCTTGTGCCCTCACTGGGTCTGCCCATTGCAACTCCACACCTGGGATCTGCCAACCGCTGCCCACATGCCTGGATTGGTCTGGCCAAGTTTTCCTGCACAGCCCCGCTTCACCAGCCACTGGCTCTGCCCCTCTTACCGGTTTGGCTGAATGGTTTGTTGTTGTCGGACTTCCATACAGTTCAATTTTCTGTGTTTTGGTTGCGTTTTTGTTACTAAAACTTTGTTGTCTTTAAACTTGGTTGTGCAAAAAGCCACAGTGTTTCCACCTACACCTCCATCTTGGCCGGAAGTCTTGATGCACGAGAATATTCTTGATCTAAGGAAACACACACTGAAACATAATATTTAGAGAATAAATGAAGTACTTAGAGGCCATGATGCATGCAATATATTCTCTAACAGTTCAGGAGGCAACTATATCTACACACACAGTTATTTATAGGAGAAAGAGAGAACAAAAATGCCAAAGCAAACCTGGGCAAATAATGTATGGATATTCTTTGTGCTATTCTTCCAAATCTTCTGTAAGGTAGAAAGTACTATGTACTTTCTATCCATTCTTTGAAGAGCTTTCATTTGGAAAGTTCTCCACATGAAACATTTAAGATCTCTGGGCAGAATGATAACATTTTAGGAAACTTCTCTGTTTTTTGGTTTGTGACAGTTTCTTAGACGTTTTTTGTCTTTCCTGACCTTTGTGTTTTGAGGAGTGTGGTCACATAATTTGAAGAATGTCCTAGAAGAGGGCACATGGTGGCAGCTCAGGCACTGAGGCTTTTATGACGACTGAGCTGTGTCACCACATCAGGAATCTCTTATCACTTAAGCTCCAGGTCACAGCCACAGTTCCATACAGAAAAGAAGGAATTCGACAGCAATTCCCCCAGTTAAGCTTGTCTTGGCACCATGGAGACCAACTTGCTCCTGTCACACCACAGACTCCACCCTCAACTGACAGTGTTGTTAAGCCTCCAATGACGCAAACGAGTGGGGGATGCATGCCAGCTTTCTCATGCCAGAGGTAGGATGTGATCACAATTAATACGTTTTGGTACAAATCCCTCCATTAGCTGTAAAGCTCTGAAAAGTATTTTGGAACATTGCCCATGCTTTCTATGAGCAGTTCTCATTCCAAATAAATGAGATGCAGATTAGTTCTTCCATCTACAATTGTTCCAGATGAGACTTATCTGCTTAATCAGTAATAAATACCTGGTTCCTAGGGCAGGGGCTGAGGTGTACAGGTGAGGTTAATAAACTAAAGTCAGGAAGCAGGTGGACAAACATCTGATTTACCACCTATTGTTCTTCTGTTGTTGGTCTTGGGCTATTATTCTCTAAACAATGTTTAGTTATGCATGATCTATGTTGGTTGTTTTTTAATGCCAAAGGAAGTTTCCTGAAACCCAGTACTTGGTGTATGATTATTTCCTGCTTCCTCCTTTTCTTTAATAATCTCCAGTTGTTTCTACTGTTACCAATGGTTTTTTCTTTCCTCCAACACAAGAAAATTGGTATTGGTTGTATGCTACTGAGTTATCACCTTATCTTTCATCCAACATTTCATGCTCTGTCTCTTAATAGTCTAATCTTTTAGGTAACAGCACCCCCACATATCATCTTTACAGCTCTAAAAAGTAGGAAAATAATTTCATTTGAATTTCTCATGATAAAGGTTCCCGTAAGGCATTGGGAAATAGCCCTTCAAATGCATGTTGATAGTAAAAATCCTTTAAACTTGAATTTCTTTTTAAAGATTTAGTGCCCAGAAATTCATAATATTAAAGCTGTTTTCTTACTATTAAGATGGTTATCAAAAGTTAGTTTGCCCTTGCCAGTTGGTTGGAGCATCATCGTGTACGTCAAAGGGTCACAGGTTTGCTTCCCAGTCAGGGCACATACCTGGGTTGGGGATTGGTTCCCAGTAGCAGCACAAATGAGAAGGCAGCCAACTGATTGATCTCTCCCTCCCTCCCTCCCACTCTCCCTCCCTCCCTCCCTCCCTCTCCTCTTTCTTTCTCTTTAAAAGCAATGGAAAAAATGTCCTTGGGTAAGAATTTTTAAAAAGTTAGTTCAAGGAATAATTTAATATAACCTTTTATCTTTACTAGAGCCACAGTGATGTCTCACTGTAATACCTTCCCCTGCCCCACCCATGAAATTATCTCTATCACATGAATCAGCAACATTAGGTTGATTATAAATTGCTGCTTCTGGAAGACATTTTAAAGCCAGAGATACTTGGCTTCCTGCAGGTAACAAAATGCTGCTGGCTTAGGAGAAAAGGAGGCTTAACGAGAGAAGAGAAACAGCGGGCCCTGTGGGGAATCAGGCATTCCATGGAAGGAGCAGGTGCTCACTGTGGTGTGCTCAGGTGCTTCAGCGCCTTAGGGCACCAAAATTTCTTCATGGCTCTAAATCGGTTTGCTTCTTTTTTTCTGAACAAGCATATATCAAATAAATGTGGGCTAACAGATTAAGAGTATCATTACTTTTAAAAATCATCTTTGCTCTTTTCTAGTTTCTTGGGGGAGCGTCTTTTGACACAAAGTAGGTGACACACTTAAATCAACAAATAAGAAATTACTATTCTTATTGTATTGAGATTTTTGATAATATATCATCTGTGGAACTTACTGTATTTTTTGAATTATGATATAGACTTTATTTTTGAATCTTTTTATTGTATTTTTTCCACTAGCATTTAGTCCCCTTATACCACACTCCCCCGACAATCTTCACAGTGTTGTCCACGTCCATGAGTTGTTTTTCCTTTTTGCACAATCCCTCCACCCTCTGATCTCCTCTCACCCCCTTAGCTGTCATCCTGTTCTCTCTCTATGAGTCTATCTCTACTTTTACTTATTAGTTCAGTTTGTTCATTAGATTCAACATGTGAGTGAAATCATGTGGTATTTGTCTTTCTCTAACTGGCTTATTCCACCTAGCATGATGTTCTCCTCAGCCATCTCTACTGTCAAAAAGGGTATTTTCTTTTTTGACAGCTGAGGAGTACTCCATTGTGTACATGTCCCATAGTTGTTTCATCCACTCATCTACTGATGGACAGTGGGCTGCTTCCATGTCTTGGTGACTGTAAATAATGCTGCAATGAACATAGGGGTGCTGATGTTCTTTTGAGTTAGTGTTTTCTGTCCCTTTGGATATATTCCCAGAAGTGGGATTGCTGGATCAAAAGGCCAATCCACTTTTAATTTTTCAAAGTACCTCCATACTGCTTTCCACAGTGGTTGCACCGGTCTGCATTCCCACCAGCAGTGCACAAGGGTTCTCTTTTCTCTATGTCCTCACTAGCATTTGTTGACTTACTGATGATGGCCATTCTGACAGGTAGGAGGTGATACCTCATTGTGGTTTTAATTTACATTTCTCTGATAATTAGTGACATTTAGCATCTTTTTTAAAAAACATTTTATGTATTTAGTTTTTAGAGAGAGGAGAAGAGAGGGAGAAAGAGAGGGAGAGAAACATTAATGTGTGGTTGCCTCTCATACACCCCCAACTGGGGATCTGGCCTGCAACCCAGGCATGTGCCCTGACTGGGAACTGAACCAGTGACCCTCTGTTGTCCTCTTTGGAGAAGTGTCTATTCAGGTCCTTTGCCCATTTTTTAATTGGGTTGTTTGTTTTTTGGGTGTTGAGTTTTGTAAGTTCTTTATAAATTTTGGATATTAACTGCTTATCAGATATACATTAGAAAAAAGTTTTCTCCATCCTCCTCTCTATTTACAGTAACTGGCTTTATTAATTCTTCATGAAACTTATAAAGCTTATATCCCTACATAAAAGGCATTTTCTCCTCTCTGCATTCATTTATCCATTCCACAACAACTGGGTGTCTACTCCATCTCAGACCCTGCCCTAGCTACACGTCTGCCCTTCCTTGTATGAGGGGTCCAGGGGTATTGACCACAAAAACATCTGTTTCAAAAAGGCAGGAAGCACCTTTCCCAGCACTAGGGAAACTGAAACAAAGACACTGGTTTCCCAGGGTTGGGGGCAGAGATTCAATTTAAGCCTCAACTGAGTCACTTTAATTCTCCATGCTCCACGCCGCTTTCCCTGTGATTCCATGCACTTGCAGCTATTATTTCACACAGATCATGGGAAAACAACATTTGGGAATAACCAGAGCAGTCCTTGTTGGCGTCATTCACAGTGTCTCTGGCATGTAACGTCAGTGTGGGTGGGGGCAAGGCCGGATCTGCAGTCAGATGCATTAACCTGCCAACTCTTTCCTGTCAGCCTTAGAAGGCTTTTGTGCTTGGTGAGTCATAGGGCTTAGTATTGTACATAGTCCTCAAATTTTTATATTAAATAAATATAACACTATTAGTTGATGCTAAGTTAATAATTTACTACTCTGACCCAAAATTAGGGCAGATTTGTAGACCAGAATCTATGTGCTAGTTTCTGGGCAATCTCTGCCTGGGACACGGTACAGGCCGTGATAGGAGCCCTCTGGCCTGGAAGTGTGGGGGTGGAGGGAAGCTTTTCCTGGGTGTTCTAAGTTGTCCTGGTTAGCCTAGTTTATTTTCCTTTACCTATGTGGGTTTTATTTTGTTTTGTTCTATCCATCTATCTATCTGTCTATCTATCATCTATCTCCCCAGGACTGTCATCTAGAATAAGAGAGCCTCTTACTTAGACAATGCTGCATGTACATTGGATAACGTTCTAGCACTTTGTATTCCAGATAGAACCCCAAGGCCATCAGTTTCCTTTCTCCCAAGCTACTAGAATATGTAATATTGGGAAGGATATAGAAACTCAAAACTAGTTCCGGCCAAGATGGAGGTGTAGGTAGACAAACTGTGCCCCCTCGAACAACCAAAACAAGGACAACAACAATTCAGAAACAAAGTGACAACCAAAACTGAAAGAAAATTAAACCGTGTGGAAGTCTGACAACCAAGGAGTTTAAAATAGACACATTCATCCAGACCAGTGGAGGGGGGGGCGGTGTCGGGTGGCCANAGTTTCCTTTCTCCCAAGCTACTAGAATATGTAATATTGGGAAGGATATAGAAACTCAAAACTAGTTCCGGCCAAGATGGAGGTGTAGGTAGACAAACTGTGCCCCCTCGAACAACCAAAACAAGGACAACAACAATTCAGAAACAAAGTGACAACCAAAACTGAAAGAAAATTAAACTGTGTGGAAGTCTGACAACCAAGGAGTTTAAAATAGACACATTCATTCAGACCAGTGGAGGGGGGGGCGGTGTCGGGTGGCCAAGTGGAGAGGGGTCGCAGCACAGGAAGCAGTGACACTGGGTGCCCCGGCACCATGCACAAGGCACCCCAGGCGTGCAAGGCGAAACAGGGCGGATGCCAGGCATCCAGGCAGTGGCTGGCAGACCCCAGGTGTGGGGTCAGGCAGTGGCTGGCAGACCCCAGGTGAGCGATTGAGAAGCAGGGCACGGTGCGCAAGCTGGCTGGCTGACCGGGCAGTGGTCCAACATTTGTGCACAGATAACTGGAGAGCGAGACAGATTGCGCAACCCAGGGTCCTAGTGCTGAGAAATAAAGCCTCAAAACACCGATTGAAAACACTTGTGGGAATTGAGGCGCAGGGAGACCCCCACCCTCACAAGACCCACAGGGTCCTAGAATGCACACAAGCCCATTCACATGGGAATCAGCACCAGAAAGGCCCACTTTGCTTGGGGGAAGCAGTGGAAGAGACTGAGGTGCAACAGAGAGTAAAGCAAAGCACTATTTTTTTCCTCTCTTGGACCCTGCCCCCACATATAGCATCACAACCCAACAACTTGGGTTGCCCTGCCCTGGTGATCACCTAAGTCTCTGCCCCTCATATGTAACAGGTGCAAACAGACCAAAATATTATGGTTCAAGCAGAAAAACAGCTCAAAGCCCCAGAGCCAATACCTCTAAGTGACAAAGAGATAGTCAACCTATCAGATGCACAGTTCAAAATACTGGTGATCTGGATGCTCACAGAACTGGTTGATTTTAGTCACAAATTAGATG
The DNA here is from genome assembly GCF_014824575.4 of Sturnira hondurensis. Classification (NCBI taxonomy): domain Eukaryota; kingdom Metazoa; phylum Chordata; class Mammalia; order Chiroptera; family Phyllostomidae; genus Sturnira; species Sturnira hondurensis. Next base: position 4,655,938 of record NW_028076312.1, on the reverse strand, counting down.
AACAAATGAAGGCTACACTAAGTGAAATGAAGAGAAATACACAGGGAACCAATAGTGATGGGAAGAAAACTGGGACTCAAATCAATGGAGTGGACCAGAAGGAAGAAAGAAATATTCAACCAGAACAAAATAAAGAAACAAGAATTCAAAAAAATGAGGAGAGGCTTAGGAACCTCTGGGACAACTTTAAACATTTCAACATCCAAATCATAGGGGTGTTGGAAGAAGAACAAGAACAAATAAGTTGAAAACTTATTTGAACAAATAATAGAGAACTTCTCCAATCTGGAAAAGGAAATAGACTTCCAGGAAATCCAGGAAGCTCAGAGAGTCCCAAAGAAGTTGGACCCAAAGAGGAACACACCAAGGCACATCATAATTACATTAGCCAAGATAAAAATGAAGGGGAGAATCCTAGAAGCAGCAGGAGATAAGGAGACAGTAACCTACAAAGGACTTCCCAACAGACTGTCAGCTGATTTCTCAAAAGAGACTTTACAGGCAAGAAGGGGCTGGAAAGAAATAGTCCAAGTCATGAAATCCAAAGACCTACAGCCAAGATTGCTCTATCCAGCTAAGGATAGATATCCTTCCATTCCTTCATTTAGAATGGAAAGACAGATAAAGTGCTTCTCAGATAAGGTCAAATTCAAGGAGTTCACCATCACCAAGCCCTTATTCTATGAAATGCTAAAGGGACTTATCTAAGAAAAAGAAGATGAAAAATATGAACAGTGAAAGGACAGCAAACTCACAGTTATTAACAACCACACCTAAAACAAAAGCAAACCAAGAGGACAGCTAGGTCCTCAGGAGCAGAACTATAGAAATGAAGAACACATGGAAGGTTAGCAACAGGGGTGTGGGAGGAGGAGAAGTGGGGAGAAGATACAGAAAATAAGTAGCATAGACGGTAGGTAGAAAATAGATAGGGGGGAGGGCAAGAATAGTATGGGAAATGTAAAAGCCAAAGAACTTGAGACACGTGGACAAGAACTAAAGGGCAGGAGTGTGGGAGGGAGAGGGTGGTCAGGGTGGAGGAGAATGAAGGGGGGAAATGGGACAACTGTAATAACATAATCAATAAAATATATTTTTAAAAATGGAACTCAAAACTAGGCACCACTTTGTGAGAAAGTGGGAGAAGAGTCATGCGTGGCCTGATTTGTCCTGACTTGGGGATTAGTCTCACTGGCCCTCAGACACAGCGCCAAGAGAAAAGAGAGAACAAGACATGAGCTAGGAAAAAATCATTGCAGTTTCAGGAGTGGCCGTAGGGGCCAGGTGGGCTCCAATCTTCAGCTGAATTTGTAGGAATTAGGGCTGAGATCGGAAGTGAACTAGACCTGGGCCAGGGGTTTGTGGGGCCAGGAACTATACTGGAAAGAGTTCATTCTCAAAGGAAGACAAGGGGCCCAAGAGTGTGACTGAGGGACTACCCGCCTGACTCCTCACCTCTCCCTCCTCCCAGCCTTGCGGCAAGCTCAGATCCCCCATTGTCAGCGATAGCCCTGATGGAGGTCTGGTGCTGCACTGGTCCTTCTGGAACCCAGCACCAAGACTGCCTGACAGCCACATGCTCTGGCTTCATACTTCACCATCCATAACAAAGCCCCTATTCCTTAAGTACAAGTCATTTTCCAAAGGCTTTTTGGTAACTGGGCTCCTGTCTTGGTCCTCTGCACCTTGTCAATATGTCATTGACTTTAGAAATGGGTGCTACCTGATCTCTTGAAGGAGGTGCCCTGCATTCCTCACTGGGAAGCAAGGCTGAGGCAGAATATGTAAGGGCTTCCCCAATCTTAGGCTGGCAGACATGTGTCTCATCCTTCAGCTTGTCCAGGATAGAGGCTTCTACAGCTTTTTTTTTTCCATTTGTCTTTTTTAAAAAAAATATTTTATTGATTATACCATTAGAGTTGTTCTATCCCCCCTTCATTCCCCTCCACCCGCACACTCCCCCCCTTAGTTTATAACCACGTGCCTCAAATTCTTTAGATTCTATATTTCCCCCACTATTCTTGCCCTCCCCCTATCTATTTTCTACCTACTGTCTATGCTATTTTCTGTAACTTCTCCCCCCTTCTCCTCCTCCCACTCCCCTGTTGCTAACCCTCCATGTGATCTTCATTTCTATGGTTCCACTCCTGATCTAGCTGTCCTCTTGGTTTGCTTTTGTTTTAGGTGTGGTTGTTAATAACTGTGAGTTTGCTGTCCTTTCACTGTTCATATTTTTCATCTTCTTTTTCTTAGATAAGTCCCTTTAGCATTTCATATAATAAGGGCTTGGTGATGATGAACTCCTTGAACTTGACCTTATCTGAGAAGCACTTTATCTGTCCTTCCATTCTAAATGAAAGTTTTGCTGGATAAAGCAATCTTGGCTGTAGGTCTTTGGATTTCATGACTTGGAATACTTCTTTCCAGCCCCTTCTTGCCTGTAAGGTCTCTTTTGAGAAATCCGCTGACAGTCTGATGGGTACTCCTTTGTAGGTGACTGTCCCCTTATCCCTTGCTGCTTCTAGGATTCTCTCCTTCATTTTAGTCTTGGCTAATGTAATTATGATGTGCCTTGGTGTGTTCCTTCTTGGGTCCAACTTCTTTGGGACTCTCTGAGCTTCCTGGATTTCCTGGAAGTCTATTTCCTTTGCCAGACTGGGGAAGTTCTCCTTTATTATTTGTTCAAATAAGTTTTCCACTCGTGGCTGTTTCTTTCCCCCTTCTGGTACCCCTATAATCCGGATGTTGGAACGTTTAAAGATGTCCTGGAGGTTCCTAAGCCTCTCCTCATTTTTTTGAATTCTCATTTCTTCATTCCTTTCTGGTGGGATGTTTTGTTCTTCCTTCTGGTCCATTCCATTGATTTGAGTCCCAGTTTCCTTTCCATCACTATTGGTTTCCTGTGCATCTCCCTTCATTTCAATTAGTTTAGCCTTCATATGTTCCTCTAATTTGTGACTATATTCCTCTAATTTGTGACTATAATCTACCAGTTCTGTGAGCATCCTGATAAACAGTGTCTTGAATTGTGCTTCTGAGAGGCTGGCAATTTCTCGGTTGCTGAGAGTTATTGGCTCTGGGACTTTGAGTTCTTCTTGCACCATCTTTTGGGCTGTTCATGCCTGTTACGTAGCAGGATCGGAGCCCTAGGTGTTCACCAGAGCAGGGCAACTAAGTTGCTGGGTTGTGATGCTGTATGTGGGGGCGGGGTCAAAGAGGAGCAATGGCGTCCCGTCTGCCGCCTCCCGCCACGGCCCCCACAGGTGCGGCAGCTGCCACCGTCACCAGGGCCCACGCGTTTTGTCCCACTGCACTCGAGTGTGCCACCGCCGTCAGCCCTCGCCCCCTGGGGCCTGCGTGGTCCATCTCACTGTGCGCGAATGTGTGACCGCGGTCAGTCTGCCCCACACCCTGACTGGGTCCGGGCCACTTGCGCACCTAGGTCGGGGGATCTGTCCTGCCCGACCCTGCTCCGATGCTGGCTCCGCCCCTCTTACCGTCCTGGTAGAACAGTTAGTTGTAGTTGGACTTCCATATAATTCAATTTTCTGTCGTTTGGCTGTGTCTTTGTTTCTCCAAACCTTTGTTGTATTCAAACTTGGTTGTGGGAGAAGGCACAGTATTTCCACCTATGCCTCCATCTTGGTGGAAGTAGGCTTCTACAGCTTTTATCCCAGTGATATTGAGAAAGAATGTGAATTAACTTGACTGAGAACCACAAAGACATCTTCAAATCAAGTGTGCTTTTGTGCCTGTAGACAAGGAAACAACATAGACTTTTATAAATGTATATGGAGCTTGACTTGAGCAGCCAGAGTATAAGAAATGTACATTTAAAAACTTTGGCCATTTCTGTGTCTTTCTATTTTCTTTGTTGCTGTTGTGTTTTGATTTCCTAGGTTTCCTTAGTAAAAGCTTTCCTGAAAATCCCAAGTATGTCTCTTGAAATTCAAGAGGATAGGAAAGTTGCCTAGCCCCTGGCCATTGAAGTTGGAACTGCAGCTAGTCCTAGACAGGAGAGGACATTGGCAGTGGAGGATGTGGCTGGAAAATGGGGACCAGGCCAGAGGAGTAACAAGAACACTTGACAGAGGACATGGGTGATACCAGGAACTGCAAAACCTTGCCCATTCGGGCATCTTCCTATGATGAAGCTGATTTTTTTTTCAAAGTAGATATTTATTTTATTATTTTCTCCCAATAAATGATTCTTTTAAGTATGTTTTATTGATTATGCCATTACAGTTGTTCCATTTTTTCTCTCCCTTTTATCCCCCTCCACCCTGCACTCCCCTCCCCCCAGCATTCCCCCACTCCCTGCTTCGTTCATGTCCCTGTGTTGTACACTTAACTTCTCTGGTTCCTCTGTTTCCTACACTATTCTTAACCTCCCCCTCTGTCTATTTTGTGACTACCAATTATACTTCTTATTCCCTAAACCTTCTCCTATTCCCATTCTTCCCCTCCCCCTCTCCACTGAAAACCTTCCATGTGATCTCCACTTCTCTGGTTCTGTTCCTGTCCTAGTTGTTTGCTTAGTGTTTGTTTTTGTTTTTTAGGTTCAGTTGTTGATAGTTATAAGTTTGTTGTCATCCTACTGTTCATAGTTTTTGATCTTTTGTTTATTAGATGAGTCCCTTTAACACTTCATATAATATGGGATTGGTGATGATGAACTCCTTTAGCTTGACCTTAGCTGGGAAGCACTTTATCTGCCCTCCCATTCTAAATCATAGTTTTCCTAGATAGAGTAATCTTGGATGTAAGTCCTTGCCTTCCACTACTTCAAATACTTCTTTCTAGCCCCTTCTTGCCCATAAGGTTTCTTTTGAGAAATCAGCTAATAGTCTTATGGAAACTCCTTCATAGGTAACTCTCTCCTTTCCTCTTGCAGCTTTTAAGATTCTCCCTCTTTAGTCTTGGGTAACTTAATGATGATGTGACTTGGCGTGCTCCTCCTTAGGTCCAATTTCTTTGGGACTCTGGGCTGTCTGGACTTCCTGGAAGTCTATATCCTTTGCCAGATTGGGGAAATTTCCTTCATTATTTTTTCAAATAAGTTTTCAATGTCTTGCTCTTGTTCATCTCCTTCTGGCAGCCCTGTGATTCAGATGTTAGAGTGCTTAAAGTTGTCCCAGAGGTTCCTAAGCCTCTCCTCATTTTTCTGAATTCTTGTTTCTTTATTCTGTTCTAGTTCAATATTCATTTCTTCCTTCTTGTCCAAACTGTTCATCTGAGCCCTGGTCTCCCTCCCTTCACTGTTGGTTCCCTGTATATTTTCCTCTATTTCACTTTTCATAGCCTTCACTTTTTCCTCTATTTTGTGACCATACTCAACCATTTTTATAAGCATCCCGATTACCAGTGTTTTAAACTCTGCATCTTTGTTGCTTAGTTGTATTTTTTTCTGGAACTTTGATCTGTTCTTTTATTTGGGCCATATTTCTTTGTCTCAGCTCACCTGTTACGTTGTAAGGGACAGAGCCCTTGTATTCTCCAGGGCATGGCAACCCTCTTGCTGCGTTGTGGTGCTGTNCATACTCAACCATTTTTATAAGCATCCCGATTACCAGTGTTTTAAACTCTGCATCTTTGTTGCTTAGTTGTATTTTTTTCTGGAACTTTGATCTGTTCTTTTATTTGGGCCATATTTCTTTGTCTCAGCTCACCTGTTACGTTGTAAGGGACAGAGCCTTAGGTATTCTCCAGGGCAGGGCAACCCTCTTGCTGCGTTGTGGTGCTGTATGTGGGGAGGGGTCTGAGAAGAAACAATGCTGCTTGCTTGCTCTGCTCTGTAGCCCTACTTTCCCACAAACTGTCCTAGGAGAGTGGGGGTTTCTCCCACTGTCACAACCTCTGCAGTATTTTATATCAGTTTTTGAGTCTTCAGTTTCCTATTCATCCAGCCCCACTTGCCCACATTGTCTGCCCACTTGCAGAGCATCTTGCAGCGTGTTCTCCACTTGGCTGCCCATCTCCCATCTCCGCTTCCCATATGGGTGAATGTTTCTCTAACTCCTTGGTTGTCAGAGTTCCATGCAGTTTGATTTTCTGGCACTTCTGGTTTTTATTGTTTTTAAGTTGGTTGTTATCCTTTTGCTTTTGTGAGGAAGCAAAACATTTCTACCTCCACCTCCATCTGGGCTAGAACCTCGATGAAGTTGATTTTATTTGCAAATCTGTGGTTACTGCCCCCAGCTCCACCAGACCAATGCTGTCTGCCCACCAGCATTCCTGTCACTGGCTGTGTCTGGACAGCCTTGACACCACGCTCTCCCTGCTTAGCTGGATGTCCTCCTGCCACCTGTCTCCTCTCATTTCCTGTCCTTCTTGCTACATTCTCCCCCAGTTCTCCTTCTGCCTTTTGGGGGGAGGTTTATCTAATTCGTGGCTGTCCTCAGAATAGTCTGATCCATTTCCAACTGAGCCATGATCCTATTATTCTTAGGGGTCACTGCCAGGACATTGCTATAACTAGTTTCACTTAAGAGTTTCATGAATCGTCTGGATGAAGGACCAGACAGTGACGAGTACCTCAGGGATCCAGGAGGAGGCTGATGAGGTATGAATTTCCAAGTTGTGTTATCATCACAAATGATGGAGTGAGCAGGTGTGCACTAGAGCAGACAGGTCTGGGGTTCAGATCTCAACCAGACACTTAGGAGATATTCCCAACCGAGCAGGCTGCTTATCATACACAGATGAGAAATCAAGTGTCTATTTCACAGATACTGTGAAGATTAGAAATAATACATGTTAAGTGTCCAGCAAAAGTATACACACAGGCTTATGTTCTGATATGATGAGTATGATAGAGGTGATAAAATATGATAGCAAATCATAGAGGTGTTGAGCTGCTTATTGTTCAAAATTAGTAGAGGAACAACATAGATATAAGTCACAGGCACAGTGTTCACTATAGTCAGTAGAATGTTAGAATGTTATTTAAATATTTTTATCTCTGTGAAACTTTTCATGTTTTTATGTCTTACGTTCCTAATGAGATTGTACAGTCTTTGAATAACAGCAACAGCTAACAGGTAGAGTGCCTACTGAGTGCCAGACATTAAACCCTTTGCACACAATATTTCATTAGATTTATATCACAACCACTTCATTGGGAAAGAATTTTGCAGATTAGGTGAGTGGGCAGATTCCTCTGTCCATGCGCAATTTGTCCTCCCTACCTGCTTGCTCTCTAAGGTTCCTAATACTTGTCATTATATTCTCAGGCATCGGTTTTCTGGGAAGGATTCTTTGAGCCAGACAAGCTAATAACACCTCCTTGTTAGCATAGCCACTGGAACTCTATGCACTAGTGGTATACCAGTTATTCTGTCATTCAGTAAGTGTATGTCATCTTGCCTAACTCTTGACCTGGAGGACAGACACTGCAGTTTACTTCACTTTTGATTCCTAACACCAGCACAGTGCCTGACATATTGTGGATACCAGATAGCCTTTTGAATGAACAGGTGGGTGAACTGAGAGTTTAGCAGTGGACATGAAAAGGAAAGGGTTGGTTTGGAAGGAACTCAGGACGAAAAATAGATAAATTTGGTGATGAGAGGAGAGTAAGGAGAAGGCAAACATAAGCCCAGGAATTCTGGGTTGTGATAGGAAAGGCAAAGGTACAAATGTGGGGAGGAAGATGGGAGAGATGATGAGGCTCATTTGTGTGGAGTTTGAGGTTAAGAGAAGCATTCAAGTGAAGTATTCTAGCCCAGGCAGATGAAATTGAAACCCAATGTACTGCTGTGGTCAACAAAAATGTCAACAAAATATTGCCGTGCATCATCAAGAAGGATGTTGGAAACAGAACAGAAAATATCCTACCAATTTCTGCACCCAGAAACCTATATGTTCTTCTGGTTGCCAAATTGAGAAATACATAATAGCTAGGAAAATCCCAGGAGGCTATTAATATTCTCAAGCATACGGAAAGATTTTTCGTAAAAAGATGGATGGAGAAAAAAAGTTTTACTTTTCAGCTTGAAAATAAGCAAAAGAAGAGCTATATCTTAGAAAAACGTAATGATTACTAGGTTAGGAAATTCTTGGTTACCAGATTTTAAAGTGCAGAGAACATGCATACAGCCTGTGAGTAGCTAAGTTCAATATGAGTTAATTTAATTAAAAATGCATACATATATACACTTACAGAGAACTCACATCATGCCATAAGTCCATGGAGCACCTTCACATCCATTACAAAATTGAGTGCTCACAACCTCCCTGTGACACCAGCATTATTGTCCCGACATTACCCATGGATAGACTGAGTCCTAGTGAAATTAGGTTGCATTAATGATTCAATTTGCGGTAGGCAGAACTTTTGAAACAAAATAAATATTAATTAACACATTCAATAGAATGTACAGGGGTGGGCAAAGTAGGTTTACAGTTGTTCATACGGAACAAGACATGAAGGATATGATTATTACAATAGCTTTATTAACTGAAAAGCATGCCACCCTAGCTGGCGTGGCTCAGTGGATTGAGGGCTGGCCTGCAAACCAAAAGGTCACTGGTCCAATTCCTGGTCAGGGCACTGCCTGAGTTGCAGGCTGGGTCCCTGGTTGGGGGCTTGCAAGAAGCAATGATGTTTCCCTCCTTCTCTCTCTCCCTTCCCTTCTCTCTAAAAATAAATAAATAAAATCTTTTCAAAATAAGAATGTCATAATGCAACTGTAAACCTACTTTTGCTCACCCCTGTATATGTATAAAACATATTATATATAATACAATATAACTATTAATATGTTATGTTATGTTTTTCCTCAAACTAAAGACATGTATGGATCTCACTTGAAAGAAAAAAATTATAGTTGCTTCACTGTTTCAACAAAGTATTTTCAAATTACACTAGTATTTAAATATGTACAAGCATCAAATTATATATGGACTCATATTTATAAAAAAACAAAATAAGACAAAACTATAATATGTTAATTAAAAACTTTTTTCATAGTAGATGATTTGTTTTGGTTTATGTAAAAATACCAATAAATTTGCATGTTTTGTGCTTCAGTGGCCCGGCTAATTTTTTTGATTGTGTGTATAATACACCATCATTTGAGTCATCATGATTATATCTTTCTTTTTTTCTGACAAACTCATTTTACCAGGATTCATTATTTAGATGAGCTAATCATTTGATAACTACCATCAAAACATAATGTTGAAAAATAACTGCTTTTATGAATATTACAAGGAAAAAATCCACACAATGTCTACTTACTGGATGAACATGTTATAGAAATTAAGATGCAATTCTTAAAACTTGTTATTTGTGACATCAAATGAGTTGATTCTCTATCATGTTCTTGTGAAATCTTATTTTATATTATATAACTTGAATTTTTGGGGGGCCTTTACTGGGGTTTACCTTGTTTATATGTCTAGTTTTATCTCTATTCCTTTTTCATTAGCCCTTGGCATTTAAAGAGATATATTATTTGATCACACTGCTAGGGTCTTGATAGGGTCAAATTTGTGTCAGTTCAAAGTTTGTTAAGAAAATTAAGATGACAAAGTCTTACTCTGTGGAAGTGTCTTTCAATGGCAGTAATAAGTTTCAACTTTCTAACTTGTCAAAGGTTTAAACACAAACACAACAAGAATAGGATCATCACTGTTTTTGAATTTAGGACAGTCAAACCTGAGCTGAAGAAACACGCTTAGTCCAGGTAAGCAGGTAACACTGCGTTTTTAGGATGCTATCAGCTGAGTTCTGGTCACAAACGCGATCAAGAGCGCAGATGGGCCAGGGCTGTGGCAGTACTCCTTGCTACATTGGCCAGATATTGGTTCAGATAACCCTCAGCATGCTGAATGTGTTCAGATGAAGAGGGAAAAGAAGTACAACAGCATGTAATAGAAGTCTTGGACACTAGAAAAAAAAGAACACAATCTCTCTCTCTTTTATTTTTTTCTATCCATCCAGAACACTCATTTTCAAAAGAGATTTAGAGAACCTTATTAGGAATGGACCTGTAATCCTAAGAAAGATCCACCATTTCTAAGGCGAGGCATTGAAACTGCCATGGACTCCAGATCCAGCCTGCCCAGGTCTGAGCTCTCTAGCTTTCTGATCTTGGGCCCTCAGTTAGCTTCTCTGTGCCACAGTTACCTCATCTGTAAAATGGGGATAAAAATAGTTCTTACCTCCCAGGATTGCTTTGAGGAGTAAATAAGTTAACATCTGTAAAGCGTTCAGAACTGTGCTTTGTACGTGAAGACATGCCTAGCTATTATGACTATCTATGCATCCTCTAAAATATAAGAATCTCTGTTCTTTACCTTTTAGCAATAAAGAATACGGAATCATGTATGCAAATATATTCCTTAAAATGACTCTCATTAAAATGTGGAATGACAGAGAGCCGTATTTATTTCATTATCATATGTCAATCAATCACAGCTATTTCATACAGCAACCAGTCTATTAACTGTAACCCCTGAAGGTTTAGGAAAATCAGGGCCTGACTGTGCAGACATGTCCAGAAGGACAAGCTCAGCATTCAGCTTAAACAACCATGTCGACAGGAATGAGGTAGACTCTGTCTACCAGACCAAAAGGAATCTTTGGAAGGATAACAGTAGAAATTATTAGAATTTGTTGCAACCATGTGGCATCAAACTTTAGAGTTGAGGACACTAAGTTCAGAAGGTAAGTGACTCACCCAAGATCAGCAACCATGAAATAACGTACCTGGACTTCACACAACCACAAACAGTTTGGCTCCAAGCCCCTTGTTCATCCATCACCATGCCGCCTCGAGACCCAGGACTTGCAGAGAAAGACTGTGGGCTTGGTTCAGAGGACATGCCTGCTAGTCTCCCGTTGCTGAGGCCAGCCCTAGCCTCTGGGGCTGCTTTAGATGAGTTGCCCAGGGGGAACGTGGGGAAATGAAGAGAGCTCTGAGCAAATCCTCCCATGAGCTCAACACCAGGCTGGATTTCTTGTGATGTATAAGTTAACTCAGGGTGGAAACTCAGTAATTACTTATTGGCTGACTGTTGAGTTCTTAAGTTCACATCTGAGTAGGGATGCATGGCAGGAGACTTTGCAATAAGCACAGTTTGTCATGAGTGTGTCATAAGGGATAGAGACAACCATTGTTTGGGGGATGAACTAGTTGAGTTCCATTTACTAGAGATTCCACAGCAACTACCACTGCGCTGTCTTGAGATAGTTCTTTTGCCCTTCCTGTGAGACAGGGCCTCTTGGTGGAATGTTTCCAGTGTGGAAGTTTAGGCCCTGGGATGATTGTGTCTGGAGAAGGCGACAAACAGGCAACTGAGTGAAGTCCTGAGGGCTATGTCTGCCCTTGGGGTGGGTGTGGAGTGTCTCAGACTTTAAGGCATGAATTCTCCATTTCCCAGCCCTGAGACATGTGGAGCCCAAGGGTGTAATGCTTGGCCATTGTGCAGCTGTCCAGGCTCCCAGGGGTCCTCTACTGCCACTTGGCCAGGCTGTCTTCTGTTCGTTGCCTCTCTTCTAATCTGTTTTCCCCTTTAGGGAGGGTCACAGAAGGTCCTGTGGTAAGGTGCAGGTGGCCCAGGTCTCTCTACTTCTGTCTGAATCTCAAAGCCTGAGAAAGGAGCACACATTACAAGCTGGAGTGGTGTACATACATTCAACCCTGGGTACCTTCTGACAAAGAGACGATGTGGTGGAAATCCAGCCAATCGGTGTTGAGGCCCAGCTGCCGGGCTTGAGGAAACCACCTCACACAGAGGGTAGGAGAGAGCAGCTCTGCACCTTGACTTAACAAAGGACAAGAAGAGATAAACACGTGGATTAAGGATGTACTTGAGGAGAAGTTTCCTGGCAGAAATGATTCTTCAAGACAGGCTTAATGCATTCAGGTCACACGAAGGAGATGCTCCAGTAAGAATCGATAGCTGGATAAGGACGTGGAACCACCTTTTCTAAAGGACTTTAAACATAGGATTAATTTCTCCCTGTCTGGGGTGGGTTAAATAGGTCCTCCTGAAGGGGAGAAAATGGACTGGAGTTACCGTCAAGTTCCTTCCTAGTCCTGCGATTCTGTAGTTTCTCCACTGCTTGAAATAAGGAAAGTTCAATTCTGAATGAATTTTGGAAAACGGAAAAGTCTGATGAGTTTTGCCTGGTCTCATGTGTGATCTATTTGAATATGTGGTGGAAAGTAATTCAGATTATAGAAAACATTCTGTATTTGGTCTCTTATCAACAGCAGTTCATGAGTACAGTGAGGATAGCAAAATGTCTTAGGTCTTCCAAAAAAGTATTAAAGGTAAATGTAATAACTTTAGCATTGTCTAGGATAGTATTATAATGTGAAGTCCACTCCAGAAATGCTAGAGAAAGTTCCAGGCACAGAGGAAGTGAGAGAAATATTGATAAATGACCAACTGCAACAGTCGCTTCTTGGAAATATGTACACTAGAAAGACCGGAAATGGGAAGCCTATGAGGGTGAGACCGAATTCTGTGAAACCATGAAGATCAGAGGTTGATATACTCAGGATCCCAGAGTTGGGGGAGAAGCTTTTTTAATTAGAAAGAGATAAATCTACTATTTCTCAAAGAAGGTATTTGTTTTTTCACCGTAAGTAAATTCATAGAACTCCTCATCTATAATTAACCAAAAGATTTCAGTGGCTTAAATGAATCAGTGGTCAAGACACAAATTACCATGAAGCAAAGCAGAGACATTTAATCATCTGATGTCAACAGTGAGAACAATATATGCTCGTACCGTTATACCAAAGACATGGAGCCCAGGGCTGATGGGCCTTGGGTCACTGTGATGATGACTTAAGAGACCTTGAGAGGGAGGCTGCCTCCATCTCCAAGGAAACTGCATGCAATTAAGGCAGGCTGAAGTCCTTGTCAATCAGAAGAAATAATCATTTTCGAGGTATTGGTTTTATGCCAAGCAAATGAATATCACACATCACTTACATTATTTCACGAGGCCAAAATTAAGGGTGAAAGTATCTTTTCTAAGCACTTGTAAAGTGCTTAAGTATATCTGGTCGTTTCTCTAAATATTTATGACTCACAAATGGTCTTTCTCCTAAGTGCCTTTTGAATCGTATTTAATCAGCATTCACTTATTTATTCATAGTGAACACTTATTGAATGGCAATATACCAATATTGGAAATAGGGATTAATAAAATGTGGCCTCTGCCCTCCAGGAGTTCACAGTCAAATGGATAAATCACGGATGACTGGTGAGGGCTTCGTCCAGAGGGTGCTCTTGGTGTCTGGCCCTCACCCAAGCACTGACCATTCCTGGACACCGGGGACACCTTCCAGAGGTTGATGAAAGATGCAGCCATTGAGGGAGACAATGGCAATGGTCAACTGGTTTTACAGAACTTGGAAAGAATGGTGTCCCTGCACCAAGAAAAGATAAGAGTCTGATGCTGGGAGGGCTCAGACTGAATGAGGCTTCTGATCTGGGTGAGCGGGAGATCATGGGTGCGCGCACAAAGCCAGTAGAGTGGCCCTCCGTGAGGACGAGAGCAGGGTGGGGCTCGGAAAGTGTCGCACATGTGCCCATTGTCTACTTGCCAGTGAGGGTTGTCCACTGGAGTTAGTGCTACAAGTCAATTATTTCAGCACCTTAGTACTTATAAAACCAGTTAACATTTTGTACGGGTTGCTCATCACACCCATGAAGTAGACAGGGCAGGTATTTTATCCCCAATATGCATCGAGCTGGTCCCCAGTAAAAAGAAAAAAGAGTGCCAAGCTAAAAAAATTGCGGGCTGTTGTTTCAGTTGTGTTTTGCCTTTGTTTTCCAGGTTAAATATCAGTGACCCGCCCCAACACTTGGGGATGAAATGGTATTTGAGATTTGCAGTCATCATGGGGAAGGCAGTGAGCCTCAGACGGAGGGTGGGCCGGGGAGACTGCACCTCGCTCGGGGCCAGGGCGGTGAAGGACGGTCTGAGTGCTACAGAGCTCAGGGGGTGACACCCAGGGACGCCGCATAGCAGGCACATGTAGACAAGACGCAAGCAGGCTCTTGCGCAAGACATGAATTAAAGATTGGAAAGAAGAGTCAAAATCCAGAGGCAGGTAAGATCAAAGCCTTGTTATGAAGAAGAACATCAGGAGCCAGAGAGCCTGAGGTTGGGAGAGAAGATGGCAGACTGAGGGCTGGGTGCATCTTGTGCTATCCCAAGAGATGAGGCCTTGGCTGCACTTTAAATTCGCTTGAGGAGATTTTATTTTTAGTTTTATTATTTTACTCTTTTAATCCTCACCCAAGAATATGCTCATTGATGAGAGAGAGACACACACACACATGCCTGTGTTGCCTCCTGTACATGTCCCGACCAGGGGTCAGACCCACCACCTAGATAGGTGCCCGAACAGGGGTTGAAACTGCAACCTTTTGGTGCATGGGACAACGCCGCAACCAGCTGGGCCACCGGGCCAGGGCGCTTGGGGGGATTTTAAGAACAGCCACCCTGGGTCCAACCCCAGAGCCCCTGAGGGTGTTTGAAAGAATTTCTTTGGCATTGGTGCAGAGAGGATTGAGAACCATGGATTAAGGTGTCAGCCAGTACGTTTTCAGGGATCATTGTGAGGATAATTTATGTTAAGTTCCTGGCACTTGGTAGGCACTTTTGGTTTCCTTTCCATCTCTTTTACTTCCTTCTACATTATTTAAATGTATGACAATAGCTTTTCTTTTCAACCACCTCCCGTATATTCTGCAAGCCTTGTAAGAAATGTGTCCTTGATTTCAGTGTTGTGACCTATGAGATCATTGCAAAAGAAAAGCATTTTTTAACTGTCATTTTATTTATTTTGCCAAAATTGCTCTTTTTAGTCTATTGTTGGCAGGGACCTCAGCACCATTTTTAAGCATCACCGCGCAGTTGACACTGGCATTGTGGGAGCCCGACATCCGACACTCTGTCTATCCCGCTTTGATATTGATTTAATATCAGAAGGCCATTTTCTCCTCATCTCAATGAGATGCTAAATGGAATAAGAAGGACATTTTCTTCAGAAAAATAATGCTCACCTAATCTAAAATAAAAGGCAACTTTTTTATTATTTGAAATATCTTGTTGCATTTTTATAGATAGAAGCATATAACTGTATTATAAAGCAGCAGGATTCTAAATAATAAAAATAAGTCCAAAGGACATGTTTTGTCTATTTAATTTATGAGCATTATTTTTTCCAGTTTTACTGAGATATAATTGAAAAATAGCATTGTATGAGTATAAGGTGCATGATGCGGTGATTTGATACACGGGTGGGTATCCAGTGAAATCACGACTCGGATCAAGTCAGTCCATACATCCTGTACCTCACATAGTTACTAGTTTTTCTTGTTTACTGTGGCAAGAACATTTAAGATCTTAGCATTTTTGTTATGATTGCTTTAAAACTGTTGTCAGACAATTTTACTGATTTATTGCAGTGTTTATGCGAGCTCATTGTCTTTCCCTATCAAGCTGTGTTTGTCTTGCTTCTTGTTATGACAGGTGATTTTCACTTGTACCATCTATACATTTTGGATATTATGTTCGAAGACTTTTGGTCATATTCAAGTCTCCTGGTTTCACGGGGAAGTCATTCTTAGTTATGTTCAGTGTGTATGGCCTGGCTTACTTTTGTGGGCTATAGTCACAATGGCAATTTAGTGTTCAGGGCCTTTCAATGCTGTTTTGGTCTACTGCATATTTCAACAAGGTTTGAAATTTTACTAAGCATGTACTTACTGTCTCACTAGAAAAATGAAAACTATACGGACACATGTTCTATGTCCCATGTGCGAGCACAGAAGACCAAGGGAACACAAAGGTGACCCCTGGGAGTGAATCGTGGCCAGGAATGGAAGGAGAAACAAGCGGTTCTGGGGATGGAGGAGACGCAGCCGCCCGACTCGAGCCCAGGTGGCAGCCTCTGCTGGCTGGGGTCTCGTCCTGCCTGGGGTGAGTGAGAGGTGTTCACCTCAAAGGTGCTCTCCCGCATCTGAGAAGTGCCTGCCCAGTAGCCAGACTTAGATTCAAATTTAGGACTTCAGACTCTGAAGCCAAATGCTCTCTTTCCGAGTAAGGTATAAGCAACACAATCTGGAATAATTAACAAATTAGTTGACTTTACTCCTTTAAAACATGGTTACAGAAATTTTATCTAATATGTGTGATCTCATTTGTGACTTACGTATTTCAAGTGCGTAGTGATGCTCTAGAGACATGTAGATAAAACTCTGCTCACTGAATCAATGAACCTCTCCAGGCCAGGCCTTCAATCATTGATTGCTACTATTGAAATAATTTTACATATTTAGGCCTTTTACTACTTTTCAAGTTATCTTTGATTAATTTTCAGTACATGAAATAATGAAGTGTTCACATATGTAGAATGCTGAATTAGGTTTCATTTTTATTTATTTTTTATTTGCATTTTTTTTCTTTCTGAAAGCTTTTTCTATTACCACTTAGTCCCCTTATAGTCCCTTTCCCCTGGCACTCACCACACAGTTGCTCACCACTCACATCCATGAGTCCTTTTTTCCTTTTTGCTTAATTCTTCCCCTTTCTAAGCTCCCCGCCCTTAGCTGTCATCCTGCTCTCTGTCTATGAGTCTGTCTCTATTTTGCTTGTTAGTTCAGTGTGTTCATTCGATTCCACATATGAATGAAATTATATGGTGTTTATCTTTCTCTGATTGGCTTAAGTTTTAATTTTTAAATACATTCAGTGTGATAAAATCTCTATTGGTCTTTTTAATGTAATCTTCAAAAATTCAAACATTGAGGTCTGCTAAAAGAGATTCCATAACCTCTTTTACAGCTATGCTTTCCAAACACTTACCAGGTATTTTTGTAAACATTAACTTGTTGAATCCTTTCAAAATCTTGTGGGGTAAAAGTGTCCATTTTATTTTAAGGATTAGAAAACTAAAGTTTAAAGATATAACTTGCTCAGAGTCACAGCAGGATTTGAACCCAAGGCTTTCTGAAGAGCTTTGCAACATGCCTGGCTGCCTCTCACTTTTTCCTACTGATGGCAGAGTGGACGTCTTACAAGCATTCCGAAAATGAGATGGACAATGTCAGCAATAGCTTTTTTCAGTAAAGCAAAGATTGTGGATCAGTATAGAAGAGACTTATTTGCAGAATTATGAGAATTCTATTAATGATAAAATACTTGCTAGATTTATTCTCTAAACCAGTTGATATGATTCAGCTGCAATTCCCCGTGTCTCAGGGCAGCAATTCAGCCTGTCTCGCCAGCAGAGGGCAGCACTATGCTGGTTCCTGGAGGATGGTCCAGAGCAGTGAGGACACCACCCTGTCCTGGCTCTCCTTATTTCCCTGGTGAAGTTCATTGCAGGTCCCTGAGGGGCACTGGTGGCCTGGCTCTGTAAGCCATGATGAATCCCGAGAACAAGAGGGCAGAAGAGGGGCGCCCTTTCTTCTTCCCCAGGCTTTCTCTCTGGTCCGCTGTATGTGTACAGAATGGAGAAAAGAGTTGGGATGACTCTAAACTAAATACGCATTTTCTCAAGTAACTAATTCCACATTATGATCCTGTCAGTAACTGAGAGTGTTTTTCCTGCATCAAATGTATTGATTGCTGTCTTCAAAAATATTTCTGACTCTATGTCCTGCAGCAAAAATTACAAATGATTTTCTGGAAGCTAGATGAAATTACAAAGATCTCAAATTTTCATTTAACACACCAGGGACTTTTGGGAAGAAAACAGTGCTCATGGCGAAGGGGAAAATGCTGTTTTTGTTGTAAAGCATAAAAATAGTAGCTTTCTGACAGGATAGAAGTCAACTAATAAAGATGTTTAAATATACAATTTTATATTAATTGTTATCTCCTAAATTTCAATAGTGTTAAAATAAGAAGTACTAATAACTTTTATGGATCATTGTTATTCACATAAATATTTTAAAATTAAATTCCACTTGGTAACTTCAATTTTCATAACAAAGTTACTATTAGGTGGTAAGCTAGAGAGCGTCTGCCTGGGAGAGACGTGAACTCTAGCCTCGGTTTGGCTCTTCAGTGCTGTGTGACCTTCGGCAAAGTACTCAACTTCTCTGAGCCTTACTCTCCTTGTTACTAAACAGGGACCACAATACCTGCATCAGGGAGGTTTGGTGAGAAAAAATGGCCTTATCCTTGACTCTTTGTTAAGAGGAAAAGTATAATCAAAGGTGGATGTTCAGTGTTGAAACTAAGATTTAGTTTGTGCCGCCCTTCATTGGTTTGCTTATCTGCATCGTGCGGGTGCTGCTGTCCACTGTTCTGACCTGTAAGCCACAATGCTGAGTGTGCACGTGACTTTGCAATGGTCGATGGCTGAGCCAGGATCTAAAGCTCTGTCTTTTGGCTCTGAGTCCTATTCCCTTTCCACCTCAGGGTACTGACTAATCAATTTGTGAAGGGTAATGTGGAGGTATAAAGACTAGAGTTGTCCCCAAATCTTTCTAACTCCAATGAGATTGACTTGTAAAAAACTTTACCTTCAAGGAAACATTTCGGTAAAGACGCAGAGCAATTGTCTGCTCCAAACTCATGGCTTTACAAATGGACTTAGGACAGTAATTTGTGTCTGATGTTTTGGCTTTAGTGTTTTTTAAATAGAGTAAAAACATTGAAGACAAATTGAATGTCCAAGAACACAGAGAGGGAAATCAATCATGTAAATTATGATATATCCATAGGATGAAATATTATGCAGCCATTAATAGTCCAGCTTAAGCCTATCTGATGACAAAATAAAACCCCATGAGATATAATACTGAGTGAAATGGGAGGTAATGAAATAGTGTGTGTAGTACAATTCTGAGTATAAGTGTACACATGTACACAGGGAGCAGACTGGGTATATAAATACTAAAACATTAATGGTGGCTATCTCCAATCACTTAGGTATGATTTTTACCCTTCATGTATTTTTTGTCGTTGTTGTTTCTCAATTTTTCAATGTATAGTTGTTATGTTGGCAACAAAAAAATCTGTTTTTAAAGTTTTGTGTTATATAATATTGCCACTAAAATAAAAACAATTTGGTAGGTGAATATATGGAGACAGTTTTCCAAACTAAAAGATGCCAAAGCAGACCTTAGGAATCTAAAAAAAAATGCATGAATTGATAAATAAAAATTCCTGATGCCAAGATACTAAGAAAAACGGAGTGAAACCTAATGAGACCTAGTAAAAATTAGAATAAAGCTTTGAATCTGATTCGGTTGTTTTCTTAGAGGAAAATGGCAAATCCTACAAGTTTATCACTAAAATGATTTTTGGAATTTTGGAAATAGAGCTTAAGCAGTGACATTTTTTTTTTGCCTGGGAATCTGTTAGAAGGCCCTAAGGAGAAATACTAATCTGAACAGAGAAAGTGAACATTTGACAGTTAAAATAAGAGAGTTGGAACGTCCGTTTGGAGCAGTGAAAGCAAAACAACATGCCCATCAAGCAAGCGAAACCATTCTTTCTCTCTTTTCCTCCCTACCTCTTGGTCTTCCTTCCTTCCCCCTTCTTATCTGTTTGGCTCTTCTTCCTTCTGTACATATTACCTTCTATTCCATTCTATAACCCAAAGATGAAAAAGTTAAGCATGATGTATTTGTGAATGTTATTAACATTTTGGATTATTACATTGAATTCTTAGGGGCCTCAGAGCTTAAAAACAAAGCAAAACAAATCTTTGTAATACAGATAATTTGTAATTAAATAAAATGAACAGGAAAGAACAACGACTAGCCCAGTTTTAGGTGAAGTAAATTCTGAGACAAGGTGCATGTAAACACCAAGAGAGCCTTGGGAATGGCAAACCTGTAACGCAGCCATTACCTTGGTGTGCAAATCGGTGACTGCTGACGGAGCCTGAGGTGTGACAGTGAGGCCAGGCCCGAGTTTACAGAACACAACACATGTGGTTCTTTCGACAAGAACCTGAGACTGATGGAACACTGCAGTTTCGTTTCTCACCTCAGAAAGCAGGCGAGAAAGAGGAAATGCAATGACTCGCCTTCGTCAGTAGCAGGACCACCCTGTCCTCAGTTCCGGTGCCCCGTCTCTCCTTTAAGGCTGCTGCTTTTAAGCTGTAGGTTGAGTTTGCACACAGTGAGACTTTAGGATGCAGGCCCTACCTTGGAAATCGTGACATGGTGATTTTCTATTTACCTTCTACACTGACTGTTAATGTTAATAAGGAATTGTCTAAGCGTGTGATTTTTGTAAATTAAAGGGTTAATGTGTAAAACACAGGGTAAGGGCGTTTGGTGTTGATTCTGTACTTCACATTCTATAGATTCAATCTTTTATATTCCAGGTGTATCTCTAAAAATGCATTAAACTAATTTTATGGAAAATGAGCAAAAAGTAGAGGTTGTGCATGCTAGTCCATTAAGTCATTTGGTGAGGCACAGCAAATACAAAAATGTGACAAAGAACAAGTGTTTTTCTCTACTATGCAGAGATGAACTGAATTCTGCCACCGCCAAGGTAATTTGTAACAGATATTTATAGAAATGAATGAGCCGTCCAGCCACTCACGTGCTTCAGATCAATCACTGAACACATGCTCCACCCACAGGAAAGAGTCTTATTCCAAACGCCTGCCAGGCCTCAGCTCACCACCAGGGCTCCAGGGAGAGTCTGGAGCTGAAGGGTTTGTGGTCAAAAGGAGCTCCCTGTCTCCACATTATTAACTCAGGTGAAGCGTTTGTTCGAGCAAAAGGGGAACAAGTACCCTAATCATCTGTAAAACTAGATAATTGACTTCTTTTTTTTTTAAATGCCTTTTTGTATTTCTCCTTTGTAGCTTTCCTCCAGTTCCTCAGCACTGATGGGCTGGAGACATTGGAAAGTGGTTCTCAAGACATACATTAAGCAATCACAATGCCTTTGAAGGGGCCGTGCCTCTGCAGCCCTGGAAAGGTGCAGTCTCAGAGGCTTGCAACGTGGATTTGAACGCTGGGTCTTCCCCGGGCTGCTGTCTTGGACATGCCATTTACAGGTTCAGATTATAGTTTCCACTCCTGTGAAATGGGGTGAACAGCAGTGACCTGTGAGCTGTTGTGCGGATGAGAGATGTGAACATAGTGCCCTTGACCCGAAGAGCAGAATGGGCAGCTGGCGTGGCTGCTGTAAACAGCAGTGATGCCCGAGGTGGCTCTAGTGGCCTGGTGGAGGCGTGTGACCCCACAGTGTGGGGGACACCCAATTTCCTGTGGACGTGCCCCTGAGGGCCTGGGAGTCAGGAGTTTGGACAGAGATGGTCTGGGTCCCAGAACTTTGAAAGCCTTATTGGGCACATGGTATATTCAGCCTTGGGAATTGAACAATATTTTGGGGCAAGCCTGGTCCAGTGGGAGCTTCCACAAAGGCTTATAAGCCCTGAAAGGAAAGGACACCTAAGCACACTTCATATGTCTGCGATGCTGAGGTGGGGGTGGAGGGGAGCCAGGGAGCTAACCAGGAGGGCCAGCCCAACTGTAGTAACTCCAGCCTATCGTGAAAGGGGCTGTTCTGTCCTTAACCTTTGAGGTAGGTTAAATCTTCCAATTGGACCAGACCTGGGCACCTCATGCCAGCTTCAGACCCTCCTCACCTTCCGGGTGCTGCTCACCAGTAAATAAGAAGCGTGCAGCCCCTCTCACTACTCGCGTTCCCCTCAGTCACTCCTCACTACAGCTCTTTTTACACTCGAGGAAATGCTAAAAAGCTGCTCAGTTTTCTACCCAGAAAATTCATCTCTCCTCACCCATGTCCAGACAACAGCGTAAGAATGTTCAATCAGTTCATGGGTGAACTGTGAAGATAAAGTTCATGGTAAGTGCACTATTAAATGGTGGAAATAGGAGAAGAGACCAGATAAGAGAAGGATTAAAATATTAGCCACAGGATTTTAGACCCAAACAAGGGCATTTTATCAGCATTATGAAAAGCCATTTGTATTCTTTTTAATAGTGTTTTTAAATTAACTAAAAATATTTTTAGAATCAAACAAGCAATGTTCCAGTTGAACACCATACTAAAAAACTTAATGTGCTTCAAAAACTGTAAATATATAATTCTGAGTAAGATAAGAATGTAGGCAAAAGCAATCCTAGAAAAGAGGGGGGTAGTGCCTTTCTTTTGCTAATATGGAGAGACAGGCAAAAGCAACATTTAATCCCAGTGATATTTAGAGCAAAGCCATGTCAAATGTTAACCTTTGAAAGTCAATTCCAATTTTAAAAAGTATAAGAAGAAATGCTACATACTCACAAAACAAGGTAACAGAAAGGACAGTGGTTCAAAAGACTTCTTGACTTCTAAAGTAATTTATCCATCTATTTACAATGGTTAAGTGACATTTTCCTAAAATATATGACTTTTCAAAGCTTAATGGGAGTTTCTTTCTGTTGCTCTGATGTCAGAACAGCAAATTATCATGACCTCAAAAAAGAAAAGTGAATCTCAATTTATAAAATAATTGTAATTTAAAAGATTGTTCACTAGTTTTAGTCAATCAGAAGATCTTTATAATAACTGAGTTAGGTACTGATAACCTCATTAATCGTAGGACTTCTAATTTAGGCAGCTTGAATGAATTTCCCCCCCTACAATAGCAAATGTGACATGAAAGAGAGAATATAAAAGAATGTTAAATCTAGCCCATATCAAGGAGAAGGGAGACAGACCTGCCCCACCCTCCTGAGGGGCCCTGTCCTCGCACAGGGATGAGGGCATTAGGGACAGCCAGATGTGGAGAGAGCACCGTGGTCTCCCACACGGACTATCTCAGAGGGAGGGGCTCATTTTATGGAACAGATGAGACAGTGATGCGTGGCATGACCAGAGAATTCACTGTGTTACCACTATATCCCATCCCCCAGAAGCACTGGACTCAAACCACAGATTGCAGTGAAATTTGGTTCCATATTGGTTCATTAATTGTAACAAATACAGCAAAGTAATACAAGACTTAATAATGGGGAAACTACATGTCAAGGGTAGATGGATAGATGCGACTTTTTTGTGCTATTTACTCAATTTTTCTATAAATCTAAAATGGGACTAACAAACACATGAAGTCTACTAATTATTTTTAAAGAGCTCCACGATGAAAGAATGTCAAAAGGATACAGGAGCTGACTGAAAGAACTCCAAAGGGTCAAGGCCGGAACAATTCGAGCAAGAAACTAAGTAATGTATTATTGGATTATAAGCTGAAGTATAAAATAAATACCCATGAGTACATACTGGTATCAGTAAGTTATTGAATAAACAAATCTCTCATGCAGAAAAATTCCAAATAATTTCTGTAGCTATTCCACACTTAAGGAGGTATCCACTGCTTCGATGTCAGCTGCATAGCGACATTGTTTCAGAGAGCACAGGGTGGAAAGGAAGGGAAAAAGAGAAACTGTACATTGGAGAACCTGACAAACAATATCTAAGGCCTTGTGATCAAGGTAAACACCAACTGGGAGAAGTCACACTGATAGAATGCAACCTTGGTATGATGTAATTAGAATTGGACCTTATCACTGTGGACTTATGAATCCATATTTCATGTAGTCTGTGAAAAATTTTGGTTTAAATATATCAGCTTGTTTACTCTTGTCCCTCCTGTTCTATGTTCATTTTAATTTGTATTGATTGATAAAAAATTTTGTTGTTCTACATTCTACTCTGTACTAATCAATATTTTTATCCTTCACTTATTGGTTTCCCTAGAAATTATAACATACATCCTTGATTTATTAAAGTCTAATGTAAATGAGTGCTTTTGCCTCTTTCCAGGGTATTTAAAAAACATCAGAACACTTCAAGCACATTTACGACGACTGTCCAGTCACACTCACCGGCATTTAGAGCACACACCGCTGCTGACGGGTCCTGTCTGTGGCCCGACCTCCCGACCTCCCGACCGCCCGCCCTCCCGTCTGGCGCTGCTTTTCCTCTGCCTGAGCCTTGCACTGCAGCGCTCAGTTCACTGTGAGTCTGCGTATGGGAAATGTTTTCATTTTCGTGCTTCTAAAAAATGTACTTCTTTGTCTTTCTTTTCAAATGTCATTTGGCTGACCAGAATTCTAGATTGGCAGTTATTTTCTTTCAGCCACTCTCATCTGGCTTCTATTTCTTTCTGCTGAAACGTTGGAGCTCAGGCTAATACTGCCTCTTTGAAGGTAAGCTCCCATCTTTTCTCTGGCTAGTAAGATTTTGTCTTTGCCTTTGGTTTTCAGGGACTTTGGTGACATTTTTTTCTAGGTGCAGTTTTCCTGGTAGCATTATGGTTGTCGTTTGTAGCGCTTGTCTCATCGGTCTGCTGTCTTTGGTCAGTTTCGGAATGTTCTTGACCGTCATCCCTTCAGTCTCTGCCACTTCTCTCTCCTCTCCTCTGGATTCCAGTTATATGCGTGTCAGATTTTTTTACTCTGTCCCATATGTATTTCATGTTCTTTGTCATATTTTAAATCCTTTTCTCTCAGCATGCTTTCTTTTTTCATCTTTATTTCATTAATTACCTTTTCAGTTGTATCTAAACTGCTGTTAAGTATACTCATCGACTTTTGGTGCCAATTATACATTTTTTCTTTTTTAAAAAAAGATTTTATTTATTTACTTGTTAGAGAGAGGGGAAAGGAAGGAGAAAGAGGGAGAGAAAGATCAGTGTGTGAGAGATACATTAATTGGTTGCCTCTCACACGCCCCCCACTGGGGAACCTGGCCAGCAACTTAGGCATGTGCCCTGACTGGGAATCGAACTGTGACCTTTGGTTCACAGGCTAGCGCTCAATCCACCGAGTCACCACAGCCAGGGCATATTTTTCTTTATTTAAATGTTAATGTTTTTTAAAAGATTTTATTTATTTTTAGACAGAGGGGAAGGGAGGGAGAAAGGGAGAAAACAGTCAACGTGTAGTTGCCTTTCATGTGCCCCCTGCCAGGGACCTGGCCCGCAACCCAGGCATGTGCCCTGACTGGGTATTGAGCCAGTGACCCTTTGCTTCAGAGGCTGGCACTCAATCCACTGAGCTATAACAGCCAGGGAAATTTGTCACTACTAGAGTTTCCATTGGTTTCTTTTCATTCTCTAAATTCTTTAGCAAAAATCCTTATCTTTTCTTTGACTTCCCTTGTTCATCTTATGCATAGTGCATTATCTGTAACTTCAGTAAATGTTTCTATTTTCCATTGTTTCTCTTTGGTTTCCTGTAACACGGTATCGTCCCCCCAAATAACTGGTTAAGTTTTATTGTGTGAATGAGACTCTGTATGAGGGAAAGGTACTGAGTCTTTCAGCACTAAGTGTGATGAACTTAGTGTTAACTTTGGTGCTTCTTATAGATCACTTTGTGCATTTCCCTTCGATTCCTACTGCAGTTAGAGGCTCTTTTCCTTCTTAAAACCATAAATGGATGTTGGATTTTTGTCAAAGGGCTTGTATCTATCAAGATGATCACAGTTATTCTTTTTTAGTCTTTAATATATTTAATTACATTGATTGGTTTTCAAATATTGAACCAGCCTTGCATTCCTAGGTGTATTAGTCTGCTCATGTTAGTTGTTTCCACAGGTAGTTAATTATTAATAAGAAAAAGAAGCAAAAGGAATTAGACACTACGCTTAAAAACTGGGGAGCACAAGCCTGCTTGCTCGGCCAGGAAGCTGCAGCATTTCCAGACTCACTCACACACTCCAGGGGACTGCTGCCAAAGTGGACTTCACCCTAAAAGCACAGGAAATCTCCCTGGGAGCACTCTCCACCCTCCAGTACCAGTAACACACTATTGGGAGGCTCAGTGGGAGGTACTTAACCATGAAGGCCTGTCGGTCTAACTAAGAGGTATGGACCCATCAAAAGCCTGCAAAAGCTTGGGAAGCTGATTGGTGCTTTTATAAAAGCACTTGGTCCATCTCAAATTCAACTTAATGTAATCCCAGGGGACCAAGGAAGCTGTCTCTTGCTTGTGGCCTGCACTTGCCCCATGGACTTGCGCATCCTCTCTCCCTAGTCACGTGGCTTTAGCAGCTGCATGGCCAACGGCCACACAGACTCCACATGCAGCCTCCAGGCAGGAGCCTGAATACCTCTGCACAGCAGTGGGTTGCAGCCAGGAACATACGCCAAGCTAGCTGGGTGATAAGAAAGACTGGACTGAACTAGCCTTGGCATGGCTCAGTTTCTCTGGACATTGACCTTGTTTCTGACCCTGATTTTCCACAGTGGGACAGAGGAAGATGCGACGTTGGAAAAACCCAGAGAGAAACTTCTATCTCCACCTGAATAAATTTTGCCACAGCACAATGCTCCGTGCATGGGTCCTTGGAATGCTTTCCTTGCAATCCTCTGGAAAAGCCTGATTTTCACTGATAACACGACCACTATAAAATACACTCAACTGGGTGGTTTAAACCACAGCAATTTATACTCTACTGTTTTGGGGGCTGGAATTTCAAGATCAAAGTGCCAGCAAGGTTGGTTTCTGGTAAGACATCTCTTCCTGGCTTGTAGACAGACACCTTCTTGCTGTGTCCTGACTGGCCTTCCCTCTGTGTGCACAAAGAGAGAGATCTCTGGTGTCTTTTAAAGAACGCACTGGATTAGGACCTCGACCTTATGACCTCATTTAACCTTACTTGCCTCCTTAAAGGACCAGATACAGCGTTTGGGAGGTTAAACCTTCAACATATGAGTTTTGGAGGGATCCAATTCCATCCTTAATGCTAGGATGAAACTCACCTGGTCATATGTGTCATTCTTTTTATATATTGTTGGATTTCATTGATTAAAATCTTCTGTTTTAGAATTTTGGCATCTATGCCAAGAGGGATATTAGAGAGTAATTTGCTTTTTTTTGGTAATGCCTTTTTCAGATTTGGGTATCAGGCTAATTCTGCCTTTATGGAATGAGTTGGGAAGTATTCTCTAATCTGTAATCTCCTGGAAGAGTTTGTGTATAGTTGATATTATTTGTTTCTTCAATATTAGACAGCCAGTGAAGAGCCACCTGCTACTTTCTTTGTTGGAAGTTATTTAAACATTCTTTTCTTTCATAGATATAGGATTATTCAAGTTATCTATTTTATAAGGTAGTTTCAGTAGTTTATGTCTTTCAAAAATTGGTACATTTAATCTAAGTTGTCAAATTTCCTGGCATAATTTTGCTCATAACATTCATTTTCATCCTTTTATTATTTGTATGCCCTGTAGTGATGCTGCCTCTCCTGGTGTTTTGGATGATATAACTTTCCTTTTCATTTTTCTGATTAGTTCAGCTAGTGGCTTACATTTTATATAATCTCACACACACACACACACACACACACACACAAACAAACACACCCAGCTTTGATTTCACTTACTTTCTCAAAATTTTTCCTATTTCATTGATTTCTGTTGTGATCTCCTTTTCCCGCTCATTTTGAGTTTTCTTTCCTCTTCAGTTCCTAGTATTTTACATCAGTAGTTGGGGCCATTGGCTTAAAACCCTTCTTCTTTTCCAATATATGTGTTTGTTTTAATACATTTTCCTCCAGGTGTTGTTTGGAGTGTATCCTATCAATTTTGAAATCTTGTGTTTTCATTTTTATTAATTTCTGCATTGCTTCTAATTTCCATTTTGGTGTTTCTATGGATTACTTTTTTAAAAATTCATTGGATAGATTTGAAAAAGTTGCTTTCAAGTCTTTTTCTGCTAAATCCAACCTTTGGGCCCACTTGGCATAGGTTATACCTTCATGTTTCTTTGCAAGTTTTGTATATTTTTTTGTTTGAAATTGGAATTTTAACATAACATGTTATAGCAACTCTGAGTTCTGAGATGAGCGTGTGTGTGTGTGTGTGTGTAACTTGCCTGGACTTAAACTGTATAATTTGTTTCCCCCATGGTGTACCACTGCTGTTGTCTCTACTCAGTTTTTCAATTGTCACTTTTATTTGTTTAAGCCTGGTCCCTTAGGGCTGGGTCTGTGTCACCGTAACATGGTGCTCAAGCAATGATTTGTGAGAATTTCTCCTCTGCAGGTGGATCCCTCTGTGGGTTGGAAATACACGCAAACAGTACTCATTGTCTCCCTGGGACTTCACTGCTTCACAAGGGTCTCTCAGGTCTCCTCCAGGTTTCTGTCAGGTGTTTGAGGGAAGTGGACCTCAGCCATTTGTTGGTTCCCTTCATTTTTGTGGCTCTATTTTTATTAGCTAGAGTTCTCCAGAGAAACAGAATCAACAGATTGATTTCTCTCCTCTCAGTCTTTCTATCGGCTATCTATCTATCTGTCTGTCTGTCTATCTGTCTCTCTATCTATCTATCTATGATCTGTTGAGGTTGATTTATTTTAAGGAATTGCCTCACATGAGTCTGGAGGCTGGCAAGTCCAAAAGCTGCAGGGTGGACTGGCGGGCTGGCGACCCAGGGGAGAGCCAATGTTACAGTTCAAGTCTGAGGCCATCCGATGGCCTTCTGACCTGGGGGCAGTCAGCCATTTGGTTCTGTGCAGGCTTTCAACCGATTGGATGAGGGCCACCCACAGTAGAGGGGGTACTGGTTTAAACCTTAATCCCATCCAAAAACACCCTCGCAGAGACACCTAGAACAATGTTTGTCCAGACATGTGGGTGTTGTGGCTCAGCCAAACTGACACACAAAACTAACACTGCATCAAAATCCTGGCTGGGCAGTCCGTTTCATCAAGTGGGACCCTAGCCTTGGGCTAGTGAGTGTCACCCTGTCCACCTCCTACCCAGGCCTCTGAGCTGGTGAGCCGTAGCTTTGACATCTTGCCCCAAACGGAGCCGCCCTTTCAGGTAACAAAGGCCATGGGTTGGGCAGCGAGCCCTGACCTGGGCAAACTACTCTTCTCTTTGATCAAGCAGTGGGGCGGGGACTGGAGCAGGCCTGGCACGAAGACCACGCACGCCCATTGTCGTCGTTGGAAGCTTAATCATCTCTTCAAAAATAAACACTTCTTGATTTGTGATTGATTCCCATGTTTGGTTGATTTTCAGTGCCCTGACTTGGTTCATTTTGACAATTTTGTCAAGTTTTATACTTTGTTTCTGATGGAAGTTGCTTACCCACCGTCTCTAGAAGTCCCTCCTGCTTCACGTGTTTTCAAGCTCTGTCATCGGGCACACACACAGCTGCAATCGTTGTCTTCCCAATGAGGTGACCCTTTTCTCGCTGTAAAATGTCCTTCTTTGTCTTTGGCAATACTCCTTGTCCTGAAGTCTGTCCCATCTAAATCTGACATAGCGACTCCAACCTTATTACACTCACTGTTTTCATGGTATGTGTTTTCTCCAACTATTTACTTTCAATTTATTCATGTCTTTACATTAGAGTATATCTTACATATAGCCTATAAATAGGTCCTACTTTTCCTACTTGTTTTGACAGTCTTTGTCTTTTAATCAGAATGTTTCATGCACCAACATTTGTTGCAGTGGTTAGAATGATTGGATTTAACTGTGCCATTGAGAACACTGGTTTCTGTTGTGCTCTTTGGTTTTTGTTTTCTCTACCTACCCTTTATTCCTTCTTTTGGGTTATTTCAATCCTTTGAAATTCTACTGTATTTGCTGAGGAGAATAATCAGTCTAATTGCTTCAGGAAATCAAGGAAAGACCAATCTCTGCATACAGAGATGGAAAGCTTTATGCTCTGTTCAAGGATGTTCAGGGGACTTGGAATTTTATGTTTTACCCAAGCGCCTCCATCCCAGCTCTCAGGGTCCCACTCCAGGTAATGACCCACTCTGAATATAAGAGACCTGGCAAGACAGTATGTTGAGCTCCCATTATTTACAGGTCAAACAGTTTATTTTAGGGGCTGGTCCTCAGTTCTGACTACTTTCTAGGTACAAGAATAAAAGATTTATTTTACGGCTGCTAGAAGTTCTCTGGTTATATGCCTGTACCTTACACTAAAAATGTAAAGAGCCGAGGCTTCTGAATGTACAGTCCATCCCACCCGCTAGTCTCTGTAGTCGTTACCACTGCCAAAACATCTGCCTGTAGCAGCTACTTAATTTCCCAAAGTCTTGGTATCTGCCCGTGCTTTGTTCCAAGCAGCCACACATGAAACCATAAGCCCTTTGGGTGCTCCAACATGCCATGGATCCCACCTTCAGGAAGATTTACATGTATTTGAGTTCAGACATGTGACCAACCCACTCCTAGAAAAATCTTCCCTGGGGTCATTCCTATTGGCAAGTGCAGTAGAAATCTATCTGCAAAACAGAAGCCACTTTAACTTAGGGAATTCAATACAGGGAATTAGTTACATGGGTGGCTGAAGCAGGTGGTGAGTAACCCAGAGATTAGCGAGTATAGAAAGTGGCTACTTTTCATTGGGCTGAAGAGACAGCAGGAAGAACTGACTTTCCTGTGGTCTATATTCTGAAACCTTTCTATGGGAGTGAGATCTATGATGAGAATCGTACAGAGGAGATTAGAACCAAAGAAGGGGCTGACCGATAGGAGCCGTTGTCAAGGGGGAGACTCAGCTACTGTCGTGACAAAGTAAAAGGTAGACTACTATAGGGTGATAACTTTGGTTGTCTCCTTCTAATTTCCAATTTTCTACCAGTGACTCCCATGGGCTGAACCTACCAGGAGGCCAGCTGCCCAGGGAGCTTTCATTATGCTGTACTCTAGCACACAGAGCGGATCGGGGAGGGATAGGTAATGGATCTGAGAGCAAATAGGCAAATTATGACTGTATCCTCCACGAAGCCACACTTGAACCCCACCAAAGATAATTTGTAGTATCTACTTGTCTGTTGTGTAACAAGCCATCCCTAAACTTAAGGGCTGAGAACAGCAAACACTTTATTGGCTAACAGTCTGCAATCTGGGCTAAACTCACTGCGCCGTTCTGCCTCCTTTGCAGACAGTTAGTTACTGTGTGGCTGCCTTCAGCCAGAGTGTCTGCAGTGGACTGGGCTCAGAGGAGATGCTTGGATAGCTGGGCCCCCTCTCTATTTCATGGGATCCCAGGATCTTTCCCTTTTCATGTAGCCTGGACCTATGTTCTTCCCTGTGAGGTAGTTGGACTTTTAACACAGCGGTTCAATATGAGGGGGGACCCCAAGAAAACCATGATTTATTTATATAAAAATTGTGAACTTATTCATTCTTACATGTCTAAACTTCAGTCACCTTCAAAGTATTCTCCATTTGAGGCAATACACTAGCAAGACGTTTTCCTACTGTTCAAATCATAGTTTGAACTCATTGATTTTGATGCCTTTTAGTGCTTCTGCTGTTCTTTTGTGTCACCTCTTCCATATCAGCAAAATGTTTCCCTTTGAAGACTTTTTCATCCAGGGAAACAAAAAGAAAAGTTGCTCAGGGTGAGATTGGGTGAACAGGGAGGGTAGGGCCTGGGGGTCATGCAGTTTCTGGTCAAAAAGCGCTGGACACTCAGCACAGTGTGGGCAGGTGTGCTCCTAGATCACCCATCATGAAATGGGCAAATGTGCTGAAAGAGTCTTCTAAGAAATTCACTGAAGCCAAATGCAGCCTCTCGCAACAATGCCAGCTACTACACTGATACAAATGGGTGTCTAGAACACTCATGTAGCAGGGGAAGCCTGTACTGTGAGCAGCCCTCCCTCCAGAAGACAATTCTGTTTTGGGGGGTTCCTCTTCATATTTCCAAGAGTGTCAAAGAGGAACCTCCCAGGTCTTATGAAGGCTGAGGCGGGGGACTAGCACCCACATCATACTCGGCAAGGTAAATCAGAGGATTTGCCCAGAGCCAAGGGGGAAGGGATTGCAAAAAGGTGAGAATTCTAGGATGCATGGTTCATTGGGGGCAAAAAATGTGGAACACTAATTTACAGCGCTTCCTATACAATAGCATACATGACCTGTTTTTAAGGAGCCTAATCTTATAGGGTTAATGATTAAAAGTCTTTTTTGTTGTTGTTTTCGTCTTTTGCCAGTCACAGTTCCCCGAGAAGGTGATGTAATTTGCCCTTCTATTTTCCTCTACCTCTCATTACTACTTTCAATTCTGTTCATTTGAGTCAGAGTAGAGGGATTAGGGACAAGGGTTAGAAATCTTTTAATTAACTTGGTATCTGATCCTCCCTTCCATCAGTAGCTGTCACGTTCTTACTGACCTGGAGTAGCCACCAATGCCA
This sequence comes from Sturnira hondurensis, assembly GCF_014824575.4. Classification (NCBI taxonomy): domain Eukaryota; kingdom Metazoa; phylum Chordata; class Mammalia; order Chiroptera; family Phyllostomidae; genus Sturnira; species Sturnira hondurensis. The sequence goes on along the minus strand of NW_028076312.1, from coordinate 4,623,798 downwards.
TCTCTGTGGCAGGTATTCAAGACCAACCCTCTTCTGCATGTATGAATTGTCCTGAGGTTTCCACACAGTGGTTCTTACCTGTACATGGTTTCCTGGCTAGGGAGATCCTGATGTCCCCCAAATAGCCCGAAGACTTCCAGAATCACCTCCTTTTCATCTCAACTGACTGGCTGTGGGGAGACTTTCAGGGCTGGAAGTGATGGTTGGAGGATTAGCAATGCCAGCTTGGCTACATTTTAATAAACTTTGAGGCAGTGCCTGCCTCCCGTTTTTCTGTGGTGTTCTTAAAATATAGAGTCGTCAGTTTTTTATCCTAGTTGCCAATTCTTGGACAAGTCCTTTTCTATATCCTGTTACATGCCCACCATATTGGATTTAGTTCTTTTATTTCCACCTGTAAATGGGAAAAGTAGAGTCACATTTAGGTAAGTTTCAGTGACATGGATGGTTGGAAGGAGACACTTGCACAATGTCCACAGTGCTGTTCCATGTATTCTCTAGTCTCCTTTCCTCTGTGTGCCTCTCATTGTCACACTCTGGGATGTTACTGCCGTGACTGTGACTGGGGCCAGTTACTTGAGAAACCCCCTTCCCTTCTCCCCCCCCCCCCACCCGCCGGCAAGCATAGCAGGAGGGCTGGGAAGGAGGAAAGCTATGAAGACCTGCTGCTACCTGAAACAGCTCTACTTTTGATATGCAGGCCTTCCAATTGCCTCACTCAGAGACAATCTTTTTGGCCTTTGTCTCGTGAGTCTTATGGTTTTCTCTTTCCTAGACTTCAAATGGTAGAAGAAGACAAGTGTTTAAATGTATAGTCAAATGAACAGGGTTCTTTTTAGGGTCTTGACCCTTCAATAGGCTTCATCTGGCATCCCTAATCTCCAGGAGGATGTCTCAGGGTGGTCCTCTTTGTAAGATTTGGCATTCTCTCACCCTGGAAAGGGAGTATTACCGAACAGAGGTCCAAGAAAGGGCAATATTTGGCTCACCCAGGGATGCCAAAAAAAAAAAAAACCTGTTAAAGAACAGATATACTGGGGGTCTGGACTCCAGAGGATGGTATATTAATATTGTCTGGACCCCCCTACTGGGTCCAATCCTCCATTGCCAATTGGAAAGACATCTCTCAATACCAGATATTTGTGAAAAAGAAACAAAATGTTTATTTAATGCTATTCAGGCCTAATGCCTTCATTAAAATATCAAAGTCCTTTAGGGTATACACCTACTCACACACACACACACACACACACACACACACACACAGCACTCCCTTCTCCCCGTCCTAACTCTGGGTGCAGTAAATCAGGAAAAGAGCACACATCTGTGTTTCCAGGCCGCTGGTACTATCAGCTGTGTTGACGTCCAGGCAGGATCTCCAATTAATCCAAAGTCATGTGGCACCTTCCACTGGAAAGAGTTCTTTGTACCCATTTTTCCAGTCAAAGTCTCTCCTGCTTCCCAGGCCACGTGGCCAAGGGGAACATCCCAAAGCCACGTGGGCCTCTTCTACCAAAGCTGCAGGGGTCCACACTCCACCAACAGTGCATGTCTTTCTTCTTCACCTGGCCGCAGGGATCTCCATTCTGGCGAAGCTCTGTGGTTTTCCCTTTCACCTGGGAAAGAAGGGGCCTGCACTCTGCCCCGAAAACTGCACGGCTCTCCCTTTCACCTCGCCAAGGGGGGGTCCTCACTCTGCCCAAAACCGCATGGCTCTCTCATCAATGGCTGCAGGGGGCAACATTCTTCCGAAACCGTGTGGCTCTCTCCCCAGTGGTTGCTGTGTCTGGGTTTAATCCCCACGCCAATCTTCCTCTGTACCCCTATTTCCGACTCTTCCCATGATCAGTTATACCTGCTACTATTTCTGTATTGTTACAAGTTTACTGGGCTGCCATCATTAGTCTGGGCAGGAATGGCCCCATGTTTTAGAGCCAATCTTCTCCAAGCTCCCATGCAGGTGCTGTAACTCGGGGGACCTGCCCCCAGTTACATCTTGGGGGGAAAAGACTTCATCCTCCTAGCTCCAAGCCTGGCCACAGCCATTTAACATATCCAAGTGATCCGCCAAAGACTACAGATATGTTAAATGACCATGCCATGGATTAGATGCAAGGCTGTGGCTATACAAAACAGCCCTGCATGTTCCTGGTCCATGTGTCCCTTCCCCCAACTCACACCTGTGGGGGAAGGGGTGAGGACATCGTATATGTCTTTCCAATATTCCTATACACTTTGAGTTCTGAACACCATTCCAAATCCTTTTTTTATTTGCCCTCCCCCCTCCCTTGGCTGCACCTTATATCAGGAGGGGTAGAGTTATTTCTTCTACTCAGCTCACTTGGTTGTTGGAAGGGGACTTTTTTTTTTTTGTTATTGTTCAGGCCATCTAGAGATAAAAATTCTTTTGGTCTTAATCCCAAATTCTGTGTGTTAGATAGCAGCTAGGAATGAATGGCCAGAGGGGAAATAAAGGCAGGGCCTTCATCATTACAATCTAACAAAGAAGTTAATACTGGAGGCTAGAAACAAAAGGAAGACATGTCTCCTCAATTAACCCAGGAGTCCTGAGCTTGGTTTGATAAGGTTGCTGGGTGTCCCCCACATTGTAAACAACATAGCACAGGAGGAGGGGAGAGTCCCTGAGACTGTGCTGTGAAAAGGGGGCTTCTGTAACAGTCTTGCTAAGACTGTCTGGTGTTCTGAACATCACAAGCAGGAATAGCACAGGAGAAAGGGAAGGTAGTCCTTGAAATTCTATGCTAGGAAAGGGAGCCTCTGTTAACAATTTCATTAACTGAGACAAAAGGCCTTTACTACCTGAGAAAGACTTGGTAGCTATACATTAAACCCAAGATTTAGAAGGAGGGGAAGGAGGAGTACCTCTAGAAGCCAGCTGAGGTATATAACCCCCAACCCCCAATAGTCAGGTTACTTGGATTAGCTGAGTGCCTACTTATAGCTTTTGCTCAAGTGTATAAATAAACTTGCTACTTTGTTTCCACTATACGTCTCTTGCTTTAATTTGTGTCTTGCAAGCAAGACAAGAACCAAGCTTGGGGGAGGGAGTCTCTTGACTGGGGTCTCTCTCTTTCTCTCCCCATCTGTAACACCTGTAAAGATAATTAGGTTAGCCCAACATGGGATGAGTGCTCACTGTTGGTCTAATCTACTAGTTTCTAGGATCCCACACCTTGATTAGTTGATGTGTGAATTGGGTCATTTGTTCCCGGACTGGACAGTTCTCAGTGAGTGCTGCTTTGCTTGAACTCATGTTTAAGTGTCTATAATTATATTTATAATAACTTACAGTTTATCTTTTTCTCTTTGGGCCCTTTCCCTCTCTTCACGTGACTGTCTCCAATGAGTATAGTTAACTGGGATAAGGTATGAGGGTGGTGAGAAACCACACTGCTCTTACGAAAAGCTAGCCAATGTAGCTGGATAACGTCAGCACTCAACCAAACATGAAAATTATAACATCCCGTATTTTTTAAAACAGATTTCTTTCATCAAAACTATGACTCTAACCAATGACTTAAAAAAACATGGAGGCGCCACTAGGCACCTAGCACTTTCACAGCAAGTCAGTGGCTGGTCCTGACGTCGGGGACTTTTAAGGCCCCAGCACTGGGAGCAACCAGTGCAGCCCACAGCTGTGGCCGTTGGCGCCGGAACTTTGAAGGCCTGGCGGCGGTGGTCCGGGGAAGACCCGATAACCGCGCCGGGAACTCTTAGGCCAGAGCACTGGCAGTCTCCACTGCCCGGAAGAAGTGGGGCATTGTGGGAAGGGCCCGCGGTTTCGGCGGGTTCCGTTAAAATGGCGTCCTTGTCTCCCGCGGTTCCTGCGGGGCCTTAGCGTTTTAGGGACGCAGAGCCCGCGGGGCGAGCATAGGGAGCGGAGCGCAGCAGGGCCTCCTGAGCGCTCTTGGGCTCGAGGCAGGTGGGCTCGGGCCGGCGGCCCCGCGGAGCCCCCGCAGGCAATTGCGGGAGAGGATGGCGACACCCGACCAGAAGTCCCCGAACGTCCTGCTGCAGAACCTGTGCTGCCGGATTCTGGGCAAGAGCGAAGGTAGCGGGGCTGGAACGGGCGGCTCGCGGTCTGCGGCGCGTCCTGGAGGCCGCTCCCTGCGAGTGCAGGTCGGGGCCGTCCGAGGGACTTGCGGGGCGGGGGCAGGGCGGCCCTCAGCCCCCGCAGGTGGATTGTAGTGGAACGGCGAGGAGCGCGGCGCTAGTGGGTTGTTGCAGCCTCCGGGCCGGAGGGAAAGACGGAGCCTCGCGTGGGCTGAGTCACCACTCCTCCCGCGCTTGATTCCGAGAGTGAAGCCTGGAGCGACGTCAGCTGTCGAACGCGTCCACCTTCTCTTAAGTCACAGGACAGGACAGGACGCTTTTATTTGGGTGGAGAGAGCGGTAGACTAGTCCTTAGTCACACGTCTGTGACATCGCTTAATGACACTGCGGAGGGGGATGTCAGGTGGTGGCGAGCCACTTCATTTTCACTTTTTCAATTCGAGTGTGATACAAAGTGGGTGTTTACGACATTTACCTGCCATATTTTTCTACTACAGTGGGCTGTGGGTTGGATTTAATATAAAGCTATTTCTGGGGGGTTCACACAGCGAATACTGCTACCCAAACCCAATTCTGTACAGTATGTAAAGTCATTCTGTGGTCGTGATACTGGAAAAAAATGGCATAGGTGTGGCGTTTCTTGATATTTGCTTTGGCAGGGGAGTGGGGTGTGAGGATGCACCATGCATTCCTGGATGCACCAGGAATTTTGTGGGTAATCGTTGCAACTAGGTTACTTATTCTTTAAGCACCGTAATGTGGAAAAGAAATTGTGCTGTTTTTGCTGGCAGACTTTACGCAAAATTACATTTAAAATGTTGGGACTGTATTTTGACCTTTTCATGATTCATGCCAATTAATGTACATAAACTTACTTGATGTTCAGTGATAATCTTAGGGGCAAAAGGTGAAATCTTTTTGTCAGTGTATTAAATGATGCTGACTTCACACAGTCCTAGCTACATTATATGAAGTTTCACTCTGCCAAGAAATCTTTGGGCACCCCCACCCGCAGGTGCTCTGCTAGGTGCTGGTGATGCAGAGCTATACAGACAAGTCATTCCTCTTACATTCTAGTGGAGAAGACCTGAAAAAGTAGCAAGATGTATAGTGTTAATTAATGATAAATACTGTGATAAAAAATAAAGTAGGGCAAATGGATGTTGAGGAAAGAGGTGAGGGAAAGCCTCTAAGGAGATACTTAAACATAGACCTGAATGGAGGGAGGGAGGGCCCTGTGACCACCTGGGGTGGTTTCTGGGTAGAGGGTGCAGTGGCCTTGTGATGGTGCCGAACCTGTGATGTGGTCTCCAGTGTTTGTCTCTGGCTCCTCTGTTTGTGCATCTCTAGTTACTTATCTGACTTGATGTTCCTAATCATGGAAGAGATCAGAGAGCTAAGATTGTTGGTTATGACACACTCACTTTAACATCAGCGTTTTCATTGTACCAGTGGGTCTTAAATTTTCCTCCAAGGATAAACCACACGTTCCTGTTGTCACAACTGGTCTTTGAAGACCACTCATGAGGTAGCATGATGTTTCTCGATTTAAAACAATTTTTAGTTTGAGACTTCTTTTGGTTGGCTTAGTTTCATCCCTTCAAGGAGGTTGAAACACGCATCTTTAGCAAAGTGCTGCACTGTCCTGTCTCCATTTAGAATTGTGTCTAAGTTAAGAATAAGTAGGTTTTCTATGAGACCCTGAAGGGATCCTCTCTGAATAAAATAAAATCTATTAAAGATGGTGCTCTCTCTTCTGTGTTGTGGACAGCAAGGATTGCCAAAATAATCATTATGTTCATAATTACAAAAATGCTATTAATGAAGAATTTATAAGTATTTATTTTTAAAGATATTATTTATTTATCTTTAGAGAGGAAGGGAAGGAGAGGAGAGAAACATCAATGTATGGTTGCCTCTCATAAGTCCCCTGCTGGGAACCGGCCTGCAACCCAGGCATGTGCCCTGACTGGGAATCAAACGCGATCGTGTGGTTCTCAGGCCCGCGCTCAATCCACTGAGCTACACCAGCCAGAGCCAAGAATTTATACGTATTTAATAGCTTGCCTTATTCTATATTAATTTGTTCTACCTTACAAAAGGAACAGTATTAATTACTAACTTTATAATTTTGACATTTAAGTTGCTCTTCTCTTCATTAGTGGGTATTTTACCTGAAAACTAAGTAGAACATTTGATTACTTCATTTTTTAAAGACACGGCACAGCTAGTCCTATGCTTTTGTAATATATTGCTTTTTTAATACTATAAAATTGAGGCATAATAGACACTTGTTACTTTTAATGTGAATTTCATGTGAGTCAGTTTTTCATAAAATATTAAAAATTATTTTTAACAGTTGGTTTCAAGGGACTTTCAGAAACAAAGCACTTACCTATAATGATGTGTAGCATTTTTATAGCCAGTGGTTGTATAACCATTATTTCCTACCTTTCCCATCTTATAACAGCTGGGAATTTGCTTGAAACACATTAACTACCAACCAGAGACAGAAAAGGTCTCGCTTCATCTCCCTACCCCTCTCTTGCTACACATTTTACTTATTAAGTCTTTGGTAGTCATTATTTCTGTTTTTGGAAACAATGTGCTTGATGTTAGAGTGTTTCAACTCTGTCAGAGGCAACACTCCTTTTCGTACTCCAGTACTTTGTATTCTCTTTTTAACTAGGAGAAAAAAGAAATGAAGTATTTTTTATTAGATAAGTATTTCAACATGAATGCTTAGAAGTGTGACTGTGGTACACTACATACTGAAGTCAGATGTCTGCCCTAATCTGTAATGAGTGTACTGTGAGCCCCAGTGCAGACAGATGGAGAAATGATGTCTTGGTGATTCATAGACCACAAGTAGTGCTGCTGTTGGTTTCATGATTTTCCACAGTGGTGAAAAGCTAATGATGAAGCTCCAAATAAAATAGAGTCTTCTCTTGATTAAATGCCTGGGAAAGTCAGTGCACTTTAAGTATATATTAAAAATATATTAAATGTATATTAAAATGTTTTCTAAATGTCTATTAACATGTATATGGAAATTTCAGAGTTTTAGGCTTTCTTTGAAAGTTGTACTTAATGAGTTTATTATTGTTATTTTTAAGTGTGTTTATATTTAAAAGTGGTCTTGGTTTAAATTACCAGTGTAGTAAATATGTTTTTTAAAGATTTTATTAATTTATTTTCAGAGAGGGGAAGGGAGAAAGAGAGGGCAAGAAACATCAATGTGTGGTTGCCTCTCACACGCCCCCTACTGGGGACCTGGCCTGCAACCCACTCATGTGCCCTGATTGGGAATTGAACTGGTGACCCTTTGGTTTGTAGGCCAGCACTCAATCCACTGAGCCACACCAGCCAGGGCCAATACAGTAAACATTGATAAATATAACTCACAAAAATAAATTAAAACTTTTAGGGGTCTTCATCTTAAGAATGTAAAGGGACTCCGAGACCAGAAAGTTTGAGGACCACGAACTAACAAGTTGTTTTTATTTTGTTTTTGTTTTAGAGCAGTGATTTTCAACCAGTGTGCTGCAAGAATTTTTAAAACATGCAGTACCTGACTACTAGGGGCACTGACCTGTTTTTCCCTTAGATGGTCAAATAAAAAGAATGAAAACAGCCAATGCAACAGTAGCCATCTAGTGTGAATGAATAAAAATTATACCTGTTTTTTGGTCAGATTGGCAAAAAATGTATTTTTTGGTGTGCTGCAGAATTTTGGTAATCAGTTTATATATGTACCATGAAACGAGAAAGGTTGAAAATTGCTCTTTTAGAGCATTGCTTTTTGACCAGAGCTGTGCATCAGAATCACCTGTGATCACACGAGGAACTGATAATATTGCCTGTGGTGGGAACTGGAGATGAGACAGTAGTTGAGGGAGGAAAACTTTTTTTACTGTATCTAATGTTACACCTTTGGGTTTTGAATTCTCTAAAAGTGATGCTTATTCAGTCTAATGGATCTCATCTCCTGTAGATCTCTGTTGAAGCTTGGCATCTGAAACATTAAATACAGAGTCAGTCCTTCTGTCCTGCATTTAGAGTGGGAAATTGCTGGTGTAGGTGCTGGACAGAGCACTTATGGTTTACTGGTTTGTCTCTGCACCTCACTGTCCCTCCTGTCCTGTCCTTTAGACAGATACTATCATGTACAGACAAGGCATTGCATAGAGGAGACGCAGGGTGGCAAAACAGTTACTGTCTTAGTGAACAGTTTAATCCCCCCCTTTCTGAATCCCTAGAAAATAGACAACTGAATGGTTTTCATGTTTACTTGAGCTGTGCTTATTTTTGTGCAAGTTCAGTTGTCTTCTTTTACCTGGATGTCTGTATAAATAACCCTTTTGGGACACAAAAGGCAACTGTCTTTCATTTAAAAACTCTCATGCCCACATCTAAAGGTTCTTGGGAGCCTTCACATTCCGGGTTGAGATCCTGCAGTTCCACTGCCTTGCTTGCCCTGGTTTTGCACCTCTAGTTTCTTGCAGCCAGGGTTCTTTCTGATCAGATGTGTTGATTTGTGCCCTACTTGTAGTCTGTAGGATGAAGACCAAATTATTTTGCTTAAAGTTAAAAGTGGTGGATGCTTTGTTGAGTTGTGGTTTTCATGGCTGTGGTAAGTAGCATACATTTAAACAACATTTTCAGTTTAGTAATATAAAATTAACATTTATTGAGTATATACTATATGCCAGACACTGTGCTTACACTGTAAAGGTAGTGTGTGTAATTCTCAAATGACTCTGGGAGGTTGGGATAATTATTATTAACCTCATTTTACTGATGAGGAAACAGACTTGGAGTAATTACCGGTAAGTAGTTTGCTCACTGTCACCCTGGTAGTGAATTGCAGGGCCAAGATGGAACCCAGGTCTCTAATTCCAGAGCCTGTTATCTTGAATTAACTCATTCCTACCCTTCTGTGTAGAATCTGACAGCTTACTTCTCTTTGTGCTGAGTAGAGGTGGGCGAGTCATAGTCCTACCCATGGGGTGGCCTCTCTCTACCAGTTTGTTTTTACAGTGTTTGTATCAGCAGTACAAACTCTGCTCTGTGGTACTTGTCACACAGTGTATCTTTGGATTCATTGGTGTTCAGTTCTTAAAGAAATATTTGCAGAAGCTTGGCAGAGGAGTTTACCTACCCCCTTTTCCAGGCTGCTAATAATTGCCTACCCCTTACACATACCCAGAGAAGATTGGAGGTAAAAATAAACACATGCCTTAGGTGCTTCTTGTCAAAAAGCATCAAATACTCTAATTTCTAGTCGTGGATTAAGCCAGATCATCAGTCTGGACCCCCTCATCTGGAGCTCTTTTTGAAATGACTTTGGCTTTTATGATTTGGATTTTAGAATTCAGTGGCATTGGCATCCTTTGTGGAGTAGTGTACTAAGAAAAGGAGCCCAGTGAATTTTAATTTTGTGTCCCTTTCATCTGTTTCTTTGACCTTTCATAAGGCAGGCTCCTACCTACCTTAAAGTTCACTTCCTTAAAGTTTTGCTTCATGAAACCTATTTCATGAAGTCTTCTGTTATTTGCTGCCATGATGTCCTGCTTGTTTTCTTACTTGCTCTTAGTACAGTATAATTATCTTGTGTATTGATGTATTTATTTGTCCCCCTCCCCCTTTTTTGTATTCTTGCTAGGGCCACCTTGTTGACCCCTATTTCTGTTTTTTTCTTGAGGCCTATGTGTTTGGCATATAGTAGGTGCTTAGAAATTATTCATTGAATTACTGATGAGTTTAGTTATATTTAAAAACAATGCTATGTGGGTATTATTAAACTAGAAATTCATAGTTGATATTGTTTAATATTTCACATTTCAATCTTTGATGGTAGGTTCACTAAACAAAGAATAATTTCCCCTGCTATTTTCTTTAATAGTTTCAATTTTGTGTGTCTACCTTTAAAACATAGGACAGGTAAATTTGGTTTAAGAGATAGTGGGTGGCTGATGGGCTAGGCGCTAGCTTCAGACCATCCTAAATCTGCTCAAACAAGCAACAGCTGGGACCAGCCTCTGTACCTCTCTCTGAATGGCCCTGGGCTCAGCACTAGCAGCAGCCATCTGCAGATAGCTTTAACAGGGGTGTCCAATCTGTGGTCTGTGGGCCACATGCGTCCTGGGATGGCTCTGAATGCAGCTCAACATAAAATTGTAAATTTAGTTAAAATATAATGAGATTACATGTTGCTGTGTATTTAATGTGTGGTCCAAGACCATTCTTCTTCCAGTGTGGCCCAGAGACGCCAAAAGGTTAGACACCCCTACTAGAGGTTACACTGAGGGACCCCAGATAGAGAACACAGGTGGAGGCTGACCTTGGTCTGCACCACTTGAGAAACCCAGAACCTGCGCACCCAGTGAACAGTTATAGACCATGTTGGAGCACCACCCAACCACCTCTACAAGCCATGGAGGGAGCTGGTTACTGGCCAGGGGTCATAGCCAGTATACAAGCTGTCTGGACTGGGTAAATCCCTCCCATTGACCTGCTGACAGCAAGCAAGACTTACCTACAAGAGGAGAGAGTACTCAGCCCACACCAAGGGAGCAACTTGAGTATGCATCTTGGGAAATGGGCAGGCTATGCCATGGGATCCTATAGGACACCTACTGTATTAGGCCATGCTACCAAGACATGGAGTCAGAGCAGTTCTACCTAATATATAGAAACAAACACAGAGAGGCTGCAAACAAGGAGACAAAGAAATATTGCCCAAATGAAAGAACAAATAAAAACTCCAGTAAAAGAACTAAACAGTAAAGATAAGCAATCTATCAGATGCAGAGTTCAAAACGCTGGTTGTGAGGATGCTCAAGGAACTTGGTACTTCAACAGCATAAAAAAGACCCAGGCAGAAATGAAGAATATACTAACTGAAATCAAGAACAATTTACAGGGAATGTACAGCAGAGTGGATGAAACCAAGAATCATATCAGTGATTTGGAACATAAGGAAGAAAAAGATGTCCTATCAGTACAGCAACTAGAAGAAAGAATCCAAAAACTTGAGGATAGTATAAGTAGCCTCTAGGACAAGTTCAAGCATTATAACATTTGCATCATAGGGGTGCCAGAAGGAGAAGAGAAAGAGCAAGAAATTGGAAACCTATTTGAAAAAATAATAAAAGAAAACTTACCTAATTTGGTGAAGGAAATAGACATACAAGCCTAGGAAGCACAGAGAGTCCCAAACAAGATGGATATAAAGAGGACCACACCAAGACACATCATAATTATAATGCCAAAAGTTAAAGAGAGAATCTTAAGAGCATCAAGAGAAAAGCAGATAATTACTACCTACAAAGGAGTACCGTAAGACTGTGAGCTGACTTCTCAAAAGAAACTTTTGAGAAAGTTTGAGGCTAGAAGGGATTGGCAAGAAGTATTCAAAGTGGTGAAAAGCAAGGACCAACAACTTAGATTACTCTGTCCAGCAAAGCTATCATTTAGATTCAAAGGGCAGATATAGTCCTTTCCAGACAAGGTAAAGCTAAAGGAGTTCATTATCACCAAACCATAATTTTATGAAATGTTAAAGGAACTTACCTAAGAAAAAGATAAAAACTATGAATATTAAAATGAAAAGAAATACATAACTATCAACAATTGAATCTAAAAAACAAACTAAGCAAACAAACAGAACAGAATCATAGATGTGAGAACATTGGAAGAGTGGCCAATTCATAGGGGGCCTGCGGGAGTGGAGGAAAAGGTGAAGGGATTAAGAAGTACAAGTAGGTAGTTACAGAACAGCAGGGGGGTGTTAAGGGCAAGTATAGGAAATGGAGTAGCCAAAGAACTTATAGGCGTGGCCCATGGCCGTGAACATAGGAGTGATTGCTGGAGGGAGTGAAGGGTACTGGGTGGAGGGGGCAAAGAAGGGAGAATTGGGACACCTGTAATAGCATAATCAATTAAAAACTAAATTTAAAAAAGCCTAAACAAAGAAATAGTGGGTGGTTTTTCATATATTTTATAATCAGTAAGAAAGATAGACTGAAAATTTTGTTGGCAAGCAGATAGGGAAATTGGAGTTTGGCTGAAGAGGTAGAAATACCAAAGGTGTAGATAAAATGCAGAGACAGAGGATGAGGAGAGTGTTTCTGATACTGAAAAGTTTTGAACTTTTGGTTGAAGAAAATTCATAGTTATGAAAGTTTTGGAGTAAGGATTTTTGTTTGAGGTATTTGAATATGTTGTTAATGAACCTTTCTTTGTAAAATTCAGATCATGGTAGTCTAAAAATAATTTTAACTGGAATAGTTATATAGCTAGCCCTTTAAATGGGTAATTTTCAATGGTACTTTTAATATGTATAAAACTAATATATACCCAATGTGTAAAAGTAAAAGGAAGAAAATAAATATTACCCCAAATCCTGTGACTCCACAGAACCATTCTTTCTGCTCTCCTTCCACCTATGTATGTATTCATTAAGTCTCGAACACTTTCCTGTTGATACCGTGGTATTTATGAAAGACTGTGCGTATGTGTGCATTCTTGTGAGCAGTTGTGTCTTCTGAAACTAGGAAGGCATTTTGAGGAGCTGACATTTAAACACAGCCAGATGAAGTGATGGAGTGAGTCCTGGAAAGAGGTAGGAGAAGAGTGTGTCAGGGTTCTGAGCAGGAGTTGAGCCTGGCATGCTCAAGGAATGGCAAGATTGCAAAGTGTGGCATGGCTGGGAGAGGCAGGAGGTGGATCTGGTGAAGCAGTGAGGGACCAGTTCAGGTAGGCTGTCCTCAGGAGTTTGGGTTTCATTATGACTGTGATGGGAGGGTTTGAGTAGAGCTATGATACTATGTATTATTTATGTCTTAAAAAGATTACTTTGCTGTGTGGATAATTGACTCTCAGGGGACAAAGGTAGAAGCAGCGTGATCAGCTACTTAGGAGAGTTATTGCAATCGGATAGTAGCTGTGTAATGATCATGTTTGGTATATACTTTTAGAAGTAGACTCAACAGGATTTACTGATCAGAATAATTGCTTAACAGTCTGAAAATGACTTTATTTTCCTTATTTTCCTTAGAAAAAGGAAAATACTTTTGAATCATCAAAAGTAGAAATTTTGATTTGAAGTTGTTTTCCTCTATCCTCTCTGAAGGTATTCCTTCATTACTGACGAGAAGTCTGGTGTTAGTCTAATTATTACTGTTTTAGGCAGCTTTTAGGATTTCCTCTTTGTCTTTTACTTTATGAGATTTTGCTACATATGAACTTTGCTTTTATGCTCTGAAATTTTGTCTGAGTTTGATTTGTAAAAGTTCATATGAATTAACACTTGGTGATCGTCAATTGAATGAAGACTGTCAACTCATCGAAAAATTTTGCTAGGAATTCTGTTGTCTTTTGTTGTGTGGGATTTCTCAGTTTGCATTTAATTTTCCTTTAACAGCTCTATTCTGCTATCAGCCTATTTTTAAAATTTGTGTTAGCTCTTTAAAAAACTTTATAATTATTTCCTTTGTACTGCTACGTTGCCTTTGGCAGCAATTATCTGTTTAGTTCCTATATTTGCCTGTTCCAGAGTGTCATATAAATGGAATCATATAGATTGCAATTTTCTGAGACTGGCTTTTCTTACTTGGCCTATTTGAGATTCATTGATGGTGTTGTGTATATCAATAGTTCATTCCTTTAATTGCAGAATGGCGTTCGTTGTATGAATGTACTGGAGTTGTTTATTCATTCACACAATGAAGGGCATTTGAGATGTTTCCAATTTTTAGCATTTATAGATAACACTGCTATAGACACATATACAGATTTTTATGTGACCGTAGTCTTTATTTCTCTAGAATGAGCACAAGTGTGATCACCAGGTCATTTAGTAAGTGTGTTTAACCTTTAATGACACTGCCAAAGTGCTCCCGAGTGGGTGTACCAGTTCTGTTTTCATGTGAAAGAGTCCGGGGCTGCACGTGAGTTCTCCCCAGCACTGGGTGGGAGTAGTGTATTTTCATTCCAGTCATTCTAATAGGTGAGAACTGGTATCTCATTTGGTTTTTAATTTGCATTTCCGTAATGACTAATGACATTGAGTATCGTTTCATGTGCTTCTTTGTCATTTATCTTCTTGGTGAATTGCCTGTTTAAAACTTGCTTATGTCTTACTGAGTTTTACCACCCCCGCACTGCCTGCTTATTGAGTGTTGAGAGTTCTTTGAATATCTGGATTCAGTTCTTATATTGGGTATGTGTTTCACAAACATACTTTCTCAGTATTTTCGTCTCTTAACAATGTTGTTTGCAGAGCAAAAGCCTTAAATCTTGGATGAAGTCCAATTTATCATTTGTTAAAAATAGGAATTGATTTTGGTGTATTATGTAAGAACTCTTTGTCTAACCCAAAGTCACAAAGATTTCTTCCATTTTTTCTGCTAAGAGTAGCATATGGTTTTATATTTTACAGTTACTATCTTCTGTTCAAGTTAATTTTCATATGGTGTGTGGTATAGGATGAAATTCTTTTTTGAGTTTACCAAACAAAGCATTTTTTAAAAACATTTAAATTGCTTTTACCTTTAAGACTAAAGGTTTTAAATCAGAATATTGATACCTTGGTTGCAGACCAGTTAAATCATGATTTGTAAAAGATGGGGGTTTTAGAATCGGTGTACAGGGTCCAGCAGAAGTAACGCCTGCTTGAGTTTGGTAGGGTGAGTGGTATGGGTATAATAATTTACAGTTTTAATTGGAACGTTTCACCTAACATGTCATGGTGTGCTTGAGTGTGATGTGTTTATTTTACAGAATTACATGCTTATGATTTTGTAACGAAATAGGGATGGTATTTGTGCTGGACCTCATACACACATATACATATATATGATTTTATTTGTTTTTAATGAGAGAGGAAGGGAGGGAGAGAGGGAGAGAAACATTGATCTGTTGCCTCCTGCACACCTCCTACTGGGCACCTGGCCTGCAGTCTAGGCACGTGCCCTAACTGGGAATAAAACTCGTGACCGCCTTTTGGTTTGCAGACTGGCACTCAACCCACTGAGCCACACCAGCCAGTACACTTCTTAAAAATAAACTTTTAATTTTACAATTTTAGATGTACAGAAAAATTGCAACAATAATAAAGAGTTCCTGTATACCCCACAACTTTTCCCCCAGTATAAGCATTTTACTTGAGTATAATTACTACAATAGTGATACACTAATACTAACTTTGTACTTTGTTTAGATTACTTCATTTATTAAATGTTCCTTCATTATCATAGGGTTCCATCCAGGGTATTGTATTACTGTTAGCTTTCACATCTTCTTGGGCTTCTGTGGCTCTGACAGCTTTTCAGACTTAACCAGTTATTACTATTTTATTTGATTGCTTCGACAGTTGTGAGGATTAAAATTCAGATATTTTGTATAATATTTCAATTGGGATTTGTTTGATGTTTTTCTCATGGTTAGACTTGTGTTATGTGTTTCGGAGGAAGATCCCAGAGGTAAAGTGCCTTTCTCATCGTATTGTATCCAGGGTACACATTGTCAGGGAGGCTGTCTCCGTGGATCTTGACCTTGATCACCTGGTTGAGGTGGGTTTGTCAGGGTACTCTACTGTACAGCACAGTTAAGGAGTGGGTGTTATGTTTTATGCACCTCCTTGAGGGAGCAGTAGCTACAAAAATGTTTTAGCCTTTATTTTTTTTCTAAATTTCTGTGGAATCATTGGTAATCATCCTCTCATTCCTAGATTTGTGTCTTTTCTTATTCACAAATTTATTTTATCAATTCTATTCATTTTTTTAGTGACCAACTTTTGGCTTCATCTTTTTTTTCATATGTTTGTTTTAAATTTCATTGATTTTTGCTCTTTTATTATGTGCTGATGCTTACTTTGAATTTAATTTGCTTTTCTTTTTCTAGATTTTATTGTATAAGCTGATATTATTGATTTGAGACCCATTTTCCTTCTTTAATAAATGCATTTATACTATAAAGTTTCCTCTAAACACTACTTTAACTGTATCCCACACATCTTAATGTCTTGTATTTTTATTTTCATTCAGTTCAAGATATTTTCCAGTTTTCTTTGAGACTTTGTCTGGCAAGTGTATTATGTAATAGTGTGTTAATTGACTTTGAAATATTTGAGGATTTTTTAGGTATCATTCTGTTAATGATTTTTAATTTAATTCTTCTGTTGATAGAGAACATACTTTGAATAAGTTCAGTTATTTTATATTTAATAAGGCTTCTTTTGTGAACCCCCAAGTGCAGTTTGTCCCGAGACATGTTCCGTGTGCATTGAGAAGAAAGTGCGCTCTTTTCTCGATGGATGGAGTGCTCTGTAACTTGGGGGTAGTAGGTGGTGGTGTTGGAGTCTGTGTGCTGGCTCACTCTCTCTTCGCTTTTTTTCTGACCACGAGAAAGACGCTCTTTGAGTGGAGCCCGTGGGATGGGACTGTCTAGGGTTTTAGTTTTATTACTGGTTTTCGTTTGGGGTAGGGTTCAGATTCACACTGTGGGGCGGTTGTGCACTGGGGTGCTACATTCAGCTAGTAATTCCTGGGTGTGGGAATTTTCACTCCCAGTGTCAGGGAAGGAGGGCTGGGTCCTTAATGTTCAGGCATCTACTTTTACTTCGTATCCTTTGCTGTTCTGGTGTTCCATCCAGACCCTGTTTTTCTTGCTTTGGTACGGCAGTCAGCAGTTGTCTGGTTGTGTGGGATGGGATAGAGGACTAGGAGTTTGTTTTCCATCTGGACTTTTAGCCGGTCCTCATCCTTCTGCCCTGCTTCATCCAGGTTTTCCGAGGTACTGAGTTCCCTTTCTGGAGCCTCCTGGGCCTCTGTGTGTCTTCTTGGCCTTTGTATACCCCGACCCCCAGACCCCTTACCTCAGTAGGCATGGAGCTCCGTGTTTTCCTGTCCTCCTGAGTCAGTTCTCAACAGTCCGTTTGTTTTCCAGTTTCTCACATTTTTTTGGCTTCTCTTTTGCATTTTTTCTGCCTTGTTTTCTTTGCCCTTATTTATTTATGACAAAAAAATTTTGATTCTAATTTAGCGGGTTTTATGGAGAAAGTGTATACAAACATCTGGTTTAAGCCATCATCTTTATCTAGAAATGCAAACACAGTTTATAAATTAATTGTCCATTTGATTGTTCCACAACTCACTTCTGGTTTTTTGTTGGTTTGTTGACTTGAACCTTGGAGCTTCTCAGAGGTTGTCTTTGAGCAGGCTTACTTCTCTCGTGTATCCTATTTCTTACTGTGGCTTTAACTGTACCTTTTTAAAAAAATGATTATCAATTCAATTTTTTTATCTCAGGACTTTTCAGATTATCTGGGCTGTTGCTGCCTTCCTTTTTATTTTATAGAACTGTTATTTCATTTATTTATTCATTCATTTTGTTTTGATTTCTTTTTTTAAATATTTTATTTATTTATCTTTAGAGAGGAAGGGAAGGAGAGAAGGAGTGAAATATCAGTGTATGGTTGCCTCTTGTGAGTCCTCTGCTGGGAACTGGCCTGCAACCCAAGCATGTGCCCTGACTGGGAATCGAACCTTGATCGTGTGGTTCACAGGCCCACACTCAATCCACTGAGCTACACCAGCCAGAGCTTGTTTTGATTTCTTAAAAGCTTTTTCATCCTCTCAGTTAAAACCTTGGGAAGGTGGGAGGTAGAGAGATGTGTGTGCCAAGTCTACTGTCTTGAACCAGAAGCTTCAGGTAATCAAAAGGGACTGAGGATAATTTGTGCTCTTTTGTTTACCTTTCAGCTGATGTAGCCCAGCAGTTCCAGTACGCCGTGCGAGTTATTGGCAGCAACTTTGCCCCAACTGTTGAAAGAGATGAATTTCTAGTAGCTGAAAAAATCAAGAAAGAACGTATGTATTTTTCCTAAATGTTGTCACGTGTTGGATTCTTAAACTTCTCAAAACTTAAGAATACATACACACACACACACACAGGGCGGGGCAAAAGTAGGTTTATGGTTTTGAGTGTGTGAAACACAGAGTTTATTTTTGTATTATTACTCATTAATTGTATTATTTTCTGTATGAACTACCCTCTATGTAGTTCCTGAGGTACTATTATATAAATATGTAATTATGTTAAAATAAGGACAATTTAATTCTGTCTTTTGTTAGAACATAGTGCAAGAGAACATAGTACATAATTTGGTATGAGTGTGAGGAATATAAAAGGACTTAATATAACTTCCTGCTTATCTTGTGATTTGCAGTATTTAATATTAGCACCTTTTGACCAGATAATATAGAACACTTACTATCTTAGCAGTAAACAACTCTTAGTCCAATAATTGCTTCTATTAATTGTCAGCATCCAAACTTAATAGTACTTTAGAACTTACTATGTGAACATTTTAATTCTGAGATGATACTGAAAGCTTTCTTAAACATTGTTACCTTACAGAAGAAAGCTTTTCATTTTCTAGTATCTGGTTACTGGTGCATTCTGTGTAAGGTGGAGCTCTACCTTCGTTCTGTACTGTGGAGTGTCTGAGGGAGGGAGGCTGTGAGCATGGGGACCTGCATGTATGAGAACCGCTCTTGTCTGGCTGGAGAGTTGTTTCCTCTGGTGGCCAGTTCCCCCTTCTCAGTTTTCTGGACTATATGAGCCCAGCTCTAGCTGCCTGAAACGCCACCTTGCCTTCAAGGTCACTCAGTGGTCTTCCTGCTGGGGCCTTGCTGTTAAACTGTGCAAATGAAATGGGGTTTGACTTACTTCTAAGTGTGCTGGAAAACAGGTAATGACACCTTCTGGGAGATCTGTTCTTAATGGCACAGTTTCCTACCCCAGCTGTTGCATTATTAACTGCACTTGACTAGTGCTCTGTGTGGATGTCTTCTTTCAGAGCTCTGTAACTGAGATGGTGAGATAGCTCGTTGTAGAGTTCAGGCTGTGGCATGTGAGTAAATGGATCTGGCTGTGGCTACATCTGTATGTTCAGAGCTTGATGAGCAATGCAAGTCTGAAATGAGGATGCTGCTGACATGAGTCAGATCTTGGTGTTACTTAGTGTGTATGACTTACTTAAGGTAGAGGGGAAAAATGCAGAATTTCTCTCCCTATTAACTTATAAGAACTTAAATAAGTTCTTCTCTCTAAGAACTTTCTTGTCTATAAAACCAAATGTAAGAACACTATTCTTGAACCCTGGTGATTATTACACTTAAGATTATTTTTACACTTTATTTTATATTTTCGATTATTATTGAGAACCACACCTAGTGGGTACTATATTAACAGACCGTTCCCTTTACAGATGTACATTTCCAGGCTTTGTGGTCTAAATTCAGAGTTAAATAACTGGCAGCTACATTGTTGCAGTGAATACTGCAAGGAAGTCTTGGAATTTCTTTTTTTCAAGAACACAACTGTCACCACGTACAGTCATTTTCCTGTATGTCTTCTGTGTTTTTGAAATAAGTCTTGCTGTATATTGATGCAGTTTGCTGCTTCCGCCTATTCCCACCAGGTGTTCGCAGCTTCTGTTCGGTACCCTTGCCATTAAACCCCCAGCTCTGCTGTGAACCAGCTGTAGTTTGTAGCGTTATTGATGGCTCTCTTGTATAGTGGTCACCATTGATCTGTCATTTTTAAATATTTCTTAGACATAATTTTTATAGTTGAACATTTTTGAAATTTGATTAGTTTTTGTTAGTTGTGTTATGGTTGAGTTGGTAGATTAGTTGAGTTATATGATCGAAACTATCATGTACGATAAAATTAAACACCTTTTAGTTTCCTAATTTTTCACATTGATAAGTGGGGCAATTGTAACTAAAAATTTCTTTTGCTGTGTTTAATAATCTCTTAGATGGAACTTTTGGGGGTAAATATTCTGTACTCATTTTTATTGGTATTATTTACTATTATTTTGTTGTCCTGTGACAAGAAATACCTATGAATTAGTGTAGTCTCATTCTACAGAAGGAACATCACTGAATTTTATGGTTGTGTTTCTTTGGAGTATTTTTATGTAAACTTTAAAAGATAATAAGGTATATGAAATTTCAATTGCATTATTGTTGAATGCATTTTGTAAGAATACATTTTAAAGATAGATTTACCTTTTGGCGTAGGAAGACATGAAAGTGCAGATGTGATTAGGGTGATAGGACCTACTGTGGTTCATGTAGTCAGTACATGACGCCAGCTCCGTTTCCTAGCTGACGAATATGAAAAAGTGTGGATGTCGAGTCAGTCATTGCCTTTCTACAAGGGAATTTGAACATTTAAAGCTAAACGAGGTTGGCTGATGAAATTTTAAGAAAGTAGTCCTACTAAATTGGGATAATTAAACACGAAGGTTCTTTGGAGGCTACTGAGCTGTAAGCTAGATTTTAAAAATGGTGCCTTTTCTCATGGGTTTAGCAGGGTTTCTTTGAGAGGCACCTTGCACAGACAGTGTGTGCAGCATTGCAGATGTGGGCGAGTGGGGCGTCTTCCCTCAGGGGCCCGAGTCCTGTGTGGGGTCTTCATGGAGTGGAGTAGAGCATGGGCCTCTTGTTTGTAATTGGGGCTTTCAGGATATTGTGTGGTGGAAAGCCTGTGAAGGTGTTTGCTAATGGAATGAATTAGTGGGTAAAAATTAGCTAATGAACTTTTGGTTATT
Organism: Sturnira hondurensis; assembly: GCF_014824575.4. Lineage (NCBI taxonomy): Eukaryota > Metazoa > Chordata > Mammalia > Chiroptera > Phyllostomidae > Sturnira > Sturnira hondurensis. The sequence goes on along the minus strand of NW_028076312.1, from coordinate 4,603,094 downwards.
TCGAAACATAATTAACTGTTAAGTTTGCTGCTGTATGTGTTAACAGAAATACTTATAGAGTGTATAGTTTTAAGTCAAACTATTATAAATGCTATACTGTTTTGTTATGTCCTTTGAATTTAGGATTCCAAAGATATTTTTACTTCATATTTCTCCCTCTAGATAGCCATTATTGACTAGTTAAACTAGTGGTAGTTTTCCTCACAGGACTGTTTATTGATATTTGTCAATAGAATCTAAAAACTCATCGTTTCTATTACTGTAGCTAATTTTTACATAAACTGTTTGATTCCAGCCTAAAATTGCCCATGTTTTACAAATATCAAAGAGATGATATGAATTGACCAAATTCACAAAGCTGAAATGTCACTTACTTTGTAGCTCTTTTGATTCTTAAGCTCAGGATTCTTTCTAGACTTCAGAGTTGTCAGTTTCTATAGGTGAAATAATGTCATAAATATGAATTTTGGTGTATGTGAGTAACACGCTTACTTTCCTTTCTAACTTACAGTTACTCGACAAAGAAGAGAAGCTGATGCTGCATTGTTTTCAGAACTTCACAGAAAACTTCATTCACAGGTATCATACAGGTGTTCTGAAAGCTGTTCCAGTATCAATGCTGTGAAGCTATGAGAGGGATGTGGGAACATTGGAACTTTTCTCTCGTATCATTAAACTTTCCTGTATTGAGTAATGGCTTGTAGTTGTAGATAGAGTTGCTTTTGAAAAGATTTTCAGTGCTAGAAGTAAGTTTTAACTGGATTTAATGCTAAATTGCTTATAAAGATGAAAGAAACTACATTGGAAAAATAATTGTACTTATGTACACAATAAGTATATATTACAGGGGCCTTAATTCTTTTACTGGGAGGAAGCACAAGCAGAAGCTCATCTTGTTGATACACTTTATTGTTTATCAGGTCCTAATTTGTACTGTTACAGTGCCTATTTTAAAAAGTGATTTTGAACTTTTTGTGGTTGGATGCTGATACTTGCTCACAGTGGTTTTCTAACCTATTTTTATAAAAGTCTCTGCCAGCCTATACACCAATAAATTAATTGAATCTTAGGGTGAGATTTTTGTGATTCTGACTATAAAGGATCTTAGTTCATCTAGATGCCTCTTTCCATCCTTTTACAGAGAAGAAAGTAAAATATAGAGAAGTTTAATACTTTGCTCAACAAATATTAGGTTAATGTCACAACAATGAGAGTCTTTGAGTTGTGCCCAAAGCTGCTAGTAATTTACTCATTATTTTTCTGCTCTTCCTTTTCATTTGTAACAGTAAGCTTAAATTTGTTTGCTGACCATTTTGATTTCTTAATTCAACTTGATTCACTTGGATGCACTTTTTAAGTTTGCTTTTTCTTCTTTGCTAATACTTACCTAGTAGGCCCTGCCTGCCTCATTACCTCTCATTTCCGCATCCCTGTGCAGTTCACACACCTCAGCACACAGTCCCTCTACCAGACTCTTTTCAGCAGACTGATCCTGTTTAATACCTGTTCTTCTATGTTAAAAGAAAAAAAGCTGACACCACCTGTAAATATGTTGTTTGCTGACTTTTTGTGCATAGTGTTGTTCATTTTTACAATTTTGTTTACTTTCTACCCCTTGTACATCTTTGATTTTCTCAAACAACTGAGGATTCTTGCTGCACAGGTAGAATGTCTGCCCTCTTCCCCATGCTTGCAGGGCATTTTTGCACAGATGCTCCTTAGGAAACACTCACAGGGGCTGCTTGCAGCTGAGCATCCCCCAGCTGGAAGCTCAGATGAGAGCGTACTTTTAAAATTTCCTACCTCTAGGAGTCCATTCATACCCACCCTTATACAACCTGTTTCCTTTGGTGTTCTCCCTTTTGGTGAATGGTGATAATACCATTCATCTATTGCCAAAGACTAGTAGATATCATCATGACTATACCTCTCCACCCAAATTTGGTCTGTCCCCAAGTCTTACTGATTGTTCTTCTTACATAGGCCCCTCATCTGTCCCTGTGGAGTTACACAGACCTGGTTTGAATCCTGGCCTACAGCTTTCATTCAGTTATTTAAGTTTCAGCTCTGCTTCACTCAGTTATGGAATGAAGAGAATAAACCTTGTGTCTCAGTGTGGTTGTGATGATTATGGGATATGAGGCCCCCCTTCCCTGGGCAGCAAGCCTTCTTTATTTTAGTTTTTTGATTTAAAAATATATTTTATTGATTATGCTATTACAATTGTCCCAGTTTTTCCTCTGTTGCCCCCCTCCACTTGGCACCGCCCCCCTCAATCCCCACACCATTGTTTATGCCCATGGGTCATGTGTATAAGTTCTTAGGCTACTTTATTTCCTGTACTGTACTTTACGTCCCCATGGCTACTTTGTAACTATGTGTTTGTACTTTTCAATCTCCTTACTCTTTACCCTTTCCCCCATGTTCCCCTCTGACAACCATCAAAACCCTTTCTGTATCCACGATTCTCTCTTCTTCTTGTTTGTATGGTTTATTTTTTAGATTCAATTGTTGATATATATATATATATATATATATATATACACACACACACACATATATATATATTGCTATTTTATTTATACATTGGATCTTCTCTTTCTTAAATAAATTCCTTTAATATTATACATAATGATGGTTTGGTGATGATGAACTCCTTTAGTTTGTTTTTTTGTCTTACAAGTTATTTATTTGCCCTTTCATTCTAAATGATGTCTTTGTTGGGTGGAGCAGTCTTGGCTGTAGGTCTCTGCTTTTCATGACTCTGAATATTTCTTGTCAGTCCCTTCTAGCCTGTAACATTTCTTTTGAGGAATCAGCTGAAAGTCTTATGGGAACTCGCTTGTAGGTAACTAACTGCTTTTCTGTTGCTGCTTTTAAGATTTTTTCTTTATCTTTAACCTTTGGCATTTTAATTATGATGTGTCTTGGTGTGGGCCTCTCTGCATCCATCTTGTTTGGGACTCTCTGTGCTTCCTGGACTTGCATTCCCATTTCCTTCACCAAATTAGGGAACTTTTTTCCATTATTTTTTCAAGTAGAGTTCTGATTTCTTGCTCTTTCTCTCTTCCTTCTGATACCCCTATTATGTGAATGTTGGAACACCTCAAGTTGTCCCTGAGGCTGCTTACATTATCCTTGTTTTTTTTTTTTTATTCTTCTTGATGTTCTGATTGTTTGTTTTTTGCTTCCTTATGTTCCAAATAATTGATTTGATTCTTGGCTGTATCCACTCTACTGTTGTTTCTCTGTAAATTGTTCTTTATTTCAGTGAGTGTGTCCTTCATTTCTGACTGGACCTTTTTTATGCTGTTGAGGTCCTCACTAAGTTCCTTGAGCATCCTTGTATAACCAGTGTTTTGAACTCTGCATCTGATAAATTGTTTATCTTCATTTTGCTTAGTTCTTTTTCTAGGTTTTGATTTGTTCTTTCATTTGGAGAACAAATGTCTCTTTGTCTCCTCGTTTTGGCAGCCTCCCTGTGTTTATTTCAGTGTACCATATTTTGCTGTGTATAATGTGCTCCCCTGCATAATGAGCACCCATGTTTTTGGTCCAAACTTTTAGGAAAATCTTCTGTTTTAATTTTTAAAATCAATTTTTTATTGAATTATATTTAGAAACAAAATTGATTATCGTATTTCAGGGTATTATTTTGCATGTTGATATTGTTATTGCTTTCTAGAATTATGCTTTAACACATAAGCATACATAAAAGAATTGAACATATTTACAAAGATACAGAATTAGCAGTATACTTGTATTGTGCACATCCTTCCCTCAAAAATTTGGGCGAGAAAGTGCACATTATACACGGCAATATATGGTATTATGTAGAGCTGCTGTGACTCCCTATTGTGGTAGCATGGCCTAATGCAAGTAGGTGTCCTGTAGGGTCCAGTGGCACAGCCCCGCCTTGTCATCCAACCTGGGTACTTGAGGTGTGCCCTTCGTGTGGACTGAATACATCCTCCTTTCTAGTTGAGCCTTGATTGCTGTTGACAGGTCAATGGGAGGGATATACCCAGGCCAGTCAGCTACAAGAACTACTGACCATCTGTGGAGGATAAGCTGTGCAGGGGCAGGGTGGTGGTACTCTGACTGTCTACTGGGTGTGCGGGCTCTGGGGTTTCCCCAGGTGGTGCAAGCCAAGGTCAGCCCCCACCTGTGTTGTTCCTGGGCCACCCTGCATGAGCTGTGAAGCAATCTGAGATGGCTGTTAATTGTGCCAGTCTTAGAGATTCCCAGGCAAAGCCAAGCTGTGAATCTAGGCTGGCTGCTACTAGTACTTGGCCTGGGGTGACTTAGCAAGAGGTATGGGGGTCACTGAGGCTGTTGTTTGTTTGATAGGATTTAGGAAGTTGTGAAGCATGAGGCAGGACCAGCCATTCATATGGAAAAGTCACTGGTAACAGCTTGGGTGGGCCCAGTCAGTTGGGTGGGATGGAATCTCTGGGGATCTCCAGGGCAGGGCAAACAGTGTTAGCCAACAGATGGAATCTTCGATGTGGCACCTGCCTGCCAGCTCTGTGGTTCTGTGGCTCTGTGGCTCTGTGAGGGGATGGTTCTGACAAGGGACAATGGCTTCTGCCCACCTTTATGCCTGGGAGAAAGCCGTCCTCAGCTCTTGCCTTGATGCCAGACGCTTGTTCCTCCCTCTTTGCCACTGGTACCTTTCAAGCTGTTAGTCTGGTGCTGGAGCTCAGAGGCAGTGAGTCTGAGTAAATGAGTCCATTTGTGAGTTCTTTAAGAGGAACTGCTTGGGGCTCCAGCAGTTTTTTCCACTGACTCAATCTTTACTTATTTTTCCAGCCAGAAGTTACAGGGACTTTCCTTCCTGGCACTGGAACCCTGGGCTGTGGGCCCAGGGTGTGAGGCGGAACTCCTCGCTCCTGAGATATGCCTCCCAAACTTTTATTCACCTCATGTGGATGTAGGACCAGCTCTTTGTGCATTTTCATCTCTCCTACTAGTCTGGATGGATGTAGTTTCTTTAATTCTGTAGTTGTCGGATTCCATTCAAGTAGATTTGTGATGGTTCTAAGTGATGGATGTTTCATATTTTAGTTGTAATTTTGATGTGGTTGTATGAGGAGGCGAGCTGTGCTTACCTATGCCACCATCTTGACTAGAAGTCTCCTGACTCTGCAGGCTTCTTCTAAATGGCAGCTGCTGGTGACTGACAGTCCTCTGATGCTTAAGGCAGGGGCATCAAACTCATTTTCACCAGGGCCCACATCAGCCTCGCTGTTGCCTTCAAAGGGCCGAAATAATTTTAGGACTCTATAAATGTAATTACTCCTTAACTGTTAAGGAGTTGAAATTACATTTGACCCTTTGAAGACAATGGCCAGGCTGATGTGGGCCCTGGTGAAAATGAGTTTGACACCCCTGGCTTAAGGAAATGGGATTGGTACAGAGCGATTCTTTGACTATAGTTAGCTCCAGAGGCCCAGCTTACAGGGGGTTTTCAAGGTTGCCTTAGTAGATACTCAAGCTCTGAATCCCAGCTCGGCCTATGGTCATTTCCCATCCAGATGGCTGTAGTGCCCTAAGTAGGGCCTGTGTGTCTTGCTTTATCTCCTCTGTAGTCCATCCTTCATGGAACTATCAGCGAGTGAGTCTGTTCACTTCCCTGTAAAGAATCCTTCCCTGGTTGCTTGTTGCCTTTAGCTTAAAATCTATTTTTTTGGTACAGCACACAAGGACCTCTTTGATCTGATGCTTCATTCAAATTTCAGTTTCTATTTTCATGTCTAGCTTCAGCCATACTTACCTTTCTCAGTTCCTTGGAAAGACCACGCCTATCCCCCTCTCTGCCTTTGTATCACCATCTTCCTAGGAGACTCATGTCTCTAGAAGCCCTTTCCTGAGCCTGGAGCACTTGAGTAATCCTTCCATGTCTGAAGTGTAATTTATCATACAGAAATAATTTGCCCACTTGTCTTCTTACTGCTGGACTGAGGAGTCCATCAGAACTGGGCCTCTCCTGGGGACTTTGTTGTTTATGCTAAATTCAGTATAAATCAATTTTTTAAAAAATACTTATTTTTAAAGAGAGGGGAAGGGAGGGAGAAAGAGAGGGAGAGAAATAATCTATGTGCAAGATTGATTGCCTATCACCGGGAACCTGGACTGCAACCCAGGCATGTACTCTGACTGGGAATCAATCTGGTGACCTTTTGGTTTGTAGGCCGGAGCTCAATCCATTGAGCCGCACCGGCCAGTCATAGATCACTTTTTTTAAGTTAGACAATATTAAATACTTGTGATGAGCTTATTCTTTAGAGGAATTTCCAAGGAATATTTACATTATATAGTTAAGAACTTGTATAATGTAAGTAACTGTACCATAATTTGTTTTGTAAATAAAGATATCAATATATTCTGTCTTCTGCATCCAAAAGGTAAGGCTATATGAATAGAGTAGAATGCTCTATAAATCCTGTTTAATTGTATCACAGGTTGGCTGCTGTTCATGGTTGTAAATCAGGGCAGAGTGCTAGATAATGGAAAGTTAATACAATTTGTAGGACTACTTTACATAGAAACCTGGGGTTAGTTATCCTGACAACTAAGATCTATAGTTTGGGTATGCATGAGGCTGAGACTTACATCTTGCATTTTAGAATTTTAAAAAATTGTGTTTTTATAAAACTCTATTTTTTGGCCTAAATGGGACATTGGTAAGAGGGGGGCATCATATATTTTATGATGGCATTTTTTCTTATAATTACTATGTTTGGGAAGTTGGTTATTATAAGAATTATTTCACAACCCTGGCTGGTGTGGCTCAGTGGATTGAGTGCGGGCCTGTGAAGCAAAGGGTCACTGGTTCGATTCCCAGTCAGGGCACATGCCTGGGTTGCAGGCCAGGTCCCCAGTAGGAGGCACATGAGAGGCAACCACACATTGCTGTTTCTCTCCGACTCTTCCCTTCCCCTTTCTCTAAAAATAAATAAAATATTAACAAAATTATTTCAAAGGGGAAATACTATTATTCAGGAATAGAGTAACTTAAAAATATGTTCTTTTTATGGACTTTGGAGTTAGTTTTTCAGGGGGTTTAAGGTTCCAAGGATTTTAACCTCTTGAGAACATCATCTCTAGCCTTCTGGTGGATGGTGCTATTTGGAATGCTTGTAAAATAAGCAAATTTTGATTTGCTGTTACCATATGAATTTTAAAATGCATTTCTGTTTTAGAAAGAAGAATAACTTAGGAGAGAGGAGGATAAAACTGGAGAGTAATACATTTTTCTTTTAATGTGTTCTTTCCAAACAGGGCGTTTTAAAAAATAAATGGTCGATTCTCTACCTCTTGCTAAGCCTTAGTGAAGATCCACGCAAACAGCCAAACAAGGTGAGGGGCTCTCTTTTAGCAGCTTAGTATCTTTTTAAAGGACACTTTGCATCTTTTGTTGGGACAGTTATGCCAAATTTTGATAGGAATTGGCTTTTATACTTAAGAAAATAATGAGTGAAACAAAAAAAAAACTGGTGTAGTTCTCTAGGCAGTCATGGAAGGCCAAGAGATTTCTTTTTTTTTTTCTCTCATTTTTTAAGGGCGATTTTAGTCACTGTTCTGTGTTTTCTTAAGATTTTTTTTAGAATTATGTTATCAAATGTAATACTGTTTGATTGAATAGGGCATAAGTGATCAGTTTTCAAAATTTTTATTGTGTGAAGTTATTAATATTAGCATAGCTGCATAATTCTTTTAGGATTTTCTTGTGTTTTCAAATATCACTATGAATATTAATTAGTTATACCAGTGAAAACTTCGTTGTCACACAGGTTCAATTTTTGACCTGTGCAGTGTTTGAAAACAATTGGCCTTTTCATGTGGTAGAGAGTTTGTTAAAATAAAATACTCTGTTACAGAAATTTGAGTGCTTAAAAATGGAAAAGTGTGGGTGAGTCATATTTATACCTGAAGCCTTATTCTGAGTAGTGAGCATTCTTTCAGTATATAAGAATGTAAAATTTTTATAAACATTTCAGTATTATTTGAGCTTTAGTTTGCGTGGATTCTGAATAAAGTGTAACTATCACACTATGTAGGAGTTTTAGGGTTCAGAAAACTTCCTAAAACTGTATCATATTTCAGAAGTGTAACTAATTTGCTGTTTAATAAGTACAAGATTAGATTACAGAAATAAAAGTCTAAGCTTTAATTGTCTTTGTTGGTTTGGGGAAAGTGTTCTGTAATTTTATACCTCCATTTTAATTTTTTTCAGGTTTCCAGCTATGCCACGTTATTTGCCCAAGCGTTGCCAAGAGATGCACACTCAACTCCCTACTACTACGCCAGGCCTCAGACTCTCCCGCTGAACTACCAGGATCGCAGCACCCAGTCAGCGCAGAGCTCTGGCAGTATGGGAAGCAGCGGCATCAGCAGTATAAGCATGCATGCCCTAAATGGCCCGACCCCCACTCCACAGTCTCTTCCCGGGTAAATCAAGCTTGCATACATAGATTCCCGAAATAGTAGAAATGGGAAAATCCTCAGGCTTTTCATCAGGCATTTTGTGTTCATGAAGACCATTTTTAGAGGCTTGTATGTGCCAGGAACATTCTTGGCACTCTCTGTGATATATTTTGTCTTTGGATTTTACTGTCCCTAAAAACTCTATTTTAGATAGGAATTCTTTCCACTTCTAATCTTAGTTGACTACAGACTTTTGGCCAACTCTTAACCTGTTAAGGTAAATGCATTTTAGTAAGGACCTAGTTCATCAGCGTGATGAGGTATCTGATTGACATTCCTCTTGCTATTTTCTCATATTTACCTCTCAGTGAATATTATCCCCTTCATTGGCATATGCTGTTCTCTTCAGTGAATTATTTAATTTAATAAATATAAATAAAAATAAAGGTGTCTCATCCTCAAATGCTGAGATCTTCAAATAATTAGGGCATTGTACAGTACAAGTGAATTAAGATGAGGAACTATGGGAGAACACAAGTAGGATGTTACATACTTTGAAATTTAACCTGCTGTCACATCTGGTTACATTTTGAGGAAATACAGACTTTATGGTTGAGAATACAGTAGATGCCAGTGCATTCAATGCACTTAGAGCTTTTTTTTTACATACACATTTTTATGTATAGTTTATTCTTGGAAATCACATTAAAACAGAATGTTATAAAGTGGATATTTTTCCAGAAGAACAGCAACTAAGGATTTACCATCAAATGATGTTTTTCACATGAATATAATGTAATTATAACTCATTGGGTGACTTAATAAAATTACGTGCAAGTTACTAGAAAATAGAATGTGTGTAACACACACGGATTATAAATGGAGTCTAGAGTTCTAGAAAGACAGTATAATACATTCTATATATTTAATCTCAAAATCATATTCTGGCTAAAAGGATAAACAGACTTTCTCATTTCCACATTAAAATTTGAAATAATTATTGTCATGAGATGAAAAAAGCTTTATAGAGAACTTTGAACTGAAGTGGTCTTTTAGAATTTTTTCCTTAAATTTAGAACTGTATTCAAAGATGTAGTTTTAGTAGTTGTTGATGACATTTTTTTCCCCATTGACAATGGAAAAAAGTGAGAGCTGTTTCAGGTTTTTGATTTCCTCTCTTATTTCATCAGTGGATTATAGGTGGACCCACCAATATTTTACCAGCAATAAATCAGAGCTTTGCTGCTTAGAAACAATGGTGGTATTGAAATTTTTGTTTTTCGCATTTTGCAGTCCCAGGAGGTGATAATTATGTTACAGTTTTCAAAATATATGTCAATGGAAATCAGCTATTGGGTTCTTAGATCTTCAAACAGCATTTTGACATAGTCTCCCAATTATTAAAAGCTAACTTTTGGACATTGGATATATGCTTTTGCCTTATATTTTGTTTGTACATTTTAAAAAAGATTTTATTTATTTTTTTTTAGAGAGGGGAAGAGGGGGAGAAGGAGGGAGAGAAACATCAATGTGCGGTTGCCTCTCACACACCCCCTGCTGGGAGCCTGGCCCACAACCCAGGCATGTACCGCAGACTGGGAATTGTACTGCTGACCCTTTGGTTTGCAAGCTGGCACTCAGTCCACTGAGCCACACCAGCCAGGGCTTGTTTGTACTTTTTTGAAATTAATTACAAATTAGGATTTTTTTTTTCCCTGTGGAGTAACACAAAGGCTGGGAAACAAGTGAGGACAGGGAAAAGGGACAGTTTTCCAGATCTTTTTACTTCTGTGCATAACAAATGTTGAATGAACGAATGGTGTTAATATTGAAGTTAAAATTAGTAGTGAATTTCAAAGTGGTTTTAGATGAGTAGTGTATGTTATGCATTTGTAAAGAAAAGTCACATAGATTTTGTTTTTTATGGTAAATATGTGTGGAGGTGGCAGTAAGAGCCTGAGTGTCAGAATGATCATTGTTGTTACAGTATTTGGGTATGGTTAAGTCAGTTGATTGTCTCAGATTTATAAGATTGTAATTCAATGTGGTAATAAAAGAAAAATTGCTGAAACTGTTTTTGACTCTTCACTGAAGAGCCTGGGTATTTGAGGATATAAAATACTCCTTTCTTTTTTTAGACAGTCTCATCAAACTCCAGGAGTAGGAGGAGACTGTCTTAGACAGCAGTTGGGGTCACGTCTTGCATGGACTTTAAGTGCAAACCAGCCTTCTTTACAAAGCACTACCTCGAAAGGTATCCCCAACACTGTTTCTCGCAATACAGCAAGGTCAAGGAGAGATGGAGATGCAGGTGGTAAGTAGAGATATATTTGAATGTAGCTTGTTTTTGAACAGTTAGAATTTATGCTTCCCTTATTTTAAAATACTGATCAGGAATTTCTGCTTATAACTTTTAAGTGGTTTCTTGTTCTCATGATGAAGTTCAGAATCCTAAATATGGTCTTTGGTGCCTTGGGAAGTCTCATTTTGTCACCCCATGGTACCCTGACCTTGTATTCACTAGCGCCATCTGCTTTTCAGGTCACTGCCTGAGTGGTTTCCTCCGTCCGATCTCTCTTCTCTTCCTTGTCACATTTGCTAGTGCCTTTCTGCTTTTCATTTGATTCTGCCTTTCTTTCTGGGAAGGCACCTCCAGGCTGGATCGGGCTCTGCAGCACAAGTGACTGTCTTCAGCACAGTCTAAGTTCCATGAAGGAGCGGCCATTTCTGTCTTGTTCATGGTGCTAGTAACTAGCATACTACCTAGAACGATGAAGGAACTCCTTGTGGATTTATTTGGTGATTAAGCGAATGCCCTACTGAGTTTGAAAACTGTTAGATTCCAAAGAAAGTTTGGGTTTCTTACACGAAGACACTACAAATAGCAATAGTTGGAACATGATTGTCCTGAAAAACAGAATGGGCTTTTTTGTTGGTTCATAATGTACCAATTCTGAAATTCCTCCAGCTATTTTCTTTGTAGGATGGGAGGATGAGCTGTGTCTCATAGACTTGTGAGAACATTCGTACACAGCTTGGCCTGCCCCGTGTAGCTGCTCTCAGTGGCCTACTTTACTGTCCTGTGACTTGTGGCTGCTGTGTACTCTTGGGCTTAGAAGCTGGTTTCTAAGTGGAGTCAATGCTATTCTCTGCTTCTTTCTTTTTGTTTGCTATGATTTCTGATCACTATCCAGTGTCTTCAAACCTGGGTTCTATACAAAATTAAGAGATAAAAGGGCTTAAAAATATATTTGATTACTCCAAAAGAGCAGAAGTAGTACAAAGGAAGAAAGAACTGGGATAAATAAAAAAAATATACTTGAATAAGGTAAATTTAAATCCAGATATATTGGTAGTTACAATAAATTCATGGGGATAGACACTTTGTTTAAAAGATTAAAACAAATGCTGTTTAGCTAATTATACACTGCTCATAAGAGACATTTTAAATATAGGGACACAAATAGGTTAAAAGTAAGTGGATGGAAAAAGTACCTCTTAAATGAACACTAACCACGAGAAAGAAGGGTGGCCGTATTTAAAGTTGACAGTGGCAGGAATGTCAGATAAGACAGAAGGACATTTCATAACAATGGAAGGGTCTGTTCTTTGGGAAGAAAGGCTTCTAAATATGTATATGTACCTATTGACAGAGCTTCAAATACAGAAAGAAAAACTGAAATAACTGCAAAGAAAACAGACAAATCCATAATTACAATTGGAAAATCAAACTTCTCAGTAATTGGAAAAAGTAGATAAAAATGGTCAATAATGATAGGTAAGGGTTGAACAGTACTACTACCAAATTGATGTCATTGATATTTATGGAATATTATGCCCATGGCTGGAAAACAACCTGTCCTCACCTTCAGACTGTGCTCTCTGGGCTCTCAGGGATCAGCACCAGAGAACCCAGGGTCTGTGCTCTGGTTCACTTTCTCTCCCACTTATATATTGTGTTTCTGGGCACTGTCCCCTTGTCATTATTTTGAGTAACACCTAAGTTCTGACTTAGCTTTTGTCCCAAGGTTTATGCAAATTATAAATAACTTTTCTGCTGTATCAACTCCTTTTTATGGGTGTTGGGAATGGACCAAGGTTTGTACGCTACCTGTGAAGTAAGCCAGTTTTTCCAAACAGCATTTGAAATAATTATCCATGCTTTTAGAATTGATTTGTGTTGCTTTTTGATTATATATTAAGTTTCCACAGATTGCATTTTTTTTAAAAGACTTTTTTGTCTGAAGAATCACATGATCTCCATATCCTTTTCAGAAAATTCTTGTTTCTAATAACTTCATATTCTTCACCTTCAGCTCATTTATTTAGTTTTTAATTTTTGTCTGAATGCAAATATATAATCTGGAACTAATTGTGTGATAAGATATATTTCATCTTAAAATGTCTTCTTCAGTATTCTCTTATAAAAACCATTTTGCAGGTACTGCGGAAGTTACTGAGACAGCCCTTGTCAGAGACATTTTGTACGTATTCCAGGGCATAGATGGCAAAATCATCAAGATGAACAACACTGAGAATTGTTACAAAGCGGAGGGAAAGGTACAGTAACCAAGACCCTGTCTAAAATAATGAAAGGATAAATGTGATTAAGACCAGATAGGAGCTATTAATTTGTGAGGTGTTATTGGGATGATGAGGGCTGGATTTACAAAAGTTGTGTGTACCAGTCAAGTTGAACCATTAAGTTCTGGTTTATATTTCTCTGTGCAGTTTATGACTCGTGTAATCTTACAAGGGGCCCTTTGTCAGCCTTTCTTACCCTTTTGCATCCTTTCCCTTGCATTTCTTCCTTTCCTTTTTTGTCACTGATGCAGCCACCCCATTGAGCTGATTTCTGTATCCCGTGATGGTGATGTCAGAGGTGCCTGAGGGACAGGGGTGGTTTGGCATCTCTACTGTTGATGTTGGCTTCCACATACGGTGGCTTTGCTTGCTTTTGCTTTCATATTCTAGAATGTGCCTTTCTCACAGCCCCTTCTTGTTGATGTTGTGTCCTTCTGCACCTCTCAGCTGTTCACAAGGTGACTGACATCACAGACTGTCCCTGCTATGCTGGGGGACCCTGGCCAGTCACTTGCTGGGGTCATGCACCTACATTTATTTGTAGGTGTTTTGCTTCTCTGCCTGCTACCTGATGCTTTTTGTTTTTCAGAATCTCATTGTTTTCAATGTTTCTCATTGTTTAGTGATGGCATATTAGTTATTTGTAAGTTAAATGTGTTAAAGCCTAAGAATTAGGCTTTCCCACAAGTGGTTGAGAAAATGAATTAAAATTCTAGTGTTAATTTTTAACTCTTGATGTATTTACTTTTTAGGCAAACCTAAATAAATCTTTGAGGGATACGACGGCCAGACTTGCTGAACTGGGATGGTTACACAATAAAATCAGAAACTACACAGACCAGAGGAGTCTGGACCGTTCATTTGGGCTTGTAGGTCAGGTATGTGTGTTCATTATTACCAGAACACTTGGGATGTTGTTCGCCTTGGGAAGTGCTTAACTTACTTAAAAGCTTATGAAAATAATTCTTAAGAAGGTTCTTTTTAAATACGGAAGCTTTACTATTATAGCCATTCAAGAAAAATAGAGACCACAATGGGTACAGATAAAAATAAACAAATATAGCAAGTTGTTTATATAGCTACTGGAGGACCACAAAAGCAAAAAAATACACATGCTAATTACAACAGAGGTAAAACTGAGGAGCAGAGAGAAGGTGTTGGGATTGTCAGAATCCAGTAGCTCAGAAGAGGGGCGCTTAGCAGAAACAGCGCTCTGAGGAGGGGCTTGCTGGGACACGGTCCTGGGGATTTGGGAATGCTCCAGAAGCTGCAGGTGGAAACCAGCTGCTGCTGCTGTCCCGGATGGTCACAGCTGGGGCAGTATAGCTGGTCCTTAATCTCTAGCTGCCTGCACACACTGACAGGAGGCCGCCAACAAAGAAGAAGTGAAGTTTGTAGAGTCCCAAGTCCTTTTAAGTGGTTAAGCAGCACAGGATTTTGCCCTCAGGTTGATTCTTGGGCAGTAATTATTTCTAACCAAGTCTCAAAAAATTACTGAGGGAGAGCAAGTCAGAAGTCATCTGCAGTGTAAGCACTGCACATGCACAGCACCATGGCTCTGAAGTGAAACATTGGCTTCACCCTTTAATAGTTATGTCAGCTTGCACAAGTGACCTCCTCTTGGCCTTAATTTCTGTGTGTGTAGAATGGAGGTGATGATAATGTGTAAGATAATGATAATCTCCAAGGTGGTCAGCACTAGGAGACAGTGCCTAGAAAGCTGCCGTCCCGAGCCTAGCACTGCTGTTCAGACCATGTACCAGTGTAGGGAATGGGCTGGATGAGTCAGGGACCCTTCCCTCGCACCTTAGTGCAGGTGGGAATTGGTAAGGCCTTCAGGACTCCACCTGGCTTTAATGGTACGTGGAGTTTGCAAGCCAGGTGAGCCCATTGGCCATCCCTCCCACAGCATGTTCTCATTTCTAAGTTGTTCCCTTTTCAAAAGGAACCATTTTATTGTGTCTTTGTATCATTACTTCATGAATGCAAATTCCATTGATATATCCTATTCGGTGTATTAGGTATGAAGTAAAACAAACACAAAATAAATACAGGAAAAATAAATAAGCTATTACATAGTTATTTCATTAAGTTGACTGATAATCACTATAGTCGTGTCATGTAGTATTTTATAGGACTGGATTTAAAAGCCTTTTCTCTCATTTGATTCTAATAACAGCCCTCTCAAATGAGCAGGGCAAATGTAATTATCCCCATTTTGCAGGTATAAAAGTTGAACTTCAGAGAGTTTAATTGATTTGTCCATGTTGTCCTGATTGGTAGAAGCAGATACAGGACCAGAATATGATGTGTACTTTCTGTAGTTTTTGGCATTCATTCTCATTTTCTGCTTTTTAAAATCATCACTGTGCACTGTCTAGTGACTGAAGAAGTAGAGGTTTAGCTGGGAAGAAGCACTGAGTGCCCTGGTTGGGGTGATCGCGGGCGGCAGGTAGCGTGGGTGCTGCTGACTTGGGCCTGCCTTTCTGGTGTAGTTGTTATCATTCCCCTTTTTACTCAGCAGTGTCCTACTCTAGACATACTAAATGAACAGATGTTATATATAAAGGAAGATAGTGTTTCCTAAGTCTGCGCCTTATATTTGCACTTTAATAAACCAGGGTGAGAACATCCTCAGTTAACTTAAAACTTTTCATGGTGAATACACAGGGTGCTGAAATCCTCAGATTGTAATTTCATCGTTTTTCATGGGAGACTACTTATAGGCTGACCTGTACACGCCTCCCTGTATTTTTGTTCTAAATGATAGGTTAGGATTTATTTCTACTGATGAGCACTTTGGTTTTTAATTTTTTTTGTGTTTGTGCATGTGTCTATCATGGGAACAAGGATGAGGTTTTGTAAAAACAAATGTGCCTGAAAACAAACCATGTTGCTTTCTCCGTGGATATTGCTGAGCTGGTGACCGAAGTAAGGCTCCCTTTGAGTCCGTGAAATCAGTGTGTTTTTTCCTTTTTGTGGCGTCTAAGGGGGAAATGTTTGTTTATATTAGATTGGAATTCACAAAACATAAATACACTAAAAATGACCCTATAGATTACTGGTTATGTATTGCCTGAAATTAAGCAGAAGAAGTACAGAGCTTGCTAGTAAGGAGAACAGGTTCTGTGTTTCACAAGTTGTGTTCTAGGCTCTCTTGGAAACCATAGTGTCCCATTGAGTATCTCTGGGTTTACATCCCAGAGTTTATTCCATCAAGTTCTTGTCATAGGATTATGTGAAGGTCCTCCTTGACACTTTTTTGGCATTTAAGGTTGGAGGGATACAAAGAAGTTTTAATAATACGGATGGGAAAAATAAGCAGTACAAACCAAAAAAAAAAAACCCTCAAAACTTGGAAAGAATTGGTATAAAATTGCCAATTACATTTTTTCAATTAAGAATGTTAAGTAAAATTACATTTTAACTATATCAATTTAGAAGGGACATAAATTTAAAATAAAAAGATTGTTGTCTAAAGTGAATGCACTAGTAGTTTTACGAAAACCATACTTTGTTTTTCTCCATTCTTCATTTCTTTTCTCCAAAGTTCATGCTAAGGGACAAGCTTCCCTAATATTATTAAATATGCACGAGTGGGCAAAAGTAGGTTTACAGTTGTGAGTACACGAAACAGTTTAGTCTTGTATTATTTATTAGTTATATCATTTATATGTGTCTTATTTTATATTCTTTATGATTTAACTTTTAGGTAATTATGGCTGGTAATTTGACATACTTTTGCCCATTCCTGTGTATATTGTGGTGTTAAACCTGTTAGAGGATGATTGACAGAATGAGGCTTTGCCGTGCAGGACACCTGGCCTTTGTCTGACAGCAGTGTGCCTGTGCGGCTCACGTGAGCTGCTGTGTAATGCTCATATCGTTACTCCTTTCTACACAGAGCTTTTGTGCTGCCTTGCACCAAGAACTCAAAGAATACTACCGACTGCTCTCTGTTTTACACTCTCAGGTAAGTACCTTGTTTTTCTTTTAATTTCTTCATGATTTGAAGTGTTACAAAATGGCAGCTACATAGAATTTTAAAGTTTTTCATACATTACTTTTATAAGAGAAAAATTTGTTAGATAATATGTTTGTAAATTCTGGATATCTACAAAGTTTCACTGTATCCTAGAGGTAGTTAGTTGCTAATTTTCAGGTTAGTTGCTACCATCTAGACAGGTCATTTGTATCTTAAAGGAACTATTGTTCTTTTAGAGGCAATCCTTTGCTTCATTTTTATAAGAATCCTCTTCATATTCACTTTACCTGGATTAAGAAATGATTTACTTAGTGACATGAACTTACACATTATATCTTTGTTGTTTTTCAGCTACAGTTAGAGGATGATCAGGGTGTGAATTTGGGCCTTGAGAGTAGCTTGACACTCCGGCGCCTCCTCGTTTGGACATACGATCCCAAGATCAGACTGAAGACTCTCGCGGCCCTGGTGGACCACTGCCAAGGTTGTTTTGCATCTGATGGCCTTACTTTATTTCAGAGGAGGTTTTAGGGAATGTCATCTGGGTTTATTTTTGTGCCTGTCTTGTAGCCTTATTAGCCATAAATAAGCTGCTGATTAAATACGAATTAATAAATATGAGCTTATGGGGGAAAATAACAAGTTACCAGTGAGGCCCAATATTTATAGTTGTGGAAGGTCAGGATTTCATTGAAATAAAGAAAGAAAGGAGGTTTTATAAAGATTTCTCTCTTTCCCTTTTTGTAGTTTTTGGTATTACAGTTGTTCATCTGTATCCCTCTTTTACTTGTCTCTCAACCAGTAGCCTTTTCTAGAGTTTCCTTCCTCCTGAGGTTGTGGTCTGTGTCTGGCTGTATGCTATAGGAGTTCCCAGGTTTGCACGTCTGGTTTAGGTCTCTGCTAGGCTCTCAGTCTGTGATTCTAGTTGCCTTTGGAACCTTTTTCACTCACTCTTTGCAATGTCTTGACCAAAACCTCTTTCTTTTTTTCCTCATCTTTAACATTGGGGCACTAATAGTTGTGCTTCTTAGGATTGTTAGGACTGAATCAGATGAGAGATGCCTTTTGTCTGCCCATAGTTCGTGGCTCATTGCTTGCTGCCATCCTCCTGTTGAACGATTCATAAAGACCAGAACTTCAGCATGTTGAAATCCGAGTTTATCATGTCGTTCGTGCCCTGCCTTCCCAACCACCTGACACTCCCCCTCAAAAAAAGAAGTTGAGCACAATGAATAAATATCTCTTTTCTTTCTAATTACCAGCACTCCCCATAATTACATTCCCACCAGACTCCTCCTTTATACTCTCCCCAGTCCTCTCCCCCCATCTCTTTCAGTGTTTAATTAGCCACTGCAGTCCCGATACCTCTGACTCCTTCACATGTCTCAGATCACTGCCTCTCCCAAACCAGTGATCTGAGACATGTGAAGGAGTCAGAGGTATCGGGTACCGTTGAATCCTGCTCTGTGTCTTCTCTCTGTGCTATTCAATAACCCATCCCCGACTCCATCTTCAGCCTTACCTGCCTCCATTTTGGGGCATACATGCCGGAATAAACTTACTAAAATCAGATTACATTAGTCTTCCTTTTCTTAAAATCCTTCAGCAGTCTCATGAAATTCTGGATCTTAACAGAAGAAATTCTTCATGTGCTTATAGTTTGGACTTGATATCTGCCCTTCGTAATACACCATACTGCACTCTGCTCCCAGGGCAGGGGACTGTTACCACAGTGTAGTGTAGTATAGTGTAGTGTTTTTCAAACTGTAAGTCACAGCCAGTTAATGGGTTATGAAATCAGTGAGTTGAGATGAACATATTATATTCAAGAGAAAGAAGGAAGAAAATAGAAGATATTAAAGTGTGTTATAAAACTCATTTACACATATATATTTGTATACTTGATCAAGTATAAAGTGGGGATCTTAATGTGTTTCTTAGTAAAAAAAAATTGGAAGTTGTGTTCTGGATCGTATAACGAGTCAAGTATTTACCACTAAAAAACGCTGTAGGGTCCTGGAGGGACAAGTGACTCTGACACATGTAAAACCTGGGGGAGACTCTGCTTCTATGTCCAAAGTGGTATTTTGAAAACAAACACACTTTATCTTCACTACTTGGCCATTTTGGTTAGTGTTAAACTACTGGTTTCTACTGTGAGTCTGAGTTTGTGTGTTTTTTGTGTATTCCCCTCAGGAAGGAAAGGAGGGGAGCTGGCCTCGGCTGTCCATGCCTACACAAAAACGGGAGACCCGTACATGAAGTCCCTGGTGCAGCACATTCTCAGCTTAGTGTCGCATCCTGTCCTGAGCTTCCTTTACCGTTGGATATACGACGGGGAGCTTGAGGACACTTACCATGAAGTAAGGAATGCTATTGGAGTGTCAGACTGGGATTTAAGAAGCATGGGCACTCAGTTACTCATTTTTCCCCATCACTTCTGTTCTCTTGTAGCAGTGATGCCACCACGCTTCATTTGAATGCCATGCATATTTTGTACAGTGCTTTGGAAGCCAGTTATCTCATTTGTCAGTGGGGCTGTATTTATTTAGTGATTGCTATCCTGTTAATAATAGTGGGAAACTCAGCCAGGTCAAGTCTCTTACCCAAATTTACTAGCGATAGCAAGTTTGCAGCAGAACTAGGACTGGGTCTCTTAAGTCTTCAGTTTTCTTTACAGAACAGCATTATATGTTCTGTTGCTTGCATGATTACATGCAACTAAATTAACTATGATGCTAACAATTTAAAGAAACAAGTTACTTGTACATATATGTACCTAAGAAATATAGTTAGTTTTGCTATAATGCAGTATATGTGTTCCTAAAAAAATTACTGTGCTAAAATCCCAGAGTAAAAACCATAGCACTTCTGACAAGAAGTAGAATGAGGGGGCATCGCACTCAAAAACTTTATCAGGGATGTTAAATTTAAAAAGGTACAGGAACTTAATAGAGGTTGTTGCACAGTTTTAAACACATATTAAGAAATACGTAAATTCTAGAATAAATATGGCATTTACCTTGAACAAGTCCTGCTGTTGGCTTTCGGACATGGGCCGAAGGAGGCCTGTCTGAAGTGGAACAGATAGGTGTGGCTGCCGACACATGGGTTGGTGGAGTAAGGTCACTGGTGGGCTTGAGATGTGTCTGTGTGTGTGATTTGTGGATTCCCATGTGGCTGGGTTGCTGTTTTCACCTAGTTTCTTATGAATGAAATTGCTCTTAAGCAATCATGAAGTTGGTGTTATGCTCAAATTCTTTGTTAATTATCAATTCAATTGTGTAATAATAAGTTGTTTTAAAAACAAGCACGAGCCCTGGCTGGTGTGGCTCAGTAGATTGAGCACAGGCCTGTGAACCGAAGGGCCTCTGGTTTGATTCCCAGTCAGGGCACATGCTTGGGTTGCAGGCCAGGCCAGGCCAGGTCCCCAGTGGCAGGGAGTGTGAGAGACAACCACACATCGATGTTTCTCTCCCTCTCTTTCCCTCTGTCTAAAAATAAATAAAATCTTAAAAAAGAAAACAAGCATGATAGTAGAACCAAACCATATATAGTATTATTTTGTGGGTGCTTTTAAAATACATAAATGCATTATATATATGCATATGTATTGTGTAGGTCACTCAATATGTCCTGTAGCTCCTTCCATAACAGTATTGTAGTTGTGCCTTGTTACTGCATAGTATTTCATTGTATGGGCATATGTTTAGCACCTCTCCTATTGATGGAGATTGTGTTCTTTGCCTACACAAACCTTATGAACATTATTAAAATGAACATCCTTGTATGTGCCTCTCTGTGCGTATTTATAAGTTTCTCTAAGGTGAGTACTGGGAGTTGGGGTCGCTGGGTGTGTGGAACGCATACTTTAAATTTCGATGGTGCCGTTTGAGCTCTGAGTGGCTCTACCAGTTTTCCTGACAAGCATCAGCTTTCTGTTATGGCTTTTTCCTCCACCCTCATCAGCATTTCACATTACCTAATTTTAATAAAAGTGTTTTTAATCTAATGTATGAGATGTGGCATCTCCGATGGTATTTATTTACATTTAATTGGTTACTAGTGAGATGGACCAGTTTTTCACATTTATTAGTTATTTTTATTTCTTCTGCTGTTGCTATGCATATTCTTTGCCCAGTTTTCCTGTGGAGTTGTCTGTCTTTTAAGAAGTGGATATAGGATGGTTTTATACACTTGGATAACTTGTACCTTTAATGGCACTTTTTCTTTTAATTATTTTTCTTTAAACTTTATTTTCATATTATTCAGACTTAGAATTATCAAAAT
The DNA here is from genome assembly GCF_014824575.4 of Sturnira hondurensis. Taxonomy (NCBI): domain Eukaryota; kingdom Metazoa; phylum Chordata; class Mammalia; order Chiroptera; family Phyllostomidae; genus Sturnira; species Sturnira hondurensis. The sequence goes on along the minus strand of NW_028076312.1, from coordinate 4,581,805 downwards.
AGCACAAAGAATCGTAATCTTGAACAAAACTCCCCAAATATTAGTTTTACCACATACATACCTGAGTTTTCTTCTGGACAGTTTTTTTCCCTTGAGTTTTACATTTTGTTGGCTATTTGTCAGTATTATTTAAATAACTATAGCTTAAAGGTTTCATATTTGATAGAAGCAGTTTGTCCTTTTCACAATTTCCTTGGTGTTTTTGCACATTTCTACTTAGATACAAATCAGCTTCTGATTCTGCCAAAATTTTTTATTTTTATAGTTGTTATACATTGAATTGATAGATTAGGAGGAAATATTTTTATGCTTTCCGTGTTCTTTTTGCTAAATAAGCTATTTTTTTGTAAAAAAAAAACTGAATTGAAAGCTTTGAAAGATTCTATATATATGTTTTCATTTTACTAATGGTTACCTTTAAGTTTTTCAGAACTTAATTTTTTTTTAAAGATTTTATTTATTTATTTTTAGAGGGGAAGGGAAGGAGAGAGGGAGAGAGAAATATCAATGTATGGTTGCTTCTCGTGGGTCCCCTGCTGGGAACTGGCCTGCAACCCAGGCATGTGCCCTGACTGGGAATCGAACCAAGGTTATGTGGTCCGCAGGCCCATGCTCAATTCACTGAGCTAAACCAGCCAGGGCTTCAGAACTTTATTTAAAAATTTTTTTTATAACAGAAAGAGAGGAAGGGAAAGAAAGAAATACTGACTTGTTGTTCTACTTATTTATGCATTCATTGTTTGCCTCTTGTATGTATACTCATCAGGGATCGAACCTGCAACCTTGGTACATTGAGAAGACGCTCTAACCAGTAAACTACCTGGCCAGGGCAGAGCTTTCTTTAACCTATATTTTCTAAATGCTAAAGTCAGGAGTAAACCAACTTTTTAAAATCTGCTCCTGAAGTTAAGATAAAGAATTTTATACCTCCCCCAGGTACAAAATTTTCTGACAAGTAGTTAATCTCTATAACTTTTGCAACGTTATTATATTTCAGGTTTTTTATAGCTAATTTTTGAAAATTGCCTGCTTTTTTAAGATTTTAGTTTGTTTTACTTTGCCTTTAGATTTGTGTCAGTTATTTAAAAATACTTTTATGCTTAACTGGTATTATTTCTTACCACCAAGCTCAATTATAATTTCTGTTATGGAGATATGCATATGGAAAAGTGCGTAAATCTTAAGAGTAAAGCTTGATGCTTTACTACAAAATGAGCCACCATCCAGGTCCAGATGGCGCCTTGCCAGTATCCTGGTCACGTGTCTGCCCTGCCCACGTGTCTGCCCTGCCCACGTGTCTGCCCTGCCCACATTCCCCTCACTGCCTTCTTCCTCGTTCCTAAAGGAGCGCTTTTCTCACCTCCAATGGTATAGTGTTGTCTTATGTTAAATTGTCTGTAAGTGGAGTCTGATTTTATGTATGTAAAATACATTTTACATGAAGCATCCTTGTATTCATCATAGTTAAGTATGAATCTTTAAGTTTAAATTTCTGAAAAGCATCATACAGTTGTTTGTTTAATTAGAATTTTAAATCAGACTCAATTGTTCAAGATTAAATGGAGACTAATTCTTACACAATTCAGTTTTATCCATCACTTTCGTGATAAGGAATCCTTTAGGTAGTGCTTTCACTTTGATAGAGTGAAACGTCTTTTTTGCTTCATTTGAGTTTTGTTATTCTGTAATTACAGGATGAGCTGAACTTTGGAAGCTGTTTAAGAACCTGTGTAATTGATTGTTTATAATGATTATTAAGTATCTTGACCATTACCACATTAAGTAAAATGATCTGGGTTTTAGGAGTTTGTCATTTACGAGCTGAAGTGATCGTATGGTTAAGAAAATGAAAAAAATATTATAATTTGTATATGATGGGCCATGCTTACTATGCAAATTTATGGAAATAGCTTCAACAACTTATCAATCAGAAATAAAAAGCTCTCTATATTATATTTTTTAATTTTGAGGCTTACCTATTTTATTACCCATTGAAATTATACTTATAAAATTAAAAAAAATCATCTTCTAAGGCAGCTTTTAAAAATGAAGATTATTGAAAGATGAAAAATTTACTTTTCATTTAATAAATCTGTATTCTAACCCCTCCCTCATGCAGTAATTAATGTGTTAGTTATAATATAAATTAGCACGATAAGAATTTTTTAGATGGCTGCTGATCAGTTGACTTGAGGGACCTGGTTTTCTCCAGGGCTTGGGGTTGGGAATTGTTGTCTGGGGTGTATATATATATAAAGTGCTACCAGTGAAAGCCATAAACTGGCTAATTACCTTTTTAAGTTCAGGGCCTAATTTCTACTTTTGTCTTTTTTCTGGAGAACAATTTGTATTTTCTAGCAACCAGACTTTTTAAACTGGTCCTTAACTAGACTACTAATTCATAGGCATCTGTGTTTTTAAAAGAGTTTCAAATGGACCACCAATTTTTTACTTATTCCGTCTGACTTCTGTATTATTCAGGCCTATTTATTTATTTTGTTGATAGTCATTGTGGGAACCGAGTTGATGGAAATTGTAGAGAGACCTGGGCACAAACTTCCAAAATTGATCTTGTTCTGGAGTTTTTCTTTATTAATTTTGAACATTGATTCACTGAGATAAAACAAAAGCATATTCTTTTTTAGACTAGTATAGCTTTAATTTGCTTTACTTTTTCAAATAACTTATTTTATAGAATATGTATGAGACATACTTTCAGGTTTAGTTTGTTTAAAGATAAAATGCTAAATAAGTATCCATGATTATTGAATACAGTATTAGAATTAGTAGCTCAAATGTCAGTTAATTAAACTTATGTCAGATCTTTGGAAAGTTACTTATTTTTAAATGTTTTTATTTAACTATATACTTCTGAAAAAGTTGAAAGAATTGTACAAAACATTCCCAGGTACCCTTTCCTCAGATTACCTGAATGCTAGCATTTTATTACAATAAATTTATCTTTTAAAAAAGGTTCTATATTTACTGGTATTTATGCTTAGGGTCTGAGTTTAGATGGGGCTTAAATTCAAGATTTGTAAAAAAAAATTTTTTTTGCTAGTATTATACTCCCAATGTTCCTATTTGTTTCACTAGTTTTGCTTGTGGGATTTTTAAAAAAATGCAGTGTGATTGAGAGAGTTAAAATTAATCCTTCTGGACAGAATGTCTTTCATGTTTTTGCAGTGGGCCTGCTATGGTTACTACTCCTATGCCAGTGGGTTTTATCACTTAACAGTGCCTTATTTTTAACTCATCTGCTTTATTTCTATGGGGTAGAGTTTAAGAGCTCAGGTTCTGGAGTCATGTGACTTGGGTTTGACAGTCAGCTTCAGTTTCTAATGGGTCTGTATCAGGGTGAGTAATTTAGCTTCCTCAAGCCTTGCCTTCCACATCTTTCGTATGTGCGGAATAGTGGTGCCTATTCCATGAGATTTTGTGTCCATGTGAGGATTGAGTCAGGCAAATAGTAAGCATTCAGTATGTTATCTGCTGTTACTATAAGAAAAACATTGGATAAGATTTGCATATTCAGTGGCCCTCAAATGTCTGTGGCCTTTGTCTTCCATTGTTATATGACTTCTCTGTTTTCTTTTGAACTCTAAATTTATAAATATTCACTTAAGTCTGATTAATTTTAGGAAGGTTCTCTTCGATTTATTCTAAATCATAATTTACCATAAAAATTTGATAGTTTAGGTAACTGCATTCTTTGTTTGATACTTATGTAATTAAAATTTGGGCCCTGGCTGGTGTAGCTCAGTGGATTGAGCATGGGCTGTGGACAAAAGGGTCACCAGTTCAATTCCAAGTCAGGGCACATGCCTGGGTTGTGGGCCAGGTCCCCAGTGGGAGCCATGTGAGAAGCCAACACACATTGATGTTTCTCTCCCTCTCTTTCTCTTTCCCTTCCCCTTTTAAAAATAAAAATAAATAAAATCTTTTTTAAAAAGTTTAAAAAGAATAAAATTTGGGAATTTTTGTTTCTTCAGTTTATACATAGGTCGATTTTTCCTTAATCTGTATAATGAGTTATAACTTGGTTGTAAAATTGTATTTCTTCAAGTGTATGCATAATTATCTCTAAATAGCTCACATGAGCTTTATAACTACTCATTTAATAGTAGTTTATTAAATATTTGCATAAGGAATTGCTATTTTCTAGAATAAATGAAAGCACAAAATATGAATAAACAGATAAAAATTGTAAAAAAGAAACCAAATAGAATTTTGGAGTTGAAAAATACAATACTGAAATGAAAAAAATTACTCATGGGGCTCAACAGTAAATTCAAACAGAAAGAAGAAAATAAGTGATTTGAAAACAGATCGATTAAGATTATCCAGTCTGAGGAACAAAAAAAAAACAAGGAAAAAATGAGAAGAACCAATGAGACCTGTGGTACTCAAATTTGATGAAAAACATTTATCTACATATTCAGGAAGTTCCACAAACTCAAAGTAGAATAAACTCAAAAAAGTCCACAATAAAGCATTTTACTATCAAACGAGAAAGACAAAGACAGAGAATTTTGAAAGCCTCAAGTTTAGGAGAACTCATCATAAAGGAAGGATTATCTATTATGTGAACAGCTGGTTTCTTATAAAAACTGTGGAAGCCATAACGCAGTAGGATGGCACATTCAAGATGCTGAGAGGAAAAGGCTATCATTCCGGAATTTTATAGTCTGCAAAATAGTCTCTTTCAAAAATAGTGAAGGAGATATGGAGATATTTCCAAATAAATAAAACCTGAGAGAATTCCTAGAAGCAAAATCTCAAAACTGACTAATGAAGAAACAGAGAACCTGAGTGGACTTATAACAAGTAAAGAGATTGAACCAAGAATCTAAAAAATTTTGCAAAGAAGAGCCCTCACCCTGGCTGGTGTAGCTCAGTGGATTGAGGGCGGGCCTGCGAACCACAGGATCACGGTTCGATTCCCAGTCAGGGTACGTGCCTGGGTTGCAGGCCAGTTCCCAGCAGGGGACTCATGAGAGACAACCACACCTTGATACTTCTCTCCTTCTCTCCTTCCCTTCCCCTCTGAAGATAAATAAATAAAAATCTAAAAAAAAAAAAAAAGAGCCCTGATACGGCTTCATTAGTGAATTGCACTAAATATTTAAAGAAGGAACCTTAGTGTTTCTCAAACTCTTCCAAAAAAAAAACCAGAAGAGGAAAGAACAATTCTTAACTCCTTTAATGAGGCTAGGGTCACTCTAATACCAGAGCCAGACAAAGACAACACAAGAAAAGGAAACCATAGACCAATATCCCTTATGTGTATAGATGCAAAAATCCTCATAAAATGCGAAAAACTGGAATTTAGCTGTATTGTACACCATAACCATGTGAGAATTACCCCGAGAATGTAAGAGTAGGTCAGCATAATCAAAATCAATATAATGTACCATATTAATAAAATAAGGGAAAAAGTGCATGATCAACTCAATTGTGGCAGAAAAAAGCCTGTGGTAAAATTCAGGACTTTTTCATGTTAAAAACATTCAAAGGAGGAATAATATGGAACTCTCACCTACTAAAAGGCATCTATAAAACACAGGATCATCATACTGAATGGTGAAAGAATGTATACTTTTTCTCTAAAATCAGGAACAAGACAGGGTGTCCATTTTTTCTACTTCTCTCTAGCATTACGCTGGATATTCTAGCCAGGGCAACTAGGTAAGGCAGACAATGGAAAGACAAAGACATTCAGATTGGAATGCAAGTAAAATTATTCCTGTTCACAGATGCAGAATGCAGAGTAAGATCATATGTACATGATCTTACATGTAGAAAACTAAAGTATCCCCAGTATATGTCTAAAACTAGTTCACCAGATTAACTGGTATAAGATCAGTACACAGAAATCAGTTGTATTTTTATATACTTGTAATAAACAATCTAAAAATAAAATTAGGAATACAATTTTATGTACAATGGTATCAAAGATGATGAAATACTTAGGAATAAATTTAACCAAGGAAGTGCAAGACTTGAACACTAAAACCTGTGAAACAGTGTTGAAAGAAGACCTAAATAGAAAAATTTTGTGATTTTAGAGTTAATGTAATCTCTGTCAAAATACCAGTGGCTTTTTTTGGCAGGCATGGGAAAGATGATTTGCAAACTGAGAGTCAGAATACTTTTGGAAAAAAACAACTATGTTGAAAGACACTTTCTGATTTCAAAACATATTAAAATGTAAACTAATCAAAACAATATGGTACTGGCATAAATAGACTGATAGATCAACAGAGTAGAATTGAGAGTCCAGAAATAAATTCATTCATTTTTGTTGAATTGGTTTTTAATAAATGTCCAAGACCACTCAATGGAGAAAATTGTCTTTTCAACAAATTGTGCCAAGACAACAGGATATCTGCATTAAAAGAATGAATTAGGACCTCAGTGGCATTTCATATATGAAAATTAACTCAAAGTAGATTATATACCTAAAGCTACAAAGCTTTTATAAATAAACGTAGGTATAACTCTTTGTGACTGTGGATTAGGCGATGGTTTTTAGATGTCGCCAAAAGCATGAGCAGCAGTAGAAAATAATAAGTTTGATTTTACCATAATTAAAAACATTTGTACATCAAAGTACAAGATTTAAAAAGTAAAAAGACAACCCACAGAATGGAAGAAAATACTTGCAAATCACATAGATGGTAGGGTCTCGTATCTAGAATATGCAAAGAAGTATTATTGCTTGACAAAAAAAAGTAACCAAATTTAAAAAATGCCAAAGTACTTGTAGGTATTTTTCCGAAAAAGATGCACAGATGGTCAATAAGCACAGGAAAAGATTGTGATCATCGTTAGTCCTTGGGGAAATGTAAGTCAAACCACAGATACCACATCACACTCATTGGGATGATATTTTAGCAAAAAGGTAAACACCGGTGGTGATTTGGAAAAACCGGAACCCTCATACATTGCCAGTATAGCCATTGTGGAAAACAGTTTGGCAGTTCTCAAAAAGGTAAACACAGACTCAGCAGTTCTAGGTATATACCCAAGAGGAATGAAAACATACATTCATATAATAACTTGTACATGAATATTCATAGCATCATTATTCATATTCATAATAGTCAAGTAGAAATAACACCAATGCTCACCAACTGATGAGTGGGTAAGCAAAGTATGTATCCATACAGTGAAGTACTATTCATCCTCAGAAAGGAATGAAATTCTGCAGACTGCAACATGGATGAATCCTGAGAACAGGTGAACTACCTAAGACAGGTCACATACTGTATAACTTCATTTATATAAAATTTGCAGAGCAGGCAAATTCATAGAGACAGAAATTAGATGATCGTCAGCAAAGTTGTGGGGGGAAAGGGAGAGAGGAGGTCACAGCCTAATGGGGTGGAGTTTCTCTGTGGGAGATGGAAATGTTCTGGAAGGTAGATGGTGATGTTTGCCAAACCATATTGGGAATAATACTAACAACTGCTGTATTGCACACTTTAAATTAGGTAAAATGTGACTTTTACATTATGTGACAGTGTGAGCTACGTCTGGTTCCTAAGATTACACTTTCTGGTTCATTTGCTCAGTGTTCTGCCGCATTCATTGCTGGTTTAGAGAGTTTTGTGCTATCCACCATGTATTCACCGACCCTAAGTAGAGCTCAGTGGGTCTGAATCTGCACATCCCTCCGGCTGCATGCACTTGGGAACCTCGTAGGGAGGTTTGGCGTGGACTACGATGAGGATTTCCAAATCTCCGTGGTGTTTGTGATGTGCAGCAATGCTGGAGCTGGTATACCCACCCTCTGATCCCCCGAAGTCTCAGCCAGACTGAGTGGGACAGGTGTAGAGTGTGTCCTGAAGGTGGGGTGAGGACACGGGAAGGAGTTCAGAGTGCCTCCCTTGATCACATCAGCAGTCGACTGTGTGATATTCTCCTGAGAGTTTTTCTGTGAGGAAAAAATGTTTAGTAGTCAATGAAGAATAGAAAACTGTGCATACTTTTACTGTGCACAGTAAAGAGTAAGTTCTTTACTGTGGAGGTTCTACAGTAAAGAACTTATCTCGTGTTTCCAAACTTAATTAGTAATATAGTAATAGGTGTGTGTTTTTGTTAATATTCATTGAGAAAGATTAGTGGCTATTTAAAGTATGTGTAACAACTATGATGTGACAGTCACAGGAACTCTGGTTTGTTATTCAAAGGAAAAGCTAAATTTCATATAGAGGGTAGTGCAAGTAAAGCTGTAGTTACCTTCCTTCCAAGTTCACAGACCACTCTGCATTCTGTGTCTCTGCACCCCAGGTCAGGAAAAGTAGGGAACTGGTCTCGATGCTGCGGCACGGAGAGTTGACTCTACTTTTCTGCAGAGTTAACCCAAGTATGGATGTGAACATCCATCTCTAGGTTTCCTGCCTCAGAGTTGGTAGAGTGCCAGTCACACGTGGCGTTGCCTTTGTGTGTTTTGTTGGACCCTGTTTGTGACCCAGCTGCACTCCTCAGTAACTTTCCCGCAGTAGGCTCTCCGTAATGGCTATTCAGACAGAGCTCACTTCAGTTGTAAAGTAGCTCAGTTGGTGTTCTTCGGGAAGCTCTTTTAGGTGCCCAAGATCACCTGTTTCCAGGAAAGTCTTTCTGGCTGCTGAGTGAAACTCAGTGTCCTGCCTTAGCTGCCTCTGGGGTTGGCTGATTTGCAACCCAAGGATGAGTTTTTACTCATTTTATCGGAACTAAAATCTTCCAGGTTGCCTCGGAGCTTTGCTGTTCTTGGTGTGGGATAGTTAAAATTTGCCTCTGAGTCCATTGGTTGGCATTTTACTTTTAGCTATAAAAAAAGATACGATACCTTAGCACAATGGACTGCTGTCCAACTTTCATTTTTCTTGTGTTATGATAAAGTGCAAAGACAGGCAAAAATATAAGGCTATAAGAATTTACAGATATCCTGAATGATTAACGTAGAAAGTACTTTCAACATTTGGGGAGAGGTTTTTAATTATCTTTGACTCTTAAAAGTTTGCCCTATAGAGGAAAACTAAAAAAAAAAATTTTTTTTGGTTAGACTTTTTAGTAGTTCATATGGATTCTCTCCCTGATAATCTGAGTGAGGTAAACAAATATGCCAGTGTGTTCAACGTAAGGACAAGGTAGCTCAATGTTAGTTTATTTTATTTTTTGCCTTTTGGGTAAATTTGGCAGTGCTGTTAAGGATAGGGGTCCCAACTGGATAGGCACAGGAAAAGAAAGGACAAATTAAAAGTAAACTCTTGCTTTTAGATTTGAAAATGTTCAAACTTGCTTCAAATGTTTACTTAAATGCTCTAATAATCACCATACTTGAATTGGTAGGCAAGTGAGCTATAGACACACAGGGATTGATTTTGTCTCTGGATTCACTCAGTTCTGTTACTATTTTACTTATATGCTTTTGCTGGTACTTATTGAAATTTAAAAGTTTCCCATACAAATATTTTACTGTTTTGGTACTTTTATGCCCCGCCACTGGAGTAGTGTAATTCATCACTTGACCTTGTCAATTCCCTTTGCACCGATTCCTTTGGTTCAGAGCCTTTATAGCTTCCCTAGGTGTGGATCTCTTGGTATTTGCCTGCGGGATTGACAGGTTGAAGTTGGGGTCTTTTGTCGTCTGTATTAATGGATCTGATTTTTAGAAAAGTTGCTTGCTAAGAAAATTACCCTCTTCATTTCTGTTTTTAGTAGGGAGGCCTTGGCATTTGTCCAACAGTTAATGAGAAATCGTGGTACAATTATGTTTTATTTTTTCCCTCAGTTCTTTCCGTGATTGACAGAATGCTGAAAATTAAAGAACCTTGAATAGAAAATGCATCAATAAAATAAAAGCATATTGCAATTACATTCTGACCTTGATTTTTCCTCTATAACTATATATTTTTCACAGGATTAATTAAATTCTAAGATGCACCTATTCCTCTCAGTGCTACTAGATGTTTTCTAGTAGAGTAATTGCATGCTACTTTGCCCTCAGATGAAGTGATGCTTTCATAACTTTTAAAGGAGAGAAAATTGTCTGAGGTTTTTATCTTTTAAATTAAAATTTTTTATTGTTCATACTGATAAAAATCCTGCTGCTCTCTAACTCTCAGGATAAATTAGTGTGTTGTCTGTAGGAACTAGCTCTTCTAAGTGAGTAACAGATAAATACAATTTATGTGCAATTAATCTAATCTGTTGAATGGCAAGCTACAGAGCAGTCATAGTGTGGTGATTGAGTAACCTTTTAGATTAGTACTCCTGGTAGCCTCATAACATGTTTTTATTTCGATCAGGGATAATTAAAGTATATGTTAAAGTGATGATAGTCTCATTATAGTAGTACTATTTACCCTCAAAGCAGTCATTATGTGCGTAAAATTAGAAAGAGAATATAAATTAAAAACTAAAAATACAGATCAATAATTACTTTAGTAATTTAAATTAGTACATAATGACAAGAAATTTGAATTGAAAATAAATAATGATTTCAATGTGATCATAAAAAGGTTGGCATTTATTTATTTATTTTAAAGGTTTTATGCACTTATTTTTAGAGAGAGGGGAAGGGAGGGAGATAGGAAAAAAAAACACTGATGTGTGAGAAACATGGATCGGTTGCTTCTCTCTTGCCCCCTGCTGGGGACCTGGCCTACTCCCAGGCATGTGCCCTGACTGGGCATTGAACTGGTGAACTTATGGTTTGTGAGACAACGCCCAATCCACTGAGCCACACCAGTCAGGGCATTTATTTAAATACCTACCTATAAATGAGACTGTACGTAATTGATACCGTTTAGCCCTAACTTACAAGGGTCAAATATAAGATCTTGACATCATTAAAAATTTTGTTTCCTTAAATATTTACCCTTGGTATTAGATTCGTGTGAACAGAAGGCACATCATTTTTAGTTGGTCGCCCTAGGAAAATGATGTCACTAAAAAAATTCTTATTGGCGCCGTATGTACTCATTGGCTTGAATCACTTGATTCTTTTGAATAATAATTTTTTTCTGATTTTAAAATACCTGTGCAATTAAAATTTTAAAAAATATAAACAGATTAGAAAATTAGTTATCTCATCAAAACCAATAGTCAATTAATATATTTTATATGTCCTTTTTTCTAATATATTCTTATGTATTCCTGTGTGTGTATCACACCATGTGTAGTATTTTGTCAGCTTTTTTACCTGAAGTAAATAATGAAACTAATTTCATGCCATTTAATATTATTATTTTATACCATATCTCCTTAAAATGTGATCTGTGAAACTCCTGAATAGTGCATAAAATTATGTATTTTGTGGATACGTGCATTTTTCCTAGGAGGAAAATTTGTACTTCTCATTAGATTCTCAGAAGGGTTTGTGATAGTTAAGAACAAACTGTATTTTTGAATGACTACATGATAATGTTTTATAACACATTATGTGTTTCCTTGTTTTTAGATATTTAGATAGTATAATGTGCTCTGACTAAAAATGTTTTAACTGCATAATACAAGGATAATATTTTATTTAGAATTTTATCTATATTCACAAATGAAACTGGCCTATAGTTTGTACTTTGGGTATTTTGTCAGGTTTTGATAGTGTTATACTGGGTTCATAAGTTAAAGTGCAGTATTCTGTACATTTTTCTGTGACTGAGAACACTCTAACATAAGAACGATAACTTACAAAAAAGCAGGCCCTTTATTTGTTTTTGTTATACTCCAGTTTTAAAAGTCTGGGTTTTAAATGCCTCAGTGATAACATCTGAGCATACTACTCTTTTTAGAGCTCCTCTCCCTTCTCTCTTGGGTTAATTTTGGTTATTTAAATTTTGTTAGAAAACCATTAATTTTGTATTGCTGTATGAATACTAATATTTTTAAAATTCTTTAAATCCATTTCGTATCCGTGAACAAACCTTCCTAGTCAGGGCTGTGTGTTGTTCACCTATTTGTGATTTGAAATTTATGGAAATATCACCAAAAAGGTGCTTTAGGTATGTTACGCCTTAAATGGATTTTACAGTTTGCTGGGGGAAATCAAGCCACCATGCATAACAGAGTGCTGAGCTTCCAACCATCCAGTTTCCAATTGAAAACTCTGTCAGGTGCTGCAGTTGCCGTCCAAATGCCATTTTCCCCTAAATGTTACTAGGGCTCCTTAGAGAATTCACTGATTTTAGGTCTGGAGGAGAAGTGAACAAGGTGAGCCCAGGACACTTTGCAAACCAGAAGCAAGGAGGACAACTCAGGTGAAGTCTGAAGGATGCAGGAGCCAGCCTGACGATGCTTCCTTCATCCCAGATTGAAAATCGATGGAGCATCAATGAGGATAGTAACTGATGAATTGATACACCACATATACTTAAATTCATGTTCGTGATAATCAAATAAAAAGCTAATTGGTCAGCATTGGAGGATGGTAAAGATGTTATCAAATATCTCCTCTCAATCTCTTGATATAGTCAAATTTCCCCCCTTTTAATCTATTGATACAGTTATAATGGTATTTTCTGATGAGGCATCTCTAGCTCAGAGGAAAGGATGGTGTATTAAGTAAAAGGAGGTGACCTGGCCATTAAAGAGAAAATTCTGCCCTGGCTGGTGTGGCTCAGTTGCTTGGACATTGTTCCTACCAACCAAAAGGTCTCTGGTTCAATTCTGGATTGTGAGCTGCAGTCCCCGGCTGGGGCACCCGAAAGCAACCAATCGATGTTTCTCTCTCACATCAGTGTTTCTCTTCCTCTTTCACTCTCTTCCTTTCCTTTTCTCTTAAAAAAAAAAAGTGCGTTTTTCCTTGTACCAGCAGTTAGTTTAAAAAATAAAATAATAATAAAGAGAAAATTTTGTCTCGAAGGAAACAGACTCTCTGTATCATACTATATCCAAGATAATGTCTAAAGGGAAGAAAGATCTAAGTAAAAATAACACAATCAGAATACTAGAAGAAAATAAAGGAGAATATTGTGTAATCTAGGAATGGGAAAATCTTAAGACGATAGGAAATTCAGAAGCCATAAAGGAAGACACCCATAAAACACAAAAATAGAACAAACATGGAATGTACCATAAACGATGGCAAATTATTTTTGAAAAAATTAAATTTGTGATACTTAATGATTCACATATAGTCACTCTCCCCAGTACAACATCACTATCCCCAATCTGTTGATAAGAAAAAGACAATCTAGGTCAAGGCTAAGAAAGACAATTCACAGGAGAAGAAAAGAGCAAATGACAGCATTGTGAAAACATGCCCAGCGTCCTTTGTTGTCAGTTCAGTTGCAGTGTAAGCAGTCATGGTCTTACCTAACCGATTGGCAAAATCTAAAGCAAGGATGCAGAATACTGAGTATCCTGCTGTTAGGAATTTTGATTGATACAGCTGTTTGGAAAGGAAATTTGGCATTATCTATAAATATTACTTTGACTCAGCAGTTCTGCTATTGGAAATTGAGTTTATAAAAATAAAAGTACAAGTCTGTTAGGATATCTGAAAAAGGAGAATGGTCTTGTTGGAGTAGCAAATGAAATGGAAACAATAGCAATTTAGCTTTCTCCTTACCATTCCATGTTCTTTCTGATGTCCACGATCAGGCTGATTGGTGGGGAATGCAAAGGTGAGAAACACAGCAGGCAGGAGAAGCTTCTGAGCTTGAGAGGTTCTCAGGAGAGCTGACAAGAGATGGTCACTTCCACTTAGTAGCATGGTGCTTGCCATTGCCCTACATCACGGTCTGCCTGTAGCTGCCAGGCTGAGCAGAATACATTAGCTTAAGCACCTCTGTGTTCCTGACTTGGCTTTGGAGGAGAGCCTGCAGAGGGCTGGCCCACTGGTTGAAGGAGACAGAGCTGAGTAGGTGGACGTAACATAAATGGAAAAACTATGAAGCAGCTTTGAATTGAATATTTAAACAGGTGTAGTGGTCGGTATGTTTTTACTTAGGACTGAAGCAGATTCAGTGGCCCTCACACTTAGATCTTCAGTGTTACACAGCAGAGGCCATAATTGATATTCATAATGAAGATCATAAGTTCAAGAAAGCTTAACATGTTCTTGTAATACTTTGGTTTTAAAAGTCTGGGAAGTATGTGATTATGTTTAGAGAGATCTATCCAAATGCTTTTTAAAACAAGTTTTAGTATATAAATGGTCAGTTTCCCTATATCTGGAGAACTTTGCTTTCTAGAATAACATTCTTTGATGTTGCTGTTAGATGATATTTTACTATACATACCACTTTTTAATGCTTTGATGCCTCTTTGTTTTCAGTTTTTTGTAGCATCAGATCCAACCGTTAAAGCAGATCGACTGTGGCATGACAAGTACACTTTGAGGAAATCAATGATTCCTTCATTCATCACGATGGATCAATCTAGGAAGGTAGGGTTAGAAGAGATTTGGGGGACTTTGATGGTTTAATGCTATATCTACCTGGATTATGTGACAAAATTAATCTTCAGTGAAATAAAATTTTGTTGCATTTTAGGATTAGTATTCTTGAGGTGAAGTATATATTACTTAGATATACCAACATATTAATATATGTGTTTATTAGTAACATCTGCAGAATTCATTCCATGCCATCCCACATGTTCTTGTTATTTAGATTTGAATCAATAGTTGATTTGTTTCTTTTGGATATTTGTTGTAGTTGGATGATTGATCATTTTGTATAAAGGTGACTCTAGGATATTTTCCTTTTTTAGGTCCTTTTGATAGGAAAATCAATAAATTTCCTACACCAGGTTTGTCATGACCAGATGCCCACTGCAAAGATGATAGCTGTGACCAAGTCTGCAGAGTCACCCCAAGATGGTATGGCGGTGGGCGGTGGGTGGTGATGATGGTGGTCCCGATGGTATATATTGCCTGAAGAATTTTTTGTTCAACAGGACTGACACATTTTCTAAATTATTGAAAAAATCTTAATACACAGTGTGATGTATGTTAAATGTCTAGTACTATAAAAAATTTGAATTCCCCTTTTTACACAGGGTTAAATAGTAAGTGTTGGAATAGGTGTTGTTCTTTTGCTCTCATTTGTTATTACTTTTTAAATGTACTGACAGTATGCCAAAATAAGAACATAGAGGAAAAAGTGTTGCTAACCATACTTTGGAACTCAGAAGCTTGTCTGAAAATCAGCAAGAATTTACAAGCGTCTATCGTATTGCAAATGCTGCATAAATTTCTGCCTTCATTAAATGATTTATGGTTATTCCTCATTCACTGCTGTTTTCTCTCCTATTTTCTCCATTTGCCGTCTGCCGCAGCCTCAGCGATTTCAAGATATTTTATGTGTAGCTGACTTAACACGTATAAGATTCCAGTCTTGTGTATATTTGCTGTTTAGATGGTCACGTTGGTTCATTCCCGTTCACTTTGCATACGATGTTGTGGTTGCTATAGGGGATATAATATGAAGTTATCATGGCTGTGCCTTTCATCACTTTATAATCTAGATACAGCGATAAGGCGTGCAATAGAATGAAGTACTAAATAGATAATAAAAGGTAGAAAGTGACAAATGAATTGAGATGTATAGATAAAGTGCTTGAAGTGTTTAATACAGTATTGTTAGCTATAGGCACCATATAGATGACTATATAGATCACCAGAATTTACTTGTATAACCCAAACTTTGTACCCTTTGACCTCTACCTCCCCATTTCCTCATCCCCCCAGCTCCTGTCACCATCATTCCACTGTCTGCTTCTATGAGTTTAACTATTTTAGATCTCACCTTTAAATGATACCATACAGTATTTTCTTCTGCGTCTGGCTTATTTCACTTAGCATAATGTCCTCCAGTCCAACCGTGTCGTCACAAGTGGCAGCATTGCCTTTTTTAAAAGCTAACTAACGTTCGTCGTACGTATGTACCACATTTTCTTCATCTATTCATCTGTCAGTGGACATTTAGATTGTTTCCATATCTCGGCTATTGAAATAAGGTCACAGTGAAGGGAGTGTAGGTATCTCTTGGAGATCTGGATTCTAGTTCCTTTGGACAAATATCCAAAAATGGGATTGCTAGATATATGGTAGTTCTATTTTTAACTTTTTGAGGAGCCTCCACACTGTTTTCCATATGACTGGTTCTATATACATTTCCGCCAAGAGTGCACAAGGATTCCCTTTCTCCACGTCTTCGCCAACATTTGTATTTTCTTATCTTTTTTTAAAGATTTTTATTTATTTATCTTTAGAGGGTAAGGGAAGGAGAGAGGGAGAGAAATATCAATGTATGGTTGCCTCTCGTGCATCCCCTGCTGGGAACTGGCCTGCAAGCCAGGCATGTGCCCTGACTGGGAATTGAACCGTGATCCTTTGGTTCACAGGCTCGCGCTCAATCCACTGAGCTGCACCAGCCAGGGTTTTTATCTTTTTGATAATAGCCATTCTCACAGATGTGGACATACCTCTTTGTGGTTTAATTGCATTTTCCTGATGATTAGTCATGTTGAACATCAATTCATGTACCTGTTAGACCAACATGATTTTCAGTATATGAGAGGACTCACTGAAGGAAATCTCCAGAATGTAGTGGAAATGCAGTACTGAAAATCCGTACCAGGTCAGGGCCAGCTGTAGAGATTAGGAAGCAGCCGCAATTACCGTGTGGTTTAGGAGAGGGCTCCATGGCCCTGTGGTAGCTTCCACTGCCAGACACCTCTCCCTTTTACCCTCCAGCCTGCCTCCCCATGGGTGTTTATATTTTTAATCCTTATCTGATGATATGTTTTTATTGATTTGAGAGAGTGAGAGAGAAACATCGATGTGAGAAACATTGATCAGTCGCCTCCCATACACTCCCTGACGGGGAATGGAACCTGCAGCCTGTCGGTGTACAGGGCGACACTCCAGCCAATGGAGCCACCTGGCCAGGGCTCCAAGGACATTTACCAGTAACACATGACAACTTTGTATATACATTTCAGAATCCGTAGACCCTAGGTTAGTCTCTAGAACAGGAGAGGGATGTGACTCCAGTACAGAATTTTGAGAAATACCTGTGTTTAAGAGGTAGGAAAAGCAAGAAGAACCCGGAGAAAAGTTGTATTGGTGGATTTTGACTTTTCCTTAGTGGCTAGAGAAGATGACCTACGTGAGAGTGCCAAGTAGTGTGTGCCCACGCTCGCTGTGGAGGTACACAGGCAGGGGTCGTGCCGTTGTGGGGACACAACACTGGAGAGCAGCTAGTCAGTGCCTGGCAGGCAGTGCCCCGCAGAGACGGCTGCTGCTGTGCCTTTGCCGCCACCGCCCTTTCTCAGGTGTAGCCACGGCTGCTGGGCCTGCCGTTCTCTCCACCGAGGCTTCGCGGGACAGGGTGGCTTTTCTTTGCTATTTAGCTTATAGTACAGTGGGAAGATAAAAGATGTAAATCCCGAAGGACTGATAATAAGAAAAAAAGCAGTGGAAGAAGTCAAATTTGTATTTCTTACATGTGAAAAGTTTTGAGGACTTAGAAGTGCGACTGAAGAGTAAGGACTAAACTTTTACAAACAGGAGCATAAGAGATGCCTAAATTGTTAAGGAATGAGTGTACAGGGGAGCTCTGTGTGGTATGTCTTCTAATAGGCCACTTTGGGCTGAAATTGGTTAATTTAAAAACTTTTCTTTAGAGTGAAAATCCTTAAAGACTTGAACAATGGTATAGTAAAAACATTTCTGAGGGGAGATATTTACATTTTTAAGAATACATAAATTAGCAGAAATGTAATACCCTCCTCCCCCTCGCTTGATATAGCACAGCTCACTGAGTATGTCCTCATGTTACTGTATCACGCAGCTTCCCCTTCGACAGAGTATAAGGCACGTTTTACTCACTTGTGAACACCCTGGTTTTCTCATGGGAGTGTGAAATTGGAGTAGTGGCAATGCTAAAGTAGGTTTTTCTCAATGGGTCTGTTACTCTGAAGAACAAACAGAAAACAATTTTAAAGTTTTCTGATGTTTTCATATAGGTAAGTGAGGTGGTGGGGAAGACTTAAACTGGACTCTAAAGACCTTGCCTCTTCTCTCTCTTGACCTTGAACGTGTATTCTACCTTTTTTGAATCTTAAATTGTTTCTTGATATGGCTAGTGCAAGTGTTACGGTTTTTAAATAAAATCAGATATTTAGATATAAATGGTTTTATAATGTAAATTAGCACTAAAAAGCTCTATTAATCTTTACATGTAATTTTTTTCAATATAAAGCTATGGAAATGCTTTTTTAAAAAAAAGTTAGGTTTCTTTGCTGGTGCTCGTATTACATGCCCCCTGGAAAATCTTCAAAGCTTTCCCTGGAGTTGACTGTCCAATCTTCTGACATGGCTGCCCGACAGCAGCACCTACACTGAGTTTCACAATTTGCAAAGCTCATTACACGCACCGTTTTGGGTTGTTCTTGAAGCTAGTTTTGAACATGCCTTGTAGAATGACCTGCCCTGTTGTTTGCACTTTTCACCAAAGTGTCTTAGTGAGATTTTGAGTTAGTTACATTGTAGAAGGTAATCTGAACTTGAAATCTGTGAAGTGATGGCTAGTGCTGTTGGGGGTTCCTCCCGTGGGCCACAATGCAGGTGTCTGCTGTAAATCCAGCCAGACATCAGCATTTTCGTTTCCTTGGGCTCGGGGGTCTGGTGTGCCTTCCTGGCCACACACATGCCTGTTTGGGTTGCCACCAACGCCATTTGCAGGCATTGGCAATGACTTTTGTCCAATATATGTGTGTCTTCAGTTTTTTCTTTGTCAAAATACAAATTGTGTATGTACGTGGACTTTTTTCTTTTGTTCTTTACAGCTGCAGATTTATTCACAGATTTGGAAAATGCCTTTCAGGGGAAAATTGATGCGGCTTATTTTGAGACCAGCAAATATCTATTGGATGTTCTCAATAAAAAGTATAGCTTGCTGGACCACATGCAGGCCATGAGGCGGTACTTGCTTCTGGGTCAAGGGGACTTCATAAGGCACTTAATGGATTTGCTCAAGTATGAAAATTATTTTGATTTTTATAAATATATAGTAGATTTCAACATGATAAAGAGTCTTACAATTTTTATTTAATGAATAAATGGTGTTAGAGGAAAATTTGTTGAATTCTTACGCAGAATATTGGTAAGATAAATTCAGAAAAGAAAATTGTCACATTGTCATGTTCAAATCTTTTTGCTTTTGCTTGCTCTGAGCTTTGCTCTCAGGAGGAGCTGGGCACCTGCCGGACACTGTAGCACTCACTAGCAGTCCGGTGTGTGGGGGCACGCAGCACAGTCACAGTTTGCTTAGCTTTCCTTAGAAAGTAGTCTTAAAAACAAAATGTATGTTTAAACTGGACTTTTTAGCTTACGTGGCTTCTTGTTTTAAAAATAACTGGAAAAAGCCCAGTCACTACTTTTTTTGTTTTGTTCCATGACAATACTGAAATGTGTGTCCTTCCCCTCCATCCACAGAGATGCAGACAGCTGTGTACTGGAGCCCGTCATGCTCCTGGCTGTAGTGTAGGCAGACACCATGATGCAGCGTGGGGGGTCCAAGCAGCACTGGTGAGAGTGAGCGTGCCGAGGGTGGGCCACAGCATGGACTAGTGATTTTCAGTCGGGCCTATCAGAATGGAAATTATTTTTCTGGTGTTTCCTTTGGGACACTTTAAAACACTACATTACCTTTTGGTCATTTCTGTGCTAATTAATCAATCCTTTGGGCCTCTGGTCCTCAGACTTCCATATGCATCAGAATGCCTTAGAGAGCTTGTTGAAGTGGATCACTGGGCCCACCCATAGAGTCTGGTTCTGTAGAGCTGGGGTGGAGCCCAAGAATGTGCGTTTCTAACAGGATGAAGGTGCTGCTGCTGCTGTGAGGACTGTGCTTTGAGAACCCCTGTTTCAGTCATAAGCTCCTGTAGCTCCATCTCTAACTAGAACTCAGTCTCCAGTATAAAAAAGCTTTGGGGGCGTATATAACAATAACTGACCTTCTGCATGCTCATGGGTAATGCTGTTTGATTAATTAGCTCATGAACGTGTTCATTATCTGCTAAATGTAAATGCTTTGTGATTATACCTGCTCAAGTATCGTGTCTCACTCTAAGTAGGGAAACGGTTTGCTAGTTAGTTAAATACTGGTCATGAGGTCAGTGCCTGTTGGAAGTGTGAGTGATGATGAGTTTTTAAAGGGGAAATGTTCTTTAAATGTGAGGGCTAGAATGGGGGTACAGGCAAAGCAAAATTTAGAGGTTCATGGCAGCTTACAGATAGAGCAGTTAGCTGACCTAACATGTTAAACCTTAGGGTAGGTTTTCATATTCAGAGTATCTCATATTTGGGATTAAGTGAAAAAATTTATTTTTCCTCAGAGGCATGTTTTAAGTCTCCAGTTTTAAAGGGGAATGCCGTCAATGTCTCACTTGCCTCAGATGTATTGGAGTGAAGCTTACGTCCCTTTTCAACTGTGTGTGCCTGATGTTTGCTGCCACGGAGGCCTGCAGTTGACAGGGTTTACATGCACACCTGGGGCTGATCGGCTGTGTCCTCAACTTGGTCCACTCTTGGTCACAGAAGTGTTAGCTTAGCTTCGTATTTAGGAACCCAGATATCAGGACCCCTTCAGGAGTATTTACTGATAAAGCGGTTAGCTAGCTTTTAGCCTTTACAGTCATGGCATCCACCTGTCTGATTGTTTTCAATTTAATGTAGCCCTCTGCTCCCATTGGATTTATGTAGGAAATTGCTGTAGGCCACTTTTAAGTTGGAAAACTTTATTTGTTGACATGTATGGCACATGTAAGTATTTTCAATTTAAACTAGCAAACATTTTTTTGAAAATTTAAGAAGATGCTTTACTTCCCCAAATACTTGGTGAAATCCTATTTATAGTTCATTCTGTGAATATTTTGTTACCATATCCTCTTGGTTCCATTTGTCTTTAGTTTTTATATTTTGAGCTCTTTTTATAATTTTAAGTTTCTACACAGCTCATTAAGAATTCAAGTAACATTTTCTTTTTATTTTTAAAAAATCTGTGCAGACCAGAACTTGCTCGTCCAGCCACGACTTTGTATCAACACAATTTGACTGGCATTCTTGAAACTGCGGTCCGAGCCACCAATGCCCAGTTCGACAGTCCTGAGATCCTCAGAAGACTGGATGTGAGGCTGCTGGAGGTACTGCAAGCCTGGGTTCCGTGCAGTACATGCAAGCAATAGCTCGTACTGAGACCCACAAGTTCCCCCTGATGTTTCCCAGGTTTAAGGCACATCTGGTCTCTGGTGGGTAAGAGGTGTTACTGAAGGATTAGACAGCCTGAGTTTGAATTCCGCTGTGTCACTGTTATGATGTCATCTCCGACCAGTAACTGCATGTCTGTACCACACTAGGCCTCAGTTCTCACCTTACAAGGGGGCCCCTCACAGGGCTGCTGGGCAGAGAACGTGCAACGCTTGTTACAGTGCCTGGTGGTGCGTCATGGAAGCCTAGCGAATCATAGGTCCTGTTAATGTAATGTTGATAAGGAGGCATAGAGATGACATATAATAATAGCAATAATAATAGCATTTATCAAAATAGATGTTTTTTAGTTGCAGCTTGATAGATGTTTCTTAGGGGAATGAGTATCATAAACCTCAGACTCCATTTGCTTAGTTATGAAAGACTATTACTAACCCAGCAGAACCTATTGTTTGTTTGTTTTTAATATTGACTTTTAAGGATTTGGAACATATAAGGCAGTGGGGTTTTGTCATAAAGAAATGGTGATGAATTTTCAACATATTTTATAGTGTTCATTTAAAAATATTTCATTCATTCCAGACTGTTTGTAGAGCACCTACTGTGTGCTCTCATTGTCTCAAAGCTGAGGAGCCAGAAGCAGAAAGGTGCAGTTCTCTGTTTTCCTATAGCTGACTCAAACTAGTGAGCAGTTTTTAAAAGTCGGGCTTTATTATTTTGCCTTTTCTTTGAGGATTTGACAACTTCTTCAGCATTAAGCTTAACCCTGGCGCTGGAACGTCCTGCAATTGTTTGTTTTTGCTCCTAGGTGTCTCCAGGTGACACCGGGTGGGACGTCTTCAGCCTGGATTACCACGTCGACGGACCCATTGCAACTGTAAGACTCTGGGTGTTTTTGTAATTGTCACTGCTATTTAGGTTCTTAAGCATTCTGTTGTTTTAGAATTGACTTTCTTCTGTAAGAACTTCTAATTAGAATGATGTCTTGACGTCTACAATATACCTGGTGAATGAATACTTAAGCCAAAATTGTGCATGTTTTAAATAATCATTTGCGAGTGCTGAAACGCTGTATTATTGGTATTTTTAAAATTCTCAACATTTGTTCTATCACAGGTTTCAGCAAATATTTAATAAATAGATTATTAATTTTGTGTATTTTTCCTGGACTGTAGCAACTAATTTATGGTAATTTGAAAGGAACAATAAATGTATTTTAGGGGAGTTGTGTGTTTACCATTTAAATACAGTTTGATATTTTATATTCATTTCAACTGGTAAAAAATTATCTGTAGTATTGTTCAAGTGCTTTTACTATGCTTAAAGGAAAGTACTCGTTCTTTTAATAGTTACCAGATTATAAAAGATTGATCAGTAGAGTTGTCATTTTTGCACCTGCAGTTAAAATGCCCTCAAGTGCTCATTTTTTCTTTATTCAGACTTGCATAAATTCTTCTTGATCAAGATACCTCTTTGAACTTACTTCAGTCATTTTTATATCTGAAATATTGAGAAAGGACATTAATTTTTTTTAATTATTGGGAAAAATATTCTATGAAGAAGTAATGTAATTTGGGTTTAAAATTTCTCCTTAGCAGTTCTTGCAGAGTTTTGACTCCATGGCTGTTCCTGCCTCTCAAGGTATAAATCAAATCTCCTTCTAGAATCCTTTTGTCAAAGCCGTACTCTGCCTCTTTTCAGTTTGAAGCTCTCAGATTTGCTTTTGATAAGTGCCTCTGTGGTGTCTCCTGGGAAATGGTAGCTACTGGTGTCGTCCTTTTCACAGCTCAGCTGCCGACGTTTAAGCTTCGCCACAACAAATCTACCATATTTTAAATGCGTTAATAATGGCTCTCAAATTCAATTTTTGGTCAGATTTAAATTTGTTTTTCCACCTTCTTTTTGTTTTTTTCCTAAAATTTATTTCTTAAAAAAGATGAACAATTGGAACTTTATTAAATATCAACCTCATATAATAATATTTATAGTTTAGCAAGACACACTTCAAAAGTGATATCTGTACCTAGCAAATGCAAATTTGGACATTTTGAAAATTCAGTTTAAGAATTCAAATTTGTCTTATTAAGCAGTAAGCTAAGTTATTAAAATATTTAAAAGATAAATACCTTGACCACAATAGTAAACCAGTTAAACAGGTTTTTGCAACCGATCATGAGTCTCAAACTCCACATTTTAAGCATACTTAGTTTTTTAGAGAGACAGCTAAGGATTGGGCTGGCCAAGGGCAGGAATAAAATGTTAGTTCTTTTCACCTTTAACTTGTATCCGAAACAGTTTTAAATAATTTTAATGTCCAAAACAGGATATTTTAACAAATTATTAAATTAGACATTTTCTTAATTACCTTCGTTGTTAATATTATATATTACATTTTTTCATAGTATAAAAGATATCATATAAAATCAGTTATACACATTACTTTACAAAACGTACATGCCTTGAGTGATTGATATACTGAAAATGGTCTACTAATACAAAATTATTTCATAATATTGAAGCTCTTACTAGCGAGCATTAAAGTTAATGCATTACATACCTTGTGTATAAATGATTGATCATACAACATCATATTTTAAAAATTTTAGATTTTTGAAAGTTCTAGTAGAAAGAGTCAAAGGACGTTGATGTTACACATTTATTTAAAAAAACAAATTTATGGCCAATAGGTGCCAACTTCAGTGGGTTGGTGGTACAACCTGGGGGCTAGAATGGGAAGGCGGAAGGGATCTCGTAATTGATTAGTAAGATCTGCTATTGACGTCACGTGGGAAACGATCTCTTGTATGTCTGGCCTTTGCCATTTCAGTCTCAGGGTCTGTCTGTGTCATGGGTGGGTGTGTTTTCAGCTAAATGGCCTTACCCATCGCCTATTATTGCACAGCTTCAGGTGTTCAGGCTAATATTAGAAACTGAAATGCTTTTTAATGATCAAAGGTTAAGTTTTACACAGTTGTATACAGAAGATAAAAACAGGACTATTGCATTTAAAAGTATATTTGTAGAGTCAGATTTGGGGAGAAAATGGTTTTTCTGCTTTTTCCCTATTAAATTTAATTTAAATATTATCTATTCCTTTTCTGTTCTCATTAATTGAGATTGTCCTTTTTGTGTAGAATTTAGTTATAATAGGTACACATCTTAGGTATATAATTATATCTTATATAACATATGTAATTTTAGCTTCTTATTAACTCTGAAGAAGGATGTGGAAAGATCATCTTTAACCTTCTCTTTTTGACAGTGGGCAGGAAAAATCCATTTGTTTCTGTCTTCGATTCCCTGGGTGTTAGAGGAGATGTCAGGAGCTTATTTGCTTAATTTTATCTGAACTTTATTCTACAGTAGGTGATGAAGGGAAAGAACATACACATGGTAAAACTAAAATGTTACAGGATGTTTTCCTCTGTATAAATGCAGTGGAATGTGAATATCTTCCTCTTAAACAGTTAATATTTCTGGAGAATTGTTATTAAACTGAATTTTTACAAATCAGGTCACGTTACCTGTACTCTGGGAGCATATTTAAAGGAGTCCTATAAGGTATCATTGTGCATAGCAAAGAATACTTTAATCTGTTTGTGAAAGTATTAATTGGGTCACCCTTCATGTAAACAGGTGCTAGAATGTTAGTAGTGTAAGTGGATCGGCAAAATAGGTAATCTCCAAAGCATTCGTAGTTGGTGTTTGAGTTTCTTTAGAGCAGCTCCTAATCCCTCCTGTGTAGACAGATAACCACCAGTACTGAGCACCTACCCAGTGCTTGCACAGAAAACTCATGCAGGAGGATGACAGTCCTGGGAACAGGTGAAAAGTGCCAAGAATATACGGCAGGGTGAAACATTCTGCAATTGAATGCTAACATGTAAGGCTCAAGCAGTAAATGTTTCAGTGTCTGAAGAGGGAAAGTGGTGAGACCAGGGATAGGTCTGGCCTTTGTCCTTGAGTGACAGGTGGATTTGGGCAGAAGAGTGTGGTGGACGAGGTCCAGGGTGGCAGTGTGAGGCGAGGCCTGCGGGCGTGAACAAACGGAGGTGCGCGCAGGAGTGAGAAGCAAACTGCAGGAGCAGAGCCTGGCCTGCTGCTGAGTGCACAGGCCCTGCTTGGACCAGTCGCTTGCAGTAGCACCTGTGAGTGGACTCTCAGTAAACGAGGCCACCTCAGATGTGCTCCAGGCGTTAGAAAGGGGTGAAAATGTGCTCCTGTCTGGGCTGCACATGTCATTGCTGTCAGAGAAGTGTTCGGCTAAAAGCTGCAGGAAACCCTGTTCCTTTATGCGTAGGACATACTTACACTAGAAAATTATTCATGGTTTATTGGACATTCAGATTTAACTGGGTTTCCTGTGTTTTTATTTGCTAATTCTGGGCAGCATAGAGAGAGGTGACACAGAAAGCAGGCCTTTCCCAGTTCCTACCCACAGGGCTCGTCCTCCCTGGTTGTGAACCTGCAGTCTATTTGCCGTGAAGTGGTCCTCAAAAAGCAGTAAGTGATAAGTACACGTGTTAAAGTAACCTGGAGGCCTGTTTCCAGACTAGAGATTCTTCTAGGCCCTCCTTTCCTGAGATTCGCTGCCCTCTCGTATCCTTCAGGTGGGTAGGGGTAGAAAACACTGCTACGCACCTGGGTTTGTTGTGAAGATTTTAGACCAGTATTAGGCTAGGCTTGAAAACCCCAGGATACCATTCACTAGCTGTGGGGCCGTACTTAGGCCTCCATCCCCCATCTGTAAAACTGGCATAAAAACATCTGCCTTCTATTATTATGGATTTACTTGGCATGCTGCTTAGCACGTAAAAAATTGTTGTGGTAGTTACAGAATGATAGTTTCACAAAATGTACCATAGTCTTTGCTTACAGACTACTTAGAATCTATTGAAATTGATTGTGTGTTCTCTGGCTTTTTTGTTTAAAAAAAGAAGAAATTACTGAGACCTGTGCTGGGAGAATCCTTATGTCGCAGAACATCAGCCTGTCTTCTGTTCTTTTTAGGTGTTTACTCGAGAATGTATGAGCCACTACCTAAGAGTATTTAACTTCCTTTGGAGGGCTAAGCGGATGGAATATATCCTTACTGACATACGGAAGGGACATATGTGCAATGCAAAGCTCCTGAGAAACATGCCAGGTAACCTCCCTCAGAAAGCAGTTAGGGTGACCGTGTCACAGCCAGAGTGCTTACTAGCTCAGCAGAAATGAAGGTGCACTTAGAAGTAATTGACCTGAAAAGTGATTCATTATTGTGCTTTTGGATTGGGCTTCCGTGATAAGGTTCATTTGTAATATTGCTTATCTTGGCTTCAGTGCAAATCAGGAAAAAAAATTGAGTCAAGTTAGAGTTTTTAGACCATGAAATTTATTTTAGAATCACATTTGTTTGTCACTGTAGTGTTCATATGTGTACTTTAGTTTTTTTAAAAACGACTTTTAAGGAAAGAAAGCTGTTTAATAAAATCACTGGCTCATTTACATTCACTTAGTGTTTTAATTAAAGTCTGTTTGGGAATTGCTTTACTGTGTTAGTTCATGACCCAGGAGATGGAAATATTTTATAATATTATTTTATGATTTAAAAACTATAGTAAAAATTCTCATGTCAGATAGTCAAAGTTTATTTTAATGTTATAAATATTGAATGACTTCAATTATGAATAAATTTGAAATCTTTGTCAGTATATTGAATTTGAATTTGGCTAAAGCCATCAACAAAATATTTTAACAAGTACGTCTCTAATGAAGAACTAAACTATTATACTCTTAATCATTTAATTGGTGAAAGTAACTAAAAAGGAGCAGTTGTGTGAAGAAAGGTGTACGTGATCTCCGCTTGCTTCCTAGGTCGAGGCTCGCCCTTGAGCAGCTCCCAGAGTTCCAGAACAAGGCTTCCCCAGAAAGCTGGGCCCAGAGGGTACCTGTCTGTGTGTTGGCATCTGGGATTGGCGGGTTCTACTTAGCGTCCATGTCTTCTGTGTTCCCTGCAGGTCTTTTCCAGTAGATTGGGGTGCTCATGCTCTCGGCCTAGCTTCCTCTGGACTCATTTTATAGAAAATTAATCACAGAGATCCTCTGAAATAGCTGAGAAGGAAGTGAGGGGGGTATTTTCTTGTAAATACTGCTTTCAACATCCACTTTCTAGTAAATGTGGGTTGACTAGCACGTGGGCACCTCTTGGAAGGAGACAGGAGGAGGACTCAGTTGTGGAGAGAACCTCACCCTGTCTCCCCGCTCTGCACCTGTTAACTCTTCCCCGTTTTCTCATGGTCCTCTCTTGTTAGTGCGTCACGGGGTTACTCCTTATTTCACTGGATGTGCACTTGCAAGTTATTCAGTTTGCCTGCAGTTCTCCTCCTCAGCATTCTTTTTAATACCGTTGAGTAGAGCACTTCGTAGCTGTCACTTCTCTGTGCCAGCATCTCTCTTATTGTCTGATTTAGATCAATTCAGTGTGATGCAAATACTTTGTCATTGTATCACTCTTCTCCTTTCAAAATAAGCATCAGTATTGTGTTTAGCCCTGGGAAATCTGAGCTCTGTAACAATTTTAAATATTAGCTGGTTGTGATACATTTTTCTGATTTGAATATCAGTTTAGCAATGTCTATCTGAATTTGCTTCTCTCTTGTATTGAATAATCAGCAGTGAGCTACCTGAAGATAACTAATACATTTGTTTGATTAGTTTTCTGTGTATGGGGAAAAATACATATATTTATCTTTTATGAAATTAGTAACTTGAATTTTACTTTTTTTTTTTCAAAAGATTTTATTTATCTTTAGAGGGCAAGGAGAGGGAAAGAAACATCAATGTATGGTTGCCTTTCATGGATCCCATGCTGGGAGTTGGCCTGCAGGGAACCAGCCTGCAACCCAGGCATGTGCCCTGACTGGGAATCGAACCGCGATCCTCTGGTTCGCAGGCCTGTGCTCAATCCACTGAGCTACACCAGCCAGGGCTAGTAACTTGAATTTTACTTGATTCTATTATATGGGATTTGGTTTCAGCTTCTCTCACTAATCCTTTTTCCTTGTCATTAAAACTTCTAAAATATTTTTAATAGTATATTTCCTCATGTGTACATAATTTATTTTTTCTTTTTGGTGGAACATGTAGGGTTTTATTTTTGTTTTCACTCTTTTTCCAGAGTGAAAAATTATTAGTAGCACTAATATAAATAATGCCATAAGGTTTTTATAAATTTCTATTTTATAAGCCTGTGAATATTTCTTTAGAATAAATTGGAAATGGGATTGCTGGGTTAACAGGTATGAATTTTAATTTTGCTTTATATTTGCTAACACTTAGTGTTTATATTTTAACTCTGTGGGTACATACTGTTTACTTTTGGAGAGTTGTACCAATTTACTTTACATCCTCATCAGCACCGCTCTCGCTTGCAAGTTGCCTGAGTTGCTGCTGCAGTCAAACAGATTGTCGGTTTGATAAGGGAAAATAGAAGTTCATTTCAGTTTTTTAAATGCTTTTAAAATTATTGATCAGTTTAAATGCTTTCTCCTCCTCATCCTTATTCTTCTCCCTTCTCCTCCTCCTCTTCCTCTTCTTCCTCTTTCTTCAGGAAAATGATGTTTTTCATCCTTGTTTCATCTGGGGTGTAATGTTCTTGCCTTTAGCCCAGGGATGTCAAACTCATTTTCACTGGGGGCCACATCAGCCTTGCCACTGCTTTCAAATGCCCGAAATGATTTTAGGACTGGATAAGTGTAACTATGCTTTAACAGTTAAGGAATTGAAATATCATTCAACCCTTCGAAGGCAGTGGCAAGGCTGATGTGGCCCCTGGTCGGTGAAAAGGAGTTTGACACCCCTGCTTTAGTGTATAAGGAAGTGTTTTAAAGTTGTTAGAGGCCAGGCAAGTCAAGGCACAGAAATCAACCAGGGAGATAGTCTTGTTAGTACAGCAGATTCAGAAATGACCCACTAACCATCAGTCTGAGGCAGAACTATAAAAAAGATTCTACGAATTGCTTCTGTAAACACCCTTTGGAGTTCTGTAGATACGCACAGTGTGTGTGTAGAGGATTTGGTCACATGCAGAGTATCAGTAATTATCACCCTAGGAACAAAATAATAATCATAAAAATAAATGGGTTGGAGTAAATAGTTACCCTTGAAAAAGATGTGCTTAGAAGAGTTTAGATAATGGTCTACCAAGATGTTTATGCCCATTTTTATATATTTGCCATCTGGTTGGACAAAAAAATAGTTGTTGGTACTAAAACGGTTTCAAGATCCTTTCCAGTGGTGTGGGATTTTTTTCTGTTGTATTCAGTTAGTCTAAAAAGTATCCCTATTAATGGAAACTAAACTTGTATTTCAAGTAACATTTAACAAAATGAAGTAGAGAGATACAGGTAAGTGAGTTTGCATTCTTCTTGACCTTTGTATATTTCGGGGAGGGAGTGAACGAAGGGCCCCTCCCCACAAGAGTAGTATTGAAGTAATTTCCTTTTTGGTCCTTATTAGAAATGAAAGTGGGCGTGGTGGGCGAGAGAGGTGGTCGGCTCCCTCGTGAGTGACGTGTTGCTGCGGCCTTCTGCTCGTGTCATCGGCAGCTGGTTTTCATTCTCAGTGGTTAACGGTGGCACGTCTTCCAGATGACACCGTGTTCCAGACTGAGTGAACTAGCTTAAAAATGAATAGACGTTTCTTTCTTTAACAGTTTCCTTCTGTCTCTCTCACTGTTGTACGTATGGATGAGCAGTAAGTAGCACTGAATAGTGACACATCCGTGAGATGTTCTCCCTGCTGGACTGGGGAGCTGCGGGCTCAGTTTGTCTGCACAGGTCCTGGACTGCATTGTCCGGCTCAGCCCCGCTCCGCCAGCATCAGGCTGTGTCCTCAAGCTGGTTTTCTAAGTTCTGCCTCGGTTTCCTCATTTGGGGGATCGGTGATGGTAGCACTCACCTCCTAGGGTGATTAGAGTGAAATCTGTGAGGTACCTAGACCAGTGCTGCTCCGGAGAGCCCCATGTGTCCAGCCATTGCTGCTTGCCTGGTGGCAGTGGCCACCAGGCGATGCCTGCAGGAGGACCGCCACCACAAGCAGAGATGCTGGACACAGGGAACGCGGCAAATCCTGGTTCTTACCAACATCCATAGAATCCTTAGCCTTGAGAAATAAATCAGATGGGCAATTTGATGAAGTCAGTTTTAAATATGGTAGCATCAGTTATAAACACAGGTTGAAGGAATTGATTATGAAATTGTGAGGAAAAGGTTTTAGGGTATTTTAAGACAGGAAACTTTCATAATTTCTAATAACACTCAATGCTGTTTATGGTACATCTCCACACTGGCCGATGCTCTGACTGAAGATGCCTAAGCCACATGGTCAAGTCCTTTAAGAGCCATTTGTGTTTTTAAATCAAAGTTGAAATTCCTTCGACAACCTTTAGAGGGCAGTAAAGAATTACAAATGAATCTAATACTTAGATCTTAAATAAACTGAAGGATAGAATGGTCATTTTTGATGTTGTATATAATACTGTCCACTGTTAAGTTAGCCTAGTGGGAGACGTACTGTATTTGTGGATTTATTGGACCTCAGTGCAAATGTTGCTTTGCTTTTGGGATTCTTAGCATGTGGGTCAACCACATAAACACGAGTACTTGTGTCTTAAGTTTGTTTTAAATGTATTTTCAAGGTGCTGGGTGCAGAGTGTCAAGGGGTGTTTCAGGTGTAGGTTGTTAAACTATTTTTTTAGGAATTAAGGGATCAAATTATACCTTGTGAATTTAGTCTGCTTGTGAGTTGGGTGTGTAGTCAGTGAGAAATTCCAAAATACAGCACGTGGAGTTTGGCTGATTTCGCGCATGGGCTGTGGCGATGCTGGGACTCCCGACTTTTGTTTCATGGGTTCCGCAACCAGACGTCTCTTCCGCACGTGGCCGTGTCCTCGCTGCAGCAGCCACGGGCCTCTCAGCTCTCAGAGGCGTTCTTTTGGGAGAATGCCATTAAGATGCTGGGCTCCTTTTAGACACAAGAAAAGATGATTTTTCAAGACAAAACATATTATTTGGTAGAACTTTAGGACTATAAAAGAGAAGAACACATGTTAACTTTGTTAAATTTGCCTTGGTCATGGAAACCTTTTGAAAAGATGTTAATTTAAATAGTCAAGACATAGATGAATGCAGACTACCTGCTTCAATTTCGAGGCTTTAAATCACCTACTCAGTAAATGATGGTGGAGGGCCTACTCTGTGCTGGCCCTCTTC
This sequence comes from Sturnira hondurensis, assembly GCF_014824575.4. Lineage (NCBI taxonomy): Eukaryota > Metazoa > Chordata > Mammalia > Chiroptera > Phyllostomidae > Sturnira > Sturnira hondurensis. Next base: position 4,550,341 of record NW_028076312.1, on the reverse strand, counting down.
TTCGTACTCACTGACAGATACAGCAGACAAGGTCCCTGTGGTAAAGAAGTTTATTGCCTATTAGGGCAAGATGTACATTTAAACAAGAGCTTTAATACACTGTGATTCGCCGTTTGACATGGAAAAGACCAGGTGCTCTGGGAATACAAAAAGCAGACACCTGACAGATGTGGGTGGCATTAAAAAGGCTTCCCAGAGGCGGTGACACCAGGTTGGCATCTAGAAAGGAGTACGTTAGTCAGGGGAAGAGTGTGGGAGTGGGGAGTAGTAGGTCAGTCATCTGTCAGAACAGCGTTTTCAGAAGGGGGTTGAGGGGGATGGGGCAGGAGAGCTAAGCAGAGACCTCTAAGGCTGTTGGTTCGACTTTAATGGCAGTGGGAGCCATTGGAGGCTCTGCACTGAGGCTGACGTGCTTGGATTTGTGTTTTCCAAAAACTCTGGCATCACTGAGAGAACTGGATCTGCAGGGTGAGAATAGAGGTCAGCACCCCAGTCAGCTGTAATAATGTGTGAGGAATGGCGTTGACCTTGCGAATGCAGCAGCTCCAGGGCCGGGGTGAGTGGATGGATTTTTTGAGAGAAATGTGGGAGGCGGGACTTGGTGCTTCAGTGTGCAGATGACGAGTACAGCGGCAGCCTGGTTGCAGGCTCTGGGAGCTAGCCGGTGGGTAGTGGTGCCACTGATCAGGCCAGGGAGTGCTGGAGGAAGGGGTGCCGCTTCCATTTCAGGGGCATTGATTTGAGGTGTTTTTAAGGATATATGCTGCATATTTGGTTAGATTGACCTGAAGCCCAAGACCTCCAAATTGGAGATAAAGACTTTAGATGTAATTAACTATAGATGGTACTTGAAGCTGTGGACTTAATGAGGTTGCCTAGAAACGGAGTGAGAAAAGTCTTGGAGTAGAGAGAAGTGGAGCCGGACCTCCTAAGGGAGGTAAAGAGGCACCACCAGAAAGGTAGCAGAGGATTGGGAGGAAGTGGTTTCTCCGAAACCAGGGGGAGAGGGATTTCAGTGAGAAGGGAAGATGAACTGTGACCACAGCTGCAAGAAACCAGCTAAGGCTGAAAACTGGCCTGTCACTGGAGGTGACTTTGACTAGGGCTGACCAGTAGCACCCACTCTGCAGTGAGAGGGTGGTGGGGGTGCGGAAGGGAAAGCAGGGGGCACTGGTCACTGATGCTAGTCAAAAAATCTCGGGGGTGCAGAGTTTTGTTTGTTTAAAGGATAGTTTTAAATGCTGATGAGAAGAAGTAGAGGTTGATGAATCCTAGAGGGAAAGGAAGAGAAGGAGAGGACATTGGAGCACAGAGCTGGGATTGGGATTAGCTTTAAAGTGTAATGCTGGTGAGTGTGCGGGCTTGGTGGGCCAGAGGGTGGGGGAGGGGTTTCCACCCTCAGCTGCTTTTTCTGTACCTTGTGAGGGAGAGTGGCAAGAAGGAGGTGGATGGAAGAGTCCAGGACAGCAAGAGCTGAAACAGCTGTTTCTAGGGTAAGGGAGGGAAAATGAAGGATTTCTCAGCTTCATGAAGGATTAGGTGAGGTTGGATGCCATGAATTTGAGGTTGACACCAACGCAGTGTGATGCTTTTTTTTGTAAATGTTTTTGTTTTGTAGTCATTCCCTTCTGTTTTCATTTTCAAATGTGACATTAAAGACTCTAGAAGATTAATCAGTAGGGAAGAAACTGTACACTCAAGTAAATCAGAGATTATAAAACAGAATTAATGAATTAATCACTGCATGTCTATGTGTCAAACTGTCTTAATGCCAGAAAAAGTTCTGGTTGCAAAGGAGCTCAAAAATGAAATGGAAAAAAATGTTAGTAAAATCTGCTACTAGAAATCAGTGTGTTAGATATCAATATTGTTGGTTTGATTGTTGGTATGAATCCAGTGGGAAAATTGTAGGGGAGACCCCGAGAAATAGACTGAAAGGAACAAAAAAATGAGTTTTCATGGAATTGAGCTCCTTTCATTAGGTATAGAACATTGACTTGGCGCTAGGTGGGAAGTGGCTGCAAAAGTTTTTATGCTTCTGAAGTAAACATAGGGTTCCCCAGAAATAGTGCTGACCGTAGTCTAGTTACCATCTTCATGGGTCATCTATCAGGAGTATGTGAGTACATCTCCAGTTTTGTCAGTGATGTTCAACTTTCTCTGGCAGAAAAATGTCAGAATGCAAAAGTGTAAATTGTGTAGTTGTTCCCAAGGCTGAAAAATAAGTTGAGGGCGTTCACTGTGAATATGTGCAAAGCAGTGCATTTCAGGGAATCCCGAGTGCACTAGGGGCCAGATTCAGAGACACTGAATGTCACAGCGAGACCTGAATGTTGTTGTGTTTGGTATGCCGAGACGTTATTCAGTTTGTTTCCCTTTAAAAAAGCCCACCAGATTCTGTTATAAAATTAAGAACATTAAAAAAAACTTCCAAAGATGATATCTAAACTATTTTATATAACTTTGTTTGTCACAGTACAAAGAAACCAAATCATACCCTAGAAACATCTTGAGGACCAGTATGTGTTGGCACGGCCCGCAGTGCTGAGTGTTTTAAACACACACACAGACAGTGCTCCGGGCAAGATCGCCCGGCTTCAGGGTGGAAGAGCCAGCTCTGGGTTAAAACCCAAAATGGAAATGGTAGTTAACTGTAGAAATGATAGTAAATGGTAGTTACTTCCCTCAGAAGCTTACTTAAACCATAATATGGATGACTATTACTTAAAACAGCATGTATTATGCTCTTTTGCATTGAAAAGTAATTTTGGTTAAATGGGCTATGAGTAGGAATCTTAGCCCCGTTTGGTAGTCTTAGTAGAAAAAAGTACATTGTTCATTCTAGGCTTACAAGTGAAATGTGAAACATATCACCTGTTCTTTAGAAGAATATTCACCACATTCAGAGATTACGGATCCTGGCGGTGTGGAAGACAACGTCAGGTGTAATTGGAGCGCGCACTGATGTTCCCTGTTGGCCATGCTGTATCTTGGCCTGCTAGGGAGTGCACGTTCAACCAGGCCAGCAGAACCCAGTGTCGCTTAGTTACAAACTTGCAGGAGGCAGTATTGCTTAGAGCACGTATCGTGACTTTTACTTTTTCATACCTATGCATATATGTTACTTCCATATTACTCTCTTCAGAAGGGACAAGAATGGTATTTCCAGTACCTGCATGCAGTAACAAGATTGATCTAGACAGCTGATTAATTAAATAAAGGCTTTTGGAGTGGTAGCAGGACTGTGTCAAGTCTGACCCATATTAAAACCTCTTTGTAGTCCTTCCTCCGTGGACCCGTCTCTGACTGAACCCTCATGTGCAATAGTGTCCCATCACACTATGGTGGAGTCTTTGAACAAAAAGATTAAAAATGCGAGCAGAGATCGGCTGCTCCGTGGTGACCTTCAAGCCTTTCGATGGTTTTATAATCTTGTAAAGAATAGAAGCAGAGCCTGGGCTCAGGCCCGCCGCCCTGCAAGGTTCATGTTTTTCTCAGGTGACAAGGTCACATTCAGGTCCTTAAGGAAATGTCACTTTTGTTTCCAAGTAGCTAGGGAATAGTAAATGTTTCATGCATAGTGGGCAGGGTAATTGTAAAGAAGCCATAAAATTGAGCTTACATTTATTCAAGATAGTGCATTATTATAAGATAAAAAAATTTAATTTAATTTTCAAATACAATTATTTTATTTTATGCCATTCTTTATTAGGTCCTTATATTCTGTAAAGTAATATATTGCTACTTGATGAGATAGCTAAGTCTTTGTTTAGCTCAAATAGCACAGAAATTGATTATGTAAAGGTTGTTTCTTGTTTTAAGAGGCCAGGAGTTAAAGCTAGTGATTTTTTAAAAGATATATTGCAGATATACAGGGGGAGAGCATTGTGTTGATTTTGAGTGTATTTCCCTGTGGGGTCTAACATCAGTTCTTTGACTCTCTTGCAGAGTTCTCTGGGGTGCTGCATCACTGTCACATTCTGGCATCTGAGATGGTCCATTTCATTCATCAAATGCAGTATTACATTACATTTGAGGTATATGCAAATCATTTGTTGATTTTAGTGTAAGTAAGTCATGTCATGGGACTCTGTGGTGTTATAAGAACACAACCTCATTCCTAAGTTTTACACTGTTGCTCCTAGGTGCTGGAATGTTCTTGGGATGAACTTTGGAACAAAGTGCAGCAGGCCCAAGATTTGGACCACATCATTGCGGCACACGAGGTGTTCTTGGACACCATCATCTCTCGGTGTCTGCTGGACACTGAGTCCAGGGTAAGGCTAATGTGCGGCTTAGAATCAAGAAGCAGAGATAATCACAGTCTTCTTTTTGGGGGTTCCTGTCAAATGGAGAATTTTAGAAATTGCCTGATGCTCACATTAGTAGTGATGAGGGCAGTTTTATTAATAGTTTTATGTTCAAGGTGTACTGTTTGTGCGCAGAATTGGAACAATGGTGCTGCAGCTAGAATGCGCTCTAAAATGGATGTCAAAATAGTAAAGAATATAATAATGCCCATTCATTTCCTAGGTGTGATACTATCCTCTTGTGGTTGTTCAAAAGAGAAATACTAATCATGAGTGATGGCTTTGATTTGTGGAGGGGTAATATGTGAACAAAATAAACCAGCTAAGGCACTGTAAAAACAAAGCAATAACCTGTCTCAAAGTCCAAGAGAAGGATGTGAGAAAAGGCAGGGCCCTCCCAGCTACGTGCTCATTTTCTCAATCTGGGTAATGGTCGTCTCTGTGTTTTGCCTTCAGTAAGTCAGCATCTGGCTGCATGAGTGAGAAAGCAGTTTGTCTGGAAAAACCCTGAGCATTTCTCAGACCTCGCGCTTTTGTGCTAACATTCCTTTCCTTAGACCCTGTTCTAACAGTTGCATGTTCCCTGTGGTTAGTCTACTGGGGTTTTCATTTTACATGTGGGGAAACAAGGAACGCCTTGTTTACACTTGAACAATTATATTGTGAAATAGGAGACAAAATTTTAACTGCTTTTTGATGTTAAGTGTGCAACTTCAAAGAAATTTTAGGATTTGCAGAGGGCTGCTTACTACTAAACCTCCACTCTCTTCAAGGATTCTTCTGTGGAAAACGCAGTGCTTGAAAGAGCTTTAGTTTTGTCTAAATTATTAGTATATCTTGGTTAGCTAACTATGGCTGGGAAAATAGATATTTGATAAAGAATTATCGATCATACGCATGAAAGAATTGCTTAGGTCAAAGATGCATCTCTGTAGAATGGTTTTGATAAATGTATTGAAATACTGGCATGAAAGTAATTTAGAATACTCCAAATGTAGTTAGTAATTTAAGAAATGCACATCTCTAACCGTTTAGCCTCCATGACTATTACTAACTCTTGTCTTTGTGAGGCTGAGGTCATAGAAGGTACAGTTCCTGTGAAGTGTGTCCGTGGGCACGTGTGTGTTTCAGTGGATGAGGTCCTCAGACACTGTCGGGTGAGCTGACCTGGTAACACACACCACATTTCCCTGGGCTCGAGGCATTCGCTGTCACGTGTGTCCCCAGACAGGGGGTCCTCTGGCAGACAGATGGGTTGAGGTCTCGGTCCCTCTCCCAGCTTTGACCCAGTGGTCTCAGTGTCTTGAAAGGGCACCGTTACTTATCTCTGCTGCAGAGACTTACGAGAATTAAATTATGTAGTTTGCTTACACTGTTCATCATAGTACCCAGAACGTAAGTGTCGGTTGTTAGAGTTTATAAATGATTAAAAGTCATCTTGTGTGTGGGCATTTTGTGGAGTTTTATGATTGTTAGACTTAATGTTTTTCAGAAAACATGGAACTACTGAGGCTTATGTCCACACTGACATCAAGTCTGACCGGTAAATACAGGGCACTCATGTAAATGATGACACAGGAATTATAACCAACTTCCATGTATGGCTGTTCTGTATGAACCAAGTTAAGTAGTCAGACCTCTTGCCTCTGAAACATTCCCACTGATTTGAACAGAATGAAAGGGAGAAAAAATTTTGCAGGTGACATTATTGTCTTGTGACGATGGAATGTTTACATGTGAGTTGGTCCCGACTAACTTCCCCAAAGGAGTCCTTGTGTTGACGGCTTAATGATCGTTTCTGGCGTGGTCCCTCCCTGGTGGTTTCACTCTTCATTCAGCAGTTTGTCTAGGAGTAGGAGCTTTGTTTTTTAAGGACCCCGATACACAGTGGTGGGCAACAGGAGGTTTACAGTTGTAATACAAATAAATAATGTAATAATAAACAATAATACAAGAATAAACTGTTAATTTACTCGCAACTGTAAACCTAATTTTGCTTGCCCTTATGTTAAATAATCTGTTATTGACATAAATTGAGTGATTTTTATTATATCACTTAATGAGAAAACCAAGGCTGTTTCATACATATAATTTTGAAGTTGTAGGTTGTGGCATGACATTTGCAGGTATGTGTGTATGTTTTTGCAGTTTTTATTGGTGCATTGCTGAGAAAAATCCCGAGTCGCACAGTAAGTTGTGCAAACTGATGTCGCCACAGAACACACTGCTGTAGTTAACCCTCCACGAACAGGTTGCTGACAGAGCCCTTTTTGCATCTTTAGCTTCAAGTAAACAGCACTACATACCTCACAGGTTAATTAGTTCCTTCAGAAGTAATGAATTTTTATTTCACCACAATAAAGAAACAAATTAGAGGAAATAAATCTTTATTAATACAAAATATTATACCATCTTCATCTTTTGTTTTGCATTTTTTTAAAAAATAAATATTCTTTCAAAAGAACAACTCTTTAAAATGTTTATAATCTTTTTTTAAAATATATTTTATTGATTATGTCATAACAGTTGTCCCATTCCTCCCCTTCATACCCCTCCACCCTGCACACCCCTCCCCCACCATCCCCCCTTTTTAGTTTATGTCCGTGTGTCACAAGTTCTTTAGATTCTATATTTCCCATACTATTCTCGCCCTCCCCACTGTCTCTTTTCTACCTACCGTCTATGCTATTTATTCTCTGTACCTTCTCCCCCCTCTCCTCCTCCCACTCCCCTGTTGCCAACCCTCCATGTGTTCTTCATTTCTATGTTTCTGCTCCTGATCTAGCTGTCCTCTTGGTTTGCTTTTGTTTTAGGTGTGGTTGTTAATAACTGTGAGTTTGCTGTCCTTTCTCTGTTCATATTTTTTTTATCTTCTTTTTCTTAGATAAGTCCCTGTAACATTTCATATAATAAGGGCTTGGTGATGATGAACTCCTTCAACTTGACCTTATCTGAGAACTGTTTTATCTGCCCTTCCACTCTAAATGAAAGCTTTGCTGGATAGAGCAATCTTGGATGTAGGTCCTTGTCTTTCATGACTTGGGATACTTCTTTCCAGCCCCTTCTTGCCTGTAAGGTCTCTTGAGAAATCCGCTGACAGTCTGATGGGAACTCCTTTGTAGGTAACTGTCCCCTTATCTCTTGCTCCTTCTAGGATTCTCTCCTTCATTTTTGTCTTGGCTAATGTAATTATGATGTGCCTTGGTGTGTTCCTTCTTGGGTCCAACTTCTTTGGGACTCTCTGAGCTTCCTGGATTTCCTGGAAGTCTATTTCCTTTGCCAGATTGGGGAAGTTCTCCTTTATCATTTGTTCAAATAAGTTTTCCACGTGTTGGTCTTCTTCTTCCCCTTCTGGTTCCCCTATAATTCAGATGTTGGAATGTTTAAAGATGTCCTGGAGGTTCCTAAGCCTCTCCTCATTTTTTTGAATTCTCATTTCTTCATTCTTTTCTGTTTGCTCATTTTTTTCTTTCTTCTGGTCCACTCCCTTGATCTGAGTCCCAGTTTCCTTTCCATCACTATTAGTTTCCTGTGCATTTCCCTTCATTTCAATCAGTTTAGCCTTCATTTGTTCTTCTAATTTATGACTAAAATCAATCAGTTCTGTGAGCATCCTGATCACTAGTATTTTGAACTGTGCATCTGATAGGTTGACTATCTTTTGGTCGCTTAGAAGTATTGGCTCTGGGGCTTTGAGCTGATCTTCTTGAGCCATAATGTTTTGGTCTGTTTGCACCTGTTACACATGAGGGGTGGAGCCTTAGGTGTTCACCAGGGTGGGGTGACCCAGTCGCGGGAATGTATGTGGGGGCGGGGTCAGAGAGGGGCAATGGCGTTTGTTCTGCTCTCTCTTGGATTTCAGTCCCCTCTGCTGCTTCCTACAAGCAAACCGGGCTTCCCTGGTGCTGGCTCCTGGGTGTGTGTGCCTGTGCACCCTCCAGGACCCTGTGTGTCTCTCCAACAAAGTCTCTGTGAGCCTGGGAGCTTCTCCCGGCACCTCAAGCCCAAAAGTTTTTCCAATTGGTGCTCTTAGTCTTTAATTCCTGTTGCTGGGGCCCTAGCCTGTGTGGTCTGTCTCACTGCTCCCTCCTTTACCTGGTTTATGTGTGGGTGGATGTGTGACCACGGTCAGCCAGCCGCCTTGCGCCCCCACTGGGTGTACCCATTGCCACCCCACACCTGGAGTCTGTCAACTGCCACCTGCGTGCCTGGGTTGGTCTGGCCACTTTTTCTAGCACAACCCCACTCTGCCAGCCGCTGACTCCACCCCCTTACCTGTCTGGATGAATGGTTCATTGTTGTCAGACTTTCATATAGTTTAATTTTCTGTGTTTTGGTTGCGTTTTTGTTGCTAAAACTTTGTTGTCTTTAAACTTGGTTGTGCGAGGAGGCACAGTGTTTTCACCTATGCCTCCATCTTGGCTGGAAGTCTTCTAATCTTTATTATATATTTTTTGTTACCATTTAGTCCTCTTGTATGCCCCTCCCCCAGCCATCACCACCCTGTTGTCCATGACCATGAGACCTTTTTGTTTCTTGCTCAATCCTTCCAGCCCTTCCCCTCCCCCCGACCCCCCAGCAGTCATCTGCTCTCATATAGAGTCTGTCTCTTTTGCTTGTTAGAAGAGCAGACAACCTTTACAATAAGCACAGCGATTACTGTATGGATCTTGGAGCAGCCTAACCAGAGAAACAGTGCGGCCTGGTCAGGTCCTCCCATCAGACAAGCCACGTCTGCACCATTGCTGTTTCCCGCAAATGCCTTGTAGTGAATTACGAAGAACGTAAACTGTCCGTTTTGCAGTATCAGAGTTCTCTTCAATCAGGTGGTTTTGTAATTTCAGTTTTGTTTTACTTAAGCTTCAGACATTAGCTCAACTGTTAATAGATGAAATTTGAACCCAAGTATTCCTGTTGCCTCACATAGGAAAGTATTTTGCAGGACCAAGCCTGCATTCATCAGATGACAGGGGTGGGGATGGTCTCAAAAATGTCTTCACCATCTCTGAGATTGTTTTCAACACAGAGTTAGTCCAGCCTTATCGTGTCTTCCCGTCCGTGAACTTGGAGCCTCTCTAGTTTTCTAGGTTTCTTTTATGCTTCTCCGTAAAGTCATGCCATTCTTCTCCCATAAACATCTTGCAAATCTTTTGTTAGATTATGACTTTGTGGAATTTGGCTGGTCTATGGGAATGCTATTCTTGTCTTTGATCTCTTATCCATTTTTTATTCTGTTGTTTCCTAGACCCTCTTAGATCCCATTTTATTCAAAGAAAGACAGTTTTGTGTCTTCCCACAGGGCATGCCTACTGCTGCCTTTTCCTGCCTTAGGGTCTTTAGTTCAGGTTGCTAGGGGCACCACAAGCGTCCTTGGCTTGTTGCTGATGTTGAAGAGATGTTTCATTGTTCCACCATTGACTTCGATGTTTGCCCAGACGTCTGATAGGACCTTTATCAGATCCTGGTCCCAGTTTGTTTAGATGTTTTATATAAATCATGAGTGGGTGCTAAATTTTAACACAGGGTCGTCCCCCCCCCCCCCACCGAACTATTGAAATTATCTTTTTTCGGCCCTGGCTGGTGTAGCTCAGTGGATTGAGCACAAGCCTGTGAACCAGAGGATCGCGGTTCGATTCCCAGTCAGGGCACACGTCTGGGTTGCAGGCTGGTTCCCTGCAGGCCAACTCCCAGCAGGAGACGCACAAAAGGCAACCATACATTGATGTTTCTCTCCCTCTCTCCTTCCCCTCTAAAGATAAATAAATAAATAAATAATCTAAAAAAATTGAAAAAAAAGAAATTATCTCTTTTCTTTCTCAAATGTTAATGGTAAAAAAAATCCCCAAAACCCGAGATGGCAGAGGATAGAGTTAATCCTTTTCAGTTGTGGCACATTGTTCTTGTCAGTCCGGGAAAGACTGTGTGTTTGTTGGTTCCACACCTTGACCCTCACTGTGGGAACCCGTGTCAGTGTGCCAGCTGTGTAACCTTGGGTGTGCACGCACCTGCGTGTGTGTGTGTGTGTGTGTGTGTATTTTGCATGGATATGTTTTTTATTTACAAGTGATTTTGTACTGTAGATCTCAGTCTGTTTCCTTCCTCTTCCTCGGCCGCACCAGGAGAAAGAATGGCTAAAATATGGTAGCTGTACACTGAAGACCACTGTGCAGCACATAAGCAATGGACTGGAGAAATGTACCGTGGCACCGATACGTTTTTCAAAACATTTAAAGTTCAACCATCTTTTCATTCCTCATATAAAATATAACACCTGTTTAAAAACCTTGCTGAGTTTTAAAAAAATGTTTTATTAAGAATTTCCTTTCTTGCGGTCTCGATATTTGGTTTTGGTATGAATCACCAAACAAAGAAAAAGAAAAGAAAAACCTTGAAATACTTTTGTTCCTTTCCTTTCTGAGCTGTAGAATAGTCCAACTCCTAACTCAGCTACTTCCTAGTAACTTTGAAGGGTGGGGCAGCACCTCCGAGTTTATGAGGCTTTAGTGAGGTGTGGAGGTGATCTGCATGGAGAGTTGAGGGTATGTCGGACAGCTGTTGCTGTGGTAATACGGAATTATGGGATTTTTCCAGGACCTGGTGTAGTACTGCTGCATAGTAGATGTTCGGTAAATGTTTAATAATGAAGGAACAACTGATGAGCATTTTGAGAATGTGAGTTGATACCTTGTTTTATAGTATCTTATTACTAGTTACTAACATTTGGCTTGAAAAACTTAGTGATAAGTATGTTGAGGCTCCACTTATGAAAAAAATGTCTTGTTTCTTTAGACACTTTTGAACCAACTTCGAGCCGTGTTTGATCAGATCATTGAACTTCAGAATACTCAGGATGCAATCTACAGAGCTGCCCTGGAAGAGCTGCAGAGGCGATTACAGTTTGAAGAGAGAAAGAAGCAGCGTGAGACCGAGGTACGGTTCTTAGACTAGTGGATTTATCAATTTAAATAACGAATGTATTGCCATTATAATCACAAACGCAACAAATAATTTTCATGCTGAAATGAATGTTCTGAAAGCAAGACCGTGCGCACATCCACACTTGGAGTCCGAGGAATTGCTGTTTTAAAGGAGGTGGTCACCCTCACTGCCGTCGTGTTTAACAACAGACAACATGTGTGAGAATCAGACACCTCTTGCCGCTTTTCATCAGTGTTGAGGTGCTGGTGTTTGTACTCGTACGTGGTGGTGCCCTCAGAGTATGGCCCCGACTCTGCATCGCGTATTATTTGAAACTGGTGGAGACATATACATATATAAATTGAATTTTTGCACGATGGCTATTTTTAGTGACCTTACTAAAGTATTTTATGTCCTCCATGACCTTGAATTATGAAGAATTATTGAGCAGGTTTAGCTCTTTATGAGATTTCTTGTATTTGATGTAGTTTGTATAATCTTTTACTTTTTCAAGATGCTTATTCTTGGGATGCTGACATTTTTTTACAGTTAATACATTTTGATTAGTTTTATTTTTGAGTCTTTTTTGCTTTAAAATTAGTCATAGAGGGTCATATTTAGCTTAAAAGATTTATAATTTGGGGCTCAAGCTGTTTCTCCTGGGTGTTTTAGAAACGGGAGTGCTTGCCTCATCCGTGGTGCAGACAGTGGTGGCTTGTGACTAGGAACTGACGGAGTCTGCGTGCGCAGGGAGGCCCGCCCAGCGGCCAGGCAGACTGAGGTTCAACCAGCTCTAACTCGCTGGCTCTGGCTCGCTGCCTTCTGGTGACTTGACTTCTCTAAGACGTAGTTCCATTTTTGTAAAACAGGAGTGAGTTACTAACTTACACATGGTAATATATGTCAATTATTTAGCATTTAGTCAGTGTTTGGTAAATGCTAGCCACTGCTGATTTTTAAAACTGCCCCATGCTCCAGAGAATTGACCCTTTCGGAGAATTACTAAACTGTATGAATCTACAAAAATCAGTGCTTAGGATTTTTGCACTTTGATAATAGCATAGTGGGAGCTGTGTGGGAGCTCCCAGTTGTGTGGGAGCTGGCGATTCTTTCTCAAGATTGTTAACCATCAGTGCCGGAGCTGAACAAGGTCTATAATAAGTCGGGTTTATTCAGGGTGTTTGATTCAGGATATGCTTAGGGATACCGTAGGACATCTAAAAGCTGAAACTATCTGAGAAATTATTTTAACCTAGGCAAAATGATTTATGAAGCAATCATTTAGACTTAAGGTTCACCGAAGTTTTAAAGAGTTTATGCAAAAAGACTCACAAAAAGATCTCAGAATTCTGAGATTGCTGAGAGTAATTAATCCTGAGTCTGATGGAAGTTGGTTCTGCTTGCTTTTCTCTCTACATTTTGCCTTTTTTTTGTCCCTCATGCTGCTATTGGGCAAAAAGTTTCCCTAAGTATCTATTTTTCTTTTCAGAACTTCTACATTTATAATGACATTTTAAATTTAAATTTTGAATTAAAGGGCTTTCTTTTTTAATATCTTAAACGTTGGAACTCTTGGTTTCTAGCAGCATACCCAGTTACTTGCAGTCCGACAACACTCACACAACACACAGAACACGACTGTACACACAGCTCCCCCAGGACTGGAACCCGGGTCCCACAGCTAACAGTGGGGCCGGCGCCAGCGCGGGCCCTGAGCAGCGTGCCCAGTAGGTACAGACTCCATGCCGTGATGCTCCCATAAGGTTATGCCACCAACTCAAAGCACAGTTAGACTAATTGGTTTTATTTTTTCTTTTAATTTTTAGGGATAGCCTTTATTTATAAAACAAAATTGTATTGAATTGTGTGGAATAGTTACCTGGTTACAAAGTCAGATGTGCAGAACAGAGCATTTAGACAAGTCTGGTTTTGTCACTCTCGGCCAGGAACATGGGTGTGAGAGCCCAGACAGTATCCCCAAGCAGTGAGTTACCAAAGGATAGGACTTTACAGACAGGTTTCCATTCATTCCGAGAATACAAAGCTCCGTTATCATTCTAATAAGTATATTGTAATTCACCACATTTACAAACTGAAGGGGAAAAATTGTGATCATTTGAATGGATGGAGAAAATCATATAATACCAAGTGAGATTTGATAAAAAGTTTGTCCGAAAACCCTACAGCAGAGCTTAACGGTCCAGTATGAGTCATGCCTCCCTGGGTGCGGAACGAGGCCTGGTGCTGCCCCTGTTCTCGTCAGCGTGGCACTGGCAGTCGGCCAGGGTCAGACACCAAGAAGGAGAAACACAAAACGAAGGGGAGAAAGCTGCCTTTTTCTTTTGGCAAAAGTCATGGTTGTAGATACAGAAAAATACAGAATAGTATTTAGGTAAATTACTAGAATTCATGTCAATTTATCAGTGTAGCAGGAACAAGTCAATATGCAAAAATAATTGTATATCTTCCTGTCAGCAACAAACAGTAAAAATGTAAAAGAAATGCCATTAATTGAACATTAAAATGTAATAAAATACGTGCAAGTCCTCTGTACAGAGAACTACAAAACGGGGTTTGGCAGTCTAAGGTTTGCAGGCCAGATTTGGTCTCCCATCTGTTTCTGCCAGTAGTTTTATTGGGACATAAAATATGTCACAGCCATGCCCTCCCGTTTACATGTTGCCTGTGGTTGCTTTTGTGCTGTGGCCATAGAGTTGAGTAATTGCAACAAAGGCCATACGGCCCCCAAACCCTACAGTGTTCGCTCTCTGGCCCTTTACAAGGAAAGTTTGCAGACCACTGCATCACCGAGTGATATTACAAACACTTGAGATAATAGACGAATGTATCAAGTTCATGGATTGGAGAATTGATACATAGATTTAGTGTAATCCCAGTTCTAATCAATCATTTATTTATTTATTAGTAGAAGATGACAAACTAATTCTAATACTTATGTGGAAATACATACCATAGTAAAGATAATATTAAACAAGGACAAAATTAGAAGATTGATAATTGAGTACCCCTGCATACTCGGGACGTAAAATGCAGTAGCCAGTGATGTTGGCTCAAGGAAGGACAAGTCAGTGGGACGGAGGAGTGTCCAGAAACAGCCCCACCCAAGTAGGGGTCATTAATTCTCTACAGAGATGGCGCTGAGAACAGAGGGGCCTGCATCGGCAGTGAACAGTGTTAGGTAAGTATGTCCTGACGCTGCCTCACACTCACACTCACACTCACACTCACACTCACACACACACATTCACACACAACCACTAGGAGGTGGGTTGTAAATCTAAACATGAAAGGTAAAATGCTAAATAAAGCTTTCATAAGGTAACACAGAGAGTAACTGTAAAAGAAATGAAAGATTAGTCATTATGCTACAATTAGTTATGTCTTTTAGAGGCTGCTTAGGAATATGAAAAAGTAAGCCTTTAGAATGTGAGAAGATATTTATATAAACATGACAGCTTTTTCAGATATATAAAGAGCTTCTATAAATCAATACTATAACCCCATTGAAAATAGGCCTTAAATGTGTATAAAGGCACTCACTCTCATTAACTTCAGGTATGTGAAGGTGTCAAACCCCAGTAACATACGTTATACCAGCAGCAGAGTGACCGAAATGTTTAAAGTAGACAACAGTGAGTGTGGGTGCAGATGTGGAAAACAGAACTGCCACAGCCTGCCGTGGAGGTCGGTTTGTGGAGCCACCTTGGAATTCTGCTCGGCCTTTGACTAAAGCCGAATTTAGGGACACTCTTTCCCAGTGTGTTCACTCTTAGCATACAGTCATCAGGAATCATCCTCAGATACCCCAGGCCTCCTTCCTCATAGCTACAGGGTGGGCAAAAATACAGTTACAGTTGTCGGGGGTGGGGGGAATAATACAATAATAAAAAACAGTAATGCAAGACTAAACTCTGCCTTGTGTACTGACAACTGGAAACCTGCTTTTGCCCACCCCCGAACACTGCCTCCCGGAGGAGGGCGGCAGCAATGGGCAGGGCTGCGGCAGGCTCTCTGGGATGCTGGTCGAGGTCTGGCTCCGTCTGGATGGGGTTCCTGGGTGGATTCGTTTCATGACAGTTGGTCATGCTGTCCACTTAGGATTCTTATACTTTTTAATATGCATTATACAGAGTAGAATAGTATATTTTAAAACTTTGTTTGCTCTGGCCGGGTAGCTGGGTTGGTTAGAGTGTTATCCTGATAAGCCAAGGTTGAGGGTTCCATCCTTGGGCTGGGCGCATGCAGGAAGCAACCAATGAATGCATAAATAAGTGGAGCAGCAATTTGATCTCTTGCTCTCTCTTTCTCTCCCCACAAATTAGTAAATTGAAAATTGTTTAAAAAATAAAAGACAAAAGCTGATAGGGGGGAAAGAGATAAGAGGTAATATGTTTTGTAATTTCATCATTTTTTAAAGCCCAGTGTCCAAAGATAAATTTAGTCATTTTCTCAGGTTTCCAAAACTGACCCCAGGAGAGAAAACAAATTTAAACAGGACAACTACTAAACCAGAAGTACAGTCTCTGTGCCACCTGAAGTGTACGGGGCCGGGCAGTGCTGAGAAACCCTGCCAGCCCTGTCAGCAGTGATGGCCTCTAGTGCCTCAGAATTGTTCTAGGCGCAAGAAAGGGAAGTCTCCAAATTCTGGTTGTGAAGTTGACACCAAACAGAAAAGAGATCAAATCTGGATCATAAACGTCAATGGAAAAAATCTTACATGAAATATTGGTGGAAAATATTTAATAGAGTATTAAAAGAATAATTCACCAAGACTGGGTTGATTTCAGGAATGCCAGCATTCAAGAAATCTGTTAATGTAATTCGCTTTGTCAGTCGATGAAAAGGCTCCTTTGATAGTTTCTGTGCTGCCTGAAGCAGTATTTAGTCAAATTCACCATTGATTCTGAGAATAAGCTTTTAAAAATAAAGTAGGTGGAAGTATCTCCAGTACAAAAAAAAATACACCACGCTTAGGGGAAATGGTAAAAGGCATTCCCATTAAAGTCAAGAGTTAATTCAGAGTTTGAGGGGTGCCAGCCTTGGACCCAGCTGGCCCCGCTATTATGTACACTGTGTGTATTAAAAGCATCTGCAAGATGATGGAAAGACACAAGGCTGTTTGTTACAGCAGCGTTAGTAATAGCAAAAGACTTTTTGTGACAAATTCTCTAAATGGTTACATGTTATAAAGTATAATTCTGTAGTTATTAAAAACAATTGGGGAGGTTCTGTGTTTACTCATGTGTATTGATGTATTTCCAGGGTACATTATTAATTGGGGAAAAGTATGCTAGAGAACAATTTGGCTTCAGAAAGCTCTTAACAGTACAGAGAGGGATGGACAAAGCACGCATCTCCGCACTCCCAGCATTTCTTCTCGGTCCCGCTCTTCCATCCCAATTTTAATTTTGCTTGGTGCTTCTGACTCTTCAGGGCCAGTGGGGGGTGACAGCAGCGGAGGAAGAGGAGGAGAACAAGAGGATTCAAGAATTTCAAGAATCTATACCAAAAATGTGTTCCCAGCTGCGAATATTGACGCATTTCTACCAGGTACATATCAGAGTAACAAAATGCTGTCCAGATCACATTGCTCAGTTTTTGTAATTGGCAGTTGGTCAAAATGATTAAAAAGAAGTTACTTCAATAACGTAGGTGTGGGTAGCACTCACCGTAGTTCCAGATTGCTTGCCCTTCCCAGAGAGTAGGTCTTAGTGCCCCATAGTGCAGCCAGGTCTGTGGTGCCTGGGATGGTTCCAGTGTCGTCGGGGATTTGGGGGGCGGTGCAGGCAGCTCTGGGAGGACCACTGTACATCTCTGCAGCTCAGGCTTTGTCAGGACCATAAATCCAAGAAGTTGCTTGTGTGTGAAGCTGAGTTGCCAAGGCAGCCAGGGGGCGAATGAAGCTCGGGGAGGACGAGTATGAAGTTGCTGCTGAGAGAAGCTGATGGCGGAGTCCCTGTGGGCTGCTCTTTGTTTCTGTGTTTGGGGTCTGGTTTCTGGTTCGACCTCTTGGTCAATGAGATCTTCATGCTGAAAATACAGATGAGAAGATTTTCATGAAGAATTTTTCCATTCCATTGCCAATAATTAATTGGAAGGACAAATCAAACTTTTAAAAATTATGTTTTTGCATGTTATTATCCTGTGGTTCAAAATTTAAAATGAAACATCACCACACTCTACCATGGGCATATAGTTTGCTTCCTGGGATCCTTGCAGTTTTTTAATTATATGTTTTTCCTGAGTGTCTCTAAGGGGGAAATTCGTACCGTTAGCAAGTGGTCTTACTCTGACATTGACCTACTATTGCGTTTTTGTTGAAAACATGTTTCATAAATGGTGGTAATGACTATGTTATGTTCTGTCAGAAATACTTTTATTGGATTGTTTTAATAATAAAATGCCTCTTGACTCTATGTTGTACATACAATATGTATTTATATTTCCTATACATGGACGCCAAATAATTAGTTCCACTCTGTCATCTAAGATCGTTGTACAACTGCAGAGGAGTGATATGGAGCTTAAAACTGTGTCCTGTGTTCGTTTCTAAAGGGGACATTGATGGTTTCACATTTTCCTGATGGACAGTACATTTTTAACAAAGTAACCTTAATCAGCACGGTTCTGGTTTTACCTCTGTTACAGTCCTAATCTCCTCTGTAAATCATTACCACTCAGATTTCTTTTCTCTCCGTTGGTGTTTGCAATGGCAGAGCGTTAGCAGCCAGCCGTCACGGACTGCTTACGAATGGACAGCCCCATGGAAGGAGGTGTTCCTCAGATTTCCGTGTAGTGAGCTTCTCACACGTCATGTTTCATCACTTACCAAGAAGTCACTGTATATATTTTTAAGTAACTATTTTCAGTTATAATTGACATACAGTGTCATGTTAGTTTCAGACATACAGCACAGTGATTAGACATTTATAATTTTTACAATGCAATTCCTTAAGGAACTCTCTTACAAGTCTTCTGTCACCTAGAAAGACAAAGTGATATGCACACACGTACGCGCTATATGCTTGCTCGAGTGCGCAGTCACGCTGCGTGTGTCTGCACGCATACCAGCTCCCCAGAAACCCCTCCAGAAGCAGGGAGAGGGAAGTGGCAGCTGCCAGAGCTTGCAAAGGATTGACACGTATGGTGGTGTTTCGGTAACTTTCTCTGTTCAGATAAGAACTTT
Source organism: Sturnira hondurensis (assembly GCF_014824575.4). Lineage (NCBI taxonomy): Eukaryota > Metazoa > Chordata > Mammalia > Chiroptera > Phyllostomidae > Sturnira > Sturnira hondurensis. Next base: position 4,531,906 of record NW_028076312.1, on the reverse strand, counting down.
CCCAAACCCGAAAGTGTGGAGAGGAACAGCACTTCCTCGGAGGAGATGAATGAATGCCTGCCAGCTGTGCCCTGCAGGCTGTGTGGCACCTGACGGGGGCGGGGTTTGTACCTACTGAGGACCTCCTCCAGCCCTGAGGTGGGCAGTCAGTGGTTTTGTCACATGGAAGTCTAAGTAAACTCTGACACACACTGTTACCTTTATGAAGCCCCCTCTCCTTACTTTGCGGTAAGGAGGGGACAGGCACACTCCGCCCCGCCCTGTAGGACGGCGACTGCGAACGGCATGGGGACCTTAAGAAATAGGGTGTAGCACACATATCCATTTTACATGTTTTCAATTTATTTCCCCATCAGGGCTTTGTGATTAAATCCTCTTTTATAACTCATATGAAAGGTGAAAAGTGTAACACTGAAGTTTTACGATTAAAAGAATAGGATGTTTAACATCAGTTGCTTTGCTATTTTGACTATTCTTATAGAACTCAGGGCAAAATGGAAACATCTATTGATTAGCTCTTTTAGGTAAAATTTATTGGCTGCCAATTTGTATTTGTGAAAATGGGCATCTCTTCCGTATGCGGGTTCCATTAATCAGTTGGGAGTGAACTCGGGGTCCCCAGAGAGGTTCTCCTCACCCAGGACACTGCCATCGTGGGCGTCGTTTGGAAGGAGATAATAACTCTAAATGGGATTAAAATGGGGGACACACATTTTGTGAATCGGTCTTTTTTGCAATGACTATTTTATTATTTCTGTTTCTTCTTAGGGGATTGTGCAGCAGTTTTTGGTGTTGCTGACGACCAGTTCGGATGAAAGTCTCCAGTTCCTTAGCTTTCGGTTGGACTTTAACGAGCACTATAAAGCCAGAGAGCCACGACTCCGCGTGTCCCTGGGCGCCAGAGGGCGGCGCAGTTCCCACACCTGAACTGCCCTCTACCCTCTCAGGGATCTGCAGATGCTGTTAATTGCATTGTTTGACATTCACATTTAAATTCTCCAGGCAACTGGCATGCTGCGGGTATCACCATTCCTGCCCACAAATACTTCAGTGTTTCAATGGCATGGCGTGTGGTGGAAACAAAGTCATCTTTTTATACATTGGAGTTGAAAATATTTGTAATGGCACTAAATTAAATAGGCTGGTTTGCACTATTCACATTGATTTTTTAAAGTCTTCGTATTTAAAAGATACCACACTTTGTTGAGGCTTCTTAAGCTCTCCATGATATAATTTATATTTGTCACTTTAAAAAAATCAGTTTCTTTTAGAGAAAATTAGGGCAATGGATACTCATCAGTTAAGATGGTAATGTCATTGGTATTTTTTTAACATCCTCATTAGAGGTAATTTTTGTTAATATAATCAAATCTAAACAAAATGTCTCTACTAAGAAAATAAATAGAGCATTTTATTTTGTTTCTTAGTGTTGTAAAAATTAACCTCTATAAAAACCTTTATATCTTAGTGCATTTACACATTTATTCTTCTTTTCTCTTCAGAGTTCACATTTGTATATTTAGTTTACTCTTTCAGATAACTGCTAAAATAGTATAGAACAAAGTAAGAGTGATGTGGAACAAAAACATCCTTAAACTTAGATTTTTTGAAACCATCGGCTGAAGCAGTGTGTAAATATGGATGACTAGAAAGTTAATGAAGTACTTTATTTTCAAAATTCCGATAAGCATTGGGAAGAAATTCACTTGAATAATGAAGATTTCCTTTTTCCTTGCCTATTTTTTCATTGTAAATATTTATATACTGCTGACCAGATGTTGGAGGAAAATGTTTTTGTAAAAATATCATATCGAGTCACATAAATCTGCCTTTATTCTGTCGCTTAAGTGAAAACTTAACAAATTAAAAGCAATTATCTTTCACATGTATTGGTTCTTTCTTGCTCGGTCCGTGGAGACACAGTCCCCGTGCCAGAATCAAGGGGGCAGGGCCAGCAGAGCTGGATTTAATGCGCTTCCGTATATGCATTACTTCGTCAGCGAAGCCCAGAAATGTGACCATGTGTAACTGTCACTGTAGAGCTGATGGGGACACCACCACTCAGTGTTCACATGTGGCAGGTGGCCTTTCATCTCTCTGGTTCTCTACCTGCAGATCTGACAAACCACAGGTCAGAGGTATCAATAATTTAGAAAAGTTACATTGTTGCGGACATGTGATTAGGCCCACGTGGTTGTGTACTGAATATGTACAGACGTTCTTTTTTATCTTTATTCCCTACATAATGCAGTATAATTACTTACATAACATTTACCTGTCATTAGGTATTATTATAAGTGATCTAGAGGCAATTTAAAGTGCACAGGAGGATGTGCATAGGTTGTATGCAAATACTGTGCTCTGTTACATAAGCGATGTGAGCACCCTTGGATGTGGGTGTGGAAGGGGGGTTCCGGAACCAATGCCCCACAGGTGCCTGGGGATGACTGTGCTCTTAGTTACTTGATGTCCACATCGGATTTCTTTGGAGTCCTGGCTATGCAAAAAGGAGTCTGTGCTGAAGGTCAAAACTTCTTAGGATATGCATTTATTTCAGCATAAAAATTTATAACATCAGAACTTTGAAGCAGGGTTCTCTATGCAGACCTTCCCAGAAATGATGGTGTACTATGTATCTCCAAGCGAAATTTCCCAAAGTGTTTTGTATTTTGGAGCCTGCTTCTATTTTATTTGAAGCTTTCACCAGAGATTAAGCCTCAGTAGAAACCACTCCAGAAAATTCTACTTTGGGGACTAAAACTCCATCTGAACTTAGGAGCCATCGGGTGATTAGGCCAGATTTGTGGGTTATGGAGGAACTTCTGAGCAGGGGGCCCCTGCGTGGAGCTGGGACAGTCCTGGCAGGGGCAGGATGCAGGTCTCACTCAGAGCAGAGCCCGGGGGTTTAGAAGACATTGCTGTGCACCACAGCGGATCAGGGCAGTGCAGGGGTGGGGGTTAAATGAGGCCTTGGAAGGACTCATTTCAGACCCACTGGAAAAGTCATGAAGAGACAGGCAGGCCTGTCACAGAGCAGGGTCCTATCAACCAGGGTCAGCAAAGTCTTTATGAGTGGGGGGGCCCCACAGTGGTGGTTGAGATGGGCGGGCTGAATCAGCTCTGGAGGCAGATGCCCCTGCCCTTGCCCTGGGAGGGTCACTTCTTCACCCAGAGAATGCTACTCTAACATTTCAGGGCTGTGAAGATGAGAGAGAATGTTTGCATAGGGTCTGGCTCATAGTAAGTTCTCAGTAAATGGCACTCTTATGTTCCGGTAGAGTGGAGTCTCTTGTCCTGGGCAGCACAGAGTAGCTGTACCCTAGCTCTCATGTCGAGGATGCCTCCTATGCCCAGGAAGTTCGGTTCCCATGGCTGAAAGCACAGATATCCTCAGGTGGGAAACACATCACTCATGTCCCGTTAGGATAATAGGCTTGACTGAAGAGGGGAAAGGCCTGCCTTTCCTCCGTGCATGTGTCACCAGCAGAGTTCATGGCTTTGTGATTTCTCTAATCCTGTGGAGAATGTGTCCTCCAGACGTGAATGTATAGACAGGAGGGTGCGTACAACCAACTTATTAGCCATTTATTAGGGAAAGAGCACTTGCACTGAATAGCCACAGTCCTACTGGGGCTGAAGCCCTGGGCTTCCCCTCACGGTCGCCTCTGGCTCCTTTGGTTGCACTGCCCGCCACCCCCAGCAGGAGGCGTAGTTTAGCGCTGTAGTGGTCCCAGCACCAGATGCTCACTCACCAGGCACTTCCTGGTGCCTTTAGGCACAGCCACCTTACCTTTTCCCTGCACAGCCACCCGGAGGGTGTTTCTGGGCCTGTGTAATTTGGGGACACCCAGGTTCAGGAGGTGAAGTGGTCTGAGGTCACCGAGCCCAGTGAGAGCAGGCCACTAGGTCCTAAAGCCTGTTTGGCCCCACCCCAGGCATTAGAGCTGGCCCCAGCCAGGCTGTGACCTGCTGAGGTGCCCAACGGGACAAGCCGGGCTAAGATCCAGCCCAGCTGCTCCCACCACGCTGGCTGCTGCTTGGAGGAGGTGTCAGGAGGTACTGCCACTCATTTCCTTCTGTTTTGCTGGGGAGGGAGTTGAGGCCTCAACATCCTGGGCCTCGACCCTGCTCAGAACATACCTCTAAGCTCAGTGAGGGAGATGCCAGGTCGCTGCTGGGCTCTAGGGGGGGAGCGGGGGAGGAGAGAAGCACCAATTACACACAGATCTCTCTGCACTGAGAATATACCTCAGCTTTCCAGAAAATTGAGTCAAATGGGATGGAAATTTGGCTAAGTGATTATGGATATTGTTCTGTGGACGTGTTGCCAGGTGTCTCTTCAAGAAGAGAAATAAATTTGTATTTCTCTGCCTTTATTATGGGTTTAAGGTTTTAATAAAAATGCAGCCAGGGAATATCACATAGCAACTTGCCTGGAGCAGAGATTCATGTTGCTGACAAAAGCTTCAGACTCTTGTCTCATGTTAGTTTGCGGGCTTCCATTGGTAATCTAACCCTGTCACCCTGAGGGACACTGCAGAGCCGACAGCCTGCATTTGTCCCCACCACGGATGAAGGCCCAGCGCCCCCCACCCCCTGCCCCCCTCGTTTGAAGTTCAGCTCAGAACTTGTATTATTTTTCAACTGAAAAAGCAAAATGGAACACACGTTTTATTAATATTTAACACATAGAGGGATGCTGGTGACATGACACAGCCTGTAGGCAGGAAGGACACTGTCCAGAGTCGTCCTGAGAGGAAAGATGTGGGTGGGTGGGGGAGGAGCGGGTCCGTGAGGGGCAGGGGCTGCTGGAGGACCTGCTTTCGTTTTTTGAGGAATATGTTTGCTAAGTAAGGGTATCGAGGTTGACACTTCCATCACTTTGAACACCGTGTTTCATGATCTTCTGGCCTCCTTTATTTCAGACAAGAAATCGTGGTGGTTTGTGTCTTTGTTCTCCTGTCTGTACTATGTTTTTTCCTTTCTGGCTGTTTTCCAGATTTGCTCTTTATCCCTGATGTTCAGCAGTTCGACCAGGATGTGCCTTGGAGGGGGTTTTTCCTACTTGGGTTCACCAAGCTTCTTGGATTTTCATTGTCTATTAATTTTGTCAGTATTCTTGCTTGTTATTTTCTCAGCCTTTTTTATTCCCCAGTTTCTCCCTCTGCTCCCTCTGGATCCCAATTACATGTATGTTGAACTGTTACCACTTACCCCCAAATCTTAGAAGCTCTAGTCTCTTTCTTCTCCCACTATTTTTTCCTTATGTTTCCATTAGGATGATTTTTTTTCACGTGCCTTCAAGTTCACTGATTGCTACATTGCTCTCAGTCTGCAAATAAGCCCAGAAAGAGGGTTCTTCCCTGATATCATATTTTTAATTTCTAGCATTTCCATTTGGTTCTGTTCATGGATGATATTCACCCATTTTTCTAGGGTTTCAAACATATTTGTCATAGTTAAGGTTTCTCTCTGAAGTTCCAATGTCTGAGTCATTTTCAGGTTTGGTTCTGTTGACTCTTTGTTCTTGGTGGGGCACATTTTCTGCTCTTTTCAGTGTTTTGTACATTCGATTTTACCAAGTTTGCAGATCTTTTTGGTGAGGAGAAATGACCCTCAGTCTGCTGCCAAGCAAATATTTTCAACAATATTTATACATTCAACCCTTTGCATGGTAAAACCTCACTAATAATTTTTTAAATTTATTTTTTTATTCACTAATGACATTTTGATGACTGAGGAAGCAGCTACCTTTCCAAAGAAATTTGTCCAAAGAGAAAACATTTGAAAATGAATGTTTAGAAATGTTATTTTCTTAGTATGTGGTTTTGTTGCTAAGCACTGTGTATGTCTTTTTAATTTTTTTTAAAAGAAGTTTGACTTAAACACTGAAAAAAAACCCTGGAAACATCATTTTAAAGCTTGTTTCAAAATACTCCAAGCAAAGGTTTTCATTTGGTTGGATCCATTTGTTAAAATTCTTAAAATTCAACCCATTCTAAGGCGTCTGCAGGAACTACAGCCGACTGCTGTGTGCACGGAAACGTGCCGCCCCATTCGCACGGACACCCTGTGGGGCTGGCCCCGGGGGCAGGGGGGTGGGGAGGGTGTGGGGAGCAGCAGGCAGCGGGGATCAGAAGTCTGGCCAGGGATGCACTGTGCCACTTGGGTCCCCGGGTCCTCATGAGGAGTCTTCCTTCAGGCATGACAGTACAGAAGATCCAGTGTCAGAATCAACTGAATTTAAACGTCATGTCAGATGGTGTACTGCAAGGTGCTAACCCCAGCGTTTCATAAATACAGAAGTCTATTTAAACATAGTACTTCCTCATATCATAATTACTTATGCCATGCATTAGTAAAAGCAAAGGTGTTAACTGATAAATTTAAAATCATTAAAGATTTTAAATTTCATTGCATATTCCTCTAAAAGTTCTGTTTTCTATATTTTGTTATATAATATGCATAATATACTAGTCCTTCATGTGTACAATTTGTATAAATAGCTACATACTGTGAGGGTTGATTCATGCTTGAAGTTTTAAATCCTGGTTCTTGTTAGGAAGTCGGAGATCACTATTTTAGATCAGTCCTCAGGGCACCATCAAGAAGGCTGGTGTAGTCAGGGTTTGGAGAGATACAGTGGCTATTTCTTAGTAACAAAATGCCAAAGGTAGCACAAGATTCATTTCCTTAATTAAAAAAAAAATCCTGGTTTTCCCCATGGTGAAATTTAGTTCCTTTGCATATTAGAAATCCCTCAGGTGGAGGAAAAAGGAGAGGAGAGGCAGGGAGGACACGTTTGTCCTATCACTGCCAGAAAACCTGGAAGTTGGAGAGGTGTGGCTGTGGACGCATCTCCCCAAGGCCACTGTGGCTCCGTCCACAGCCACACCTCTCCAACTTCCCACGTTCTGTGCACTGCCTGCCTGCAGCCTTCGTTCTCCTGGTGCTCCTGGCCCAGTGCAGGCTGCTGCGTCCCTAGTTCTGCAGATTCCAGCCGAGGGGTCTTTCTCTTAGTGCAGGGGTTGGGATAGGGTGCAGGAGTGACTAGCTCAGGGTACTGATTTCTGTCCTCCACATGCAAGAAGAGATTGCCTCTATTGACTTTTGTATCATTTTATTTCTGGGATTCAAGACCATAGGACAGACAGCAAAATGTCTTGGTCACCAGGGCACTGTGCTCTGGGGCTGGGTGGACTTTGCTGCCTGGGCTGGTGTCTGGGTCCACATGACAAGCAGAAGGTCACAGCTGAAGGCTCTGCTGACTGGCTCTGGGGGCCCTCTGAGTGGTACCCAGAGCTCTACTCACCTCGGCAGGACCCAGTGACAGTCACTAGCACAAACTGGGTCCCAATGGCACAGACACACGCTCACACTAATGTTCCCTCCCCAAGGGACCATTTCTGTTTGTCTTGGTTCTATAACAATTTAAAGATTAGGTCACAGGATAAGGCAAGTTTAGCCTGCAAGTTCAGTTCCCCATAGCCTGGCGCTTTGCTTCACCATTCGGGAGGGAGGCCGATTTGGGCACGTGCTGCCAGTCACATCGGGACTCCCCTGACCCCTGTCATCCCTGCCATCTCTCCTGCCCCAGGTCCCCAGCAACATCAGGGGCCACTCGACCTGGATGTGCTGTGTCAACTGGGATCTCACAAATGACATTATAAATCATCAGTCCAGGAGCTAATATATATTTTAATAATAACCTGCAAATATTTTTATTAACTTCCTCTGAAGAAGGAAGAAAAACCTTGCCTCAGTACCAAGCGAAAATATAGCTCCTGGCCTTGCCCAAGCCAATGTGTTATCTACCGACCATGCCATTGGCTTGCCTGCTTTATCTGCATGTCCTTGCTCAATATTTCATGTCACTCTGTGGCCTTTTGTGCCAGGATCCAGGCAGCTGCGAAATATCCATTCATTATGTTCCCAGAAACTCATTGTTGATGTTGTTACTACTCTGCAGTTTATAAACGTTGAAAATCAGAGACACATTAGTTAACTGACCTGCTCGTGAACAGCCACCCGGCCAAGAGGGGAGGTCAGCACTAAGCTGTGGGGTCACTGGCTCCTGCTCTTTCTTGCTGCTGTGGGCTCATCACTGGGGGCCTCTGTGTGCTTGTCTTCGACAGCCACGGGCTGGACTTGCTGAGAAGCAAGCTGAGACAGGAGTGCCAACATCACACTGAGGGGTGAGGCCCAAAGAGGACCGGGCGGGTACATGCTGGCCGAGGAGCAGCCTCCTGATGCTCTGGCCAACCCTGCTCGTGGGTGAGGCCAGCATCAGGCAGAAAGGGCCAGGCCCTGTGCCATAACCTTGCTCAGTCATGACATGTCATCCCAGTGGCTGAGGCCCATATGAAGGCACTGAGAGCTGGCTGCTGTTCCTGGAGGGGTCTGAGCTGGGCTCTCCTGTGGCCTGTGGGTCATGGCTGTTTCGGGGTGCACCACTTAATACAGTGCAAGGAACACCTGTCTTCCTGAGAGGAGTTGATGGCGGGCAGTGGGATGAACCAGCCCTCTAAGAGCAGGTGGGCCCAGTGCCCCACTGATCCTTGTCTCTACCCTGCAGCATTCTTTCTAAATCCTCAATCTCAGCATCACCTTTGCTGGGTTTGGCGGCTTACCTGGTGGTGTGACCCAAACCCACATTCCTGAGGGGCTGAGGCCCAGCTAACCACACGCTTCTCCGGTTGCTGCACCTTCCATTCCAACCGCGCCAGGGGCCGTTGGATCCCACATGCTCCCCCCACAGCCCGGTGTCTCCTTCTGTCCAGGCTGGTTCTTCTGGAGGATGGCAGTGTCTCCTCTTGTCTGCTTCTCCCTGGACACCAAGAGCTCAAAGAGGCAGCTGCGGCTTGCAGTCCAACGTTGCACGTGGGACAGGATCAAACTGATATCACCTAGCAAGGATGTGCTAAGTGATGGGAATCTGCGTGTCTTTTATGTTGGGGACCCCAAAATATGTACCTACATCAAATCCCTGGAGCCTGCCAGTGTTGTCTTACTTGGAAAAAAGGCGTCTGAAGATGTCATTAAGTTCAGGCCCTGAGATGAGATCATTCTGGATAATCAGGGTGGGGCTGGAACCTAACAGTATCCTCCTGAGAGACACACAGATGGAGGAGGTGGAGGCCACGTGAACACAGAGGCAGCGATCGGGGTGGTGCAGCCACAAGCCCAGGAGCCACTGGGAGCTGGAAGAAGCAGGAAGGACCCTCTGCAAGGGCCTCCAGAGGAAGCACACGCTGAGAAACCTCAATTTCAACCTTCTGGGCTCCAGAACAGTGAGAGAATGAATTTCTGTGGTTTTGAACCCTCCACTTTCCGATAACTTACTACGGTAGCCCCAGGACACACATGGGGACACACCATTCTTATCCATTAAAGACTGAGCAAATGCTGAGGGACAGAGAGATGGACTCTACTGAGTATCTTCTATTTGCCACTCCAGACACACTGTCCACCCTTGTCCACCAGCCCTGACCTGGGGACACTAACCTTCTCAATAAGACAATCATGTCAACAGACTCCTGTACCTTCTCTTTCCTACTGAGTGTCTCCCTGTGGGTGGTTGTTCCTCCATCAAGCCCACACCTTTCTCCAGGTGGCCCTCACCTGCATCTGGAACCATCTGGGTCCTGCCCTGGTGGTGAGGAGTCTCTGCCCCTGCTCACTGAAGGGCACCTCTCCGTCCCCATCACTTCCCTACCCAGACTCTGCAGCACCCCCTGTATCACACTCTCAGGTACCCACATTTGACTCTACTTCTTGTTCCCTAATGAGGTTCTGACTGGTTCATCTATCTTGACCACTGAAGATAGATGCTATTAAATGGCACCTAGACTTTTGGACACACTGAATGTAATTCTAGAATAAGTTGCACCTTTTTTTTCTTCCTTTCTTTTATTCCAGGTGGCAAATAAAACCTGGCACAGCATTCACTGATGACTGAACTATGGAATCTTCTGTTGATTTGTCCCGGTCCTGGGGGAAGGCCGGTGTGGAGCTGCAGTTGCTCCATTCACTGCACTACTTCCTTGGTGATTGTCGGGAATCTCTGGTGATGAGGGTCAGTCAGGCAATTCTTCAGAACCACACGAGGCCACAAGCATCTGTGAAGATGCTGGCGGTTCAGTTTGTCTTGCTTTTACAGTCTCTCTGTCTTGCCCTGGTCACATGGCTCAGTTGGTTGAGGCAACGTCCCGAACACCAAAGGGTATCGGGTTTGATCCCCAGTCATGGCACGTACGGGAGGCAATCAATGGACAGTTCTCTCTCTCTCTCTCCCCTTCTCTCTCTAAAAATCAATGAGCATATCCCTGAATGAGGATTAAAAAAATAAAAATAAATAAAGTCTCTTCTGTCACTTTCAGGGTTCACATGCCCCTGGCTCCAGAAGAGAGAGTGTCAAGGTCCGCCCCTCTTGGGAACCTTGTACTGGACACTTCAGAGACAGCAAAGCCACAACCCACTGTGGCATCTAAATCCTGTGTGTCCAAGTCAGAGGTGTTTGTGAGCAGGCAGTGGACACTACAGCTTCCATTGCACATATCTGTCCATCTGTGGACAAGCTGGGCACCATGCGGAGTTGACTCTAGGTTCTAAGGGGTGTGAGGGAAGCTGTCCTTCCACTTCCCCAAGAGTGTGTGTGCCCCTGTGGAGAGCAGAAAGAGTTGTGGTCACAGCCCATGACTTCTGTTGTAAACTTTCTGTGCCATTTGGTGACTGCTCCATGCCTGAGCCCTCACACTGGCCAATGAGATTAGCCACACGAGGCATTAGCGTCCCTGTTTCTTTATGGAGCAGGGTGGGGGCTGGGGCGGGCAGTCTAGGGTGACTAGGGCTATGAGGCCCTGCAGGGGCTCAGGGAGGTGGCTGTTGACCCACCAGTAGAGATGTACTTATAGATATTGTAACAGGGACTGCAGCCCAGCTCCCCCTCCTCAATGGCCACATTCTTCTTGTCCCTCTTAGCTGTATTTCCCTTTCTTCTCTTCGCATCAGGATGCCCACTCAGTCACTCTGCCAGAGGGCCTCCCATCGCTTCTTTCACTAGCGAGTCTCTGAGAAATGCTCCCCTGCCAGCACAGGTGGGGTCCAGCCTGCGGGGTGGCCTTTAGCCTGCCCTTCAGCCTGCCCTTCATCTGCCTTCTCTCTGGGCCATCTGGGCCATTTCTAGGGGTTGCATCAAGCAGCTTTGGGGCTGTGTTGGAATAATTCAGCAACTTGTGGTTGCCCTGCCAGTCCTGCCAGTCCAGACCTTTTGGACTTTCCTGCCCTGTGCAGTGACTCCCCACTTCCCACCTTCCTGCAGCACCAGGATGTGGAGTGGAACCCAGGACGAGATCTCCACTGAGTTCTTTTTTAAAAAATATTTCATTTATTTAATTTAAGAAAGAGGGGAAGGGAAGGAGAAAGAGAGGGAGAGAAACATCAATATGTGATTTCCTCTCATATGTCCCCTACTGGGGACCTGGCCTGCAACCCAGGCATGTGCCCTGACTGGGAATGGAACCAGTGACCCTTTGCTTCACAGGCCTGTGCTCAATCCACTCAGCTATACCAGCCAGGGCCTCCACTGAGTTCTTCAACCTCACACTTGAAGTTTGGGTTGCCCAGGGAGGGTGTGATCTGATGGCTGCTTCTTTTCTTTTTATTTTCACCTCCACCCCAACCCGTGCAGGCTTTGCCTTCACGCAGGGTTTAGGAGGTTTGCTGCAACTCAAGAGTGATATTCTAGCTTGTTTGATGCTATAACTAAAGACACACAGCTGGTTAGGAAATCAAACTTAGTAAATAAATAAACCATTCTCTTTTGGTATTGTCTTTAGGTCTTGTTTCTCATATCTCCCTTCATTCGAGGTTTTATTGTCAACTCTTTGGCTCAACAAAGACAATAAAATCTGCCCTGTTAATGTTGTAATTGAAGTCTCTGCAAACATATTGCCACAGCCATGAAAAAAATGTTTACTGTCTTTCAGCTGAACACACAGTACATTTTTAGTTGAATAACATCCAACTGAAAGGCATAAATCAAGGGTTTAAAAATAGAATGAGGATCACAAAAGCTTAGTATGTCAATAGACTAGTCAAGTATTAAATGACAACAAAGCAGAGATTAGACTGCCTGGTGTTGCTGGTAAAACTCACTTTGACCTCCTTAATATGTTATCGTATTTACATTTATTTCTCATTAAAAACTACAGAAAGTCTTCTGAAGAATGAGTCAGCACTGGGAGGTATACATTAACAAAGAAAGTAAGAGAGTGAAACAGTTAGCATTTTCTTTATTCAAAAGCTAATATCTGCTATTTTGTGTGTGTGTGGAAAGAAACAGAAATACTTATCTGTGTAAGTGTGGCTTCAGGCAGAGTTCAAGGATGGAGACTGGTGGACCCATCTTGGCCAGGGTGGTATACCCTGTCAGTAGAAGCTAAGACATGTGAGGAGAGAGGGGAAAAGTTTGCTCCCCTAAAACACTATGATTAGCTTGTTTACCGAATCAGCATGTATCTGGAGACAGGGTGGAAGTCAGTGAAGAGAGGGTTTAGCCTCTTAGTTGAGGCTAAACACTCAACTAAGAGCAGACATTGAAAACAAGGGCTTGAAGGCCCTTTGAGGTGGACCACCGTTTCCACCCAGAATTGCATTGGTGGAAACCTACCACCTTAAATCAACAAATCAACAAATATCTATTGTTATAACTATAAATGTTCATTTGCAAAATTTCACTTTGCATACAAAAAATCAAAAGCTTGTAGACACTAACTTATCCACAGGTCACAGAACTATCCAAAATGCAAATCCAGGTCCCTGTCCTGGGCTTGTGGGGATACGAGGATCAGTCAGACCAAATCCCAGCCAGGAGGGACTTCAGTTTAATTGCGGAGGTGGGAAGTGTGTGAAATAATCATAATAAGAAGGAGAATACAAGTGGTAACAGCCAAGTGACACCATGTGAAATAGAGATTCAGAGGAGTGAGGTTTGCTAGGTGCTTCAGGGGGCGGAGACTGGATCCGACTGGGTTTCGGAGCGTGAGACTAGTGTGGCTGGAGAGGGGGGCAGGCACAAGTGGTGGTGAGGGAATGTGTGGGGGCTTTTCAACAACAAGGATGACGATGCAGATGGTTTCCAGAGTTTTTAATGCTCTACATTACGACCATATCTTGACTGACAGCAACAGGGTCCGGAATCACAAATGATGGTAGCTCTCATTTGCTGAGCCTATTTTCTGTGCTCCAATCACATGCTAAATGGTTGAATTTCATCGTCTCTCTCAATTTGCCCAACAATCCTATTGTTTTCCCACTTTGCGGATGAAGAGCACAAGGCTCAAGCAGGATAATCACCTTGTATATGGTCACTTGGATTCTAAGGGGTAGGGCAGAGTCTCACAGTCTGGTCTATCTGACTCCAAATCTAGGGGCTTTGCCACCACATAAAACCACCAGCCTACCCAGACCCCTCACGGTGAGCTCTGCCTGGTGCCCCCATCACTGTGGTGCAACCCAATGCCTTGGTGCCCGAAGAGTTGTCTTGTCCAAGGCAGACACATTTATCTGTCAAGAGATCTCCCTCCTCCTTGGTCCCACCTCTGGGGAGGAGGTCGCAGTGGTCTGAAGAGTCTCATTTTCCAGTGGAGGTGGAAGGCTCTGGGGGTGAGGGCTTTCAAGTGGAGGATGCATGTCTAGGACAAGTCCTTGACCACCACTGTCCACTATGTGTCCAAGTCTGACACTAGGGGTGAAACCCATCTAACCTAGTGTGGACTTGCCCAATGGCATGGTGGTTGTTATTCTTAGATGAGCCATGGAGAGGCAGCGTAAGGCAGTGATTGAGGTTCTGGACTCCGGAGCCAAGCCCACTGGCTCTGCCTCTGGCCCCATCCTTCCTCAGCCTGCGTCTCTGCAGCCCCATTTGTTCGTGGGTGAGGCAATGAGTCACGGGGTGGTTGACTTCACATGTCATCTCGGCCAGGCCATGGACCCACCTGTGTGGTCAAATGCTGGTCGGGATGTCACTGTGAAGGTATTTTTTACTTGAGAATAAACACTTAAATCAGTAGAATCTGAGTAAAGCTGATCACCCTCCATGCCATGGGTGGGCTGCAGCATTTCATTGAACCCTTGAGAAAGACACTGAGTGTCCTGCACAAGATTCTCCCTGCAGATGGACTTTGGAATTGGATGTTCCATACTCTTCCCAGGTTTCGCCAAACTCAGCAGCCCCTCAATTGAGTGAGACAATTTCTTAAAATAAATATTTCTCTCTCAAATTCACACACATTCTACTGGTTCTTTTTCTTTGGAAAAGGCCGACTAATACAGGCAATGGGTGTGGGATACTGTGTCCCCCTGGAGGACTACCAGGAGGATGGAATGGTCAATGTCAGTAGGTGCCGGCAGGTGGGCAGTGACAGCGGGTGATGGAGCAGGTGATGGTAGTGTGTTCCTGCAGGTCTGTGGGATGCAATCTGCCAGTCTGAATAAAGACCCTTTGGACAAGGCTGGTGCATAGTCAGCCCTTGATGGTGGCAAGAGGGGGGGGGTGTCAATTTTCTTACTAATGATGGCTGTTTTTTTCTTAAACTTGTTGTTTTCATTTTTCATAAAGGCCTAAATTAACTCTTAGAACCACCCACGAGCTGAGTGTCATTGTCTCCTATTTTGAGTTTAAAGACCTGGAACCAACTCTAGGGATGTGGCAGTGCCAAGGACATGGGTGGTCCACACTGGGTTGGGTTCATCCAGCTGTTCATCCCCCTGGGGGAGGGGGGACGAAGACCCCATACCTGAGCAGGCCAGGCCTGCTCACTGGCCCCACGCAAGACAGGCTTCCCTGCTGGGTGCTGTCTGCCAGCCCTCTGTGTGGAGGGCTGTCAGGACTGCCTTTATAAAGCTCCATTATCAGTGATTTAGATTCAAGCAGGTAGAGTGCATTCTGAGTTGAAAAACATCATGTGAGCTCTTTAGTTGAAAAACATTTTCTAACAAATATTTCTAACGTCTATTTGGCCACTTAAAAAGTGATGTCTTTTTTTAAAGGGTGTTTGAACAAATGAAATTTTTTTCTTTCACATAAAACTATGCTGCAATTTAGTCTGTTGCAGGAAGCAAACCCCTTTTTGGGTCATAAAGGAATGATTGAGGATGAAGGGGTAATGCTGCAGAACGGGTGCCTGTGCACCCACAGAACTGGTTCTCAGGGAAGTCGCAGAAGAGCTTTGAACTCCCAATGACAGATTTCAGTTACAGGAGTTTCAGAGCCTCATTCAGGGCTGGGCAGTGAGGCAAGGGGGCCAGCAGCCACACTGGTCATTTACATTTGAATAACTTGACCTTAAATAAAATTTAAGACTCAGCTTTCAGTCATACTCGCTACATTTCAAGTGCTCCTGGGCCCCAAGCAGTGAGTGGTTCCCACACTGGGTGGTGCCCATGAAGAATGTGAGAAATTCTCCCAGACATTGCTGCTCCAAGATGGTCAGCTGCGAGCTTGGGCCAAATCTGGCTCCTTGCCTGTTTTTGTAAATAAAACTTTATCGGGACACAGCCACACCCATTTTACAGATTGTCTCCTGCTGCTTTTGCTCTACTGTCTCTGAGTTGAGTTGCAGCAGAGTCCATATGGCCTGCCAAGCCTAAAACATCTCCTATCTGGCCCTTTGCTGAAGGTGACTGCTGATCCTGCTTTAGACCACAGGTTTGAGGTCAAGCTGGGTGCATCTGTGAGGGTGGCGTGATGGCCTGCCTCACAGTGGTCACATGGGCCTCATGAGCACCAGCTTCCCCCAGGGGACAATTGAGCGGGCAGGTCTAAGATGTGTCATGGCAGGAACAGGATAGGCTCTGTTTGGCAACTCGGCGCAAGTCACAGAATGCGCTGGGTGGTAGTTGTAGGGACAGATGGCTTCGTGTGTACACATGCACATGCTTGGCAAACACGTGCCCACACATACATGCTCACACATGTGGTATGTACACGACGTGCACCTGTAGTGTGTACATGAGTATGTGTGCATGTGTGTGTGAGTCATGGAGTATGCATTCAGCTGGCTTGTGAGCAATGCTTCTGTGGGTGTTGGCTGTGGGACTGCCAGAGGCTGTTTCCTTTTCCAAGGGGGAGGGGGAGGACCTCACAGAGCAGAAACTACATACCCCCTTTTTATTTAAATAAGGAAAAGGCCACTAGATTATTTTCCAGGGAGACGTGGGAATGATAGGCCTCCCGGGTTTCTGTCCCCTGGGGAAAGAGGCACTTTACTCCTGATCACACTGGGAGACAGATTTCTCTCTCCAGGGCTGTTTCTAGAAAATGCAGTTCACTGTAGCTGCACAATCTCTGGAAGAAGGGAAAGCTGACCCTTAGAATCAAAGTGATGACGATGGTGCCCAAGGCTGACAGCAAAGTCTTCCAGACCAATGTTCGCATGAGTGACATGTTGAGCTTGGGGCCAGTGCAGGACTGTGAGGGGTTTGTTTTGGTCACTTGGAGGCTGGACCGAAGAGAGAAGCTGCTGGCCAGTGAGAGACAAGGTGAACCACTGTGTTTGGTCCTTCTCTTTGCGGGAGGGCCTTATTGTGGGGCACACCAAGGGGACTGCAGACCGCAGCCATGTCCTGAAAAGCTCTTGGGCGGGAATTACACAAAAGCAGCATCTTTTTAAAAAGTGGAGTATATTCCTGGAATGGGCTTAACTGCAGAGTGTACACTTTTGTGAATAAATTAAAGGGGTACGTGAATGTGCATTCAGTTAAAATACTAGAGAAGACACAGACTCTGGAGTCAACTACATGTAAACACATTATCTACATTCTTCACATGACTACTTGAACTACTTACTTTTTCCAGTTATTTTGTTTTTATTTAGAGTTTTAAGTTTCTCACTAAAATCACTGCAGGGTGAGAGAATGGTTTGGGTCCCTTGGCCTCGGAAAATATGATTCTCAGAAAATGTAGGATTAAAATCAATTAATTTAAGCACAACCATTGGCCTGTGATATGTTATCGTATTTACATTTATTTCTCATTAAAAACTACAGAAAGTCTTCTGAAGAATGAGTCAGCACTGGGAGGTATACATTAACAAAGAAAGTAAGGGAGTGAAATAGTTAGCATTTTCTTTATTCAAAAGCTAAAATCTGCTATTTTGTGTGTGTGTGGAAAGAACCAGAAATACTTATCTGTGTAGTGTGGCTTCAGGCAGAGTTCAAGGATGGAGACTGGTGGACCCATCTTGGCCAGGGTGGTATACCCTGTCAGTAGAAGCTAAGACATGTGAGCAGACTTCTTAATGGAGGTAAATTCCTTTGGCCAAAAGTTCAAATGTATGACCGTCCATCAGCATTTGAGTTTGTTTTATGCTTTAGAAACATAATAGCCCGAGGCAGTGGCTCTCAGCTTGGGCAAGTGCCAGAATCGCCTGTTTCAGGGCAGGGCCCTAGCACTTCTGCCTCCAATAAGTTCCCTGCAGTTGTGGATGCTACTCATCCAGGAACCTCGTTTTGAGAGCCACCAGTCTGAGAGACAGCTACCAGATACATCCTGACACCTGCAAGGAGGGAAGGGTTTTGCTGAAAACAGGCAAAGCCAGAGCATCTGCATTTGGAGCTGGGGAGAACGTAGGTAAGAGCAAACCCAAAGGGAAGTGGGTTTGTGCGTGGCGAGGAGTGTTGCAGGAGCACCGGGAAGAACAGGGTGGCTCCAAGGCCTTTGCAGCCATTCCAGCGTGTCGGCCAGGAGTCATACCTCAGTGTCTCACCTGCCACAGGTCCAACACTGCATAGATCTGGGTAGTGCCAACTAGGAACCAAAATAGTGGGAGCAGCAATTAGTCATATCCTGAACTCTGTGTAATTTGTTGCACATGTGCCAGGAAGAGAACAGTAAGACCTAGGTGATAAGAAGAAGTGAGGGAGGGGCCTTAAGACCAGGACAATTACCCTCATGACTGTGGCAAGATATTTGCAGAAAGCAACTGCTCAACATATATGTGGTGAAGGAGCGAGTGTGCGCATTAATGAATTGCTGGCTAGAAGCTGTACCAATGAGAAAGAATTGGAACTTAGAATCAGAATCACAAATAATTATACCTGTACATTATTTGGAATTTTTCTTTTGTATTTATAGGTTAAATAACCTATCAGAAAACTACATGTTGTTCATTCTTTTATTTGGGTTTCTCAATCATTTTGTTGTTCTTATAAAGAGCTTGTTTAGGATCCTTCCCCATACTATTAAACAGATACTTAGGTGTAAAATTATGTGACATTGCATTTTGACCAGATGTATCTGGGGAACCACTTATGCTTTCACTGTAAGAGGGAAAACTCTTCACCTGCTTCCTCATAGCTCCTTTTGTAATTCTTAGGTGATGACATTTCTAGATGACAACAAATTTCTTGTATGCCAAAATAAAATGGATTTTTTAGGTTTTTAATTTTTGTAAATTTATTTCTTTTCAATCTTCACATCTTTACTTGGCATACAATATCAAAGGCAAAAAACTTTCCTCCTTTCTTTGGGACACATGCTGAGCAGACACTGACACACATTGGGATTAGAGTCTACGATTATACACCTTTAAGACTCTTAAGGAATGATGCCCAGTCTAGGAGGGGATTCTGGATGGGCTGGCCTGTGGTAAATAGGAGACAGTGGGTGATACAGAGGAACTCTTCCCCTGAAATAATTCAAAGCATTTCCTCATGATAGCCAATAGTATCATTTTTAGATCAGAAAATATGGAGACAGAATATTGTTTTGTGCTATTTTTCTAAATATACAAATAGACAAGTCTTATAAATCTTCCTATAATATTTTTTTCTTTCATAAACTATTCTTACTGCCCAGGATAGATCAATGTTTCTCAGATTTTCATTTCTGGAAGTGGTGAACTAATTTGTAGCAGACCAACTATCCTACTGAAAATAACTAGAAAACCTAGATACAGTACAAATGTGTACAATTGTAAGCTACCGTGAACTCAAGGGGTCAAGATTCCAGAAAGAAGGTAGGATCACTGCTGTGACCTTTGTACTTTAAGCTCATTGTCCCCCAAGGCCTTTGTTCATTCTTATGCAGTCACAGAGTGGGTGAGAATCACAGCAGAAAGCAGGTGCTCAGAGGTTTTCAGTAATTTCCCTGGGCTGGGAGAACAAAATTTTGAGTTCAGGGGTTTCGAAACAGCCAAGACTTGATATGCCAGAAAGAAGACATGTGAAGTACAGTGAGTCTAACTAGCTGAGCTGCTTGTCCCCTCAAAGCATTTTCTAAGTCCTTAGATGAGATAAGGTGAGCAAAAAGTGAGAGCCATGTGACCTTGGCTGAGCAGTGAAATAGAGCTGCAAACAGTCTCATAGTGTAAAAATAAAAATAATATTCAAGGGCCCAGGCAAATCTTCTGATATTTAAATTAGAAACCCATTAGAAAAAAAGAATAAGAGAAACTGGAAATAGATTGGATTTTGCAAAAACTAAAACCTGATGTTAAAATAACTCAGGACAATCTATCCTTATTCTAATCAGATTCCAGAATTAAAGGTTCTCTGAGGTCTCCACAGTTTTTCACAATGTCCAGCATCCAATCAAAAAGCATCAATCATACCAATGGCTAGGAAATAGAAACAGACTTTGAGGTAATGCAGATTTGGAGTTATTGAACACAGATAAAAAATAACTATGACTAATATAATTCAATAAAACAGATGACAAGATGGCAAGTTCTCAGAAAAGTGGAATAATTAAAATTTAGAACAAAACAGAGGATTAACTACAGCTGAAGAGAGTAAGTTATTTGGAATTAGTTCAGTTGAAATTGATATTTCCAAATTGATATTTTACCAAAATTGACATTTTGGTAAAAGCCAAAAACACTCCACCAAACAATGAAAAATAAAAAGAATTTTAAGAAACATATAAGACACATTAGAAAAATCCAAGAATTATAATTGGAGGAGAGGAAAAAATAATAGTGCAGAATCAATATTTAAAGAGATAACCTAGAATTTTCCAAAATTTACAAATAAACCAAGCCACAGATTCAAATATCCTTATAAACCCCAGGTATAATAAATGTAGTGAAAGTATATCCAAGCCCATCATTGTAAATCTGCTGAAATCAAAAGGAAAAGAGAAATTCTTTAAAAAAGATGCATTACTGTCAAAGTGATGCAACACTGAAAGTGACAGCAGACTTCTCTGTGGAAATGATGAAAGTCAGAAGACAACAGAAACCCATCCTTAAAACAAAATAACTGCTAATATAGAATTCTATATTTAGTTTTACTAGTAAAACTAGTAAAAACTAGAAATAAAATAGAGATTTTTAGACAAATAACAACCTGATAATATATCCACCACATGCAAATCAAATACTAAATAAGTTCTCTAATCATAAGAAATATAGTATCAGTTAGAAACATTAAGAACACATAACAGAATAAAGATCTAAGAATAGGGCAAATATATGGGTAAATCTAAATGAATATTAACTATGATGTGTTATGACATTTAAAATTAATGTATAATTAAAATTTATGGGACTTCCGCCAAGATGGAGGCATAGGTGGAAACACTGTGCCTTCTCCCACAACCAAGTTTAATGACAACAAAGTTTTAGTAAACAAAAACACAGCCAAAACACAGAAAATTGAACTATACGGAAGTCCGACAACAACAAACCATTCAGCCAGACCGGTAAGAGGGGTGGAGCCAGCAGCAGAGTGGGGTCGAGCAGGAAAGATCTCCTGACCCAGGTGCACAGGCAGCCATGGGTGGATCCCAGGTGTGGGGTAGCAACAGGTGGACCCAGTGAAGGAGTAAGGTGGCAGGCTGACTGTGGTCACACATTTGAGCGCAGATAAACCAGCCAAGGAGCGAGCAGTGAGACAGACTGAGCAGGCCCCAGTGGTGGGAAACAGCAGAGGGGACCACTATTGCCCCTCTCTGACCCCGCCCCCACATACAGCGTCACAACCCAGCAATTGAGTTGCCCCACACTGGTGAACACCTAGGGCTCTGCTCCTCACATGTAATAGGCACAAAGAGACCAAAATGTGGCTCAAGAAGAACTCAAAGCCCCAGAGCCGATAACTCTAAGTGACCAAGAAATAGCTATTCTCTCAGATGCACAGTTCAAAATACTGATGATCAGGATGCTCACGGAACTGGTTGATTTTAGTCACAAATTAGAGGAACAAATGAAGGCTAAACTAATTGAAATGAAGGGAAATGCACAGGAAACCAATAGTGATGGAAAGGAAACTGGGACTCAGATCAAGGGAGTGGACCAGAAGGAAGAAAAAAATGACCAAACAGAAAAACATGAAGTAACAAGAATTCAAAAAAATGAGGAGAGGCTTAGGAACCTCCAGGACATCTTTAAATGTTCCAACATGCGAATTATAGGGGTACCAGAAGGGGAAGAGGAACAGCCATGAGTGGAAAACTTATTTGAACAAATGATAAAGGAGAATTTCCTCAGTCTGGCAAAGGAAATAGATTTCCAGGATATCCAGGAAGCTCAGAGAGTCCCAAAGAAGGTGGACCCAAGAAGGAACACACCAAGGCACATCATAATTACATTAGCCAAGATGAAAATGAAGGCAAGAATCCTAGAAGCAGCAAGAGATAAGGGTACAGTCACCTACAAAGGAATTCCCATCAGACTGTCAGCTGATTTCTCAAAAGAGACCTTATAGGTGAGAAGGAGCTGGAAAGTATTCCAAGTCATGAAATCCAAAGACCTACATCCAAGATTGCTCTATCCAGCAAAACTTTCCTTTAGAATGGAAGGACAGATAAAGTGCTTTTCAGATAAGATCAAATTCAAGGAGTTCATCACCACCAAGCCCTTCTTATATGAAATGTTAAAGGGACTTATCTAAGAAAAAGAAGATAAAAAATATGAACAGTGAAAGGACAGCAAACTCACAGTTATTAACAACCACACCTAAAACAGAAGCAAACTAAGAGGACAGCTAGATCAGGAGTGGAACCATAGAAATGAAGATCACATGGAGGGTTAGCAACAGGGGAGTGGGAGGAGGAGAAGGGGGGAGAAGGTACAGAGAATAATTAGCATAGACGGTAGGTAGAAAAGAGACAGGGGGAGGGCGAGAATAGTATAGGAAATATAGAATCTAAAGAACTTGAGACAGGTGGTCATAAACTAAAGGGGGGAATGGTGGGGGAGGGGGTGTGTAGGGTGGAGGGGAATGAAGGGGGGAAATAGAACAACTGTAGTGGCATAATCAATAAAATACATTAAAAAATAAAATTTATGATGAAATTAATATAAAAGATGGTAAATGGGATTAAGTATTCTCTTGTATTTGCAATTCCCAAGAAGTAGTGAAAGTACAAATTTATTTTTATTATAATAAATTTAGCATGTGTACTGTAATCTCTAATATACCAGTAAAGATAATGTTAAAAATGTATAATTAAGAATCTAACAGAGAGAAAAGTAGAATAAAATATTTGATTAATACAAATAAAATGATAAAGGAGAAAATTTGGACAAATCAAAAAATAATAGTGAGATTGTAGGTGTAAACCCAGCTATATCACTAATTACACTTAATGTAAGTGGATTGAGTAATCTAATTAAAAAACAAAAAGATAGAATAAATTTAAAATATGCCCTTCTACATAAGGGTATACTGCCTAAAAAGATATACAGTAAATATAATATACAGAAATGTTGAAAGTTTAAGGATGAAAAATGATACATAACACAAACAGTAACCAGAAGAAAGTTAGTGTGGTTATGTTAATATTGAATAAAGTGGATGTAAGGCAAGAAAAAATACTACAGGTAAAGAGAAACATTTTACAACAATAAAGGCTTTGGTCCTCCAGAAAGCTATAACAATTTAATCTTTATGAACTTAGTAAGCATAACTTTGGAATACATAAAACAAAATTGACAGGATGATTATGGAATAAATCCCTCACCATCACTGCAGGGAACTTTTACACACCACCCTTAGAAACTGATAGACCAAATGGACAAAGATCAATCAGTAAGCAGAAAGTTCCGTCACATAATTGACATTGTAGGACACTGCCCAATACACATTCCTCTCGACTTCCAAATATAATAGTCACCAAAATTGGCCATGTTTGATATAAAACAAGTCTCAACAAATTTCCTAAAACTGATGTCATACAGAGTATGCTATTTTGCCCTGGCTGGTGTAGCTCAGTGGATTGAGCACAGGCCTGTGAACCACAGAGTATGCTACTATTTTTGTTTAAATACCTGGCACCCAAAGCTATAGTGCCCATATGCACCCACTTGTGCTTCTTACCTTGGGAGGGTTAAATCTCTTCCATGAAGTGTCTGTCTGATTAGACTCCAAGACCCAGAAGATGGTTCACTTTCAGTTCAGAGGAATGTCTTTGCCTCTTACTAACTATAAGCCTATTCATCACTTGATTTTCCTTAGCTAATACTAATATTTGTGTTTTTGGTCAATAACTTTATTTTCTCAACTATATTGTAGGCCCCCTGAGAGTAGAAGTTATACGTCCCCTACGTCCCCTACAGCATTCAGAAGTAGGTCTGGACACTGTCAGTGACATTGAGAGCCAACATTTGATTTGGCCATTTTTGATGTTATCACTGAGAGGACGCATTTTGATGCAAACTATTAAATCATTAAAGTTTCAGCTTGTGAAAATGATTGTAATTGGCAATCCCATGGGATCAGGAATACAGTGAAGGAGGAGAAACCAAGTCAATAATGTTTTCATATTCTGTTTTTTCTAGGTCAGTCCTATTCTGCCAAAGGTCCCCTGGGGACAAGCACTAGAAGGTTCTGCCTAGAAAGAATGATACTATTGACTATTGGATCATCTAGCAGGAAGATCCTGGCCTGTAACAGAGCACCGGGTCCACCACAGTAGTGGTATGACAATGAGTGTCACATAACATCTGTGAGTGGAGACAAAGTAAGGAAGACACCTCTCTCCCCGCAAGCACTGTGGTGAGGGTTCAGTGGCATTGTGTGCATGGAAACCATTTACAAGTCACAAAGCACTCTAAAAATATTTTGTGGGACTCAAGCACAAAACAGAAATTTTGCAATTACATGCACAAAAGAAAACAACACTGAACCCTGGTTGGTGTGGCTCAGTGGACTGAGTGCTGGCCTGTGAACCAAAAGTTTGCTGGTTCGATTCCCAGTCAGGGCACATGCCTGGGTTGCAGGCCAGGTCCCAGGTAGGGGCACGTGAGAAGCAACCACAAATTGATGTTTCTTTCTTTTCCTTCTCATTTGTCTAAAGATAAATAAATATAGTCTTTTTTTAAAAGAAAGCTTTTGAAATTTTTTAAAAATAAATAAAACAACACTGAAATTGGTAGAGGGGTTACAGAATGGTGTTGCAGAAACAGCACAGGATTAGAAATCCGAGATATTTGTATCTTGTTCTGCCAGTGACTTGCTTTGTAGTTAGCAAGTCTGGTGACAACTCTCTGCCTCAGCTACCCTCCTCTCAGATCACAGGGTTCAGATGAAAGGTCTCAGGTCTCTTATACTAACCCCCTATTCTTCTGTTTTACAGTTGACTTGATGACACCAGGGAAAGAGGATAGATCTCTCCTGAGAAGAGGACATAGCCAGAAATTACAAATAAAATGGCTTAGCTTAATTCACATTCTAACTGCCTTTGAAAAAGGTGTTTTAGAGTCAATACCAATCCATGGCTGTGACTACCTAGGGACAGGAGTTCTCTACTCCGGGTTGTTCTAGGACATGATTTATGGGCTTCTTCAGATCTGCCTTTCCGGGAAAACAGGGGACAACCACATTGTGTTTTAAGTAACTCCTTTCAACCTAGTCACCGCATGAACTGAGCAGAGGAATAATGTGTCCACAGTCAGAATGTGTCTGGATTAAAAACCGTGCCCAGAGGTATGTTCTGGTCACCACACCCCTCCCCACCAACTCCAGAAAATGCTGTAGGCCGCACACCCCACTTGGAGCACACTTTTACCTTCCACACCACAGAGACCCAATATTTGCTTTCCCAAGCCTGGTGAGAATTACAATGCAATGCCATTGTGTGTGTTTTGCACACACTTGTGCACTTTGCAGGTGCTCAGCAGCAGGGTGACACGGGAGACCTGACATTCAAGCCTCCATGGATAGCATGAACCTCTGGGGTTAAGTTTCCTTAAATCTTATTCTATTAAAAAAGAGGAATCTTTTAATGCTTTTTCTCAGACTCAAGAAACAAGTCGTCGTTTCTTGTTTCCTTAAAAGAACACATGAAAAGAAACCCACATACCCTCTAGCTTAATGTTTAAATAAATGAACTCTACTTGGGAGAGTAGAATAGAAGGATTTTCTTTGTATATGAATAAAAGAATTTTCTTTGTAACAAATGGTTAACAATACCTACATATGTGTATATGTATGTTTTTTATTTCTAAGAATAGGGTGGATGAATGCATTCTCATTCAGTCAGGATTTCCTGCTTTACGGAGATCCCTCGCTGGCTGCCCTGCTGACTGCTCTCTGCTCTTTGAGCCTCACTTGTCCTCTTCAATTTATTGGAAAGAATTCCTGTTTGGAGACAGGAGATTTTCTTGAGACATTCGAAATGTTCTGCTCACTCCCACGAGTGTGCATTTCAGAGCCGCTCGTGGAGGTCCCGCAGCTGCAGAGGCCAGAGAAACCTGAAACCAGCTTCGAGTCTCTCTGCTGCTGTGTGAACTGGAAAGAGATGGTGAGAATATCGGGTCCTGGGTAGCAAACTGAGGCCTTTTGGGGCATGGCATGGGTAAGGTGCAGACATCACCCTGGAGATGCTCAGAGTGTGTTAAAGAGGCACGACAGAAACATCTCTGCGGTAAGGGCTCACATGGACATTATTTGCAGAGAGGGAAAAGTGGAAGTGTGAATTTGGATGAGAATGGCTGTGACTGAGGTGGAGGAGAGAGAACAGGCAAGTTCTTGGGGAGCAAGAGGCCCAGATGGAGGAGGAGTCAGCAGAGATATAGGAGGAGAGAGAAGAAGACAGAATGGAGAGAGGAGAGTGTAATAGGTCAGGCTGCAGTCTGCTTGTCCCAGCTAGTCTGTTTCTTTCTTTCTTTTTAAAAAAATATATTTTATTAATTATGCTATTACAGTTGTCCCATTTCTCCACCTTCATTCCCCTCCACCCTGCACACCCCCTCTCCCACCATTCCCCCCTTTAGTTCATGTCCATGGGTCATACGTACGAGTTCTTTGGCTTCTACGTTTTCTATACCATTCTTACCCTCCCCGTCTATTTTCTACCTACCATTTGTGCTACTTATTCTCTGTACTTTTTCCCCTTTCTCTCCCCCTCCAATTCCCCTGTTGATAACCCTCCATGTAACCTCCATTTCTGTGGTTCTCTTCCTGTTCTAGTTGTTCACTTAGTTTGCTTTTGTTTTTGTTTTAGCTGTGGTTGTTAATAACTGTGAGTTTGCTGTCCTTTCACTGTTCATATTTTTGATCTTCTTTTTCTTAGATAAGTCCCTTTAACATTTCATATAATAAGGGCTTGGTGATGATGAACTCCTTGAATTTGATCTTATCTGAGAAGCACTTTATCTGTCCTTCCATTCTAAATGAAAGCTTTGCTGGATAGAGCAATCTTGGATGTAGGTCCTTGCCTTTTATGACTTCAAATACTTCTTTCCAGCCCCTCCTTGCCTACAACATCTCTTTTGAGAAATCAGCTGACAGTCTTATGGGAACCCCTTTGTAGGTAACTGTCCTCTTTTCTCTTGCTGACTCTAAGATTCTCTCCTTATCTTTAATCTTGGGTAATGTAATTACGATGTACCTTGGTGTGTTCCTCCTTGGGTCCAACTTTTTAGGGACTCCCTGATCTTCCTGGACTTCTTGGAAGTCTATTTCCTTTGCCAGATTGGGGAAGTTCTCCTTCATTATTTGTTCAAATAAGTTTTCAATTTGTTGCTCTTCCTCTTCTCCTTCTGGTACCCCTAAAATTTGGATGCTGGAACATTTAAAGATGTTCTGGAGGTTCCTAAGTCTCTCCTCATTTTTTGGAATTTTTTCTTCATTCTTTTCTGGTTGGATGTTTCTTTCTTCCTCCTGGTCCACTCCATTGATTAGAGTCCCAGTCTTCTTCCTATCACTATTGGTTCTCTGTACATTTTTCTTTGTTTTACTCAGCATTGCCTTCATTTTTTTTCATCTAATTTTTGACCAAATTCAACCAATCCTGGGAGCATCCTGAGTACTAGTTTTTTGAACTGTGCATCTGATAGGTTGGCTATCTCTTCATCGCTTAGTTGTATTTTTTTCTGGAACTTTGATCTGTTCTTTTATTTGGGCCTTTTTTTTGTCTCAATGTGCCCGCTATATATAGGGGGCAAAGCCTTAGGTATTCACTAGGGTAGGGAAATCCAGTTGTTGCATTGTGACACTGTATGTGGGGAAGGGGTGGAGAGCGAACAATGCCACTTCCTCTGCTCTCTGCTGGATTTCAGTCACTTCCCCTGATCCCCACAAGCAAAGTGGGCTTTTCTGGTGCTGATTCCCAGGTGGATGGGCTTGTGTATGTTCTAGGACCCTGTGGATCTCTCCAATGAGCTCTCCTGTGAGGCTGGGAGTTTCTCTCACTGCTGTCTCAACCCTCACAGGTGTTTTTAATCAGTGGTTTGAAGCTTTATTTCCCTGCACTGGGACCCCGGGTTGTGAGATCTGTCTCACTCCCCAGGTGTTCCTCCCAGTTTATCTGCACGTGAGTGTGGGACTGCCTGCTCCACTAGCCACTGCCTTGCTGGTCTGCCAGCTGCTGCCTTGCCAGCCAGCCACCACCTTGCCTGTCCCGGTCCTCTACCACCACCTTGCTGTGAGTCCTCTCCACCTGGCTGCCGGTCTCCACAACTCCTACTGGTCTGGATGGATGTTTCTTCTTTAACTCCTTGGTTGTCGGACTTCCATACAGTCCAATTTTCTGTCAGTTCTGTATTTTTTTAATTGTTGTTGTCCTTCTTTTGGTTGTGTAAGGAGGCACAGTGTGTCTACCTATGCTTCCACATTCGCCAGAAGTCAGTCTGTTTCTTTTGATGTCTCATTTCCACTGCATTCTGCCTCAAACCCCAGTTAGGGCCTTCTCTGAGTTTGAGGCACTGGGTGGTCCCCTCCTCCGTTTTCCTGTCTATGCATTGCTTAGTCCCCAAGCCCTGTATGTCTGCAGTGTCATTCAAGGAACTAACATTGCCTGTCCCAAAACATATAGGTGTCGGGGCAACTTACAGGAGCTTCATCAAATGGAGAGGCCCCTGACTGTAGTCATATGGGTTATGGAGAGTTTATTGTTCTTACTTCAGAACACTCAAATCCCAGACAAGTGAGAATCTGACAAAGTCTATCTTGAAACCTGCACCAAAGCAGCAGAAACTGGCTGGATGACAGTACAGTTGGTCAGTCTGCAGCAGGTCGACCACCAGCAACCTCCCTGTCTACCTCTGGTTGTGATGGGCTGGTCCTGCTGTGGGATGGCGTGCAGACCATGAGGCCTGGTGCTTTGTGGCCCCAGGACTGGCTCCGGCCCTGTGAAGTCAGAGGTGGGGAGAGTCCCACTTCAGAGCAGCTCCAGGCCTGTGCCTGATGACAACTTGTACGAGGGAGAGGTCTTCGGTGATGTGCCCAAGACTCCATCCTCAGTGGAGGATGGAGGATTTAAAGGATGAGATGGCAGGCTGGCCACATTGAAGGTGGTCAGGGGCTTGGAGGGGCCACTGATAGGAAGAGTCAGGACCCTGGAATTTCCCAAAGCTGGAGTGATGAGACACATCTGACCCTCCCTACAATGTGAGCTCCACGAGGGCAGAGGTTCCTGTGTCTGTGATGATGAATCCTAAGAACTTAGAACAGTGCCTGGTATGTGGTAGGTGCTCAATAAACATTGAAGGTTGAATGAAGATGACCAAGTTTAAATGTTTGGTCCTGCACTTGGATCTACAAAAAGCCAACTGCATGTGTCTTAGCAACAGCCCATTTCCCAAATCTGTAGAAGTTTTCATTAACATAAGCTTGAAATTAATTGTGTGATGTGTCCCCAGAACCAATGCAGTCTTAGGGCATGTGGACAGGTGTGTGGGATGTAGAATGCTGGAGGTTTTGAACGATCACTGTGACTGCAAAGTCTACCTCAGAGAGCCTGGGAGGACAGGAGAACTGGCCTGGAGAAGAGGCTTGGAGGTGTTCTGGAAAGTTCTGGGGAGAAACATGGAGCCAGGGGCAAAAGCCACAGGGGAAATGCAAGGACTAACATCAACAGCTAGGAATCAGTATTTGAAAAGGCAGTGGAGAAGGGTGAGAGGTAAGGGGCCCCCACTGATTTGAGACTCAGCCCCAGGTAGGAGGCCACCCATATGGAGAGGCTGGTGTGACAGTTGGTTTGGGGACCTTTCTGAGCCTGGTTACAAGGAGCAGGCAACCACCACAGTGTGGGTGTGGGACAGCAGCTTCACATGTATCATTTATTCCTGGGAAAGAAGAACAACCTCTTGCTCAGTTTGGCTAAGAAGGAGAGGAGACACCCATGCATGGCCCATGACTCCTTGAATCTGGTTGTGATGGGCCAGGTGTCCCCACACTGACAACCTGGAAACTCCTGTGGGGCTTATAGCTGCTCCACCCGGGGACTGAGTCACCTGCTCTTGCAGAGAGCTGCTCAGAAGAAGTGGGTATCTATTGAGTAGATGCTCTACTGTTCTCCATACCAGTAAAGTAACCCCAGAACCAGGAGCCACTTATTTATTATTCTAGTTTACCTGAATATTTTCTAATATTTTCAAGGATTTTGTCCAGAACTGATAAATTTTCATTATGATCATTTTTTGAGTTCTTTGATTCTGTGGAAAAAAATAAGTACAATGATCAAGCTTTGGTAAATAATTAAAGCATAATTCCAAACATCTTTTCTTTTCAACTTTAGAAAACCATTAACTCTGAGAAAGCAGTGTCCTGTTCACAGAATACTTGATGGTGGCACAGCCTCAGGGGAGGCCCTGCAAACGTCTTTTCCTTCCAGGAGCCCAGAACCAAGAAAGTGTGGCCTGTGCTCAAGCACTGGGTGGAGACAGGCGTCTTCATACTGTCTCTCTGCTCTGTGAGGATATGCTAGCCTGCAGCTACTTTATTCGTCAGTTGTGGGCAGAGTCCCTCATTCCTAGTGGTGAGCACTGGTTCCTCCTGTGGAAGTAATATTAGCTCTTGATCACTTGTTTGGACCCCATCCTTGGACCTGGACACATTTCACAAGGCATTACACTCTTCAAAAATAGGTAATGTCCCATCCTTCCTCCTGTCAAGTTGTTTATACCAATAATTGTGTGGGACAAATCCTGCCACCAGGGAAAGTGTGCAGAGTGTGGGGTTGCACGGAGCTGGGCAAGGTTCTGCGTGCAGCCTGGCCCCAGGGCTGACTCCAGTTGGGCAGAGTCGGGGTGGAGGGGGGACCACTTCAGAGTCAGAACCACTCCTTCTCCTGTACTTGGTACGACCTTCACTCTGCCCTGCACTGCTCTCTCATCCTTCTCCTTCCCTCCCCTCCTGCTCTCAAAGGGTATGCAGAAGACCCACTTTCCTTCAGTCTTCCACAGCTCCATGTCAGTACAACTTGGAACCCCTAGGGAAAACCTTTAAGTTTAGCACATTTGTATTTGTTGAACACATGAATAATAACTAGTGGGTCTTCCACTGGCCTGTGGGTTCTTGGAACATAACAACCCATTGTTTACCTGTCAGCACTTAGGTGCTCAGTAGGTATTGAGTGAGTGAATAAATGAATCTTTTGTTAAAGCTAATGTTAACAGGAAATTAATGATTATGGCATAAAATTATATATGCCTCATGGGACACTTAGATTTTAACAGAGCCCAAAGTCTTGAGCTGAAGTTTTGGCACAGTCCAGATATCAGGAATGGTGTTGCAGGTGACGAGGACTTTCAGTCACACCAGAAACTACATAGGGCAGGCTGGCTATCCTGGCAACAATAAAGGGAAGCTGTCTGCAGATGTATTTTCCAAACTGTTTCAGGCTTCTAAGGTATTAATATAACTTATTTTAAGGTATCAAATTTATATTTTTTAAAAGTATTATAAGCCTATGATACATTTTTTAAGTTAAAAAAACCCAAAAACCATCTGTGAAAAGCAAAGCTATTGCCAATTATTGACCCCTCATTTCCAGTTTCCTCTTGGAGGTCACATTTGTTACTATTTCTGGTGCATTCTTTCAGGTATAATCTATACCATAGTGAGAGCTGTCAACATCATACTTTCACTGAATATTTAGAGACATACATATATGGCTCTATATGTCTAAATATGGCTATATATATATGTATTTATACACACACACACACAAATATATATATATATTTAAATAGCTTAGAAGATTTTGGTAGATAATTCAGACACGTAAATTATCAGATGAAACAAATAATTGATTTATGGAAACGTAATTCATCAGTAAATATAAAAAATTTGTATCTTAAGTTTGCTAATTTGTGGACTCTACTCTTTGGCCTTTGAGAGTCCCCAGTAAGCACACATCATGATAACATTTACATGGTCCGTATGTAGGTGTGGCTCCATGTGAGCTTATGACTAATGTTTACTTTCTACTTATAGATGAGACCCCTGCGAGGCAAAGAAGCCTTTGCCTAAGGTCACTGAGGCGGCACTTGGCTCAGCTGGGAGAGACCCCAGGGCTTTAGGGTCTCTGGGACCTGCTTCCTCCAGGTCCCCCTGAAGCTTCTCCCAAGATTGAAATGCAGCTATTTTATAGCTACAGAATCTCAGTAGAACTACATGGGCAAGAGTCTAATATTTGAACTTTTATGTCTGAACAAAATGAAGTAACAAGGACCAGATTTATCCTCCCAAGTTAATTGAAATACTAGAAAAAATATAGGAAACGATGACTCCCCATACATCAGACAACAGTCTTTACGCTGAACACTTAAAGACACTGATGAGAATCAAAGCAGACCTAAATATAAATAGAGTCATTCATAGGTTAGAAGACTGAATATTGTTAGGGTATCAGTTCCTGCCAAATTGATCTATGGATTCATAGTGATCCAAATAGAGTTCCATCAAATTTTTTGGTAGAAATTAACAA
Source organism: Sturnira hondurensis (assembly GCF_014824575.4). Taxonomy (NCBI): domain Eukaryota; kingdom Metazoa; phylum Chordata; class Mammalia; order Chiroptera; family Phyllostomidae; genus Sturnira; species Sturnira hondurensis. The sequence continues at coordinate 4,499,748 of NW_028076312.1, read as the reverse complement.
GTTATTTCTTAAATTTATATTGGAAGGAAAAGGAACCAGAATAACCAAAGTGAATTTGAAAAGCAAGAGCCACATGGCAGGATTCATCCCTGCCTGGTTTCAACCTGATTTCAAATCTCATTATCAACATACAATAACCAAGACAATGGTACTTGAAAATGAGTAGGTCTTAGATCAATGAGACAAAACAAACAGTTCAGAAATAGACTTAAACATGTACGATCAACTTATCGTCAACATCTGTGCAAAGGCAACAACAGAGAAACGAGAGTTGTTTTTTTTTAACAAATGGTGTTGAAACACTACAAGTCAATATGCAAGAAACCAAACCCAGACAAAATAATCCATACCTTTCACCATATACACAAATAAGCTCAAAATAGATGATGGTCCTAAATGTAAACTTTCAACTTCAAGACTATTAGAAGCCCTGGCTGGTGTAGCTCAGTGGATTGAGCACGGGCCTGCGAACCAGAGGATTGTGGTTCAATTCCCAGTCAGGGCACATGCCTGGGTTGCAGGCCAGTTCCCAGCAGGGGACACACGATACATTGTGTGTCCTCGGCAGAGGCAACCATACATTGATATTTCTCTCCCTCTCTCCTTCCCTTCCCCTCTAAAGATAAATAAATAAATAGAGGGGAAGGAAAGAGGGAGAGAAACATCAATGTATGGTTGCCTTTCGTGTGTCCCCTGCTTGGAGTTGGACTGCAGGGAACCAGCCTGCAATCCAGGCATGTGCCCTGACTGGGAATCGAACTGCGATCCTCTGGCCTGTGCTCAATCCACTGAGCTACATCAGCCAGGGCTAAATAAAATATTTTTTAAAAAAGGGAAAAAAAAAGACTACTAGAAAAAAAACATAAAAATATTTGCGATTTTGAATTGGGCAAAGATTTATTCTATTTGATACTAAAAGCATGGTCCATAAAATAAAAATTTATAAATTTGGCTTAATTAATATTAAGAATTTCTGACATTGGAGAGACACTGTTATGCAAATGAAAAAGCAAGCCATAGACTACTAGAAAATATTTTCCAATTAGATATATGAGAGAGGACTCACATCTGGAGTATATTTAATGCCTCTAATAAAAAGTGGGCAAAACATTTGAATAAACACTTGACTAAGGATGATATACAGGTGGCAAATAAAATAAATGAAAAGATGCTTGACATTATCACTCATTAGAAAAATGAAAAATAATACTACAATAAAATATTGCTGCAAACCTATTAGAATGGCTTAAATAAACAAACAAAAACCAAGAAAATATCAAGTTTTGAGGAGGACCCAGGTCAATTTTAATGGTGCTAGTGGAAATGCAAAAATCTGTTTGATAGTTTCTTATAAAGTAAAACACAATTACATACCTCTAGCCATTTACCTAAGTAAAATGAAAACTTATATTCATCCAAAAACTTTTATGTAAATGTTTATGAGGGCTTTGTTTGCAATTTTCAACCTGGAAACAAGTGAAATGTCATTCAAATGGTGAGTGAATAAACTGGTTACAGTGGAATACTACTGAGCAATAAATGGAAATGATCTACTGACAGACACAACATGGAAAAATCTCAAACTTAGTTATGCTACTTGAGGAAAGCAGACTCAAAAGTCGACATAGTTGACAATACCCCTTAAATAGCATTCTGGAAAAAGCAAAATTGTAGGCACAGGAAGTATGTTTAGGACTGGGGATGGTGGAAGAAACTGACCGCAGAGAGGCATGGAACTTTGGGCATGATGGGCCTTGCTACCTCTTGTTTGTGGCAATGGTGGCACAAGTCTGTGCATTTGTCAAAACTTGCAGAACTGCAGAACTAAAAAGGGTGAATTTCACTATATGTAAGTTATACCTTAATAAAAACAGAAAGTCTAGTAATAATAGTTAATACTTCTTATGAATCAAGCTCTGCCCCAAGTTCTTTATCTATATCAATTCGTTTAATCCTCATAATAATCCCACATGTTAAGGTACCATTATCCCCAGCTTACAGATGATGGAAGAGGTTCAGAGAGGTGAAGTAACTTGACCAAGACCACACAGTTAGCAAGGAGTGGAGCCAGGGTCTACCCTGGACTGGTTTTACCCTGCACTGTTTCCCACATCCCCATGTCCTGTAGAAGATTTTCCATTTGCACTTCCCTTCATCTGAGGAAGATATCAGGAGGGTTAATTGAATTTCCATCGGACTATGACAAGTACTATTAATAAGCCAGTTCAGATTAAACTAAAAATGACCAAGCATTAGGAAAAGGTGGTATTGCATGATCAGTGGCGTCTTGTCACTAGGCAGTGTAAAAGAACTAGCCCAGCCCAGAAAATACTCTGAGTGGTTTCCAAGAGGTTCTCCTGCTGTGTTGGCTGGAATTTCACATTAAAGATGAATTCCTTGGCTTCCTACTTTAAAACCTCTCCGCCTCATGAATCCAGGGAAAGTCTCATAAGAACAATGTTATGGAGCCAATACTTTTATATCTTTGGGGAAGTCAGTGGCAGAGAGCTCAGTGTAGTCCTGAACAATGAGTCCAAAAAACCTCGGGATGCCTGCTTGTGGAGCAAATGAACACAAACTGTCATGAGCTGGCCTGTGTTGGGTGTTTTGTGTGTCCATTTGGGGAGAAATGGTTCTAGGGATTGTGTTAGACCAATGAAATAATAGGTAGTGGACCATCTTTGAACTGCACAAGCAGTAATTTTAATGGTTCAACCTACTACATTGGTCCTCAAGGATGTTATAATCTACTCATTTCTTCCAATTTTGAGGACCCTAAATCCCTGAAACCATTGCTGGCCAGAGACAAATAGGATGACTGTCTTCAAAAGTGATAATTTGTCTACAAAGGATGTGGGTTTAACTTCTAATTTAGACCAATCACTGCAAACTTTGGGGGTCTTAGATGATGAAGGAGCAAAAGTCCATTTTGCACGTCACCCTGTACATTGAGGCTATCTCCTGGAAGAGAAAAGTCAGGAGAATTGAGAACCCAAGAGCACTGTAGCAGAGATGATTTTATCTTTGGCGATTTGAAAAAGTTCTAGATTAATCTGCTCACAAAGGCTGGTGGGAGTGCCTGTTCCAGGGAAGCCAAGCTCTGGGGGAGGGACTGGGGCCAAATGGGGAGCAGGGTGCATGGGGATGGGGTGCGGGGGCACAAATGCTGGTGGTCTCTTCCTCCTCACAACCGGGAGGCAGAAAGTGCTGCCTGCAGGCTTCATAGATGGAAATCATTTCACGCAGAGAGCACTTGAAAGATAAAATACCACCGCATTGTTCTCTGGGGGCGACGTTTCTCGCATGTTAACAGCAGCACAGGTGGAATCTCTGGCAGAAAGACAGTAAGGATGCAGGTAGACGTGCTGGGGGCCAAGGGAGTTAGAAAAACCAAGGACCCATTCTCAGAGCTGCTCCTTACAGCTCTGGGTGGCCTCTTGGGAACTCTGGTGCGGGATTCCCAGGTGCCTTGAAAGGGGCCTGAGTCACACAGTTTATCCCAGGTCCCTACCCTCTGACTCCAGGGCCCAATGGGGCAAATCACTGAGCTCTCTGCCTCAGATCCTGCATCTGTAAAATAGGCATAGCATTGCCGAGGGGCTGGCTCCACGGGCTAATTCAAACACAACAGTGCTGGGCATGTAGAGAGAGCTTCAAGGTGGTAGCTTTATCATTATAAATGGTTACTGCTGTTACAAAAGAACAATTGTTCATTATTCTTCCTAATTATGCATTATTGAGAATTATGCATTCTTTGTTCATCTGCTCACTCATTTATTTAACAGTTTTATTTAACAATTTTATCTGTGCCAGATACAAATATCTAGGCCTGAGGGGGCAACATTAAATTAATGCTTCCTGGTGTCTCTCCTGGAGGGGTTTACAGTCCAGTGGTTAAGTTGCAGATATTAAGTGTTGCTGTTTACTTTATGTCCACTTCTATTTACGTATGTGGAGGGGGATTAAGGGCAAATATAGAGAGGAAAATGGACAACCTTAAGTAAGATGATACTTTGAATGAAAAAGTTTGTAAAAAACCATGGGCTCTGGTTCCTCCCAAAGGAAGAGTAAGAATTACTCACTGGAAGAAACAGCTTTTCAAGTAAAAAGTTGTCTTAGACAATAAGCATTTTTTTCTCCTAAATTAAATCTATATTTATAGCCATGTCTATATCTATATAGTTATTATCTAACGATCTCATCTGTCTATCTGGATGTATGGCACATAAGTTCCAGTGGTGGATTTCTTAGTATGAACCTGCTAGAAGGGTATATATACACCCCTCTTTGGAGACGGGTATGTTTCCATAGGTCCTCAGGAGAAAGAAGGAAACACGGCAGTTGTTGGTTTTATCATCACTGATTTTCTCCCACTCACTTGAGAAGCCTTTATGGAGGAGTGCCTGCTGTGTGAAGCCACACTGGGCGCAGCACAGCACGTTCCTGAGCAGCGCTTGTCTTGGGTCCTACTTATGGCCCTTCAGACCTCTGGAGAGTGTGGGCTTTGCAGCTTTTCTAGAAGTTGTCATGCTCATCGTAGTCTGACTTTCTGAGTTCTCATGAAGGAGTCACCTTCTAGGATATGGCTGTTCTCTCAGGGACTGTCATGTGGATGCAAAACCTGTACTTTTGTAGAATAGAGAAGACTTGAAACAATGAGCTACTTGAATCTATGTATATTTTTCTGTCTAGAACAGTCAGGCTCAATGCAAATTAAATAGATGAATAAATAAAAACAACACTTTCAGCCCACGAATAGGAAAACTGAATGCTCTTGTGTTACAGCATAGAAGCAATCTGACAAAATCGAACAGGCATCAATCTTGGCTCAGAGTGAGAAGAGTCTGAAATGTCACTTTCTCTACCAGACCACAGCCTCTTCAGAGAAATGCTGGGGTGATGGATTTGATGCTGTAATGGGCTCTGGACATGGGTCACTCAAAAATGACCTTCTGACCAACTAGGTGGGTCTTTCTTGTGGTGGCAGCAGCTGCCATCTCTGCGGAAACCATATTTTCAATCTCCTCAAAGATGTGGGCACCACCCACATTGAGCAGGACTGGGATGTCAGGGGCACATCCGACCACAAGAAGAGATAATACAGGAAAGAAGATAAGGCTGCCTTGATCCTCACTCCATTTCTTAATTAAATAAAATGTGAAAGTATTTACTTTTACTTATTTTGTTAATGCCGTCAACATTTAGCAGGGAAGGTCCCAACTCTTTCCCAGGAGGGCAAAGGGTGTTATAGGCCGCCCTAAAGTTCCTTCGTGTGTTGAAGTCCTGACCTCTGGTACCTGAGAATGTGACCTAATTTGAAAAGAGGGTCATTGCAGATGTGACTGAGATGAGATTACACTGGAGTAGGATGGTTGTAATCCAATATGACTGGTGTCCTCGTTAAAAGGGAAAATTTAGACACAGAGACAGATACGCACAGAGAGGACACCGTATGATGACAGGGAGAGAGATCAGATGGTACAGCTACAGCCAAGGAATGTCAGGGACTATGGGGGAGCCTCAGAAGCCAGGGAAGAGCATGGAACAGATTCTCCCTCATAGTCTTGGAGGAACCAACCTGCCGACACCTTGATCTCAGACTTGTGCCTCCAGAGCTGGGAGATAATCAATCGATTCCTACTGTTTAGCCACCCAGTCTGAGGTACTTTGTTATGGTAGCCCCAGGAGCAAACACAGATGGATAAACTGGTTACTGCTGCAGGTGATAGGTCTAATTTTTGCTGAAAGCTAACAGTTCCCCGGGAGCACTGATCAGCTGGCAAGGAAGGGGGCTTTCTGTGGGGGTGGAACACCATGGGCTGTGCCCGCTGTTATGTCAGCCCCAGCTCCAATGCCAGTGCAAGAAGACCAGCTATGCACACAGGTGACCTGCAGCAAACTGCAGGGTTACTTTCCCAGATCTCAGAGACTTTCAGAGATGAGTGAGTCACCTGAAGCAGCAGCTCCATATCCTTTAGCTCTCCAGCCTTTGGAAGGGAGTTACATTATGTTGTAACCAAGTTTGTCTCTGGATCTCTCTCAACAAAAATTTCATCAACACACTCTATTTTTGCTGATCTTCTGTTTTAAATGTTGGTGCCAATCCAATAAACTTATTTGACAACTTGCTCACGGGTAGCCAACCACAGCATTGTTAAAAGCCACAGCCTTGCTGAAGCCCCTCCTTCCTTTGGAAAGGTGCCTAACTAACCAAGCCAGCCTGAGGGCAAGCCAGCTGATGTCCAGACTCCCAAGAAGAGGATGAGCTTCTTTCTAGTTGTAGTCATTTCATCCTCTGATATTTTCTCTGTTTCTGCCAGAGTTTATCTTTGCTAATTGCCTTCCATAGACATTGAGAAAACATGTCCTTATGTTTCCTTCAAACATTTTTTCAGTTCAGTTTCTCCATAACCATACTTCTCTTGCTAGTGTATTATTTTCCTGGCTTGTTTTCCAACAAGATTCTGTGCACCTCAGGGTGAGGTGTGGACCCCAGATCCCAGCACCTTTTGTGACATACAATAACCCTGTCAAATTGCATTTCAGCTGCTTGTCAATTTAGGACAACGTTATGGAAGTTTGCCTTTTCTCCATGTTAATGAATTTGAGTTTTCTCCACACAGTTCCATAGAAATATCTTCACCAGTGTTTTGCTCATATGAGTGCCAAGGTTTCATGTTCGCCTTTAGTTGTGAAACTTCATTCCTTTGTCCATCCATTTACTCATTCATTCAGTTAACAAAAGTCCTGCTCTGGACAAAATGTTGGGTGGCATAAAGGACACAGTATTCCCAGGAGGCCACATTCTACTGGGGGTGGCAGTGGACATGCAAAAGGACTTTTGCAACCCAGTGTGATAGGCACTAAAGCAAAGCACCGGCAGTGCTGCTTCCCTCAGGAAACTAAGGCCCCCACCAGCTCCATCTTACATCTTTCCCTTAATTTTTAGGAACACTTCTATTTAGTTTTTTCTAAAAATCAAAAGGTCTGATTCAGGCTGTTGGAGGAAGTAAGAGGAAGCAAAGTAGTAATTGTAGATAAGGCCCGTAGGGGGGCCTCTGGTCAAGACTCAGCCTCTGTTTCTTTGACCAGTCCCCCAGGAGGGAGAGGCGGAACTTCACTGAGCAGTTTCGTGTTCAATAAAAGGGCCAAACCTCTAACATGGTGTTATTAGCTCTGCCTCAACTCTGTGTGCTACTCTGCCATTCCATTTAACTCAGACAACTAGCCCATTCTGGGGGATCTCTAGATCTAGAGAGATCCCTAGATCTCTCCTGGCTCTGGTATTTCATCACCCTTGATGCATTAAAATCCAAAATGGACTGTTGCAGAGCAATAGGAGAGGGAGTCAATGTCTGACTAGGAAGTAGAAAACATTCTATTAGCATAATCATATTTTTCATTACAAAATGGTGGTGGTGGAAATGAGGAGAGGATTCCCCACCAACTGACCATCATGCAGACGGACTTAAACTTGTCCAGGCTGTTTGGCCAGCGTACAGAAACACCTGTTTGGAATTAAAGGAAAACCAGCACTCATGGTATGTTGGATAGATTGCAGTGAGGTAGAAATTGCTTCACTATTATTGTTTGACTCAAGGGATCTTCATTTGCATCTACCCCCATAGTTACCAGGATTTTTTTTTGTGTGTGCGTGTACTACTGATTCTTACATTTCCTTTCTGCATTCCTCCTGCATTAGATCCTTTATGAATTTTTAATAAACTTTTATCAATGTGTAACTCACATTTTTCTAGCTAATGTCAGTCACATAGTGACATAAAATGGCTTAACTTACCCATTACATCCTTTTTCTTTTTTTTTTTTTGCCATTGNGATTGCAGTGAGGTAGAAATTGCTTCACTATTATTGTTTGACTCAAGGGATCTTCATTTGCATCTACCCCCATAGTTACCAGGATTTTTTTTTGTGTGTGCGTGTACTACTGATTCTTACATTTCCTTTCTGCATTCCTCCTGCATTAGATCCTTTATGAATTTTTAATAAACTTTTATCAATGTGTAACTCACATTTTTCTAGCAAATGTCAGTCACATAGTGACATAAAATGGCTTAACTTACCCATTACATCCTTTTTCTTTTTTTTTTTTTGCCATTGTCCTTAGAGAAGAAGATCCAGATATAGGCTGTATACTTACAATGATGTCAAATGATTAAAAATAAAGAAATAGACAAAGATATGTCAGGTAAATTGAAGTAATAAGAAAGCTGAGAATAATGATCCTTTTACCAGAGAAAGTAAATTTCAAGCTCCAAAGCATTAAACATATTAAAGAAGCACTCTTTCTAATACTAAAAGCTAGAGTTTGGAATGAAAACATAACAGTCATGGAAATCTATGCAGAAAATAACACAAGAATCACATTTATACAGCAAAAACTACCAAAAATGCAGGATTACATATACAGAAACATTTCTAATAGGAGACTTTTGAACATTGTTCTCAAAAAAATTAAAAGGATAAAATATAAATAAGGAGAGAGGAGACCTAAACAACAAATCAATAAGATAGATACTATAAATACACACTAAGTACCCTTTACCTCCTGGTAGTAGGGAATATATCTTCTAGAATGTTCACGGAGTATTCACACATTTGATTATATATTAGGTTAAAAAAAGCATAAGGCAATTTCACAGTAGAACTATTAAAAACAATATTCTCTGATCACAGTATAAAAAAACTAGAAATTTTTAACAGAAACAAAAACAAAAGCCTCTACCTACCATGTGGGAATTTAGGGAACATTTTATTAGGGAACTCTTGGGTGAAAACAAAGTACAAATAAAATTACAGAATTTCTGTAAAATAATGTTAATTAAAGCACAATGTATAAAAATCTATGGAATATGTTTAAAGGAGCAAAGCACTAAACACTTACTGGTAAAACAAAAAAATTAAATTAAAAAACTACTCAGAAAAACTAGAGAAATGGCAAAAAAGTAAACTATAAGAAAGCATAAAGAAGGCAATATTAATGATAAAGACAGACATTAAAAGGGACGGCATGGATGGAACTGGAGAGCATTATGCTGAGTGAAATAAGCCAGGAGGTGAAAGACAAATACCACATGATCTCACCTTTAACAGGAACCTAATCGACAAAACAAACAAGCAAGCAAAATATAACCAGAGACACTGAAATAAACAACAAACTGACAGTAACCAGGGGGAGAGGGGAGAAGGATGGTGGGGATAGCAGGGGAAGGGTCATCTAGGAACGTGTATAAAAGGCCCATGGACAAAGCCAAAGTGGGGAGGGATTGAAGGTGGGAGGTGGAGGGGTGTGGGGCAGAGGAAAGTGGTGGTGGGAAAATGGAGACAGCTGTGCTTGAATAATTAAAAAAATAAAAATAAAAAATTAAAAATTAAAGAGGTACAGGGTGGAAATACAATGAAGTTAATTAATTTGTAAAAATGCTAGATTTTAGAGAAAATACATAAACTAGAGCAAGTGCTAGTTTACCTAGTGAAGGTGGGAAAAACATAAATTTACAAAATGAAAAATGACAAAAGGGAAATAGCAATAGAAACAAATAATATTTATAAAAACCACAAGACAACTTGAAGATCTCTATGCAAATACATTTGAAAACACACAAGAAATGGGTATTTTTATAGGAAAATAAAGATTGCTAAAACTGACTCCATTTGATTAAAAAAGCTGAAATTAATCACTCTCCCTAGAAAAAACAGAGAAAGATCTCAAGGGGAAAAACACCAGGACGAGATGAGTTCACAGAGCATTTCTAACAAGTCTGAAAAGACCAGATGGTTCCAATGCTCTATAAACTTTCTAAAAGATTCAAAAGGAAGGAAACAAATTTAATTCTTTGTTATAAAGCAGCAATAACACTGATACTTCAACCCGATAGAGATTGCACACAAAAAAACTATACAACTAATGTGACTTTTGTATTTGGCTGCAAAAATACTTAGTAAAACACTGACAAGGAGAATCCAACACCATTTTGAGAAAATGATCGACATGACTAAGGGGCAAAATGCAAGGTTGGTTTGATATTAGAAAATCCTGATACATCATATACATTTTTAAATATTAAATTTAATTTGTATTTAAAAATTTCTATGAATAAACATTTTTAACCAATTGAGTAGATTCTTTCCTGCTGTTTTAAATACTTCTTTTCTTTGTATGAAATTCCCAGGGACAGTTTGTTCTTTATACTGAGAGGTTTTTTAAAATTTATTTTTTATTTTAAAATTTTAATTGTTGTTCAAGTACAGTTTTCTTTTACTCCCATCCCAGCCCACCCCTGATACATCATAGTAATAGATCTAAAATAATTATTATCTCCAAAGATGATGAAAAAGACTTTGAAAAAATGTAAAAGATTAATGGATACTTTCTTTACAAGTGAAAATACTTGTATCTCTGTCCCACAGCCAGAATCTTACTTATTGGGTAAACACTAGGGGTAATTCTGCTAAAATCACCAGCAAGGCAATGATGCCTACTAACTCTACTGCTATTAAATATTATTCTAGTTATAATAGTCATTGCAAATAGATAAAAGACATTTATGAGGTGTATAAACATTGGTAAAGAAAAATAAAATTGTGGGCCAAGATGGAGGTGTACGTAGACGCATTGTGCCTCCTTGCACAACCAAAAGACAGACAACAAATTTAAAAACAAAAAACAACCAGAACTGATAGAAAATTGAACTGTATGGAAGTCTGACAACCAAGAAGTTAAGGACAAAACATTTATCCAGACCAGTAGGAGGGTTGGACACAGGTAGCCAGGGCAGAGAGGACTTGTGGCAAGGCAGTGGCAGATGGACCAGGCCGAGACGGTGGCTGTCAGAGCAGGAAGTCCCCCATTCATGTGCAGCTAAACCAGGAGGAACAACTGAGGAGCAAGACAGACTGCACAATAAGGGCTCCAGTGCAGGAAAATAAAGCCTCAAAATCTCTGAAAAAACCTGTGAGGATTGAGGTGGTGGAAGAAATTTCCAGCCTCATGGGAGAATTCATCAGAGAGACCCACAGCGTCCTGGAACATACACAAGCCCACCCACCTGGGAACCAGCACCAGAAGACCCAATTTGCTTATGGGTAGCAGTGGAAGTGACTGAAAGTCAGCAGGGAGCTGAACAAGCAGCACTATTCTCTTTTGGACCCCTCCCCCACATACAGTGCCACCATGCAGCAAAGTGGGTTGCCCCACCCTGGTGAATATCTAAGACTCTACCCCTTACTCCTGAACAGGTGCGCTGAGACAAAAAAAATGGCACATGTGAAAGAACATATCAAAGCTCCAGAAAAAATACAACTAAGTGACAAAGAGATAGCCAACCTATCAGATGCACAGTTTGAAAAACACTGCTAATCAGGATGTTCACAGAAATGGTTGAGTATGGTTGAAAAATAGAGGAAAAAGTGAAGCCTATGAAAAGTGAAATAAAGGAAAACGTACAGGGAACCAACAGTGAAGGGAAAGAAACCAGGACTCAAATCAATGATTTGGAGCAGAAGAAAAAATAAAAATCAATCAGAACAGAATGAAGAAACAAGAATTCAAAACAATGAGGAGAGGCTTGGGGAACTCCAGGACAACCTTAAATTTTTCAATATCCAAATCATAGGGGTGTCAGCAGGAGAAGAAGAATAGCAAGAAATTGAAAATTTATTTGAACAAATAATGAAAGAGAACTTCTCCAATCTGACAAAGTAAATAGAATTCCAGAAAGTTCAGGAAGTTCAGAGAGTCCAAAGAAGTTGGACTCAAGGAAGCACATACCAAGGCACATCATAATTATACTACCCAAGATTAAAATAAAGGAGAGAATCTTAAAAGCAGCAAGAAAAAAGGAGAGAGTCACCTACAAAAGAGTGCCTGTAAGACTATCAGCTGATTTCTCAACAGAAACCTTGCAGGCAGATGGGGGCTGGCAAGAAGTATTTGAAGTCATGAAAGGCAGGGACCTACATCCAAGATTACTCTATCTAGCAAAGCTATCACTTAGAATGGAAGGCCAGATAAAGTGCTTGCCAGCTGAGGTCAAGTTAAAGGAGTTCATCATCACCAAGCCCTTATTATATAAAATGTGAAAGGGACATATCTAAGAAATAGAAGAAGATCATAACTATAAACAGTAAAATGACAACAAACTCACAACTATCAACAATGAAACCTAAACAAAAGAAAAACAGAAACAAAAATGAACTAAGCAACAGAATCACAGGAATGGAGATCATGTGGAGGATTATCAGTGGGGAAGAGGAGGGGGCAAATGGGGGAAAAGGTGCAGGAAATAAGTAGCATAAATGATAGGTAGAAATAGACAGGGGGAGGTTAAGAATAGTATAGAAAATGTAGAAGCCAAAGAACTTATATGTACAACTCATGGACATGAACTAAGTGGTAGGGGGGAATGTGGGTGAGAGGGGTGTGGAGGGTGGAGGGGAATAAAGGGGGGAAATGGGGCAACTGTAATAGCATAATGAATAAAATATATTTTAAAAAAGAAAATTAAAATTCTATTTCTAAGTAATAATACAGTCCATCTGGAAAACCCTATAGAATCAGTGATAAAGCAAAGTCAATCAATAAAAGAAGTTTATAAGACAGCACAGAATAAAATATTAACCTACAGAAATCAGTAGGACTCATATACACAAATAACAAGTTAAAATACATAATAATAGAGACAATCTCATTTGTAATAGGAACGAAAAATGGAGTACTGAAGAATAAATGAAACATACAACAAGGAATATTTAAAAATTACCCTCAAAGAGACGACAGTGGAGCTGGACAAATGGGAAGATGTCAACTCTTCTTCGACAGAACAAGTCAACGTTATTAAGACGCCAGTCCTTCCTTAGTTATTTTAGAAATGTAATGCAACCCCAATAAAAATACAAGTTAAAAAACAAAACTTAGACACGTTGACAAAAAAATGCAAGAACAATCAGGAAAACACTGAAAAAAACCCCAAAGTGTTACTATCCTCCAAAAGTTTAAAATACGCTTCAAGGAAAACAAAAGCGGGGCTGGCGCATTAATGATCAAGCAGGGCACTTGGATCAGATGCATACCTGAGGAGAGATATCCATGCATATGGAAATTTAGTATAAAACAAGTGTGATGTTGCCTGCCGTGGGGCCAAAAATGAACTTTTTAAACAAATGGTACTGGCATGAGTGGGTAGCCATGCGCAAAAAGATAGAAATTAGAAACCTACCCTAAGAAAACTCCAAATAGGCGAGGGATCCAAACGTTACCAAACAGATGAAGTCATGTAAGCAGTAAGCGAAACATAACATAATATCCTTAGTGGCAGTGTAGGGAAAATTTGTAGCAATTTAAGATGGATAATTTTGACTACACAAAAATTGGATTCGTTTGCATGAAAAAAAATCAGAAACATAGTCAAAAGACATTTGACAAACTCCAAAAAGTATTTGTCACATATATCTCAGACAAAGGTGTAATATTCTCAAAGTATAAAGATCTCTTACATTGAGAATAAAAGACCCACAACATAGTGGAAAAAATGAGGAGATGTCATGAACAGAACATTCACAAAAATGGTATCAAAAGAATACTAAGAAAATGAACAAAAATGATATAAAAAGCAATCAAACATGTGATAAACGCTCTCCTAACTGCAGACCTGCAAATGCAAATGACACTGGAAGACCGCTCCTCATCCGGAGGAGTGGTTGAGAGGTCCACACCATGGCAGCACGCATTGCAGGGCCGTGGGAAGTGGACTCACACACCCTGCCTCTGCCACTTCCTGTGCAGTGGAGGCAGGGGAACTGCCAATTCGCATGTACCATTATTGAAAATTCCATCCTTTCTGCTGGAAGAAAAATGTGACTCACCCGAAGCCTCAGGACTACTGGCTTGGTGACTGTCTTTGACACTGGATCCTTTGACAAAAAAACATGGAAGAAAAAGAAAACGAGACACATATTCTTGATTACACACTTATGAACATTTTGACCCATACTTTGTTTTAAAAAGGTTAAACTGAGCACTAATATTGTTTCTGAGTTTTATTGGAAAATGTGTTTTGGAAAACTATGTAAATATAAAGTCAGGTGCCATCTGACTGTTAAGATTACATACACATTCTCTCATTTTTTGACCCAGCTGTCCCAGTTCTAAGAATTTACACTGGAGGTACATCAACGATAAGAAAATACGCTGGGTCAGACCCATGGGCAAGGGTGGGAGCTGGTGGGCCCTGGGCCCTGACAGAGGCAGGAAGTCCGCCTGTGCTGGTGAAGCCGCTGGGCTCTCCAACCATGGTCCCCGCCCTCTACAACCATCCTCCGTCAGGACCTGCCTGCATCCCCATCTGTCTGGCCCCTCTGTGCTCCTCACTAAGCTCTCAGCTCAGGCAGGGGAATTATTGGGTTGCACGTACCATTATTGAGAATTGTGTCCTTACTGCCAAGAGAGAATTGTGAATTATCTGACAGTTCATGATAACTATTAGGACCACCTTGATAATTCTCATCTGTGCCGGCATCTTTGAAGAAGAACACGGAAAACATGAAGAAATGTTTTCTTGATCACACACAAAAACATTTTGGTCCATACTTTATTTTAAAACATTAGGGTAGAATGCTAATAGAGTTTTCAAGTTCCACTGGAGATGTGCGTTGGAAAGTTAACGTGTAAACAGAGAGTCAGGCATTATCTGACCGCCTTGCACCCAGCACTTTGGGTCTCAGCAGATGTTGGGCGAGCTGATCCAAGGACTTGGAATTTACATCTGGATGCAAAATTTCAAGAAAATGCTGAACTTCCCTGCTGCCTTATGCATTTTCATATCCTGCATGTAGATTTTTGGTACCCAGCACTCTCCTTAGCAAATGTCAACCAAATATTCTGTCTTACTTCTAAGTGTGCTACTCTATTTAGGTACATTTTGGGCAACATGAAGCTGCATTTTTCGAAAAGCACATTCTTTGCTTTTATTCGCCACTAGTAGCGTGTGCAGCCTTGGGCATTTCCTTTTTCAGACCTGAGTTTGCTCCCCTCTAATGGTGCCGTGATCTCTGCCTGCTCTCTTAGGAGCTAAGGTGAGCGCCACACTAGCTGGCTTATGGAACATTTCTATTTTCCCGTGTCTGTGTTTCTACAATAGCTGAACCCACTTGCTTTCATGTGCACCCCAGAGGCCACCCCAAAGTGAAGGGAATTTGTCTAGGTTTGACCTCCTCAGTATCAAGCAGATGATAGAAATTGTTCAGTACAATGGCTTCTTTCACATTTCCATTTGCTTTTGCCACAAAAGTAGCTGGCCTTAAGTGATAAAATGATGGAGTTGTGCATTTAATACTACAGAGCTCTTAGGGATACATGCAATTATAGGGTTAAAAATGTATACTTGCTTTTTTCCTTGAATATTTTTGTTGATAGCATTGCTGTTGTCCTGTGTGTTCCAGACTTGGATGATTTATTTGGATTCAATATATCTTGGACTAGAACTTCATCTTGGGAAAAGATACAAGGTTATGTTAAAGCCAGTGATGTAGGACCCACACCGTTTTGCTCTACACAAGCTAATGCAGTCTGTGATGCAGTGACTGGGGACAGGACCTCAGGGACTCCATGGACACGGGAGTTGGCTATTTGAAGAACTTTGTCTGCTATGGGAAGACCACCATCTTCCTAAGTAATTTCCGGAAACCTGAGAACATTCAGACTGCTTGGACAATAAATATTGACCCCAAAAGATATGACACTGGAAACCTGGTGCCAGGTGTAGGCACAATTCTTTTTGCTCCTGCTGTCATTCTGCCCCCTTCAAGACTTTCCCCAAGCTGTCCCCATGTAGGCACTAACGTAGTGCCACATCATGTGGCATTGTTTTTCTTTCTTTACATCCTCTGACCTCTCCCAGGAAGATCATAACATACAAGTCCAGGACTTTGTGTCAAACAGAGCTGAATCACATCCTGGTTCTGCTCTCACCACAGTGTGATTTTACTCATGTTTCTCTCAGACCTTCAGTTTTCTCTTCGGTAAAATGGGGTCTGTATTTCACTGGGCTTTTTATGAGGCCCCAATAAAGCAGTGAAATATATTGCAAACATATTCCTTAACTGTAGCGGAGGATAAATGCACAAATGAATAAGTGGCAGGTGTGAGTTCCCCCATTCCTACAGCACAACGCTTTTGGTTTTTCCCTGGTCACGCTTTTGGTTTTTCCCTGTTGACTATGATGTTAGCAATGAATTTGCCATATATGGCCTTTATTGTGTTGAAGTATATCCCCTCTATTCCCACTTACCCAAGAGCTTTTATTATAAACGAATGCTGAATTGTGTCAAATGCTTTTTCTGCATCTATTGATATGGTCTCATAATTTGTATCCATTTTGTTTATGTAATACAGCAGGTTAATTGAGTCATGGATATTAAACTAAACTTGCATCCCTGGAATAAATCCCACTTGATCTTTTACATGTATTGCTGATTTTGTTTGCTAATATTTCATTGAGAATTTTTGGATCTGTGTTCATCAGGCATATTGGCCTATAATTTTCTTTTATTATAATGTCTTTGTTTGGGTTTGAAATGAGGATAATAGTGGCCTCATAAAATGAGAGCCTTCCCTCCTCGTGAATAAGGATAGATGTTAGTTGTCCTTTGAATGTTTGGTAAAATTCACCCTTGAAGCCATCCAGTCTAGGACTTTTGTTTGTTGGGTGTTTTTTTTTTTTTGGATTACTGATTTGATTTCATTGGTAGTAATCCATCTGTTCAGATTTTCTACTTCTTCTTGTTTTAGTCTTATTTCTAGGAATTTATCCATTTCTTCCAGACTGTCTGATTTGTTGGCATAGAATTGTTCATAGTATTTTCTTATTAATCCTTTGTAATTTTCTGTGATGTCAGTTGCCACTTCTCTTTCATTTCTGATTTTATTTATTTGGCTCCTTTTTCTTTTTCTTTTCTTTCCTTTTAAGTATTTTTTACTGATCATGCTATTATAATTTCCCCAATTTTTCCCCTTTATCCTCTCTCTGCCCTGCACCCCCAACCCTCCAGCATTCCCTTCCACTTAGTTTGTGGCCATGGGTTGTACATAGAAGGTCTTTGAGTTCTCTGTTTTCTATACCGTTTGACCTCTTTCCATCTATTCTATGCCTACTAATTATGCTTCTTCTTCCCTCTACCCTTCCCCGCTATTCCTCCCTTTTCCCTCCCTGGTGAAATTCCTCCATATGGTGTCCATTTCTCTGATTTTGTTCCTGTTCTAGTTGTTTGCTTAGTTTTTGTTTTTCTTTTTTTAGGTTCATTTGTTGATAGTCGTGAGTTTGTTGTCATTTTATTGTTCATATTTTTATCCTCTTTTCCTTAGATAAGTCTCTTTAACATTTCATACAGTAAAGGCTTAGTGATGATGGACTCCTTTAACTTGACCTTATCTGGGAAGCACTTCATCTGCCCTTCCTTTGTAAATGAGAGCTTTGCTGGATAGAGTGATCTTGATTGTAGGTCCTTGCCTTTTATGACTTCAGATACTGTTTTCCAGGCCCTTCTTACCTGCAAGGTTTATTTTGAGAAATCAGCTGATTGTCTTATGGAAACTCCTTTGTAGGTAACTCTCTCCCTTCCTCTTGCTGCTTTTAGGATTTTCTCTTCATCTTTAATCTTGGGTGACTTAACGATGTGCCTTGGTGTGTTCCTCTTTGGGGCTGACTTCTTTAGGACTCTCTGGGTTTCCTGGACTTCCTGGAAGTCTGTTTCCTTTGCCAGATTGGGGGAGTTTTCCTTCATTATTTGTTCAAATATGTTTTCCACTCGTGACTGTTTCTTTCCCCCTTCTGGTACCCCTATAATTTGGATGCTGGAATGTTTCAGGTTGTCCCAGAGGTTCGTAAGTCTCTCTTCACTTTTTTGAACTCTTGTTCCTTCATTCTGTTCTGGTTGGATATTTATTTTTCCCTTTTATTCCAAATTGTTGCATTGAGTCCTGGTTTCCTTCCTGTCACTGGTGGTTCCCCGGATATTTTGCTTATTTCATTTTGGACATCTTTCATTTGTTTTTTTTTATTTTTAGACCAAGCTCAATCAGTTCTGTATTTTGATTACCATGGCTTTAAACTCTCCATCAGATAGGTTGGCTATGTATGTCCTCATCACTTAGGTCTCTTTCTGAAGTTTTGCTCTGTTCTTTCATTTGGGCCCTATTTCTTTGTCTCCATGCACCTGTTGAGTTACAAGGGGGTGGGACCTTAGCTATTCACAAAAGGGCAGGGCAACCCTCTTTGCTGCACTGAGGCACTGCCTGTGGGGGAGGGGCCATAGAGGGAACAATGCAGTTTGCCTGCTTGGCTCTAGTCTACTTTCTAACAGACTCTGTGTGAGACTTGGAGTTTCTGTCACAGAGGAAACACCGTAGTCCACAGTCAGCTCTGAGTCTCAGCTTCACCTTCTCCATCCCTGCCCACCTGGTCTGCTGTATCACCACCAGTTCTTACTGGTCTGATTGTTCTGGTTGACTTTTTCTTTCATCCCTTGGTTGTCGAAGTTCCAACATTAAAATGAAGTTTAATTTTCTGGCACTTCTGGTTGTTTATTGATTTTAGATCAGTTGTTATCTTCCTTTTGGTTGTGTGAGGAAAAAAGGGTTTTTACCTACACCTCCATCTTGCCTGGAATTCCATATTTCTTTTCTTTCTGATGAGTCTGGTTAAAAATTTATCACTTTTGTTTATTTTTTCAGTGAAGCAGCTCTTGGTTTCTTTGATCTTCTGTATTATTTTCTAAGACTCTATTTCATTTATTTACACTCTGATCTTTATTATTTTCTTCTACTCACTTTGGGTTTGTTTATTGTTCTTTTTCTAGTTCCTTTAGGTGTAAGGTTGAATTGTTTACTTAAGATTTTTCTTGTTTCTTGAGGTAGGCATGTATTGCTGTAAATTTCCATCTTAAGACTGCTTTTACTGTAACACATAGTAAGATTTTTCTTGTTTCTTGAGGTAGGCATGTATTGCTGTAAATTTCCATCTTAAGACTGCTTTTACTGTAACACATAGTTTTTGGGTCATTGTGTTTTCACGTTAATTTATCTCAAGGTATCTTTGATGTCTTCCTTGATCTTATTGCTAACCCATTCATTATTTAGTGACACACTATTGACCCCTCCATATATTTGTGTTTTCAGTTTTTTCTTGCAATTAATTTCTAGTTTCATACCATTATGATAGAGAAGATGCATGATATGATTTCAGTCTTCTCAAATTTATTCAAACTTGTTTTGTGTCCTAACATGTAATCTATCCTGCAAAATTTTCCATGTACACTTGAAAGAAATGTATATTGTGCTGCTTTGGGGTGAAATGCTCTAAAAACATCAATTAAATCCTTCTGGTCTAATTGTCATTTAAGGTCACTGTTTCCTTGTTGATTTTCTGCCTAGAAGATCTAGTCATTGATGTCAGTAGGGTGTTAAAATTCACTATTATGGCCATATTACTGTTGATCTCTCCCTTTATGTCCATCAATATTTGCTTTATATATTTAGGTGTGCCTATGTTGGGTATGAAAGTGTTTACAAGCGTTATATCCTCTTGTTAGATTGATTCCTTTATTATGTTATGTCCTTCTTTGTCTATTATTATAGCTTGTGTTTTAAAACCTATTTTGTCTGCTATAAATATTGCTACCCCAGCTTTATTTTCATTTCAATTTGCATGAAATACCTTTTCTCATCCCTTTACTTTAAGTCTGTGTGTATCAGTCATTCTGAGGTAGGTCTTATAGACACTATATATGGGTGTTTTTTAATGCATTCAGGTACCCTATGTCTTTTGAGTGAAGTATGTAATCCATTTACATTTAAAGTGATTACCGATTGATAGATAGTTATTGCCATTTTATTATTCACATTTACGTTCCTTTTCCCCCCTTCTTCTTAAAAAAGTCCCTTTAACATTTCTGATAATACTGATTTCATGAACCAATGATGAACTCCTTTAGCCTTTTCTTTTCTGGGAAGCTCTTTCTCTCTCCCTCAATTTTGAGTGATAGCCTTGCTCAGTAGAGTAGTCTTGGCTGTAGGTCCTTGCTTTTCATTACTTTGGATATTTCACATCAATCCCTTCTGTCCTGAAAAGTTTCTGTTGAGAAATAAGCTGCCAGTCTTATGGGAATTCCCTTGTAACTAATTTATGTTTCTCTTCCTACTTTTAAAATTCTTTCTTTGTTTTTTATCTTTGCCATTTTAATTATGATGTGTCTCAGTGTGGGTTTCTTTGGGTTCATCTTGTGTGGGACTCTGCACTTCTCAGACTTGTCTTTTTAAAAAATTTTTAAAAATTTTTGTTCAAGTACATTTGTCTTCATTTTCCCCCTGCCACCCCAGCCATCCCTACTTCCCACCCTTGATCCTACCCTGCTTTGGTTTTGTCCATGTGACCTTTATAGATGTTCCTAAAAACCCTGCTCCCTTCCCCCCCTTTAATTCTCTCCCACCTCCCCTCTAGTTACTGTCAATTTGTTCTTAATTTCAGTGTTTCTGGATAGTGTGGATGGATCTGGAGAGCATTATGCTAAGTGAAATAAACATAAAGTGAAATAAGCGGTGAAAGACAAATACAATGTGATCTCACCTATAAGTAGAACCTAATCAACAAAACAAACAAGCAGCCAGACCTGTATTTTTTTCTTTTCCAAGTTAGGGAAGTTTTCTGTCGTTATTTCTTTGAATAGGTTCTCAAGCCCTTGCTCTCTTTCCCCCTCTATACTCCTATGATGTTCTGCTTGATGTTGTGCCCCTGAGACTTCTAAGGCTCTGCAGCAGTGTTAGTGTCACACTTCCCCTGGTGGCCTGAAGTGCTCACTCCCATGAATAGGTGGCAGGGAACATGAATGTCCTGACATAAACTGGGGCTCAGGAATCCATGCTCTGATTCCCGCTCTCTGCTCAGAGGACTTCTCTAGGCCTCAGTTTCCCAAATAGAAAACGGTAGGTTGGACCCAAACTTTGGGCATTGTGGCTCTGGTCACATGAACTCATGCAGAATGTGGCTGGTCCAACTGAGATGTCCTCTAAGTGTGAGGTACACCTGGATTTTGATGACTCAATGAGATAAAGACTTAGAATATCTCAATGGTAAGTTTATATTGGTTACATGTTGAAATAATATAAAAATGTTATTAATTTCACTTGCTTCTTTTTTTTTGAAAACCGGGACCACTGTAAAACGGAAAATGATATCTGTGGTTGCACTGTACTTCTCTTCAACAGCCCTGGGTGAGACCCATGCTTCCAGAGGGGGGAATTTCCAACAAGTTCCCTAAGTGATGCAGGCACTGCTGGCTCATGGACCTCACTTTAAGAAGTGAGGCTCCAAGACCTTTCTTAGTTCTAACAACCTAAAATCCTACATCTTTCTTAATTTCTCGGGAGTCTGACTCTTAGATGTAAGCATTCAAGCTATGGGACATGGGAATGTGATTCCAGCCTCAAACCAAACCACCTGCCCCTTGTGCAGTATGCACCAGGTTATCTGGGAAATGGCCACTGACAGCCACCCAACCCCATTCAGGCACAGACCAGATGTGTGATAACAGGAGGCTCCTTACCAAATACTTCAGGCATATCCTCCTGTTTTATTGATCTGGGTGGTATTTTGGTAGCTGGACCTAGTTGGGAAATGAAAACCCTAAGAGTTTAACAATTTTGTTGAATTGGCACTGACTTCTCTTTAAATAGACTCAGTTTTGCAGAGCCCTGCACAGAGTTCCTGGGTTTGGTCCTCATCTGGGCAGTGTCAGGCAAAGTGGCTGTGAGGATGGTGTGACACATTTGCCAGTGTGCTCTGAGCTGATGCCTGTGCTCCCGGGAAGCACTCACTGGTGCTGTGCTCCCTCTAAATGAATAAAACCTGTCCTGGCTCCAAGAGTGACTGCCCTCACAAGTGCTCTGAGGAGAGCAAATGATGTGGGCCATGGCAATCCTTTTGTAAAAAGCACACTTTTATGTCTTTTATGAATGGTTCCAACAATGAGTGCACCTGAAAGCTTAGGCATGTGATGTGAAGAAAGTATGGGATGCTGTGGTGCTTTGAGGTTCTCTAGCTGGGAGGGGAAGACCCAGAGGGACTGGCCACCCTGGTTTCTCCTCTTTATTAAGTAGAGTGACACTGAGTGGTCCCGTTTACAGGTAAGAGCAGAGTCTCACGGGGAGCCGACCAGACCCAAATGTCAGTCCTTTGTAGAACCCCTGGACTCCTCATCTCAAGCCTTCCTGGCCTCACTGACCTGAGCTAACCCTGTGGGGGCCAAGGCAGTGCGTAATGACTCTGAGCACTGGTTTTCCCTCTGCATCTCCCACCAAAGGATTCATCCCACTCTTCTTTCTTAGAGCTGGGTTGTCTTCCTATTCATTTCCTTGGCTCAAGGTCAGGGTCACCCTCTTCCTCCACCCCCCCAAGGCTGACCAGAGAGCTGACAACACCCCCAAGACTGGGCAGGGCCACCTTCTCCTTGCTGCAGCACAGAGCATTCAAGTGGCGTCTGCAGACGCTGAAGCTCTAACACTAAACCAATGACAACGCTGATTTTCAAATGGGTTTAATGATGGACAATCTGCATACCAATTGACTCATCTGCGCACGGAGGGCTTAGAACAATACAAGAAAACGATGTAAAAAGGTCTGTGCTGCGATGACAATCGCTTCCCAGTGTGCTGACCTTCGGTAAATGAAGCAAACAAAAGTACAGTTCTCTTTGGAGGAGACATTAATGCGTCATTAAGAATGGGTACAGCTGCATCGCGCAAGCACTTTGTTAAAAATATTCTTTTCATTTTGTGTCTGTCCCGTAATTATAATGGAAGTATTGTGCAAGTCAGCCAGTAAGCTTATGCAGAAAAATATTTATGTTTTGTAATATCCGCACAGATTCCAAAGTGTATTGTCAAGTGTAGCTGCTGTATCGGATTTTGTCGGTTGTCACCTCTTACTGACAGTTTTAAACTGGCCCATTGCCTGTGTTATCACGATTGTCGACTGTTCTTGCTCTGTATTTGCATGATGCACATCCTGGCCTTCAGGAAAGGCTCACTGTTGAACTCTGTAGTTAGTTTGGGGAAGATGAGGCTGTAACCTCCTCCATCAGGAGGCCCATGGTTGCTGCTCCCCTCTTTTCTCATGGTCAGCCCAACTTAGTGGCCAGTGGCCAAAATGCCCACCGCTGCAGAAAGGCCCCAAAAGCATAGTTAGGATACCCAATTGTGTTCGTCTAAGAAAATGATTTAGAAACTGCCCCTAACTTGTCTTCCATGGTGGGGTGGATATTGGAGGGGACCTAAGCTTTTTACTGTCTGACAAAGAGACCAGCTCTGAGGAGGGGAGAGTTTGGCCCAGGGCTGCAGCAGGAGCATCCTCTTAATCCCTGGGCTGCACCTGGGATCAGGAAAGGCATAAATAGGAATGAGCTGGTTCAAGGGACAACAGCAGCATGGAGCAGGTAGACCCTTTGGCACCCCAACAACGCAAAGGACACTGTCTTTGGCAAACACCTCAAAACTAAGTTTCCTTAAGAAAGAAAGCTGGAATGTTAGCTTCTTTCAGGACATTGTCAGGCCAAGGGCACCCCCTACCTTCTCACCCAGACCAAGGTCACCTGATTCAGGGAAGAGCTTGTTTTCTACCTGCTGCTTGCTCCACTGTGACTATACCTGAAGACGCGTTAATCGGCTGCTCAGCTTTGTGGCAGCAGTACAGCAGCAGGACAAAGAGGGTCACTCCTTTATTCGCTGCCATGTTCCCTCCAGCTGAAGGAGGAGGACCTTCTCCTGAACACCCCTCGGCTTCACTCACCTTGGTCTCCAGGATACTGTGGAATGTCCAGGGACTTGTGATATCACGGCAGAGAGTGAGCTGGGTCCTGCGCTGTGTGGGGGAGGGTTGTGCCCAGGGTCTGTGACATCATGACAGGAAGTGAGTTGGGTCTTGTCCTGCATGTGTGGGGAAGAGTTGTTCCCAGAGTCTGTGACTGGGAAGAAGGGGGAGGTTGGTGTGGCCTAGGATAATAGACATGCCCTCTACTTGTTTCAATTGCCTAGTCTGGTGCTTTCCTTAATTATGCAGACCCTGAGGTCTGAAGGGGTAGGATGCTAACCAGGACTCTTAAGTGCAAGTGGCAGAACCAAACAAAATCTGCTTAAGTGGAAAGAGATGCGCCGGAAGGAGGCTGGAGAAATGAGTGAGTTATAAGACAATGCTGGAGCCATCAGTTCCATAGTGTGCTTGAAGAGCAGGAGCTGATGCTCCAGGTCTTCCCATCCTCTCATCAGACTCCTCTCTTCCCCTTCTCTTTTCATCAGCCTCAGCCCCAAACTCTTCCTGGTAGTACGCTTTCATCACAAGATATGAACATGATTGCATGTCTCACAGTATCATCCAGCTCCATCCACTAGAGAGTCTTGAGTTTTCTCCAAAAGCACCAGTGAGAAAGCCACAAGGGAAGCATTATAGTTGAGTCATGGATCACAACCCATCCCAGGACCAAGTTCTCTGTCTGGAGCTCAGAGTAAGGTACCTGGTCCACACAGGTCAGGGCTCTTCTGTGGGCAAGGGTGAGGTTCCAGATAGTAAATCTTCAAATCACAGGGAAGTGTACAAGAATACTAGCATTTTCTAAATTGACTTAAGGACTGTAAAGACAACTGGCTTAGTAGGCATCTTTTGTCTTTTTAATTTTTTTTATTGCTGATATGGGGAACTACTGCAGATTTTTAATTTTCTTCCTAATAGATGTAGTAGAATTCAATCTACCTCTGAGAATGATCATGGAGGACAATACAAATATTTGCAGTGTTCATTAGTAATATTAAGTAAGCTCTCCATTCTTTTCCATTGATTTATGTGTCCGTTTTTATGCTGATACCATGCTGTTTTGATTATTATGACCTTATGGTATAGTTTCATATTAGCTAATGTAATTTCTCCAACTTTGTTCTTCTTTCCCAGGATGCTGTTGCTAGATGGGGCGTTTTGTGGTTCCACATAAATTTTTGAAATATTTGTTCCAGTTCTTGTGAAATATGTTGTTGGAATATTGATAGGAATTACATTGAATCTACATTGCTTTGGGTAGTATAGACATTTTAATGGTGTTAATTCTTCCTATCCATGAACATGGTATATACTTCCATTCATTTATATCGACAGTTTCTTTCCTCAGTGTCTTATAATTTCCTAGTAAAGCTGTTTTACATCCTTGGTTAGGTTTATTCCTAGGTATCTTATTTTATTGTTTATTTATTTATTTTCAATGAACTTTTTATTGGCCTTCAGCCCTACCAAGGGATGCCCCATTTCTTCTGCCTTTAATGCCTCAGAACTTTGGTGTCATTGACCTCAAACACCACTCTGCCATCCACAGTCCTGTGGGTTGTAGTCTTTTGGATGGTTTGTAAAGAATGACTCTTATTCAGGGTGTCAACAAGATTGAAGTCCTCTCCTTCTTCCAGTAGGCTGTGGTAGGTGACAGTCTCAGCCTCCAGCTTGACCTTGATGTTCAGCAGGGCCTCATACTGCTGGGATGGGCACTGCCCCTCTGCTGAGGTCGAGGCCAGCTCTGACTCCAGGTGCAGCAGGATCCCATTGAGTTGTTCCACCTGCATGGCATAGTGTGTCTCTGCTTCCCTCAGGCTGTTCTCCAAACTGACATTCAGATTCCTCATTGAGTCCAGGTCAATCTCCAATGACTGGACCATACATTTCAGCTCCACGAATGTCATCTTAGCAGCACATATCTTAGTGGTCTGTGAGGTGACCACTGTGGTGCTCTCTTTGACCTGATGGGACCAGTACTTGTCTAACTCCTCTTGGTTCTTTCCAGTCAGCTCATCATACTGGGCCTGGATGTCTGCCATGATTTTGCCAAGGTCCTGAGATTTGGGGCATCCAACCCCACAGCCAACCCAGAATTGACAATTTGGGGTTGACCATTTACTTCCTCCTTGTGGTTCTTCTTCATGAAGAGCAGCTCCTTGAGAGCCTCAATCTCTGTCTCCAGATGCAGCCAAGTGATATTGGTGTCACCAATGACCTTTTGGAGCCCATTAATGTCATTCTCCACAGACTGGAGCACAGCCAGCTCCAGCTCATACTTGACTCTGAAATCATCCGTAGCAAGACAGGCATTGTTAATCTGCAGAATGATGCTGGTGTTGTCCACAGAATTTGCAAAGATCTGAGCCCTCAGGTCCTCAATCACCTAGAAATAACAACCTCAGTCTTTGACCTGGGGTCCCTTCTTCTCTGAGTGTTCTGAATTTTCTTCATTCTCTGATTATCAGCCTCCAGGCTTCTCACCCTCTCTAGGCAGGTCATTTAGGCAAGGAGACCATTGTATAGTCTACTTCTTGCTCTGGATGCCCCCTATGCCCACCAGGCCCCCAGCCATCTCTGCAGCCAGGTCACCAGATCCCCAACTGCCCCTCACACTGGTGGAGTGGGACACTGAGATCCCAGAGCCTGAGGCCTTGGTGCTGCTGGGTGGCTGGACCCAGTAGCTGGGCAACTGCATGGAGCCCAGTGTCCAGTAGCTTGTGGAGAAGCTGGAGCATGTGCTGAAGCCCATGTTGTTCAGGGGGGAAGGTGAGAAACCATGACTCAGGTTGAAGCTGCCTCTTTTTANTATGCCCACCAGGCCCCCAGCCATCTCTGCAGCCAGGTCACCAGATCCCCAACTGCCCCTCACACTGGTGGAGTGGGACACTGAGATCCCAGAGCCTGAGGCCTTGGTGCTGCTGGGTGGCCGGACCCAGTAGCTGGGCAACTGCATGGAGCCCAGTGTCCAGTAGCTTGTGGAGAAGCTGGAGCATGTGCTGAAGCTCATGTTGTTCAGGGGGGAAGGTGAGAAACCATGACTCAGGTTGAAGCTGCCTCTTTTTAAAGCAATTATAAATGGGATTGTTTTCTTAATTTTCCTTTCTGTCAGTTGGTTATAGGTGTATAAAAATGCAACTGATTTCTGGATATTAATTTTGTATTGCTACTTTGCTGAATTCATTTATCAGTTGCAGTAGTTTCTTGTTGAAATCTTCAGGGTCTCTATGTGCAATATCATGTTATCTACAAATAATGGCAATTTTACTTCTTCCTTTCCAATTTGAGTGCCTTTTATTTCTTCTTCTTGTCTGATTGCTGTGGCCCACAACTTTATAGTCAATTAATATTTAATAGAGGAAGCAAGCACATACAATGGGCTAAAGATAGTTCACTCAATAAATGAACTATCTTTAGCCCATTGTATTCTTGTGTTGGGAAAATTAGAGAGATACATAAGAAAAATTAAACTAGAGCACCCTTTTATACCACATACAAGAATAAATTCAAAATGGAGTAAATACTTAAATGCTAGACCCCAAAACTATAAAAATCCTAGAAGAAAACATAGGCAGCAAAATCTTGGACATAGCTCATAGTAATATTTTATCAGGTATATCTCCTGGGCAAGGAAAACAAAAGGAGAAATAAGCAAATGATACTACATTGAATTAAAAAGTTCTTTTGCAGCCCTGGCTGGTGTAGCTCAGTGGATTGAGCGCAGGCCTGCAAACCACACGATCGCAGTTCGATCTCCAGTCAGGGCACATGCCTGGGTTGCCGGCCAGTTCCAAGCAGGGGACTCACGAGAGGCAACTGTACATTGATATTTCTCTCCTTCCCTCCTTCCCTTCCCCTCTAAAGATAAATAAATAAAATATTTAAAAAAATAAAAATAAAAAGTTCTTTTGCAGAGTAAAGGAAATCAACAAATTAAAAAGACAACTCTCAGAATGAGAGAACATTTTCACCAATGCATCTGATAAGGGGTTAATACCCAAAATTAATAAAGAACTTAGAAAAGTCAACACCAAAAAGCCAAACAACTCATTTAAAAAATGGGCAAAGGAGCTGAATAGACACTTCTCCAAAGAGGACAAATGGATGGCCAGTAGATGTATGAAAAGATGCTCAAAACCACCAATAATCAGAGAAATGCACATTTCTCTGTGAAAAGGAAAACAAAGACATCAGGGGAGAGGCTGTAGGTGTGCAGGCAGTGTCCCGATACTCTGGTCCCAACATGGATCTTTCATGTCAGCATCTGGACTTGGTCCACGCCAGCCAGATTCCTGCAGATGAGCGATCCGTGTCGCCTGAAGTCATGGTCAGGGCCATTTCTTGTACAAGCAGGAACTAGAACTGCTGCTGCCTTCAATATGTTCATAAAGAAACTATCAGTGTGTAAGTTCTTTTTATCAGTTTGTTGGTAGATCTTATTCTAATTCTATTTCATGGTATGTCAGAGTAGTATAAAGTTTTTATTCTATAACATGATGACATACAGAGCAGTGACCTGGACGCTTGCTATTCAAGTGTGATCCTTGGGCCAGTAGCCTTAGCACGAGGCAGGGAAAATACAAATAAACAATGGCACCATACATGAGAGCAGAATTCTGACCCCACTGCAGTTACCACTCAGGAAACGAAAGTACCATCCACAGTAACCAGTCCAGGTAGTGAAATTATTTTCCATGGTAACCAGTCAAGGAAGTGAGACTGCCATCTCTGGGGGAAGAATAATTTTTTTCTACCTTTCTAGGGTCTGGTAACAGGTCTTACAATGAAATATACATGATATTAACAAGAGAAAAATAACCAAACTTAATTACATATGTACATGCAGGAATTCTACATACAGGAGAGTTGAGACCCCACATCCATTAGAGGTTCAGGGACAGAAAGGTAAAATGAGGTATATATGGTATATATGACATCCTGAACTGAGGAATAAGGTAAGGTGCCTGAGGCTACAGAGTGTAGGAGGGTAGCTCATAAGATGTAGCTTGTTTGGTTAGGGAGTTATTTGTATATGCCAAGGTTGTGGGTTTGATCTCTGGTCAGGGCACATACAAGAAGCAACCAATTGCTCTAGCTGGTATGGCTCAGTGGACTGAGTGCTGACCTGAGAGCCAAAGGGTTGTAGGTTCAATTCCTAGTCTAGGACACATGCCTGAGTTGCAGGCCAAGTCCCCAGTAAGGGGCCTGCGAGACACAACCACACATTATTGTTTCTCTCCCTCTCTCCTTCTTTTTCCCTCTCTAAAAAGAAATAAATAAAATATAAAAAAGAAGCAATTAATGAATGCATAAATAAGGGCAACAATAAATTGAGGTTTATCTCTCTCTCTCCCATTTCCTCTCTCTCTAAAATCAATTAATTCAATAAAAAATTTTAAGACCCCATTTTAAATTCTTTAAGGGAAAGGTAAAATTTTCTCTTGTGCCTGCAGTGTCTTAATTTCCTTCATCTTAAAATAATCCACATGTCAAAGTAGAGTGTCTTGGCCACCCTGCTCTGAATCCTTTCACCTCCGTGGTTACCAGCTCAGGAGATGAAACTACCACCTACAAAAATCATCCGGGAAGTGAAACTACCATCCACAGTTATTACTCAGGAAGTAAAATTCTTTCAATAATAAACAGACCAAGAAGTAAAACTATCTGTAGTAGCCGCCCAGGTAGTTAATCTACAACTCCTGCAGCAATTGGCCCCAAATGCTCCAAACCTGACCAATAACTGTAACTTTTCTAATTTTTATCTCCACTTTTAACTTAGGACCAACCAGAGAGAGCCGGGTGCTAGTGGAAGGAAGCTTTGGGCCTTTCCCTGTAACGGTGCAGGAAACCAAGCCAGAGAGATCTTCCCTGGGCAGGTGTGTCCCAAAGACCCGTGTAAAACAACATGCATTTATTATTTTACCAGCTCTGGAGACCACAAGTCCAAATTGAGTCTCAATGGGATACACACACACACATACCCTATTGGCTCTCTTTCTCTGAAGAACCCTGACTAACGAAGACATGGATAATCCAGAATAATCTCCCCACTTCAAATTCAGATAATTAACAATCTTAATTCCATCTATAGCCTTAGTTACCCCTTGCTATATAGCTCAAAGTATTCACAGGTTCTTGGGATTATAGGCCTGGGGATATAAACCTTTTGGGGAGACCACTATTCTGTAGACAACAATGTCTTTTGCCCATTTTCCAATTAGATTTTTTTAACTGTGGAATTTGAGAGTTCTTTATATATTTAAATATAAATACTTTTGTTAGATATGTGACTTGCAAAAAATTTCTCCCAGCCTTGGAAGAAGTTTTAGCTTGTCTTTTTATCTTCTTGATAAAGTCTTTGGTAGAAAAACAATTGTTTTTAATTTTGCTGACATCCAATATATTGATTTTTCAAAAGATGGATTATGCTTTTGGTGTCATATTGACAAACTCTTCACCAAAAGCCTTAGGTCTTGAAGATTTTCTCCTATCTACTAAACACTTTGTAGTTTCACATTTCAATCTATGCTTGAGTTTGCTGAGGTGTGTGGTTTAGTTCAAAGTTTTCTTTCTTCATCACTAGATTTATACTTACTCTCACACCATGTTCTGAAATGGTTATTCTTCTTTCAATGAATTGCTTTTGTCTTTTTGTCAAAAATCAGCTGGCTGTAATTGTGTGGGGCTATTTCTGGGTTCTCTCTTCTGTTTCATTGATCAGTGTGTTATGCCTTCATCAATACTACACTGATTTCTCGAGCTATATAAAAAATTGCTGGGATTTTAATGGGAATTGTGTCAAACCTGTACATAAATTTGAGGAGAATTGCCAATCCTTTTTTGTGTGAATGGAAATGAGCATGCAATCTTTTTTCATTAGTTTGCTAATATGGTCAGTTACATTAAGGAATTTCTATTGTTTTACATTTTAAAATATTTTATTTATTTATTTTTAGAGAGAGGGGAAGGGAAGGAGAAAGAGTGAAAGAGAAATATCAATGTGTGCTTGTCTCTCATGTATCCCTTACTGGGGACCTGGCCCACAACCCAGGCACGTGCCCTGACTGGGAATCTAACTGGTGACCCTTTGCTTCACAGGCTCGCGCTCAGTCCACTGAGCTAGGGGTTTTACATTTTACCCACCCAGCCTGGGCTTTATTGTTTTACATTTTAAACACTGATTATTTTCTGTTTTCTTTATTCCACTATTGAGTTTATCTTGTGAGTTTTAAAATATTTCAGATACAGAATTTTTTATTTCTAAAATATCCATTTGGTTCTTCTTTCTATTTTCTATTTATTTGCTGAAACTTTCTTTGTCTTTGTTGAGGCTTTCTATTTTTTTTCATTTGTTTTGAGCATGTTTGTTAATGCGTCTTGAAGCATTTTTATGATTACTGCTTTAAAATTCTTATCGGATAATTCTAACATTTGTGTTATTTCAATGTTGGCATCTGTTGTTTATCTTTTCTTGTTCCATTTGTGATTTTACTGGCTCGTGCTGCAACAAATGGTTCTTGATGGAAACCGGGACCCTGTGTGTATTGTAAGACTTTGGGTCTCATCTGGAGCTGCCCTTCAGCAGGCTTCTGCTGTGTCACTCTGGGATGACGTCCAAGCTACCCTGCTTTTATGCGCTACCACAACCCAAAAGGCGGGGCTGAGGAACAGTTTTATAGCCCAGTGATGGTACAGTGTAAGTCTAGGTTCCCCATTCAACTTCTGCTTGTGGGCTGGGAACAGGTGTGCATCTTTTTCTGTGGTGTTTGGTCACTGTAAAGATGTTGTTGTATAAACGTTGTCTATCTCTTCCTTGTTCTTGGGCTGGTGAGAGCAGGCTTTTCTCCTCTGGGTCCATGGGCATTTCCAGGTTGCCAGCCTCTTCAGCACCCTGTTGGGGTTCATGGGGCAATCCAAGAAGCTAGGAACTCACTGTCATGTCATTCTTTGGCCTCGAGTCCCTTGTCCATCTGCCTTCTCTGTACCTTCTGGAGACTTCTCATACTTGCTTTGTGTGGTGTGTCCAGGGTTTTTTGCTGTACTTAGCCAGGAGAACAGGGAAAAGTGCATCTGCTTCAATTTTGCCAAAGTAGAAGTTCATGCATGCTCTCTTAAAGAGAACATTTTGGGGGCATTGTGTCTAACTTGTTTAAGCTTTGGAGAGACAATGCACACTGTAGTAAAGAGATAAGCTTGAGCCTAGCTCGGGCTGTGTAGCTCAGTTTGTTGGAGTGTTGTCCTGTACACCGAAAGTTGTAGGTTTGATTCCTGATAAGGGCACACACCTAGGTTGTGGGTTTGATCTCTGGTTCTGGCCAGTATGGGAGGAAACTGATCAATGTTTCATTCTCACATTACTGTCTGTCTGTCTAGCTCTATCTCTCTTCTTCTCTCTCTCTAAAAAATCAATGAACTTACCCATCAGTAAACTTATCCTCGGTGAGAGTTAAAAAAAAAAGAGGTCAACGAGACTCAGATAGGCTGACTTCCTAGCTCAGCCATTTACCAGCTGATGATTTACCCTTTGGGTGTCAGCTTCTGCACATTTGCAGCTGGTTCTCGGCCCAGTGGTGTTTTCTCTCTGGGTCTCCACTCTTTGCTGCTATACCTTGGCCCCTGACGTGTTTAAGTCCAGGAGAAGATTCTGTGCTGGCCAGATGCTGAGCAGGTGACGTTGACAGGATTTGGGGGTTCTGGTAAGAAAGATTTATTTGAGGCACGTTTGGCCACAGGATAAATCCATGGAGTCCCCAGCTCATGGTCTTTCAATGTGGTGTGATGGCTTGGAAGGGCTGGGTCTGCGGAGAGAACCCAGAGGCTGGTGTTGGGGGGGGACTGCAGCAGACACACATTTTTCAGGTTTCCAAGTTCATGAAACATCTGCTTCCAGAGAACCTGAGAGGCAAATGTGGGACGTTTTGATGCACCAGGAGGCCTTAGCATGGCAGGACCAGGTGACTGTTGGCACATCTGTATGTCACCAGATGCTCCAGTTAAAGGTCATTTTCAAAGCACATATGTAGTTGTTTTCACTTATGAAAATATCCTGGAGACCCATAATTTGGCAATATACATATAATCAATTGTTTCAAAAGCAGAAGTGATGCTGGCTATTATAATGTAAACTGTTCTCTAAATGAAAGAATTAAAGGAACATAATTGGAGAAGTATACAAACAGTGGTTAATATGCTGCTTCTTGCAGAGACATAGTACAACTTATAATCTTCCTCTATGGTGTATGTTGTCAGTGTTTAATCAGGCGTGTGAATGTAGTCAGGTGTTAAACTGTTCTATTAGCTGGGATGTTGCACTATTATTTACTGAGATGTTTATGTTATGTTGTTGTTGGCTCTCTGAGCTTCTCTTTCTCTTGCTCCTCTTTCTCTGGTCTCTGCAATCTGTATAATTGTCTTCTTACTTTTGTCTTTAGAAAGCTTTAAATAGAGTTACTGAGAACGATTAACTGTGTCAGAATCACAAAGTTCTGGTGCTTTACAGATTAATTACAGGGACTTGTTATGCTGGTGCTTTAAAAAGTGAACTGGGACCTGGGTCTAGCATGGAGGTCACATGGGATGGCAGCCAGTGGCCTTTTGTACCCACCCTTGGGGACATCGACCTTGACCTCAATGGGCTGTAATAA
Organism: Sturnira hondurensis; assembly: GCF_014824575.4. Classification (NCBI taxonomy): domain Eukaryota; kingdom Metazoa; phylum Chordata; class Mammalia; order Chiroptera; family Phyllostomidae; genus Sturnira; species Sturnira hondurensis. The sequence goes on along the minus strand of NW_028076312.1, from coordinate 4,466,234 downwards.
CTCCACATACCCGAGATCCCTCTACTGGGAATTTCAAAGGTTGGTGACAGGTGAAATGTCAAAGGAAAGTGACAACTTTTCTTTTTTTTAAAAAAGATTTTATTTATTTATTTATCTTTAGAGGGGAAGGAGAGAGGGAGAGAAACATCAATGTATGGTTGCCATTTGTGCATCCCCTGCTGGGAGTTGGCCGGCAGGGAACTGGACTACAACCCCAGCATGTGCCCTGACTGGGAATCAAACCTCAATCCTCTGGTTCGCAGGCCCGCGCTCAATCCACTGAGCTACACCAGCCAGGGCTGGAAAGTGACAACTTTTCTGAGGAAGCAACAGGAAAAGGTTTGCCTGAGTAAGGAAATTCCCTAAACATTGCTATATTCATTCATTCATTCATTCATTCATTCATTCATTCATTCATTCATTCTTTGTCTTCTTACGAAGTGCGCTTTCTGGGAGGATTGTGCTTCAGTATTGCTGCTACAGGCAATCAGATTGGTTGTAAATTTCTACATGCAATAAAGTTCAATCTCTCTGTGTGGCCAGTTGGTTTAGTTGCCCAGCTGTGAACTCCGCATGATGTGTTCACTGAGGCCAATGTCATATTTTTGGGGTTCTGTTTTATATCAATCTCTTAAATTCAAATGAAGAATCTAATATTGTTTTAAAAATGATTTTGGCAAGATTAAATAAAATATACAAAATGCATTGTGGTGTGAAAATGGAATCACCTTACAATTAAAGAACAAAAGCTGCTTATTTAAGATTAAGTATTAATTGAAAAACTAGGAGAAAAATTGACCAGGGGTTAGATATAAAATTGCACTAAAAACGTTTTTCCAAATCTACTTGCAAAACATAATGCTATGGAGTAGGATCTCTGTTAGCTGTGTTTAATTTAAAGAATATCATTAACTGGAGGAAATGAACAGGGAAACAGGGCAAAGAAACCTTAAAGACACTCACCAGCAACACCCCACTAATACATGTGCTTAAGTCTAACTGCTGTTTTCCCAGTCACAGCTGAGACCAGACAATGGTTAAAACCTCTTGCATTCTCCGTGGAGTGCATTAATAAATTCACAGTTGTCAGTCCTACAATTATTGGGACTCGGAGTGACTAAGGATTAGAACAGGGAATCCTGAATGTCTAGGCCACATGACCATCTTTAAGGTTCTAAAATCACGACTTAAGATGAAACAACTCTATTCATACCCATGGCCCTAACTGCTGTGTATATTGAATGGTATGAAAAGAATTTTTTCCGTTACTTGACCATTTCGGGCACTTATTGCTGCTGCCAACAGACTCAGGAGGTAACAGCATCCTCTTGGTAAACCTCTGAAATACGGCAATAGGAATAAAGCTCAGAGGACCCTCCATGAGCAGAGCAGAATCAGGGCACACTTTGGGTACCATCTCATCCAGAGGTTTGCTCCATAAAAGGGGGATAGTGTTGGCTCGTGACAAAGAAGAGAAAATTGGTGCTGCACCCCATAGTTAATGTGACAACATGCAGCTAATGAGCACTTAATGATCCCCAGACTGCTCATTTTTGTCACCCATTTGAGGATGTCACTTGTTTTATACTTAGCCCTGTGGTGTAGCATTAGCTTCGTGCTACAGTGAATTTGTCAAGGTTTTTTAAAAATCTGAACAAAAGTGCTAGAAAATGTGTACAGATACGAAGAGACAGAACATATATACACCTGTTCAGATAATGTATAATTAGCTGAAGAGAATTTTTGGTTGAATGTGTAAACTGGCAGTAAAATTTTACTTTACATTTGGTAAGATGTAAAGTAAAATTTTACCTTAACACCGAACATATTTTCTAGCCTGAAATCATTCTTGCAGATTAAAGATCCTGAGAGATCAATTGCCACTTTTTGCCTGGACACAGAAAGCACATCACTTTCGAAATGGGATTAAGGAGTTCTATCTCAAAACCTGCAGATCCCATAATGTATGTATTTGTTATCTATATATACATATATATACTTAACTTGACATACAAATGCACATATACACACATTTCTTAAAAACACCACTTCTCCATTCGTTCCTAGTCTGTCATGTCTCGCCATTAAAAGTTCTCTTCTCTGTTCTTCGTTTGGGTGAGTGCATCCGAGGACTCTGAGATGCCAGAAAAGAAGTAGAACATGTCAGTTTTGGGGAAAAAATGCAAAGAGTTCTTTTTGTCATTCTAATGTTCTACAGGTAAGATCAACTTTGCAAAGACGTTCCACTCTGATGGCTGTTAAATATTGCAATAAATGAGTGAAAAATTTTTCTTGTTCACTGATTTTCTTAGAGAACACCCACAGCCTTGATATAATCATGGAGTTTACTGTTTCCTTTCACATGGAAATTTCACATCTCCAGCCCCTACTCACCAAAGTTTATGCTTTGTTGTAAGTAATGATTCATGTTTCTTCAAAACAATGCAGAAAAAATAAAAGTCTACATACTTAGGAACTATAGTAAATGGTGGAAGTAAAATGTTTATCTTCTGATTTATAAATGTTCAGAACAGAATAGTAGTTTTGCTATATCATTTATGGGCTCCCCTAGGTCACTACAAAAATTCAACAGAGAATCTGAAGTTCACAGAACAAACCATAGATGGCGACACAGTACACAGCTCCTTAAAACCATAGAGGTACAAATTGTCTTCTTACTGGCTCAGGTGGCTGAATTTTTACCATTAGAGAGTTCTTCCTTTGCATCAAGTATTATGACATTGAGGTACCATTTAAAAATAAAATGTTTTTGGAAGTTATAACAATAATTTACCCCACTGATACTCAAGAGCTAATAATTTAGAAAATGTCTTCCCAAATGCAATAAAGTGTTGGCAAGTCTGAAGGCAGAGATCTGGGTGGAATAGTAAAGATGGATAAAGGTCCCTAATGAAGTGCCCTGATGGAGGACAATCTATGGGAGAAGTTGTCTTGGAGAGAGGAGGAGCTGGCTCCCTAAAGACACCTTCCACTTAATTCCGAATGTGACTGTGGGGCTTTCTTATAGCTCCCCTGTTTAGCTGAAAATGCAGCACATTTAAAATTCATATGCACATGAAATTCTATGGTAATCTGAGTCAGGAAGCAAGGAAAGGCAGCGAGACTATTGCAAGTGCAGCATCTCTTTCAATTTAAAATTGAACACTTAGAATTCAGAATTTTCTAATTTTGTTATCTACGAGCTCTTGGAGGTGAGTGCACCAGATTTATAATTTCATTTTAATAGATCTCATCATTAATGGCTGAGTATAGAAGTTGCTTCATTGCATTAGTATACCTGAAACTGGAACGCAGAGTTGTTCTGGGGTCTCCAGGTGGCCCAGAGGTTCAATGCAAAGTTGTTTTGCACAAAGGGATCGGCAAAAATAATTCTGGCCTTTTAGTTTTGATTTCCTTTCTATTGATTACACTAGGTACATTTAATTCCAAATCTTGGACATGGCTGACATGGTCATTCAATTGAGGTTTTGTAGTGGAGAAACCATTAAGAGAGTGCAGAGGGAAGACCATGCAATTTCCACTGGGATGGGGAATCAGGGCTAATTTATTCTGAGATCAAATTCGTGCCAAAAGCTTAGCAGGTCACAGACCGATGCCATCACTGAAGTATAAAGGACCTGATGTTTGGAGCGTGCATAGAAAGATGCACCCTCTGAGTCTCTGTTCAGGCAACATACACACAACTTGGGGAATGTAAATCTATAAACAACAAGAAATGGAATTTGGGCACCTGCGGCCTAAAGTGCTATCCTTATCTATTGCAAGTTGAACAACAACCAATTTTTCCACTTGTGTGTGTCTTCCATTTTTATTTGAAATAATTGAATGTAATTTTTAAATTAATTTAGATCTTTAAAAAGATACTATTTCCTCAGATGGAAACAAAACTGACAATCACGTGATAAATGCTCTGCTTCCTGTGACGTCATTACCTCCGTATGGAGAAAGAACATCATAAAGACAGGAGCCCAAGTGCCCTGGTGGCGCTTACAGGCTCTTTCTTTGCAAAGGCCAATTTAAGTACATTGCAGATAGCTCTCCTGAAAAGGAAAAATGACTTGGGCTTGGCATAATGATGCAAATATTTCCATTAATAAAAGCCTAGACTATCTTACAGGGTTTGCGGGGAACTTGAAAGCTTTCAAGTTTATTTCACTTTGAAGGAAGCGAAAACTCACCAAAGTTTGGTGTTCTGATGTTTTCAGATGTATTTCCCTGCAGTACAAATTTCACATTAGGGTTCAGTGCCAAGGGTACAGTGTTTCCCATGAGGATCCATTGGGCCACGTGTGCCAAAAGCTGCTGGCTTCTAACACCATTGGCTTTAGAGAAGCTTCAAGTGGTCCTGCCTGCTTTGGGAGGGGCAGCCTCTGGTACACCTGGGACCTGAGGTCAGGCGATCCCACCCTCAGAAGGCCTGCCTCACTTCCAGGCTAGTAAGCACTCCATGTCATGGGGGTGGCCTGCCCTCTCTCACTGTATGTCAGAGATAGGGAAAGGGAGAGAAGGCAAAAGGGGGACCAGGAGGCAAAGGAGCACTGAGAGGGCAGGAGGCAGAGAAGGTAGTGACCAAGGTTCCTTGGCTCAGCAGGCACTGTTGAACTGGGTTGCCATGATGTCAGAGCCCCAGTGGTAGTGGCGATGATGTTTCCTCCTATCACATTAACCTTGACTAACACATCTGATTAAGTGCTTTGAAGTAAAAGCACCTGCAGCTTCTTTGAAAGCCTACACATCAGACCCCACAGCCCAGAATATGCGCTGGTACATCACCCCACCTTCATTTTCCTGCAGCCCTGCCTCCTCCTCCCAATCTGTACCCCTCAGCTCTCTGCATCCTTTTCAACCACACACTGCGTCTGTGTGGGTGGAAGAGGCACGGGGTGTGATGTTCAGGAGCCAGACTGCCAGGTCAAAATCCTTTGTGGCCTCAGGCAAAGACCTGGGCTCCTCGTGCCTCAGTTTCTCTACCTGCACAATGGGGCCACTGACACACATACCCCTGGTAGGTGTGCAGATTAGAAACTCGGGTCAACTCGGGTGTTGTCATGAAACAGCCATATGATGGGGAAAATGGTGGGGTCAGAGGTCAGGTTACTTCCCCAGGCTCCGTTTTTGGCAGCTCAATGAGCAAAAGCTGGTTGAGCAATGCCCCACTGAAGCTTGGGACTGGTACTCCCCGTTGGGCTCCTGGGTCAGGGTCTGTCTTTTTGATTCCTTCTACCTCTTCCCAAACAATCCCTGACGCCACCCTGATTTCAGGCTGGCTCTTTGGAGAGGCTTCAGTGACCCCGGCCAGAGGTTGTCTCCACCCTGCTGCCAGGCCCGCCCTGCCTGCACGGGCTCCTTCAGATCACAAGCCAGGTATTGGTGTCAGGCCTTCTCCTGGCACAGCTCCCTGGTGACACCAGAGACAGGTCACTCTTTCGAAGGACTTTTACAAAATGTTTGAGGCTTTCAAAGAGCTGGATGCCATCCACCCTCCAAGATCTTACCATTCTCTAGAGAGATGACATGCTCTACTGGTGGCCTAGAAATTGTTACTCCCTGAGAGTATTTCAAATGAGTTTTTGTTACTTTGTAACTTCTCTGTTTTTTTTATTTAACTGAAAACATCTTTTCTCCTATCCCAACTCTCGTCACTCCCCTCCCCCTCATTTTATTCTCTATTCCCCACTGATTTGACTTCTGAAGGTGTTTCAAGAGTTTCTCCTCTGCAAGCATGACCCAGAATCCACCTCATTGCACCACTAAGATCCGATAGCCAAACAAGGTCCATCAGGCTCCTCGTGAGAAAGTCAATGGTATTTTCCGAGGTGAAGTGTCCTCAAGAGGAGAGGCTAATAAGAGTTTTTGAAATAATATTTGTTATTGTTTGGCTGAAAACAATGAATGTTTGGGGTGTTAAGCAACAAGATTGAGCCTCCTTTACAAAAAGCAAGTAGACCTGACTAAGCTGCTATCTCCAATGCTCAGCAAATGCCTCAGTTCCAAGGACGAGAGCTGCAAGGTCCGGTTCCACTGTGAGACCTCTGAGAGCTACTTGTTCTGAAAATGCTGCAGCTTGTATTAAAAATCAAAGTTCTAGCTATTTACTGTCCTTGTCTGTTAGGTTAGAATGCAAAAACCCTGATGGCTTTATTAAGCTAAGGGCTTTTCGGTGTAGGCGTTAGCTAACTGTAGATGGCCTTCTCGCTTTATCGAAAGGGTTATTTATTTATTTTTCATGGAAAGCATGTGTATTTTCTGCTGAGAGAATAGAGAGCTGCCTTACTGAGCACACCATCTATTAGCTAGTAATTTGAAAGTGTTACAAAGCAAGACTGTGCCAACCCTCCTCAACACCAACACCACTATTTTTTATAAACGTGTTGTCACTTCCCTGTGCCTGGAATGAAAGTCATCACTGATATGACTAGCCAGCACATCTAAAACACAGTATTATGGTTAACCTTAATAGAAGAAAATTATCTAAGTACACTGTAATAAGAGAAAATAAATTTATAATAACATGTATTTCAAAATGTAAATCCTTGGACAAAATGAAGTGGACAAACCCTTGCACCCCCTTTAAATGAATTTGTTTGAGTTTAAGAGAACTGAAGTAATATTCAGCTGACACTTGTTAGCACTTTTTCTTTGATATTTGAGGGGCTAACCAGTGGATTTGTATTTATATAAACACGCCTAGAGAGAGGCCCCTAGGAATGCACACGGTACACGGATGCCTTCCACTGGTGCATCAGAGAGAGTATTGGGGGCATTGTCCTGCCTGCAGCGTGAGTTTCCAAATTGACAAACAACTCTTGATAAAGGCCTGAAAAAAACAAAATACCACCTCCTTTGATTTACAAAGTCATTGCATCACTGGGAAATTCTGTTGATGCTAAACCCATGCAACACATATTTTGTGTTTATAGAAGAAAGAGAGAGTTGGGTTTGGTTGATAAAATCGCAGTTTCTGCCCACCAGCTGATCGAAATGAAAGTGTTCAGTGGGCCCTAGACCCCTGCAGCCAGAGGCCCTGAGCTGTCACTGGCTCAGAAAGTGCTTCACAGCCAAAATATTTCTCATGGTTTGTGGATTTTCGAGCTGTAATAAAATCTTCAGAAAGTAATACCCTAAGACTTCTGCAACTCAGAATGCTTCCCAGATGTGTAGGTGAAGCTGTCAAGCTGACATTGAAGCAAAGTGGTCACTCAGGAGCCCGGGCAGCAGATCTCCTTGCTCTGCTCCTTGGGGACTCAGTGGCTGGGCCCAGTGCAGACTGAGCACTTTGTCAGGAGGTGGTTAAACCCAATGGTGAAAACCCGTCACTCCGCAGTCAGAGCCCATCTTTCCAAAGCACACTCCGTCTCTCACTGGCAGTGCAGCTTGTCTGTAGCATCTTAGGGCGCCTGCCTCCCAGGATTGTGGGGATTAAAGGAGAGAATCTGAATGAAGTGTTTAGTGTGGCCCTAGTCCCTGGTAAGTGCTCAACGCACATTAGTTACAATCCCGTTTATTTTCCTTCTGTCGTTGACAACTTTATCAATACAGAAACCATCTCTAGCAAGAGTTCTTTTAGCAAAAGCACCTATTATATAAAATTGAACAGGAGTGCACAACGTCTCTGCAACCTGGCCAGCATATATCCTCTGAGACAGAGCTTTCACTGAGTTACATAACAGGGTACAAATGCTTTCTGTTTAACGTTGAGATGCAACTTCTCGGCTTGGGCAGAAATATAGCAATGGTTTAATAAACTCTAAATTTCCATGCCACATTCAGTTAAGGTTTGACTTTTACTAACTGACATGAACTCGGAAAAGCAGCTGGGGTTTTTCCTCAAATCTGTTTGTGGTCAAGACTCAAAGATGCTGACATCCATCTTTCTCCCCCTGTGTTCACAAGGTGGAATTTATTCCTCCACCCCCATTAGTCTGGCCTGGCTTGTGACTTCCTTCACCAATAGAATATGGCAGAAGTGGCAGTCCCTGAAATCCGAGGCCAGCTAAGGAAAAATACCTGTCTCTCACCTGGTCTCTTAAAAATGCTTGTATGGAGACTGCCATACTATAAGGAAGCCTAAGCTAGAGGTGGGGAGAATGAGGGAGGAGGGGAGGAGACCAGTCCAGCTTTTACACATTCAGCCTTTGGACAACTCCAGCATTAGCCACCAGCTGATTAAACTGTGGGAGGGAGCCCAAGTCAGAACTGCAACTGAGTCCATCCACCCCAAGACCTTGGAAATAGCAGTGCATTGTTATTTTAAGTCACAGAGTTTGGTACCATTTGCCATGTAACACTAGATTACTGAGTTCGTGCTGAAGGCATGCCATGAATATTATGGCCAATGTGAGATTATACAGTGTTTGTAGAGGATTATTCATCTAAAGTAGGCAAGATGAACCCTACTCACACCAGAAAAACTGTTAGGACCATTTACAACCATGCCCAACCATTCCAACTCTATACAACCATGCATAACTGTTGCAACCATATTTAACTATCGACAAACTACTATAATCATTTACAATCACCCACAACCATTTGTAACTATGGACAAGTACCCACAACCAAATGAAATAAGCCAATGCTCCTCCTGGGTCTAGTGGCCACACTTGTGGGCTGAGACAATTCATGAACTTTGGGCATCAATGGTTGTATTTGTCTCTGTCATCAGAACAACAGAACATCTACCAAAGACCGGTATGTGCCTGTGGGCATGTCTGGCTGTTATACCAGCAGAGTGGGCAGGAGCAAGCACCATGAGACCAGGAGTGTTCCAGAAGCAGAGTCCACTTTTTCCTACATTTGAATATCCTATTTCTATGTCTTTCATTCACAAAGAGCCAGCAGCTGCGCAGAGCTCGGCTTTTCTGCCTGTCAGGCACCATGTGACTGACTGCCCCACTCCTCTGTAAGAAGGTTGAAATAGCGTCTGTTTGCATGGCTCAGAAATTTAGGATCCAGTTTGACCAAAGGATGCATCCAACCCCACAAAAATGATGAAAATTTCATAGTCCAGACTTTATTCCTTATTTGCTGCTTGAATGGCATATAATAGGTAAATAGATTGTATTCCCTGAATTACACATTTTAGGTTAATAATTTAGACTCTTTAATGACTACAGTTCATAACTTATTGAAGCAGATCATATTCTGACATTTTTCTTCAAGGTCCTTGAAGGTCACCAGAATAAAGGGGCCATTGACACATGTAAAATACAACTGTAACTGTTGTTTGTTTTCCCTATTAGCATAAATGATATGGTTCAGTTCAATAGAAGTGTTCTATAAACACCTTCTACTAGAGCCAGAGAAAATATTGCTGATCTGCTCATGTGAAGCCTGAAGGTGTGGAATGTCTGGTTAGACTTTTGTCCCAGGGGTCCATGCAGGACGGGATGGCTGCAAAAATGTTAACAACACAGTAAAAGAAGTAAGGAGCGTGTTTCCCTTTAATGCATAGTAAGAGATATTTGAGTTCTATAAGACAGAAAATACACCTATATGGGGATAATTTATTTTAAAAATTCTTAGTTTTGTAACATCAGGAAGCAGAGCAGTACCTGTTCTACAATAATTATATCCACTGGTGCTATTTTGCATTCCTTTCATTTGAATATGAACTAAAGAACCCTTTTTACTATGTCAACACAGTTTAAATGACATATTACTTTTAATTTTCCCATTTGAATTTAAAGTTTTCTTTTGTTGAACATTGATTTGTCAGTTATTGCTACATGCAACTTTTACTAAAATACACAGCAAATTCCGTCACGGTTTCATGCCCCCCAGTGTGGCCGTCGCTGACGTCATAGCTCTGTCAGTAACAGCCAGGAAACGCAGAGGGTTTTTCTTGGCACCTTATTTTTATTTATAAATTCCACTTCATTACTGCAACAAGACACCACAGGTAGTGCATTTGTGTGGAATTACTGCCTCCCTTTCTGGTTAAAGTCTCTGAGCCTTTAGCCACAGAGTGCATAATACCCCCCGATGTGTTCAATAATCACCCAGAAATGCACGGCATGCTGGGGCTTATCGCTTCCATATATTTAGTGGGATCATTTTAGGGGAAAAAAAGACTATAATGAAGATTGTATGCGGGGGAAAAACTCACAAAAGAATTAACTGTGAAATAATGTAATTGCCTATAGGGTCTTGAACTTTTGTTTTTAATATGCAGGAAAATTTAAGAAACTATTGTATCTTGCTGCATACACTCTCTCAGGAGATATTAAACATAAGCTTAGAAAATGCATTTCAGCTTGTTGCATTGGCGAGCCCTGGGGCTAATTTCTTAAAAGGGTTAAGCTGGTATGTTCCGCATTAAATTACCACTGTCATTCAATTCATTAGAAGAGTTTATGGAGTTACAATATGTCTGTAATTTATAGCCTGCTTACTGACAAAGCTTAACGTTAACATATGCCTAATTTGCCAAGGTTATCTCAAGTTCCATTCATCTCCCCCACTAACAATACGCCTCTGATTCCATGCTTCATGGATGAGGTACATGCGGTTTCATATTTAGCGCTATCAATCACAGGGAATTGCCTGGAGCTCCTCGCCTCAGTGTTCAAAGTGATTTCTCCACAGCCTCTGATGAGTGATGAGAGGACGTCTCCGCCAGTGGAGGGCGTCATGCTCCACCATCCCCAGCGAGGGTGCCAGCTGAGATCCATGGTCTATTCTGGCCTGGTGCTCCAGGAACCCTTGGAGCCTCCAGGGGTGACTTAGGAAGCCATGTGTTGTCCTGAGTGGCACACTTGTGGCATAGAGTGAATGTCCTGGCACCACCAAGGTGTCTCTACCTGGTGGGAGATGGCAACTTGTTTACAGACTGTCTGCACACACTTCACAATTTGGATATGAGAAGGACCGGGGTGAATGCTCCTCGGCAGTAAGATTTCCAAACTTCCCTCTGTGGGCCTTGGCCCCTGCTACTTCCACTGCATGCAAAGCTCTCTGCTGAGGACACTGAGACCTGAGCTCAGTGCTGAAGTGTCTGCCCAGAACGACTTTCTCCTGGCTGCCGTGTTCTCCCGGGAGGAGCGATTTCGCCCAAATGTCTGCTTCCCTCGTGGATTTCTTGGTGAGCAGCATCAACCAGCATTAACCAGCATCAACCATTTCTTTGGTACGAGAACTACACAATGAACATTGTTGTTGAGTTTTTGCTATGTGGAAAGAGTAACAAACAGCATCACATACCTTCAAATTAAGAAACAAGTCTGCAATTTAAGGTCCCATGCTGGGACCTTCAGCATGTGACATGGTCACAGTTGTGTCTGTGCTTCTGAGTGTGCACCTCAAACTCACCAACAGGATCTCAGGCCAAGGGTGTAGGTTTGTGAACCTGTGTTATCCAAATGCCAAATGTTTCAAGTATCAGCTCAAGCCTGTGAGTGGTGTGCAAGCAACTCAACAAATAGAAGAAAATTGTTCTACCAAGTCCCAAGCCTGTGGAGAGTGACCGGATTTAATGGAAAATATGAGTTTATAAGTATTTTCACCTTTTATGCAGAAGACCAGCAACAATAGTCATGAAAGATGAGCATACAGGGTAAAAAGCTCTCAAGTCCAAGGACAGAGCACACATTAGTCATGCGGCTTCAGCTACATACACCCTGAGCTTGCTGCACAGATCCCAGGACCCGACCTGGGGACTTCCTTCCCTAGGAGGGACACTTGTTCTTTTTCATAGCCCCCAATTTCTTTGATTAGACTTTTAATTGTTTAGATATTCTTTCACTGGATTCTTATTGATAGTTTCAAAAACCAAAGCCTGATGTGGTTGCTAGGGGCTAGGGAGGGAACAGGAGATGTTCAAGGAGTGCAGAGGTCCAGATTTGCAGGATGAAAAAGTTCTAGAGGGCTGATACCCAGTGATGTGTGTATGGTGGACGCTACTGCGCTGTGCACTTAGTGGTTGGTGACTCTCCTGAAAACATGCAGAACCTACGAATTCCAGGGGACTTATGGATAGGAAACTCCTGCTTTGAAATGAAATTGGTGATTTATTGTGTCCTGAGGAATGAGTGTCAAATTTCCCCCAGGAAGGAAAAGAGCGTTTGTTGGTGGCCTGATAGAAAAATCAAAGTCAGGAGACATGAGGGATGTACAGCACAGAAGGCTGGAAGAGACTTTTACGTGTCTTTTTAATCAGAAGTTGGGGGCATTTTAGATTAAAAAAAAAACTTATTTGTTCAAGGGCCAGAGGAGCTTGATTTCTTCCCAGCATCTCTAATACAGGCGGGGGAAGAGAACAGTGCTGAGATCCAGTTTGTGGGAAGAAGCTATTTTAGTTCTGGGTTATTACATGGCTAATTAGACAGGTCACTGAGCTCCTTTTAGAGCCTGTCAAGAGAAGCATCAGTGGTACGTTAACAAATCGGTTTATTAGCTTGCAGGCTCCTGTAATGTGAGGCCGACACACCTGCAGCAGCTTGCTCTGCATGGAGCACTCTCAGAAGTTTCTGTTTTTGATACACAGTGGGTATGAGCTCAGTCCAGTCCCTCTTCCAATAAGCAGCTCATCCCTGGAGAATTGAATCAGCAACAGAATCCTGAATACACACAGGTGGCATCTCCTCCTGCTTTTATAACATGATACCAAAAAATAGTCTTCCCATTTGCACAACATTTGCTTGGGACTATAGAAGGACATGTGTCCTAAAGAACTCTCTGATCTTTGATGAGACCCTGATTCAGGGGTCTTATCCCAGGAAGCAAGCAAAAGAAGGTGTATGCATGTCTTGTGCAGGCTTGTGTTTTAGATGTTTGAGGATCTAAAAGAAAAAGAAAAAAGAAAAGAATGCTTTGCAGGTGACCTCAATGGCAATACAAATCCCATTCTTTCTGGATCCTAAAATGCAGAAGTTTTTAGTAAAATGGGTAAAATAAAAAATGCACGTTCATCAAGAAAAGAAATTATGGCATGTCACGTGAAAGAAAGGAATCCTTTAGAGGGTTTACTTCTCTTAAGCCACATCCAATAACTAAGAGATTCTCTCTTTTGAAAGGTAGAGAGGCAGATAGAAATCTAGGTATATGCATAGATATTGAATTAGTCAGGCTTCTCCAGAGAAAGAGAATTGACAAGATATATAGAGATGTATGAAAAGAGATTTATTGTGAGGGACTGGCTGATGAGATAGATAATGGAGGTCAAGACGCCCCACAATCTGCCGTCTACAAGCTGGAGACCCAGGGAAGCCGGCGGTTTTGCCCTAGTCCAAACTTGGAGGCCTGAGAACCACGGGCCAATGGTGTAGCCAATGGTGTAAGCCCCAGTTTGAGTCAAAAGGTCCAAGAACCAGGGACACCAATGTCAGGGGGCAGGAAAAAATGGAAATCCCAGCCCAAGCAGAGAGCAAATTTTCCCTTCCTTCGCCTGTTTGTTCTATTGAAGCCTCAACAAGTTGGATGATGCCCACTTGCCCTGGTGAGGTTTATCTTCTTCACCCAGTCTACCAATTCAAATGCTAATTTCTTCTGGAGGCAGCCTCACAGACACACCTAGAAATAATGATTTACCAGCAGTTTTAGTCCAGTCAAGTCCACACATCAAATTCACCATCACAAGTACAGATACAGTTATTTATTGTCTACACTCCCACCCCATGTACACACAGGTTGGTAACAGCAGGTGACCCATTGTGCTAACTATTTGGCCAGCTGACAAAACACCCACAACCACCATTTACTAAACACACATGAAGAACATGGCACTATGTTATTTCCTTTACATGTATCATTTCTAATTTCCATAATATTCCTGCAAAAGGTTTTTACAAACGAGGGTGAAACCAAGCTGCAGAGCTGTGAAGCCACTTGCTGAAGGTTGTAGCTCTTTAATGGCAGAGAAAGCCAGCCTGTAGAAGACCAGGCTGCTGTGGGTCTCCAGGCGGCTGCCTGGCACAGTGCCTGGAGCTCTTCCACAGCTGTTCCCGTGTGTGTTCAGGGCATTGTGGGTGCTGCCTGACCATCAACCAGGCCATTCCTGTCTGGCTTGTCCTCCCTGTGAAGGTGCATGCAGGCAGCTAAGGGGATGGTTCCCTTCAAGGCAAGCAGATCTGAGGCTTTGGGTCCTTGAGGTTTGGGCATCTTGGGATACATAGCTGAGGACCTGGGGCCCTGGCCTTACCAGCTTCCTACAGGGACCAGCAACTGAGATAGAGATAGGGCTCATCAGCTCAAAGGTCTCAGACACCAAGGAGTTTAGAATTTAGCCTGGTGGCAGGGGGTGTCATCAATTGGGACCCCATCAGCCCCCTGTGTCTCAGGGAGATTGCTCCAGAGTCCAGAGTATCAGCAGGACTGGCAGGGTAAGAGCATGTGGAGGTCAGTTGGCAAGGATCTATGCGAAGCCTGGAGAGAGAGCATGAGGCCTAGCGAGGGGAGAAGCCATTGGATTGGAGAGAAACAGTTTAACAAACAGAAGCTAACGTGGAAACCAAATCTACACGACTTAAAATTATCTAGATAGGGGCACAAAAGGTGATAAAGGGGTAAATAGGGTTCTAAGATGTCCACACTGGGTAATTGGAAGAGAGTCGTGCTATTTAGAAATCAGAAAGCCAGAAGGAGGGTGGGTTTCTTAGGGAAGACAAGTGGTCTGGGATACACTGCAGCGCAAGTTGTTCATTGGAAGGGCTCTCTCTTGGAGGGGGCGACTAGAGACTTTGGGATGAAGATTTTGAATCTAGCACCTGATAGTTCTTTCCCTAAACCTGCCTGAAGGGTTTCCAAGTGGGCAGCGTGGGAAGAAGGATGGGCGTGGAAGATGAGCCCCTTGAGGAGAATCACTGGAGGATCCCACTGGATCTATTGCAGTCAGTCTGAAATTCCTGAGGATCACCTGGAGGGTCAGAGCCTCCGCAGGTGGTTTTAATAAGGACGGTGAGTGGGGTGGGGAGAAACGTGGGGGTGGAGGCGTGTGGGTGGAGCCAGGGCTCTAGGCTGTGTTGCACTGAGCAAGGTGGACAGCTGATTCTAAAGCCCTGATTTCAGGTCGTATGTAAAGCTCTCTTTCATGGTTTTGTGACCAAGCATCTTAGCTCTAATAAAGAGGGGAATGTTTTTAGTTATGCTTATTTCGCAGTGCATAAGGGCTCAAAGCTAGAATTTCAGCATGTCTGGGCTGCCCTTCTCAGAACCAAAAGCACAGTTTTTCCCACAAATGGCCTTAGCGATCGATGCTAGATGTTTTCTCTGGGACCATCTCATCCTTTAAGGACAAAGAGGGGAGCGCAGTGTGTTAGTGGAGCTGCTGAATGGGGCGAGGGGTAGGTTTTTGAGAAGATGACATTAGAATGAAGAGGCAGAAACTTCGGAGGCCTGGCGCTGAGTGTGCTGAAACCCAGAAGCTTCAGAAAGCCCCGCGTTGGGAGTGAAAGTTAGTGCAGAACTTCTTTCCACTGGCAAATCGTAGCCTTCAACCCAGCACCGAAAACACAGCAGCCATCCTCCACAAACGATGGTTGAAAAATGCAGCTCCCTGCAGAACGAGCTACATAACACCTTTCACTTCTGCTTGAGCAGAGAGAAGATTCATTAAAAAGAAAAGAAGATTAAAAAAAATCCCCATCCAGTGCCTTTAACCAAGCAGCCCCTGATGACAAAAGGCCGCCTCTTGTTTCACTCCCCCGAGGGTTAGGGCCTAATCTTGGGCTGGGAGGCCGGCTGCTGGGTGCAGGCTGCCAACTTTGCAGCGAGCCCAGTCACTTAATTATTGGTAAATTTTCCTGCTCACTCGGGGCGTGTTCTTTGGCAGCCTCATGCCAGCACCTGTGCGCTCAGACCTGGGGCCCGAACGTCCCAGCAGATGTCATGGCTCTTTTGTTGATTTCCTATTAGTGGCACTTAATCGGCAGAGGCTGGACAGCTTTGCTAAGCACCCCGCGATGGACAGCAAACATTGTTCCTGCTGTGGGCAAAGGGTCAGACTGTTTCTCTTGCCTCCAAAGCTGAGCCAGATAATTGCTGGTGATTAGCAATTTTAATTACCAGGTGCGAGGGGTCGGGATCCCCCCTCCTGTAATTGGGTAGGTTGTGAACAATCATGTAGATGTGACCGGGGAGTGTATTTTCCCAATATGCTCCTGGTCTTTTAAACTTAATTAAATTAGAGCAACTCAAATCACCAGAGGAGGCCTGGAATCTGATGAGCCAGATAAAACAAGTTTTTGGTAAAACTTGTGCTTTCAATGAATCTTGAACACAACTCTGTATGGCAGAGCTGAATCCCCTTGTGAATACTGTGGCTGGAGGGACAGTCTTCCCTGCTGTATCAGTCCTGTTGGAACTAGCTCACCTGTTGTTGCTGGCTTTTAGGTGGTTCTTAGGGCCATGGTGAGCAGGACCCTATGTCTTCCTAGTTCAGCGTGCTAGGTTGACCCTACGGCCCCCAGCAGGCCCTTTCCCTGTTGCTTCTCCTGTTTGTCTCATTAATACCTAACTGATACAAGTGCTTATTTGAAGTTGATAAATCGCCCCCAGTGCCTCTCACAGAGGCCTGGAAGCCTGCTCACAGATTTCATTCTCTACAGAAATTTTCCTGGGGCCTATGGCCCCCAATGTCACCTGTAGTGAACACCTCTCTGTCTCTCCAGGTAACACTTGGATTTAAAAGCAGGAGATAAAACTTGCACTTATAATGTTGTTTTCTCATGGTGGGTGTGGCAACAGGGAATGGCTTAGCCCAAATGCTCAGGAGACAGAAATGGTGCTGCTAAAAGATCCCTTCGCTCAAACACTGAAGGGGGAAATTGGAGAGAAGGTGAAACACACTTTGGTAGTAAATTGAGAACAAGAACATCCACAATAACGGAGCCTCGTTTCCCGACCTCTTTAATAGGGTCTCAGGAGGGAGGAGAGAGCACAGCCATCCCAACCCCCAGTCCAGCTATGTGGTCGTCCCTGACCACCCCCCCCGCCCCCCGTCAACCAAGAAGTCCTTTGGTCCCCACACGGATTCACTCCAACTGGGAGAGAGAAGGCAGGTGTGATTCGAGCCTTGAGCCCATGTACCACTCCAGCCTTGGTTTTCTTGGCCCTGTTTTTAGTAGCTTTAATTAAAGCTATTTTCCTTTCACAGTACACTTATTGTGCTCCTTGGCCGCAATACAGAACACTTGCTGCAAGTGCTAACAGGAGTAATTCATGAATGACAGTGGGACTGGAAGTGCCCTCCTTCAACTTCCCACAGAAGGCTTTGTGATTTCCAGAAAGTAATGGCTGGTGCCCCAGCATGTATGGGAGGAGCCCCCGGAGGGTGGGGGCAGGCTCTTGGAACACTGAAAGGCATGGGACAATGACCCAACGCAGGTTTGGAGGTGTGGGGGACACCACTCAGCGGAGCTGACATGAGCAGGGCCAAGAGGTGTGTGTGGCAGGGTAGGCTGGTCCCAGGAGGTGCAGGGGAGCAGCCCCCATATTGTGCATGTGCATACAATGAAGAAGTGACAAAAGGTATGTGCATTACATTGTGTGCATGTTATGCCCGTGCATGACACATTGCATGTATGCATGTTATTCTACACATGTTACATAGCTCCATACATTTGCATCATGTGTTAGGTTTGTGTTGTGCATGTCTCTATGTTACACATTTGTTGTGTGTACACAATATGTTGTGTGCATGTATTATTTACATGTGTGCATTATGTATATTGTACGTGCACATTATGTGTATGGTGAATATAATGTTTATGCTTTATAATGCTGTTTGTTACACACATATCTGTTATGCTCTGTATGTCTGTATGTGATACAATGTGAATGCATATTATTTACATACAAATATTATGCATCTTGCACATGGATAATATGCATGTTATATTTGTACATTACGCACACTACCTGGATCTGTTATATGCACATGTCATGTGTGAATCATATATGTACGTGATGTTATGCAACCATTGCATTAATCATGCATGTTATACATCACACATGTATATTATACATGTTGTGTCGTGTTGTGTTATGTTAGTATTAATGTTAGTTAGAGGCCCAGGTTTATGGTCCTTCCGTAATATTCATGAGGCTGAAGAGGGGATTGTAAGTTAACGATAATTAGTGAGGTACCTACTCAGCTGTGTAGAAAAATGAAAAATTCATCCCTATTTATGTGTCCCTCACTCCTTTAATTTTTGATTAAAAAAAACATGTCTTTGTGGGAAATTAAATTTGTGCACATTCAGCAGCAGTGGTTTTCCTGGTGCGCTGCCCCTGGCCTTTGGAGGTGCCAGGACCACAGTCTGTCTCTCAGGTGGCTGTGCAAGCTCAGGGCCCCGCCCCTTCCCCAGCAGTCTCCCGGCCTGAGCACTGGCTGGGCCAGACAGACCTGCTCTGTGGCTCTTTCACTTCCTTGTCAGAGAGGAGCCCCAGCTGGTCCACCCCTCACTCCAGGAGCCAGCGGGGGAGGGTTTTAAGTGTCACTCTGGGTGTATGCCTCTGGCAGGCTGAGTCCATGTGTTGGGGGCCCCTTTTCTCTATACCTGACCCTCATCCCCTGTCCAGCTCTGTCCTCTGACTATTCTGGCACAATTTTATGACTGACACAGCCTGAAAATCACACTAATGTGGTCCTGTGAGGATGCTTTTTCAAAACAACCTAAGATCTTGCAGCTTCTATGGGAGTTTGCATTTCAGAGAGAAAACTCTCCAAATGTCACTGGGTGCTATGGGTGGGGGATCATAAAGACGGAAGGGAGTGCAGATTTTTAGATGGGGTGTCTCTCTTCTACCCTAAAGTTACAGCACAAGCAGCCCTGCACCTGAGCCGATGTTTGGGCTCCTGCAGCCTGACCCAGGGCCACTCTGCAGTAGGCCTCACCCACCAGGGGCCTCCCACTTACCCTGAGTCAAAGCACTCTGTGGTGGAGATGAGAAATTTGAAAACAACAGCCTGTTAAGTAACTAAAAATCTCTGTATGTTGTATAAATACAGCCCAAGCCATCTGCTGCTGTTGTGCATCTTTTCATGGACCACAATATGGTAGAGAATCGTCTCCAAGGTTTCCATAAAAAATAGCTTTTGTCTTTTTGTAAAACGAGAAAAAACTATCCATTCACATAAGGAGCACTTGTATTCTGTGCAGCACAGGTGAGGTCTTGTGAGGAATGAAACTGAAGCAGCAGAAAGAACCTAGAGGGGTTTGAACCCAGTTGGGCAATGAAAGGCGTTTCTGGATACATACTCTTAGGAGAAATTGCCCGCAAGTGTTTCAGTGCCAGCATCAGGCACTGTCTAGAAGGTTCTCTGAGATAAAATCTGGCTGAGCCCACACTGGGTGGTTTCAGGGAGCAAGTGTCAGAAAAGGGGGCTTTGCAGGGACTTGAGGCTTTGCCAGCAGATGTGATAGGAAACGGTTCCTAGACACTGTGTGGCGGGGGTGAAAACAGGAGCAGCGGCAGGTCCCAGGGCAGGTGCGGCGTGTTGGGAAGTAGGTTGGTATTGAGGAGGTCACTTGGGGTCTAGTGTGAGCAGGGAGGGGAGTGCAGGTGCCATCCCAGGAGCATCAGCATGCCTGGCTGGAACGTGGAGGGATGCAGGAGCCCTCCTTCCCTGGTAATTTGCAGGCACATCAATGTGTTGATGTGGTTTTCCAGCAAGGGATGAAGCTCAGGGAAGTCTCTGTTCAGGGACAGACAAGCTAAGATAGGACTTGTGACAAATCTGGAGTTTCAGGTATGGAGCAAAAGGAAAGCCTGGCACTGTGGCTGTGGTCCCCACGTAACAAAGGAACTTCTGGGCCTTAAGAGTGGTCTGTTGATGGGGGGGGGACTCGAGTGGGGGTGCAAGTCCCTGAACCTGTTTGGTCCTCTGACCTCCAGCTGGAGGCCTTGGCTGCATTGGCCCCACACTTTCCTGTGTGGCCAGAATTTCCCTTGGGGTGATCACTCTACCTTCACCACACCCAGCAGACTGCCACGTGGGTGATCAGGATAGCGAATGTGTCCGTGGTCTGGGCTCTGTCCCAGGATGCAACTGAGGCTCCAGCTGTGCTGTCTCATAGGCGGACTTGATGGTTTTGGAGACATGTCCCCATGGCTAACAGGCCAAGGCAGAGATACCGCCTGTGACTCATGCACCGCTGACTGATGGTAATGGCCTGTAACGCGGGGCTCGGCCCTGCCACTTAGCACAAGCCCACACACCAAGACTGGTTCTTTTAAAGAAATATTATAATGACTCACTCATTTGAAAATAGTGTCTTGACATTTTATGTTTAATTTCATATTTTACCTTAAAACATAAAATTAAATGCTCGTAACCTCTCATGACAAGGGCATGGGACTTAGGACCTCCTCTGCATGAAGTCACTGAGTCTGCAGTGGTGAGTCTGCAGGGACAGTCTGCAATCTGTCCCTGTGGTGGCTCTGCATGGTCCGGCTCATGGGAGGTGGGATGAGTGGCGATGGGAACGAACACCTGTGTGCATGTGAACACGGCGCTTTTTTTTATTTTTTTGGTCTGAGAATCAGCCAATGCTTACTTGAACAAAAACAAAATGTTCTATATTCGGCGGCCTTCTATTGACTCATTGTAGGAAACTTAGCATAATTTTATAATCAAAATGATAAAATTTAGCTAACTTAGCATAACTTATAATTTAAGTCCCAGAGAGAGCATTCTCTGGAAGCCAAAACAGACATAACATTTACATTCAAATTACAGTATATTAAGTACATTCAGAAGTGTCTCAAATATTGTAAAGTATTGCTTTACTTGTGTATGATTGAGGTCTACTTTACTGAGTTATAAAATTGTTTCTGGAAAAAGAGATCATGGAAAGGCCAAGGCCATAGCAGAGATCAGAGGCAGAGAAGGAAGAAGGAAGAAGGAAACAGCGGGCTAGGGTGTCGGAGTGAGAGCGGCAGGGCGGAGTGGCGTTTCAGCCAAAGGCTGCCTGAAGCTGTTTAAGTTATGTCTGTGTCTGGTCACCTGTCCCTGTCCCAGATATCAGTGTGCCTCTGTCCCTAAATGAATTCTGGTCTTTCTGTGGTGGAGCCACGGACACTAGCAGGTGATGTGGGGACATGACCCCACGAGGCAGTTTATGCCCAAGCTACGAGGTGGGCTTAGGGGAGGACTTTGGCCTTAACTCTGCTTTTCATCACTTTTGTGGGTTGAAGTTTGACCCCTACTCTTTGTTGGAAGACAAATCTGGGCTACTTTATTGATATGAGTTACCTGCTGGGCCTCTGAGCACCTACCAGCTTCCTTGCTGTGCTCTGAAAATGCAGGTATTGTGCACCTGAATTATAATCTTGCTGTGATAATACCCCTGTATTGATTCAACAAAATGAGTTGTCTATTTTGTTTTCACTCTAACATCTCTAAGAAGTGAAGACTGACAATCAGGAACATAAATATTTTGGACTTCACGTATCTTGTGGCATGAAGGAGACTAAAAAAAGTGTAATAATTGCAAAATAACATTTTCCTGGGACATGCAGTCTGTTTGAACCTGGGTGACGAACTCCTCACAAAAGCATGTATTCCAGAACAGTGTTAAAATGTTACAATCGTCTAAGCACCTGAGAGGCAGAAAATACAGCGTTGCATGAAAGGTACAACAATCCAAATGTAAATATGAAGAAACTGCTGCCTAGAGTCATGATTGTTTTCATGTTTTATAAATTATATAAAAGGTATTTCTACATTGCTTTATTCTAGAGATTTTCTTGGGGCTCCGAGGGATTTCTCTGATTTACCTGGCTTCATTCTAAACAAGGCCTCCAAGGCAGCGATTTTCAAGCCGTGTGCCACGGCATGCTGGTGCGCCACAAGAATTTTTAAAACACGCAATACCTGACTGTTTAGTCAGAGGACTTAGTTTACATGCACCATGAGGCGAAAAGGTTGAAAATTGCGGCTCTGAGGGATCATGGAAGGTTCTAGCCTCACATTTGTGCATGAATTTAATGTTTTCTTACATGTTTGAGTTCATATGTAAAGGTTGGTTTGGGCTGGATTTTAGTGCATAATTATAGTAACTGATCGCTTTGATAAAACACACCCATTGACTAGGCTTATTTTTTAAAATTTATTTATTTATCTTTAGAGGGGAATGGAAGGAGAGAGGAAGAGAAATATCAATGTATGGTTGCTTCTCGTGCATCCTCCGCTGGGAACTGGCCTGCAACCCAGGCATGTGGCCTGACTGGGAATCGAACCACGATCATGTGGTTCGCAGGCCCGAGCTCAATCCACTGAGCTACACCAGCCAGGGCCTAGGCTTATTTTTATTTTTAGAGAAAAATAGCTATTTTTGTAAAGCAGTGGGAAGATGATTTTCTTAAAAATATGTGACTAAGTTTTTTAACTATTATCACCTCTTTCTATGAAGAGGTTTCATCAGTGGTTTGAAACATGTTTCAGAATCACAGATTTTTGTTTATCTCATGATTTTTGAGTTGAAATTGCAATTTTGTTTTGCTTCTGATAATCATGGTCTGTTGGCTTTTGCTCAGCAGACCAGGAAAAACATATGAAAGAATGACAGGCCCTTGGGGTAGAATTTCAGGAACAAGATTTTGGGGAACTCTTGCTGTTATCTATGGCCAGTATCTGTGTCCCCTCGTTCTCACAGCAGAACTCCAGTCTCCTTCTGAAAAGCCACCCCTCCTCCACTGCCAGCCCCGTGGGTCTGGTGACGTCCACCCCATCCTGGCTCCAGGGTGTGCAGGAGGCCAGCAGACCCCTGCACAGCCTCGTGGCTTCAGCTGACCCAGGAGGGGCCCAGGACTCCAGGCTGCCTATGAGCCTTGCTGGGGTGCTATTGGAACCACCAGGAAAGATGCAGCTTTAAAATCTTCACTTCAGTCTCACCAAAAATTTGCAAGAGGAGTACAGTAAGTCTCAAAGTGCTTCACCTAGACCACCCAGGTTCCCCAAATGACATTCTGCCACATTGCTTGTTTCTTCTCCTGCTCTCTTTCTCTCCACGTATGTATTGTATGATATGCACACATGTATCCACATACATATTTTTCCTGAACTATATAAGAGTAAGTTAGACATTCTATTTTTCTGAAAACTGCTATACGGGGGCAGGGGGGCCGGTTAATCCTAGAAAATCTGGTAGCAATGTTTCCTCCAGCTAGGGCAGCCTGCCTGAGAATGAAGCCGACACTGATGAAGGCAGAGCAGGGCACAGTTATAGAGGTCGGTGTGGTTTGAACACGAAGACCCATCCATGCCTACAGTGGGCTTTGTAATTACATGAGTCAGTGCATTACAGTTCTTTCTTAGCCCAGTTTGAACTGGATTGCTTTTGCCTACATTTAAAGTTCTGCAGCCCAGGAATTGGGACCCTATGGTGCTTTTATCAGGCAGAGAGTTAGGAGGGCAAATTCAGGGATGATATTGAATCCTTGGATGACTTCAACATACATCCATTTCTATAAACTACCACTAATAATGGGCCTCTCTAGGCAGACAGGTCATATCTGTCATATGATTTCCAACATCCAGCCTGGAGCAGAAAGACACTAAACCTTTAAACCAGTTTTTCTACTGGACAAGCAATTGCAATATGTCCATCCCTGCCTATGTTCTAGCATGGAAACTTTCACCAAAATAAATAAATAAGTAAGTTTTTTCTTTCCACTAAGTCTTTTGACCAAAAGAGACTCATTTTCTAGACAGATATAACTTAGCCAAATTGTCATTTTCCTGGCATCCTGGCTGGCTGGCTAGATATAATCATCACATCAGGAAGACCCTTGCCTTCCACACTCTGTTTCATTCTAGTAACTACACCCTCAGTGCTACCATTGAGGTGACCAAACTTCTCACAGTGCAGACCCCACCTGAGGTACCTCAACAGTCTCCTCGAAGGGTGGTGAGTTGGCTTTTGCAACTGACTCCTTATGGAAGCAGTGCCACAGTGAATGTTGAGGAGAACTCATCTGACAAAAGGAGTGACTCTCCATGCTTTAGACACATTTGCGTTTGCTTGTATAATTTCTGAATAATTGCCCTTTTCCTTCTGTGAGGTAGCACCCCCACGGTTGTTCATCCAAAATATGAACTATTTAAGAAGGGTAGAAGGGAAAAAAGAAATAAATGGTCCCCAGCTCCAAAATGGAAAATACTCTATTTATCTTTTAAGGAAAGTTGAAAATTGATCTGTAAACTATGTGGGCTTCTGTGGTGGTGATTACTCTGTTCTTCCAACATGAGTAACTGCATTATTACCCACGTTATCATCATCCCGAGCGGTGGAGGTACAGAGGTACATGGGCACATGTGCAGATATTGTGGCGATGATGGAAATGAAGAAGAAATGTCAGAAATCATGAGGGAAATGATCTTCTGTTGGCTCTGAGTCCTTAGGTGGAGATTGACTTAGACTCAACCTCTTCTTTTCTTTGCCCACATCCATGCAAACTGAAAATCGGACACAAAAACCCCACAGAGAATCTTATTGACCAAGATCTTTCTCAGCCATCAATCACTGGGCTGACCCATTGCTCTTTGTGCATGGGCACCGGTGATAAGAAGGCCAGGCTTTGTCACAGACACTTCATCTATTCCAGAAAATGGAGCTTTTCTGCATTTACTGAGAATAGGGTTCTGCCCCCTCTGCACCTGCACAAAATATGGCTCATCATGCTCATTCACCTTTGCTTTGATTGTGATTCCAGACTTTCCTTTGTAATAAAAGCCAGGAACACAATTAATTCTCAGACATAGATAATATCTAACTCAATGTTGTTGACGAATTAACATCTAAAACATAAACCAGTAGGTTTGGTTGTTGTTTCGGGGGGCATGATTTGGAGGACAGGAGGGACAAGAACACATTTGCTGGTCTAGTCAGTGGAGGGAGTAAGCAGTATGAGCACTCAGGTTCAGGCACCATTTGTGTGTGTGAATGTGTGTGTGTGTGTGTGCAGCCTAAGCCTTCAGTAAATGAAAGAAAGATGGGAAGGTGAGTTAAGAACAGCAGACAAACAGGCAGTACCTCTCCCTGATGTCAACATGATGCACATCTGTGAAAATAAAAAGGCCATTTGGGTTTACAAATATGGAACCACAAAATATATGTGCAGGCACTTCCTAAAGACTGGCCTGGACTTGTTAAAGGAATGATAAAGTTCCTTTAGATATTCTTTTTTGTTTCTTGAATTTTAATGAAAAGATTGATTTCTAGTCATTATTTATCTATTGTCAAACTTTAACAAACAGCTGTAGTGATAATTGCTGAATTTCTACTCTATGTTTAGAGGAAGCTGTCAGTTCACAAACATGGAATTGTGCTATTATCTATGTCTAAGGCATTTTTCTGTAAATATACAGATTTAATGTTGGATTTCAATAAATATACAAAGATGCTAATTATCACTAGAACTATTTGTTAACATTCAAAAATACATAAAAAATAAATAAAAGAAATGCCATTCTTCCATTAGAAATTCAAAAATATTTGTATTGAGGCGGCCTCTTACATAATATTTGGAGATTGCACTATCATTAGGCTGTGTTAACTTTACCTTTTGTTTTCCAGTCCTTGGAAACGGATTTCCTCATCCAGTCTTCCTTGGTTGTCTCTCCTCACTTCCTTGGGAGAACTCTTCTCTCTGCCTGTGGCGCTCTCTCCGAGGCCGCTCAAGTCTTGGTGGGTAACAGCAAGAATGAAAGTACTATGAGAGCCCCATGTCTCTTGGATTTGAGGATCGTGGGACACTGCTGTCTTTTCACTATGTTTCTTCCCTGAAGAATTCAAATCAAAGGAAACGCTAACTCTGCAACAGACATGTTAACTGACCCTGAGAGGATTGGTCTGGAAAGCAGTCCCTGGTCAGGATGGAAGGCTGCTCAGTGTCTCTGGTTTCTGAGCTTAGTTTCTGAGGGCTAATTAAGTGAAAAGTGACATTTTTTAGTGATTTTTGTCTTTTTTTTTAGTATTTTATCGATTATGCTATTACAGTTGTCCCATTCCCCCCCTTCATTCCCCCTTCACCTGGCACACCACCTCCCACCCACATTCCCCTCCTTTAGTTCATGTCCATGTGTCACAAGTTCTTTAGCTTCTGCATTTCCCCATACTATTTATTCTTGCCCTCCCCCTGTCAATTTTCTACCTACCATCTATGCTACTTATTCTCTGTGCCTTTCCCCCCTCTCTCCTCCTCTCACTCCCCTGTTGCTAACCCTCCACATGATCTCCATTTCTGTGATTCTGTTCCTTTTCTAGTTGTTTGCTTAGTTTGCTTTTGTCTTATGTATGGTTGTTAATAACTGTGAGTTTGCTGTCATTTTAGTATACATGTTTTTTATCTTCTTTTTCTTATATAATTCCCTTTAGCATTTCATATAATAAGGGCTTGGTGATGATGAACTCCTTGAACTTGACCTTATCTGAGAATCGTTTTATCTGACCTTCCATTCTAAATGAAAGCTTTGCTGGATAGACAGGGGGAAGGCAAGAGTAAGTAGTATGGCAAATGTAGAAGGTCCTTGCCTTTCATGACTTGAAATACTTCTTTTCAGCCCCTTCTCGCCTGTAAGGCATCTTTTGAGAGATCAGCTGACAGTCTGATGGGAACTCCTTTGTAGGTGACTGTCCCCTTATTTCTTGCTGCTTCTAGAATTATCTCCTTTATTTTAATCTTGGGTAATGTATGTATGCCCCGTCTCTGTCATATTATTAGAACTAATCAGTGTGGGTTGTGTGTGCCATGGGTGCCGTGCATGTTGGCTCCAACCCGTACCTCGTAGCAGGCACAAAAATTAATTCAAAATGAACAGGATGTTCTAAAGCAGTTGTGTTATACCTTTCTTACCATTGTGTATGTTGTGTGTGGGGGGGGGAGGAGCAGATAACTTATTTTTCCTTTGATCTAGAGGAATTGTACTCACAGTCCTATACTTAAGGAACTATATGCCGAAGAACTGCCATCGATACCTGGACTTGGTTTAGGTGATGAAATTTTGAACTTTAGCTGAATCTATAATGGACCTTGGAAGGAAATGAACAAGTGTATTTTGTAGGATGATGTGACTCCTTAGGGACCACAGGGAGACTGTGATTGTCAGTTTCTAGGGTGGCCCCAATAATTGTCCCTTCTTCCCCCTGATACTTTCTATATTTCTCTCCAGTATTGTAAAGGGCTGGCCTGAAAACTTGGGAGCAACCAACAATTCCTCTAGTGGATCAATGGATAAATAATATGTAGCACATCATACAATGTAATATTATTTAGTGCTGAACAGAAATGCGCTTTCAAGACATGAAAAGACATGGAAGAACCTTAAATGCCTATTACTAAGTGAAAGAAGACAATCTGAAGGGCTACAGACTATGTGATTCCAACTCTATGACATTCCAAAAGAAGTGAAATTACGGAGACAATAAAATGATCAGTGGTGACCGGGTTAAGTGGGGGAGGGGGAGTAAATAGGCAGAGCATAGGGGTTTTGAGGGCAGTGCAACTATCCTGTATGGTGCTGTAATGGTGCACACATGTCACGATACATTTGTCCCAACCCCTAGAGTGTGCAGCACCAAGAATGAACCCTGATGTACGCTACGTACTTGGGTGATGATGACATGGCAGTGTAGGTTCTCGGGTCTTAGCAGATGTACGGATCTGGCAGGGGTTGTTGATAACTGCGGGGCCTATACATGTGGTGGGGGGGAGGGGTAAATGTGAAATCTCTGTACCATACCTTGATTTTGCTGTGAAACGAAAACTGCTCTAAAAACTGAAGTCTATTTAAAAAGGGGAGGGGCTGGCCTGTGTAGCCAACAGGAGATTGCAGAAACAATGGTGTGTCACTTCTGAATCTAGGTCATGAAAGATGTGTGATGTTTACTTTGTTGAGAGCCTACTCAAGGAGCCCAAAGAAGAGGGCCATGGGCAGGGACCAGAGGCCTCCTGCCCACAAATGAGCTTGGGGAGTCATCCTTCAGCCCAGTCCACCCTTCAGATGATGTGGCCCCAGCTGAAATTTTGACTGCAATCCTCTTGAGATTTGTCAAGCCGATCCAGCTTCCCCTTGTTTAAGCTGCTCTTTAACTCCTTGCCCACCAAAACCCTGTGACATAAATCAAGTTTATCATTTAAGCCAATAAGTTTTGAGTTATTTTGTTTCTGAGCAGTAGATAACAACTATAGATAACATTTAAAAGTTCAAATCTTCTTTACTCAACCTTTCTTTCCAGGTTAATGTAAGGAGTGTTTACATCAGCCTGGAAAGAAAGTTCACTTACCTACTTGCAACATCAACAGATCCTGCAGTGGTTCATCTTTATTTTACGTGGGTCATTAAGGGAAAGCATTGTAGTCAAAGTGCTCATGCACCTGGGCTTGCTCAGATGGCCCTTCTGTCCAGTATTGCCTTCTATGTGCATGCATGTCCTAACATTCTGCATGGCACTGCAGGTTTACAGAGATCAGTACAAGGGTGTGGTTCTCCGGGCCTAGAGTTTTAATCAACTCCAAGTGACGTCATTTCCCTCACTTGCACAGTTGCAGCCCCATTCTTCAAACCTTGCACATAGCAGGTGCTTAATATATACTAGTTAAATGAATGGTTTTGGAGCTAAGGAGAGCTACAAAAGGACATGATTTTCCTTTTGAGTAGAAATCAAATATGCAGACATTTTAGAAAAATCAACTCATAGTTTTCCATTTATGTGAAACAAAACCAGAAGCTATTGAAGCTCATGACTGTATGGGTACAGGTTGGGCACACTCTCCTGTCCTGTCGGGTAGAGTAGGGGAGAGTGGGCTGCGGGCTAGACAGTAGTAAGGACAGTTTGCCTTCCCCATTGTCCTTTGACTTGCCTTTTTGAGCATTTCAAAAGCAGGCGAATACAGACTACGTATCTGAGTCACTTACTGGTATGTTCATTTATTTTCTTCCTGGCTCCTAGATTATGCAATGAGGACCACTGGGGGCCTGGGAGAATTTCCCCACACTGCCCACTTTGTCACTTGATCTGGCATGAAAGTAGCAGCTCTCCTCTAAGTAATGCTGAGTGAGCAGGCAGGCCAGCACTAGCCTTGGCTTTCAGCGTGAAAACTAACTTTGCCTTCTCTCTGGGTATGGCTAGTTGAAGCATCAATGACATATTTCTCACTTGAACTCTAGTAATGGCAATAAGCAGGGCAGACATAGGTTGTTTTACAGTCAGCGTCAGGTAGAAAAAAAGGGAATGAAGCCATTGCCTTTTCAGTCTATTTTCAAGCAGGTGTCCCTTTAGGACAATGTTGGCATTGCCTGCAGCCTTCTGGGGAGGGCAGTAGGAGGTGGAAGGCAGTGGGTGGATGTTCGGAGTGGTAGGATAGGAGATGCTGACTTGCTGGTGTGTGACCAGCAGCATGGTAACATGTACTCATTTTCATTAATGTAGTTGACAGATGAGGAAGATGAGTGTGAGCTTCTCCAGGCAGTGAGAGCTTGCTGTCCCTATTTAGCCAGAAGAATAATGCAACTACCGAGCTGGTTGTTGTGTAGGCTTAAGTAGCTTCTGCCATCTGGGACCACGCTGACTTGTTAATCTTGATTTTAGCTGGACACGATCACAGCCCCTGTCTAAGTTCACCAGGGATGGGCTTACTGCTAATTGGCAGAGGTTGGCACCGTGAGGGGCCTGGCAGAGGAGAGAGTGGAAGACGGCAGTGAGCATCACATCAACCTGCTGTGTCAACCTGCATAAACTGCTTGTGGACCCACACGGCAGGGAAACATTTCTAATGCTGTCGCTTGCAATGTTAAATGTAATGTGCATTTTTACCACTTGTTACTAAAATACTTGTCAAATTTTACAAAGTTTTGAACATCAGAGTTACAGATAGCTAGAGCACATGACTATTTGTGATTCTTTTCTCTAATCTAGTGGTTTTCAGCCATCAGCTCCTGGGGTGGGTAGTTTGTAGTACCACCCCCACCTCCTCCAGGGTGAGCTGCCAGGAGGTCACTCATTGAGAGCTCACTGCAGGGCTCTTCCGAGGAAGTGCTTTGGCTGAAGCGGCAGCTGTGGGGAGGGACAAAGTGCTGGGAGAAAGAAGGCCAGGGAGCTTGCCCCAGGCCCAACCCCTGGGACCTTTCTCTGTAGTGTCAGCCAGTCTTGCAGTCGTATGAGTCACCTGTGCCAGCACTTGCTCCCTGCCACTTCGTAGTGAAAATGGCTCAAAAGTGAGGCCCTGGGCTACTGTGGCCTGGAGGACACATGAGTGCTGGGCAAGAAGAGTTGTGGTGTGTCACTTTTGTGCAAGCAAATCATGCCCTCAGTGAGCTCTGGGAGCTTAGTGTCCTCATCTGTAAAATGAGGTCTCATCAGGCTGTGAAAATGAGTGATTATGTATAAATGGTGTCCAGCACATAATGAGATTAGGTAAATGTTAACTTCTTATCGCATCATCATCATCATCATCACCATCATTGTCATCATAGAGGGATTCAAAGGAAAAGAGAACGCCATGGAGCCCCTAAATTTAACCAGCAGCATTCATGCTCTGCAGAACAGATTAGAGGAGGGCAAAGCCTCTTTAGTAATTGATAGAGATGTGGTACTTCATGTGAACTTGGAGTAATTGCCGCTAGAGAGGCCAAGAATTTTATGCAGAGAGCAACATGGTCCCTGACACAGGGAAGCAATATTCCTGCACAGACCAGCTTAAGATAAGATTAGTGTGGAGCACCGAAGGATCAAGAGGACCTGCACAGAGCAGATAAGAAATCTGGACCAGGCCTGCATAGAGATGATTCCCCAGACACCCTGTGTGAAACTGAGGGTGGGAGCAACTACCGGTCAGAATCTCACAGTGCAGCATTTGCAGTTGTTGGCAAATGTTGATGCTCCTCCAGTCAACTGTAATGAAAAGTGTGCATGATTTTCGATACATGGAGTTTGGGTACTTCATGGAAAACTCTAGAAGGAATATGAACCTCATTTGATTTCTTGCAACCAGATTTTGGTGCCCAGAAGTAGACCAAATAAATAGAGTCTACCTTGTCCCATTTGTTTCCATCTGAGGGGTCATGGGTACCCGTAATTTTTTCTATGCCGTTTGCCCCCACAGAAAGATTAATCCCACTCTGCAGCTTCACTTTTACATGGGCACACATAGTTTTTCCTGACTTGGTGGCTCTGGCCTATTGGTTTTCTCCTTCATCTTCTTTTCATTCTTTTTTCACCCATTCCATTTGTAAGTGACAAGATGTCCGTATTGTGGCTGACGCGTAAAAGATGCTAGTGGTAGTCCTGTGCTGAGGAAGAGGAAGACCACAAGTGGAGAAGTGATTTGACCTTTTAAAATGTTAATAGAATTGGTGCACAAACACTTTGGGGCTGATGAAAAATAACATCACTTATGAAAAGTGCAGACCAACCTTGCTCGTGTGCACAAGTGTCCTAAACAAAAGGCAGTGAGGGAACACAGCCATACACATTAAATACAGGGCACCATCCAGGCGGGGTTTCTTTGAAGTTAGTTCATTAGAAAATGAGCATCAGAAAATCCTATTCATGTCATTTAACATCCCAACAGATGAAAGGAGAAAAACCATATGATGTTCTCAAAACTCTCAGAAAAGCATTTAGGAAGCTTCAGCATTCTTCATATAAATCTTATTAAAATAGAAGTGGAAGAAAATATTCTTAAATTGATAAATCTCTAAAACAACATGGAAACAAAGAAAAAGAAAACAAAAACCCTGAAGTACAGCAAATTTCCTTGTTTATAGTAAGACATTGTGTCCAAACATTGGGCTTAGCATTGTATTAAGCTTTGTAATGGAATCCTTGATAGTTAGACTGGACCATAAGTTTTACTGTTTGCTCAATATCACATTTTTCTATATTTTTGTTAGGTTCTTTATTCTGATTCATTTTTCACTTGTATGGTCTCCTTGAGTAATTTTTTTGGAACAAGTTTATTGTTCCTGTGTACTTGCACATCTAAATACACATTTTATTTGCCCTTGCATTTGAACCATTTGAATGATTATATAATTTATACTCTTTTTACCTTAGTACTCTGCAAATATTCCTTTATCTCTGTTTTACATTCAGTGTTGCAGCTGAAAAATCCAGTACCAGCTTGAATATATTTTATAGGGAATTAGTAAATTTATGAATGTCTCTCCCTCTTTTTTATTGTGCTTTTGATGGTTTTCTCTTTATCTTAGGAAATAAACAACTTAATCAGGACACGAAAAGATATGGAGCTTATTATGGTCTGACCTGACTCTCTGGGAGCCGCTCTGATGGAGAAATAGCTTTCCTGCAGCCATCTTGGTGTCTCATTGGTAATGTGGATGGCAGTGGGCTTGCAGGTGGCCTTCGTCCTCACATCTGCCTCAAAAAGTGTGTGGCTTTGGGATTTGGCTGTTAATTGTGGCAGAAATATGCTTCCTCACGTCTGACGGGTGATTCAATCGCTGTCTCTACATCTCTCTTTCCGAATCATCTCCCCAGATCTTCCAGGCTCTGGGTATGGACGGGCCTCATAGAGAAAGAACCAGCTTTGATTTGGCCACTGTGGTAACATCGTGGAGCGATTATTTATGGAGGCTGTATGAGGGAAATACCTATACTGTTCGTGTTATCTTGCATTCTTACTA
The DNA here is from genome assembly GCF_014824575.4 of Sturnira hondurensis. Lineage (NCBI taxonomy): Eukaryota > Metazoa > Chordata > Mammalia > Chiroptera > Phyllostomidae > Sturnira > Sturnira hondurensis. Next base: position 4,433,626 of record NW_028076312.1, on the reverse strand, counting down.
CTTTCAAGGAAAATATCAGAATAAAAACATTTACCCATATTGGCTAAGCTGCTAGGATGGAGTAGCCACGTTTACCCAGAGCTGTCTTAAATACAGGCTATAAAATCAACTCTTAGGGAATCTCTGGGTCATCCACAGCAAAGGGGCTCGCTGTCCCTGGGGCTGGCTTGGGACACTTCACACTCCTCTATCAAGCAGTGAATGTTTCCTGGCAGACAGCCTGGACTGCAAGCACAAGACCATGGCACACCCTGATTCCTGAGGATGGAGCAGGGGCCAGGGAGTAGAGAGAATCCTCCAATCTCCTACACTCTAAACACACATCTTTGATCAAATAATTGAATCTGTAACACCAGTCTCGGTGTCTGTCTCCAATGTGCCCAGCAAACTGGGACAACACCATTTCCCAACATCTCACTTAGGGGCAGAACTTTTTCTTTTTTATTGGGAATTTAGAAAAGCGATTAAATAACTAAATGCATTTCAGTTGCCACTTTAATCTCATTCCTGAAAAGAAGCTTTATTCTTATCAAATTTGCAAATATTTAAAGACAAAATGCTGCTTAATATATATATTTGGACTATTTTTTTGGGGGGGGATTGGAGGGAAGGAATGTTTTTAACCTGTTTAAACTGAATAGATATGCTTTTGTTTAAGGGTAATGGTTGAAAGTCACTCTTAGGAATTGTACATGACAGAGTTGAAGCAAGATATTATTTAAAACCAAATGATGCTCCTAATGACAGACTTGTACACACTTGTGCAGTTGTCTTGATTATATAATCATCCTTCAGTCACTGCATTCTTTGTGTTCCAGTGAAACTATAGTTAAAGGTATTCTGAAATGCTGAGTTTTGTAAAAATAAGTTTAAAATTTTCAGCTAGAAATATATTCTTTTAAAATTCGCCCTGGCTGGTGTAGCTCAGTGGATTGAGCACAGGCCTGCGAACCACACAATCACGGTTCGATTCCCAGTCAGGGCACATGCCTGGGTTGCAGGCTGGTTCCCTGAAGGCCAACTCCCAGCAGGGGACGCAGGAAAGGCAACCACACATTGATGTTTCTCTTCCTCTCTCCTTCCCCTCTAAAGATAAATAAATAAAATTTAAAAAAAATTTCCTTGACCTCTCACCTGAAAGAAGCCCAAATCTTTCTCCTGAGAACCTTCAAATTTCAAAAGTGATTTGAAAATTTCAAATTTCAAATTTGAAGACTTAAAACCCTTTAAAAGTTAGCTAACTCCATCTATTTTATTACTTGTTATTAGAATGAAATAACATATTTAACAAGAAGAAAATGAGATGATCAGGGAAATTATTGCATTTGTTTTCCAAATTAAGCAAAAGTATCTCTTCCAGTATTCATATATTTATGAAAAGAAAATGGCATTACTTTTGGGACAAAGATTTGAACAGGTATTTAGGAAAGACTTAAAATACAGAGGCTCACATATTCTCCCAGAAAGCTCTGTTGAGTGTATTATAAAGGACTTTATGATTTTCAGTCAATCAAATTTTTCTACTGGTTAAACAGCCTGAACCCTATTATTTTTTTCATATTGAGCTCCCAGGGACATAGAAATGACTATTCATTAGATTGTTTCAAGGAACTAAATGAAGAGAGAGGAGTTTTCTATAGCAATTTGAACCCTCAAGCAGTTGCATACTTTTTCTTTTGTTTTTGAGCACAAGGTCACAAGCTGGGGCAGCTGGGACCTTACTCTAGAGGGGATTTAGAGTTTCAAAAAAATTTTTAAAATGGCACCAAATAGCTCACCAAAGAAATTCTAGTTTGGAAAGTTTTTTATTTCTCTTGCATAGCACATAGAAAGAGGCAATAACCCTGGCTCGTGTGGCTCAGTGGACTAAGTACTGGCCTGTGAACCACAGGGTCACAGGTTGGATTCCCAGTAAGGGCACGTGCCTAGGTTGTGGGCCAGGTCCTTAGTAGGGGGAGTGCAAGAGGCAACCATACATTGATATTTCTCTCTTTCTCCCTTCCTTCTCCACTGTCTAAAAATAAAATAAATAGAACACTTTAAAAGAAAGAAGAGATCATTTTCTAAGTGGCTATTCCTTCTTGGAGTTTCCAGAGTAGGTCAGTTCTAGACAGTCCTGGGTGGGTGGGTAGAGACTGGTAAGTGTAGGGAACATGTGCCATGGATAGACCATTTGGAAAGGTCCAGCCTACTAGTCAAGAAGTTTCCAGGACTTGGGGCCATGTCTTTGGGCACCTAAAACTTCTAGGAGCACGACACCAACCCTGGGGTAACTTTCTCAGGCTTAGGTGACTAGATCCCCCATCTTCGGGTCTTTCCTCAAGCTCATCTATTCTCTCCTATTTCTTAACAGTGGGACTTACAGCCATTTTTCTTCACGGTTTAATACTCATGCTTTTCTGTGGCATTCATTTAATCTGTTAAGTTGGAGAAACATATATGGGTCGGTCATGAGTCAGGAGAAGGGGAAGCTGGGGTCTGCAACCCTGGGCAAGGTCTGTGCTGTGCTGAGCAAGAGGTACCAAACTCTGAAAGGTAGATAACTATTGGTTTAGGGTAACATTACCTATAGTTCCCACCACAACTGCCTGCAACTGGGTCCTTTTTTAGGACTCTGGGCTCATATATCTGTTGCCGCTCTACTTGATGTCTGGTAGGCATCTCACACTTAGTAATGTATCCAAAAGAGAACTCTATCCTCCGTTTCCCCTAAAAATATCCCTCTATCTCCTAATCTTTCTTATCTCACTGGATTGCTCCATCATCATCCTAACTGTTCAAGCCCCCAATCTAGCAGTTGCCCTTCATGTTTGTCTTCCCCTTCTCCACCATATTCACCTCACCAGCATATCCAGTCAACCCCATATCCCACCAGATATATTCACCCTCCTCAGCCCACACCTCTGAAAACACAGAAGCTGCAAAGTAGTGACCTGCGCCCACTGTTGACCACACAAAACTCATTTGCAAACTAGAGAATGGTCTTCTAAAAATAAAATAAATCAGCCCTGGCTCGTGTAGCTCAGTGAATTGAGCATAGGCCTGCGAACCAGAGGATCACAGTTCGATTCCCAGTCAGGGCACATGCCTGGGTTGCAGGCCGGTTCCCTGCAGGCCAGTTCCCAGCAGGGGAGGCATGAAAGGCAACCATACATTGATGTTTCTCTCCCTCTCTCCTTCCCCTCTAAAGATCAATCAACCAATAAATAAAATATTTAAAAAATAAAATAAAAATATAATAAATCTCGTTAGCTCAATTCCTAGCTTCTTTTCAACACATCCTGTCCCTCTCGGACTGAAACCCAAACTCTTCACCCAGGTTCCTCAACCATTCCATCACACAGCCTTTGTGTGCCATGCTCTGGTCATATTGGCCCTCTCTGCATCCCTTTAACCTTCCAAGATTGTTGGATGTAAAGGTTCTTAGTTCTTGTTCTCCCTATCATGCTCCCTTTTCTGCCCTTGATGTGGCTGACTCCTTGGTGCTGTTCAAATCTCAGTGTAAATGTTGTCTGCTCAGATCACCTAATCTGGGCCAAGCCCTATTCTTCTACCCTCTTATAATTCCCAGCAAAACTTTACTCACTATCAGACTTTTCTTACTTAGTCTTTATTATCTGACTATGCACTGGAATGTAAGACCACAGGAGATGCCCAGGCAGATGAGTCCTCTGCTGTGCCCCAGTGCCCAGACAGTGCAGGATGTTAAGTTGATGCTCACTCTGGGAATGCTCAGAAATGCTGCAGCCTCTTGTCCTCAGTGGGACTGGGACACTGCTGGAAATGTTCCTCTGGAACCTCTCGCAAAATGCCACTAATTATAGGTATTCCTTTTCCCCCATTTTTAAAAATAAAAAAACAAACAAGAGTCACAATGAAACAAATCCCTCTCCAGCATCCTTCTGTTGCACTCTGTGGCAATGGAGGTAACACAGAGGGGACTGGGGTGTAACGCTGCTGAGCCTGTAAATAGAGATCAGGCACTGAGCTTGGCCAGGGGCCTGGACAGAGCTGTGGAAGTCAGCAGTGTGGCCAGTTTTTCTAAAGTCTTGGAGAGGGCAGCAGGGTTGCAGAACAGGATTCTGCAATTCTGATGAGTTCAGCCAACCCAGTTCTCATGTGGCCTTCACACACCTTTATAGGGCAGTTACACATGAGCTGAGTCCAGAACATCCCATGTGGCCTGTGGTCATTTTGATAACTACAGAGTGCATTTCCCTTGAGTCTTTGTTTACCTTGGCACATTTGGAAAAATACTGTCTTGTTAGACTTGAACTTCAAGAGGATAAAGGACCTTCCTATCCAGAGACAGGGTATTATTCTTGAAGAAAGATCTTGAGGTATTATTGGACCAAATGCTACAAGAAAGGACAGTTACACCAGCTGCCATTTTGTTTAAACTTTATCTCACTGAGACAAGGACCTGTGGTTGACTCTGATGAGAGCTATACTCACCCACCGGGACCACCACATGGCACACAAATAACACAGCGAATGGGGGAAAGGGGCCTGCAGAGAAGGGAGAGCAGGTGTAGGGCTGCTCACTCGTCATTCTGCTGCAGAGACGGCACCTCCAGCCAAGGGGCCTCTGAAGAACGAGCAAAGCCTGCCTCACCCTGCCTTATATGTGTGTAGATGATTCTGAAAGGAGCCAGGACACCAGTATCTTCGAGGGACAGGACATGTGTCACAAACTCTCCACACCCAAGGCCACACCAGGGTCACACACAGAGAGCCTGGGAACAGCCTTGCTTGCCAGGATTGAGGCATCTTCTAAAGGTCTGGCTGTCCCTCCCAGCCCGGACTGACTTACATTGGAAGCTCCCCTAGAGAAGGAGGATATTAAGCCATGCGGTCATAATCTTTTACTGGGGAACACTGCAGGGCAGTGCAGTGACTCAGCCTTGGGAGGAAGTCCTGTAGTCCTGAGAACTCGGGCTGGTGAGGATTGATGGAGTGTTGACGAAGCTCCAGTTGGATGTACTGTTCGTCCCAACATTTGTCATTCATGGGGCTTGCCCGAGCCTTGTGCATCCTCCTTGTCACCTGGTCCAGCTTGCAGATCTGCTGCATGGCCAAGGCACTCAGAATGAATCGAGAAATCCTTAACTTCTTCATAAGCTGGGATTTAAAATCCTGTTTAATATCTTTCAGCTCATCTGACTATAATGAACAATGAGAAAAGTACACACACAACCCTCGAACGTTTTCTAAGTAAGTACTTTACATGTGATGTACATTGATATTTTCAACTCTATTTCAGTATATTCTATTTCATTTAAACATTTTCTCGTTATTTTAAAAATGTAAATTTTTCCTAAATTCCTAAACTCACTAAACAGATTTTGGCTGCTCTGTGAATTCTCAAAAACATTGATCTGTTCCAGTATTTGTCATTGGGAAGGAGTGTCCAGACTGGCCCTTGGCTTATGTGGGCTGTCCTTGAGCTGAGAACAAAGTTGGATCTGGAATTCTGGGCTCCATCTGACCCAGTCCAGCTCTTTATCCACTGCAAGATGTTCAACATACAGGATGGACCTCAAAAACAGTCAATCCACTTTACTGCTCTATGTTCAGAAAGTAAGTAGGTGATAACTTGATCTGCAGCCTCTTGAACTACAGAGAGAAGGTTGTACTTCCGAGTACTTCACCCACATAGCGTTCTGCCCTCAGTTCACTGAATGCATCAGACCATGTCGAGATCTTAAATCTCCAAAGCCCTCTGAGGTTTATGGGCTTGTGGATGCTGATACACTGTTTTCCTTCCTTCCTGACATCGGAGTAGCTCCTTTGGAACAGTAACAAAGGATGTCACCTTCCTGGAAATTCTTCATTCTGCCCTGTTAGACCTTGACACAAACTGAACTAGCTGGTAGGTTGTGTGCAGAGGCATATAATTTTGGTTTATGCCGTATATTTGCAATATCCAGACATTAGCATGCAGAAACATGGCACCTGAAATCATATGTCAGTGCACAGGATAAAATGCTCCCGATTTCGAGTCGTGAATCTGCTCCCCATTACGACGTAAAGTGCAGCTACCGTTAACATTGTGAAGCTGTCAGGGGACAAACCTTTTATCTCTCACACGCTTAGAATTGAGTAGAAATCCTAGACATCTGACTAACACAATGAAATCCTGAAGCCATTCTGAAGTCAGCACCGACTGGGATAGCACAGTGCCTTTATGCTCCAGCTGGGTGAAGAGCTCGTGGATCATTATTTCTCATAAAGAAGACACATTAGACATAACCAGCTTGTCTCTGGGTTGATTTTTAAACACCTAGAACTTTTTGAGAGAGTGATTTACTACAGGCCTTGACATAAAGTTACCTAAATGTAGATGAGAGTTGTGTTTCTTCCTGGGCCAGCTAGTGTTGCATCAAATGTAGCAAGCTGTGCCCAGTGAAGTCCCGGCCCTCATGCTGTGTGCTGGGCCCCCTTCTCAGGCCCACTCAAATGCTGCCCCAGGCTGCAGAACAGGGCCTGGGAAGACTCCAGGCTGCACACCAGTCCTGGGGGGTGGCGAGCCCTCAGGGGGCAGTTTGAGGGGTTGGTGAGACAGTGGGCACGAGGTAAGGAAGAAATAATAAAACTGCTCCATTGTGGCTCACATGTGCTAGAAACTCTCTGAGGCGGGTCTTCCACTTGTGCTGATGAAGAAAGTGAGGTCAGCTGTTGGGCGAGTTTGCCGGGGGCTGTGAGGATGTGACTGGGCTGGGAAGTTGAAGCAGGTGACTTACAGCTCACCTGTGCCTTGGGGCTAGAGCCTCCTCCAGGACCAGGAAAGCTCTCCTTTGCCACATCAGCTATGGAAGAAATGCACCCGGGGGCCAGTGTCTATGATTTGTGTGCACACATGCAGGAACTCAGGTGTGCATGTATGTGCATCATGCATCTATGTGTGTGCATACTATGGGAACACACTTATGCATATTTGTGCACTGTAGATGTGTATACATATGTGCACTTATATGCATGTGTTGTGTACTATTCGCACATATGCATGCTGTGTGTGCGTGCACATGCTTATGTTTATGTTTGTAGTCTGTGTGCACACACATGCACTGTGGCAATTTTCCAGCTCTCTCCCCTCCACATCTGGCTGGAAGGGGACTGAGGGGAGGAGGCAGGAAGCCTGGTGTCTCTGCATCCTGGACAGTGTTTCTGGCAGGGCTGTGTCTTCCGTGTTCGGCTTCCTTGCCAGGCCCCCTGGCCAGTCACCCAAACCTGGTCAATCTGCCACCAACATCTCATCGCCCTCTTTGACTTCTGAGCTCTTTCTTTGCCTTCACTGTGGTGTCTCTGTGCCAAGTACTTAAAGTGGTTCTGTTTCCCTGCAGGACCCAACTAGTACAGTCTTCCCTTGTCTGTTCCTGTCCTCAAAGACAAGTGGTATTCAAATAAAGCTTCCTTCACCAGACACGTGCTGTAGACCAATGTGTGTCCACCTAGGCACACGCTCTGGTGTGGCCCACCCTGAAGGCACACCCAATGCTTCGTGTGCTGAGAGTGTGGAGCCCCCGGCAGAGGTGAGCAATATGTGCCTCACGGATCCTGTTGTCACAGCATCTGTGGTAAACGGTTCTGGTAGTTATAACACCCACCATTTCATCAGACAGCCAGGAGGGGCCTGGTGTTCCTCTATGGCACCTGGCACGTATTTTCTCAGTTAGTCTTCACAACAGCTCTCTGGGGTAGGTAGTAGTTCACGGTCAGCTTTCAGATGAGAAAAGAGAGCAGGTAAAGCAGTGCTCTGAGGTGGCAGAAGGTTGGGGTGAGGCCCAGTCATGGTTGGCTCCTGCTCTTTGTTCACCGCTGCTTTCCCACACCCTCATGGTGACCTGGGCAGAAGGTCTTTTGAGGAACCTGTGTCTCTACACTCAGTCTTCCCCACTTGCCCCATTCTCAGCCACACCTCATCCCCTTCCAGGACAGCCTTCTTGTCTCACCTTTTCTCCTTTCCTGTGGACATACTAGATCATACTCTCTCAGCCTCCTACACAGAGTTGCTATTGGGTCCTGTGTGTTCCCTGGGCACATTTTCATATCCCTCCACTGCAGCCCTCATGGCTGCATACTGTGATGTTACACATTACATATGTGGTGTGCACGTGTGTATCTCCCACACAAAGCCGTGAGCTCCTTGCAGCATCGAGGCTAGTCCTGGACGTCAGAGTTGACCCAGAGTGTCACTATATGGGTGCTCAGTAAATGCTGGGGGAATGGATAAATGAGTGAATAGATGGTTATTTTGCAGAGTCTTCCTTGCTCACAGATTTCCACATACAAGTACTTATTCCTTAAGCTGGTTAGCATGACGAAAGTACACCCATCGGCCCTGTTTTACAGATAAAGAAACCAACAGGGCAAAAGCACGATTCATATGTGGGCCCATGGAGATGTCCCCCCAAATGTAATGCGTCTGGATGTCCCTGATGCACAGCTGGTATTCAGACCACCGGTTCCACCACCGTGCCTCCCAGCCAGCAGCCTCCACAGTAATCAGCGTTATTAGGCAGGAACAAAGGGCCCCATTATCCAGGATTGACATTTTGGGAACATGGACCAAAGCAACAAAAAGTAATATTTCTTAAAATGAACATTAGCTGCCCCTGACAATCAGCCCAGTGGAACAGTCCAACAAGCAGTTAGCTGTGGTGTGCAGGCCCCCTGGATGAAAGATTACAGGGTTAGGGACGTGCAGCCAATCAAGGGATCTGATTGGCTGAGCCATCCTAAGTGCTTTCTAATTGTGTTTCAGAGGACTGTGGTTTAATGCCAGCCAAGGTTCTCTATTTTAAACTGTGTCACACAATTTAAAAGGACTGCCTTATGTCCTTCTCTTCGACTCTCACATTATGTAAATTGTTAACACTGTTATCCCGGGAGTTTGCCTTAGTTGCTGGCTGTTTTAAAATTCCATTTCTTAAAAAAAAAAAGAGGGGAGGGAGAAAGAAAATCAAACATCAACCCTCCTCCTCCTCTATAACAAATCAGCAACCTCGGGTTTATAGAAAAACAGAAGCACAGATGGAGGCACTCTGGAATGTCCAAGTGGGAGGGCACATCATAGCCCCTCCCGGGAGACTGTTGTTCACCTGGCTAGAGAAGGTAGGCTGGTGTCTATCCCCTCACAGCTGCTGCTTTAAAATTTTTTTTTAAAGATTCTATTTATTTATCTTTAGAGGGGAAGGGAAGGAGAGAGGGAGAGAATATCAATGTATGGTTGCCTCTCATGGGTCCCCTGCTGGGAACTGGATTGCAACCCAGGCATGTGCCCTGACTGGGAATCGAACCGCGATCGTGTGGTTCTCAGGCCGGCGCTCAATCCACTGAGCTACACCAGCCAGGGAAGCTGCTGCTTTTTTATGGCATTTACATGGATCTTTTTCTGGAGGGACGATTTGTAGCCAAGTAATTAAGACACTTAGAGCAACCAACATGCAAAGAAGAAGGGAAGGCTTTCTTGTTTGAACCCAGAACACATCCTTCCAGAGGTCAAAGGAAACTCTGCAGTGACTCCCCTGGGTGGGGCGGGGGTGACTGGGCAGTACCCCAGTGGCTGCTCTGCTGGGCTGCTGGGCCATGCACTGGTCTTGCCTGTTCACATCCACACTCTTGTCCCACCTTTCCTTGGAGAAGGGGCTGCCACTCTGTACTCTTGGTCCATGAGGTTGTCAAGAGATAGACTCATCCACAGATAGGATAATGCTCATGGCCAGGGAACTCTCATCCCATGGGCAACTCTGACTGGCCTAGTCAATGCCAGGAGGTCAAACGGACCCCTGAGGCCTGAGCCTGAGGCCTTTGCAGCTCCCATGGGGGTAGGGGGTGAGGGGCACTCAGTCTCCCCTGGTGATCCTAAGCAGCCCTATGTTTTGAGGGCCACCTGCTACCATGTAGAGAAAGTTCACTGGAGAACAAAACCAAGAAATACAGAAGCGCCGCTGGAGACCGAGGGAGTAACTCCATGTCACAAGTGTGTCCAGGACCCTCCATCACCTCTTACATCTACATGGATACAAATCTTACATCACAGAGCACTGGGATGGGCTGGTGTCACTCGAAGCTGAACCTCTCCTAGTTCCACACGGCTCCACTGTCCTCCTCACAGACAGAGCTGCCCACTGTCCCATTGTCACACCTTCCCCTTCAAGACCCTGCTTCCATTCCTCCTCACTTGGCTGGCATTTCAAAAACTGATTTTCTAAATGGCAAGGGAGAGCGAAAGTGAAGGACATACCACTGGCACCTAACGGGTCAGTTCCGGGAAAACCTAAACAATTAAATGTGCAGCTGATCCTGAAGCCTCCACCTTCTCTCTCTGCGCCCAGGCCACGCCACATGGGAATACAGACCATTTGCATTTTATTGTGGTGAAGATAGTGTCAGGAGCAAGGCTCAGAGCTGGAAAGTAAAACCCCATGATCTAGAGATAGACAAGGGGACCAGTTGGATGCTGCGGCTGGAGTGGCCACTGGAGGTTGCGGCAGAATTAGAAGTGATTTCCACCCTCCTGTGCCAGGGCCTCTGCTCCTCCCCTGCCTCTGCTTGCTCTGTGCCTGGTGCTATATTTTGGGTTTTTGTTTTTCTGGGGGGGTTTGAAAGGCAAGTCTCCTTGAGGGGAGTCGCCATGAAATGAGGGGCGCGGATCCCGTGTCCAACAGCAGAGCCTGTTCTGCGGACGCGCTGCTGCCGGTCTTCCAGTCTTATCTTCAGGGAACAGAGCCCACATTCCTCCAATGCCGCCCTTGTGCCCGATCGCGTCTCTGCAGTCCTCCTTCGAGATTTGTGTCCCACAAACACGGTAGCAACGAGCATTCATCTCTTATTCGTCCCCTGATATTTAAAGTATGTGTTAGATATGTGGATTGCTTGTATGTTTTTATTCTAATGCTGCTCCTGTTTTGACTTCGTGGATCAAATGACAGCGTGGGTGGGTGCGATCACAGGACTGGATGGCAGCAGGGAGGGGAGGGATTTGGGGCCTCCTGCTGCCCAAACTGACACGTGGCTGTGGCTGGCAGTTGAAGAGCTGAGGTTTGGGGAAGGAGGGAGAAGACAGAGGTCCTGACTTTATAGGGAGAGGCTCTGAGGAAGTTATTATGTGGCCATGTGCACAGTCCACAGTGAGCTGCCTGGGCCAAATGGGCCAACTTCCATGGCACAACTGGTGTAAATGTATGTATATGCTTTTCTGCTTATGTCTTCTATTAAATGTTGTTTCCAGAACAGCCCTGACTGATACCCTATTTAGCTTCTCATTTTCCCATCCTTGTAATGGTAAGAACATTCACCTCATGAGATTGTTTGAGAATTAAATGATGTACAATATTCAATGTGTTTAGGGTCTAAGGTTGGAAGAGGGTTGAGGCAGAGAGAAAATGTGCAGGGTCCTAGCAACAAGAACTACCTGGTGCACGTGCAGATTTAAATCCACATTGACTCCAGGGGCATCTGGTCCAGAAACTCCCCTCAGCCAGCAGTGCTACTCCATTGTCGCCCTGGATAGTGTCTGATGCAGAGTCAGCATTAGCTCTCTGCTGTAGGGTGACCAGGTCACCATCCTAGAGTCACAAGAAACTGCGGAAGCATTTAAATAGGTCTGTGGCGTTTTTGAACCACCTATGAATTATAATAGTTGTAAGTAGTAGTCTTTAATTCAAAGGCCAGAAGTTAAATTATGCTCCTCAAACACTTAATGAGTATTCTTATTAAAGAGCATCAGAAAAGTCTATTTTCATGGCTGACCGTAGAGAGGATGGTGTTTGGGATGCTGTCTCTCAGTTTGATCAACCACAGTCCATCCCTGACTTGGCCCCACAGGGGACAAAGAGAGATATGAGCTCTAAGCCTTATTCTACACAAATTTAAGTCCAAAAGGAAAACAACTGCTCACATGAAAAGAGCAGTAAAGGGTGGCTGAGAACACGTCTGGGTGCTTTTTGGATCAGATGGGAGTTGTCTGGCGGAGCTGGACCCTGAGGAGCAGCTGGTTGGCAGCTAAAGATCAAAGGAAAGTAAAAACAGGATTTCCCCCCTTCAAATCATGAGCACAGCCCCTGTGACCCTCCTGTGGGGTCTGATGTGGGACCCGCACCCATCACTGGCCCTCACCGGTCACACGGCATGAGAGCTGTGTGAAACCAACATCGTGGAAGGACTTTCGTTCCCCCAGTGCTGGTAAAGACCCCAGTAGGCCCGCTTTGTTTCAGAATCTGGGGGAGTCAGTGCTGGGTCCCTGTGTAAACAGGTGTGTCACTTGTTAAGCTCACCCAGAATTTTGAATGCATCTGTGCATGGGTGTATGGGCACCCTGCAGGAAACACAATTCCCTCAGATGGTTAAAAACAGGGTCTCTAATGAAAGGATTCCTTACAAAGGTGTGGAGGGGTGAGCAGGATTAAAGGGATTATCACGGAATGTCACTTATTTTAAGATACTGCTAACTCAAGTTTCCAGTGTTTCCTTGGATTGTTTACTTTATACGTAGTGCAACACTTCTTTGCTACTTGTAAAAAGGCAGAATGAAGACACAGTACCGGCTAAGACCAGGTGTGCCTATCTCACCCCAGCAGTGATTATACGATGCCATAGGTTGCCAAGTGATTTGTCGACACTGGCAGAAAACAGTATTTTGGTGGGAATGCAAGGATTTGCATTGACTGAAGAGTTCAGGTCTGTCTGCTGCGTCCAGCACCTTTCCCAGGTGTGGGGTGGCACATAGCCCACAGCCTGGCTCTCCTAAAACGTTGCAGTGCTGGAAGTGAAGGAGGCCTTGTGGAGAGGATCCTGTCCATGTGACCACAGAGAACCTCCCAGGCACAGGGAAGCACCAAATATTGCTATAATTATTGGGCCTTAACAAGTTCCTCCCTGTCTTTTGAATTACCACTGAACTCCATTTCTTCTTTTTCTTCTTCTTTTTTTTTTGGTAAGAAACAAACTTCTCTTGCTCTTAATTTTGCTCTGGTGTGGTCTTAGGTTAATTTCCAGGGGAGTCTTTAAGGAGAAGCCTTGTGGGAATGTATCTTGGGAGCCTGAAGAGAAATTAATATTTGGCCCTATCAGGCTGTGTTTCCCGGCAAAATCAGTAAAGCAGAAAGTAGTGGGTGTGGCTTGCTACACAAGCTTCTCTGCAGGAGTCCACCCTGCCCGTAGCCCACCTGGCAGAAGACCCAGCAGGAGAGGGGTGGGCCCCCACAGAGTTCATGACATTGCTTGGGGAGGAGGTCTCACCTGACCAGCGGCACTTTTTTTGCTCTGCAACTTTAGCCATAAAGTGTCACTTCCTTGGACTTCCCTAGTCAACATTGCAGAACAGAAATTGCTTTATTATTATGCTAAATTGGAACGTTGTTTGGAAAGGAAGAATGGTTAATGAAAATGATTGCGCTGTACCATGCAAAAGATAAAGTGCTAAAAATGCTGTTACAGTCAACAGCCTACATAATTTGTGCTGTTATTAGGGACAATTTGTGACGTTTTAAAAGTCGAGTGGGTCTAAATGTCAAATGGGGAAAACATTAGTTAAAACATTCAGGAGTAATGAATGATTTACAGAAGAAAGAAATCCAAAGAGATTTAAATATTTCTGTTTTAATTCACTACTTTAAAACATACACAATTTATACCCTACACTTAGTACATATCTCCTTGAACCCTCATGGGCACCTGCCTGCTTTTTTTCCACACATGTATCAGATGGAAGAAATGAGACTTTCTCCATAAAAATAAATTTGCAAGAAAAGTGCATTCTACTCTTCCCTCCAGTTCCCTTCACCCTGATTTTCCATTTGTCTCTAGCAGAATAATGTTTGAAAACTTTGGGGCACATCACAGGTGAAAAGAAGGTCTCTGGCTAGAAGTATCAGACTTAAAAATGTCATTTGGAAACAAATATTAAGTAGATTAGGGAGAAGATTCAGCCTATTGAATATGAGAAAGTGCCATCTTACTGAACTTTTTTAAATTCAAAAGGTGAAGGGGCAGGGACCGAGTGAATGTGTGATCCATCCATTCATTCATTCACTCATTCATTCAACAATGAGCACCTAATACCTGCCAAGCCCTCAGGATATAAAGATGAATAAAATGTGATCCCAGTCTTTTATGGTGACTTTAGTGTGGCAATAATTTTTATAGTTTCCCAAACCAAAAGAAATTTCAAACCGTTCTGTTTACTAAGTAGTAAGATCCTGCCCTGGCTGGCATAGCTCAGTGGATTGAGTGCAGGCCTGCAAACCAGATGATCACGGTTCCCAGTCAGGGCACATGCCTGGGTTGCAGGCCAGTTCCTGGCAGGGGACACACCAGAGGCAACCATACATTGATATTTCTCTCCCTCTTTCCTTCCCTTCCCCTCTAAAGATAAATAAATAAAATCTTTTAAAAAAGTAGTAAGATCCAAACAGTAAGTATGTCTAACACTGAGAGAAAAAATAAAATTTGAATTTTATTTTCAAATTACCAAAATTACTTACCAGTGGTCTGTGAGCATTTATTGGGTGCTGAACAGCTTATCAAAACTTGGAATCAGGTTGGGTTTTGCTACATTCCCTGTTATGATTATCGTGGACTTTGCACAGTACTTGCTTTTTAATACAGCAATTACTGAAAGGCCAGTTTTGCAAATATATGACACCATCAGAAGGAATGGAGTTCCACCTAATAAGGAAAATTGTGATGTGCCATAGCTGATGGTTAGATTTCAGTCGGCAACAGATGGGGAGGATTGTTGCCTTCCCCTTGAAAATGTAAATTATCCCACAGTGCCCCGTGGGTGTGCTGTGGCACGCCTGGGCACCCTGGCACACACTTCAGGGACCACATGTCTAGACAAGGCTAAGCAATACATGGTCTTCAGACGGGTTGATTCCTCAGGTTGCTTGTCAGTCTACAACAAGTGCAGACTGAGAGAGAGCTTAGAAACATTTTTAGTCATCTGACACATGATGTTTCTTTTGTTAGGGCTTGCATTTTGTATTTGTTTGCTTTCTATTTTTTAAGAGATTTATTTTTATTTTAGTTACAAAGTCAGGGTCTCCAGTGGATTGGAATTTAAAAACAAACTGGTATGTCCCACAGACAGTTCAGGAGGCACTGTTCTAGAGGGCTCAGTCTAACGAGGAAAGCTAGACATAAAAACAGACGGTTTTCTTTTTTTTCCTCTACACTTTTATTTTTATTATTTAATATATTTTGTTGATTATGCCATTACAGTTTTCCCATTGCCCTCCTACAGTCCCCTCCCCGCTGCACACCTCTCTCCCTCCCCCCTTTAATTCATGTCCATGTGTCACAAGTTCTTTAGCTTCTACATTTCCCACACTATTCTTGCTCTCCCCCCTGTCTATTTTCTACCTACTGTCTATGCTACTTATTCTCTGTACCTTCTCCTCCCTTCTCCTCCTCCCACTCCCCTATTGCTAACCCTCCATGTGATCCCCATTTCTATGGTTCTGCTCCTGATCTAGCTGTCCTCTTAGTTTGCTTTTGTTTTAGGTGTGGTTGTTAATAACTGAGTTTGCTGTCCTTTCACTGCTCATATTTTTATTTTCTTTTTCTTAGATAAGTTCCTTTAACATTTCATATGTGGGACTTGGTGATGGGCTTGGTGATGACGAACTCCTTTAACTTGACCCTATCTGAGAAGCACTTTATCTGTCCTTCCATTCTAAATGAAAGCTTTGCTGGATAGAGCAATCTTGGATGTAGGTCTTTGGATTTCATGACTTGGAATACTTCTTTCCAGCCCCTCCTTGCCTGTAAGGTCTCTTTTGAGAAATCAGCTGACAGTCTGATGGGAACTCCTTTGTAGGTGACTATCCCCTTATCTCTTGCTGCTTCTAGAATTCTCTCCTTTGTTTTAATCTTGGCTAATGTAATTATGATGTGCCTTGGTGTGTTCCTCCTTGGGTCCAACTTCTTTGGGACTCCCTGAGCTTCCTGGACTTCCTGAAGTCTATTTCCTTAGCCAGATAGGGGAAGTTCTCCATTATTTGTTCAAATAAATTTTCCACTGTTGCTCTTCCTCTTCCTTTTCTGGTACCCCTATAATTTGGATGTTGGAATGTTTAAAGATGCTCCGGAGCTTCCTAAGCCTCTCCTCATGTTTTTGAATTCTTGTTTCTTCATTCTTTTCTGGTTGGATGTTTCTTTCTTCCTTCTGATCCACTCCATTGATTAGAGTCCCACTTTTCTCCCCATCACTATTGGTTTCATGTGCATTTTGCTTCATTTCACTTAGTGTAGCCTTCATTTGTTCATCTAATTTGCTACTAAAATCAACCAGTTTGGTGAGCATCCTGATCACCAGTATTTTGAACTGTGCATCAGATAGGTTAGCTATCTCTTTGTCGTTTAGAAGTATTGGCTCTGGGTCTTTGAGTTCTTCTGTTTGAGCCATAATGTTTTGGTCTGGTTGTGCCTGTTACTTATGAGGGGTGGAGCCTTAGGTGTTCACCAGGGTGGGGCAACCTGCTTTGCTGTGTTGTGGTGCTATGTGTGGGGGCAGGGTCAGAGAGGGAACAATGGCACTTGTTCCACTCTCTTGGATTTCGGTCCCCTCTGCCTCTTCCCATAAGCAAATTGGGCCCTTCTGGTGCTGGTTCCACAGTGATGGGCTTGTGTATGTCCTAGGACCCTGTGGGTCTTTCCAACAAACTCTCCTGTGAGGCTGGGAGCCTCTCCCAGCACCTCAACCCCCTAAAGGTTTTTTAATTGGTGCTTTTAGGCTTTATTTCTGGGCTCTGGGGCCCTGCCTTGCATGGTCTGTCTAACTGTTCATTTTCACCTGATTTATCTGTGCATGAATGTGTGAGCGTGGTCAGCTAGCCACCTTGCACCCTCACTGGGTCTGCCCATTGCCACCCCATACCTGGGACCTGCCAACCGCCACCTGCACACCTGGGTTGGTCCAGCAGCCACAGCTGTTTCCTGCCACAACCCTTTTCCACTGGTCGCTGACTCCTCCCCTCTTACTGGTCTGGATGAATAGTTCGTTGTTGTCAGACTTTGGTACAGTTCAATTTTCTGTCTGTTTTGGTTGTGTTTTTGTTTCTAAATCTTTGTTGTCCTTAAATTTAGTTCTTCGAGGAAGTACAGTATTTTTGCCTATGCCTCCATCTTGGCCAGAAGTTGCTTTTCTAAGTGTGGAATTTAAAACCACGCAGCATTTCTATTAAATCACCACAATTAAATGCAGCAATGGTAGATCTTTTAAGGGGTCAGTTAATAAAAAATTGATAGCTTTTTAGGTCCTGGAATGTTTATTTAACCACAGCATATTTTTGCAAATATGATATTTTTTGCACCATAAGATGAAGCATCATTTTTATTACACAAAATAATTTAAGGTGGAACTAATTTGCTTTTGAATATCTAATTAGAAAACTTTGCAGCCACCCAGTCTCCCTTCCCCCTTCCATCTTCCCTTCCTCCATGAGCCCCTCTCCTCCCCTTTCTGACTTGCTTAATCATGGAAATATTCTGGGCAGAAAGTCCCTCCTATTCTTGAATGCACTGAGATTTTGTATTACCATATTTAGTGATAAGAGTTTATCTTTTGGTCACCCTTTCTTTTAAAAATCACTTGAGTAAGAGATCACTATCAAAAGTATTGGAATTTTATGCTGCAGAAAGAAAGAAGGAACTCCTACCTTTTGCAACATCATGGATGGAACTGGAAAGCATTATGCTGAGTGAAATAAGCCAGGTGTTGAAGGACAAATACCATATGATCTCACCTTTAACAGGAAGCTAAACAACAAAACAAACAAGCAAGCAAGATATAACCAAAGACACTGAAATAGAGAACAGGCTGACAGTGACCAGAGGGGAGGGGTTTAAAGGAACATATATAAAGGATACATGGACAACAACTGAGAAAGGTGGAAATGGGAGGAAGGGGGGAGCATGGGGGGTGGGGGGTGGGAGGGGATGGGAATAATAGACAGAAAACTGTACATGAGAGATAATTAAATTTAAAAAATTGGGAAAAAACAAAAGTATTTAATAAATGTGTTTTGTTTGGAACATGGGGAAAGGACTTAAATGAGTTTCAAAGAGTGTAAAAAATGAACAAGAAGAACAAAACACTGTCCAAGGTGCTGCAATATAATGATTCCTCCACCCCCCACAACATTTGCTAGTTGGAACATTATGGATAGAAAAATGGTTATAAATTAGAAACATTTGTAGCCTAAAGGAATTACACAGAAGTGTATTAATTTGTCTTCCAGGTTTTTGTGACTCACTTCTAATCTTGTCTCAAGTTGACTGTTGATGTGCGGTGAGGCAGAGAAATGTTGAATAAATACTAAATGCATTGTACTATCAAGTGGATTCTTATAAGGTAAATGTGCCTGGATTGTTCTAAAGCTGTTTTCTGAAAGTTAAGTGTGCATTGGGTGTTAATGGAGGAGAGAAAACTACGCCTCTTCCACAGAACCTGGGACCTCACTCTCAGAAGGGGGTGCTGTTACCTCATGTCTCCTGTAAATGGGTCTGTATAGACTCAACGACATTTTAAGGGGGAAAAATGTATTCTCCTGTATGCTCTCTTCTCCCTTGACTATTTTGCATTTTTGTCAGTTTGTAGATTTTAATCTTGAAAATAAGATGGATAGATAATATGTGTAATGCCTTAGATCAGCTTCCATCTTCTCTTCAACTTTTGAATTTTAAAAGTCTTTTGGTTAAGAACAAGCCTCCCAAAACACAGGATAGCAAATAGAGCTGCCATCAAAAGCTCGACTGTCAATAGCAGTTTATACCCCTCACCACCTGTAAGCCTTTTGGCTCCAAGAACATCCCAATAATGTTCTGAATATTTGATCCACTAAAAAAAAGGTTTCAAGTTTATGTTAACAAAAGTAAATTCAGCTCGAATGTACATTGACTTCATTTAAATTCTGATTTTGTAAGTGTTATTTGAGATTTAGAAAGCTTTTTATCCCTGTTTTATAACCCCCTAAAATCCAGAGCATTAAATCTTGCTGACAAGAGGAGGAATTAAGTGTCATAGATCAAGTTCATTTCAAAACAGATTAAAACAGTTAGATTCTGAAGTTGGCACAATGTATTTTTGCACACTAGATAAAGTCAACTGTTTTTTTTTTAGATTGGTGATCTTGTTTGCGTGTATCTTTAAATGAATAAAAAAAAGGAAGCTTGTGCTACACCTACATGGTTTTAGAATTCTTCACATAGTGATTTCAAGTTACAGTGTCCACATTTCAATTTTAATGGGAAGTGAATACATTTTTTAGGTCAGAAAATGACTAAATACATCTATTATCTGTAGTTTTTCATATGTTAATCACCAGGAGAATATTAATTCTCTACTTCAAAATTAAAATCTTGTCAGTAAAGCACTATATTAGTTATTTGCACACCAAGAAGTAACTTGACCAATCAGAAAAGTAGAGAAGTAAAAAGTAGAAAAAATATAACTTACTAATCTTCTCATGGTAAGTCTGGGTGTGCCATTATTTCTATAGAACATTCTTATTGAATGCTTCCCATGTGCCAATTCTTTTCTTAAGTATTTTATTTTTTAGAGAGAAGGGGGAGAAAGAGAGGGAGGGAAAGTTCATGTGCGAGAGAAACGTTGGTTGGTTGCCTCTCACACGCCTCCAACCAGGGACATGGCCTGAAACTCAAGCATGTGCCCTGACCGAGAATCCAATGGGTGACCCTTTGCTTTGTGGGACAATGCTCAGCCCACTGAACCACACTAGTCAGGGGTCCATGTGCCATTTCTTAGTACATTTTCTGTCTAATGTCTCCTCTCCTTCAGGTGCAGGATATTTGGCCACAAAAGGCTACACTTATTAGGGATTATTTGCATGTGTACCTTGGAACCCAGTCTCAATGGCATCTTCTCTGTTAACTTCTGTCAATTCTTTGGTTATGAGAACTTATTTAGCTATTGTTTTCAATTAGACAGTTTAGGGGTCAGGTCCAGGAAAGGTATGGGGAGAAGATGTAATAAAACCAGAGAGGACCTTCAAGATTGCCTATGCCCTCATTTTAGAAATGAAGAAGCTTAGGTTTAGCTGACTAATATGTGACTCTCCCAATCCACATCAAATCATATAATCTGGTATAAATTTTTCCTCAGTGGTTAAAATGCTTAGACTATGTCTTACTAATCATTATGTGTATGTAATGTAGTAGTGTTTTCCTCCCCAAAAATCTTTACTAAATTGATGCTGAATCTTGTAATCCATGCTGTTTTAGAGCATATGAGCCATGAGAATGAGGTGTACATCTATTTTATTCACCAGAGTATATCCAGTGCCAAACCAATCGCAAAACAAATGCAAAAATTGGGTAGAAGGTAAAAACTTTACTCCACTGCATGTATTAAAATGATAATCAATCTTGACCAACTTTGGGTAAAACTCAGGAATTCAAGGGTGCTATTACATTAGAAAAATATATGAATGCAATTCATTCCATTTACAGACTAAAGAAGACTAAATATACAATTATTATAATAGACCAGGACAAGTATTCAATAATCATTAATATTCAGTAATGCTAATATTTTTTTCAAAAGTCCACTCAGAAAGCCACAGAGGCAGAAGTGAGCCATGGAAGAAGTGAGCCAGCTGGGTTGTGTGGGCCCAGGAAACAAGTCACAGAGGTGACTTGTTAAAAAAAAAAAAGCCCTGTAACCCAAGAGAAAGAAAGCAAGGATATATGCACCTGGGGAAAGAAGGGGGTGGGGAAAGGCACTGGCAAGTAAAGAGAGAGAGAGAGAGAGAGAGACCAGTAATGCCAATCTTTTTACTAAACTAGGACTAGAAAGAATTTTTCCTAACCTAGATGAGGGTTTATACCAAAAGCTTTCAGTAACTATCACTATTAACAGTAGATAATTTGAAAGTGTTATCTTTAAAATCAGAGATAAGTAAGGATGTCAGCTATCAACGATTCCATGAATGCTATATTTAAAGTTCTACTTAGTGTATTGAGACAAGAAAAGAAATAAAGATTTAGAAATCAATAAAGAAAATTATAAAAATAACCCTGTCAAAATTTGTAAACAATATGATTATCCACATTAATTCAAATGACAACAATGAGAAATAAACATTCACTGTTTTAGGCCACTGATATTTGAGAATTATTTGTTACTGCAGTAAAATCTAAACTTACCCTGACTAGTCTAGAAATTGGTACTAGAAGGGCAGTGCTATGGTCAAATAATAATAAAACAATGCTCAATGTAGGTTCATCAGTTGTAGCAAATGTCTCACTCTAGTAGGGTTGTTTGACTCCAAGGTGTAATTGAGATAGTTGATTATGAAGGGCAGGGAAGGCTGTGCTTGTGTTGGGACAGGGGGTATAGCAGATAGCTCTGTATTTTCCACCTAATTTTGTTGTGAATCTAAAAGTACTCTAAAAGTGAAATTTAAAAAATCCTACAGTATGTGGCGTCGTCTTAGTAGTTATGTGGTGGGAAGAAAGGAAACACTTACCGAAGGCTGAGAGGTGCTGATCTGTGTTAGCCTGAATAAAGCATTTTGTGAGAGCTTCATCTGCAATAACCAGACAATTTGATTTCACGTGTGGAAAGTGTGTAGTTTTAGGGGAAGAATCTATCAAACAGAGTGTTGGTGCTCTGTATTGGTTGGATTATTAGGGTCCTAGGGCAGCCATAACAAAAATACTATAAGCTGGATGGCTTAAAACAGCAGAAATGTATCCTTTCACAGTTCTGGAGGCCAGAAGTTGAAAATCAAGGTCCTGGCAGGTCTATGTTACTTCTGAAGGTCAAGAGGGAATCTTTCTTTGATTTTACCTAGCTGCTGGTGGCTCCCAAGAAATTTTAGCATTCCTTGACTTGTACATGCTTTACTCCAGTCCCCGCCTCTGTCTTCACCTCAACTTCTCCTGTGTGTGTCTGTAACTGTATTTTCATATGTATGGCATTCTCTCTGTGTGTCTTCTTATAAGGACTCCAGTGACTAGGTTTAGGGTCTACATTAATACAGAACAAACTCACCTTAACTTGATCACATTTGCAAAGACTCTATTTATAAATAAGTTCACATTCCCAGTTACCACCAAGGGTAAGGACTGCAACATTTCTTTTTGGAGACACAATTTAACCCACAACAGTTGATATTGTCTGTATCTGGCAAAGTATTACAAGAAATAATTGAGCTCAGAAAAGAATTGGCTAATTTGGAAGCAGAAATCAAGGAGGATAGAGAGTCCACAAATTGTGGTCTTGTAAAATTAGAAAATATTGTTGCTTTATTTGAGTGAAAAATAAACCTGTAAATATTTTAAACTGCTAAGACTATTTCACATCATACTAAGATTACATTGAGGGCATGGTAATTTTACCCAATGTTAAAACTTAATACATTTAGCGGCATGGGAATCACTAGGGCTACCTTGTCAGTAATGCCATTAGAGTTAGCAAAATGACATAGAAGAGACCAGGGATGTGCCTCTCCTAGCAGAGCCCAACACAAGCAGGTAGGTCAAAAGAAAAAAACATGAAAGCAAGAAATCAAAGAAATAGAGAAAATCTAAAAGGTAGGTCTGGATAAGGGCTGAAGGTACAGCGTAGTGAAATTAAGATGATAACACGGAACTAAGCTTTTACACATTTTAATGCCAAAAGAACTACTGACCTGTGCTCAAAGACCTGTAATTTTAGGGACTTAAAATGACTGTTGGGCTCCACCATCTATAAACTAGAAGGAAACTGAGATATGTCTTTGCTATCTATATCTGATATGGCCAAAGAAGATAATAAAAAAGGGAAAAAGCTTCTAGAAGAATGGGCCAAGTGCCACAAAGAACAGTGAACCAGAAGCTACATCCGGGAGCAGAATCCGGACCTCAAGAGATATAACCAACCTCCAGAGAAAGGGATCCAGACAACGTCTGCTCAGAGGGATTTTGGAAAGGTTATCTACCAGTGACTTCTTTATTCTGAATGGATTGTAAGTGTGGCTACCCTGCCCCTGTCCTTTCATCAGAGGCTGGATGCATGAGAGGCAGTGTTGTTTACGCTGTGTTGTTTACAGTATAGGTCTCTTGCCCAAGAGGAGCCTGATCTGGACTGAAGAAGAAATTGGGCATTGCTCAGAGATCCTGAACTTTGAGCTGGACACAGACAGGAAGCTGTCTTAGGAAGTGGCTGTGTTCTGCATACAGGAAGGAGATATGAAAACATTTGCTGACCAGACATGTGAATTGTTATAGTGATCAGTGTTGTCCACCAAAATAGTTTTCATGTTCACCCATGTCCATAGAATTAGGTATAGCTGTGTGGCTTTAGCCAATGAAATGTAAGTGTAAGTGACACTCTGTTTTAAGTTATTAATCATTTAAAAAAACTTTCAGTTTTACAGTTAGGTTTGAATGCTAAACCTTTTTAGAGATTTTTAGCAGGTATAAGGAAAATCTCTATAAAGTTGTTTTTCTGTAGTAGCTGTAAGATTTTAAGTTTTCATGTCCTGTGAACAATTCTAATTATTACTTGAGTTAACTATTCTCATCACTCAGTCTGTTATCACTGTGGTCCTTGCATTAGGAATTTACTGTGGACCATACAGTAATATCTACTAACTCAAGTGATGTGGGTCCTTAATTCCTTGCCAGTGTCCCAGAAACCAGTGATCACTTGGTCCCCAGAACCTGGCACAATGGAGGTGACATGGGGAAGCAACTGGCTATGAAGAGACAGAATGATAGGTTAACACATCTTTCTTTTGCACATTGTACAAACACATGTTCTCCTGTGAGCGTAGGCTGCCAGCCCTCCTCAGCCTTAGGCAAGGACAGACTCCTGAGCTCAGAACTCACCAGCCTCCTTCCAAATTTATCCTGTGCTTCTGTGATGCTGGGGCCATGGCCTCCTCTGAGCAGCATGACTACCTCCTTTTGTCTCAGTTCAGGACCAGCCACCACCTCCTCCAGCTCACAATAACACGTCTGGTCCACACATGTCCTACATGTAGTGCTGTGAAGTATGTGGTAGTTAATCATAGAATGTGGAAAGGGGTGATTTCCCTCTCCTGTGAACATATAAGAAAACAGAAGACAAAGGGGACAGGACAGGAAACAGTTTTCAAGGTAAAATGTGATGTGCTCTGCTCTATCCCTTCTCTGAGAACTTGACTGGACTTCCTGACCATCTGCCCATTTGTCTCTGAGGAGGGCACATAAAATGCCTTAAATTCAGGGTTCACTGACACTGGAGGTAAAGCTTACCTGTGATTCTTCTGGAGAATGCAAGTTCTTACAAGAGTAACAATGAGTGTAAACTTATAACATGTCACCTTTGGAAATAAATTGAGAAATAGCCACCCCATTAACATGAGAAAGCAAGGTGAACCTAAGGCAAGTTTGTCACATGTGTTCCTTATTGATTGACACTTGACAAATTTGCAGTTTAACCTACTCTTCCCTAAAATTAAGCAAGGAAATAAGGCAAGTTTTGCAGGCGCCACACAAAATCAAAAAGCGATGAAAGGAGGCACAATTTGAATTTGGGTGATTCGTTGTGAATGAAAGTGCAGACACAGTTTAGTAAGTTCTGCTCAGTTTAGACTTAGCTTACATGGTCCTGCCCCACAAGGTCTCTCCCCCTGCTGCTCCCGCAGATGAATGAGGTGGGCCAGCTGTCTTCACTGGGGTAAATTTCTCCAGTGATTTTGCTCTACCTGGGACATGATAATGCAGGAAGCCATCCTGCCCCCAGCCCCAGGGCTTGGCAGAAACTGGACTTTAGAATCTTCCAACCACTTTTGTGGAGCATAAACAGTAGAAAACTGGCACCTCATAGGCCAGGGATTTAGAATGACAAAATCATTGACCTGAAATGATTTGCCAGGCCCAGGCTTTCTTTCCTTCTCTAGCGGACAAGCTTGGAAGCCATGAAAGCAGACCATGGAGAGAACCCACACCTGCTGCTGGTTACCACTGACTTCCGTGTGATTTCAATCAGTGCACAGGTGCAATGCTGAAAATGACAGCTCCTCCACCCTCATGCCTCTGCATGATGAGACTGTCCTCATGCTACTGGTGAATCTGACTTGACATTTTGGAATTTGAAGCACCCACTGTAACAAGAACAGTAAAAAGAGAGAGAGAAAAGAAGACACAAAAGTAATGGTCATTTATATTAATTTCTCTGCAGAAATGAAGTCTCGGGATAAGGACATTTGCATCGAAAATCATAATTCTAAGCGTGAAACACTGATTAACATTGCGGTCATTGGAGAAGAAGGCATGCAAAAAATATCATGAACATTTCAGGGGACTATTTTCCTCATATAAAGCTTATTCTTATAATATTACTGCATTTCAAAAAATACGATTTTAGAAAAAAATGAACTATAGCTCTTTGCAGTGATAGGCGACAGGTCAGGAAAGCATTTCAGAATAATTTTACACCTTTTAACCTTAAAAAATACTTTGCTGACAATTGAGAAAGGGCCTTAAAAGAAGCTCTGATAGGCATTCTCACAGCGGGGTTGCCATGGCCCATCACTGCACCAGAGCTTCTGCATAATGCATCCTGTAATAAGGAGTGTGCTGCGCATCACAGAGGCTGAAGTGCGGTTTTCAGAGAGTAATCCGTGGCAAGAGCCGCTATTAGTCATGACACTGAAGGTTTGTTACATGAAACTCTTGGGAAGACAGAAAGGAAGTAAACTGTTTAAAATTTTGATTTGAGCCTGAAAATAACTACTTTGTCATAGGATTTTTGTCTGCATCTAAATGTATATTTAGTGTTCTGTTTCTTAGTTCTGCTCATGGTTGGACAGTCTCGTGAAATGAAAACTCTACACTGTTTTGTTAAATGAATGGCACGTTCCCTGACTCTGTTGCTGAAAGTGGTAATTGTAAGAAAACTGTTGGAGCAATTACTGCAGATAATTATGAATGCTAATATAGTGGCTGAGAGTTCCAGGTTTCCCCATTGCAAATCCTGTTCAAACTTGGGGGAAACTCAACAATACTTCACTGTAACAGAAATGAAAAACGATCTATCGAGGAAAGATGCAGCCTTCAATCATCATTTATGCCTATTATAATAGGAACATCCAGAGTCAGGGAGAACTCAGCCTTGGGCTGGAGTGGGAGTAGAAGGGAAGTCCGGAGACAGTGGATTTATTGTGGTTTTCAACAAAAACATGACTAAAGAAAAAGAAAGAAGAGGTTAGGAGAGATGTTGTTTATAAGCAAGTTTTTCTTCTTATTTTCTTCTTTTACTGAGAGACCCAATCAATGATGTTTATAGTTGTGCTGAGGATTTTTTTTTACTGAGAATGTCAACATTCTGGAGTAGGCTCTAGTCCTTCCTTACATGAGGTCAATTTAATTGGAATGGAACTAACCTAAGGATTCGATTTGATTAGCTGCCCAAATACAGTATTCTTTGGTGTATTAGAGATCACAGACGAAGTACTTGATCATCTCTGAGTCCTATTTCAATCATTCTTAGCAGGGTGCAGAGAAGAGGGTAGGTTGATGCCCTTTGCTGTTATTTTATTTTTCTTCCTTCCATCCTTTCCCTTCTTCTATTTGCCTTTTCTTTTCCAGCTTGGATGGCAATGTCTCTTTCAGGTCATGCAGCACTCATTCCCCATTTCCTTATGTTAGCTTTTTGAAGCAGTCTCCTCTTGGGAACATCGCGCTTTCTCTGGTGCCTTTCTGCAAAAGACAGCCTCCCATACCAGGTGTCCACAAAGCAGTGGAGCCACCTGAGGTGCTCGCAACCACTAGTTAGTCGTATTCTCAAGAATGAGCACTTTGTTTTCTTTGGCAACTAACTTACTTTACAGGGGGTCCTGTAAATCTACGTCCTGTTAGTACAGAGGAGTGAGACCCAGGGGTGGGGAGGATGCATTCACAGAGTGGGAAAAGCAGTGACCACAAGGACCCCTCCATGGGGTGGGGGTTGGTGCACGTAGCTGCTGGGAGGAGGGCTTCTCAAGCTTTTTATGGTTTTGCTGCCGAGAGAATATTGAATAAGATCTGAGATTTTTACAAAATGATAGGTAACGATTCTCTGTTATTTATGTTATAATTCAATAAGTTCCTTATGTGCTGTTTTACAGACTCAGGCAGTTTTTGATTCCTAAAATGATTCTAACACACCCCCAAACATAGATTCACATGATTGCATTTCAACTCCTATATGTTTTGGTCCAATGTGGAGGCTTGTTTGGGGTTGAGACTCAGTGAACTAAGTGGCTGGTACTAGGAATTTTAACTATGTTGGATCTCTGTGGTGGCCACTCCCAACTAAAGGAAGTTCTGACCAACAAGATCAGCGACTCACAAAACCTGTCAAGCATATCCCACATTGCACAATCACAGTGCCTGGGCCATACACCTGTTGTGCTAATTACTGGTTTCAGAAATGACTTATCTATTTCTCTTGTATTTTAAGGAAGCCCCAGGTACACACACATGCATGTACACACATGCATACACAGGTGCACACGCACACACAGACATTTCCAATAGGACACTTCTTTATGATCTACCAGAGGTTACAATTTTACCTTCATGAAGCATGTCAGAATGTGGGAGGCTCACAATGCTGCTTGCTGGTGTGCTAAAATGCCTGCTGCACCACTTAGTTCTTCCCTAAGTCACTCATTTTCCAGAGAAATGAAAATGATGCTTTGCACTTGGTACCTACTCTTCAAGGAGCCCCAAATACCACAAAACATCAATTTGCCCTCACAATTTTCTTGTCTCATGAATGATGTGCACTCAGATCACCCCCATGTTATCAATGAGAACACCGAGGAAAATAGTTTGTGACCAATTCTTTCTTAAATCTAAATGCTGAATAAGTGACAAATGACCAGAGAAGGAAAGAAAAATCTCCAATTTATGACTTATTCTTCTGCTTGACCTCCATTTCCCAGGTGAGTTCTAAAACTTCAGATCATCACTTACTGCATACCTCTTCACTGTGTTAAAAAAAACAGCATAGGAGAGGACTGGCTGGATCCTTCAAAGTACAAAATGCAAGATTTGGAGAGTTCATACTTTTTGTGAATCAGTTTTACTTGGCAACAGCATATAATTTTGACAGAATCGTTTGGCTAAACAGTTAACTTCCGGAGGCGAAGAACTAACAAAAAGATAATTAATCACTGGCTGGTTGCATTTCCTCACTATGGGTGATTTTCAAAGATTACCCTGCCTCTACTCACCCTGCTTCTCCTTCCTCTTGCTCTGTAATGCCTGGTGCATTGTCATAGTTGGAAAGTGATGTTATCATGGGAACTTTTTTTGGTACTTCTTAATGTTTTTTCAAATATATTTTTTAAAGATTTTATTTATTTATCTTTAGAGGGGAAGGGAAGGAGAGAAGGAGAGAAGGAGAGAAGTATCAATGTATGGTTGCCTCTCGTGAGTCCCCCGCTGGGAACTGGCCTGCAACCCAGGCATGTGCCCTGACTGGGAATTGAACAGCAATCGTGTGGTTTGCAGGCCTGTGCTCAATCCACTGAGCTACACCAGCCAGGGCAAAATATTTTAAAGGGCACCTATTACTTCTGGCTCTTCAAGTTTTTAACTAAAAATGAAAACAGACTAAAAAACCAAAATTTTCACTAAGATCATTTGCCTTTCATAACATGGTTCATCATACACTTTCAATGGCTTCCATTATTTAGACAATTAAACATAAACTCCTTCACTTAGCATTTTGAATGTTGTACAATCTGATTCTAAGCTATATTTCTGATTTTAATTTTTGCTATTCTCTGCCCTAAAAGGTTTGTGCTTTCTTTTTCCTGTGTCTTTGCTTAAATCACCCTTTCCTACCTGGAATTTCATTTTCCTATCCCTCTTCCTTACTCAACTAATTCTGCTGGAATTCAAGACCAGTGATGGTCCCTTTGGCTGTGAGCCATTGTTGATGCCTCCAGTACCAAATTCTCCACCTCTGAGCACATCCACTCCAAGTCTGCACTGAGACTGGGCATTTAATCTCAGAAGGTCTGTGATAGCCCCCATTTTGACCTCACAAACTTGCTTCTGAATGCTTGTGTTGATTTCCTCACTCATGATCAGTTCCTTGACAATTGGGGATGGGGACTCTCACTTTCTGACTCCCTAGGGCAGTCCCAGGAAAATGCTTTCCCAACAGAGCAAGATGTTAAAGAAGAAATTTATCATCTTAGCGTCCACATGAGGTTCTGGGCCTCCACTCTGAGAAGAGCCTTCTGCACACAACTCACAAGAGTTGTCCATGACTTGGCCAAGGTGTGGGAGAAAACCAGAAAGGAGAGAAACTTGATCTCTGCACCTGACTGATGTGTGATACCTGATACCTTCTCAGGGTTTCCACTCTGGCTCTTCTCTGCCATCACCTTGGAAATTGGGTGATTTATGTGTCATTTGTCTAAATCTAAATGCTGAATTCAAGGTGCTGACCCTCTAAAGAAAAGCACTTCTACTTGAAATTTTTGAAAAAATCATGATATATGAAGCAAGGAACCAGAAATTAGCACAACAGTCAGGTAGGGTGGTTCTATGTCATGGGTTGCAGTGGGGAGTCTAGATGAAAATATTCCTTTTCTTTTTAGATCACTGTAAAAGAAGAAATAATTAGTGTCCCATGGGGCAACTAGCTCTACATGAAACCCTGGCGTTTCCCTGTGAACAGAAACATGTACAGAAAGGTAAAGAAAAGAATGAGCCTCCTTTTCAGAGACCCATATAGATAGAATAGCCCAGAGCAGACTAAAGATGATCAAAGTCTCTGTTCTATTTTCTTCTTCACCATCTACTTCTTCCCACCCTCCAGGCAACTGTACCCAACATTAGACAAGCCAGTGCTGTAATAGGTGGATAAGTAAATGCATTTCGCTTGTTTTAAAGCCATTAATATTCAGCAAATTGAGTTCTCTACATCAGCTTCCTGAAGATACCTGGAAATAAAGAGACCAGACTTTTGTTTTATATAAATTTTATTTTATTTTCAACTCTTGTACCTGACTCGGGAGAAGTGAAATTAAATACACCTCTGCAACACTGGAGTCTCCCATGAACAGGAAGTTAAAAAGTGGCTGCTGATGGAGAGGATTTGGGCAAAGTGACCATGTCTGTGGATCAAGTGGGAGAAGCTCAAGACCTGAGACCTCGGGTGGAACCACAGATGTGGAATTGGGGCTCTGCGTCGTGGACTCTTGTTTGTGAGTCGGTCTCCCTGAGCCTCAGTGTCCTCGTCTATAACAGTGGGGAGGGGGAGGGGAGGCCCAGGGTGGTGACAGCCCTGCACACACCTGAGTCTAACGTGAGCACCCAGCCTTCCCCTTGGTCCTCAGGAGTGCGCTTTCCTTCCATGGAACCTTATTTACAATTCAAGAGGGAAATTCCACAGGAACATCATGTGTGGATTTCTGTTCTCAGCCTCTCACATGTCTCCATGGAACAGAAGAAGAACTATCGGTGGCTATTTTTTTAAATTAGAGTAGAAGTACCACAAGTACGTCTCCATATAACAACAAGCAGATAAACAAGGGAGGAAGAAGATTTTGCCCCAGACAAAATGCGAACCTCATCATTTGTCTGAGTGGGAGGGTCTGGGAGGAGAGCCTGGCTGAGCTTCAGCCCTGCCATCCCTTCCTCCCCCTAGCACAGCCCCTCTATGGCCAACGAGCCTGGGCCCCTGCAGGGAAGACCAAGAACAGGCCGCCCCCTGCAGGGACTGGGCAGGTGCGAGCTGGTGAGGTGGGTGGTACAGGGTGTGGCAGGGGTGGGAGGATTAGAACCAGAATCCTCTGGGGGGCATGCTGCTGCACCTGGAGGGAAGCAGTGACTGACGCACGGTAAGAACACTGTGTGTCAAGACCTGATCACGTCATTCATTTGCAATCACATTCTAATCAATGCTATTTACACATATCACTCACTGCTATTGAGGAATGTGTCAGCACCTTCACACTGTGCCGCCTGGTGACGAGGGCTAATTATTGGTAGGAAAATGTCACCCTTTTCAAGCAGCAGAATGAGAGCATTTCAGGCGCCCTGAACCAAGTCCACGTGAGCTTTGTGTGTGGGAAAGGGGTTAATGGTTGGTATTGAAGTGTGACTTCTCTGCTAGGACAAACTGAAGTCAAGGAACATTTATAGACAAAAAATAATTTAGCAGAGAGTTCTCTGGCTGAATACACACTACTAAACCCCTGACTTTCATGGTCCAACCTCCTACCTTTCTGCACCCAGCCTGAGAGCAGGCATGTCCCCAGGGAGGGACAGCACATAGTAGGTGTCTCAGCAATATTTATGGATATGAAAGAGTAAGTGAGGTTAGGGAGGAGCGAAGGGGCAGCCTGTGCAACTGTTCTGTGTCTTAAGTACAGCCACCAGCCTCTTCCACGGGCTCTGATAAAGATTTCAGAGTCCACTAAATCTGTAGCTAATGTAAAGTGAACCCTAACTAATTTTTGATTATAACATTCATTCACTCCCTCCAGCAAGCAGCCATTCATTCACTCAGAGAATCTGTTATGTATGTTAAACTTTGCTTTTGTGCAAGCTCAGCTCAGACTCCTGCCTCCAGACACGATGACTGCTCAGCATGCCACAGGTCCTCTTCGACTTTCTGTGGTGTTTAAATGTTACTGAGGTATCATTTTTTAATGTATCAGGTACAAATCCACGCACTTCACAGCACACTCTGCTGGTGACACCTATTGTCCAGTCGAAATCCCCTCACACATTGCTGGAGGAAAACGGCACAACCACCATGGAGAAAATCATGGCATGTTCTAGGAAAATTACCCACCCTTTAGTTCTAGGAATCTGCTCCAAAGATATGTCGGTAAAAATACAGAATGACATAAATTTGGGTTATTCATTGTCACATTGTTCATAATAGCAAAAACAAAAACAAAAAGAAAAAAACAACCCCTACTGCAAGCAATCTAGGTATCCATCGTTTGGGGACTTCTTAAATAAACTATATTTATTGACACATAGACACAGAGGAAGGCTCTGCAGTATCAAAACAGCTGAGGACTGTGTATGGCCTGTTGCTATTTACATAAGAAAGGGGAAGAAGTCACACCAAAATTTGTATATGTAGGTAGATCTGTACTTGTTTGTATTAAAAGTACAATGGAAGAATTAAACCATCAAATAAAATTTAAAAGTAGTTACTTGTAAGAGAGAAAATGGGTTATGAGGCCAAAAACAGAAGTGAGACTCCTCCCCAAATCCCTTCTCCTGCAGGCAGGCAGGGCTGGGAAGGCGCAGGGTGCAGGGAGGTGGTCCGCTCACTCAGGGAGGTGCTCACTCGGGGACGCTGACAGGTCAGTGTCAGCACCCACAAAGCAGCTCCTTAAATCCGGTGTCCTTGGCACCCTGATTGCCAAGCCTCACTGATTTAGCTTTGGAACTATGTAAATATTATATATAATTATAAAACAATTACATTTATATTTTAAAGTTCCTAAAAACCAAAAGCAATGACACAAATGAACATGATTGTATCATGTTAGTAGCATAAATATAGAGAATCTCTTCCAAGTGACTTTAAAACTCAGTAATTTGACCGTAATATCTTAAAAAATTTTTTTTGATCCTCATCCAAGAATATGTTTATTGATTTCAGAGCAAGAAAAAGGGAGAGAGAGAAACACCAATTTGTTGTCTCCAAAATGTGCCCCAGTTGAGAATTGAACCTGAAACCTAGGAATGTGCCCTGACTGGGAATTGAATCTGCAAACATTTGGTGTATGGGATGATGCTCCAACCAACTGAGCCACATGGGCCAGGGCTGACTGGGACATCCTTATGGGTCATATTCTAAAGACAAAAAGAACCAACTAAGGGGGGTGGAAATGGGAGGGAGGTGGGGAGCCCTGAAGGGGTGGGCTGGGATGGGAATAAAAGACAGAAAACTGTACTTGAACAACAATTAAATAAAAAATAAAAGTAAAAGTTCAGAATTTAACTTAAAAAACACTTAGCTGAAAACAAAACATAAACGAAATAGTGCCAAATAAAAAATCTAGAAGATATCAAAAAAGAACCAAAAAAATCTTAAAACTACATTTTTAATAATCACATTGTTGGTGGCAGTGTACTTCCAAGACTCTATGTGTTTTAATGAGCCTTTTCTCTTAGATGTACATACTACAATATTTATGGATGAAGTAATATGATACATGAGACTTTTTCTGAACAATCAAGGGATTTTGAGCAGAAACAGGAAGGAATGCAGCTGGAACAAGAATGGTTTAGGTGACAATTATTAAAGTTGGGGGATGAGCAAATGGGAAGTACTGTACTTTTCTCTCTCTTTTTGTTGATGTCTGATTTTTTTTCTTGAGGAAAAAGAAACAAGTTTGCCAAGCAACCAGCTGGCAGCGCTGTGTTGGCTGCAGAGGAAAGGTTTCTATTTTGATCAACACGGCCGTTTCTAGGCACTCACACGAGTGCTTCTCGGCTTGTATCCACGCACTCCATGCTGTCCTCAGAAAGTCATCTGTCAGTCCCCGCTCCTGTGATTTCTTGGCTCATTTGTGGAGTCCACACTCTGAGGTGGACGCCCAGGGGCACTGCAGGCCCTGGAGCTACTCGCAACACTCACCACATGCTGATGGCAGGCAACTGAGGGTATCACTTTTTCTTCATCAGACAAGCAGCTAATCACACACTGGCTCCCTGCACACACACGTTATAGGTAGCCTCGCTAGAGGGCAAGGTACACTAGTGAGACCATCACCACTGCACAGATACCACGGGTGCGTCATCATCACCTACTTGACTGCAGAGCTGCCCCAGACACTGTGTCTTTGGTCTGG
Organism: Sturnira hondurensis; assembly: GCF_014824575.4. Lineage (NCBI taxonomy): Eukaryota > Metazoa > Chordata > Mammalia > Chiroptera > Phyllostomidae > Sturnira > Sturnira hondurensis. The sequence goes on along the minus strand of NW_028076312.1, from coordinate 4,399,802 downwards.
TCCTAATCTTGGGCACCTCACAATGGGAAGTGCAGCCATGCAGGCCAACCAGGGCCAGCTCACCTGCCAGACACCCAGTCCATGTGGCCCGTTACTGGACCCCAGGAACCACACTGTATACCTGAAGAGTCATGCAGCATTCATGTTCAGGACCTAGCCAGAGGGACATCCAACCCCTTTTCTGATATTCTGAGAACCATTTTAGCTCAAAAGTACAAAGTGATCTTTGTGAGAAATTCAGAGTTGCAAGGAGCAGTCCTGGTCTTCCTTCAGCAGATGTCCAGCTGTGGAGTCTCTCCCAGGGGCCACTCCTTGGGGAGCACACAGAGAGTGTCCCATGCTCTCAACCCATTCCTCCCATTTCCTCTAGTCAGCAATTTTCTCCCTAAAATGAGAGAAGATATGCATTTCAATGGGCTGCCCTCACACAGAACCTCCAATTCTAAAGTTCAGAAAGGGGGAAACCGGAATGGGGAGCAGGGTCCCAAGAACCTGCTTACTGTGGCAACACGGCACTGCAGGGTCACACAGACTCTGAACCTGAAATTTATCCAGAGATCAAGGCTCATGAATTCAGAATTGAATCTATAATTTAGGATAGGCCCCATTGGCATTATGACTTCAGTGACTACTGAGAACTATTTTTTTTAAAAATCAAAGAGCTTTCAGACATGGAGTTCAAAGCAGCAAACAGTTTTTCAATGTTTCCTGGGAGCTCACTGCTGCTCCTGGCCAGCACTAAGGAGACCAGGGATGGAGGCTGCTGCAGGAACTGGACAGCAGACATACATATTGCCTTGGAGGTGTATTTGCTTGCTGTGATCACAGTAACAATGTACCACAACCATTGGGTTTAAAACAAAAGAGATTTATCATTTTAGAGCTCTGAAAGGCTGGTTACTTCTGAGGCCATGAACTTCTGATATTGCTTGTGATACTTGGCTTGTAAAAAAGCATCACTCTGTTTTCTACCCACATCATCAAATGATATTCTCCCTGTGTGTGTCTGTGTCCCAATGTAACCCCACCTTTTGAAAAAAAAAGTCACCAGTCCTATTGTGTTAGGGGCCTCCCCTACTCCTGGTGGCCTCATTTTAAGTAATTACACCTGCAAAGACTATTTCCAAATAAGGTCACATTATGAGGGACTTTGGGGTTAGTACTTCAATGCACAAATTTTGGGAAGACACAATTCAACCTATAAAAGGAGGTCACAGGTAAAAACACTGTGTGGCTGTGGTTAGATAAACCAGGATGGGAATTAAGCAGTGAAGTGTGGTATTCCTTTGAACAAGCGCATACCAGACCAGGGTTGATGAACTGTTGTGCATCTGATTTCAGCCCCTTTTTGTAGGGACACCACTGGATCTAGGTGATCAGGGGCTCTCTAAGTAGACGTATGCATATCTATAGCAAATGTTCCTTTCAAGAATTGGAACGCTGTTTCAAATGTGATTCACTAACATTTAAAAATGAATTTAACCACAATCTTCCTTGAAGTATTTCAAAATATCTTTACTCGTTTAAGATTATCCCCAATTTAATACAGTCTACTCTTTGTAAACTGAAACCCAAAGACACAGAAATAGCAAATTGAGAAAACAGGAATTGAGGCAACTATCTAAACTCTTCAGGGCCTGAGTCGAAAACTCATCTGAAGTATCCAGGTACTCCCACCAGCAATGGATTCAGTGAGTTGTCTGGTGTTTTCATTTTCCTTGCTGAGTGTGAACTCTCACAGGATCTTGTCTCCTCTGTTTTCACCGCACACCCATTTCTTTCGCAACTGTGATCACATTGTGGGTAAGTTGGGAAAGTAAGTAAAAATTAGAGATATTTCCAACATAGAACAATTCCTGAAAATTTCCAGTTTGGTTCATTTGAATTAAAACATAGACAAATATGTCAGCAGCTCTTAAACTATGTCACCTATTTAAGCATGATGCTTAGGAAGATCCTTGAGGATGATGCTTCAAAATCCTTAAGAGGTAACACTGTGGAGAATTGTATTTCCATTTTATCAATGAAAAGTTGCCATAAAACTAGAGTTAACTAGCAAGAAAACATGTAATGCATTTCTCAGTATAGTCTCCAGCAGACTTAATGCCCTTCAAATTTTCACTTCATAGCCATTCACCGAGAAGCAGAATCCCGGAGGCTTTCACTTAGGTATATTTCCACTTTCTGCCCTCCACATGACCAATCCACGTTGAATCAGGCTAGGCTCAAGGCCCAGCCTTGCGGTTTAACCACATGGAGATCATGTGTTGTTTGCAAGGCAGAAGGGTGTGTGGCCTGTGGAAGAGTTGGCACTTTCCTTCAGGACAGCTCCTTCTTCCCCTTGGCACCGGCACTGAAAAAAGAAAACATGCATAACTAATAAAAGACATATCTGGCTTTTCAAATGTTATTGCTTACCTTTATTTTGTGTGCTTTTAAAACTTGTTTCACTGTGGATAGACAAAGGTTATGAAACCTGGAATTCTAATAGACTCTGTTTAGAAAGGTAGCCAGTAAAAAGAAGTCAACACGCAGCTCTCCAATACCATTGTCAGGTAGGTTTAGGAGGGTAGCGTTTTCAGGGCCTCCATTCAGCATTTCTAGTCTTTTTAACAGGAAGCTTTAAGAAAATGCCTCCTGAATTAGGCATAGCATTGATAAAATAATTACATTTGCAACTTCTCCTGTGTTTCAAAATGTACAAAAAAATTAGTGTGGATAAATCCAATTTCTGACTTTTTTTTTAAAAAAGGAAAAATGTTAATGATGATATATTTGCAAAACCTCCCAAAAGTGAGTTTTGTTAGAGAATAATATGCTTCTATAATTTATGTTTTAAATTTTTAAAACCATGTAAAAACTTGTGAAGATTATTTTAAAGGTTCTTCTGAGAAATATGTAAGATAAATGCCCTTCTGCTCCATAAGATTTCCTCCATAAGATGAAGCTCATTGCCTTTTTCCTATTGTAACAAATTGCAAGTCATAGAACAAAACCTTAAATACTGTCAGTGTAGGTGAAGAAAGTTGGAAAAAGAACATACATAGACTATGTATCAGAGTAATATTTTCAGTTTTAGAACTATTTACACAGCGACATTTTATTAAAGCCTTCCTTTTTTGTACGTACAAAGTAAAAGTGGGGAAGCGAGAATCTGTCAGACACGTTGCTCCACAGCAGACATCTGGGAGAAATTGCGTTGTCTTTTGTAACTCAATTTCTCTTTAAATTGTACCTGAAAGCAGAACAGCATTATGCTGTTTATTAGCAACACAAAGAGTCCTCAGCTGAAACAGAACTTGCCAGCCCTTGAAGTAGAGCGGACTTTCTGGAAGGGAGCACTATGAATTTTTAACCATTGACGGTAAGGAAATGCATATTAATCCCCCATTATCCATTACACATGCACCAGGGATGCGATTATCTTGCCTGGAATCCTGCGCCAGGACTCTTTTTATTTTTAAATTAAAGTTACTTACAGTTAATTTTTAAAAACGCCTTTTGTTTTCAGGAGGCGAAAAGGACATTTTGCTGTCAGAATACAGCATGGCCTTTTGTTACCTCAAAGATCTGTCCTGAATTATCTGACGCCCCTATTAACTTATGAATGTAGCCTTTCGTTGATATTGTTCTGCCTGGACGAGGTTTTATTAAAATTAATACCCCAAATAAATGAACCCAAACACAAGCTAGTTATTTGGAGTTAAAACATGTCCCGTGTTCTTAAAAAGTGGAAATTTGACAAAATAAATCTGCGCTGGGCTGCAGCTTCTCTTTTCTGAAAGCCAGTGTTAACGAATATTGTTTTCCTCAAGTTATTTTTGGAAATGCTTTTCCTCATTCTAAGAACTCGATGAGCCTGTTTGCCTGGGCGCTTCCTCCGCAGAGGGCGTGGGGCAAGCCGAATAAAGGTGCGTAGAAGCCAGCTGAGCAAGTCGGGGCTGAGGCACTAAGGTGCCTTGTCGAAAAGCAACCACCTCCTCAGAGATGCACTCTTTCAGGCTGGGTGGCTATTTCATTCATGGCTTTGAATATTTTCTTCAAATTTTTTATTATAAATCATATTAATGTGCTAAACAAATTGAGACCCCAGTGGGAAGACCTTGTACTTCACTGCTTTGAAATAACAGGTCTCTTCTCAACTACTATTGAACTTTATCCTGAAATGATCTGTGTGTGTTTATGCAGAGTGGCTTCTGAGAAAATTCACTGTTCCCATCAGAGTTTCAGCTCTAATCTCCCCACTCTCAAACCAGGGTTCAACACATAGCCACTTCCTTTCCACATACATAAGAAAAATAAATATACTGATGTATGTAGGAAAAGCACCCTTCGCACCCTTGTGTTGACTTAATTCTGGAGCAGAACCTCTTGCTCCCATCTGTAAAGCCTGGAGGAGGTAACGAATGGAGTCTGGTGGACGTGTGCCCAGGATGATGTAAGAATATTTGCTGCAGGAGAAAGTCAGCTCTCCTCTGGCCAGGAGCGGGGCCTGCCACCCCGGTGCTCGCTCCCTCCTCTCCACATTCTTCTGGTCCGGTTCCCACAGACAGCGAGGGCGAGGGAGGTCAGAGTGGAGGAGACAAAGGAGACCCCCTGCTGTCGGGGCCTTCGCTGGGCTGTCAGCACCACTAATTCATGACTTCACCTTTCATCTCACAGATCCATTAGGGGTTAAAAAGAGACCCATTTTACAGCTGACAAGATTGAAGGGCATAGAGCTGAGGAGGAGGAGGAGGAGGCGGAGGAGGGGACGGGGGAGGGAGGCAAAGGCAAAAATGCCCTAAAATTTATATTATTCAGACCACCTGCTAAAAGTAGATCTGGGCAGGTTCTCTTTTCTTCATTGGTTTCATTTCTCCCCACATAATGGGATATGTATTTCAGCCACAGCATAATAAACAGGCAATTCATGGTCCTGGGGATATTTTCATATTGTGTGGTTAGAGAGTGGAGGAAGAACTGGGGGACAGAGGGATGAATGCAAAACGCAGCAGCCCCAGCTTCTTTCAAAAGGACGCAGTGTTTCAAGCAGCTCATCTGCAGGCCTTGTCATGTTTTGTGTTTCTGCAGCGTGTTACACTTGAGCAGAAACTAATAACTTTATGAAATTACTAATGTTGAGATAGAATATGCATTTGTGACATCAACCCAGTGAGCGTGTGTGTGTGCATGTGCAATATTGATGGAAGGAAGACTAGCATAATAGGAAAGAAGCAGTGTGTGTCTTTTAAAGAGATTCTATTTGTAACAGGATTTTCCCCAGTGGCTCCTAATTTGTCTGCTCTGAAACCAGCATACGAATTAATTTAACATTCATTTCAACTGATGATGGACATTATGTCTCCCAAAATAATTCAATCTAATTTTCTTTTAATCAATACGGCCATCACCTCCTGTAGGAAGGATTTTCTGAGTATTTTTAGATGGTGCTTTAAAGGATGTTGAAGGAGTCTGTCTCCCAATTAAGTGACATTTGTAAAAGATAAGGCACATGCATGTTTGTGTGTGTGCCTATACGTGGACCCTCTGGGTCTGGGTTGTAGGGGCATATACCATACTCTGGAGCCTGCATCCCGGGAACCTTCCTGGACCCCCCCATTACAGACCACATACTTTTAGCAGCTCCCTAAGTGGTTGCCTCTGGTCAGCTTAAGAGAGTACTCTCAGGACCTGACATCTCTATTTCTCATCAAAGGGCTTATTGATTATTGACTTAAAAAAATTTGGAGTCTCTCTTTAAATGAGTTTTCAGTGAGCAAGCTGCAGGACCCAGCACTGTCCTGTGATGATCAAAACTTCACACATGAGTACAGGTCTCTACATGTGCAAACCCTTTATTTTCTGCTTGTTCACTCTTTAGGTTGTATTTATCAGCTCTATAAAGGTTAACAATTATGCTTTTTTTTTCTTGGCAGAAAGGATGGGAGAAGGAGGGCTAGTAAGATCAATCCATGTGTTTTGTCGGCTGGGCAATAGTTCCTTGCAAAATTAACCATCCTGTCCTGTCTCAATTTTTCTATCCTGGCAGCGTCTGCCACCAATTTCTTCTCTAATTGCTGACTCTGGCTCATCCTCTGTGACAAATACCTTCTGGAAGGCCCACAGCATCAGGAGGCTGAATGATTAGGGTAGGTAGTGGGCATCCCCATGGGCATGCACACGTGTGTGTGCGTGTGTGAATGTGTATGCGTAGGATGGTCAGTCAGAAGGAAAGTTAAGGAGAAAGCAGGAATGAAAGCTGTTTGGGACAAAAGCACTGGGATGAACCTCACTCAGGGAGGCTCAGGTCAGGACAGGCAGGATGCACTCTTCCTTTTGTCCTGAAGCTGCCCTCCCTCCCCTGAGGTAGAGGCCTGGAACATACACCTTCCCCATGCTTCCCTCACCCCTTTGTAATCAATACAATCCTCACTGTTTCTTAGAGAGATATTTTTTAGGGGTGAGTGGATAGGGCTTAGATTTGGGAGCTGGGAGCTAGTGAAGGAAGATCAAAGAACTCCCTCTCTGTGGCCACTTCCCATGTTGAGTCAGCAGGGCTGGCATTGTGTGTACAGCCCTTTCTCCACACTCCCCTTGCCTTTCCAAACTCTAAGGACCACAGGGGCCTGACTGACAACAGCGCAGAGGCCAGAAGGTTTGAGGATAACCCTCAAGTAGCTTAAAGTCCCTGAGGCTGACAGCCAGTTACAGATGAGGACTAGATGGGCAGCTTGGGCCAGAACAGTAAATGAGAGGCTGAGTGTCCTTCATGCCAGGGAGATCTCTCAGTAAGATCTCTCCCGCTGCTTCAGTCTCACCATCTAGGAACCACCAAGTGTGGAGAAGATGGCTGTCACATTGCACCACCAACTTCCTGGGCAATGGACTAAAATGATTTTGTGCAAAAGAACAGTCATCTGGATCCTGGAGACTTGCACGCTTTAAATTTGTCTTCACTTCTGTCAAGTGCACAAACCATTATATTAACACTGGAAAAAATGACTCCTCTGATTAACTTCTTTGAGAGCGTGCACAAGTCAAGTGTGCTGCCTTCTGCTCCAGCCCAGGTGAGGAGCAACAGAATCTCTTTGGTGTTCTCCACCCCTTTAAGAAAATGTTCATACCCAGTGTGTTCCCCCTCCGCTTTGTTCCTCAGACTCTTTCACAACAGGGTCTGTGAATGTGAGTGAAGTATGTTCCCAGGAAGTACACTGATATGGTGACTGCCAAATAAAGAAAAGGTTGGCCATTGGGAAGGGGGTCCAGGAAGGAAGGGCTCGGGTTCTTGCAGGGGAAGAATTATGCCCTGAGATCCCAGGCTATGCAGGGCACACAGATGAGCGAGGAGTATTCCAGAAGTTCTCTAGGGAGGCAATCCTTCATTGCTCTAGTCCCTCCTTTGGGCTGTAAATCAAGCAACCACTCATTCAGGTTAGTTGGGTGGTCAACGGCCCAGGGCAGGCTCCATACTCCCCTCTGTGAAACTCAGGGCTTTGTGGTCAGAGGCAGTGTCAGCATCCAGAGGACTGAATTTGAAGGTTCCTAACGTGTCTGCTTCACTGTGTAATCTTGAAGAAGCCCAAACGGGGGCTTCCATGTTTCATTTATACGGTGGGACATGGCTATCTCTAATGGGGGTTGAGAGTGAAATAAGTTAACTCATGAGAAATCTGAAGCAAATTGCTTGGTTCATGGTGTGGGTATGCAATTAACATTTGTTTTATTCTCCTTCACTCTCCCTGGGAGCACTGGGGCAGGGACATCATGTTGGTATGGCAGGTATCAGATTCTTTCCAGGTTTGAGAGAGGATAAGGGAGGACACAGAATGAAGGCCTACAAGCTGGACATGGACTTGGAGGGAAACAGAGTGAAAGGCTGCTGGTCAGCCATGACATCTAATAATTCTGCCTAGGATTGCTCAAGCACCCATTACAACAGCTGTCCCATTTAGTGCTGCAGCCAAGTTACAGAAGATAAATGACATTTCCTATTTGTAAGTGTTTTATGCCTTTGTTATTTCACTTCTTAAACCCCATTAACAATTGTGAGGCACAGGCATGGTAGGCAAGTTTCTCTGTCCTCACTTTACAAATGGGCTAACTGAGGCTAAAGCGACCATCGCTTATAATTAGTTAATCACAGACTAGGGCTACATGATTGCTTTTTTTCCCCCTCCTCACTGTAGGTTTCATTTTCCAGCTTTTCTGCATGCCTGATGGTCTTTGACTGGATTCCAGACATTGTGAGTTTTACCTAATTAGTAAGATAACCTTAAGGGAGAAAAGGCTGCTTGGACTATGACACTTGGACTGTGGGTGGCTGCAACCTGGTGCGGGCGCACTGAGGGAGTTGTGAGGTGGTTCGAAAGTTAATCTTAGTTTTCTGGTTGCTGTAGCATGGGCAGTACCTGAGGGTTCTAGGTGGAATCTAATTCTACCTTTTTCTACTGTATAATGCTACCAATTTTAATACTAGATATTCCCATCAACCACAAGGAAATATACATTTCCCTTAGAATGAAAAGTAGAACAAGAAGTTTTTATTACAGTATATTTAAGGTGAAATAAAGTTGAAATAACACTGAAGTAAAGTGGAATATGAATCCATTTTTTAAATTGAAAGGCATTTAAGACACATTGAATTCATGTAGTAGTGTCTACATTACTACAGTGTTTTTTTAAAACAGTGTTTAAGAGAAAATGTTGATGAATCTTTCCTAAAGTGGCAAGATTTGACACGTGAATAGACATCCTTAACATCTATTAAGAATTTTCCCCCTCTAATATCACTTTTTCTTAAAACAGGGGGCACTTGTGTGCATGGTCTGGAAGAGAACAAATTGACCCTGTGGCTATCCTTCACTGATGGGCTTTTGCAACAATTACATATAAAATAAACTTTAAAAAGTGAGAACACTTGTAACAGATCCTTCAATTTTCCTACAATTTCCTTTCTTGGTATTTCACTATGTCTGTGGCCTGGGCTGTATGAGCAGTCACTGGACTGGCATGGCACAGCTAAAGGGTCCTGCAGGCCAAGGCTGAGGAGGGGAATTGGGACCACTGAGGTGGGGAGGATGCTGAAGGCCACAGTAACCTTTGGTAATGATGCTTTAGATTCATCTATCATTGACCATGAACTGTAGGGCATCTAGCAAGTTGTTGGCATTTACTGAATAAAAAGAAAAAGTGTGGTACTTAATTTCCAGATGACCTTTTAGAATGGGATTTGATAAAATCAGTAGATTTTTATTGGAGAACTTATTTTTCACCTAGTTGGGAATTACGTTTGGTTTGATGCATCAGTTGGGAATTTTCAGATACCTCAGCATTATATATTAGCCCAAGTCTTTGTAACAAACTCATTCTATAATAAAATGAGCATTGACAAAACGAGGGGAGGGGATGATGAATCATGCAAAATATGTTTTCTTCTTTATAAGTAGTTAAGTAATGTTAAGGTTCTGAAGTCATTCCTGGAGTCTTCTAATCCAGCTCCTTTCTTTTCAACAAGATCCAAACACAGTACTTTGTTTTCTGTAAGTATCTCTTTAGCTTGAAAGTGAGATCAATGGGGTCCTAGAATTTTGGAGGTAAAAGGAAACCTGGTTCAAACACCTCACTTTACAGAGGGGGAAACTGAGGACTGGAAATGTGAATAACATCAACTCCTGAGCCACTTAATGGCTCTGGAACAGAGGGTCTACAATTATGCTTCTCTCCCATTCGAGAGCTCACTCTAGTGAGCATTGCAGCTCAGAGAGGATTTGAAAACAACCAAGCAGTAATACCCACCACAATAATAGACTACAAAGCAGCCCCGACTCCATACCTAGGAAGACATTTTTAAACTTTAACCACTTGGTTCTCTGATTTGACATGATACCTTGAACTATAGTATTTATAGTATCAGAGATTTCCCACCAGAGGTGTAGGTAGATGAATGAATGAATAGATAGATAGGTGGAGGTAGATAGATAGATAGAATAGATGTAGATGTATAATCTCCAAGAGTAGCCCAGGGGAAGCCTGGTTTGTGTTCTCCCATTCTTTCTGCCAGCATGTCCAGTCTCCTTACCTCCAGCAACCCTAGGAGCTACCCTGTTGGAGGGACACTGGGGCAGCCCCAGCATCTGGTGTTATGGGGGGTCTCTGGAAGCATCCTATGTGAGAGTTGCTCTCACTGTCTTTGTTATGCCTTTTGGTGAGAGTTGGGCCACCTGGTCAACCTACAAACTACTCTTACATATCAGCCTTTGCCTCAAGAGTTCTCCACCCAGGGCCTTTATGGAGAAAGAATGAAAAAAAACTGAAATAAGTGTGCTAGGCTTAAGGTAGACCCCATCTTTGTGCGTGCAAGTTACTTACATACTAGGATTTTTTTCTCAGAAAACTATCAAATGTTCTTTTTTTAAAAAGTGTTTGTCTGTCTGTCTCTTTCTGTTTCCCCCCATCTCCCCATTTTCACATGTGAGTGTACAAGCCACTCTGGGTGAATAGGATCCATATGCCTATAAATAACTTGAGATCAAGCACATGGCACTCTGTCTATGCTTGTAAGCAGAGCCTGGAGAGGCTGAGTCACATCAGGGAGGTAGGGGAGCTGGGGCAGATGGGGCTGTCTGAGGGCACCAGGCTGCTGATACCTGGGCTCTAGATGGCATTCTGAGCAAACCAGCATCACTCTTCATCCACCTAAAGGGTTAACTGAGTGAACACTAGCTATTACTGAGAAAGTGTAACCTACAGTTTGAAATTGAATGTAATGAAACTCTTCTCCTTGTTAGGGATTTATTTTATTTAACTTTATTGTACTCTAAAATCTCAAGCCAGGCAGTTGCACAGTAAATTGTTCAGTTTATTGACATTTCCTTCATCACCACCCTGACAGAAAAAAGACTACTTGATTCCCATTTGTTTTCCTTGCCAAAATAATAAAGACTGTGATGAATGTTTGTATTAATACCCACCTCCCTCCTCCTTTAGGGGAAGAGAACAGCAAAGAAAAAGCAGGGGTGGAGGGAGCATTAATCACCTTCATAGTAAATGGAGAAAGTGTATGAATAATGAATCTGACAGTGATATAAACTTAGGGTTCTAGGAAAGATGAAGAGGGAAAGAGGGGTGGGACAGAAAAGGGAGGAGAGGAAAGAGGGAGGATGGAGCAAGGAAGGAAGAGGAAAGGAATTTGTATTAAACTCATGTTGCGTGCCAGGATTTCCCATCTAGTGAGGGAGGGCAGGCACTGAAGGACAAAGACTGTGGAAGAGCAGAAATGAAGGAGACCCTTCATCATTTGTTTATAAAAAAGGAAGGAACAGGCTGTGGAGAAAAGATGATATCTGGAATAAATGAGAAAAAATATCAGAGAATTAGGATGGAGGAAATATTGATAAAAACTCTCCTGCTACTTCCTCCACAAATTAAACTAAGAATAGTGGCTAAAAGGAAGATTTATGTTTTTAGGAACTGATATTTTTATTTTTTCATGTTGAGATAAAAAATGTCTGCCTTTCTGTCTTTGAATGATTTTTATTTTTGGAGATGAGAAACACTTTTTTTTTATTCTTCTAGTTCCTTAGAAGCTTTTTCTAGTCTTTTGTCAAAAATCCTCATTCAGGAACATATGCATGAAAATTAATAGCAGGCACCCGCATTCTCCCCTCAGAACAGGAAAGCACCACCTACAGCCCTATTACCCGGGACAGAAATGGAAACAGAGAACTGCAGGCCTCTTCTTGGTGCCTAAAAGCCCCAGGAGAAAAAAATCAGTGTCAGCACGTCACACCTCATCACGGGTGCTGTGGGGGTGCCGTTTCTGTGGGGTTTTTAAAAAGCCCATAATACACACAATTCTGCAGGAACCTGTTCTGATTCTTCCTGATTCCTGTTCAAGTGAGATAATATCCACTTAGGAAAAAAATCTTGATGGAAAGCCAAGGACCCCCCACTGGCTGCAAGAAGCCAGGATGCAGCTTCTTCAGTGTGTGCCCGGCCCCACACCAAAATTAAAGGGGCCACTGCTTTCTTCTGCCCGTGCCCACAGGTGACACTCTGACAGTCACAGTGACTCCAGGGAGACAAGTGCCCAGGGAATGGAAGATGCTAACTCTGGGTTTTTGTCTATTTGTGCTAATCTTGCAGTTGAGGTATATCTAACTGAGGTGTGAAAGCCCACTTGACAATGATGAAGCAACAGCAATGCCACAGAATGAAGAAGAAAAGTCACTTCCCTCTGATCATAAATCACTTTCTCACTTCATTCCAACCCCAAACTTCCTATTGCAAAATAAAATTGATTTAGGTTATAGCCAACTGATATACACCATTAGAAAAGTAGTCTCTTCTCAGGCCTCTGGCCTTCCTGGCTTGGGAGTCACTTACACACATACAGAGATGTGGCTTCATCGGACAAGTACATGCACGTGTATGTCTGGCCATCCCTCTCCAGGCTTCTGCTGGCAGTGTGATGGTTACCTTCCTCTCTAGTTCAGTCTGGAAAAAGTCTCTGTCATGAAATCCTGCCCTGCATTTGCTTCCCAGAGCTATTTGAGAACTAGCAATATTCCCCCCAGCTGTGCTCACTTCCACCTGATAATACTAGGTCTACTGGCCCTAAATTACCAAAACTAATTTAGTACCTTGGTTGTATGTTTAGGTACCAAGTCATGAACTGGGCACTGGCTGCACAGGTGGCATAGTGTGCTGGCAAAAGTATCAGCCCAGGAGTCCAGAGTGTGGGGCTGTGGTCCCTATTCTTTCTCTGTATGTTTTTTGGTGATTAACCTTTCGTGTCTGAGTCTCTGTTGGTTTATCTACAAAATGAGATGGGTTATGCCTGATCATCCACCAGGGCTTATTATGAAATGATGGTTATGCTTACGGCTTAGACATTTAAGACCACTTGCTTGAGCTTCATTTCTGGTAATTAGCTTTCCAGGAACACCAGTCCTAGAATAGCACACTTAAAATGCCAGATAAATTAGAAGAAAACAGCCCCTCTTAATGAACGGCTGAGTTTGAGGAAAATTAAGGCAATTCATCAGAGTCAGATACGCAGTGAACAGAGGAACCCACAGGCACTGACACTGGTGTTGGTCCCAAGGTATCTGCCCATCTCTGGTCATCCTGAGTAAACTTCTAAAGGACCTCACACTCAAAGGGGGAGACAGAGCCTAAAGCTGGGCATGTTGGCCAGTGCCCAAAGCCAGGGCCACTAGGAAAACACCCTCATAAGTGAGTAAAAACCTCTGCACTGAGGGCGGCACAGGGTGTGTGCCAGTACCAACCTCAGCTTTGAGGGAAGCCGGGGAATCTTCCCTAAGAGTTCAGAACCTGAAGCCTGTGCCCACATGGTTGAGGCCCAAATGTACTTTAAATATGTGATTTTTTTTAAAAAAGATGAGAATTTAAAGTGTTTCAGAGTTGCTAGTGTCTGGAAGAAAGATAATCAAGTCTTATCTGGAGGAACTTTAAATCAAGACCTCAAAGAATTACTGACGTAAAGTACCAAGGTACACAGTTTACAATGGAAAAAAAACCAATAAACACATAGGGAGACAAGACATGAGGAAAAACCAACAAACTACAGTGTGTGCAGAAAACTGAAGATGTAAAATCACCAGGTGTAGAACGTAAAATACGAATGTTTAAGGAAATAAAAGATGGTGTTGAAAGTATGAGAAAACAGTAAGAGACCACAACATTTCACCAGGAAGATTTGAAATGCCACTCAAAATTTTAAATATACACACACACGTTTATATCATGTGGGCATACATGCATATATACATAGGTCCATGTGTCTGTTTATATGTATATATACACACCATGTACACATGTGTAGATATGTGTGCACACACATCTATCTGTGCACACACATTTATGTGTGCATATATGTATGTGCACACATATGTGCAAAATGTGTGTATACACATGTATGTGTGTATAGGTGTATATGTGTATAGTATACACATATATATTTAAAATTATAAATTTGACAGAAAGATCACTTGGTAGCAAATTTGATATAACTGAAGAAAGAATCAGGATCAGGAATACAAAGTTGTAGAAATTACTCAGAATGTAGTAGTTAGAGAAAAAAAGAGAAAACAACAGAGCCATTGAGAGACATTAAGCATAAAGTGAAAAAGAGAAACAATCTGACCAAGAATATGTTACATTTAACTGCAAAACAGATATAAAAGTAAGTAGACACAGGCAGATTTTTTCAGAATTAACAAACTATAGCCATCCATAAATCTAGGAAGACTCCAAAACCCTAACCAGGATAAATAAACAGAAATTCATCACTCTTGAGACACATCATACATCATTAGTAAATTGCAGAATACTGAAAACAAAGAAAAATCTTAAAAGTGACCAGAAATATACAAAAAGGAGAATACCTTCAAAGTAATGATGATTAGACTGTATATGACTTCATGACAGCATACAAGGGAGTCAGAAAGCAATAAATAATTTCACCAAAGTTCTGAAAGAAAATGGCATTGATCCAGAATTAAATCCTCAGAAAAAAATCAGGATATCAAAATTACAAATAAACTACAGAACTACTATCTTTTAGAACCATCAGAAATCAAGTTGAATAGAAGGCTGACAACTACAGAATTAAAGAAATCACATCCATCTAGACTGGTAAGAAGGGCAGAGATGCAGAACAGGCTGGCGCAGGATCCACATGTGGTGGATAAAAAATTAGGGGGGATATCCAAAGAATGAGGAGTCCCAGCCTCACAGCAGGACTCCCAGCCCAGGGTTCCAGTGCTGGGAAGATAAGTTCCCATTACTTGTGGCTGTGAAAACCTTCAGGGACTCAGTTGGTAGAAGAAAATGCTAGACTCTCAAGCAGTTCCTCTTAAAGAACCCACACATGGACTTACTCAGACTCATTCCCTCTGACCTCCAGCACTGGGGTAGCAGCTTGAAAGACACAGTGTTGTAGAGGGAGGAATTGAGGTATCCAGCATCAAGTTAAGAGCTGGGCCACAGCTTTCTCCCAGAGAGAAATGTGGGCAGAAGCCATTGTCTCTTTCTGAACCCTCCTATCATGAGGCCACAAAGGAGGCAGGCAAGTGCCATATCTGAGGCTCCATCAACCTGGTTAACACAGTTTGTCCCACCCTGGAGAACCCCTGGAACTCTTGTCTTACTCAGTTTACTAGCCCACACAAGCTATTAACAGTGACTTTTGCATATGAATGGCTGGTCTTGGCTCATGCTTCACAACACCTTAAATACTCTCAAACAAGCAATACCCAGCCTCAGTGAGCCTTCAATTTCCATACCTATTGCTAATTGTCCCCAGGCAGTAGTAACAGTGAGCCTAGATTCACAGTTGGACTCCTGGGAATCTCTAAGCCCAGCACAAGTATGGGCCATCTCAAATTGTTTTATAGCACATGCAGGGTGGCCTGGGGCAGATCACAGGAGGGGGCTATCCTTGGCCTGCACCACCTAGGAAACACCAGAGCCTGCACACCCAGTGGACAGCTACAGACCACATCAGAGCACTACCATCCTGCTCCTGCACAACTGATCGTCCACAGAAGGCAGAGGTTGGTGGTCAGTGGACACAACCAGTCCTTGCAGCTGACTGTCCTGGGTAAATCCCTCTCACTGACCTGCCAACAACAATCAAGGCTCAACTAAAAGACAAGGGTGTACTCAGCCCACATGAAAGGCACACCTTGAATACACAGCTTGGGTGATGGGGAAGGCTGTGCCACTGGGCCCTATAGGACACTTACTACATTAGGCCATGCTATGAAGATAGGAAGTCAAAGCAGCTCTATCTAATATAGAGAAACAAACACAGGGAGGCTGCCTCTATGAGGAGACAAAGAAACAGGACATGGATGAAAGAAGAGATCAAAACTCCAGAAAAAGAACTAAACAAAATGGAGATAAGCAAAATACCAGAGGCAGAGTTCAAAACACTGGTTATAAGGATGCTCAAGGAACTTAGTGAGGACCTCTACAGCATAAAAAAGATCCAGTGAAAAGTGAAGGATACACCAATTGAAATAAAGATCAATTTACAGGGAAATGACAGTAGAATGGATGAAGTCAAAAATTAAATTAATGATCTGGAACATATGGAAGCAAAAAACGACCAATTGGAACAACAAGAAAAAGGAATCCACAAAAATGAAGGCAGTGTAAGCAGCCTCTGCGACAACTCCAAGTGTTCCAACATTCACATTTTAGGGGTGCCAGAAGAAGAGAAAGAGGAAAGAAATTGGAAATATACTTGAAAAAATAATGAATGGAAACTTCCCTAATTTGGTGAGGGAAATAGATATAAAGTCTAGGAAGCACAGAGAGTCCCAAACAAGATGTCCACCAAGAGGCCCACACCAAGACACATCATAATTAAAATGCAAAAGGTTAAATATAAAGAGAAATTCTTAAAAACAGCAGGAGAAAAGTGGTTAGTTATCTACAGGGGAGTTCTCATAAGACTGTCAGCTGATTTCACAAAAGAAACTTCAGGCTAGAAGGGATTGGCAAGAAATATTCAAAGTCATGAAAAGCAGGAACCTACAGCCAAGTTTTCTCTACCCAGCAAAGAAATAATTTAGAATCAAAGGGCAGATATAGAGCTTCCCAGACAAGAGAAACTAAAGGAGTTCATTATCACCTTACCATTATTATATAAAATGTTAAAGGGACTTATGTAAGAAAAAGAAGATCAAAACTATGAACAATAAAAATGCAATAAATACACATCTATCAATAATTGAATCTAAAAAACAAACTAAATAAACAAGAAGAACAGAGTCAGACCCATGGATACAGAGTGTTTTGAATGTTGCCAAATGGGAGGGGTTGGGGGAGAATGGGTGAAAATGTAAGAGGTTTAAGAAGTACAAATAGGAAAAAAAAGAAATTGTAACAACTGTAATAGAATATGCAATAAAAAAAGAACTACAAATAAGTACTTACAGATTAGCCATGGGGATGTAAAGTTCAGTAGAGGAAATAGAGTAACCAAAGATCTTATACTCATGACCCATGGACATGGAAATGGTGTGTGGATTGCCTGAGGGAGTGAGGAGTACTGGGTGGATGGGGGAAAAAGGAGAAAACTGGAACAACAGTAATAGCATACTCAAGAAAATACAATTAAAAAAGAAAAAAATTTGAAAATTCAGGCAAACAAATATAAAACAATTATTACTAGTACACTGTCATTGTAGGAAATTTGATAGAATGTTCTTCAGTAAGAGAAAAAATAACCCCAGAAAAATGTTTTATGATATATGAAGAAATGGTGAACAAATAATATAATACACATGTAAGAACATCCACAAAATCATGTCTTGAAAAATTTACAGTAGAACCAAGTTATTGGACAATAGTATATAAAGTAGGAGCTGAGAAACCAGAGCTACTGTGTTCTATGTACCTTCTATTATTCTGGAAGAATTCAAAGATATGGATTAACTTCAGACTTAGTTAAGTTCAATGTACATCTATAAATATCTAGAGTAAGTATAGAAATTGAATAAAGAATACCGAAATTCATAAAGAGAAAACATTAAATAAAGAAAAACCTTCATCATTTCCAAAAAAGTTAGAAAAAGGCAAATAAGCACAATAGTTTACAAATCCAAATGTATAAGTGAATAAGTGGACTGTAGTCCCCAATTCAAAGCAAAGATTGTCAAAGCAAATTTAAAAAGAAAAGAATCCAACTGTATGCTACTTATGTAAAGCAACATGAGATACCATTCAGTAATAATGAAGCACTAGCTACTGATGTACGGAACAACGTGGGGGATACTGGTCATCACACTAAGCAGCAGAAGCAAGATCTGAAGGGGTACGTGTTGTTTGAATCTATTTATTTGACGTTTGAGCAAGGCAAAACCATAAAAAAGGAAGACTCATACGCATTGATGAAGGGGCTCGGGGTAGGAGAAGATGGTGAAGACAAAGAGAAATGGGGGAATTTGGGGGGGTCACAAAACCATTCTGTATTTTGATTGTGGTGGTAGTTACAAGCAACATTCACAGAACAATAAATTATAATTTTTTAAAGATTCCAATCTTGAAAAGGGGTAACACCACCCTAACTTATTGTATGACAGTAGAAAAAGGACAATAGTGTGAAAACTGGTGACACCTCAATAAAGTCAATAGTTTAGCTAATAGTATTGGGCCAATGCTGACTTCTTACTTTAACTAAATACACCGTAATTACATCAGGTCTTAATATTAGGGGAGCTTGTTGAAAGATATACAGGAACTATATGCTATCTTTGAAATTCTTTTGTAAATACAAATTTATCTTAAAATGAAATGTTTTTAAAATAGTCATATTATATAGAGTAATGATAAACATTTATCATTACTCTATATAAACATATTATATAGAGTAATGATAAAGCCTTATGGTTTTAAGAGTTTTTCTACAGGCTGGTTAATTTTATTTAATTTTTCAATTATTTTCTCCCCTCACCCAAGGACATTTTTTATTAATTTTTGAGAGAGGGGAAGGGAGGGAAAGAGAGAGGGAAAGAAGCATCAATGTGAGAGAGAAACACTGATCGGTTGCCTCCCATATGTGCCCTGACCAGGGATCAAATCCACAACCTTTTTGTTTGTGGGAAGACATTTCAATCAATTGAGCTACACTGGCCAGGGCTAAGTTTCTTTGTCTCTCTTTTAAAAATTTATTTATTTAAAAATTCAAGAAGAGAGGAGACTCCCAAACTCTTTTTATGAGGCCAGTATTATTCTAATTCCAAAACCAGGTAAAGACACAACAAAGAAAGGAAATTACCGGCCAATACCTCTGATGAACATAAATGCAAAAATCCTCAACAAACTATTAGCAAACCAGACCCAGCAATACACTAAAAAGATCATACATCATGAACAAGTAGAATTTATTCCAGGAATGCAAGTTTAGTATAATATTTGCAAATCAATAATTGTTATATATCACATAAACAAAACAAAAGACAAAAATCACATGATCATATTAATAGATGCAGAAAAAGCATTTGATAAAATCCAGCACCCATTTATGATAAAAACACTCAACAAAGTGGGAATAGAGGTCATATATGAGAAACATACAGCCAACACCATACTTAATGGGCACAAACTAAAAGCTTTTCTACTAAGGTCAGAAACAAGACAAGGGTGTCCGCTTTCACCACTCTTATTCAAAATAGTACTGGAAGTCCTAGCCAGAGTGATCAGACAAGAAGAAATAAAAGGTATCCAAATTGGAAAGGAGAAAGTAAAACTGTTATTATTTGCAGATGGCATGCTAGTGTACATAGAAAACCCTATAGGCTCCACCAAAAAACTACTCCACCTAATAAGAGAATTTGGCAAAGTAGTGGGATTAAAGTCAATATTCAGAAATTGATGTTATTTTTGTACACCAAAAATGAACTATCAGAAGAGAAACTAAGAAAAAAGTCCTAGTCCCTATAGCAACAAAAACAATGAAATACCTAGGAATAAATTTAACCAAGAAAGGAAAAGACCTGAACTCAGAAAACTTAAGAACACCAAAGAAAGAAATTGAGGAAGATAAAAATAAATGGAAGCATATACCATGTTAATGGATAGGAAGAACTAACATCATTAAAATGTCCATACTACCCAAAGCAACTTGTAGATTCAATGCAATTCTTATTAAAATACCAATGGTATATTTCAAAGATCTAAAACAAATATTCCAAAAATTTATATGGAACCCAAAAAGACGCCAAATAGCCTCAGCAATCTTGAGAAAGAAGGACAAAGTTGGAGGGATCACAGTACCTGATATCAAACTATACTACAGGTCACTGTAACCAAAACAATCAGGTCTTGGCATAAAAACAGACACATAGATCAATGGAAGAGAATAGAGGGCCCATAAATAAATTCATGTCTCTATGGACATTTGATATTTGACGAAGGAGGCAAGAACATATAAAGAACATATAATGGAATAAAGACAGTCTCTTTATTGGTCTTGGGACCAATAATTGGTCTTGGGAGTAGACTAGTACATGCAAAAAATGACACTAGACCACCATCTTACACCATATATCAGAATAAACTCAAAATAGATAAAAGATTTAAATATAAGTTATGATGCCACAAAAATCCTAGAGGAAAACATAGGCAGTGAAATTTCAGATATCTCACATAGCAATATTTTTGCCAATATATCCCCTATAGGAAGGAAAATAAAAAAATAAACAAATGGAACTACATCAAATTAAAAAGCTTCTGTGCAGCTAAAAAACCATCATTAAAATGAAAAGGGGATTGACTGTATGGGAGAACATATTTGCCA
This sequence comes from Sturnira hondurensis, assembly GCF_014824575.4. NCBI lineage: Eukaryota > Metazoa > Chordata > Mammalia > Chiroptera > Phyllostomidae > Sturnira > Sturnira hondurensis. The sequence continues at coordinate 4,379,488 of NW_028076312.1, read as the reverse complement.
ATAATACAGAGGACAAGGGTTTAATCTACAAAATATATGAAGAATTTATATGACTCAACACTAGGAAGACAAACAATCCAATCAAAAATAGGCAGAGGAACTGAATGGGCACTTTTCCAAGGAGTACATACAGAGGGCCTGTAGAAATATGAAAAAAATGCTCAACATCACTAGCCATCAGAGAGATGCAAATTAAAACCACAATGAGATATCACCTCACACCTGCCAAAAGGCTATCATCAATAAACCAACAAACAACAAGTGCTGCTGAGGACATGGAGTAAAGGGAACCCTAGTGCACTGTTGGTGGGAATGCAAACTGGTGTAGCCACTGTGGAAAACAGTATGGAGTTTCCTGAAAAAACTAAAAATAGAACTGCCTTTTGACCCAGTGATTCCACTGCTGGAAATATACCTGAAGAATCCTGACACACTAATTCAAAAGGACCTGTGAACCCCCATGTTCACAGCAGTGCTATTTACAATAGTCAACATTTGGAGAAAGCATAAGTGCCCATCAGTAGATGACTGAATAAAAAAACTGTGGTACATCTACACAATGAATTAGTAGCAGCAGAAGAAAGAAGGAATTCCTATATTCTGCAACAGCATGGATGCAACTGAAAACTATTATGCTAAGTGAAATAAGCCAGTCAGTAAAAGACAAATACTATATGATCTCACTTGTAAGAGGAATCTAATGAACAAAAGAAACTAATGAGGAAAATAGATGGACAGCAGATGACAGTTAGTGAGGGGGTGGCTAGAGGGTGAAGAGATTGAAGAAAAAGGAAAAAGCACTCATGGACATAAATAACAGTGTGGTGATTGCTGGGGGGTAGCACGTATAAGGGGACTAAACACTAATGGGAAAGAAAATACAATAAAGATTAAATTAAAAAATAGAACCAGAAGCATGAAATCATGGAACAGACTGATAGCTGTAAGAGAGGAGGGAGGAAGGGTGATTGAAATCATGGAACAGACTGATTGAAAGAAGGTGAAGGGATTAGTCAAAGAAAATATATGAAGGACTCATGGACATGTATACCAGTGTGGAGACTGACTATGGAAGTGGGATGCAGTCTGGGTGGAGTGGGGCAAAGGGGAAAAATTGGGACAACTGCAATAGCATAAACAATAAAATATTTTTTAAAAAGAAAAAATCTATGTATTTGTTTGAGGGGGAAGGAAATGAGAAAAAGAGGGAGAAAAACATCAAAGTATGAGAGACATCAGTTGGTTGCCTTTCACACATGCATTTTTAATTGGATTTGTGTATTTTTTAATGTTGAATTGTTCTTTATATATTTTGGATCGATCCCTTATTAGATATATCATTAGCAAATATCCTCTCCCACTTAATAGATTGCCTCTTTTGTTTTGTTGATGCTTTCCTTTACTATGCAAAGGCCTTTTAGTTTGATGTAGTACTGTATGTTTATTTTTACTTTTGTTGCCTTTGTCTGAGGAAACATATCCCCTAAAACTGCTAGAACTGATGTGAAAGAATTTACTGCTTATGTTTTCTTAAAGGAATTGTATGATTTTAGGTCTTACATTTACATTGTTAATCCATTTTGAGTTTATATTTGTATATGGTGTAAGTAAGTGGTCCTGTTTTATTTTTTGTATGTATCTGTCCAGTTTTCCCAACACTTTTTATCAAAGAGACTTCCCCCCTTGTTCTTCTTTCCTATGTCATAGATTAATTGACCATATAAGTGTGAGTTTATTTCTGGACTTTGTGTTCTGCACCATTGATCTATGTGTCTGGTTTTGTGCCAGCACGATACTGTTTTGATTATTATAGCTTTGTAGTATAGTTTGAAATGGGGGTGTATTATACCTCCAGTTTTGTTCTTACTCAAGACTGCTTTGGATATTCAAGGTCTTTCATGGTTCTGTAAACACTTTAGGATTATTTGTGCTAGTTATATAGTGATGAATGATGAAGACACAGTTCAGGATAGAATTTGACATTGCATACCAGAGGAACAGAGGGTGTGATGCAGGGAGGCTGCAGGAAATACCAGTGATGTCCTATTTCTATTTGCTTGATTTAAGTTCTCCCCAACACAGCAGCAGATTCATTGCATATTGAGTGGAGGGGTTGTGCATTTTTATCTTTCACTGGCGGTGAATAAATTGCTTACCTCATAGCCACTTTCTTTGTTCTGCTTTACCAAGAATACAGATTTTCTTAGGAGCAGCAATGTTCCCCAGTCCAAATACTCCAGTGTGGTCCCATCACAACATTTTGGCTGAGGTAAAATTTACAGAGTCCCTAAAGGCCCTGCTATGCATTTCATCATTCACTCATTTACTCCATACATATGTAGCAAAGCAACTATATGCTATGTTTCTTCCACTGTTACACATGCAGGTAGGGTATGCATTTTGAACAAAAATGCACAACCATCACCTTGTTGGTTGATTCTACATTCTGTTGCTGACCCTACAAAGTGATGACACTGTGTCTATGTTATATGATACCATCCACATTAATTTTAATAAAATTTAATTCTGTTTTAATTCTATAGCTGCAATATAGGATATTATGTTTGTATTTTCTTAAAATTGGAAAATGTGAACATATGACACAAAAAGTCTCTTAGAGTAATATCACCAGGGTGCCATTTTGCTAGGCTGCCTGTTTTTCCCATGTGTCTCTGTCTCTGCTTGTTCTAACCATCACGGATGAAACAACCAAAGGCTGCTCCTTTTTCAACTGAATCACGGTGTTCAAGCAAAATAGAAGAAGTCTTCTGTTCTAAGACTGGTCTTCTCTGGTTTTCTGTCTGTTCCAGCTAGAAGTATGATTTTCTATAAACCTAGAAACATTACAACCCCCACACTGGATTTTCCTATTTTAGCTTGCAGTTATTCTGGGTCTTCTCTAAGTATTTAAAGGTTGGGGAAGGGACCTTGTGCTAACCCCCAGTACTCTCACCTTTTGAAGGATCATAAGACCTACCCACTCATAGATTCGTTTAGAGTATCTCTCCAAAGACTGTCTATCAAATTCATGAACAAAGTCTAATGTTTGGCAGGGTATAAAAACCTTTCCAGACTGGGACTTCTTTCTCCATGTCCTCTTTCTTATATCCTAAACTCCAACCATGCCAAAACTTTCTGTGAATCAGTAAGCCCTATTCAAACTCTATGAAATACATGTTAAATCAAAGAGGCTAGCTAATAGTTATTGAATTGAATTCAGTTAATGCTTATTAAACACTTACTATGAGCTAAGCATTGTGCTAGATGCAATGTGGTACCTGACAGAAACTGTAGGAGGACATTCAATTAACGTTAACCAAAGTTAACGTTAATTGAATCAAAGAAATTGTCAGAGAAGAGGTGATGATAGATATAATACCTTATATCTGTTCAGCATTTCAGTGTAGAAAGTATTTTCAAATGTACTTTCTCTTCTAGTATTTACAGTATTCCAATAAAATTGGGGCTGGTATTCCATTTTACAAATTTAAAAAAAAAATGGAAGTCCAGAGACATTGGGAAATTTTTCCAAATAGTTTGAAAATGTAGGGATTCAAGAACAAACAACCAGGCTCCAAGCTCCCAAAGCCTTATTTCTCTATTCCACTAATGAGTCATTCATCCAATCAGTCAGTGAACATATATCTACTGAGTACATGTCATGGACAGGGTGCTGTTTTAGGGGCTTAGGGCATGACAGAAAATAAGATACACCTAGTGTCAAGGCCATAAGGTTAGATGCCCATGGACTACAGATGAGCTCCCTAAGTGGTTTGCCAATAAAGACACTGAGAACAGATCCATGGCCCAGTGCTGCACAAACAGCCACCTGAGGAGCATTTATTTGTATTTGGACAGAGACTGTGATGGGGAATTCTGACCTGCTCTCTATGAAGCTCTCTCCTCTGGCAAGTTGGTAGCTGCATCCTGCCTGTGGTATCCAGGGGTGTCTTTGCCATTATCAAAGAGAAATGAATGACATTTTCATTCACCCCACTCTAGATTGATCTCTCTCTTTCTCTCTCTCTCTCTCTCTCACACACAGAGAAAATCAGATTTATTTGGCAGTCCTTATCTTTATGAAATATGCTGGCTGTTGTGGCATTCTGATTTATTCAAGGTGTGTGTACATTAGTTGTGTGTTCATTCTTCCCTCTCTGTTCACTGAGGGTTCTCTCAGATACAGATACCATCAATCTCATAATCCTTCATTTTTACACTGTGGAGAGTACACATAGCTAGGGTCCTTTAGCAGTAAGCCAGACTTTTACACCTATGTATAGATTTTGTTTTATTAAATATGGTGTTCTTTGAACTAAAGCAGTATGGAATTAGACATTTCTATTTTTACTTTGTGTTAAAAGACAATGAGACAACTCCTAGTTAGCTATTAAATAAAAGAGTTCCATTGACTCATAGTTATAGAAAGCCCTGAAGAATATTTGGTATTTTCTATCCAAATGAAATGGTGCTTTAACTTAATGTCATGATTCTTTATTTTTTATTTCAAGTGGGTGAAAGTGACCAATAGGAGTACTTTATGGATCCAGCTTTATTACTAAAGCACTAATTTGACTATGAACAAATTTCTTTTTAATTGGCCTATTGTTGTCTTTGTGTGAATTTATCTGCCATTAACTAACGGATGTTTATTAACTGGTCTTTGGATTTCCAATCTCTGCTTCAGACTCAGCTTCAGAACAGCTCAACTGAAGCTTGTCAAAATGCCGCCCAGAAGAAAAGCGTGGATAGAGATCTAAGATATTCCACCTGAGTTGTCTTGATAATGTTTCAAGAGTAATCAAACATGTATGATACATTTAATAACTGAGAAGGAATCCCTTTCAAGTCTCTTCAGAAACATGGGAGGTATATCAGTAGGTGTTCACAACTGCAAATAGCAGAGTATCTGGCAGTACTGAAAGCAGGGGGGCTATTTAATTACTTCACATAAGAAACATCTGCATATGGGGACTTCCAGCCAAGATGGAGGTGTAGGTAGACACACTGTGCCTCCTTGCACAACTAAAAGAAGAACAACAACAATCTAAAAACAAAAAACAACCAGAACTGACAGAAAATCAAACTGCATGGAAGTCCTACAACCAAGGAATTAAAGACGAAACATTCATCCAGACCAGTAGGAGGGGTGGCGATGGGCAGCTGGGGGAGAGAGGACTCACTGCAAGGTGGTAGCTGGAGCAACCAGGAAGGTGGTGCATTTTGGACCAGGGTGGACAAGGCAGCAGCTGGCAGACCAGCCAGGTAGTGGCTGGTGGAGCGGGTGGTCCAATATTCAAGTACAGATAAACTGGGAGGAACAACTGAAGAGTGAGACAGACCTTGCAGCCCAGGGTTCCAGCACGGGGAAATAAAGCCTCAAACCTCTGACTGAAAAAACCTGAGGGGGTTGAGGCAGCAGTGGGAGAAACTCCCAGCCTTACAGGAGAGTTCATTGGAGAGATCCACAAAATCCTAGAATGTACAAAAACCCACCCACCCAGGAATCAGCACCAGAAGGGCCTGATTTGCTTGTGGGTAGTGGGGGAAGTGACCGAAAACTGGCAAAGAGCAAAGCAAGCACCATTGCTCCCTCTTGGACCCCACCCCCACATACAGTGTCACAATGTACAGCAACGTGGGTTGCCCCACCCTGGTGAACACTGAAGGCTCCTTCCCTTGCTATGTACAGGCTCTTGGAGACAAAAAAAGGGGGGGGCAAATGAAAGAACAGGTCAAAACTCCAGAAAAAAAAAATACAACTAAGCAATGAAGAGATAGCCAAACTATCAGATGCACAGTTCAAAACACTGCTAATCAGGATGCTCACAGAATTGGTTGAATGTGGTCACAAATTAGAGAAAAAATGAAGGCTATGCTAAATGAAATAAAAGAAAGTGTACAGGAAACCAAAAGTGAAGGGAAGGAAACTGGGACTCAAATAAATGGTGTGGACCATAAGGAAGAAAGAAACATCAAACCAGGACAGAATGAAGAAAAAAAGAATTCAAAAAAATGAGGAGAGGCTTAGGAACTTGCAGGATATTTTTAAATGTTCTAACATCTGAATCATAGGGGTGCCAGAAAGAGAAGAAGAAGAAAAACAAATTGAAAACTTATTTGGACAAATAATGAAGGAGAACTTCCCCAATCTGGCTAAGAAAATAGGCTTCCAGGAAGTCTAGGAAGCTCAGAGAGTCCCAAAGAAGTTGGATCCAAGGAGGAACACACCAAGGCACAACATAATTACATTACTAAGGTTTAACGAGAAGGAGAGAACCTTAGAAGCAGCAAAAGAAAAGGAGACAGTTACCTACAAAGGAGTTCCTATAAGACTGTCAGCTGATTTCTCAAAGGAGACCTTGCAGGCAAGAAGGGGCTGGAAAGAAGTATTCCAAGTCATAAAAGACAAGGATCAACAATCAAGATTGCTCTATCCAGCAAAGCTTTCATTTAAAATGCAAGGGCAGATAAAGTACTTCTCAGATAAGGTCAAGTTAAAAGAGTTCGTTGTCACCAAGCCCTTATTATATGAACTGTTAAAGGGACTTAACTAATAAAAAGAAGAAGATCAAAACTATCAACAGTAAAATGACAACAAACTCACAACTATCAACAACCAAATCTAAAAAAACAAAAATTAAAACTAAGCAAACAACTAGAACAGGAACAGAATCAGAGAAATGGAGTCACATGGAGGGTTATCAGTGGGGGAGTGGGAGGGGGGAGAGGGGAAAAAGGTACAGAGAATAAGTAGCATAAATGGTAGGTAGAAAATAGACAGGGGGAGGTTAAGAATAGTATAGAAAATGTAGAAGCCAAATAACTTATATGTATGACCCATGGACATGAACTAAATGTGGGGAATGTGGGTGGGAGGGGATGTGCAGGGCAAAGGGGAATAAAAGGTGGAAAATGGGACAGCTGTAATAGCATAATCAATAAAATACATTAAAAAAACAAACATCTGTAAGTGGGCTGCTCTAGAGAGCACAGGGGCTCCATAATGTTATCAAAAGCCTAGAGTTTTTCTTTCTTTCCATTCTGTCATTCAGTAACTGACTCACCATTTTTCCAAAAAACCTGTAGTTATAATATTTGGTTTACATGTTATACAATTTTATTAGCCTTGTCCATGTACTCAATTGTTTAGAACATCATTGTCCGTATATGCCAAAGTTGAGGGTTCAATCCTCAGTCAAGACACACACAAGAAGAAACCGACGAATGCATAAATAAGTGAAACAACAAATTGATGTTTCTCTCTCTCTAAAATCAATCAATATTTTTAATTTATTAAAAAATAGAACAAAATACCCATGATTTCATCATTTAAAGATTACTAGCATTGACATATTAATCCATAATTTTCTAATTATTTTCTTTTTTTATACACACAGACATACTTATATACTCACTAAAATTTTATTTTTATAAAGTACTTGTAACCTGTTTTTGTTCCCTAACAGATTATTATAAATGTTTTCTTTCCAATAAATATATGGTTGTGTAATATTTAATTGTTTGGATTAATATTTTTACATTTCTAATCTTTTATTTTTATTTTTCTTCTTCTTGCTCTTATAAATAACTGTGATAAATATTTATGTAAATATATTCTTGGGATTGTCTTTTTATCCTTGACTTTGTTGAAGCTTTGTTTCCTTCCTCATTCCTGGCAAGCCAGTGACAGTATCTGACTCATTTGGCTCCAGAAGCCATCTTCTCTGATTTGCTTTTTGCCTTCATCAAGTGATTTTTTGAGCTGTGTTTTTCTAAACTCAGAATCCAATAGGCAGTTGCTAAGCCTCTGACTCATCTCTAGTGCATTGACCTTCATGGGTTTGGACACTCTTCTCACTAAATTAAAAGTTCCAAGAGCAACCAATAAATGTACACCCCAGTTAGGTGATACAAGACTTAAACTACTCTGCCTGTTCCATTTTGGGCAGTTGCAACAGAAGCAAGGAAATGAGTAAAGCACCAAACTGTCACAGAGTGAATGGGTATGAGATATTGTGAAAATGATTGCTAACTGTCACAGACTGGGTAGGTTTCAATGGTTATTGGTGGTGAGTTCTCTGTCCCCAGAGCAAGACACTGACTGAATAAATATTTACTGGGCATTTAAATAATGGGTTAGAGCTGGTCTGAGCAGAAGACAGCTACTGGCTCCATCCATACTCACTTGCCAACCTATGGGTTTAGAAATTAGTCTCTGCATTTAAAATTGCTTCTGTCTCCAGGTGGGAGCTTCTGGCCAGGAACATTGGCACATGGGGTCATTCTCATCCCATGGACAAAAATCTTCTCAGACAATGGACTCCCCAACAGTGCTCCTCCAAGTGGCTGAATGGCCTAATTCATTGTACCCAAGTAGAGGACAGCACTCTTACTGCAGAAACAGTCAGAGTAAGGGACATCAGGGCTGACTCCCACACATACCATGCCCAGACTTTAGAAGGAGGGAAAAACTGCCTGCTGATCTTGAGTTCTCTCTCCTTGCTGAATTTCCTTTATTTCACTCACCAATTTAGCTTCCTTCTGGTGAGTTTGGCATCACCTAGAAGAGACTTGGGTGCTTTCTCTGCCTTGGCACTACATGACAAAGGAAGAAATGAAGCAGAAAACACAACTGTTGGAAAGACATGTTTCTCCTTGGACAAAAGGTGAAAAGACACAACTGTAGTAGTGTTTCCCAGAGGCACTAGGGTGGGGCCCTGTGCCTCTCTAAGACTAGAAAGGGAATGTGGTTCATTTCTGCCCGATTTAATGATCTCATTCAAGTTCTTCTTCATTTGTCTTTGACACTGAGGTATGGTGTTACCCCAGGCAGCATGAATCAAGGCAACATTCTAGAGCATTCAACAGTCCAAATATGTTAACCTGGGTTGCCAATGAGGACACACTTTTTTTTGAGACTCTGACTCTTGGAAGTTTTTTAAAAATATAGAACAATAAGAAAATACCATGTAAACCTATTCATCTTAGTTATTTCTGCATGGTAGCATTCCGTTTCATTCCAAAAAGGCATAAAAACACAAGGTTAACCCAGTGAGGAGTGCAAAGGGAGGCAGGGAGTGGCCACAGGGGAAGGCCACAGGGGAAGGCCCAGGAGGTTGAGATGGACCAAAGAGGGTCAGTGGTGTTGGGCATCTGAGAGGTCCCTGTAGCTCCCTCACTCGACCACACCAGTGTGCCCCACAGTCCATGAAGCCATCAGGAATTAGAGATGGTATAATGACATGTCTCCATGGCTATGAAACAGTCAGCCATTGCAAGGACATGAAACAAACTGGACCTCCAGATGAAGAATATCTAAAACAGGTAAAGCCAGGAAAGCTGCGTAGTCATACCCTTTAGAAACATGATGGAAATTTTTCTAAAAGACTTGAAGTATTTACTCCATGGGTGGATTTTGGTAGAGGACTGGTGTTTTTATTTTTATTTTTGTTTTCAGAAAAAAGCCTGTGTATCCACTATTTTTAATTATGTTTATTTATAATTTTAATAAAAATAACAAATCGAATAAGCAAATGAGCTCTGTAAAAGGGCCATGACACTCACCCAATCCCTTGTGGCTTCTTTTGCCACAGGGTTGGTCAATTTCTACCAAAATATTTATTCAACATATAGTTATTGAGCACCTGCTGTAGACAAGATACAGATTCAGCTAGGATCGGGGTACGGCTATGAGCAAAAGTGCACATAAAACTTGGTCTTACGACACTCACAGTCTAACTAGGAGGACAAACATTAGTCCAATAATCATATAGATAAATGTGCAGTTTAAAATATTTGCAGATAACTGGTCAAAGGTCTCAGACTGAGAGATGTCCCTTTTGCTGTGATTGGGTGAAAGACAGGATCATCCAGGACCCACAGGTAGTACATGCTTGGCATAGTCAGGGCAGGGATGAAAATAAAGGGATGAAATGGAATGCTACCATGCAGAAATAACTAAGATGAATAGGTTTACATGGTATTTTCTTATTGTTCTATATTTTAGCGTCCATATGACGCTAAAGATCATACTCTAAACCCTCCAGCACAGCCACTCTCTAATGGGCCTCTAACAATGCAGTGTTAAAATATTAAATTAAGAGAATAAAGTAGATTTTTTTCTCCTGAAGTAATACCGTGACTGCTTACCAGTGTTGTCTCTGCCACTCATGCTATGTGACCTTAGGCAAATGTCTTAGCTTTTTTGTGTCTCAATGTCTTCATCTATAAAATGGGTATTTACAAAATCCTGTCCTGTGGGATTTTCCAGAGTATGTGAAGTGCTTTGAATAGAGTCTTCTAACAAAGATGAGCTATTGCCGTTACATTTTGTAATGTAACCCATCTAAATCACCTGAGCCAAGAACCTGGACCAAGTGGAACGGACCTTATGTAAGAAAAACAAGATGTGTTTTGAATTGTTGCAATAGTGCTATCTAGACATTCAGCAATTGTATTTTAAAAGAGATTAGGTTGAAAATCACTGTCAACCAACTCTGAGAGTCATTAATACCAAGGCAACTAGCACAGCTTCCTGTTACCCACTCTTGCCTCTCTCCACCCTTCTGAAAGTTACAAATAACTGGCCAGCAGTGGAGCACGCCATGTCATAAAGCAAACACTCCAGGTCGGGGCACACTTTGATTTGCCCACCATCACTCCACAGTCCTGATCACAACTCCATTTGTCAACAATCCACTTTTAGTTGCCATCTTGTTTACTCTCCTCCTTTTCTTCTCTTTTGCTTTTTCCAAAAACAAAAACAAAAACAAAAACAAAACAAAACTACATCTGTGTCAAAGCAGTAAACAGTATAAATAGATCACAGGTAGGGACATCAGACAGGGAATGTAAGAATAGCTCTAATCCAATAATATGCGAACAAACACCTTCACTCATCCCCACCCTTTTCCCTATCGATCATCTCCCATAGTATCCTAAGTCTTTATTTTTAATACTTGTGACTAAGTTTCAAATTTATATGCAGAAACAATGATTATCAGTTATGAGGGAGACATGTCTGAAAGCAGAAAGTCGTAGCCAAGGCAAATTCATCATGTGGATTGTTCAGCCTTTTCTCTCAAAGCCACTTTCTTTTGGCTGTTGGCCCAGGAAGTTATTTATAATCCAATAAAAATTAGAAGGTCTTATGGGAAGGATTTACTTACAGAGTGGATTGGCTCTGGCATTCAATCCATTGCTAATGTTAATTCTTGTTCATTTTAAAAATTCTGAATATAGAGCCTTTCTCTCTACAGAGAATTTAGCTGAAATGGGGATATTATTTTTTATTCAGTGCTGGATACCCCAGGCCTAGCACAGTGTCTAGAATATAGTAGATGCCAGCAAACATTTACTCAGTGATGGTGATGTAAAAAAATAAAAAGAAACCTAGACAGGTGTGACTATCATGGCCCCAGATAAGGCAAGATTGTGTACTTCAGTATGAATGGAATGCACAGAATTCACAGGCTTCTAACAAGAAAAACTCCATAGAGTATCAGAATTTCACATGTGGAACAACTGTCCCAGATTTTGTGAGGGCAGTCCTTATGTCAAATATTCTATCCTCAGTTGTTTTTAGCTTTTATTTATTCACTCCCTCACTCATTCATTCATTCATTCATCCATTCTGTACTTCATATCCTAAAGGACTTTGATTGCCTTATAAAGAACGTCTAAAACAAAACTAAAAAATGAATACCAGTGAAAGTTAGGGTGTGCTGCAAATTTAAGCCTCCAGAAGTTAATGTTAAGACTAATATTCATAAAATGAAAACAGTAGTTGCTTCAGACAGTGCTTTCTGCCTTTTGTGTATCATGTGTACCATGATACACAGAAAAAGTGATAGTTGTGTGTACGACACACTGACACTTGCAAATGAGGTTGCTTATATCCACTGGTGGCACCGGTTCCTTGGAAGTATTGCAGCCCTCCCCAGTCCTAGCCATGAGGGTGGATCCACAACTCTGAACACCAGTGACCTGTTCCTCGTAGCCAACAAGCGAGCTCGAGAAGAGAACCCTTTTTGTGATACCAATGTCTACCAAAATCATGTGGGCACTGAAGATCCTCAACCAAATTTGCAATGGTACAAAATGTATTCATTATGGGTTATTTCCTATCCCATCCCTTAGTGCATGGATATTAGCATTGTGTTAACTTCCTAGGACTGCTGTAACGAATTATCACAACCTGGGCAGCTTAAAACAACAGAAAGGTAGCCCTGGCTGGTGTAGCTCAGTGGACTGGGCACAGGCCTTCGAACCAGAGGATCACAGTTCAATTCCCAGTCAGGGCACATGCCTGGGTTGCAGGCTGGTTCCCTGCAGGCCAACTCCCAGCAGGGGACGCACAAAAGGCAACCGTACATTGATGTTTCTCTCCCCCTCCCCTTCCCCTCTAAAGGTAAATAAATAAATAATCTTTAAAAAATTATTTAAAAAAAACAAAACAGAAAGGTGTTCTCTCACAGTCTGGTATCCACACGTCTGGAATCAAGGTGTGAGCTCTGAAAGCTCTAAGGGAGGCTTCTTCCTGCCTCTTCCAATACCTGGTAGCTGGAAGGCATTCCCTGGCTAATGGCTGCATCACCCCAGTCTCTGCCTCTGTGTTCACATGACTGTCTCCTTCCCATGTCTCTGTCTTTTTATAAAAACACCTATCATTGGATTAGGATCCACTCTAACCACCTCATCTTAATTTATATCCGCTATGACTATTTTCAAATAATGCCACAGTGTCACAGTCACAAGTGTTGGTGGTTAGGGTTTCAACATCTTTTTTGGTGGGGGGAGGAGCATGATTCAATCCACAACACAGACCAATGAGAAATGCAAAGGTAAATTGGAAAATAGTCCTGTGAAGGCTCAGAATAAGGTTGTTGAGATCCAGAGGCCTCTAGTGTGGAGCTTCCTGCACAAGAATACCCTCACACACAAACATTGTGGATAAGAGCCAGCAGCAGCAGAGAACTTGAGGGTATATTCTCTCATGTGCTGATATTCTCCATCCATCATTGTAGGGAGGCCACTGAAGAAAAAAGAAGATGGATATCTATTTATGAAAATCAGACCTGGTCAAAATGTTCTGCTCTGGGTTAGTTCCAACTCACTGACAAATGGGTGCTTGAGCTCCACACTCCCATGCTGAAAAACTTGAACATGAACAGAGTCATAGAAGCACTCAGGAATTTCAACGTATTAGGATCAGAGCTCTATCTTCCAGGTAACATTTATCTCTCAGGTGAAGCAACAGCAACAAAAAAAGCAACACGATTCTTTTGTTAGATTATTTGTCTGAAATTTAACAATCTGCCCACATAAGGCTTGGCTAACCTGCCTCACTTCCTTGATTTCTTACCTCCTGAACAAATATAACTTGGCCTACATATGACACACGACACTTGGTTTTATACCGCATACGTGAATGTAGATCTCCTGCATCACATGTGCTCTGCTCCTTGAGAATCTCGGATCGTTCCTCAGCGACCAGTCTCCTCTTCACTGAAGCACAAATGAGGATTCATTGATGCTGTTGGATGGGGTGAGGGTTAATAGAAACTCCATAGAATGCTAGATCTGAAAGTTCTGGCCCATACACATGAGGAATCAGGCAATGTGACTAATGCAATGTATTTAGATGTTCACATTACAAATATTTCCTGAAAATTCCTATCTTATCTCTTTGGCCCTACAGATTTGCTGTATTTATTTTGCCACAACACAGATTGGTTTTTAAACTATTGGTCAATACTCCAGTGTACAAGTGGATTTAGATGCACTTTGCCTGAGTCATTCAGGGTAGAGTTTATGGTACTGTGGCCAATATTAGAAAAATATTGGCAACAGTAGAAAGTAATGCCTGTGGACAACTTTTGGGGAGTCCTTTCTATCGTCTTCTCACCATTCCTTCCCATCACTTGTTCATCTCCAATATTTTCACTTTCTCCTGCCTTAAGCTGTTTAAGGTGTTTATTTGGACACCTGTTTGACATTCTTACTAGCTTGAATATCCCTTGAGAGTACGACGAGTGATGTAATTTTACCATCTATGTTGCCATTTCCTGGCTCAAAGACTCAGGGGTCATGAAGTTGTCTAGAGGGGTGGAATCCCCAAACTAGATGAAAACCAAACAGAAAAAAATGTTGTTTTAGCACAGCACACTGCCCTGCTTTCACTGTCAGAACACTTTTCTTCCTCACAGAAGTCATAAGGACAGCAACTAGTGAACATTCTCCTATTATGTCCCAAATCTGCAGCATGAGACTTGGCATGCCTTGTCATCGTAAGAAAACTTTTAACAGTCTCATAAAATCCCCACAATATCAGATCCCCCCTGCTGAAGATGAAAGATGTCCCTATATTAAAGAAAATGTATTCCTTGAAACATCCTACTGCTGTGACAGGAGGGTGAAATCCAGCTGTTACCATCCATTCTAAGGCCCTCTTTTCCTCTGAGTTGGTGGATGCATTTTGTGTAATTATCCTGCTTGTTTTTCTGTGTTTTAACGATTTTCCTGGTAGCTCCTTGGATATTTTTTCTTGGTTAATTGCTTGCTTTGCATCTCACTTTGCCATGATTTCAGGGGTGGTATGCTCCCAAAAGGATTTTCTGGAGCTACCCTCCCCTTTAAGTCTGATTCTAATGTGATGAAGACACTGCTCAAAAGAGAAGAGAGGGCCTTGACCTGGGTGACCAGCTGATTGCTAGCTTTGCCTCTTTGAATTGTACAGTTGAGTTCTTGGCTGCCTTCTTTCCCTGACACCCATCCCCACCGTCAGCCTTGTACTTCTACACAGGACACAGTGTTCAACACCATCCACTCAGGCTAGAATACCTCAGCCACCACTGACCTTGAATGAACCCCACGGAGAGGCAACAAAAATAAAGCAAAGAAGGAAAACATTAGGCAGCTTCATGCATTCTTATGTAACTAAATCAGCTATATCTGGAGCTTTTTGTTAGTCCAAATTGCAGATTTGGTGCACTTTTTGGGCTCTGTGCCACCTTCTGCCCCATTCCCCTTGCCCTTCAGTTGCGTTGCTGGGTGAGCAGTTTCTTTGGCAGTCCGGAGTAAGGAGGCTGAGTGCGGTCTGTCTGTGTGGTCCCCCTATTGTCCATCCGTCCGGGAAATGATCCAGCCTGCAACTTTAACCCCAGATGTCCAGCAAAGTCTAAAACATTGGCCAGTTCAGGCTGGCTGAAGAAACAAACATTTTTTTCCACAGGGCTTACAATCTACTCAAACAAGAGAACTTGCAGACTTGATGGCTTTCTCTGATTGATATTTGGAGCAGAATTTGCAAGATATATTCTGCTGAGGTTATGGTTGAAGGAAAAGTAGACACTTTGTCTTGCTCTTAAATAATGTAAAATTTTAACCCCTAAAAATCAGTGTTATGTCTTGAATTGTGTCTCCCCCAAAAGATATATTGAGGTCCTTTACCTCCAGGACCTCAGATGTGACCTTCTTTGAAAATAAGGTCTGTGCTGATGTGATTACTTAAGATGAAGTCAGACCTAAATAGGATGGGTCCCTAATCTAATAAGACTGGTGTCCTTATAAAAAGAGGAAATTTGGTCAAGGAGGCATAAACAGTGAGAACACCATGTGAAGATGAAGAAGAGATCTGGGTGATGCACCTACAAGTCAAGGAATGACAAGGATCACCAGCAACTTGACCAGATGCTGGGAGGGAGGCCTGGAACAGATTCTCTGTCACAGCCTTAGAAGGAACCAACCTACGACACCCTGGTCTCAGACTTCCAGCCTCCAGACTGTGAGACAACAAGTTTCTATTGTTTAAACTGCTCATGATGGAATTATTATTTCTGACAAATTATTATTTGTGAGTACAAAATTAACTCCAGTGGCTTTGTGATGAGCAGCTCTGAGAGGCAAGGAGCTGCATTGTGTCTTTGTTCCTCCCACACTGAAAATGGATGTGCCACTCCCACTTTCTCCTAGGTCCCCTTTCCTTCCTGACCTGTGAACATGTCCCCACTTTCCACCATGGTGTCACACAAGGCTGACGTCCACTTGCACCAACACGCAGGGCCAGAAAGAACACAGTGATTCACCTACAGAAAAAAGCTTGGTTCCTTCTGGCTGCTGTCATCACTGCGTAGTAAGCCACGTTTCTCAGAATTCTTTTTCTTTCATTCTTAAAGGTCATCTAAACATCCAGGTTTACATTCAGGCCTTTTCCCTTCATTCTTATTTACCAGCCATGGGAAAAAATAGGAATGTGATTAAAGCTACACATGACATTTGCTCTTCTGGCCTCCGCTTGGAGGTTGCAATAGTTTAATTTAGGGCCTTGTGCTGAAACTTCGATAAAGACAGAACAATAATAAGGTGTTGGCACAAATATCTTGATAGTTGGTAAGAGAGGTGCCTCACGTGTCTCCTCTTCGTGCCTATCTTCTAACATCCTTAGGCACAAATTCACTTCGCAGAATGGCAGAAGTAGCTGAGAAGATGTTACCATAAACATTATATATATTATATACTATATACTGTATGCATATATATAATATATGTAGTATATATACTATATATACGGTATATATAGTATATAGTATATTATACACACACATATATACATGTATATATACACACACACCTGGCTGGGGTGACTCAGTTGGTTGGAGCATTTTCCTGTACACTGGAAGGTGGTGGATTCAATTCTTAGTCAGGGACATGCATAGATTGCAGGTCCAATCCCTGGTCAGGGAGCCTAGGAGAGGAAACTGATTGATATTTCTCTGTTAAGTCAATGTTTCTGTCTCTCTCTCCTCTCTCTCTCAGGAGAGATTCAGATTTCTCTCTCAGGAGAGAGAGGAGAGAGAGAATCTCACTACTTCCTGAAGTTGGTTGGTGGAAAATCTCTCAGGGGCACATTGTGTCAGGCACTCAAGATGTGACCGACAGAGATTTGCCCAGATTATTTCAGGTTGTGAGTTGGGGCTTATTGCCATTGGGCTTAGGAATCCAGGAAAGTCCAGGAACAGAAGCTGAGGAAGGGACTGTGTCAAGTCAGTGTTCCCTACCTGTGCAAGAGATTGACTGAAGCATCTTCCAGTCAGGTGTTAGCCCAGGTGTGCCCACACAGTACATGGAAGCACTCTGGTAGTACCTGGCTGGATGCAGACAGCCACGGAGGTGATTCAGTCATTTTCAGTATGCCTGAGGCCTCTCTGCTGCCTGCTACTCCTTCCTTCCTGTAACTGTTCTACTTCTTAGTCTCTCCCTCAGCCAGCTTCTGTCTTTCATAGATGGGCTTATGCAGAACCAGGGGTAGCCTCTTCTCATTTTTGGAGCCCCCTTTTCTTTTTCTTACTGTCCTCATCATCTGGGGCTTTCACAGGGAAATTCCTGAGAGGAGAAATTTCATTATCAAGACTGTTTTTCAAGGTGGGCTTTCTATGAGAAACTACCTGGTTGATGACTTGGCTGCTCCAGGTAGGTGCTGTTGCTAAAGGACCACATAGCAAAAAGCAGAAAAATTTCTCTAGGGAGAGAGGGAGGGCCATGAGACAGGCTTTCAAAATCTTGGCCTGACAAAGCATTGGGACTTCAGGAAACCAAAGAAATTTACATATAGTCAACTAAACAAATTGGGTGAATATTATCCAAGTTAGCACCCCTTGTGCATTTGAAGTAATAGAATTAAGCTTTTATGCTAGTACAGCTTTTCTGCAAAAGCAATGAAGAGAGGGGGAGGTACAAACAAAAAGACAAGAGCAAGTTTTTAAAATATATTTTATTGATTATGCTATTACAGTTGTCTCATTTGTTTCTACCCTTTATTTCCCTCCGCCTTGTACCCCCAATCCCTCCCGCATTCCCTCCCCTTTAGTTCATGTCCATGGGTCATGCATGTAATTTCTTTGGCTTCTACATTTCCCATATTATTCTTAACCTCCCCCTGTCTGTTTTGTACTTACCAATTATGCTTCTTCTTCCCTGTACCTTTTCCCCCATTCTTCCNTTTGAGTCCCAGTTTCCTTTCCATCACTATTGGTTTCCTGGACATCTCCCTTCATTTCAATTAGTTTAGCCTTCATATGTTCCTCTAATTTGTGACTATGTTCCTCTAATTTGTGACTATAATCTACCAGTTCTGTGAGCATCCTGATAAATAGTGTCTTGAATTGTGCTTCTGAGAGGCTAGCAATTTCTCGGTCGCTTAGAGTTATTGGCTCTGGGACTTTGAGTTCTTCTTGCACCATCTTTTGGGCTGTTCGTGCCTGTTCCATAGCAGGATCAGAGCCCTAAAGTGTTCACTAGAACAGGACAACTAAGTCGCTGGGTTGTGACACTGTATGTGGGGGCGGGGTCAAAGAGGGACTATGGCGTCCTGTCTGCCACCTGCTGCTGCAGCCCTCACTGGTGCCACAGCTGCTGCCGTCACCGGGCCCACGCGTTTTGTCCCACTGCACGCGAGTGTGCTACCGCCGTCAGGCCTCGCCCCCTGGGGCCTGCGTGGTCTGTCTCACTGTGCGCGACTGTGTGCCCGCGGTCAGTCTGCCCCGCACCCCGACTGGTTCCGGGCTGCCTGCGCGCCTGGGTCAGGGGGACCTGTCCTGCCCGACCCTGCTCACTGCTGGCTCCGCCCCTCTTGAACGGTTAGATGTAGTCGGACTTCTGTATAATTCAATTTTCTGTCCTTTGGTTGTGTCTTTGTTTCTCCAAACCTTTGTTGTATTCAAACTTGGTTGTAGGAGAAGGCACAGTGTTTCCACCTATGCCTCCATCTTGGCGGAAGTCTAATCTCTATTTCTTTGAATCTGTTCCTGTTCTAGTTGTTTGCTTAGTTTGTTTTTGGTTTTGTCTTTCTTTTTTTAGATTCAGTTGTTGACAGTTGTGAGCTTGTTGTCATTTTACTATTCATGGTTTGATCTTCTTTTTCTTAGATAAATCCCTTTAACATTTCACATAATAAGGGTTTGGTGGCCCTGGCTGGTATGGCTCAGTGAATTGAGCACCAGCCTGTGAACCAAAGAGGTGCTGGTTTAATTCCAAGTCAGAGCACATGCCTGGGTTATGGGTCAGGTCTCCAGTAGGGTATGCACAAGAGATAACTATACGTTGATCCTTCTCTCCCGTTCTTTCTTCTTCCCTTCCCCTTTCTTAAAAAATAAATAAAATCTTAAAAAGGAAAAAAATAAGGACTTGTTGACAATGAAATCCTTTAGCTTTACCTTAGCTGGGAAGCACTTTATCTGCCCTTCCATTCTAAGTGATAACTTTGCTGGATCCAAGAGTAATCTTGGATATAGGTCCTTGCTATTCATGACTTTGAATTCTTTCTAGGTCCTTTTTGCCTGTAAGGTTTCTTTTGAGAAATCAGCTGATTGTCTTATGGGAACTCCCTTGTAGGTAACCGTCTCCTTTTCTCTTGCTTCTTTTAAGATTCTGTCCTTGTCTTTAATCTTAAGTAATGTAATTATGATGTGCCTTGGTGTGTGCTTCATTTGGTCCAATTTCTTTGGGACTTTCTGAGCTTCCTGGACTTCCTGGAAGTCTATTACCTTTGCCAGATCTAGGAAGTTTTTTTTCATTATTTGTTCAAATAAGTTTCCACTCGTTGCTCCTCCTCTTCTCCTTCTGGCACCTTTATTATTCAAATGCTGAATCACTGAAAGTTGTCCCAGAAGTTCCTAAGTCTCTCCTCATTGTTTTGAATTCTTGTTTCTTTATTCTGTTGTAGTTCAACGTTCATTTCTTCTTTCTGGTCCAAACTGTTTTTTTTAACTTTTTTACATTTTTAATTTTTTATTTTTAAAGCATATTTTATTGATTATGCTCTTACCATAATCAATGGGGAATTTTTTTCCCTTTATTCCCCTTCTCCTTACACTTCTCTAAGCATCTCCTTGGGGTTTTTTTTTGCATTCTTCTTTCTTCATTTTGGTCCAGTTAGATGCTTATTTTTTCCTTTTGTTCCAAATCATTGATCTGAGTCCTGGTTTCCTTCTTTTCACTGTTGGTTCCCTATTTCACTTTGTGTAGCCTTCATTTCTTCCTTAATTTTGTGACCAAGCTCAACCAATTCTGTGAGCATCCTGGTTACCAGTGTTTTGAACTCTGCATCTGATAGGTTGGCTGTCTCCTCGTTGCTTAGCTCTTTTTGTGGAGCTTTGAACTATTCTTTCATTTGGGCCATATTTCTTTGTTTCAGCACATCAGTTATGTGTAAGGTGTGGAGCCTTAGGTATTCACCAGGGCAGGGCAACCTTCTTTGCTCCTTTGTGGCGCTGTCTGTGGGGGAGGGGGCAGAGAAGGAACAATGCCACTTGCTCTGTTCTCATCCCACTTTCTGTCACTTCTCTCACTTCCCACAAGCAATTTATACCCTTTGCGTGCTGATTTGCAGGCAGTGGGTTTGTGCTCATTTTAGGACCCTGTCAGGCGTCTCTCCAATGTACTCTCGTGAGGCTGGGAGTTTCTCCCACCACCACAATCCCCACAGATCTTTTCCTCAAACTGGTTTTGAGTTCTTAGTTGCCCATGCTGAAACCCAGGGTTTTAAGGTCCATCTTGCTCCCCCATTTTCCCCCAGGCTTGTCTGTGCACAAATGTGGGATTGCCTGTGCAGTCTTCCAGCTGCTACCTTGCCTGCTGGTCCTCCAGCCACCACCTTGATGTGTCTTCTCTGCCCACTGCTTGTCTTTGCCCCTCCTATATCTGGTTGGATGTTCCTTCAATTTCTTGGTTGTTGGACTTCTATGCGAATGTTTTTTCTGGCCGTTCTAGTTGTTCTTTGTTTTTAAATTGGTTGTTTTTCTTCTTTTGGTTGTGTGAGAAAGCAAAGCATTTCTGCCTACACCTGCATCTTGGCCCCTTCCATGACTCTGTCCAAACTGTTGACTTGAGTCCCAGTTTCCTTCACATCAGTGTTGGCTCCCTGTACATTTTCCTTTATTTCACTTTTCATAGCCTTCGTTTTTTCCTCCATTTTGCAACCATATTCAACCAATTCTGTGAGCATCCTGATCACCAGTATTTTGAACTGTGCATATGATAGGTTGGCTATCTCTTCATCACTTAGTTGTATTTTTTTCTGGAGCTTTGATCTGTTCTTTCATTTGGGCCATATTTTTTGTCTTGATGCACCTGTTACATAGTGAGGGATGGAGCCTTAGGTATTCATCAAGGCAGGGTGACCCATTTTGCTACTGTGGCACTGTATGAGGGGGAGAGGCCCAAGAGGGAACAATGCACCTGCCTCAGCTCTCCCCTGGCTTTCAGTCACTTCCCCCACTATCCACAAGCAAATTGGGCCCTTCTTGTGCTAATTCCCAAGTGGGTGGTTTTGTGTACATTCCAGGACCCCATGGGTCTCTCCAACAAACTCTCCTGGGATGTTGAGAGTTCCTTCCACCACCTCAACCCTCACGGGTTTTTTCAGTCAGAGGTTTTGAGGCTTTATTTCTCTGCACTGGAATCCTGTGTTGCATGGTCTGTCTTGCTCCCCAGTTGTTCCTCCTGGTTATCTGAACACAAATTGGGACCTCCCCCTCTGCCAGCCACCACCCCACCTGCCCTGGTCTTCTAGCTGCCACATTGCCACCAGTTCTTTCCACTCCAGCTGTCTGTCTCCACCCTGGCTGTCCATCTCCACCCTTTCTACTGGTCGGGATGAATGTTTCTTCTTAAATTCCTTCATTGTTAGACTTCCATACAATGGAAGTTTGATTTTCTGTCAGTTCTTGTTGTTTTTTGTTTTGAAATCTGTTGTTGTCCTTCTTTTGGTTGTGTGAGGAAGCATCTTGACTGGAAGTTAAATGTTGACTACTGTTATTCATTATCTACCAAAGTAGGTGCTTCAGAAAAAAAAGTCTAACTCTATGAATAAAAACTGAGTTTGACTTCCACCCAACATTGAGAAAGACCAAAAAATAGGAAAGCAGAGACTGAGGCAAGAGATATACCTGGAGAGGTCAGAGGCTTTTTTCGAACATCTCAATCCCTCAGTGACGTCTGCATTGTCAACAAATTGTATAGCCCCCATTCATGTTTATATTCACAGTCTTTGAAGACCTTTTCCCGCCAAATGAACTAGTGACACACAAAATCGAATTAAAGGGCAATTGATATTTTTGCAGCCTTTCATATTGTACTCAAAAGCTGATCAGTCCACAGCTAAATTGTTGACTCCAGTTTGCATTCAAGTTTCCCCCATTTGGGGGGCATGTGACTAATTATTATAATCATCCTATGTTGCTCTGCCTGCCAGGCCTTTTGTGTCATGCAAATGTGTTATCAAGATAATATGAAGAAGTACCAGGGAAATCATTGACAGCAATGGTGACTACAGATTGTGACTAGTGATTGTGAATGTGTTTTATTTTGAGCATAAAAGACCCTCAATTTTTTATACTATTCCATGTTCTGGTCCTGAAATCTGCTGTACTGTTTTCTTCCAGGAAAAGTTCAGAAATGGTTGTTCCTGAATGTGTTCTATAAATAAGTGCTCTAGCCAGATGGAGAATGCCGCCAATGGTGGACAGTCTTTCCCTCTTCTCAACAGTCATTCTGCTGTCAAAAATATATGCTTGTTTTCATTTCCTTCATAGAGACTCCTATTATCTCATGGAGCTATTTTAGTCTATTTTTTTCTTGTGCAGACATTTTTCATAATAAAAACTATCACTCATTATACTGTGCTATGTGCTGCACAGGCATTATTTGAGATATTTCCTACCTGGAATAAAAACACTATTATTATGCCCATTTTACAGATAACAAAACTGGGAGTTAGTAAACATGCAGACATAGTAAAGAGAAAAATACCAGGATTTTAATGTAGTCTACTTCTTTAGTCTTCATCATTTCTTCTCCTCCCGTCCCCATAACTCTTTGTAAAATCTGAAGGAGAATTTTCCAGGAATGAGAAGAGATGAAGGTGCATAGTCTCCCTATTTGGTCTCGGTTTAATTGGCTTCCATTTTGATGTTCAAACCCCTGACTCCTGTTTAGAAACCTAAAAGCTGAAAGAGTCAAACCGACACACTTAGTTACCAGGAACTCTTCTGGAGACACTTCAGATGAGACGGGTGAGGATACTTCCCTTGCTTCCTACATATTCTGCCCTGCTTTCTAAAGACAGCTTTTCACAATTTGAAGACAGGGCTCTTGTTTTGCTTTGATTAAAAATGATGCCCATACCACCTCATACCTGTTAGAATGGTTATTGGCAACAAGGCAAATAATAACAAGTGGTGGAGAAGCTGTGGAGAAAAGGGAACCCTCACTCACTGCTGGGGAAATGTAAACTGGTACAGCCATTGTGGTAAACAGTCTGGCAGTTCCTTAAAAAACTCATGTGGTTTGGCAGTTCCTAAAAAAACTCATGTAGTAATGAGTTACCACATGACCCAGCAATTCCTCTTCTGGCTATCTACCTGAAAAACTCAAAAAAATGTATTTGTGTTCATTGCAGTATTATTCATGGTGGAAAGGCATGGAGGCAACCAAAGTGTCCTATGATAGAGGATTGGATAGAGAAGATGTGGTACATATATATTATACTATGGAATATTACTTAGCCATAAGGAAAGATGAAATACTGCCATTTGTAACATGGATGGACCTTGAGAATATTAGGCTAAACCAAATCAATCAGTCAGAAAAAGCTAAGAACCCTATGATTTCGCTCATATGTGGGGTATAAAACTGAAACTCACCCTGACTGGTGTGACTCAGTGGGTTGGGTGTTGTCCTGCAAACTGAAAGGCTGCCAGTTGATTCCTGGTCAGGGCACGTGCCCAGGTTGTGGGGCAGGTCCCTGGCTGGGGGCCTGTGAGAGGCAGCCAATGCATGTTTCTCTCACACATCGATGTTTCTCTCCCTCTCTTTCTCCCTCCTCTCCCTTCTCTCTGAAAATAAAATTTAAAAAAGAATATCTAAAATATTTTTTTAAAAATTGAAACTCATACACACAGACAACAGTATGGCGGTTACCGAAGGGAAGGAAGTGAGGGGGTGGAGGGCAAGAAGTGAGTAAGTGGAGGGATTAAAGGGGGCCAAATATTTGGTGATGGAAAAGAATTTATCTTTCTGTGGTGGACACATAATGCAATACACAGACTGTGTATCATAGAAATGTACAGTTGAAACCTATATGATCCTTATATGATCCTATATGATCCTTAACCAAAGTCAGCTCAATAAATTTAATTTTTAAAAAATGATGCCCAGAACAGTGCTGACTGGCCAGTTATATACTTACCAATAGGCCCTCAATAAGTCAGCCCAGAATTTAGAAAAACAAGAATTTAGCAAAATGATCCTTGCTTTAAAAGATGAATGCATTATTCCCTGATTGGTATAGCTCAGTTGGTTGGGCATCATTCAGAAAAGTAAAAGGTCACTGGTTCACTTCCCAGTCAGGATGCATGCCTGGGTTGCAGGTTCAGTCCCTAGTTGGGGCACATGCAGGAGGCAACTGACTGATGTTTCTATCCCTCTCTTTTCCCTCCTTTCCCCTCTCTCCAAAAATAAATAAATAAAATGTTTTTTTTTTTTAAATTAAAGATAAATGCATTACCCTAAGACAATTTATTTCTCCTGGTATGTGCTCACAATTGTTCACCAGTCAGATACAAATTTTGAAATAATTTTGTAATTAAAATATTTAGCGTCTCATTTTTCTTAATAAATCAATACCATCCACTTTTGGCCTGTTTTTCAATGGCAAGCTACTTTCTTCCTGGTACAATGTAAGTTTCATTGTATTTGCATTATAAAGCCTTCCCACCCTTGAGAATTTCCACAGAGAATCTGAGGACTCCTTAAGAGTTCATCAGCTAAAGGATCCTTTGCTCTGCTAAGTAGTCAATCAATCCCTATTAGTGTGCAGAGAAATAGTCCCACGAAGCTTTCTAACTGTGAATCGTTTCCATCTTGGTTTGGTTTGAAATGTCATCCTGCCTGCACTGTGTATATTTCCATTGGCTTGGTTCAGTCCTTCCTTGTTGAACTGGCTAGAACTTTCAGCTGATCTCTGTCATCTGCCCTGAGTGGTATGGGTAAGGTCAGATCCTCAGTGTTCCAAACTGCAGGAGCCCAACCAACATCATCCAGGCAGGCGACCCATATCATTAAGTTTGGTGCAGCTAAGAGAAACTAACTGAGCTAGTTATAATCATTTATGTCCTTTTCCATCCTTTTATACATGGGACAGACTCTACAACTCAAGAAGTAATACATTTCAAATTTCTCTTAATAATGTGACAATGAGCAGTGAGGGGAGAACTTTTAGAAGTAGGTTCCTAAAATTTAGTGGTGTGAATGTTTCCAAACTGTGCAACTATAGCCATTCTTTAAAAAGCTGGCCTGTGAAAGCACCTTAGAACTCTTAATTGCACACTTGGGTATGTCCCTCTGCTCTGCCCTTCAGCAAGATCTAGTCCAACAGTTATTATTCTGGTGATGTGCTCTAGGAAGGAAAGCTGTATGCCAGAAGTTTCCACAACAAGACAAATGGAGCCATGAGGGCAAGGTCTCAAATAATGAGTACGAGGAAACAATCACTAGTCCAGCTCAGCCTTAACTCAGTGGCTGTGATGTAAGTTTTAGTGAAATAATAATAAGGGGTGGGTTGGGGAGGAGGAGAAGGAGGAAGACAGACTCCCAGCATGGGTTATGGAAAAGGATGCAGGAGATGAGCTTCTAGTTCTAATTCTGCGCCTGTCTCTATGACTTCGGGTAAGTCGCTTAACCTCTCCGAGCCTTAGTTTTGTTATCTGTGAAAGATAAAGGGTTTGAATTAGGTGAACTCAGCATTCTAGGCTCAAAAATTTCATGATTTGAACTTGTAAATAGTACCACTGATTCAAGAAAATGTCAGTGCATTTCTGTGCAATGTCAGTGCTTCCCTGTACAATAACATAAAAAGATCTTTTCATATATGAATGTATGGTTGCCTCTCGTGCATTTCCTCACTGGGAACTAGCCTGCAACCCAGGCATGTGCCCTGACTGGGAATCGAACTGAAATGCTCTGGTCCACAGGCCCGTGCTCAATTCACTGAGCTACATCAGCCAGGACAGATCTTTTCATATATGATACAAAATTTTTATAAACTCACATTGTCCCAGCTCGACTGATCTTCTTTTTTTAATGGACTGAGTTTGAGTTGTGTGGATGCTTAGATATAATTTGAATTTTCTGAATTAAATCCAGCTCTGGCTATCTGTAAGACTTTAACAACTTTGTGATTTAGAGAAAGCAACTCTGTCTAAAAGTTCACAATAGAAAAATCAAGCTAGCAATTCATGGTGACTTATTAGTTAGTGAGGGACCAACTGTTTCATGTGGACAACAATCATTACTGCCTGCATTTTCAAATAGAGACTAAACAGTTAAGTAATCAGCCCCAAGCCAGAAGTAGAGGGAGAAAGAATTCAAACTGAGTGTCAGGTTCCAAAGCTTCATATTTATTCAGAACCTGGGTCCCTGCTTCCTGAGTAGATGATTATTTTGATGACATCACTTTTAAAACAGCCAAGGCAGGACCAGGCCACTTATTTTCCAACACCTTAGAAAAAATAAACTTCCATTTACCCCTGAAAACCTTCCAGTCTTCAAAGTAAAAGGTTAAATTGGCTGCTTCTAACCTGAAGCACAAATTAGGGAAGAGAGCCCAACTCAGACCACAGCCAGTGGTTCCCCTACTTGGTTTGAGATTCGAAAGCAACATAATCCTTGAACTTGAGAATGTGGTATTTCCTTATCCATCTCCTGTTCACCCATCTTTTGTTGAAAATAATTCAACATCTCATTTGCTCTAATTTTCTTTCTTTATATCTTTGTATCTGAGCTCCCCCACCACCCGCCCCATTCATGTTCCTTGCTAATTGGAAGGTCTTTCAAAGAAAGTTCTCTTTGACATTTGGTCTCTGTTATTTTGTTTTTCTCCTTTTTAATAGAGAAGTTTTAGATTTTAAAAAAGAGTTAAACTATTCTAAAAAACCTCTAAATGTATTAACATATAAAACTGAATTAAAAAATATTTTGTTATACAAAGAATGTTTTTTGAACAAATAATGTGACTATTTAGTATTAAGTGGAAACACATTATAGTATAAATGCAAAAAATTCTTCCAAATCCTTTTTGAGAGAAAAAATTATGAAAGTCTTAAATTAGCAAATGAAAACATAGCGTCCAGTAATATTGTTTCCTAAATATGCCTGAAATCTGTCATAATCTGCTTTCCTGGAACAATAAGGAAGTGGTTCCAAGCCCCACATCGCTATCATTTTCCAGACAAAGGTTATCTGTGCATTATATTCAATATAGAATTTTCAAATTTTGAAACATTTTATTATTACAGTAATGGCTATTGCCGTTTCTAACAGACACCCTGTCAGAAGGTTTAAAAAATGTATGCCTCGGTTCATGCAAAAAAACACAAAGGTCAAAACTTTTAAAATGTCACTTCTTCTGCAGTTTTGCATAGAAAATACATTGGATCAGTGGGAGGGCTCCTTGCCCATAGAAACAGGCTGGAAGGGAAGAATGTAACCCTGCTGCTGAATTTCCACTTTCGCTGCAGCTGCGGGCTGAGCAGAAAGGCACTGTGGGAGCCCATTGTTACCCCAGCTGGGTAATAGTTTTCTTATTTTACAGTCAGCAACCAAGGGGGGTTGGGGTGTCTCCGTAAAGTGCCTGAAAAAATATATAACTCCTGCAAATAGATCACTTTCTCCCTCCTCGGTGAGAAACAGGAATCTATAAATTGTGTACTTCATTTGGCCCCACGGGTGTAATTAAATAGCATAAACAAAGCAACCCCCCAAAGGATGGAATTTTCAGATTCAACATATTTCCCTAACAAACCAAGGCTTTAGGGAAACACGATGACTTGGTACCACAATCGTTTGCTCCATCTAGCATCAGCCAATTATTCTTTCCCTTTTACTTTATTTGAAATTCCCCCGCCGTATAGTGGAAGGACGAAGGTGTAAAGCTAAAATTTTAATTTCAAGAGTTTTCAGCAAGGCAGAATTTTAGGCATCCAAGTTCTATCAAAAGCTTCCAGATTCCACTGTTTACTACACAGGTTGCTAAATTTGTATAAATGATGGTTTGGTTGTGGAGTAAACCTTCCTGGCTAAAGTTTGAGCAGTGCCTGGACTTCTAGCTTGTTTTGTTTTGCTTTTAACTGTGAATTGTCAATCGCATTTTTGTTACCATGGAAACTAATTTTTAAGGTGAAAAGTCACTGATCTCTTGTTATTTTTGCTGCAGGAATGAACATTCTAGCAACTTGCCAGGGAAGAGCACATTGCATGCAGGTGAGGCAGTTTCTAGTGATGGCCTGACGACCGAATTTCTGGCCTTGAAGTCACAAGGGGACTATGCTTATACATCTCAAAAAGCCAGATGACTTTAAAATTGGATATTTCAAAAATAATGAGACTGTTTGTGCAGAGACTAAAATGAAACTATGATGGTTGGAAACTACTTTGATTCTTTTCAGAGCAACCAGGAGTGTCAGCTTTCTCATTTCTTATGCAGTTAGTTGCCATTACTAACTTCCTATGAAATGTTCACTTTGAACATTTTGAGTTTTGAAAATGTCCACTTTGATTACTTGGGTCTTTGGGCATCCAAGAAATATTTTCAAAAAAATTAAAACTGCCCTGGCCGATGTGGCTCAGTAGATCGAGCACCAGCCTGTGAACCAAAGGGTTGCTGGTTTGATTCCCAGTCAGGGCATGTGTCTGAGTTTCGGGCCAGGTCCCCAGTAGGGGGTGCATGGGAGGCAACCACATATTGATGTTTCTCTTCCTCCCTTCCCTTCTGTCTAAAATAAAAAAGTAAAACTCTTTAAAAATAAAATAAAAAATAAAAACAAATAGTAAACAATCCTAGAGTGTGCCAGTAAATTATAGCCAGTTTTGTGACTGGCTGAAAAGTCAGAAAGCTGAGGAGAAACTTGATGGATTTTCATTTTGGAAGTACTAAATAAATAAAATCTGGTCTCTATTCTTATCATTGGTCTGAAGAAAATTTAAGTTTCAGGCCCTATTCTTGGAAAGGAAGAGAAAGCCTCTTCTTTTTGTCACTGAGTGTAAAAACAGCTGAGGGCACAGACAGTGATAGGAGCATAATAAGTGTTCAATAAACACTTTTCAGTGGCGCTGCGCTGGTTGCTTAGGAAAGTTTTAGTACTGTGTTCATTTTGACAAGACCAACAAATGAATCAACAAATATGTGTTTATCAGAATGCATATGCTATTCATTCCTAGGGATTGTTTTTATGATCATGTGATGGTTTCAATCTAAGAAAAGGATTCTGGACATGTGGGCCCTTGTACATGAGCAAACAGCAGCAGCAAAAGGCAAAAACAAGAGCAAGTGAGATTTTAGTGTTTTGATTTTTTATTGTGTGTATGGGTAAGAACAAAATGCCAAGAATCACCAGATAGGCAACAGATGATGAAAAGAATGGGGATATGTCAAAAGCTGATTGGTCCTTTTAGCAGAAGTTATCTCCAAGATGAGCAGCTTTCACCAGAGACTCAAGATGTAAGGACATGGAGACACAAAGAACAGCACAGCATTTGCAATTCTCCTCACCTCTCAGGGAAGACAGTTTGGATTAAGCCTAACATACTTCTTTTCCATTGATCTTTGACCTAAATTTGTGTATCCTGTTCAAGAACATTTCTTTAAGGATAGTGTGTAAAACAAGGCAAGGCAAAGATAGCAAGGCAACCAACTATGAGCTGGGCTCCACAAGCTAGGCTCCAGCCAGGGGGCACAGGTGGAGTCCAGGTTTCAGCTGCCCAGCACTGATGTCAGGGGAAAGGGTGCCTGTCTTCACCTTGAGGGAGCTGAGAGAAGGCGAGGCCATTTTGAGTCCCAAGTCTGCAAATGGCAGCTCTTTTAAAGATAGTACATACTACGTTGTTTTGTGATTTTTAGTTTTCTTATCTGTCTTCCCTATTAGGCTATGAGCTTCTCCAAGGCAAGGCTGAGCTCATTGAATTCCTACTCCTAGCCCAGTTCAGAAATGTCTATTGAATGAATGCATAAATGAATGAATGAAATCACAACACATCACATGGGAAAAAGGAAAAATGAAAGAAATCCCAAGAGACCTTTTAATTCTCCTACCCCATCCCACTTTGCCCCTCCCAATTCACCACCCTGCCTTGCTGCATCCCTCCCCAACCTACCCCGTTCTCACCCAACCCTATTCACTCTACAGTAGTTACTAGAGTAAAACACAAAATCCAGATAAAACAAGTCTTCATTCTGAAGAGAAAATTAAAAAAAAAAACTGTGATGCAGCTTAGGCCGGTGTGGCTCAGTTAGTTGCAACCTTGGTGGGTAACTAAAAGGTTACAGGTTGGATTCCCAGTCATGGGACATACCTTGGTTGCAGGTACTATCCCCAGTTCAGGTGCTGGCAAGCCCAGTCCAGACACATATGATCCCTGTCTAGGCACTGTTCTCATGTCTGGGCAGGTACAGGAGGCAACAAATCAATGCTTCTCTCTCCCATTGACGTTTCTTCCCCTTCCTCTCTCTCTTCCTTTAGCTCTAAAAGCAATGAAAACAAAATGTCATGTCCTCAGATGAGGATAAAAAAGCAAATAAAAACTTTGATGCAAGAAAATAAATGATTTTAAAGAAAATTAAAGTTCTGCCCTGGCTGGTGTGGCTCAGTGGATTGAGTGCCAGCCTGCAAAACAAAAGGTCTCTGGTTGGATTTCTGGCCAGGGCACATGCCTGGGTTGCTGGGTCCTCAGCTGAGGGGGTGCAAGAGGCAACCAATCCACGTTTCTCTCACACATCAATGTTTTTCTCTCTTCCTTTCCCTCTCTCTAAAAATAACTAAAATATTTTAAAAAGCAGAAAATAGACAAAAAATAAATTTAACCCTCTATTTTTTCTCTTTATATAAGTTTCACTGAAGTCAGTTTCTGCACTTGAATTATCTCACTGGGACAGTGGTATCTTTTACTTAAAATGCTTTTGTTGAAATCCTGACATTTACCTTTAATATATTAACACCCTCAGGTGATTTTTGGCTGAAACTGAGAAACTGAAACTGAGAAACTCCTCTTGTCATCTTAGGGAGCATTTGGGGGTAGAATGGCTCAAATGCATTATATATGATTGTTTCAATTTTCTCATCAGTGAAATGGGGATAATAATATCTACTGTCCCTAGTCCATTGAGTCATGAGGATGATAAATGGATACTGCTAGTGAGTGCTTTGGAAAGATTTGAGTTAAAAGCAGAGTGGATTTTCAAAACAAACTTGAGAGTCAATCTTCCATCAGTGGCTAACTTCATGAAAGGAGAAGATGAGTAAGAAAAGAAACACCAGATACCAATGAACTTTGCAGCCTTTACAGTTAATTACAAACTCATAATAATAAAGATTGAAAATTTGAAACAAAGGGTACGTTATGCTGTTTTAAGGGAGAAAAGACATACTTTAAGGGAAAACCTAACAATATTCTTGCACTAAAAATGCCACACTATCTTGGTAAAAAGTTACAAGGAGTAGACAGGTAGAAGATTACAACTATTTTGTTTTAATTGCTTGGTGTGAAGGGAAGAGTGAGGAAATAGAACACTTTTGTTTTGGTTTTCATCTAATAGTTGAAAATTGTGGGTAGATAATGACTAGCTAAATTTAAAAAAGCACAGAAATGACAAAGTAGCAGAAGGAAAAATAGAAATGAATTCAACTAAATCAAATGAAAAAAAATCAAAAAGAAGATAAGAAAAAAGAACACATAATAAAGTATACCAAATAATGATGATAAAGTAAGACACAAAAATAACACAAGCATATCCACTATTACACTAAATGTGAATGAGATAAATTGCTTTATTAAAAATCAGTTTATCAAACTGTGTTTTAAGAAAAAACTTAGCTATATGGTATTTCAAAAAATTCTTCTAACAAAATGATAAGAAAATCAAAGAACAAACATATTAGCACATATGAACAGAAAGAAGTGATGACATTAATATCAGACACTGAAGAATTTAGGACTGGTGGCTATAAAAGACAAAAGCAGTCATTATGTAATAATAAAATCCACAAGTTGTTAAGATAAGCTATTAACCTAAATGTGCTAAACAATGTAGTAATTATAAACAACAAAAATAAATAATATAATAAAATAACATGATAACAGTTTCCATTACCATGGAATTAAAACATCCCCAAAACAAATGGACATGATTTGTAAAAGGTTAAGGGGAACCTTCATATGCATTCAATGGCCAATAAGTAATTAGAACTTTAAAAAATGCAAATCCCACCTGAATTCCTAATTTAGATCATAACAGTCAGCATAAGGACCAATCAATCTCAAGAATTATTTTAGGCTTCTCAGGTATCCAAGAAAGTCCTTAGTACTAATTGGTGTGCAAAACTAGACAGCCCATTTTGTAAGTGGTCAATTATTTGGCTGACTTACTCAAAGCTAATGACCTGGGTGGTGTTATGTAAAAACCTCCTAACTGCATGCCTTAAGTATACCCAAACTTACAGAATAACTTTGCTTCTGTAGAAGAACTAGAACCATCTCCCACAATATTCCTAAATAAGTGCATTTTTCCTTAATAAACATTACCTTGCTTGCTGCATAGACATGTTCGTAAGAGATTTTATGTAAATCAAATCCCATTTTCCAGTTGACTAACCTACCATTTCAAATTTGTTTTCTTCCTTGATTGATTCTCAATTGACAGAGGCACTTACATTTTAGCTTTAAATTTTTCTTCCCCCCTGAGTGTTTCTACTGAAGCATTAATGATCACTAAACAAGTGATTTGGAGACAACTGCTTAAAGGAAATCTTCAGTGAATCCTTCTGTAAAGTATCCTTTTGTTAAGTGAAAGCTCCTCTGTAATATTAATAGTAACCCCATAATTTACATGTTTAGAAAGTGTAGTGGATATCTCTTTTTGTTCCCTAGCATCCATAGCCTCCTCCGGTAACTATACCTTTGGCAGTGAAAGCTCTGTGAAATCATCCATTGTCAGTCCATGTGGTCCCAGCATAGGATTCCATTCCTGACTCCAAGGATGGAGGATACAGCCCAAGCCCAACTAGTGAGCAATGTATTCACCACCCACATGATTGTGGGCTCATTCCATGATGGACACCTTGTTCAACCACAGCCAAGGAGATGGAATGACACATCTGACTGTGACTTCTATAAGAGAGAAAATTATTTCCCATTGGAGCTGAAATCTATGAAGATGTTGGAAATGGAGCCTTTGGCTCCATCTTACTAGCACATCAAGATTAAGAATGAAGCCAAGTTAGCAGAAGTCACAGCAAAGCAGTTCAACCACTGAACTGCTTTGTTTGACTGCTGAAGTAGTCATGCTTGAAGCCAGTCCTACTCCTGAACTTTTCAGTAGGTGAGCCAATTAATTTGGGTTTTTATTCAACAAGGCTTAGGATGGGTTTTCTCTCTCTTGAAACCTCTAGCATGACTTCAGACACTGAAAGTTTGAATTTTTGAATTATATATATACATATATATATATTCAGTCCACAAAACTTCAAATATATGTGTCTGCATTCACTTATCTACCAAAAGAAAGTTCTGACATTTCTTTAATCACATAGTCCTAATGTTTGTGCACAGAATAGCAGCTCCTAGAAGTGAGATTTTAGAATTCTTTTCACAGTCTTTCCCAGAACCCATTGATTCTCAGAGGTTGCAAACTTATGTCTGGGTCTTTTCTGCCAAAGCAGAAGAGTTTATTTAATGACACAGTTGAATTTCTAAAAAGTCAACTCTGAGCTTTCATAAGAACTTAATCATGTGTCCAGTGTATTTAAAGTATTTGAAAGAATCCAAACCTGCATGAGAATTTAGATGCCAGAGGGCTCTGTGAATGTCTGGTCACTGAGAGCCCTCGTTTACAGTGGAGATACCTTAGCCAGCTGCTTCATTTTTATTTTTCCCAACACTAGCAGCCACTGCTCTTACTCCATGATATTTAGAAACAGACTGTGACTATAACCCAGATCCAAGGAATTGATGGACAGTGTCTCCCAAGCAGTCACTCTTCTCAAGGTTTCTGATTCTTAAGCAAACAATGCTTTTGCATTCTGCTTTTTAAAACATGAATGGCATAAAACCAAAAATGAAAATATAGGAGTTATTGAATTCTGTTTCCTCTCAGTGCACTTATCATCAAGTCATTCTCCCTTATCCATTTCTCAATTGAAAATAAGGATTTAGATCCTATAGGAGGTCTTAGATCCCTTTTATGATAGCAATTCTTGATTGCTTATATGTTATTTGAAAGGTCCTCAGAAGATCTCCTCTTCTGCAAACATCGCCAGATCCTGTGAATTGGCACATTCAGTTGGTGAAGGCTCTCTTCCTTGTTTGTAGATAGCAGCCTTCTTGCTGTGTCCTCACAGTAACTTT
Source organism: Sturnira hondurensis (assembly GCF_014824575.4). Taxonomy (NCBI): domain Eukaryota; kingdom Metazoa; phylum Chordata; class Mammalia; order Chiroptera; family Phyllostomidae; genus Sturnira; species Sturnira hondurensis. The sequence continues at coordinate 4,345,036 of NW_028076312.1, read as the reverse complement.
CCTTGGTGCATGTGTGTGTGTTCACATGTGCATGAGCTCTCTGGTCTCTTTCTCTTCCTATAAGTATTCTAATTCCAGGACGGGGGATGCACACTCATGTTCTTATCTAAATATAATTATCTTCCTGAAATCCCCACCTCCCGATACCATAACATTGAGATTTAGGACTTCAACATGTGCATTTGGCAGAGGGACACAAACATTTAGTCCATGACAGTCTCTGTTGGCTCTTTGTCTTAGTCTCCATGCTCTTCTCAGTGTCTCTCTTCTCTGCTTGGTCTCTAGGATTCAAGAAGGCAGGAGATCTGTCTGTCACAGTCTGTGTTCCTAGAAGACAGAATCTGTACATACTAAATTCTTATTAAATGTTTGTGAAATCAGTAAATGGATCCCTGAGTCTAACTCAGTAGAGCAACCAGTTCATCATCAAATGTCTGCAGTCTCCAGAGAAAGAGATTGGACAGAGGAATTCTGGGCAGGAGGGGCATACAACACACAGTGTTCAAGATTGGGGGGCGTGTGTTGTTGAACGTGGACTTTGGAAGGAGCTTTGGAGCCTGGGCACTCGGGATTTCTGATGGGCTATGTGCCCAAGGAGCCAGGATGGGACACCAAGAGAAAGGAGTAGGGAGCTTGCACAGGATTGCACTAGGCTCAAGGGAAAGGAGTACACAGTCAGTATGTTTCTTTCATTGTCCTGAAACATTGTTCTGAGTTCAGAAACTCATCAGGGTATATATTTGACCCAGGAGTGTGCATTTGGCCAAGACATTTCCAAGATTCTGTCTTCCAGAAATCTAAACACTTGGGGTGGGATACAGGAAAGGGAGGAACTTAAACATTACAATTCTTAAAAATCCTGCCAGCCTTTGGATTCAATTTTTTTCTCTTGCTGATTTTATCTTAACATGCAACTGCATATATGTTAGCATTTACTGACAACATTTCATGTAACTCTTCATAGTTATCTCTGGAAGATTTTAGGGAACTTCTAAATTCTGCATTTTATAATTTTGAAATGCTTGAATATCTTAATATGTTTGTATGGTTTCATAATCTGGAAATAATCAATAATATATTTAAAATAAACTTTAAACAAGTTGAGAGAAGGTGGGGTAGATGTTTGAATGTGACATACAATCCTGTCCCCCATTGGGACCAAATGCATCAGAGACTGTTTTCCATCAAGCTTGGAACCCCAGTTCCTTCCACCTCTGATGTGCTATGTATCTAAAAGACCTAAGGAGTGTGATGCAAAGGAGGGTAGAAAGTGTGGGGGAAGATCCTGCCAGTCTCGTAACATCATCTTAGACTGGTTCTGGTTGCAAGGTATGCAAACCTTACTCAAGATCACTCAAAGCTTCTGCTTTGTGTGCTGGCTTCTGAACCCTCAGGCTTGGATAGCAGCCTTCAAAGCCCACTCTCCCATAAACCACATGACAGTAAAAATCTAAGATCAGATGAAAAGACCACTTTCTGTTTTTTTACTCTTTAAGACTTACATATCACTTCCAGCAAAGATGGAGGCGTAGGTAGACACACTTGGCCTCCGCGCACAACCAAAAGGAGGACAACTAATTTAAAAGCAGAAGCAACCAGAACTGACAGGAAATTGAACTGTTTAGAAGTCTGACAACCAAGGAGTTAAAGAAGAAAGATTCACTTGGACTGGCAGGAGGGGTAGAGATGGGTGGAGAGGATGCATGGTAAGATGGCAGCTGGAGGACTGGGTGGGTGAGGTGGTGGCTGGTGGAGCAGGTGGTCCCACATCTGCATGCAGATAAACTGGGAGCAACAACTGGGGAGTGAGACAGACTGCACAACCCAGGGTTCCCATATGGGGAAATAAAGCCTCAAAACTTCTGGCTGAAAAAATCTGTGGAGGTAGAGGCAACCAGAGAAACTCCCAGCCTCACAGGAGAGTTTGTTGGAGAGACACACAGGGTCCTAGAATGTACACAAGCCCATCCGCCTGGGATTCAGCACCAGAAGGGCCCAATTATCTTAGGGGTAGCTGGGAAAGTGATTGAAAGCCAAGAGCCAAACAAATGGCATTGTTCCCTCTCAGAACCCTCCCCCCCCATACACTGTCACAATAGCAAAATGGGTTGCCCTGCCATGATGAATACCTAAGCCTCCACCCCTTACTATGTAACAGGTGTGCTGAGACAAAAAATATGGGCCTATTGAAAGAACATATCAAAGCTCCAGAAAAATAACTCAGCAATGAAGAAATAGCTAACCTATCAGATGCAGAGTTAAGAACACTGGTAATCAGGATGCTCACAGAAATGGCTGAGTACAGTTGCAAAATACAAGAAGAGGTGAAGGCTATGAAAAGTGAAATAAAGAAAAATATACAGGAAACCAACAGTGAAGGGAAGGAAACCAGGGCTCACATCAATGATTTGGACCAGAAGGAAGAAATGAACATTCAACCAGAACAGAATGAAGAAACAAGAATGCAAAAAAGTGAAGAGAGGCTTAGAACCTCTTGGACAACTTTAAATGTTCCAACAGCCAAATCAAAGTGGTGCCAGAAGAAGAGGAAGAGCAAGAAATTGAAACTTACTTGAACAAATAATAGGAGAAATTCCACAATCTGGAAAAGAAATAGACTCCCAGGAAGTTCAAAAAGCTCAGAGTCCCAAAGAAGTTGGACCCAAGGAAGCATACACCAAGGCACCTGATAATTGCATCATCCAAGATTAAAGATAGGGAGAAAATCTTAAAAGTAGCAAGAGAAAAGGAGACAGTTACCTACAAAGGAGTTCCCATAAAACTATCAGCTGATTTCTCAAAAGAAACCTTACAGGCAAGAAGGGGCTGGAAAGAAGAATTTAAAGTCATGGAAGGCAAGGGCCTACATCCAAGATTACTCTCGGATCCAGCAAAGCTATCATTTAGAATAGATACAGTGTTTCTCAGATAAGGTAAAGTTAAAGGAGTTCATCATCACCAAGCCCTTATTATATGAAATGTTAAAGAGACTTTACCTAAGAAAAAGAAGATCAAAACTATAAACAGTAAAATGACAACAAACTCACAACTATCTACAACTCAACCTAAAAAACAAAAACAAAAACTAGCAAACAACTAGAAGAGGAACAAAATCACAGAAATAGAGATCACATGGAGGGTTATCAGTGGGGAGGGGGACAATGAGGGAAAAGATTCAGGGAATAGGAAGCATAATTCGCAGATACAAAATAGACGGGGGAGGTTAAAAATAGTAAATGGAAAAGCCAAAGAATGTATATGCATGGCTCATGGACTTCAGCTAATGGGGGAGGGAGGGATGCAGGGTGGAAGGGGAGAAAGGGGAGAAAAAAATGGGACAACTGTAATAGCATAATCAATAACATATACTTTATAAAAAAGACTTAGATACCATGTGATATACAACAAGTCCATTTGCAGGACTGCAGTCTTTTGAACATTATGTCTCTCTTTTATATAGGATTACACTAGATATTAATTTCAGAATGTTATAACCCAAAGAATTAAAACCCAGTGTGTCAGTTTTCTCAGGCTATTATAAAAACTGGGTGGCTTAAAACAGACATGTATTCTCTCACAGTTCTAGAGGCCAGAAGTCTGCAATTAAGGTGTCAGCAGGGCAGCACTCACTCCAAAAGCATTAGGGGAGGATCCTTTCTGTGTCTTCCAGCTTCTGGTGGTTACAGCAGTCCCTGGTGTTCCTTGACTTTCTGCTGCTGCACTTTATCTTCTCCCTTATGTGTCTCTCTCCTTTTCCTATACATACACTAGACATTGGGTTTAAGTCCCATCCAGTATGAACTCATCTTACTCATTACACCTGCAATGACCCTATTTCCAAATACAGGTGCATTCTGAGCTACTGAGATTTCAACATATCTTTTTGGGAGACACAATTGAAGCCCAAAAGTTCAAGTTTTCACAAGTAGCATAACTGGACTTACCACTCAAATTTCATGGTGTAATTTATTTCATTTGCTTTAATTATTTTTTCTTTTCTAGTCATCTTAACCAAAAAGATAATTTTGAACACGAAGCATCGGGTAGATTATTTTAACGGCTCTACACCTAGCTGGTGCTCTTTGTAAAGGAGGTTGTTGTACCACCTCCACTGGGGATGCTGTGGAGGGGAACTGAGATCCCATAGCGCCTGGTCCTCCCCCTCCTTCTCCCTGTTCTTTGGGAATATGCATGTAACTGTTGCCTAGAGGAGAAAACAACATTTGGAATTTGTTCTGAGGAATTTTAGAACCAGGAGCACTTACAGCAAAATGCTGGGGCTGAAGGACTTAACTTTTTGTTCTCTGAGTGCCATTGAGAAGACAGGATGGACAAGGCATTACCTGTGGGAGGGAGGCAGACACTTGAGTTCTATTTCTAACTTTCCATTACCTTGATGTCTGACCTTGTAAAAGCTTCTTCTATTTTTTTAAAATCTCTGTAGCTGATTTCTTCATCTTCAAAGTGCAGGTGGTTGTCATGAATATTTGTTTCCTGTAGGTTTGGTTTTGTAAGCCTCTTCTCAGATAAAAAGTACCATGCAGCTGTGAAGTATTGTTCTTATTAATAACTTCATTTTGGCATAAACTCACCCACTTCTCATACTTCATGTTAATATTCTGCTGCAGAAAATATGCTTCAATAACAACCTGTATGATTTCCTCTGTCTTCTCATTTTGAGACTAATCTATACACAAACTGGTTAAATTGTCCTAAAGCTGAATGCATTTTTTCTCTTTGTCAGTGTCTAAACATGACTATGTCTTCTATATAGAAACATCAATTTTATCCCTCTTGGTCCAGCTATTAGTTGCCAGCTGTATTTAGTCAGCTTGAGCTGCTATAACAAAATACCATAGACTGGGTGGCTTAAACAATAGGGAGTTATTTACTGCAGTTTCAGAGGCTGGAAAGTCCAAGATCAAGTTTCTGGTCAATCTGGGTTCTGGTGAGAGCCTGTTTCCTTGTTTGTAGATTGCTGTGCCTTCACATGGTGAGATAAAAAGGGGGGAGAGGCCATAAGAAACTCGGCTTTATGACTTCCTCTAACGCTAATTTACTGCCCAAAGGTCCCATCTACAAACACCATCACATTGGGAATTAGGGCTTCTACATGTGAATTTGGGGCAGCAGAGTCATAATTTGGTCTCTGGTACTAGGGATCGACTATCCATGGACAAGATTACTTGGTCCCGATTTGCTCAAGACTACTTACAGACAGCACTGGTGGTTTGTTTTCGGTCTTTTTAGCTGATCTAGCGATATCAAGATAACTGGTTCATTATACTCCTGTACCACTGGCACCACCTCTGTCTCTCCCTGTGCCCCCACTCCAGCCCTGGGTCATGATCAAAGCTGACCCCAGGACACCCCAGCATGGGCACAAGTGAAGACTTTCCAGACCTTTCTTTGGTGCAAGCACAGAGGGGGACCCTATCCCAAGTGAAGCAAGAAACTGAAAGCCTCAGCCTTGTCTAGGCCCAGGTGGAAAGACTCACTGAATAGCAGAGTGCTGAACTCTCTGTCAGTAGAAGGCATCTTAGCTGAGTGTACGAAGGGCTGTTAGCCTGAGGATCTGGATTTACTTGAGTAAGAGGGCATCTCACTCTCCCCTGGTGCTAAGATCCCCAAATAGGGTGCAAGTGTCCAGAAGACATACAGGACAACAGAGAGCCATGTCTGCCCACTAGCTTCCTTCTCTCACTTACATCCTTTGCATAACCTCTTTTCAGGTTTGGGATAAAGTGATTATGAATCAAGTCCAAGATTATTCCCAAAGTCCTTCAGCCTGGCCAGAACCCTCTGTGTTCTGTGATGAGCACAGACAACTCAGACCTGGTGCCCACTTGCAGTTTCTTTCTAACCTACCATGGTGCTACTACTGGAAGCATCCTAAGGGTTCTGGTTGGACATAATTCTAGCTTCAGATGTGGCAAAAAAATAATGAGTTCTTTGGAAACTCAGTGTGCCAGAGGGTTTTCAAGCCACATACTTCCCACTTAATGTTTTTTATTAAGTTAAAAATACTGAGAAATGCAGGCACATGCATGCACTGGAACTCCTCCAAAATATAAAGGATTTTAAAAAATCTGTTATGTGTTTGTGGGTGTCAAGTAGACCTCTCTTCATGCTTGTTTCTCCAGGGACTTTGCTAACACCCTAGAAGGTAAGTAAGTTGTGGTCACTCTCTCCAAGCTTTTGTCTTTCAATTTGTGAAGTCTGACAGCATTTCATTTTTAGAGTCAAACCTTTTTGAGCAAGACCGACCCATCTTTTGGGGCAGGATTTAGAGCTGCATGCACAACCACAAAAACTACACGTCTCAGGAAATCTTTTTGCCTGATGAGTCACGCCGCTAATAGATGTGTTTTTCCATAAAGTGCGATTAATAATTCATCCAGCCTTTGTCAAACTTAACTCTATTGTTTGAACAGAATGTGAAATACCCACAAGTGTTTGGTGCCATTGTCTTCCAGATTAGGAAAGCAACCAAAACAGAAGGACCCTTCTAAGAAGCTGGCTCTTGATGCTGGCCTGTGTGTTGGTTAAAAAGGACACGAACCAATCCTAAAAAGGCTGGACACCGAGGGAAAGGGCCAGAACATCTGCTCACAAGCTCCTTCTGTAACACCATGTTGACAGTGATTGAAAAGTAAATTGCTTTTTAATAAGTGTGATATTCTTGGGGAAACAGTACTAAAGGGTTAATTTAATGCTTGACCCATTAAAACATTTGACTGCAATGAGAAGTTTCGTGGCTGATTGGATGATTATTTCTGCAAGAGAAGTGGTTGAAAACTGAGACTCGCTGCTCCCTGAGCCAGGTAATCAAGGGAAATCGGCAGCAAGGGGGGGTTGTGGCCGGGGAATGCCAGAATGGCTACCTGAGATTCTATTACCTGTCGTCTTTCAAGCATAATAATGAGATTATAGTAACCCTAAACTGGCTGAAAACAGAAATCTGTCTGTCTGTCAAGTTCATTGTGTTGAGTTTTACAACAACCCAGGTCTGGTTCCCCTGAACATGCAATGATTACACTGGGAACAGGCCTCAAGGAAATTCGGGGCAAACTTCAGGCTTGCTTAGATTTTGATTTCTGACCAAAGCACTATTGTTTAGTGTATAAAAAACTTGCTAATTTTTTTCACCATGTGATTCAAAAATTTATAATATGATATTGCAACAAGCCTTTCCTTTCCCATGTGGGTCACAGACTGTCTGCCAGTCCTAAAAGGGTATATTAGGATCCATGTTCCCCTGGCTCCAGCCACATCTGCATGCTCTGAGTTTACACCTACCCTCATCATACACCCTGGAATTACCCTGCGTCCATGTTAACTCCCCCTTCACTTTGAAGGAAAATTAGGGCCTGCAGTTAAGAGGCAGGAACCTCCTTTATTCTTGAGGAAGATGATGTTTCATATTGGGAAGTTGTCTTGTGTCTTGTTCAATTGAAAACCAGTCAGGTCACCATTTTGATGTCTATTACAGACGGTTGAAATGCTGTGAGTTGCCCCCTCCATCAAAATGACAGCTAACATGTCATGAGAACTCCTTCTAACCAGCTACTGTCCTAGTCATTTGGCATATCCCATCTCACTCAGTCCCTACCAGATCCTATGTTGGGGGAACTACCTTCAGTGTCATTTTCTAGATTGAGGCAGAAGGAGTTAAATGTCAGGTGTCTAAATGGACTGAAGTATCATCCCCATATGATAAGGTTGTGCATTCAATCCCTGTTGGGACGCAGGAATGAGCATCAACCAATGAACACATGAATGGGTGGAACAGCAAATCAATGCTTCCCTCCCTCTCTCTCTAAAAACCAAGGAATAAAAAGTAATTTATTTAAAAAAGGGGGTTCTTGAGTTTTCATAACTAGCAGAAGGCCCAGGATTTGATGCCAGAGCCTGGGATCCCAGCTCCCAGGTCACTGCCTCCTTGGTAGCACAGCAGCTGGACTCTGAAGACTGATTCTTAACAGACTGACTTAGAAATGCCATGTGTTCTTTTAAGCAACATAATAATGTAGAACAGCAACCAGAAACAATTCAAAAATGGCTAATCTTGTAAACACCTTGCTTTATGTGAACTGACCCCAGGTAACACTCACGTCTTTGTTTCCAGAGGTTGCTTCTGTAATGCTCCATGCCTGCAACTTTAACCTTTCAGAGACTATTTATTAATTTTCATGACGAACATCAGATGACTTCAAAATAGATTAAAGGAAAGGAAAATATGGATAAACTAAAATTCAGCCTAAGTCCCCAGAAGAGAAGAAGAAATACTAATAGTTTCCTCTGTGGGAGAGAATTGTTGCCTTGGACAGCCAAGCACCTGAGGCGTTGCCATTGAGTGGACTGAGACAGCGAAGGAATTCTGCATACTTCTCTAGAATTTTTCCTTGGCCATGGATTTTCCCTGAGGTGAATTCTGTTGCTTTGTATTTTGTCTTTACTATCTGTAAGATGGAAAGAGTAGTTCTCATTTCTTCAGATTGTATCTCCACCACCACAGCCAAGGCCCTGTTCTCCTGAGCTTCAAATGAGACAATTGGGTGGAAGAGCCTTTGGTAGCCTGGGATCTGACAAACATGAGCCTTTGTGTTTGTGCTCACAGTGCTGGATGGACTCCTGGCACATGGGTCACACAGTAGGGCTCTGGACCCAGCTGGCTACACTGAGAAGGGATTGACTGAAGGAGGCCTTGGGGCCCAGAGGAAAGCATCCCCACTGATCCCTTTGTACCTGGCTAACTCTAAACACAGAACCTGCAGTCAGTCCAGCAGTTAACTGAAGAATATGCATAGAATAGACACACACAACAGGTGACAAGGGGCCCAGCAGCTCTAACACAGTGCAATTCGGGTATTAACTCCACCACCTTTCCTCACTGAAATGGAATCACTCTGCATACCTTGGGGTCTGCAGGGGTAAGCTTCTTCCCTCTGCTACTACCATCCTTGAGTCACCTGAGAACTTCTGGTTCTGCAGGATAGCCAGGGTTCTGGTCAGTTGACCCCTCCCAGCATAGGGCCAAAGATGTGTGAAGAATGGTCTTTACAACATCAGCCTTGAAGCCAGCAGACTGGCCTGTCCCTTTGATAATATGCTCTACGTGACCTTGTCACTATTAACAATGACAACTACTATAATAGCCTGTTTTCTGTGCCTCTCATTTCTACTAGGAGTTAGAGAACAAAGTGGTTTCATGGTATCCACCCATAAGGAGCACAGGACAGATTATATAGGGGCCATCATAACCATCGCAATAACCCAGCATTAGTGAGTTCCCAGCCATGCAGACTGCCATCACCTTTCTCTGATTTGATTCTGAGAGCCACTCTGAGTGAGGTTAGTTGGCCAGGGCTTTTTACTCCCATTTTATGGACTTGATCTTGCCCATACAAATGCTATCAATTCTACGGAGCTAATATGCAGGACTCTCTGCCATCCCTAAGGGCCAGGAGGACCCTGATAGAGCCTCTGTCACAGATGATCACAGTTCTGTTCTCCCCATAGCTGTCCCCACTACCCCAGACTACACCCCTGAGATTCTCAAGAATCTCAGCCAGAGAGACTTTCTCAATTCGCCCAGCACCTGAGTTTTGATAGCCCACTCAAGGCCATGCCCTATGGTGGATAAAATGATGACCCCTGAACTGGAAACATATACAACCAAGAAGCAGAAATTAGGCACCAGTGAGCAAGCACTAGGGAAAGTAGAATGCACCAAGAAAAATGAGCTGTGAGGAGGAATGATCACTTCTGAAACTGTGAGGAGGCATCATTTGGGAAAAGACCATGGAAGAGGGTATAGACAGGTGTAGATGTGGAAAATACATTCCCAGTGGAGGGAGGAGTGTGGACAAGGCCATGAGGCAGCAAGGGGCTTCGTGTGCGAGGAGAACTCCACTTGCTTAAGGAACAGAGCAGACCCCTGAGGGAGTGAGGCTGGAAGAGGGTCTGGAAGACAAATGAATGTCTAAGGGAAGATGGTGGATTGCATCCAACAAGTGCTGGAAGCACTGGAAGGCTCCCCACGTTTGAACACCAGACTGGAATGTGCTCAGGGAGGGCAGAACGGAAGACCATGTGCAGGCACTCAAGAGAGCAGCAGCAGCAGCTGGCAGTTACGCAGGCTGACTCGTGCTTTTTGCTTTCTCTCCTCTTATCCCTCCATCCACTTTGACTGATTCACATGTTTGCAGTCATCCATCCAGAAGTAGGGTCTACCTGCGGTTCATGAATCAGATGTGGAACAATCTGGAACCCTTCCTTCTTATAGAGGGCTTGGCCACTCTACTCTGCTTTTCTTGAATTGTTTACCTGGGTGTGAAAATGTTTTCTCCCCTGACCAAATGGTTATTTGAGATATAACAGATCCTGTACATTTTAGAAAGAAAGGGCAGTGGAGTTCATGAAATCCTATGTAATTAACCTTTTGAAAAGGTGTTGGGAGACCTCAGGTTATGATTCAATTCTTATATTTGGCATTTTGATTATGATGACCCTGTGACCAATCTTGAAATAGCCTATGATACATCAGATTAGAGTATTTTGATGACTTAAGGACCCAATCCAATTAGTTATACTAGCATCTATGTCATGAATTGAAAAGAAATGAACTATTCAGATGCTGAAATTAACCTTAATGTGGTGGATTTGGTGATAATTTTAGGATATTGCTTTGTGATTGTTTCTCATTAAAGATTTTCATGATAAATACTGGAGGCCCAGATATAGCAAGGAAACTACATATGTATTCATATATATGTATGTATATAAATCCAAGCACTAACATTCTAGTCTTGAAATATAATTTCTCACTCAAAAGAACCAGAGCTTCTTGGAGCAAATGCTGATCTCGGCATGGAAAGATACAAAATGAGCCTGGGACATTTTATCATAAAAATGGAGCCAATATAAGGGGGCCATTAATAACCAAACATGGGAAAACTTGATCATCAAAGTATAATAACTGTAATGGATTGCACAACACATGTTTAAATCCATGAGATTTTAATGAAACTTAAAAAATAAATAATTGGTACCACCGGAGCATGCTAATGAATAATTCATTATTTCGAAAACTAGTAAACAAAGGAAGGGTATCAAATATTTATCCCACCTTTCCAATATAAACTACACAACTGGGCAACCAGATATAACACAGGGAGATTTTTTTCTTTATAGAAGTGCTCCAGCTTATTAATAGGGGGAGGAGAAGTAACGGAATTCAGTTAGAACCATGTTGCAACCCTAAATGTATTAGTGTATCTCGACACAGCAGCAGCAGCCGCTCACATTGCTGAGAGGGAGACAGCCAAGTATTTCCCTTTTCCTGATGAGATGTAGAACCACCTTGGAAATGAACGAGCCCTCTCTCCCCCCATGAAACCAGAATCTGATCAAACCCCCAGATCTAATTACAATTTATAGGATATGCAGAGGAGTGGGTTAGACTGAACCACAGGAATGCAACTGGGAAAATCCCCAAAGTGGGCAGCCCTATAGACCAATGACCATTTCCATCAATAAATAAACTATAAGGAAAAAAAAAGAAGAATTAAAAATGGCAGTGAGACTTATTGACTGAAAAAGACTTAAGAAACATTTCAGCTAAGCACAATGCAGGATCCCTAATTTGGATCCTGGCTCAAGCAAAAAAAATATTTTTAACTTAAAAAATACATTTATGACATATTTAATTCTGATTATGACATTAAATGAGACAACTGGAAAATTTAAACACTAATTAGGTATTTTACCATATTAAGAAACTACTGTTAGTTTTTCAGGTATAACTATGCATGTAATCATGATTTTTTTAAAAAATAATTCTTTATTTTTTAAAGATCCACATCAAAATATATACACATAAAAATATGTGGCATTTGAGATTTTCCTGGGTTGGGAGGGGGACGTGGGAGGACTGAATGATTGGAACAAGACCTCCATGAAGTGCCGATTGTTGAAATTGGGTGATGGGCACGTGAGGGTTCATTATACTATTCTCTCAATTTTTACATGCTTGACATAAGTTTAAAAATCATACATGCATACATATATGTATAGTTTCTAATTCTTAGAAAATAAAGTTATTATTATTGCTAAAAAACTAAAGCTGTCCTGCTCCTACTTGCAGTATTTCCATGTGTACACATGCACACACACATAAACATATATGTAAATATCTATACCTGCTAATGTCCTTGAGTATATACATACCTTCACAGATAACTATGCATAGATTCTAATTGTTTTCCTTGGGGAATAAGATAATGCATTCTAAAGCTGTTGATTAAAAACATGAACTGTAAAATTATGCTGCAAAGTTTATAAAACTTTCAGAGGTTGCATTTTGACATACTGGGAGCTTGCCTTTAACAATGACAGAAAGCCCCACAAAAATACTGCGTTTCTTCTGGTGTGGGTTTTTATCTTATCTTGACAGATTATTGCTGGTTAAATTGTAGTGCTGACTTAAAGGCAGGACTCTTCAAGGGAGTCAGAAATTAAGGCTTCACCAAATGGTAATAAAGCTATTAAAAATGCAAACAGCAAACAGCTACACTGTACAGGTTAGACAGCTAATCCAAACTAGCAGTTTAAAAAGCAGAGCAATTACACTTTTATTTAAATGCAAGGAATATGAGCAAGAATAGAATGAGGAGCCTTGTTTAAATGCATTCTTTTGAATATTTATTAGAAATAATACATGTAGTTAAGCCACTTATCTGATTTCAGTGAATAAGTAAAATGCTAAAGATCAATTTTCATAATTATACCAAAGAAGTCTGTCTTTCATAAAAATCTCATTAATAACACCATTATTACTGAAAAAATATCTTGGTATTATTATTGTTATTCTAATTATCAGCAAAATGCTACTGATAATGTTGTCATAAAATTCCCTTTTAGTATCCTATTAAGAGAGATAGACTAAGTAGTGGTTTAAGTTAAATCTAGACCCTAAGTGGCATTATAAAAATGTTCTTTGTGTATTGGGTTAAAATACATTATGTGTATAATTACAAAAATTACTGTGAGTTTGGCAAACAGAACTTCATGTGCACATAAGTCCAGATATTGCACACCATCACGGAGCACACACAGATGCACACGCCACGTGTAGGCTGGCCAGGTGCTTCTTGATGACGGGATAGTGTGGACATTCCCGGAAGTCACGCCCTTGATCATCTTAAAGTGGAATGTTCTTGCTGGTCAATCAAGATTGGCTATTGCTTTTAAGAATGTAGATATATTTATTTGTTTGTACTTTAACACCCTAATAATAATTTGCCTGTACCTACTGAAGTTGTTACTTTTCCCAAGCGTGATAACCCACCACAACTTCTGCTAAATGTGGAGAAAATGACTTCACTTCCTCGGGTCTCAGTTTCCATCTCAGAAGAGAAGTGTCCAGATGAGTAGGGCCTCAATAACCATCTGATTCCTGATGGTTTAGCTTAAAGTAAAACAATGGGTTGTCTGAATCTTAGGCAAATATTGCTGCAACAGAACAAAACAAAAAGCATTTTGAGACTTCTGTTTGTGTAATGAGCCTTATTAGGAAAAAAAGGATTTGAAGCAAAATTAATTATGCAGTTATTGTTGGGACTTTCATAATAATAATAACATTAATAAAGTTAGGCAAATCCAGGTGTCTTTGTTTAAGCAGCATGTTTTCCTCCCAGTACACACAACAGCCCGGCACATCCACAGAGCTGCCTGTGTTATAGAAGTTGAATTTCTCTTCTGATGAAATCTGCAGAGAAGTAAACAGGACTTCTTAACTCAGTGTTTGAAAATGATACACATGACTGGATGAGCAAACAAAAATAAATAAACACACTTATTTTAATACCTGTTTGTGAGTATCAGGATATGACTGTACTGGTATGAATAAAGATATATGAATACTTAAGGCATCCAAATGGTAAGCCTCATTTAATTAATTAATGATAAAATAGCTCTTCGAATCGGAAGAAGTAATCATTTTTAACAATGTAAATGAGTAGAAAACGCCACAATTAAGTAAAAGGCATATTTTTACTTTTAGCTCAAAGCTGAAAACAAAGGAATTTTGGAGCATGAAAGGATGAAGCCCGTGCAGGCACCCACTCCTGCCTTCCACAATTATCCCAACGGAACAGTGAGGAGGAATGCATGTGCCCTAAACCAAGTGAAACGTCATCCCGGCTCATACCTAGAGATCCCGTCTCAGCCTGTCGGAGATCTGGAGAGCCAACCTTTGTTCCTATGTAGGGGACCTCAGAACCTCTGAAGATGGTTATTATGACACTGTGGTAACTGTTTTCTGTGCTGAATTCCCCCAGTTGTATGTTGTATCTACCATCCTTGATGTGATGTAGTCTGATCTACCACCGCCCCCATTCATCACCCTGCCTTGGCAAAAATTCAGCTCTTCCAAGTTTCTTTCTATTTGATTTTGTTCAATAGAGCATCTGCTATGTGCCAGGTACTATGTCTGAAGAGAGACAGGGAGAGAGACAGGGAGACAGAGACAGACGGAGAGAGAGAGACAGTCTGTGGTGACAGTGGGTGTCTCAGGCTGGGTCTTATGACTGAAGCAGTTCAGGATAGCAGAGGATCTCACCTGGAGGAGGGTTCAGGGGTAAAGAGAATCTACTTGAGGAAAATCCCATTTAGCCAAGACCTGAAGAGTGAGTAGGTATGACCAGCTAAAGGGAAGAGGCATCTGACAATCCAGAAGGCGGAGAGAGGGCAATGGGTCCACAGCCCTGGGGAGCTTCCTCCTGCTCTGGCTGTCAGAAAGCAAACAAAGTTGTCAACCATGGCAGGGCAGGTGACAGGGCAGGTGACACAGTCATGTGACACAGCCAGGCTGAAATTTGGCTCCTGGACAGCCCATGACGGTTGTGAGGCAGGAAGGACTTGGAGAGGTATTTCAGAAGCATCTCTCTGACTGCAGTATGAAGAATAATTTGGCATAAGCCTGTTTAGAGGCAGACAACAGTGAGAAGGTTGAAGCTAAGGGGTGAAGAGATATTGTCAAGTTTAAGAGATGTTTAGAATAATTTTCTGAAATTATTTCTTTGAAAGTCTAGCTGTATTATGGGTTAAATACGTTTTAATAGGCTTATATAACAACCTAATTTCAATTTTTAACATCATTTCCGTGAAGAAGTGTTCTAAGTTCCTAACAACTAATGTATAATGAACTGAACATGGCTCGGACGCCCACTCCGGCAATGCTCAGAGATGGGAGGCCGCCGCTTCCTGGTGGCTCTTGCTACCAGCTGGGTCTCTCCTGGACCCTGTTCAAGAGCAGATCATTTTCTCAACTGGCCGAGAGCCTGTGGGGCGCTTCCCAGCTGGGAGCCTCAGGACAGAGCTCCAGAAGGCTACAGCGGGGCCATTTGTGAAAAGACCGGAGCTCGTTTCCATGACTCTCTCAGTTCACAAACAAAAAGAACAGAAAAGCTAATGCCTAGAGATGGTTTTTAAAAAAGTTTAAAAAGTAAGCCATGAAATTAATCCCTCTAGGAAGGTAGGTCTTGGCTGGCATTGCTGCCGTTCCATCTGTGTGACTGAGAGCACCAACCCCATAGTGGAGGACTAATATTTCATTTAAATTTCCAACAGTTCACGAAATGACACTTGCGTCAAACATAATAAAGGTGAATAACTAAAAAAGTGAAATAAAAATAACTAATGAAATACTAGCCACTTTTTATTATGAGTTTCAATACATGTAGCATTATGTTGTAATATTGCTACAAAAGTTTCTAATTTCTTACTCTGCAAGTCTGCCCTTTCTCTTCCCTTTCTCCTCCGAGACATGATCATCGGTTTGTGGGTCAGAGGCGCAGTCAGACTGGAGTCAGCGGAGTCTGGAGCTGCGGATTCCAATCCACCCAAATAACCAGCTGGTCCAATGACCTGATGAGCAGTCTGCACAGTATGGGGGTGGGGGTGGGGGCAAGGAGCATTTGCTTTGCTTCCTTTTTGACACGCATCCTAGGATGGATGTTGTTTTTCCTGCAAAACAAAAAGTTACCAGGACGTTCAGGAAAAAGGGAGGAAATGGTGTTTGTTAAACTCAGAGTGTTGGCCTGGCGAGATGAAGTCGGAGGGAAACAAAGCATGAGGACAGTCACAGTCCCCCACCCTTCGAGATGAAGTTACGGTTTCACTAGTCATAGAGACGTCAGAACTGTTTTCACATCACACCAGAACATTTCAAAGCTATTTCTAAAGATTTTAATGAGAGAGTCATTGGCCGGCGCTTCCATCTCTGTTTAATTAGGCTTTGTATTGTGCCCTTTTTGCTTGACCACAGGCACCTATCGAGAGGCTACCCCGTCTCAGCAGAATCCTGAACAAAAGGTTAATTGATAAAATCATTAACAAATAATAGGTTTGAGAATCAAGCGGTAATCTGGGGCTCCTGCGGAATCATTTTGCTGCTGCGTGTGGACAGAACCGCACCCAGACCTCTCGGCATAATGTCGGCTCCACCTCTGGCCAAGGAAGTTCAGCTGATGTTCACACTGGTAATCATGGGTCCTGACTCACGGTCTCATCCTTCTCTTTTCTGTGAGTTCCAACTTGTGAAGGTATGTGCACAGTCCATCAGGTTTTATTTTCAAAGGAAAGACCCACTAAATAAAAGGGCCTCCAATGAACGTCTTAAGGGGGAAGTGCTGCGTTCTCCCTGGCTACTGAATTGGCCCTGTGTGGCCAGGAGAGGCCCCACACTGTAAACAGTCCCGCGTGGCCATGGTAACAAGCAGTTCCACATTTAACTTTTCAGTTTATAAAGGAGGTAATTACTTTCTTCTTTACACTAGTATGGTCTATAATAGCAATAATGTTGCCCCCACCTCGCAGGTCAGACAACTCCTGGTGATTAATGACCAGCTTTACTTCTTTTTTTCTCTTAAGGACCTTTGAGTTCCCTCCAGGTTTCTAAACTTCTCTGGTCACTTGCTAACTGCCAGAAAATGTCCTTCTCAT
Organism: Sturnira hondurensis; assembly: GCF_014824575.4. Lineage (NCBI taxonomy): Eukaryota > Metazoa > Chordata > Mammalia > Chiroptera > Phyllostomidae > Sturnira > Sturnira hondurensis. Next base: position 4,328,029 of record NW_028076312.1, on the reverse strand, counting down.
GGGTCACAATTGCACTTCCCACACCCTCTTGGCTTTAACACAAAGGCAAATCTACCAGCATCTCTTGCTGTGTGGCCCGGGATAGGCTGTTAGCAGCACTGTTTTATTCCCACACTGTGTGTAAGTTTATGCAAACGGTTTGTGCATTTGACAAGTTGTACAGAGGATGTTTGTGATACAGCAAGTAACATACTGGAAAACAGATGTGCTTATAGAAGCCTGTTTTGTTTAATGCCCCAGACTAAAGCATTGTCACTGAGCACAGTTCTCTGTGTTTCACAGATGAAGACAGTGATACCTTCCCCAGGCTTCCTCCATTCATCCACAAGTACATGCAGGACCTTGGCTTCATCTGTAATACAAGAAATACTTATCAATTACCACCGAAGGTGTGTGTACCAGGTGATGTAGAATTACAGATGCATTTTTGTCCTTAATCAGAAATGTACTGAACCTCTGCTGTGTACAAACTGCTTTGCTAGACTTGGGTTGCACACCTGATAAGCTTATAACCTGTTGAAAGAGACAGATGTAGACAGTAAATAACACCACAAAGCGTGCAGACTAAGCATCAGTAAGGCACAGTCGTCTGAGAGTATCTAGCGTCATTGCCATCTACAAGCACACCACAGGCAGCAAGAAGACAGTGCTGCTTATGGAACATCTGACTGTGTATATGAGACACTTCCCCAGTTGCTCATTAAACATTAAAGTTAGCAGAGGGGTTTGCTGCTCACGGGGCAAACCCCATGACAGTTCAAACAGACAATACTTGGCATAGCTATTAAGGACACTAACCAGATGCAGGAAAGCATCACAATTCTTTATGAGTGTGGGCACCGGTTTAGTGTAGCTGGTAATTTAGATAATAAATTTCTAACCCTGGAAGGACATCTGCTGTGGCTTTTGAGAAAAAAGACTTCCTCGATGACCAGGCCCTGTGTCTGAACATGTTTGGTGACCTGCATTTTGGGGAGGTTTGTGTAGCAATTGTTGAGTATCAGAGGATCTCAGATGATGTACTCCTGCCTGCAATTGATGCTCAGAGATTTTTAGCTCACTCAGTAAGTTGCTTTCATTGGTTGTGATACTCCTAAGAATCCAATAGAGTTACGTATGCCCAGAAGTAAGAACCAAATGATTAGGTTTGTTGCTTTTAGCTTTTAACTTACTCAGTATACATTGTGTATTATGTGTAAGCCTTTTAAATGGCAATCTTAAAAATAGGAGCTATCTAAATGACAAACACCAACCTAGTTGGCATGCTGTTTAGGCAGTGTGTGTTGGTGGCATTCATTGTGGAATCTGTGACTCACACCCTCTGTGAGGCCAACAGGAGGGGAAAGGCCTCATCAGAGTTGGTTTTGCCCTGTGCTGAGCTGACTGTTTTGGTCACTTATCAAGAGTCATGACTCAAAAAAAAGGAAGAAAGAGAAAAATCACCCTAACCTACAGATTTATTCCCAAGCTGGTATTGTTGCTTTAAACTTAGCTAAAAGTGAGCGCTCACTTCCTGTGTGGCAGGTGCTTGGAAGATGTTGGTTATTCATCTACCCTCACAGCAGTCCTGCCAATTCCCACTGCTGTGCCTTACAATTTGTCTCCTGTCATGCTCTTTCCTTTCTTTAATTCTAACTGAGGACATGCTTATTGATTTTTAGAGAGAGGGGGGAATGGTGAGAGAGACAGGGAGAGAAACACAGTGTGAGAGAGAAATGTCACTTGGCTTTCTATCGTACTTTCCCTGACTGGGAACCAAACTGCAAACCGGTCATGTTCCCCGACCAGTAATCGAACCCATGACCTTTCAGTTACCAGACAACACTTGAACCAACTGAACCATGCTGGCCAGGGCTCCAGTTGTGCTCTTTGCCTGAGGTTCAGTGTTGGTAATTCTCAGTGTCTCTTCCCCCTCCCTACTATGATGACCACCAGGCAGCTCCCTATGAAGTAGCTTCTCAATGTCTGTTGTCCCACATCTCCAAGCACGTGACAACCATCAAGGACTGAACTACCTATATAAACACTAAAAACTGTTTAGCAAATGCTCGTTGTCTCTCTTGGCCAGAGAATGGGTGACTGTGCCTCACAAGCGCTTGTGTTTTGCTTTTTTCAACTGACACACAATTTCAGGCACCTGCAACATGCCAGGCACTGGGCCAAACACTCGATTTCCTTTGGTGGGTGAGCAAAAGGCATCTGTTCTCATGAGAGCTCAGACTCCAATGGGCAGTCCACAGCAAATGACGCCAGGGTGCCCTGACAGAATACCAAAGGCATGTCTTCTGCTAGGTGGCTTTTGCAAAAGTGACATTTAAGCAGAGTCTCAGTCACGGGAAGAGCACCCTGGGCCAAGGGAGCAGCAAATGCAGAAATCCAGAAAGGGACCAACTCTGAGTGCAGAGCCCCCATGGCTAAGCCAGAGTGAGCCTGAACTGACTGGGGTTGGGAGTGAAAAGGGGCAGGGCCCTGGAGACTGTGGTCCGGGATTTGATTTCCTTCCATTCATGAAGGGAAGCCAGAAAAAGTTTTCAAACAAGGAAGTCTTATGATGTGACCTGAAAAAATCTTACAGGTTTTTTCCATGCTCTGTGGGGAACAGATGAAAAGCAAGCAAGATGAAGGTGGGAGACCAGTCCAAAGACTGCTGTGTAGGCAGGTGAGAGATGGTGGCTCTCTGGCCTAGAGTGGTGGGAGTAGGTGAAGTGAAGCAGATAGATGTTGACATGTCTGGAGAGTGGTGACGATGGGAAGAGAGGCATCAGATGTGATTCTCAGTCTTCCAACCTTAACAATAAGCTGATGGTGATGTACTGACTGAGGGGTAAGGCTGAAGATGGTTTAGCACCAAGTTGAGTGCTAGGCAAATTTGCGATTAGAGCTCTCAAAGAAATAGCTGTATTGTACTTAACAATAAAAGAACATTGAGCCTGATTGAATTTTGGGTGGTTTAAAAGAGTCCGTATGATTTTGCAGTGTTTAGGTTCATTATTACGAACATTGGATATCACTCTCCTATAGAAATAACACAAGTGGCAGTTATAATTCAGTTTGTTACAGTGACTCATAAGCCAGTTCGTACCCTAATGTCCACTTAACTGCCAACATAGACTTTGGAAATGCATGTTCAGAAAATGATGATCAGGTTGTGGGGCATAATTTGAACAAAGAAGAATCACACCCCGGCTACCTCCAACTCCTCTTCCTTTTGCACTGAGGAATCCTTTGCAGTTAAACGCTCCAACATTCACTTTTCAATCCTCCTTTGCCATATTCAAAGTGCCCTTGTAAACTCCTAGCAGCTCAAGTTGCAGGAGCTTAATTAGTTTCTTCTGACAGAGAATGAACCAAATGAAAGGAATGACTTTCATTTCAGCCTGAATTTATCTGAAACACATTATTTTAGTTAATACCATCCAGAAATTTCTGGTGAGTTTTTGTATTATTTGTGTGTCATCAGCATCACATTAGTATTTTTATTTGGTTTCTAAATGTTACTCACCTTTTTTGAATCTTTTATTTTGCATGTTACCCACTGTAGGTTCTCAACATGATGTTCCTGCCACGCCAACACTTTCTCTGCATGTAATTTTCTGTTGACTAGTAGCTGCCATTAACATAACATTATTCCCAAAAGCTTATACCTATAGTTTGACACCCTGTTCCCTCCCCCAAATAAAAGAAGTGAATTTGTGATGTTTATATCTATGCAGAGCATTGTTTATTTTGATTTCTGAAGTCTGTTTCTAGGGTTGGATAACGTGTTTTGTTATTTCAAAGAAAAAACTAGAGACTCACTAAGCAGAAAGAATCTGTATTAGGCAGCTTTGTGGCAGAGCAATGGGGAAAAGGAATATATATGGAGAAAAGGAAAAGAAGAGGGAGAAGGGAGAAAGGAGGGAAGTCGGGATAAACAGAGGAGAAAGCAGAGAAGTAGAAAGTGATGATGGAGGGAGTTAAAAGCCTTAGTCCCGGCAGGTCCCATCAGTTGCCTGCTGAGGAAACCAAGAACCAGAGAGTAGAGGCCCCCTCCACCCAGCTTCCAGAGGAAGACCCTGGGTTCTGGCTCAGCATAAACAATTAATTAAAGGCAACTTCCCCAGAAACGATAAGAGTATTTACTGTTAAGACAACGGAAGAGAGACTAGAGAGAGTGAAAATGGATAGGAGAGTCTTTGCCTGTTGGAAGAGCCTCCTGCTTTGTCCTGTGACACAGGCAAACTGGGGGGAAAGCGGCCACTTCATCCAGGACCCCAGTTGGGGTCAGGACGGGTCCTCATCATGAATCTAAAAACATTCTCACGGGACCAGTCTTTTGTCAACACACACCACCAACACTCGCAGTGTCAGAGGCCACTCAGAGGCATCACTTTCCTTAGGCATCTCAGAGATCACAGCTGCCACGAGAACTTGACAACACTTTCCCATGTGCTTGAGGACACCATTGACATGGTATCTGATCAGGGGAGGTTACAATGGGGAAACAGGCAAATATATATGACTATTATGCAAGATTTAGTGTATTTCTTCTAGGACAAATTGATAAAGGAAATTAATAAAATGAGGAGGGAGGGGCCAGCCAGTGGACAGAGGGGGACTAGTGATTGTCCCTGGAAGAGAAGGCTCCAAGTGGGAGAGAAAAAAATAGAGGAGTGCTGTAGACTGGGGGTCTTCTATCACCATGCATGAGGAGTAGCACTTCTGCTAGCCCAGACCTATTGCTGGGATGGTACACAGGGCTAGTCAAGGCTGTCCAGGTCTAGGTGCAGTCTTGCATCATAGAGCATTGGGAGTGCCTTTCAGCACCACATGGACCACATCCCAAGTGACCTTTCAACCTCCGCGGACTGGCATGGAATAATTTCTAGGGCATGCTGCTAAGTGAAAAAACAAGGTGCAAAGAGTATACATAGTATGTTACCTTTTCTGTAAGAAACAAGTGGAAACAACACATACACCTATAGTGTAAAAAGAAACCCAGGCTGCCCTGGCTGGTGTAGCTCAGTGGATTGAGCACAGGCCTGTGAAGCAAAGGGTCACCGGTTCGATTCCCAGTCAGGGCACATGCCTGGGTTGCAGGCCAGGTCCCTAGTAGGGAACACATGAGAGGCAACCACACATTAGTGTTTCTCTCCCACTCTTTCTCCTTCCTTTCCCCTCTTTCTAAAAATAAATAAATTAAATATTTTAAAAAAAGAAACCCAGGCTGAATAAACCCAAAACAAACAAAAACATTTACCTATAGGAATCCATGGAAACTGGATGGAAAGGAATGGGAATGAAACTTCTCTGAATACCCTTATATAGATAGATATATATAGAGATATAAATATATAGATATAGATAGATATAGAGAGCTATAAATATAGATATATAGATATAGACATCTTTAAACCATGTAAAACAAAACTAACTGCAAAGACCTTTGCTTTATGACTTTGCATTATGACTCTGAATCTATATTGCTTATGTTGGAGATTAAAGCACATGAGTAAATATTTTGAAATTCTTGAGAACCAGGAGTATGGCCATAGGAAAAGGATTATAGCATGGGGGGAGGTAAGAAAGAACTCTGATTTGTGGGGGGTTGAATTGGAGGCATCAGTATAAACCCACAACTTTAATCCCCAGCTCTTCTCCCTACAAGAACCTAGAAACATTTGCACACCGCTAGCTATGAGCACCCTACCATTCAAATCTTCATTTTTAAATTTTTTCATCATAGGAAGCAAGACTCCTTGGAGACAAGCAGAGTTTGGGTCTTGAACAGATGAATTTGAAATAGCTTGTTGTGTCAGAAAACAAGAATAAGCTAAAAACAAATAAGGCTTCCAGTGCTGGCCAAGCAGGTGTAAGCCCACTATGGTCTACGGCTCCACTAATTGAACTAAACTCTCTGAACAAAATACAAAAAGCAACTAACCACCCTGATGCCATTGAAAGTAAACACAAGAAAAAGATTGGGGGGAACATCAAAAGTTGAAGAACACTTAATATGTCCTTAGTGAGTTTTCCAGTATCTTCTTTCTTCTTTGAATCTGCTGGCTTGGACCCAAGGGTACACTCATCTGGGACCTCTTCACCAACCAGATACCTGCATATAGTCTTAGGTGAAATTTTATCATGTTTCCTTGGTTTAAGCACAGTACACATGGATAAGGTAGCATGTTCTATTTTGCTGGAGAAATAGCCATATGCTTCGAAGCAGGGTTTTGCTAGACTACTCTGGGATCTTCAGTGGCAAAGCCTTCCTGTTCCCAGCAGATATGGTAAGAATTTGAAGACCTGCTGGCTCCTATAAGTTCACGTTTCTTTCTCTCCCCCTTTCTACCATATAATGCTGCCTTCTGAGACCAAAAATTTTAGAGAAAAATACTCTTGATTTCAACGCGCGCACACACACACACTCACACACTCATGCCTCTAAAGAAAAGAGCTTGTATTTTGCAATTTGCACCAAGGAAAAAAAGCAGTCATTCATTATATTAGTCATTTCTTCCCGCTCTTTCCCAAAATAGCTGCAAAATGAGTTTGGTACTTCTTAATTCAAATAACCAAAAACCCACAGTAATTATACTGTAGTTCCGTGTACCTTGATAAATTGAGCATGATCACAAAGCAGTTTTGTGGCCATTTTCTCTTAAACAACTGTTTTCATGAAATCTAAAAATGACTATAATTAATCTTTGTATTTGGGAATTTCTGGAACATCCCTAAGTAATTGTCTCTAACACTACTTCTCTGAGAACAGGATGATGGCTCAGTTTCTAAACACAAACTGATCTTGGAGAAGAAGTTAATGCAGTTTAACTCCCAGAAACGCAACAAATCACATGAGAGTCTCCGAGATCACTGGGATCATTTACGTCACACATATTTATCCTATGAACACCCCACACAGCCCCACATGCAAGGATTTATAAAGTCAGAACCATTCTTAGCTGGGTCTATAATCTTTTATCCAGAGTCAAATGTCACATTTCTGTTGGTGCTCTATGCACCCAAATACAGAACTTGGTAGCTCAAAACTTTAACCTGGAGACATCATAGCTCCTGGTTGGCATCAGATTGATCAACTGTAGGCTAGGTGCTGACAAGAGTGTATATAAGTAAAAACGCAGAGATCCACGTGCTTTGTAGTAAAATCAGAGTCAAAGCGTATACCTTTCTGAAAGCACTGACAAGTCCTAAGACAGTTTGAGATATTTGCAAGTTTCCCTGGAAGTGCTTTTTATGCTGATGTGATGGGGCTCATGACTGCCTGTGCACTACAGTCATCTTTATGTTTGAAACTTGACCCAATCTCCTAGAGGGATCAGCCATCCCATACAATCAGGAGAACCACTTTGTACTGTCCCCAGTTATTGATTTATTGCCAGTCCTCTACCATTCATAAAAGAATGTCTTGTTTTCCCTAGAGAATGAGATTAAGAGATGGTAGAAATAAAAATAATTAAAACTTTTTACGAGTCTTGCCAGCCAGTCCTTGGAACAACCCCTGGCCATTAAAGGGGGAAAGCTGGTCCTGCCTGTGTGGAAGCTGAGGTTTGGGGACAGCAGTGAGTGAAGAGGGGGGCAGGCTCTGTCAGCACCCTCCGAGGGCTCCCCTCCTGATGGCCTGCTTCTGCTCTGTCTCTCACCATTGATGAAGAGGGAAGCTAAAGACTCTGGTAGATGTTGGCTTTGACCTCTCTCCTGCTTTACTCCTCCCTCCCACAGCCAAGTGCTGCACAGGCCAGTGTGAAAGAGATTTGCAGACTGAAGCATGGTTCCTGTCCCAAAGAAGTAAGAGGGTCATGGTGTAACACAAGGTAGTGTTCTAAGTTAGAGCTGAGGAAACCCCAAAAGGTGCTTTGAGAGAGGCATCTAAGTGGATGGGGCCAGAGAGGAGGGCAGCTGTCTGCATAGGGATACTATGCACTGTGGTAGAAGTGTGCTTAGGTCACCAGGATAAGGAACAAGGGTCCAAGGATTTGGGTGAGGGCTTGTTCCCAACCTGCTGAGCATGCAGGCACGGCTCTGCAAAGCTACAAATAGCTTTTGAGTTTTAATATCCAAATTGCCCGTTTTGAAATGTGTCTATGTGAATCTATTTAAAGTCCTGTCTCCTGCTCAGTGGTGCATTTGATATATGAGGAGTTTTGATTTCATTTCTCATTTATTATTCCTCACATTCAAATTCTAACGTGTGATTTTACCCTGAGAGTTCTGAAGAGGACTGGGGATAAAGTGGGGATGGTCTCTCACCTCCTGGAGGTGCCGTTAAACCGAACTGGCTCAGAGGACCTCACTTTTGAGCTCACTCTGGGGCCAGACCACATGGTTCGGCTACTGCCGGTCACACAGCTGGTGACTGAACATAGGAATGAGCATCCTGGCACTTCAGCGGTGTGCCCATCTCCTCCTGAGGTCTGCAGTGGAAGCCCCTGGCTGCTGAGCTCATTAGGGACTGTGAGGTTGTTCTGGCTTCCTGAGTAATCTCCTGAAGGGGCAGCGTCAGAACTCCTCCTCCCTCCAGTGCCCTGATTGGGGCTCAATGGCCCAGCAGGGCTCTGGGAGCTGAGATGAAAACATGCCCGAGCCGCATGGATAAGCCCCTGGGGGACTGCAGTCTCCAGGACCTGAGTGGCAGACACCAGAGCTATCTTCATTTAGAATAATTCCAAGGTGGGACCCGGCCATATGAATGCAGCTTTGAATCTCATCTCTCCTGCACTGATTGGCAATTATACTGCCATGTGAGGTGCAATCAGATCGGGAATCATCTCCACCCCAACTGTTGCTGGCACCAACGCTTCTCCTCCATGTAGCCTGACGTAAGATCCCATCATGCTGAAAAGGTCATGTTGTTAAAACAGGCCACACACTCAGTCCAGTTATTCCAAAGGGCCCCTGGGCTGGGCACAGTTGAGTCAACCAGGAGCCTTTAAGCAAAAAACTGACATGAGAGAGAATGTGAGGCATCTGTAGGGAGAGGAAACAGCTAAACTAAGGCCTGGGGCTGGAATAGAAAGGAGTCACTGTGGCCAAAGTGGACTGACCAGATAGCAGTGTTAATTAAAGGTGTGACCAGAGGGGTACATGGGCCAGACTGTGGCCATGCATGTCCAGAAAGGAACAGCCTATTCCAAGAACCCTGAGATTAGCCACTCACCACCTACAGTGATTCCTCCCCCCCGCATCCCCCACTCTCTCCAGTTGCTCTCAGATTCTTGTCAAGGAGAATTCTCACAGACTAAGGAGCAAGCAAAGCCATTTACATCAACCATAGCAGTGAGATGTCCGCACACATCCAAGATACAGCAAACCTCACCAGTCTTTCTTGCTCAAAACCACTCCCCAAATCTGTTCCCCAAAGAATCAGATCCACATTCATTGCCTGACATTGAGGCCCTCCACTGCTCCTTCCCCAGCATCATCACCCTCTCTTTTTTTAATCCTCACCCAAAGATGTGTTTGATTTGAGAGACTGAGAGAGAGAGAGAGAGAGAGAAACATCGATGTGAGAAACATCCATCAGTTGCCTCTTGTACGTGCCCGAATGAGGACCAACCCACAACCTAGGTATGTGTCCTGACTGGGGATTGAACCTGCGACATTTTGGTGTATGGGACAATGCTCCAACCAACTAAACCACCCAGCAAATGTGGACCACCCTCCTTTAACATGCTCAAAGTCTTCTCTTCCAAACAACCGTAAAGATGCCCTACTCCAAGCACACTGCAAATACTCCACCTCATTTTGTTCCCTCTGCCGAGAGATGTATCTTTCCACTCAGGCTCTCCAAGTGTGCCCTTTATTTTAATGCTCTGGGAAAATTTCATTTTCCTCTTGGGACTTTTCCCCTGACTGCCCAGAGAAATTGCTCCTTTTCCCACAGAATTATTAAAGCCTTCAATGCTATAGTTGCTCCTTCTTGGCAGGAGCAACTTGCATTTTCCTGACAACTTCCTCTTTCATGCCTTTGCACCTTTGTAAATGCTATTAATTACACCTACATTTCCTTTCCTTTCCCCTCTTTCTCCATGACAGAGGTCTGTGGATGCTAGCTGTGAACTCACTGGGCACAGGTGCCCACTGTCCTCCCGGCAGTCCCATGGAATGACCTGCTACTGCATTGCCAAACTGTGTGGTATTCAAGCATTTACTCTCTTTCTCCCTGACAAGGTTGAGAATTTCTTGAGAGCATGAATCATAACCAATATCTCTGTCCTTCGTATCCTGCACTTTGCAAAGTGTGAGAAATATAATAGATATTTATCTACTGAGTTGGACTCTTACCCTACCATCTTCTCGTTTGTTGCCAAAAGAAATATAAGTTACTGTTGCAGCTTAAGAATAAACCCCAGTGAAGGTATCTGTTAATTTTTGCAGGCCTGAAATAAAAGACCTTGCTACAGATTGTCAGAAACATCCTCTCATGGAATGAGCTTTGAGAGTCCTTCCTTCCCTCTGTTCTATCTTTCCTCTTTAAGAGAGAAGCACATGAGCCAGGCAGCGAAAGACAAATACCATATGATCTCACCTTTAACAGGAATGTAAACAACAAAACAAACAAGCAAGCGAAATGTAACCAAAGACACTGAAATACAGAACGTGCTGACAGGGTCCAGAGGGTAGAGGGGAGGGAAGCACAGAGTAAAAGGGGATGGACTCACATGAATAAGTATGAAGGACACATGGACAATAACTAAGACGGGGGGCGGAGATGGGAGGGGGTGGGGAGCACGGGGGGGGGTGCAGAGCTGGGAATACAAGAAAGAAAACTGTACTTGAACAAAAGTTAAATAAATTTTTAAAAAATCAAAAAGAAAAGAGAGAAGCACATGAAATGCAAGTTTTTAAAAGCCATAATCCCTGGGTCTGCTCAGATCAAGAAGGAAGGAGGTATGAATGGGAGTTTAGCTCAAATGAAAAGCGTGCTCCTCTACCTCCACCCCTCACAAAATGTGCATTCTCTGGTGCGGCAGGAAAGAGAACAGATTCATTTTCTTCCAGCGCAAACAGGGCCTTCACTAAAGGGCTGAAGAACATGGAGAGAGGCCCGGGTGCTGCTGCTGCTCCTCAGACATAGCCCTGCTGCTGGAGCACATCGGGGTATGGTTGGAAATAGCCAGAAAGCCTGTGCCGAAGGGACAGCAAACCCTTCGACCAAAAGTGCACCTGTGGTTTGAACAATAGGCATGTTGTGAACCAACCCCCTGCCCCCAAACTCTAAGTCAAGTCATGCTGGGTCAATGGAAGTTTCTGAGAGTCTGGTAAGGAGGGATTGCTGACTTCCATCTTCCCAGGGATGCTAGTGGCTCTAGCAAGCCTGCCCTAGAAGGACACAGCAACACAAGTGCCCTGGTGGTGAAGCTTGCTAAAAGGGCCCTGGGCACCAGAATATGTCTGGGGATGGCAGTGGGGGGATGTGAATTAGCCTCTGATGTCCACAGCAGTCCTGAGAGCAGAGCTGGGCAGCTTGCAGGCCTCATTTTCACATGAAATTTAGTATTTCAAATTTTAAAAATTCTTTATTCCAGACCTCAAACTTTGATTTATTTTGCTTTTCTATTTTTGTTTTGGCAGCTGTTTTCCCAGAGTTTATATCTCTACACAGCTGTTGCTCCTTGTAATATTTGAACTAGTGCAATATTCTTCTGTAAAGTGCTCACTTTCCTATTAGAATGCAATCAAAGATGTTCTGTTTTGGGCTTTTGCATTTTCTTCCTAGTTTTATTTTATTACAGTTTATTGCATGCCTGAGCCAGTGTGTTTACATGAGAAATGCAGTTCAAACTTGAAGATAGAGACTATCCTAGTTATTGCCCCTCAGAAATATGTTCTGAATCTAGTAATTTTTAAATTACTAATTTAAGTAATTAGTCCTGGTGTCTGTCTGGTGTTTTTAAAGATTTTATTTGCTTATTTTTAGAGAGAGGAGAAGGGAGGAAGAGAGAGAGGAAATATCTATGTGAGAGAGAAACATTGATCAGTTGCCTCATCTGCATCTGGGACTCACAACCTAGGCATGTGCCCTGGCCGGAAGAGAACTTCACGGGATCATGCCTAAGCAAGTCACACCGGTCAGGGTTCTGTCTACTTTTGAGACATATTTCCTAAAGACCATTCTGTTAATTATATTAAATGATTGATGTATTAAATATTTTCTGTGATAGTGAGTAAATCACAATAGTAATAAAAAAGCGAGCCAGTGAACTTTGACTGGAAGGAGAGTGGTGTTCACGAGGATCAGGCACATGAAACATTTATTTGCTCACCTGTGACATGGCCAGAGAGGCTAGCTAGTAAAAAATAAACTGAGTTACTCTACTGACTTCAGTAAATGTATAAATGTCCTAAGAACCTTTTTTTGAACACCTGATGCTTTGGTCCTGTTATAAGAAATTTCAAAAGTATTAATAGCAGTTTTCAGGAAGAAAGAAACAATCATGAAGTTAGATCTGAGCAGTAACTGGATAAGCAGGAAGGTGTCTTCGCACAACCATATTCAAGCATCAGTCTGCTGGGCTTATCCATCCTAGAATGTGTTAAATGGTCCAGATAATGCACCCAGAGTCTGTTCCTATTTCAGCCATTCTGTGAGATGTATCTTGAAGAAAAGCACAAAGGTCTCCACCATCAGTGGGTGGATATGTAAACTATAATGACTCGCTTACAATTCTAGAAACTTTAGAAATGTCTGCTTTCCCACACCAGTTGCCTAACATGCAAAAACACTTACAAACTTGCTTACGGCCATATTAAAATCTAGATAAGGTCTCTTATTCGCCAGAGGTCTTTTTTGCTTTCTTATCTGCTTTTAAGAAATCTTGTAATAAGACCTTTTTTTTTTGGTCTACAGTTCTTTTTTCAATCAATGTAGCTGACACCAGATAATTTCACCACAAGAGACATATCACATTGGCCTTGTATGAACATTGAGCTAATTTACTGGGTCTTAGATTATTTATCCAGAATATCTTGTCTGTGAATATTTGAAATTATATGACTATTACAGTCTCTCAGGGAAGAAAGAAAACAGCCAGTGAGTGTCTCTCCAATTTTATAAGATGATGAAGCTGATGGGGACCGTACATACTCACGAACAGGTTAACTGGGGCATGTTCTGGCATGTAGACATTCCATATGGCTAGTCTGGGTGCCCTGTGCCTGGGTTTCCTCTTATCTATTCTTTTTTAACATTTTTTGGTTCTTTTACCCCTATGTAATTCTAAAAAGGTAAAAGAGCAGAATTGACAGTAAGTGGCTAAATTCTTGCATTTCCCCCTTTAGTTACCTTAATAAGTTCAACAAGAGGAAATGTGACTCACAACAATAACAACCTTGTCATACTGGTACACACACCATCCTATGCACCTGGAGTGAGATCACTTGAGTTTCTACTGGGATACTGATGGCTCTTCAGCAGATCACATGGTAAATTTTTACTTATTTCCTTGGAAACTCTTAAAAAACAGGCAGTTGGACTAAAGTCTAACAATTTCTATTCGTTTTACTAATTAAACAGAAGCCTCAAATGACAATGGTGATATTTTCTAAAGAGTTAATATGAAGAATAAAACATTTCAGTTATCTTACTTACAAAATCTTGATCATTCCTCTTATTCTACAATATTTTTCCCTTAAATTTAATTTAGCCAAAAATTGAACATTAAGTGGACATACTAGTAATTAATAACAGGAGAGTTCCTTTTATGATAGAAATAAATGTTTTTATTAAAAGATATTATTTATTTATTTTTATAGAGAGGAAAGGGAAGGAGAAAGAATATGAGAGAAACATCAGTGTGGGGGTGCCTCTTGCACACCCCCAACTGGGGTCATGGCCTGCAACCCAGGCATGTGCCCTAAGTGGCAATTGAACTGGCAACCCTTTGGCTTGCAGGCCAGCACTCAATCCACTGAGCGACACCAGCCAGAGCTGATAGAAATGAATTTTCAATTTCATCAAAAGTTATGCATGAGATATTTCCAATTTATTGGTGAAATAGACTCACTTCACATTTTTCTAGTTTTTTCATTAATTAAATAACCCTCAATGTGAGCATATGAAAATACCAGGTGTGTATGTCCAGTAAATATTTATGCAGAATTTTAGTGTTGTAGTTATACTACATCTAGTAAAAACAACATTAGTAGAACAATCTCTCCTTTCTTGCTACCATCAAAAGATGAAGTATAATTTCTAAGTGTTGCAATTTTACTGCTAGAAATCTTACCTCTAAAACATTAATTTAGACTATTTTAAAATATTTTTTCTATAACATAAAAAAGCTTACAAATATGTTTTATTGTAATCTTCTTGATCAAGGCATGACTTCATAGATTTCTCAAGTTATGAGTTGACTATAGGGAAAATATGGAAGAAATTCCATTCTTGCTTGGTAGAAAGCATTTTCACAGAATGTAAATTCTTCCTCAAGCTTTTGTTTAGGGTTGCAGTGGTGGTGGGTGTGTTGGTAATACCTCTCAGGAGAAAAAAATAAAGCAGAAAGTTATCAAAATGCCGACCTGAAATTTGAAAATAACAGGAAAGGGGTTGCTTTAGCCCTGTGTAGACATTATACAATAACCTTTAGTAATTTACATCTTCTCATTATCCAACATTTGTAGCAAGATTCTTCCAAAGTTACTCGAGAGTTCATTTAAGATTGCTGACTGAGATCACAATACAGTAATTAAACAGAATTAAAGTTAAAATGGAAAGAAAATGAATCAAGCAATAAAGTACAATGTGTAATGCCACCCCCCCACCATGCATTCTCATGAAAGAAAAGAAGCTTTGATAATATATTATGTTACAAAAGCAACTTTAACATGGGGTGGGTCTGTATCCTTTGCTAAACCCCAAACTTAGCATTTCCCACCATTTTTGCTTTTCCTCTTCCATTTCCTGAGAGATCAGTGGGAAAGTCAGACAATGCAAGACACAAATAGTAGCCATAGAGGTCAGTTTAAACTCCCAACAGCTACATTTTTAAAACATAAACAGAAAAAAGTTAAATTCATTTAAAAATGTGCTTTATTTTTTCAATATATCAAAAATATAATCATTTCAACCTGAAATCAATGTTTAAATGATTAATTGGGCATTTTACATGCTTTCTTTCACACTACATCTTTGAAATCAGACGTGGGTTGTGCATGCCCAGCACCTCTCCATTCAGACCCACCAGATTCGGAGAGCTCAGTAGTCACACATGAGTCGTGGCTACCATGTTGGATAACAGAAGTCTAAGCAGGTGGCCAAAGAAAATGCACTGGGAGAAAGCATTGGATACAACATGATAATTCAATCCATTGGCAAGCTCAATGAGAAGCTTCGAGAGCTCAAAAGAAAAGGGTTTAGAAATAAATTGCCCTGTCCTACAACCACATCATTTTTTGCTGTATTTGTTGAAATCCTACAAGGATTTGCACACTCATCCCCGTGCATACCTAACAGAGTATTCTTCCCAGCCTTTTGATTTCTATTCCTATGAGGATCAGGTGCTCAAGCATGAGACAGCCCCAGTACTCCGCCAACCCACGGCTGGCTTCTGGATCCCAGAGGAATGAGGGGGGTGGGGGGGAAGGACACGTGTGAGGGTGGATTTGTGTGGCTCTGTGTAGCATGTGTCTGTGTGTGGAGATTCCAGGAATTTGTGTGCAGGAGTGTACAGTGTGTGTGTCCTGAGGGTGGTTGAAGGCACAAGAATGTGTGAGAGAAGAGAAGCGAGAGGCAAAGGCAAGACCAGGCTCACCAGCTCCCAGGGCCCTAACCCAATCTGAGTGCACGGTGGAGCTGCCTCTCAGAGGAACAGGCCACCTTGGCCTTGGGACTTTCCCACAGCCATCAGTTCGGGAGGGCCTCTTCAGTGCTTCAGCACATTTAAAAACCCACTATTATGTAGGCTCTGTCTAGATCCTACAGCTCAGATGCCAAACACAAGGCCTACGGGTCCGCCCTGTTTTATCCACCAGGCACCTTGTTTCTAACAGCGGCAGCGCCGAGCTCTCACTTAACTGTCAAGGAGTAGTTACATTTATACAGTCCTAAAATTTACATTTGGCCCTCTGAAGGCAACTGGGAGGCTGATGAAAATGAATTTGACACCCCTGCCGGAGAGAGACATTGGTGATTCAACCTGGCAAAACTCCTTCACACCTCCTGGTAGTCAAGACCTCTGGAAAACTCGCCTCTGTCTTCCCACGGGGTCCAGCCATTGCTGGCTTTGCAGGAACAAGGAAAGCCTGGCGGGGCAAGGGCAGGGCGGGGCAAGGTCACTGGAGAGGCTCTGCTGCCCAGGCCCAGCCTGGGGGGTTGCACTCACACGGAGACTTGCAAGAGCAACCTCAAAAGAACTGAAATTTTTCTGGGAGTGCTTTACTTCAATGCCAAAGGTGTCTATATTTAGGAAGAGTTTTTCCTTGATAGGCGGCCTTAGCAGCCTCCCTCTTTGCCCGTATCCCCAGAACAACACAACACCCAATGGGGCCTTTTATCCAGTTATTTCTCTTTGTTGTGTTTACAAAAACATTATTTGGTGGCAGTCGTTTTCCAAATCCTACTCCACAGTTTGTTAAGGGACCAAGAGGTTGCAGGACGTCAGTGGAGGCTGCGGGGCTCACAGGGGAGAACCTGGCCCTTTGCTGCCTTCAACTTCTATGCTTACTTTTTCAGTTCTGGGCTAGAAATTGGCTTGGTGGCTTTCTCTGTGTTGACTGCCTTTTCCTGGAAAAAATTTCTAGACCATGGATGAGGTAGGGAGAGAATCGAGGGAATGGGATCCTGTAAAGAAGCAGAGAAAGGACGGGTTAACAGATTGGCGGGCCTAGGGAGGACACAAGCTTGATAAGAGAGGAAAACTGCCTTCTCCGGAGCCCTGGGGCTTCCAGAAGTCTGGACAACACAACTCTGCTGGGCCTTGGCGTCCCTCGGACCTGACCGCCGCGTCTCTTGGACCTGACAGCGGCCTGTGCGCCACAAGGGTCCAGTGCCCACAAGTGCGTGTCCAGAGGGACCCAACGCATTTCCCGCCCGCATCCCAGCACTCTGCACCCACCTCATGGGCCATCAGCTCCAGCACCAAGTGCATCCTTCCTGCCTTCTTGTTTCTAGGAAAAAAATAAAAAACCAAAAAAAAAAAAACAACAACGAGATCACACTCTAAATTGGGGGTTGGGTGGGGAGAGGCGATGGAGAGGGAGAAGATTCATAATCTCAGCAGTCGGGAGAACAATTACATAAATCACTGACTCGTGTCACGGTGGGCACTCTAAATTGGTGAGCTGTTTGCAACAGCGCGGCTGCCTCCTGTAACTAACTTGTTTGCTTTGTGGCACACACTTGCTCAAACGTGTATTGTTTTGAGTTCAATCTAAAGAAAATAATTTCAAAATCTCTCTCTGGCATTATCATGAAAGTAGAAGATGGTGTCTTTGTTAAATTCACCCCTTGTTACCTTAGCTGCTCTCGGTGAATTTAAACTTGCAAACAACACTTAAGAGAAAACTCAAAAACCTCAGAGTTGCCTGAGTCAGAGGTCCGACCTCAGAAACCCCAAGGATGGGTTTTAAAGTTTTCGAACCTGTGAGAAAGAGAACATTATGGATCATCAGCATTTGTCAGTCGCAACCCCCCCCCCCTTTCCTTTACCCTCCCAACAGAAGGGGATCTGGAGTTTGAAACGTGTCATGGAGAAGAGAAACCTTTGCCCAGAGGCTGCTAATGAATTCAAATTGTATAGTTTTCAAAACCTGATGTTTTGCAGTGATGACATTAGTGTGGCAACCGAGAGTCCGAGGCGGCAAGTCTGCGCAGCTGCTCCGCGCTTTGAAATGCCCAAGACAATGGGCGCCAGTGTTCCCGGACGCTTCGCCTCTCCACTCCATTTGCATAGTCTGTTCTGCCTGATTGACCAGCGGGTCTGTCGCAGGGATCGGCATTGTTCACAGATCACGTCAGGATGGCCGAGATGACAAGATTCAGGTGAGAGATGAAGTGGGATGATTCCAGAATGCCGCAACAAAAAGCAGCCCTGGGAAACCAGGCAAGGGCTGGGGCAAGCTGACTTCGGAGGGTGGATTTACTCGTGTGCTTTTAAAGACCTCATCAAGGTGCCGGAGGAGAAAGTTGGACACAAAGATTTTAACAGGAATTCACAATGTCCTATTTGGTGGGTAATTTGGGGTCCTTCTCTATCTAAAAATCCAGTAATTTCATGTCATTTTATTTCACTGTATTTTTTCACTCTCACAAGTTCCAGTTATACTGCCAAACGGGAAACAAGTAGCTCCATTCTATGGGGCCAAGAACTGTCACCAATTGAGACTGAATTTGCTATTTTTCAGAAACATCACTTTTGAGAAGTTGTGGTGGTGGTCCCTTGGCCGGCAAATCTGAGTTGAAAAAGCGAATAGAATATAATAATTTAGTTGCAAGCGACCAGCTGCACGCAGCACTTGGTTTCAGCAGTCAATCGCTTCGGACTTCGAGGTGCACAGCGGAGTGGCAGGAGCAGAGAACCACCAGCCCCACCGCACGGATCTTCCTCTGACGCTCGTGTTTTGACTTCAGTCAGAAAGACAAACTCTTTGCCATACAAGTGTCTTTTCCCCAGAGGCCTCAATTCCGTCTGCACAGTGTTTTACCCCTAACGCAGGAGCACCGCGGGGATTACAGCACTGGGACGTATTTCCACACCCAGGGTTTTCTTTCTTGGGGATTTCAATCACTGGGACAATAAATATTGCCAATGACTTGCAGAGATTGGGATCCGTGAGATGGGAATCTTAAGGGAGGGGCCTAAGGCGGGGACAGGTGGGTGGGGCAGTTTGAAGGTAGACTGACCCAGCCCAGGGGAAGGAACACCTTTACTGCGGAAAAAGGAGAGCGAGGGGACGTTCTTTCCCCCAGGTCAAAAAGGCTTGATTCTGACACAAGACACTTGTTCCCCGGGTGGACAGCAGGCCGCATCACCGTGAGCTGAGGACCTGTTCAGGCCCAGCTAGATCCAGGCTGCGCTCCGCCCTCCCCCTCCTCTTGACTCCCTCTTCTCCTTCCTCCGCTCTCTTCCTCTCCCTCCTCTTCTTCCTCCTTCAGCCTCCTGAACCCCCGCACCACTCATCCACCCATGCAAAAGCCAGCTCTGGAAAAGGGGACCTGCAGCCCCGCCCGCAGGCACCAAACCCCGGGCACGTCTAGTCCCGCGCAATAACCTAGATGACCCGAAACCCGCCCTGAAAGCGCCGGGTAGGCGTTTCCATGCCTCCACCCGCGTTCTCTGTGAATTGCAACGACGCTCATCTCGGGAATATAACGATTAATCCAGCCGCAGGTTTCCAGATAAGTGATTGTGATGGAGATTGTTGGCGAGAAAATAGACAATTATCCGCTGTTAGCTTTACATAAAGATCGCATTAACTCAAATTAGTTATCAGACAAAAGAGCGTCGGCGTGCGCGCTCGGCCAGCCCGGGCCCTGCCCGCGCCCTGCCCGCGGGGACCCTGGGACCAACCGGGCCCAGCACGCAGCTGGCAGGGTAAGAGGCGAGGGGGCGCGCAAGAGTGAGGCCCAGGGCCAGCCCCACGCAAGCCCTCGAGTGCTGCGCTTGCTTGGAGGCGGCGCGGGGCTCCCTCTGAGACTCCAGGAGCCCCAGGGGCGCCTGCGCACCAGCTCCGCACCCCCCACCTAGCCTCCAGTCCTTTCTACCCGCGTTCCCCTCCAGGGCCCCAAGTCCGCGGTTTCCCGCGCGCTATCCGCTGCGCTGCCCTTCTGTTCCCGTCTCTCGCAGGCCCTGGTTTTCTCTCTTGGAGCCGGAGCAGGAAACGTCAGTCATTTTCTCGGAAAGGACTGGCTCTCCTGCCCCTGTTGGAATTACACAGGCCAGCGATGCAGTAAGACCTCGGCCACGCCGAGAGCTTCTACAGGGAGGCCCTGTGGCCGAGTGCCTCCGGATCCTACAGCCTAATCACTGTAGCTCCCAGTGCACCTGGTGTAGTCGCCCCCCGAGGGCCTGGTGGCCGCGGGGATGAATGGGAAAAGCGCACTGGGGGAGAAAAGGCACGGTGTGAGTCTCGGAGCTGAGTCAGTGGCCTGGGGAACCGACAAGGACCTGCCGCTCCAGGCTGGGGAGGGGGTAGGGCAGTGCCATCCTACTCCGGGTAACCACGTTGCGCACTATCCACGCCCGTGTTGCCTCTTGCACGTTTTTTCCTGCTGTGTCCCTAGTGGCGTTGACATGGCCCGTCGGATCACGGATATCAAGGACGCTGTAGGTCGAAAAGCACACACCGCCCTTCAACGCCCCAGCCCCGCCGCAGAGCTAGGCAAGGTCTCCACTCCCACAGACGCGCACTGGCGCTCCGGCGCAGGCCGGCCTCCCGGGCCCCTAGGGTCCCCGGGTCCCGCTGAATAGGGCGGATAATGACCCCCGGTTCCCAAGGCAGGCTTTCTGCTGCCTGGTGAGCTTGGATTTGTGTGGTCCAAGCCTTTCCCAGCTTGTCCCATTCTGTCACCGGGATAAGGGGCTCCCTCGGCTCGTTTGCACCTGCGTCGCTTTTGGCTCCTTCAGGAATGCGCTGAAGCTTGTAATCAGCTTTGTGAAGCCATTGAGTGCACGGCTGAGTGAAACTTCCAAAGCTCGAGGAAAACTGGCCTGCTGAATAGGAGCCAGCATGGGGCTGCTCTCCAAGCCTCCACGTTGCCAAATTCCAGCAGAGCCCCTCACAATCGCTTCGCGCGGGCTCCACCGCTTCCCCACACTGAGAAAAGTGAGAAAAGAAAAGCGAAAATACCAGTCACCGAGGTTAGCCGTTTGTTCCCAGATTAATGGCAAACGGTTCTCTCTCACCGTTGCCCCCCCCAGACTTAGCTCACTAATTTAGGAAATATGACATGGGGAGGGGACCACGGTTATCAATAACTCCTCATCTGATTTTACATCTTCAGCATGGAGCTCTTCCATCTGCAGTAGCTGATTTCCAAGTCCAAGTTTTCTGGTGAGATTCCTGCCAGGAGATTTCTTGTCTATCTCACCTTGCTTGTGTGGAGTCAGGTGAAGGCAAATGTAAAAATCCTCCAAATTAGCACTAGGAAGCCCCCAAAACCATTTCCTCTAAGCAACAAAACAATAAACCAGTCCTATCCCTTTGCTAGGTCACCCTCACCCCATTCAGCAGAACCTATGTCCCCAGTAACACATGCCTTGGATCTCAGTGGCTTTAAAAGAGAAGAGGATGCATGGAAAGTAGAACTTCTAGAACATACAAGATTATTTTGTTTTTTCTAGATAGATGACTTTAGAATTTGAGGTGCAAGAAGTGTTAGAGCTGTGGCTGTCCCCCACCTCCATCCCATTGCTTGCGCTCCTGGCTACAGTTCTAGGAAGACTGGTGTCCCTTGGGCCTTGGGCCTTCTCATTCTATGGAGGTAAATGGAGGAAAGGAAGTTCCAGGCTTGCTTTCTCTCCAGACAAGGAAATCTCTGGCAGCCAATAGGTCATCCAGCTTGCAAAAGGCAAACTCGACATACTCACCAACATTAGTCAAGACATACCAGCATCCTGTAACCATCAGCTCCTCTGGGTCGGGCCATTTCTTTGTGCTGGTACACCCCACCATCTCAGAACAGTGCCTGGCACACAGCAGACACTTAATACAGATTTGGTGAATGAATATTGTCTAGTGTTTTTCCTCTGAACTCAGAGTGTGGAAGCAGGTCTGCACTATGGAATCCTTTCTTCAAATTGTGCACAAGGCTCACTCGCCTCTGAATGTTAATAAACATAACTTGTAGGGAAAAAAGTAAAGGCAGCATCATGATCCATGCATAACAACTCTCTACGGTTGCTGTGAATTCTTTAGCTAATTAATTCTTCCCACCATAAATTGGAAGCCTTTTCTCTTTTAAGAGCACAAATCTATCATTTTAAAGATTTGAGCTGGATTTCCATTCCTTGAGATGATGTTTAGATGACTAAACACCATCCAATTTCTGCAGGGTTTTCTCCTGCTCCAGCCCCTTGCTCTTGTGGGTGCAACATAATGCCCAACTGCTGCTCTGTGCCAGAAATAGTCCCCTGGTTGGATGGAAAGGGCTGATAGGCCTCTTTAAATACCTGACTTATTATAAAGCCCTGGGAAGAATAACATTATCGGGCAGGGGAAGGAGAGGAGGGCTCCCCTTGTGGATGCCCTGTTACATACAGTGTTTATGAGATGAGCAGTGGGCAAGAATTCTGTTCATACAAGGAGCCACAATATCTGAAACAGCCTATTTGAGTGAGGAAGACACTGTATTCAAAGAGATCAAGTGATACACCCGGAAGTCATCATGACTGTTGTAAATAACAGTAATAAAAAATAAGAGAATGGTTTTCCTGTTTTGAAACACATCATATAGTTCTGTTTAAGAGCAAGGTAATTCTCCCGTTCATACACTTCTGAACCCCCCAAAATGGCACAATAAGAGAATTTGGGTCTCAAAGAAAAGTTAAATACTGCTCTATGCCAGGATTGTGTGCATTCATTCATAGGTGCTAAAGTACTCTTAAAATCCCAAATTCATACCACCCATTTTGACGTTCAAAGTTTAATTTTTTATTATAAAGTTCGATGTGTTGGTTCTGGCAGTGTTTCTCCTTCCAACTACACTCAGTAACAAGTCAGGAGGATATGCAGTAATTCAGAAATTAGTGAAATTTTCTTCTTGGTGGGGGCATTGGATTAAGAGGCTGGGAGAGTGTGAAACAAATCAACGTGTAATTGTATGATAAGGCTCTCACGAGGAATTTATTGGCCAAGTTGCTATTTCTATTCCTTCCTAATCTCGTTTAGCACATTCATTCTCTGCAATCTGTCTCCATAATCTTCTGTGGCAGAATGGCAGCCAATAGAAGCATGCATGTTTGGAGAGAAGAGAAAATATGCAGAAGCGTGATAAACTGATGCTAATTATCCATATTTAGGACACCGAGTGCAGAAGATCAAGGTTTACAAATAACAAACCAGAGCCAATGATGATGGCTTCCTCGTGTGGAATATGTTGGAGGGGACCAGATAAGGGTTTCATGGGCGAAAGAGATTTACTGGTCAAAGGGTTCACCTTCCACTTTTCCACTTTTATATAGCAGTAAATTATTTAGGCTAAATTCACCAGAACATTACTCTTTTATTTGGCTATGTGCCATGACTTGCTCTTTCTTTGTGTCCTTTCAATGCAGATCCTTGTAGTGTAACATCAGTTGATAAGGGACAAATAATTGAAGTAATAGGTAATTCCTTCTAAATCGTACATATAGAACGGTGATGTAATGCTACCAGGAAGAATGAGATGAGGTAAAGAGCAGAGGGCTGAAAGTAAAGCAATACCAACTTCAGCTGTTAAATGACTTCTTTGCCAGAAAATAAATGAATATAGATATCTGCTACATGGATGTATGCTTGTGTCTCTGTGTATTCCACAAGCCAGCAAGCTTGTGGTAAAAGGCAGGTGTTTGTTTGAGAATTGAGCCAATATGTCTGTCTATTTCTTCTGTCTAGAATTCTTATCATTAAAAAATGTAAGTCTGAACATATTGTTTCTCTTCTGTGTACTGTCCCCACATCACCTCAAATCAACCTAATTTTTAAAACTGGCTCCCAATCCTCTCCAAGACTTCTAGCTGTGGGAATAGACATAGAAAGAATTCAGGCTGAAATACTATGTGACATGGTTGAAGGGTCTGTGGTGGAGATTTTTCTGCATTAGAATAATTGCCTTGAAGAGTTTCCAGAAAACAGGCACAAATGTAGCTCAGTGTTTTGTTGCACATTTGTATGCACATCTTGAAATTTAAAATATTGACTAAATCCCATTTAGTGGTACTAACTCTGATTTTGGGGAGGGGTGTGGAGCTCATCATCAGTTTTGGTACCAATTGGAAAACTAGTCTCATTGCTTCATCCTTTGAGAGTCTTCCAGAGTTTTTATTTGTAACTTTTTCAATTGGATGGATAAGACAAGAGGAACTCTTTGGAAAATACACATTTCAGTCAACTGGGAACCACTTATTATAAATACTAGATTTTATAATAAAAAAAGAGTCATGCTGAAGTTTGGGGATATAATTTATAATTCTTACATAGAGAAGTATTAGGGAAGAAAAGGAAGAAAATTGTATGTGATCCTTGGCACATACAATTTTTATTTACCCCAGACTATATGAACAAGAAATTATCCATAGGTTGCCACCACATACATTCACTTTTTCTTTTTAACAAGTCTAAGATGCCATTATTGTAGGATGTATCTTTATTATACATGGCACTATAAAAGAAA
This sequence comes from Sturnira hondurensis, assembly GCF_014824575.4. Lineage (NCBI taxonomy): Eukaryota > Metazoa > Chordata > Mammalia > Chiroptera > Phyllostomidae > Sturnira > Sturnira hondurensis. The sequence continues at coordinate 4,303,722 of NW_028076312.1, read as the reverse complement.
AAAAACTCTTCCAGTTATAATTGTAAGTTGTCACTAATGGTAATGGTGTATTTAGATTCCAAAAATGATAAAATAAAAAATGTGTGTTTTAAAACCAAGGTAATGCAGTATGCAGTTATGTCGTTGAACAATGAATTTGTAACATTTTTGCCAAAAATATTTTCAAAATTACCCATTACTCTATAGAAATTAATTTTGCTGAAAATTAATAGATATAAAATACAGTCGTGCATAGCAAGGTGATGTTTCAGTTGACAACAGACAGCATATATGACTGTGGTCCCATAAAATTATAATGGAGTTGAAAAATTCCTATTGCCTAGTGACTTTGTAGCTGTGTTAACCAATGCATACGTGCATGTTTGTGGTCATGCTGAGGTAAGCAAACCTACTGCACTGCCAATGGTACAAAAGTACAGCACATGCAGTTACAATTATACTAGACCATCTAGGTTTGCAAATGGTGTTTGCACAATGACAAAATTACCTAACAATTCATCTCTCAGAATGTGTCCTCATCATTAAGAATCACATGACTGTGATATATAGTCAACACATAGAGCACACATTTATACATAGCTTAAAAGCATAGAATTGAAACAACTATCCATTCAATTTATTAAAAAAATAAAAAAGTCAAATATTTTTTCATCAATAATAATCTAGCAATTGAGGCTAAAGATACAGGTTGCTGACATTTCTAGAAATTACCTAGGCTAGAGAAAGACCCCAATTCTTCCATTTATTCAATGCATGAAGATTCAAAAAAAAAACAATATGTAACATATGTATGTGTGTGTATATATATTTGATGTCTGTCAAAGTAAAACAAATAACCTAGGCTTGTTTTGACGGTATGGCTCGGTTTTCATACTCCAGACTGGAGGTTGCTGATTTGAATAATTTGGTTCCCAGATTCAGTTTTTCTTTCTGAATTAGAGGATTTTTGCCTATGTGAATAGTGACTAAGCTCTTTACCTATACATACTCTCTTTTCAATTAATCCCTTTTCCCTCACTGACAACCACTGGCCAATCTATAGAAACTATGAAAATATGATTATGAAAATATGATTAAATATGAAAATTTCATGTTTTCATTATGAAAATATGATTAAATTCAGAGAAAGATAGACAATTTCTTTTAAAGTAACTGGTTAAATGCAAGGAACCAGTTATTGCTTTCTAGTTGAAGCTAATTCTTAAATTTGAACTTTTTTAAAGATTAAAATCAATGCTTTCTGCCCTGGTTGGTGTAGCTCAGTGGACTGATCACAGGCTGCAAATCAAAGGATTGCTGGTTCAATTCCCAGTCAGGGCACATACCTGGGGTGTGGGCCACCCAGTGGGAGCCATGTAAGATAAAAGGCCACCATACACTGATGTTTCTCTCCCTCTCTTTCTCCCTCCCTTCCCCTGTCTCTAAAAATAAATAAAAATCTTTTAAAAATAAATAAATTCAGTGCTTTCTTTGAAAATCAGTTTGAGTTCATGTATTCAGATAGAGGCAGATTTTCATCCCATTAGAATTGTGCCTTCACAGAATGTGGAAAAGCAAACAGGCAGGAAAAGTTACCCAACCAACAGATGTAGGGATTCTAAATGTGGCTGCTGTCACAGCCATGCCCTTCAGGCTGTGCGGTGCTGTGTGTATGTGCCTATATGCGTGTGTGAATGTACATGTGTTTCCAAACATGTGCCCATACTCATGGGTGGTGTCTATGTTGCAGCAAGTCACAGCAGCACGCCACTTCTTTTTTCGGCAGAGCTCAGCACTGACTGAGTTTCATTGAGGAGAAAACATGGATGTGTAGAGATACAAGGAAGAAGATGAAAGGAAGCTGGATATAGGGCAAGTCTGAGTTAGCGTCTTTCTGGAGACCAACTGTGTTCTCCCTTTGTTCGCAGTTCATGATGCCAACATCAGGTAAATGTGAGTTCTGTACTCAATTCCTGCTCTTGGGGCTTTCTCTCTCTGTGAAGTGAGTGGTTAGTTTGGTGTGTGGCTACGTCCTTTGCTCTCATTCCTCTTTAGAACTTCCCCCCACTACTCCATACAAATTAACATTGAATATTATTCAGCGCATGCAAATTGAAATACTAGTAAATACCTGGTTCCCACTGAATCTTCAAATAATGCAGAAAATGGCTTTGTGTGTTCATTTTCCTGAGTTTGCACTTCTGGAACACTTTCATGGAGGTGTTTCAGCCTCTTTAAAAATGTCTCTGAGCTGCAGTTTTTATCGGTGGGCAGTATATATTGAGGTACCTGAAATAAACATAGAACTCCAATTATTGTTTGCCTGTGAACTGGTTAGCAAGATGATTACAAGATACAGTAAATACACTTGGCATGTTGAAACATACTTTCAGCTCCAATGACTTCAAATACCTTCTAAGTAAAACAAATAAACAGAATAATAGTGGGATTTATGTGGAATTATTCATTATGGGACTACCCGAGCTATGACATTTCCAATCACATCTTAATTTTCTTTTTAGGAGCAGAAAGGGTTCTTATATCTTGACATATTCATCACTCTGGGCCTGAAGCAGTTATCTCTTTGCCAATTCTATGGCTCTGAGAGCTGATGAGAAGCTGTGGGGTCTTTGGCGGATCATGCATGGTTTGCCCTGGCTTCTGCATATTCAAAGTGAAACAAATACTGAGGCTGACTCTCCTAGATTATGATCTATGAGTTGATTTGTTAAATGAGCTCATCGCTTTACAAGTTATAAATGACAAGATTTTTACCATTACAAGTAATTTATAGCTATTTCCTATTTGACGTGAGAGATCCTCATGAGAAGTCCAAATTTGTCTGCTTGACATACATTTATTTTAACACTTCCCCCTTCTCCAAATCCTAGCATGTATTAACTACTGTTTTTCTAGGTGTCAATTTGCACCTGTGGGGTTTACCTCTTGAGGCTTCATTGAGGCCCTTGGCCTCTACTCCAGATGGCTGCTTGCATTTCAACAGCTAATGTAGGTGATTACTGGCATATTTACTGTAATTTATAAAAATCACAGGAAATGACATTTTTATTAGTCACTGACTCCACCATCACTAACTGCAATGGATGTTATGCATACAAATCCATTTAAAAAATTGTTCTTCCAAAATCAGGAGCTTTTTCCAGTCTCTAATTTTGTAAAATGATCATGTTTTACTTTTGCTTACAATGAATAAGATCGTAAAGGCGCTCAGATCTGAGCTGATTTCTTCAGGCCTGGGAATTTTCTTCTCAGGACTGGAATAAGGGTCAGGGGAATGCCTTCCAAGGCTGAGAGAAGAATTTAGAAATATTTAGACCTCAGTTCGAGGGGCAGTGCAGAAGGCTGTTAAGAGCATGAGCCCTGGACCCAGGCTGCAACCCACGGAATCACTTCTAGCCCGTAGTGAGGGTTACATACATATTGGCTGTCATTATCACAGCAGTGTGTGCCAGTATTTGTGCACCTGTTCCAGTGACAGACTCTGGAATGGTCAGCCAGAGCTGACTTGGTGCAGAAGAGAAAAGAGAAGGAGGAGGGGGAGGGGAGGGAAAAGAGAAGGAGAGAGAAAGAAACAGATGGGAGGGAGAAAACGAAAGAGGGAGAGAGTGTTGAGGAGGGTGGGCATGTGCTGTGACTTAGGATCCTAAATCATGGGTATCTCAGTACATACAATATTGTTTTCTTACACTACTATTACCAGTACCAAAGATCTGACCAACAAGTCCTCTGCTCTTGGCGAACCATTCCATTTAATAAATATCTGTTGAGGGCCAATAATGTCTCAAGCTTTCAAGAATGTTTCCCTCTTAGTTCTTAAAATAATTCTTCAAGGTAAGTATCATTTTCCCTATGGTACTTGGGGGATACATCAGAAGAAATTGATGCTCCAAGAAGTAAAAAATTTTCCTTTGCTTACACAACTAATAAGTATCATAGTCAATGTTTGAATAAAACTTCAAATTAGAGCTTTCTCTATACCAAAGATAGTACTACAGGATTTATATACATGTATCTTTTATAGTAGAACGTAAGGTGGAATTTCACCAAACACAAAGATGCACGAGAAGAAGATTAAGTGCTATGGGAGATGAGAAAATTGGGATTTGCTATGGTTGGAATGACTCTGGAGAAGTGCTTAAATTAACCTCTCTATCTTCTGAAACAATATAAAGTAGGAGTTCCTAACTGTTTTGTGACATCAACCCATTCAACAATCTGGTGAAGCCCGTAAACCCCTTTTCAGGATAATGTTTCTAAATGTATAAAATAAAACACATAAAAGGAACCAACTCGTTATTTGGAAAATTGGTAAACTTAGGAAAAGAACTAAACATGTTTATTCTGACTTTTTACACTAATTTTACCACTGACTAAGCACATAGTTAATTAGACATATTTTTTCCTTATAGAAATAATACAGATAATGAATTATAAGGAGTGATAACATTAAAAGAAACTATATTGTAACCCTTGGTTAACTAATGGATCTAAACACTGAAAATCAATGGCTGCTCACCATTGACAACTAGAATTAATCTCACCCTCTCTTCTGCCCTCCAAAATCTGATGGCATTAGCCATCTAGGTCCCACTCACAGCTTCCAGGAGGCACAGAAGAAAGAGGAACATGACAAACTACACCACAGGGATGCAGTATAGTTTCCTAGACTGTAGTAAACTCTACATAATTTTTTTAAATTTCAAAACATAAATTGCAAGATAGAGGGAAAAGATGAAAGAAGAATCTATAAATTGAGAGATGTATAAGAGATAGCAACAATGGAAGGTGTGAATCTTTGAATTTGAATTATTATTTTTTAAAAAACTTTAAAAATGATAACACTTATGGGTACTTGACAATTTGAACACTATTGGGATATTTGATAATATTTAAGAAATTGTTGATTTTTTAAAGTGTGAGGATGGTATTATTTTGTACTTCAATAAAAAGAACTTCTTACATTTTAGAGATAAACACTGAAATTCTTTTATTTCAAAATTTTTATTTAATTATTTTTCAAGTACAGTTTTCTGTCTATTACTCCCATCCCATCCCACCCCTGTGCTCCCCCCTCCCTCCCATTTCCACCCTTCTAGGTTGTTGTCCATGTATCCTTTATATAGGTTCCTCTAAATCCCTCCCTTATTTCCCCTGAAATTCCCTCCCCTCTCCCCTCTGGTCACTGTCAGCCTGTTCTCTATTTCAGTGTCTTTGGTTATATTTTGCTTGCTTGTTTGTTTTGTTGTTTAGCTTCCTGTTAAAGGTGAGATCATATGGTATTTGTCCTTCAACACCTGGCTTATTTCACTCAGCATAATGCTTTCCAGTTCCATCCACAATGTTGCAAAAGGTAGGAGCTCCTTCTTTCTTTCTGTAGCATAAAATTCCATTGTGTATATGTACCATAGTTTTTTGATCCATTCATTTACTGACGGGCACCTAGGTTGCTTCCAACTCTTGGCTATTGTAAATTGTGCTGCTATGAACATTGGGGTGCATAGGTTCTTTGGGATTGGTGTTTTAGGGTTCTTAGGATACAATCCCAGCAGTGGAATTGCTGGGTCAAAAGGCAAGTCCAATTTTAGTTTTCTGAGAAAATTCCATACTGTTTTCCATAATGGTTGTACCAGTCTGCAATCCCACCAACAGTGGACCAGAGTCCCCTTTTCCCCACACCCTCTCCAACATTTGTTGTTTATTGCTTTGTTTATGATAGCCATTCTCACCGGTGTAAAGTGGTATCTCATTGTAGTTTTAATTTGCATCTCTCTGATAGCTAGTGATATTGAGCATCTTTTCATGTGTCTCTGGATCCTCTGTATGTCCTCCTTGCAGAAGTGTCTGTTCAAGTCCTTTCCCCATTTTTTAATTGGGTTA